>NC_141694.1:1211928535-1213245900 GCF_964263255.1 Lissotriton vulgaris
TCCTTGATGTTACCATCCTAAAATATTGACCCCTTTTTTAGCTACATATACTTTACCCTTAGTGTGTTTGTTTTTAAATACAAGAGATGTTTCAAAGAACCCAGATAATTCAATTCTCCTTCCCTCATTAGAAACAGGACTCCTATCAGGGGGACTGCGTGGTTTCTCATTCCAAGTCTTCTCAAACAGTTCATCTGTAATCATTGTCATGCGCGCCCCCGAATTAACCAATCGATTGAGGGGTTTATTATTCACTAGATCTCAACCACTGGATCAGCACACTCTTCAAAGTCATCTTTTACAACAACCACTAGATCACATAAAGAGCTAACAACTTCACATTCACCCTCAAGTAACTTTTCCTCTTCATCATAAACCACACTCACACTTCCTTTGTAGTTGCACACTTTTGCAAAATGACCCTGTTTTCCACACTTGTGACATGATGCAGCCTTAGCTGGACATATTTTAGAATTAGGAAAATGAGCTGCAAAACCACATTTACCACGCACATTTTTTGAACCAAAATTCTTTCTTTCAAATTTGTAAGACAGATATTTTAAACCTTTAGATTCATTACGTGGCTTAAACGATGGAGCTTGAACTTTTACATTTTTCTCTTCAATCTCTTTAACAGCGCCAACAAGATTCTTATCTGGTTTTAACTCCATCTTTGACTTTTGAGACAATTAAATACTCTTAACTATAGAAATTGACTCTTCTAATGAAGGGTTTTTATGAGTAAGGAACTTCTCTTGCACTTTCCCATCATTGGTATGAACAACAATTTGATCGCAAATAAGTTGCGATGTAAAATGTTCACACTCACATTCAGACGCCAGTATACGAAGTGCTGCAACGTAAGCAACTATGCTTTCATCCTTTTCTTATTCGCTAGTAAAAAACGTATGTCTAGCTACCACTAAACTGCTTTCTACATCAAATTGTTTTTGTAACTTTTTATTAGCTTGTTGATATTCATCTAGTTCATCCTCACCCTCACCTACTTCAAAAGGAGGAAGATGTTCTAAAACTGCCTGCCCCTCAAAACCTAAATTATGTTCTAATATAAACCGTTTCCTCTGAGCACTAAACCTACTCCCTCCCATTGCTCCTAAATATATCTAAAAAGCCCTAAACCACACTTTCCACCAGACAGGTGGATCACCTGGAAGTTGCAAAAATGGGGCAGGAGCTTGTACATTCTGGATTTTAGATATATATTAATAATAAATATTCAACTTTAAACTAAACCTGCGACACTGTGAATAAAAGAGGTTAGATTAAAACAAACTATCAATATATCATAATGTACAGTATAACAATATGCAAATACTTTTTATACTCAGTAGATGGTTGAATATTATGAACAACCATACACCACAATTAAAAAAAAAATGTTTAAAACAGTTCCTTCTCCCTTTTTAAAAATAAATAAATAAAACAACTGTCATTAATAATTTGGCATGTGTGTAAACCTTTGACTCAGTTTCAAGCTTGTCCCAAAAAAATGTATATTGTTTGAGACCAGCGTAAACAACCTAAGAATGAAATTATATTACTGGAAATAATTTACTGTATTTTCCTTGCTTTAAAAGTGTAGAAGATGAATGTCGGAATCATCCACAAAAAACTGCCGTAAATACCGCAGATGTACTGGTGAAATAACTTAGTTACCGTAACTGACATGCAGTGCAGATATCAGCAACTACGCAAATGCCAGAATAACCAAAACAACTGCTTTCGTAATTTGCGCAAATAAAGTTAATTGCTCAGATTACGGAATCACCAAGACAGCCTCTTTCGTAGACTCCAGGTATAGACAGATAACGTGACTGACTTCTTTCATAGAGCTAAATTTCAATATATACGCCGGATCAGTCATAAACCAGACTGTCAAAATTGACCTTTGACCTTCAGCGCAGATGTGAGCGTTGCCTTTTTCGTGCTGATGTAAGACGCAGCAGCCGTACAAAGAAAAAAATTATGATCGGAGCAGCGTTCTCTCAGTTGAGGTGGTGAAGATTCAGGAATGACGACATGCTTGATCACCAACACTGCAGGGAATTCGATTACGTCACCATTCACTCTCTGAGTCCTTTCTTCTTAGTAGAAATCATAGATAAATCAGCAAAATCTCTGTATCTGGACTGAGTTTCCAAATGCTTCTTCTTCACAAATACGTTGAGATTCTCGATCCCATCAGCCTAATTACTAGAAACTTTGTGCCAACAATAATCTTCCAACCTTTAATGTTCCAAATTAAAGGTAAATACATTCAATGGCCCCACAGAACCAGTAACACACGTGGGTAGATAGACTATCCTCGTCGCCAATTTGAAGTAATCTCTAGGCACACAATGAAGTAGAGAAATGTATACTTTAATGACCATCAGTCTCAGAGGCTTCCAAGAAACTGACAAATAACCACAGAAGGTGAATATTCAAATATCAACATTCTATTGCTATGTGGATAGGGGATGACATAGTGTGAGAAATACAAAAGAGGGAAGGAAGATTACTACAGTTTGTTGCCATATGTCAAAATGCCATGGCCTCGATAAGAGGGAGAGCAGTGGATGGCCTGCTCATTTTGGTATCTGTCCACTGTTGGGAGAAGGTAACGAGTGGCTAAAACAAATGGTTTTGTAAATGTGTATGTCCCTCCAATTCGTCCCCTGTCAAAGTGTGAATTGTTGAATCAGGTCAATGTTGTGGGAAAATTGATATGTGAATATCCAGATTCTTTGTTGATGGTAATGGGGATTTTAATGGAAGAATAACTTTCAAAGAGCTTGATGTGGCTATGAAAGAGGTATGGTGAGCTTTAAATATTCCTAAAAGCGCTTTTCCTGAAAATCCTAGAGAAGGAAATGTGAAGGTTCTGTCTCATTTGGTCCATTTGAATTTAATGAATGTTAATGGTTGGGGTAATAATGATAGCCCAGCTATGAGAACTTTCAAACATGGCACTAGTAATCTGCCCATTGACTATCTGCTTGTACCAGTGCACCAGTTCCATTGGATAAAAAACTTCAGAGTTTTAGATTTGGGGCCTAGCAATCATCTTGTCTTTAGTCTGGAATTCAGAGAAGATGCTTTGCCCTGCCTAACTACCAACCTGTCTGTTTATTTTCTCTATCCCCGTATTGTTTATTATTGTACCCCTGTGATTTTGGCGCCCCCGGCCCCTGCTGCGCTTCCCGCCACCTCCCCGCTCCCCGCCGCTGCCCCCTGCAGCCCTGCCCCTTCCCTCTGCAGCCCTTCCCATTCGCCGCCCTGCTCCCGCCTCCCAGCTGCCCCTCCCTCCCACTGGGCCATATAGGACGAGGTGGGCGAGGTGGTGAGCAGTGACCTCTGTCCCAGTGGGCCGGTCACCCCCACGCACCATGCACACTCCTCATTAGTGAGCCCAGGCTGCCCCTTGTTCCCGCCAAGTGCCGCCGCTGCCCGCAGCTGTGACCCTTGACACCGCTGATTGCTGCTCTTGCCCCGCCTGCGCCGCACTCGTAATTGCGATTCCGTTTGTTTCTTTCCCCCGGTGTGTTCTCTGTTCCTTGTTACTTTCTGCTCCCCGTGTTGATTAACTTTGTAACTCTGTGATTCCGATTGTTTTCTCCCCCGGTGTATTTTCAGCTCCCTGTTTATTTTCTGTATCCCCGTATTGTTTATTATTGTACCCCTGTGATTTTGGTGCCCCCGGCCCCTGCCGCGATTCCCGCCACCTGCCCGCTCCCTGCCGCTGCCCCCTGCAGCCCTCTGCAGCCCTTCCCATTCGCTGCCCCCGCTCCCGCCTCCCAGCTGCCCCTCCCTTGCTCCGCCCCCCTCACTCTCCACATATGGCAGAGTGGCCAACGCGCAGCGTGCACGCGCCGCGGGCGCGCCGAATGAGCGCCGAAGGTGCGCCAAAGGTAAGCCCATCTGCGCCCGTCCGCACCTGGACCGCACCCAGTGCCAGGTCCCCTGGTTCCCGCAGACCCCAACCCACCCGCCGGACCTACGACGCCACCGAACTCTACGCACTCAATGCCGGTCGAATCCTGGGCTGCTACTGGGCCACCCCGAGACGCATCCACGGACCCTTCTGCTGCCACTCCTGCAAGTTCACCTGCATCCGGACCTGCACTACACCTGCATCAACCAAGCCGACCCACAGCAGCAACCACCTCAAGTGCATCCTGCTTAACACCCGCTCCATCCACAGACACGCCGTCGAGCTCTGGAACCTGCTCGACACCACATCCCCAGACGTCGCCTTCCTAATGGAAACCTGGATGAACGCTTCCTCAGCGCCCGACATCGTCATTGCCATCCCGGACGGCTACAAGATCATCCGGAGGGACCACGTCAACCAGACAGGAGGAGGCATCACCATCATCCACAGGAACACCATCCGCATCACGGCCAACTCCGACGACACACTCGTACCCGCCGAACACCTGCACTTCCAGATCTACATCAACCCCAAGACCACCCTCAGAGGCACCCTCATCTACAGACCCCCAGTACCACGCACGGTATACAACTGTTACAACGCATTTTTTACAACGCAATACCATAACCACGCATCTTTTACAACGCAAATACTTTTACCATGCATACATTTACAACGTATACTAATACAACGCAAGTACTTTTACAACGCAGGTACTTTTACAACGCATTTTTTATTGATATGAGTTTATTTGAATTAGTTTTCTTTCTTGGTTTTATAATTTTTTTAAAGGGTACTAGAGTATTAATTTATTTTTTAAATATATTTATTATTTATTTTTTTAAAGGGTACTAGAGTATTAATTTATTTTTAAAAATATATATATTTTAAACTTTTATTTTAAAAATGTTATTTAATACTTGTTTTTAATACTTGAGTATTAGTTAAAAGTAATGTAATTTTATTTTTATTTATTAACAAATTCATTTTAGACTATTAGAGTATTAATGTAATGTATTAATTTAATACTTGTTTTTAATACTTAAATATTAATTAAAACTAATGTAATTTATTTATTTTTATTTACAAATTTTAAGAAGTCTACTAGAGTATTATTGTATGGTAGAATATTTTAGAAATAATTCGATTTAATTTTATTAATTTTTATTATTTATTATAAAAAATATCTAATGTTATTATATATTTGAATATTGTTTATGGTGATAATTTTGTTTTTATTTTGGATTCTTTTGTAATTTTTGGGGATGAAGACTTTAGAGTACTTGAGTATATTATATTTTTAAAACATTTTAATAATAATTTTTGGGATTGTACATATTTTTTTTTAAATATACTATTTAAAACATCATTATAAAAAAAATGACATTTATAACCTAATAATAACTGATACATAGTATTATTAAAATATTTAATAAATTATTATTTTAATTTACATTTTAAAATTGTTTCTATTTATAAATTTAAATATATAGTTATTTACTTAAATAATAAAATGATTTATTTAAAATTTAAAAAGTATTAATATTTTATATTTTTAAAAAATTAATTTAAAAAGAATTTCTAATTTGTGTAAAGTAAGTAATAATTTTAGTATTTTTAAAAATAATATTAATTCATAAATTATTTTATATAAATATTATTTTAAATATTACATATATGTGTAGTAAAATAGTTTGGAATTAAATATAGTTATGAATAAATTAAAGGGAATTTAGAATTTAAATTTAATTTTTGGTTCCCACGGTTTAACATTGTTTGCTATGGGTAATTTTGTCCTTCTTTTATTTTCAGGATTATGGATATGTGTTCCGCGGTTCGAAAATAGAATGAAGTAAAGAAGAAGAAAGAAAAGGAAAATAAGGGAGATGAAAGTAGAAAACAGGTAAGTTGTGAAAGTAGATAATTTAGAAGTGAAATGTAATTTTATAGATTTAATGCTTTTGAAAATGAAAACAATATACAAATGATAAAATAAAAATAGTTCATATTTTATTTTTCAAAATAATATAGAAATAAAGGTGGAATTTTTAATGTTTTAATGCATATTTTTGCACATTTTTCAATATAACGTAATATTTTTTAAAAAAATAAGTTTATAATAATATAATATATATATACAAATATATAATAGTCCTTTCTTTATCGTTGCAGCATTCTTTGACGTCATGACGTTAACGTGAGCGTATGCGGCCATTTTGAGAAGCATCGTAGCAGGAAGCAGCTGGAAGCTGATCTGCGTCCAGGTAGGAAACACT
Source organism: Lissotriton vulgaris (assembly GCF_964263255.1). NCBI lineage: Eukaryota > Metazoa > Chordata > Amphibia > Caudata > Salamandridae > Lissotriton > Lissotriton vulgaris. Next base: position 1,211,934,746 of record NC_141694.1, read on the forward strand.
TTTTTTAAACCAAATATTGTTAAAAAGATTAACATTTATTGTAAGGAAAGGATAAGTTGAGGTTGCTCAAATAGTAAATAATGTTAAATACGAACACATGTCGCTACTCGTATAACTAGAATATGCCTATGTTGGGTCTGTGGGTGGGGGAAGATCGGAAACTTTAATATTTGGGGAAATAGTTGTTTTTCATGGATAAGATGTGATTTTCAGTTAATGTTTCATTAATATGTAATCGTTTTGAAAGCAATGTTTAAAAATGCATTTTTGATAGTATCGAAAGTTTTGAGAAAAAAAGAAATAAAAAAAGGTGGTTACATAATTGTTGAAAAAAGATTAAACGATAGTAAACTTTGATATTTCCATTGTTTTTGTCTTTGCTGTTGTCAAAAGTATTGGATTTTTTACTTTGGATGTCTTGTTTAATACGGTAAAAATAGATTATGAAGTTTAAAATGTTTTTTAACCGATTTCTGGATAATAGGGTGTAGGTTGCATTTATGGTTTATTATTGTGTTCTTAAATTTGGAAAAAAAATACCAATTTTGCAATTTAATTGTTCAGAGGAATATGTTCTGCAGTAAATTAAGTTCTAAAAACGTCGTACATGAAATATATTATACTATATAAATCAAGAACATTTTATATTACACACCAGAACTGATCTTGTATAAATGTATTTGTTTTTAAAGGAAAATCTAAATGTAATGTTTTTGTGAATTCAAAAATTTGTATTTATTTATGTTTATAAAAAAGATTGGATGTGTTTTTTTCACCATTAGGAAAAAAAGATCAGTTTTTAAAAAAAATGACAATGTTAAAAAATGTTTGCATTACTTACAAAAGTAATAACTTGTCAATTTTTTAGAAAAATTGATTATATGTTACTGCAAATTGTAGATTTTTTGTTACTATGTTTTGCAAAAAAATAGATAAATAGATGACAGTTTTGGAAACATTATTAAAAAATAAGTTTACTTATTTGAAAAAAACTTTTCACAACAATTTTAAGGGGAAGAGTGAAAAGAAGAAGAGTTGTTTTTATCAAAAATGCATTTTCAGAATTTTGAAACATATTGTGCAAATGTTTTGCAGAACAAAATTATTTTTGTTCATTCATCATAGAAAAAACATATCTTTATTAATTAGGATTTCATAAAGTATTTTGTAAGGGGTTTGTAAAAAAATTAATACAAACTAGTTTTTTTGAAAAAAATATAATAAAAAATAGGAAAGGTGACCCAACATAATTTTTAGAAAATTTTGAAAAAATAAAAAATATATTTTGCCAATTAAATTTAGAGAAGATGTAAATTTAGAGCAAAGCAGGAAAGTAATGTGGAAAAGAATTTTAAAAAGACAGGATGTTAGCTAGATTTTCAAGGTAATCTAGAGCCACACACAACGAAAACTGTTGTATTAGTGCCAATAGTCGTTCAGACATTTCTTTAGTTCTTTGAGTAATCCGTGAGTTTAGACTACCTGTTAGAGTTTGAGATATTCTCATTTCTTGGAAACTTTGCTCCTTCTTCAAAGTTTCCAAAAATGAGTATAAATTCGGGTGGGGTTTCCCAATTACATGGTTGAAGGAGTTATGCCATCCCTCAATGGCATTATTTGTTTTAGCCTCTCCCTGTAGGCAACGCGAATAACAGTTCCACCACTCCACATTGAAACGTGGCTTCCTCCTGCGACCCGATCTGCCTAGGTGTCCAATCCATGTGTCTTCCATATAATTTAGAATTGGTGCCAATTTATCCTCATTTGTTAAATAATAATCTGATTCTGTAATAGCAGTGTAGTACTCGTCTACACTTTCGGGAGGGACAAAACAAAGAGCAGTTAGTTTTTTTAATTCGACTTGAAGTTTGCTGTCTGTTGAGTATTCTGTAACTAGGGGTGTTTTTTGTAACTTACGCCAGAATGCCTGCGAAAAATTTAAAAAACACCCCTGAATTTGGGTATCCGTGTACATTTTGTTGATCACATTGATCATGCTCAATTTAAAATCCATTATTATTTTCCTAGGGCTTTGGTTAGTTTTTGATTTAATCACAGTTAAAAATTCTGTGTATGTTGCAGAAGTCTTATCAGGCAGCAAACTATATACTAGGGGAATTACACTATTGTTAATTTTAGCGTGTATAATATAAATTTGGCTGAATGGATGGGGCGTGCTTTTAAACGTCCCATCCATCATCCAAATTTCACTACTTTCAAGTTTTAAAAGGTTGCGGGGTGTACTAAAAATTAATATACGCTTTTGAGGGTTTTCATTATCATGGAGAAGGAAAGGTTCATTAGCAAAAGAAATAGTAAGTTTGTGTGGTATAATTATGTCAGAAAAGGTATGCGGTGTATTAGTTTGAGTATTACTTGCCTGCTTTTGACGTTGAATAATTCTACGCAAATTATGGATGGTAGGCATATTACTAGCTACATGTGTAGGGACATGCTGAGCAACCTCTCTCAAAATGGATCCTGTGGAATCATTGGAGGTGCTTACAATTACTTTCATTTCATTGACTGTTTCTCTTACATCAACTTCCATTGCAGAGGCAGAGTGGTTATGGTCTGTTGTTCTTACAATAATGTCATCGACCGTAACCGCTCTGCCGCTGCAACGGGTTGTAAAGTATTGCACGCATCTCCAATGATTCCTTGGAAAACGTATCCTTTCCTTACAATAAATGTAACCGGCATGATTAAGTAGTCGGTTTCCTTTCCTGGAGTTGATATATTTGGCAGTAGGATGTTTAGACATTTCCTGCAAAGATAAAAAGTTGGTGTTTTAGTTTCTTGTACATTTCTTTATTTTCTTTTTTGCAAAAAAACTAACATTTTGTGTACAGCATAACTTTATTGGCTTTAGAATTTTGAAATATACCTCTACACTTTCTTGTGTTTTCTGTACTGCACCACTTTCAAGGATTTAAAATAGTGTTTTATATCTCTATATTTTCCAGCACTTTCCCTACTGCAGCACTTTCCCTGAGTTGGAATAGTAATTTATACCTCTATACTATCCAGCACTTTCCCTTCTGTAGCACTTACCCTGAGTTGGAATAGTAAGTCAAACCTCTATACTAACCAGCACTTTCCCTACTGCAGTACTAACTTGGAGTTGGAATAGTAATTTATACTACTGTACTATCCAGCACTTTCCATACAGAGGAACTGACCCTGATTTGGAATAGGAATGTATTCCTCGATACTAACCAACACTTTCCATACTGTAGCACTTACCTGGAGTTGGAATAGTAATTTATACCTCTATACTATCCAGCACTTTCCCTACTGCAGCACTAACTTGGAGTTGGATTATTAATTTATACCTCTATACTATCCAGCACTTTAACTACTGCAGCACTAACTTGGAGTTGGAATAGTAATTTATACGTCTGTACTATCCAGCACTTTCCATACTGTTGCACTTATCTGAATTTGGAATAGTAATTTATACCTCTGTACTATCCAGCACTTTCCCTACTGCAGCACTAACTTGGTTTTGGAATAGTAATTAATGCTTCTGTACTATCCATCACTTTTCCGAATGCAGCACTTACCCTGAGTTGGAATAGTGTTTTATACCTCTATACTATCCAGCACTCTCCCTACTGTAGCACTTACCCTGAGTTGGAATAGTGTTTTATACCTCTATACTATCCAGCACTTTCCCTACTGCAGCACTTACTTGGAGTTGGAATAGCAATTTATACCTCTATACTAACCAGCACTTTCCCTACTGTAGCGCTTACCCTGAGTTGGAATAGTAATTTATACCTCTGTACTGACCAGCACTTTCCCTACTGCAGCACTAACTTGGAGTTGGATTATTAATTTATACCTCTATACTATCCAGCACTTTCCCTACTGCAGCACTAACTTGGAGTTGGAATAGTAATTTATACGTGTGTACTATCTAGCACTTTCCATACTGTTGCACTTATCTGGATTTGGAATAGTAATTTATACCTCTGTACTATCCAGCACTTTCCCTACTGCAGCACTAACTTTGTTTTGGAATAGTAATTAATGCTTCTGTACTATCCAGCACTTTTCCGAATGCAGCACTTACCCTGAGTTGGAATAGTGTTTTATACCTCTATACTATCCAGCACTTTCCCTACTGTAGCACTTACCCTGAGTTGGAATAGTGTTTTATACCTCTATACTATCCAGCACTTTCCCTACTGCAGCACTTACTTGGAGTTGGAATAGTAATTTATACCTCTATACTAACCAGGACTTTCCCTACTGTAGCGCTTACCCTGAGTTAAAATAGTAATTTATACCTCTGTACTGACCAGCACTTTTCCTACTGCAGCACTAACTTGGAGTTGGAATATTAATTTATACTTCTGTACTATCCAGCACTTTAGAAAACAAACAAGAGTTGCCTGGTCCAAATGATTGCCTGTGTGTTGTGTCGCGCCAAAAAACCGCTAGACCAACATGTCATCACAATGATAATGCTGGGTTGGAAAAAATTCCCATCAGCTCACCCTTTATGGTGGAGTATCGCCATGTGGGATACATGTCATAAACCCAGATCTCTCCCAACGCACCTGATAATGATGCGGAGATGGATTTTGAAAGATACTTTTCCAAACCACAGTATTTCAATGGAAAGACTGATGGAGTGCAGTGCCCGTGAAAAAGGAAAGTGAAGTATAGATAAAATTGGCTCCTGAGACAAAAAATATGTTTATTGAGTATTATCTCAGGGTCAAGGTTAAAAATAGCGCCCAATAGTCTTAAAGAATGACTACATATCGGCGCAGTGCATAGAGGTCGACATGTTTCAGCTTATATGGACCACGAGTTTGCTAGGCTCTACTGGGTTCTTTCATAAAAACCAAGTATCCAAATTTGACAAGCACTGAAAGAAAGCCTGATGCACAAATCCCTTGTAGTTAGGTGATAAATGGTCAAGGAGCCATACCTGTCCGTCGGTACCTCAAGGGCCAGCGTCCGAGCAGGAGTGGAGGTGGTTTGCAATGAGCCTGCCTTCTCCTTATATACCCGAGTTAATTGGGTGATTATTTGCAGCTGACGCTCGATTGGTAAATAGCGCGTGGCTAATGTGCATGCGCCGACATTCTGTTGTAAACAAAGCTGGGGACCAATGGTAAAGCGTCTGCGCGCGCAGGTAGAGCTAATAGTGTCCATGCGTTGGGTTTGTAGCGCGTTTAATATCACAGCGCCAGCAGATGCACGAAGCCGTGTAGCCATTCGCGATGCGCATGCGCGAAGAGCTAGCAAGGCTCGCGCATGCGTGCGGACTATTCTTGCGGCGCTAGTGTCTTGGTCAAAAGTGAAGGAGTCGCGCATGCGTGATTACTGCTCTAGCGGCGCTCGTGTCTTTGAGGGAAGTGAATGACACGCTACTATTTATTCCCACAATTGATGTAGAGAGATATGGGAGTTAGATGGATCACGTAATTAAATTGGACAGAGCCAAGCTTATAGTGTCAGGAAACTCTAAGTGGTCTCATGTTTTACTTGATGCAATAGACCCTGACTTCACTCTTTAAGAATCGTAGAAGTAAGAGTGAGAGCTCACGATTAAGGTGAACGTAGGTGGACACAAGAGCATTTAATACACTAATATAACTGTATATAGTAGAATGATTACTATTAGGGGTGTGGTAGATGGTGTTTTTGACACTGTAAGGTGGGAGTACAGATATATTGTTTAATGCCCAAAGAAGGTGACCAACTAGGATTAAGGCAGAAATGTACAAAAAATGATCAAGTGGGGCGTAGTTATAAAGACGCCCACGGTATATCATCATTGAGCCCCTTGGAGTCAGTTTGGAGCTGAAAGACCCACTTCTGTTCTTTTTTGAAAAGGAATTTTGATACATCACTTATATGAGAGGGAATATAAGGATGTTCTAGAACAACCCATCTCATTTCATCTGCTGTGTGTTTGCAATTCAGAAAGTGACTCGTGAGTTTCGTCGCCTGTTTGTGACACCTGATGGTGCTCTCATGTTCCCCAATTCTTAATTTGATTTTACGAGTGGTGTATCCAATGTATCTGAGGGAACACGGACAAGTGATCATGTAAATAACATTTTCTGTGTTACAATTTGTGTGCTTTTTGAGAACCCAGGTCCTCCCTGACCCCAGATCAATCGAGTTGGTTTTGCTGGTCTGGGGGCAAACACTACATGATCCACATGGATGATGACCAGTAACCGGAGGTAGGTCCCATAGAGTCGTTGATCTCTCAATGTTCTGCATCCTTGGTCTCGTATGGACCAATGTGTCACGTAAGCTGGGTGCTCTTTTAAATGAAAAAAGGGGTAAAGGGATATTAGCATCCATGGTGTTTAGAATACCCCAGTGTTTACGCACAGATTTTTGGAGTCTATTGGATTGTGCATTGAAGGTGCTGACAAATGTTAATCTTTCAAGAGGTGGTTTAAGTGGACGTCTGTCCAACAGAGCCTCGCGATTGTTGTTCGAGGCTCGTTTCCACGCTCTTTTCACAAGGTGTGGAGGATACTTGCGTTCCTGCAATTGGGTAGAGAGGGTAGTGGCATGTTTATTAAATAGTGTCTGAGATGAACAGTTCCTCCTTACTCTGAGGAATTGTCCTACTGGAAGGTTCTCTTTTAAGGAGCGTGGGTGGTAGCTATTGAACAGCAGCAGGGAGTTCCTTGCCATAGGTTTAGTAAATAGTTCACTATGCAAACCACCTGCTTCAGGGAAAATGGACAGATCTAGAAAAGATAGTCTGACCTGGCTGTATTCCAACGTAAATTTGAGATACTGATTACGCTCGTTCAGCCATTGATGAAAGGACTCAATCTCTCTTTCGGAACCTCGCCACACCATCAAAATGTCATCTATATATCTCTTCCATAGTACCACTTGATGGAAAAATGGGTTACTATGGTTGAGAATGAGATCCTGTTCAAATTGATGGACATAGAGGTTGGCGAGGCTTGGGGCAAAAACACTCCCCATCGATGTCCTGGAGATTTGAAGAAAAAATTGTTCCTCGAATTTGAAAAAGTTTTCTTTCATTGCTATTTCAGCACATGCAAGGATGAAGTTCACAGGAGTGATACTATCCAACTCTTCTGACGACAGGAGATGTCTGATGGTATCCAAGGTGTCTTGCTGGGGTATACAGCTGTAGAGGGACTCGACGTCAAAGCTGACTAGTAGGTCGGTCTCTACATTATACTCTACACTGGGTAACAGTCTGAGGGCATCAGCTGTGTCTTCCAGATATGTTGGCATTTTCTTTACAAGGGGTCTAAGAAAGACATCTACGAAGGTAGAAAGAGGCTCCAAAAGAGAACCAATCCCAGAAATGATGGGACGCCCAGGTGGTGGTCTAATGGCCTTATGGATCTTTGGTAGACAGTAGAAACCAGGAATGACAGGATTCTCTGCTACCAAAAATCTGGCTTCCTGAGATGTGATCCACCCTTCATTTAGTCCCTCATCCACCAGGTTCTTAATCTCTGCAAGTAGACGTGGCGTAGGGTCCTCAGATAGATGTCGGTAGAATTGCTGGTTGTCCAGTTGTCTTAGACATTCTTGTCGATATTGGGCCATATCTAAAACTACCGTCGCTCCCCCTTTGTCCGCCGGTTTTATTATGATGGTCGGATCTTTAGTGAGACTGGTGAGAGCCTGTCTTTCTGATTTGGAGACGTTTTGGAATGTTCGAACCTCCGTGTCTTGCATGAGTGCAATGTCATATCTGACTGCTTGTTCAAAAGTAGTTACAAGCGATGGTTCTTGATGGCTCATCAGGGTAAAGGTAGATTTCGGTCGCAACCCGGTGTTGGTGGGTTCATCTTTACCACTGTCAGAAAGTACGGTTTTGTTCTTAAAAAAGAAATGTAAACGTACTTTGCAAAATAATTTTTCAAGTTCAGTTCTGATCAGGAAAGGATCTCCCTTATTTGTAGGGACGAATCCTAAGCCCTTTCCCAGGACTGTCTGTTCAACAGGTGTAAGGTTGCAGGAACTAAGGTTCACTGTTAGGTCCCGATCGTCTCTGTGTTGTTGCTCTGTTGAGCTGCTTTCCTGCTCCGTGTGTTGGGGACTGAGATGTCGGGATCCCATTGGACCGTTTGTTGTCCTCTTTTCCTTCCCCGGTTTTGTCCCCGGCTACGTCCTAAAAAAGACTGGTTAGGAAAAAACTGGGGGGGTTGTCCGAATGGATTCATTTGCTGCGCATACGGTGGTGGAGGTTCAAACCCCCACGGGCCTGGATGCCACCAAGGTCCCGGATTCTGATAATTCCCTGGGTATTGGTTATAAATGCCCCCTCTCTGTCGGCCACCTCTTCTAAAGGGTCGTTGTTGTTGACCATCTAGTCCAGCAGATGTCCCAGCACGGTTTGGTGTGTCTGAATCGCTTGCATCGGATCCTGAGGTCGAATAGTTAGACCCGTACCGTTTCCCTCTACTATTAAATCCTGGGGCTTCATAATTATCACTGGTGTAGGGGTAAACTTTGACTAGGGAAAAGCGTTCTAGATCCTTTTTGAATTTATCCATCTTGCTTGCTAGTATATTGTCTTTGTATTCTTTGTTGGCTTTGTTGGTTTCATCCATACGTTTTTTAAACTAAGTACTGCAAGTTGCCTTAATCTGACCCTCCAGCACCTGAATCTCTACAAGGATAGCATCTGCTACCCTTTTGGCTGTGTTAATGATCAGTATCAGCCAGTCTCGTGTGCAACCCCAGGCAATTAAAGACCAATCACGCATGAATTCTTTGTTGGTCAAGAATAACCTTGGTGCATTTGTAACAATAAGGCCCGTAGCGGCACACTTCCCCCTCAGGTATTGAGCCATGATGGTCCCATGTGTTAGAGTGCGTGTGTGGGTTTTCTTTAGATTGAGGAGAGTGGGCCCTTCATCTTTAGTTGTGTTTGTAGTTTCGGGCAATGAATCTAGAAGACAGGGATTATCATCTAGGACTGACTTCAGCATGTCATCATCAAACGCCAGACCAGCAAAGTCGGCTATGGTTCACAAAGGGGGAGTCTCAAAACATATATCAACTGGTTGAGCGTGTAACAGGAAGAATGCCCTGTACGAAGTAATGTAATATATAGACAAGACCCGCAACGGAAGTTGCACTAAATACTAAAAAGAAGCAGGTGGGGGGGTCACAGGGGAATTTTTAACGACCACGGTAGCTCAAACCCCTATACCAATTAAGAAAACAAACAAGAGTTACCTGGTCCAAATGATTGCCTGTGTGTTGTGTCGCGCCAAAAAACCGCTAGACCAACATGTCATCACAATGATAATGCTGGGTTGGAAAAAATTCCCATCAGCTCACCCTTTATTGTGGAGTATCGTCATGTGGGATACATGTCATAAACCCAGATCTCTCCCAACGCACCTGATAATGATGCGGAGATGGATTTTGAAAGATACTTTTCCAAACCACAGTATTTCAAAGGAAAGACTGATGGAGTGCAGTGCCCGTGAAAAAGGAAAGTGAAGTATAGATAAAATTGGCTCCTGAGACAAAAAATATGTTTATTGAGTATTATCTCAGGGTCAAGGTTAAAAATAGCGCCCAATAGTCTTAAAGAATGACTACATATCGGCGCAGTGCATAGAGGTCGACATGTTTCAGCTTATATGGACCACGAGTCCAAGCTTTCTTCAGGACCAATTGATGTTAAGCATCTGCATTTTTATGAAAACTAGGTATATTAACAAATTGGATTAATCCTACCAGAACTTTGATCCCAAATGTTCTCAAGTGTTTATCCAACAATTCGTAATTCTCCTAGAGTGAAAAAACAAAGTGTGAAATACGCATGTGGTATATTGGTGATTAAAACACAACACAACAAAAACAGGCAAGGCGACAGAGATTTTCTTCGCCTTTCAGAAGCTATAAAATTCTCCTGATTTTAATCCCATCAATTTTCAGGATTTCAACATTTGACTGTAAGTTATCACTCACCCAGCGTTCTGTGGGAGAACACCTCACCTCACCCAGCACCTACTCGAGAAGAAGGAGGCCCCGCTCTGTTAGAAATGGAAAAGTATAAAAGGACCTCAAAAACTTTTTTAAGGTGCACAGTAATCATACTCAACTAATCCAAAAATATATACTAACAAATACCAGTTAATTGAAAAGGAGACTCAACCCCTAAGGGAGACATGGTGGTGACCAAGAATGGAAATGGCAAATGATTGTAATGTAAAATTCAATTTCGAAATTTTAACTTAAAAAACCCAATTTAAAGGGGGGTACTAGAAAAGGCATTCCCTAGGTCTAACTGGGGAATATGTATACCAAAAGCATAGTGGCTCTATAACAAGTTTGCTAGGCTCTACTGGGTTCTTTCATAAAAACCAAGTATCAAAATTTGACAAGCACTGAAAGAAAGCCTGATGCACAAATCCCTTGTAGTTAGGTGATAAATGGTCAAGGAGCCATACCTGTCCGTCGGTACCTCAAGGGCCAGCGTCCGAGCAGGAGTGGAGGTGGTTTGCAATGAGCCTGCCTTCTCCTTATATACCCGAGTTAATTGGGTGATTAATTGCAGCTGACCGAGGAACTGAGATAGGACGCTCGATTGGTAAATAGCGCGTGGCTAATGCGCATGCGCCGATATTCTGTTGTAAACAAAGCTGGGGACCAATGGTAAAGCGTCTGCTCGCAGGTAGAGCTAATAGTGTCCATGCGTTGGGTTTGTAGCGCGTTTAATATCACAGCGCCAGCACATGCGCGAAGCCGCGTAGCCATTTGCGATGCGCATGCGCGAAGAGCTAGCAAGACTCGCGCATGCATGCTGACTATTCTTGCGGCGCTAGTGTCTTGGTCAAAAGTGAAGGAGTCGCGCATGCGTGATTACTGCTCTAGCGGCGCTCGTGTCTTTGAGGGAAGTGAATGACACGCTACTATTTATTCCCACAATTGATGTAGAGAGATATGGGAGTTAGATGGATCACGTAATTAAATTGGACAGAGCCAAGCTTATGGTGTCAGGAAACTCTAAGTGGTCTCATGTTTTACTTGATGCAATAGACCCTGACTTCACTCTTTAAGAATCGTAGAAGTAAGAGTGAGAGCTCACGATTAAGGTGAATGTAGCTGAACACAAGAGCATTTAATGCACTAATATAACTGTATATAGTAGAATGATTACTATTAGGGGTGTGGTAGATGGTGTTTTTGACACTGTAAGGTGGGAGTACAGATATATTGTTTAATGCCCAAAGAAGGTGACCAACTAGGATTAAGGCAGAAATGTACAAAAATGATCAAGTGGGGCGTAGTTATAAAGACGCCCACGGTATATCATCATTGAGCCCCTTGGAATCAGTTTGGAGCTGAAAGACCCACTTCTGTTCTTTTTTGAAAAGGAATTTTGATACATCACTTATATGAGAGGGAATATAAGGATGTTCTAGAACAACCCATCTCATTTCATCTGCTGTGTGTTTGCAATTCAGAAAGTGACTCGTGAGTTTCGTCGCCTGTTTGTGACACCTGATGGTGCTCTCATGTTCCCCAATTCTTAATTTGATTTTACGAGTGGTGTATCCAATGTATCTGAGGGAACACGGACAAGTGATCATGTAAATAACATTTTCTGTGTTACAATTTGTGTGCTTTTTGAGAACCCAGGTCCTCCCTGACCCCAGATCAATCGGGTTGGTTTTGCTGGTCTGGGGGCAAACACTACATGATCCACATGGATGATGACCAGTAACCGGAGGTAGGTCCCATAGAGTTGTTGATCTCTCAATGTTCTGCATCCTTGGTCTCGTATGGACCAATGTGTCACGTAAGCTGGGTGCTCTTTTAAATGAAAAAAGGGGTAAAGGGATATTAGCATCCATGGTGTTTAGAATACCCCAGTGTTTACGCACAGATTTTTGGAGTCTATTGGATTGTGCATTGAAGGTGCTGACACATGTTAATCTTTCAAGAGGTGGTTTAGGTGGACATCTGTCCAACAGAGCCTCGCGATTGTTGTTCGAGGCTCGTTTCCACGCTCTTTTCACAAGGTGTGGAGGATACTTGCGTTCCTGCAATTGGGTAGAGAGGGTAGTGGCATGTTTATTAAATAGTGTCTGAGATGAACAGTTCCTCCTTACTCTGAGGAATTGTCCTACTGGAAGGTTCTCTTTTAAGGAGCGTGGGTGGTGGCTATTGAACAGCAGCAGGGAGTTCCTTGCCATAGGTTTAGTAAATAGTTCACTATGCAAACCACCTGCTTCAGGGAAAATGGACAGATCTAGAAAAGATAGTCTGACCTGGCTGTATTCCAACGTAAATTTGAGATACTGATTACGCTCGTTCAGCCATTGATGAAAGGACTCAATCTCTCTTTCGGAACCTCGCCACACCATCAAAATGTCATCTATATATCTCTTCCATAGTACCACTTGATGGAAAAATGGGTTACTATGGTTGAGAATGAGATCTTGTTCAAATTGATGGACATAGAGGTTGGCGAGGCTTGGGGCAAAAACACTCCCCATCGATGTCCTGGAGATTTGAAGAAAAAATTGTTCCTCGAATTTGAAAAAGTTTTCTTTCATTGCTATTTCAGCACATGCAAGGATGAAGTTCACAGGAGTGATACTATCCAACTCTTCTGACGACAGGAGATGTCTGATGGTATCCAAGGTGTCTTGCTGGGGTATACAGCTGTAGAGGGACTCGACGTCAAAGCTGACTAGTAGGTCGGTCTCTACATTATACTCTACACTGGGTAACAGTCTGAGGGCATCAGCTGTGTCTTCCAGATATGTTGGCATTTTCTTTACAAGGGGTCTAAGAAAGACATCTACGAAGGTAGAAAGAGGCTCCAAAAGAGAACCAATCCCAGAAATGATGGGACGCCCAGGTGGTGGTCTAATGGCCTTATGGATCTTTGGTAGACAGTAGAAACCAGGAATGACAGGATTCTCTGTTACCAAAAATCTGGCTTCCTGAGATGTGATCCACCCTTCATTTAGTCCCTCATCCACCAGGTTCTTAATCTCTGCAAGTAGACGTGGCGTAGGGTCCTCAGATAGATGTCGGTAGAATTGCTGGTTGTCCAGTTGTCTTAGACATTCTTGTCGATATTGGGCCATATCTAAAACTACCGTCGCTCCCCCTTTGTCCGCCGGTTTTATTATGATGGTCGGATCTTTAGTGAGACTGGTGAGAGCCTGTCTTTCTGATTTGGAGAAGTTTTGGAATGTTCGAACCTCCGTGTCTTGCATGAGTGCAATGTCATATCTGACTGCTTGTTCAAAAGTAGTTACAAGCGATGGTACTTGATGGCTCATCGGGGTAAAGGTAGATTTCGGTCGCAACCCGGTGTTGGTGGGTTCATCTTTACCACTGTCAGAAAGTACGGTTTTGTTCTTAAAAAAGAAATGTAAACGTACTTTGCGAAAGAATTTTTCAAGTTCAGTTCTGATCAGCGAAGGATCTCCCTTATTTGTAGGGACGAATCCTAAGCCCTTTCCCAGGACTGTCTGTTCAACAGATGTAAGGTTGCAGGAACTAAGGTTCACTGTTAGGTCCCGATCGTCTCTGTGTTGTTGCTCTGTTGAGCTGCTTTCCTGCTCCGTGTGTTGGGGACTGAGATGTCGGGATCCCATTGGACCGTTTGTTGTCCTCTTTTCCTTCCCCGGTTTTGTCCCCGGCTACGTCCTAAAAAGGACTGGTTAGGAAAAAACTGGGGGGGTTGTCCGAATGGATTCATTTGCTGCGCATACGGTGGTGGAGGTTCAAACCCCCCCGGGCCTGGATGCCACCAAGGTCCCGGATTCTGATAATTCCCTGGGTATTGGTTATAAATGCCCCCTCTCTGTCGGCCACCTCTTCTAAAGGGTCGTTGTTGTTGACCATCTAGTCCAGCAGATGTCCCAGCACGGTTTGGTGTGTCTGAATCGCTTGCATCGGATCCTGAGGTCGAATAGTTAGACCCGTACCGTTTCCCTCTACTATTAAATCCTGGGGCTTCATAATTATCACTGGTGTAGGGGTAAACTTTGACTAGGGAAAAGCGTTCTAGATCCTTTTTGAATTTATCCATCTTGCTTGCTAGTATATTGTCTTTGTATTCTTTGTTGGCTTTGTTGGTTTCATCCATACGTTTTTTAAACAAAGTACTGCAAGTTGCCTTAATCTGACCCTCCAGCACCTGAATCTCTACAAGGATAGCATCTGCTACCCTTTTGGCTGTGTTAATGATCAGTATCAGCCAGTCTCGTGTGCAACCCCACGCAATTAAAGACCAATCACGCATGAATTCTTTGTCGGTCAAGAATAACCTTGGTGCATTTGTAACAATAAGGCCCGTAGCGGCACACTTCCCCCTCAGGTATTGAGCCATGATGGTCCCATGTGTTAGAGTGCGTGTGTGGGTTTTCTTTAGATTGAGGAGAGTGGGCCATTCATCTTTAGTTGTGTTTGTAGTTTCGGGCAATGAATCTAGAAGACAGGGATTATCATCTAGGACTGACTTCAGCATGTCATCATCAAACGCCAGACCAGCAAAGTCGGCTATGGTTCACAAAGGGGGAGTCTCAAAACATATATCAACTGGTTGAGCTTGTAACAGGAAGAATGCCCTGTACGAAGTAATGTAATATATAGTCAAGACCTGCAACGGAAGTTGCACTAAATACTAAAAAGAAGCAGGTGGGGTGTCACAGGGGAATTTTTAACGACCACGGTAGCTCAAACCCCTATACCAATTAAGAAAACAAACAAGAGTTACCTGGTCCAAATGATTGCCTGTGTGTTGTGTCGCGCCAAAAAACCGCTAGACCAACATGTCATCACAATGATAATGCTGGGTTGGAAAAAATTCCCATCAGCTCACCCTTTATTGTGGAGTAACGTCATGTGGGATACATGTCATAAACCCAGATCTCTCCCAACGCACCTGATAATGATGCGGAGATGGATTTTGAAAGATACTTTTCCAAACCACAGTATTTCAAAGGAAAGACTGATGGAGTGCAGTGCCCGTGAAAAAGGAAAGTGAAGTATAGATAAAATTGGCTCCTGAGACAAAAAATATGTTTATTGAGTATTATCTCAGGGTCAAGGTTAAAAATAGCGCCCAATAGTCTTAAAGAATGACTACATATCGGCGCAGTGCATAGAGGTCGACATGTTTCAGCTTATATGGACCACAAGTCCAAGCTTTCTTCAGGACCAATTGATGTTAAGCATCTGCATTTTTATGAAAACTAGGTATATTAACAAATTGGATTAATCCTACCAGAACTTTGATCCCAAATGTTCTCAAGTGTTTATCCAACAATTCGTAATTCTCCTAGAGTGAAAAAACAAAGTGTGAAATACGCATGTGGTATATTGGTGATTAAAACACAACACAACAAAAACAGGCAAGGCGACAGAGATTTTCTTCGCCTTTCAGAAGCTATAAAATTCTCTTGATTTTAATCCCATCAATTTTCAGGATTTCAACATTTGACTGTAAGTTATCACTCACCCAGCGTTCTGTGGGAGAACACCTCACCTCACCCAGCACCTACTCGAGAAGAAGGAGGCCCCGCTCTGTTAGAAATGGAAAAGTATAAAAGGACCTCAAAAACTTTTTTAAGGTGCACAGTAATCATACTCAACTAATCCAAAAATATATACTAACAAATACCAGTTAATTGAAAAGGAGACTCAACCCCTAAGGAAGACATGGTGGTGACCAAGAATGGAAATGGCAAATGATTGTAATGTAAAATTCAATTTCGAAATTTTAACTTAAAAAACCCAATTTAAAGGGGGGTACTAGAAAAGGCATTCCCTAGGTCTAACTGGGGAATATGTATACCAAGAGCATAGTGGCTCTATAACAAGTTTGCTAGGCTCTACTGGGTTCTTTCATAAAAACCAAGTATCAAAATTTGACAAGCACTGAAAGAAAGCCTGATGCAGAAATCCCTTGTAGTTAGGTGATAAATGGTCAAGGAGCCATACCTGTCCGTCGGTACCTCAAGGGCCAGCGTCCGAGCAGGAGTGGAGGTGGTTTGCAATGAGCCTGCCTTCTCCTTATATACCCGAGTTAATTGGGTGATTAATTGCAGCTGACCGAGGAACTGAGATAGGACGCTCGATTGGTAAATAGCGCGTGGCTAATGCGCATGCGCCGATATTCTGTTGTAAACAAAGCTGGGGACCAATGGTAAAGCGTCTGCGCGCGCAGGTAGAGCTAATAGTGTCCATGCGTTGGGTTTGTAGCGCGTTTAATATCACAGCGCCAGCACATGCGCGAAGCCGCGTAGCCATTTGCGATGCGCATGCGCGAAGAGCTAGCAAGGCTCGCGCATGCATGCTGACTATTCTTGCGGCGCTAGTGTCTTGGTCAAAAGTGAAGGAGTCGCGCATGCGTGATTACTGCTCTAGCGGCGCTCGTGTCTTTGAGGGAAGTGAATGACACGCTACTATTTATTCCCACAATTGATGTAGAGAGATATGGGAGTTAGATGGATCACGTAATTAAATTGGACAGAGCCAAGCTTATGGTGTCAGGAAACTCTAAGTGGTCTCATGTTTTACTTGATGCAATAGACCCTGACTTCACTCTTTAAGAATCGTAGAAGTAAGAGTGAGAGCTCACGATTAAGGTGAATGTAGCTGGACACAAGAGCATTTAATGCACTAATATAACTGTATATAGTAGAATGATTACTATTAGGGGTGTGGTAGATGGTGTTTTTGACACTGTAAGGTGGGAGTACAGATATATTGTTTAATGCCCAAAGAAGGTGACCAACTAGGATTAAGGCAGAAATGTACAAAAAATGATCAAGTGGGGCGTAGTTATAAAGACGCCCACGGTATATCATCATTGAGCCCCTTGGAATCAGTTTGGAGCTGAAAGACCCACTTCTGTTCTTTTTTGAAAAGGAATTTTGATACATCACTTATATGAGAGGGAATATAAGGATGTTCTAGAACAACCCATCTGATTTCATCTGCTGTGTATTTGCAATTCAGAAAGTGACTCGTGAGTTTCGTCGCCTGTTTGTGACACCTGATGGTGCTCTTATGTTCCCCAATTCTTAATTTGATTTTATGAGTGGTGTATCCAATGTATCTGAGGGAACACGGACAAGTGATCATGTAAATAACATTTTCTGTGTTACATTTTGTGTGCTTTTTGAGAACCCAGGTCCTCCCTGACCACAGATCAATCGAGTTGGTTTTGCTGGTCTGGGGGCAAACACTACATGATCCACATGGATGATGACCAGTGACCGGAGGTAGGTCCCATAGAGTCGTTGATCTCTCAATGTTCTGCATCCTTGGTCACGTATGGACCAATGTGTCACGTAAGCTGGGTGCTCTTTTAAATGAAAAAAGGGGTAAAGGGATATTAGCATCCGTGGTGTTTAGAATACCCCAGTGTTTACGCACAGATTTTTGGAGTCTATTGGATTGTGCATTGAAGGTGCTGACAAATGTTAATCTTTCAAGAGGTGGTTTAGGTGGACGTCTGTCCAACAGAGCCTCGCGATTGTTGTTCGAGGCTCGTTTCCACGCTCTTTTCACAAGGTGTGGAGAATACTTGCGTTCCTGCAATTGGGTAGAGAGGGTAGTGGCATGTTTATTAAATAGTGTCTGAGATGAACAGTTCCTCCTTACTCTGAGGAATTGTCCTACTGGAAGGTTCTCTTTTAAGGAGCGTGGGTGGTGGCTATTGAAAAGCAGCAGGGAGTTCCTTGCCATAGGTTTAGTAAATAGTTCACTTTGCAAACCACCTGCTTCAGGGAAAATGGACAGATCTAGAAAAGATAGTCTGACCTGGCTGTATTCCAACGTAAATTTGAGATACTGATTACGCTCGTTCAGCCATTGATGAAAGGACTCAATCTCTCTTTCGGAACCTCGCCACACCATCAAAACCCCTATACTATCCAGCTAATTTATACCTCTGTACAATCCAGCATTTTCATTACTGCACCACTTATCTGGAGTTGGAATAGTTATTTATACCTTTATACTATCCAGCACTTTCCCTACTGCGGCACTTACCTGGATTTGGAATAGTAATTTTTACCTCTACACTATCCAACACTTTCTCTTTTTCAACACTTAACTCAACTTATATTATTTGGTATAATCTCTATGTAATTGAGCACTTTATGCACAGCAGCACTTATTTACAGTTACTTTAGACATTAATTTTTGTGTTTGATCCACTTTTATAACGTGTATCAAGTTTAATGGAATTTACTTACCTCAAAGATTGCAGATTATATTAGTTGAAAGTTTGTATTTGGATAGATGATTTCTTTGGTTGTTGATTGTCAAGATGTGGTAAGTTTTTGTTAGGAATCTGGAAAAAAATAATGCAAAGAAAAAAGTTTAAAATAATTATCGAACGATCTGAGAGCTTTTTAAATGATAATGTTTTTATGTATACCTATTGAATATTGCTTTTATTGTTGTTTAGTAATATAGTTTTTAAAAATGGTAGACACTTTTAAATTTTACTAATAGTTCACTATTGTAGCCCTTCCTTTGTTTTGGAATAGTATTTTATACCTCTATTCAATCCAGCACTTTCTCTGCTGTACCACTTACCTGGAGTTAGAATAGCAAGTTATATCCTCACTCTATCCAGTACTTTACATATTCCAGCACTTACCCAGAGTTAGAATAGTAAGTTATACCCCAATACTATCCAGCACTTTTATTATTGCAGCACTTTACTGGAGTTTGAATAGTGTTTTATATCTCAATACTTTACAGCATTTTCCCTACTGCATCACTTACCCTGAGTTCAAAATAGTAATTTATACCTCTATACTATCCAGCACTTTCCCTACTGTTGCACTTACCTGGAGTTGGAATAGTAATTTATACTTCTATACTATCCTGCATTTTCCCTACTGCAGCACTTAACTGGAGTGGGAATAGTAATTTATACCTCTGTACTATCCTGGACTTTCCCTTCTGCAGCACTTAACTGGAGTTGGAATAGTAATTTATACCTCTGTATTATCCAGCACTTTCCCTACTGCAGCACTTACCTGGAGTTCGAATAGTAATTTATTCCTCTGTACTATCCAGCACTTTCCCTACTGCAGCACTTACCTGGAGTTGGAATAGTAATTTTTACCTCTATACTATCCAACACTTTCTCTACTACAGCACTTAACTTGACTAATATTATTTAGAATAATTTCAGTATTATTGAGCACTTTCTTCACAGCAACATTTATTTACAGTTTGTTTTGCAATAAATTATTGTTTTTGATCCAGTTTTAAAATGTGTGTCTACTTTAATGTAATTTCTTTACCTCAAAGAGTGCAGATTCTATTAGTGGAAAGGTTGTTTTTGTGTAGATGGTTTCTTTGGCTGTTGATTGTCAAGATGTGGAAAGTTTTTTTTAGGAATCTGGAAAAAAATAATGCAAACAAAAATATTTACAATGATTTTCGATCAATGTCAGAGCATTTTAAATGAATATGTTTTAATGTATAACTATTTATTATTGCTTTCATTGTTGTACAGTAATATAGTTAAAAAAAATGGTAGTCACTTTTAAATTTTACAAATAGTTCACTATTGTAGCATTTCCATTGAGTTGGAATAGTGTTTTATACCTCTATTCTATACTGCACTTTCCCTACTGTACCACTTACGTGAATTTAGAATAGCAATGAATACCCTTACACTAACCAGCACTTTCCCTACTGCAGCTCTTACCCTGAGTTGGAATAGTAATTTATACCTCTGTACTATCCAGCACTTTCCCTACTGCAGCACTTACCTCGAGTTGGAATAGTAATTTATACCTCTGTACTATCCAGCACTTTCCCTACGGCAGCACTTACCTGGAGTTGGAATAGTAATTTATACCTCTGTATTATCCAGCACTTTGACTACTGCAGCACTTACCTGGAGTTGGAATAGTAATTTATATCTATGTACTATCCAGCCCTTTCCTACTGCAGCACTTACTTGGAGTTGGAATAGTAATTTTTACCTCTATACTATCCAACACTTTCTCTACTACAGCACTTCACTCGACTTATAATATTTGGAAAAATCTATATATTATTGAGCACTTTCTGCACAGCAGCATATATTTACAGGTACTTTAGCAAATAATTTTTACTTTTAATTCAGTTTTATAATGTGTGTCAAGTTTCATGGAATTTATTTACCTCAAAGCTTGCAGATTCTATTAGTGGAAAGGTTGTTTTAGGATAGATGGTTTCTTTGGCTGTTGATTGACAAGATGTGGGAAGTTTTTGATATGATTCTGGAAAAAACAATATACATATTAAAATGTTTATTATGATTTTCGATAAATGTGAGAGGATTTTAAATTATAATATTATTATGTATACCTATTTATTATTGCATTCATTCTTGTACAGTATCAGAGTTATAAAATATTGTTGCCACTTTTACATTTCACCACAAGCTGTCTATTGTTGCTCTTCCATGGAGTTGGAATAGAAATTAATACCTCTATATTAATAAACACTTTCCCTACTGTATCACTTAACAGGAGTTAGAATAAAAAATAATACCCTCACAATTTCCAGCACTTTCACTATTCCAGCACTTACCCAGAGTAAGAATTGAAAGTAATACCCTGATACTATCCAGCACGTTCATTATTGCAGCACTTTCCTGGAGTTTGAATACTGTTTTATATCTCTATACTATCCAGTACTTTCCCTACTGCAGCACTTACCTGGAGTTGGAATAGTAATTTATACCTCTATACTATGCAATACTTTTCTACTGCTGCATTAATTTGATTTTCAATTTATTTACCTTTTGAAACTAAGCTTGGCTTTCAGTTTTTCGTTTAAATGGCTTGTTTTTGCTTTATTGTGTCCAAAGCTCTGTTAACGTATCTAAAACATGGAAAAAAAATAATATTAGTTTTCATGTTTTTAGTTTATATGATTTTTTCCTTTTGGAAATGTTCAGGTTTATTTTTTTATTAATTTAATAAAACGTTATTTGTGAAAAAAATATATAAATATTTTACTGTTATTATTTCCAACACTTTGCATATGGTTGCCACATTTCATAATATGGGTCAGTAATTACACTAAGAATTTTTTGATTCAATTTCCGCACTAGTTCTTATTAAAAATACATGTATTTACCTTTTGCTTAAGATGTCGGTTCACTTTATTCAGTCAGAAATATAATTGTATTTATTTATGAAGTGATGTTTTCTGTTAAAGTAATACAAAACAGGGATGTATTAAGTGATTTATTTCGGCTTGTTTATTTTAGAGTACTCAAAATAAATGTGAAAATGTACCTTCTATTTATTTAAGCACAGTACTGTTGGTAGTGTTTTGAAGTATATTGTCTGTGGTTACACGTCTTTTTCCTCCAAGTCGTGAGTTCCTCGACTCATAAATGAAATAAATTTTTACCACATGTTATAGCAAAATATATTTTTGCTTTAATAATTTATTGTTTAGTTAAATAATCGCATTTTGAAAAAATATATTTTTCGTTTTAAAATATATCGGCTTTTCAGTTCGTTTATCTGTTTACATTATTCTAAAATATATGTTTTAAATCAATTACATTTATAAATAATAATATTAATAATGTTTAACATTTTCGTAACTTCATTTAAAATAAAATATTTTCTTCAATATGTCGTCAACTAATAACGTTACTCACTTGTAAATCGATTAATACTTCTTCTCAGTTGTGATAACGAATTGGAAAAGGTGAAAAGGTCAGAGAGTTAGGTTTGGCATCTGATCACTCTGGTAGTTGAGGATCAACTGGTTCTAAAATGGTGTCTGCCTCGTATTTATAAGTTTGGGTTACTGACTCAGTTTTTATTTTTAAAATATGCGTTAGAATTGTTTTTTTTTCTTTGTTTAATTTCTCTGTAAACGTTTATTTTATAACATAGTTAAAAGAAATGTTCTTTGCGTTTATTCTGCCATTTTAGCATCCATTTTGAATGTTGTGTTGTGGTATTAATTGATAAAAATAGTAGTAGGACTACTCTATGAGATACTGTTTCAAAATGGCGGCTAGTTTTAATTCCATATATGTATGAATTTGTTATGTGTTAAATATGATGTAAATTATTTAAATATATAAGTATATGTTAAATTTTTTTCGATTTCGGAATGTTGTCTAGTGAAATAAGAGAATTTTTAGCAGTAAGAGTATTAATTTAAGTACCCGAGTATTAATTTTCATACTCGAGTATTTTTTTTTCACGCTTATTTGTTTATAATGTTGTAGTTTTTTTTCACATTTTTGAATACACTTCCCCACCCAAAACCCCTATTTTCCCTGCATCCCGTGCCAGGTTTTATTATACAAAATAAAAAAATATAATTATATATTTTGCGTTGTAATGGTATACGATGTTATTTGTTGCGTTGTAATGGTATTTTTACATTTACTTTACTATATTGCGTTGTTATAGTACTCTTTGTAACAACATGCGTTGTAATAGCTTTTGAGTTGTAAAAAATGTGTTGTAATGGTATGCGTTGTAATAGTACGCGTTGTAACGTCATATATCCACCACGCACACAATTCAGCGAAGACATCGCCGACTTCATCAGCCCGCACGCCCTCCTCTCCGCTGACTGCATCCTCCTCGGGGACCTCAACTTCCACCTGGAGAACAACAACGACTGTAACACCACCACCCTGCTGGACAACTTTGCCAACCTCGGTCTCAAGCAACTGGTGACCACCCCCACCCACTACGCCGAACACACACTCGACCCCGTGTTCTCATCCAACAAGGACATCACCTTCAGCCACGCCACCGGACACCACTGGACGGACCACAGCTGCGTCCACTTCAGCTTCAGAAGGACCACGATCCACCACCACCAGCAACAGGTTGCACGCAGAAGCTGGAACAAGATCACAGCCGACCAGCTCACGACTTCCCTGAGCATGAACCCTCCCACCACCACAACGAACCCTAGCCAGGCAGCCACCAACCTCGCCAAGTGGATCAACGTCTGCGCAGACGACCTCGCCCCTCTGAAGACCCCGCCTAGCAGACCCGGCAGCAAGAAAGCCCCTTGGTTCACCGACGAACTCAAGAGCTCCAAGAAGAACTGCTGAGACCTCGAGAAAGCCTGGCGCAGAGACCCAACACCGAACAACATGGCCGCCCTCAAGCTCGCCACCCGAAAACACCACCAACTGATCCACGCCACCAAGAAGTCTGCTTTCAAGGAACGACTGGACAACAACGCACACAACAGCAAGGAACTCTTCAACATCGTCAAAGAGCTCTCCAACCCCAACGCCGGTAACAACGACATCACCCCGTCACAAGACCTCTGCAACTCCCTGGCCTCCTACTTCCACAACAAGATCGCGGACATACACAAGAGCTTCAGCACCCAACCGACGCACGCCACGACTGAACCACCGCCCCCCACCACCACCCTCCGTGTCTGGACCTCGATCAGCACCAAAGACACCATCCGCACGACGAACTCGATCCACTCCGGATCTCCAACCGACCCCTGCCCTCACCACGTCTTCAACAAAGCTGACGCCGTCATCGCACCCCACCTGCGGGACATCATCAACACCTCCTTTGACACCGTGACCTTCCTGGAGAGCTGGAAGCACGCCAAACTCAGCGCCCTACTAAAGAAGCCATCAGCCGACCCCACCGACCTCAAGAACTACCGCCCCATCTCGTTGCTCCCGTTCCCTGCAAAAGTCATCGAAAAGATCGTCAACAAGCAGTTGGCCGCCTTCCTCGAGATGAATGGATCCCTCGACCTCTCTCAGTCTGGCTTCCGGGCCAACCACAGCACCGAGACCGCCCTGATCGCAGCCACCGATGACATCCGAGCCCTGCTCGACAACGGAGAAACAGCAGCCCTCATCCTCCTAGACCTCTCCGCGGCCTTCGACACTGTCTGCCACCGCACCCTAGTGCAACGCCTCAGCAATGTCGGAATCCAGGAGAAGGCTCTGGAATGGATCATCTCGTTCGTCGCAGGAAGGACACAGAGAGTCCCCCTCCCCCTGTTCAGATCGGAAGCCACCGAAGTCATCTGCGCCGTCCCTCAAGGCTCCTCACTCAGCCCAACCCTCTTCAACGTCTACATGAGCCCCCTCGCGGCTATCGCACCGCCAACACAACCTCAACATCATCTCCTACGCCGATGACACCCAGCTGATCCTCTCCCTCACCAACGACCCGCAACCGCCAGAGCCAACCTACACAAAGGGATGACAGAAGTAGCCAAGTGGATGATGAACAGCCGCCTGAAACTGAACTCGGACAAGACGGAAGTCCTTTTCCTGGGATCCTCACCCTCCGCCTGGGATGACTCCTGGTGGCCCCCCGCCCTGGGCAGCGCACCCAAACCAACAGACCACGCACGCAACCTGGGCTTCATCCTGGACTCCTCCCTCTCCATGACCAGACAAGTCAACGCCGTCTCCTCATCGTGCTTCAACATCCTGCGCATGCTACGTACGATCTTCCGGTGGATCCCCACCGAGACCAGGAAGACGGTCACCCAGGCCCTCGTCAGCAGCCGACTGGACTACGGCAACTCCCTCTACGCCGGAACCACCACCAAACTCCAGAAGAGACTCCAGTGGATCCAGAACGCCTCAGCACGACTCATCCTGGACATCCCCCGTCGCAGCCACATCACCGAACACCTGAGAGATCTGCACTGGCTCCCGGTCAACAAGAGAATCACCTTCCGTATCCTCACCCACGCACACAAAGCCCTGCACAACCAAGGACCAGCTTACCTCAACAGCCGCCTCAACTTCTACGCTCCCACACGCCAGCTTCGATCGACCAGCCACGCCCTCGCCGCCGTCCCCCGGATCCGAAGAGCCACCACAGGAGGAAGGTCCTTCTCCTACCTGGCCGCCAAGACTTGGAACTCCCTCCCAACCCACCTCCGCCTGACCCAGGACCACCTGGCCTTCAGGAAACAGCTCAAGACCTGGCTGTTCGAGCAGTAGGGGTAGTGTGGCTCACTGTGGGGTAGTGTGGCTCACTGGTTAGAGGCGGCAGACCCGAGAGCAGAGGACGGCCCGGGACCAGGGTTCGATTCCCGGCGCAGCAGGTTTCCTGACCAGGGTCAGCGGACTCGATAATTCTCTCGCCTCGGTGCCCACTCTGATCAGCGATCACACTTGGCAACTCTGGGCATTAGCTTGCCTCATCCTCACTAACGGCCCCACCAGACCGCCGGGGATGCCTGGAGATACCCATTAAGGGACCATCTCTCAGGGAATCCAGGAAGGGTTTCGCAGCGGTCGAAGCGCCTTGGGACCCTCCGGGTAAGTAGTGCGCTATATAAATGCCTATACATTTACACATTTACAGTAGCGGACCCCCCTCCCCTAAGCACCTTGAGACCCTCCGGGTGAGTAGCGCGCTATATAAATGCCTTGATTGATTGATTGATTGATTGTCTCTTGAAGTAGTTTACCATAAGAGAATACAAGTTTTGATTTCCGAAGATGTATTGCAGGATCTTTCCACAATTAAATTTGATGATTTTGACCTTAAAGACAATCAAGATGCATTGGATTGGTATTATAGGTTAATTAAGCAATTGGTAGCCCACTTCAAACTGGTAAAGGGGGGCCTTCACTCAGCTAGTAGGCTTAGAGGTAAAAGAAACAGCTGGTTTGACAATGATTGTAGGAAGGATAAAAGAGTGGTTAATAGAAGTTATCACCACTTCATGTCAAAGCCTAGTGATGATGGCTTAAAGACATAAATAGCGCCCATAAAAAGAGGGAGTTCTATAGGTTAAATTGGGAGTTAATGTAATTCGCCATTGTTAACAAAAATAATAAGTGTTTTTGGCAGCTAGTGAACACAGTAACCTTTTTCTCACTGTCCTTTCTAGAGGCTCTGATAAGTGAGAATGATTGGTATACCTTTTTATATTCGCTAAACAGTGATGAAAACCTTGAAAAATATTTGTGCCCCAGGCTGGTTGTGTTGCAGAGGCAGATATGATTGTAAGTACTCAAACGACAATAATACTCTCCGACATAACCATTGATATTAAAGCCTCTATAGCTGGTGGTCTGGATGGAGTCCCATCTGTGACATTTAAGAAAGATCTTAAGAAATGGGGACTATTGTTGAGTGGGTTCTTCCGTTGGGTAACGCTAACTGACATTTTTTAAGAATCCTTCCTGGAAGGGATCAATAGTGAAACCCATTCACAAAAAAGGCAAATTAGATCAGCCTGCTAATTACTGCTTTATTTCGCTTCTAGATATTCCATCTACACATTATGCTCATACCTTGTCAGTATATCTAACTGCTAGGGCATTTGATTCTGGACTGGTTCCAGTGGAGCAAGAAGGCTTCAGGACGAAGCACTCTAATTGACCACTGTTTCACGTTGTGGAGAGTTGCAAGGAAGTCAATGAGGTCGGTAGGCTGCCTTTGCTTTTGCTTCATTGACTTCCGAACAGCTTTTGAGAGGGTGGACAGAGGTGGACTATGGTGGAAGCTTCGGCAATGGAATATATCTGGAGCATTGTTTAGCCTTATGAGGAAAATGCACAGTGATAACTGGGTCCAGGTGGATCAGTACGGACAAGAAAGCCTGTCATAGAAAATCCCGGTTGAGAATGGCTTGTGGGAGGGGTGAATCATACCACCCCTGCTATATAGTATATTCATTGCAGACCTCTCCCAGGTGTTACACAATACCACAATTACTCTCCAAAGATTGGGGGCAGGCATAGTAGCTGCCTAAAGTACGCAGATGATCTGGTGGTGATGGACCTAACACCCATAGGGCTCCAAGGAAAACTAAAGGCCTTGACTGCTTATTATCTGGAAAACAAATTGACAATAAATGTTGATAAAACAAAAACCTTGTTTTTTGCTAGAAAGGGACATTATTTTACTTGGTTCTTAGGCATTGTGCGGTTAGAGCAGGTTCAGGAGTGTAAGTATCTGGGCATGACGTATTCTGATGATCTGAGTTGGGATAAGTATGTGGCCTTCCGGAGACTGTTACTTTCAACTGAAGTGAACGGCCTGAAGAAATTTCATTGACAATTTGGCAGCTATACCTTTGAATCCCTATGTCAATTGATACAAGGCAAATTAATACCTCAGCCTCTTTATGGTGTAAAGGTGTTGGCAATGGATAGGTGCCTTGCTTGGGATGGCTTAGAAGGCAATTCATTGAAACTACTCCATGATTTACTGAAAACTTCTATGACACAAGACATCAGACGGGAGCTGAGAACAGGAGCCTGGAGTGTGCCGGCAGATGCCAGGGTTTTGCGCTTCTCTTTCTCGATCAAAAGCAGGGTCCCTGGTGAGACCTTGTCTGTACTAATTTTACCAGAGGTACTGGCAACTTTCCCAACTAAGAGGAACCCAGTGATAGAAATGTTATGGCACCTGGAAGGTCCTGATCTGTGTACTGAGGGAAGGACGGTAGCACAAGTTAGTCATGTAAAGAGCACCCTCAGGCAAAGCACTATTGGTACCAGTTGGAAAGAGTACTTACAGTATCTCAAAGTTGAGTTCAGTTATCCTATTTTAAGCTGCGCAGGAAAGCATGGATTTCTTCCCATATCTATATGCAATTCCAGATAAGACTTTACTTAATGAAATCCTGTGACTGAGGGTGGGAATTGACCCAGGTTGGCAAATATCAGGTTTAAAAACCAAAGTGGACAAGTGCTATGGTCAATGTCCCTGTAAGCAGGGAAGGAAATATTCTGTGACCCACCTTTTGATGGATTGTGTACTTTTCGTTGGGGAAACAAAAAGATCCTCTGACCCGTATTTAAACACTAGGGGATACAGTCATGAGCAATGGCCTTACAAATTGTGATCTCAAATACTAGGATGGAGCTGTAGCCACCAGGCAATACCAGTGAAAAATTATAATATCTCGAGCTATGCTTTTTTCTCTTAGTGTTTTAAGGTACAGGTCGGCTAGCCCCCAAGCTGGTAGAGTGGTGGTTTGACCAAGCAAGAAATGTGTCAAAAGTTGTTGGTTATTTTTAATATATTTCTTTTTAATACTTGTGGGACAGTTTCGAAGATATAACTGAGTCCTGTTCATTTTAAAAAGATGAATTGGCAAGGACTAGTGTGAGAAGGGGAATTGTATAAGCTGCTACTTAAACTGCACTTTACAATGTTGTTTCTGAGCAAAATGAGCTGCAAGTTAATGGTTAATTCGGCATCTTTTGTTCTTTTAATGAATTGTTAATATATGTGGGACTTTGTGTTGTTGACTATTTGCTGTCTTTTAGTATCAGATATTTTTTGTGTTTATATGGCTCAGCCACAGTTATGTGTTTGGTTAAAATTGATCTAAATGTGTTTATACATTTTTTATGATATTTGGGATTGTCTATTTATGAATTGGGTAATGTGCAATATTTCCGTAAGAATTAAATTCTTGGAAAAGCAGTATTTTTATTTTTTTTTATTTTTATTTTTTTATTTTGGTTTATTAGAAGGAAAAAAGAGACAAAAAACAGCGGCAATCCCGCACATCGTCCCACGCAGGGGGCATTAGCATAGGCAATGCACAATGATATGAAGCAACAGCTGTCCGCCATCGAGCAGAACAGGAGGGTAGAGGCATACGACCAGGAAATAAAGCAGTAGCAAGCATAGTGCAAAAGGTCCGTCGAGCCAGCCAAACCTCTGTAGAAGGGGCAGCTGCCTGTGCCCATAGTCCACTATGTCCAGCTACAGTAGGCCTTAGCATCTGGGTGGGTGCCTCAAAACAGGAAATAAACAAAGACCCCCAGTGGTGGTGACAGCTACCTTCAACAAGCAAGCAACGTATTCGCACTATTAAACCTGAAAGAGATGGGGCGCGCGTATGGAGGATGGACAAACCGCAGATGGTAATCCTTTGGAAAGGAAACGGACCAAGGGGCCCCATCGGAATTGGAAGTTCTTAAAGTTGCCCAGGAAGATGTCGGCCACTCTTTCCATGCTAAGTAGCTTCCACAGCTTTGCGTGCCAGAGGGAAATCGCGGAGCCTCCGGTTTTTCCCAGGCTGAGGCCAGGGTAAGTTTGGCGGCTCTAAGACAGAGCCATAAGATTTGCTTGTCTGCACGTGTCTGATGTTCATAAGCTATAAAATCCTCCACCGGGTAGCCAAGGATCTCTTTAATATGGGAAAGGATCTCTCCCCAGTACGGTCGAATGATCGGGCAATCCCACCAAATGTGGCGGTAGTCCCCAAGTAATCCACAGCCTCTCCAACATCTGTCAGAGGACGTCGGGAATATTCGATGGAGCTTGACCTGGTACAAGTACCAGTCCATGAGCATCTTAAGGTGGGCCTCTCTCAAGTCCAATGAGTGGTTATGCGCGGCAATATCGCGCCAAAGAGCCGACCATTCCTTGTCCGAGATGTCCCTCCCCAGGAGCTCCTCCCATTGCCCCATGTAGCGGGGGCGCAGTGATACTGCTGAGGCAAGCAGTAATTGATAAAGAAAGGAAATCGCACCTTTCATAACCGAGGTCCGGAGAATAAACACCTCAAAGGGCGAGGGTGGTCTCGTGGCTGCCTGGAGGACCCTCGGCGACGTAGCCCAATGAAGCATCTGAACATGGTGGTACCGTTCTGACAATGGGACTCCATAATCCCTCATGCAATTATCGAAGGTGAGCGGAGAATCACAGTGGAAGAGATGGGTTAGGTCTCTACATCCCCCCTCTCTCCATACTTTGAAGGGGCCCTCCTGCAGTGCCGGCGGGAATTCCGGGTTAAAGTGAATAGGTGTGAATGGAGATGGAAAGGTAGTCCAGCGGTCATCAGCGGCTAACGTGTCCCAGACTTTTAAGGTGGTACTGGTGGGGGTGCTAATGTAGGCGTTCTGCGGCCTATTGTGCTTGGGCTTCCAAGCCAGATCCCAGATTGATCGGCCCGCGACACTCCTATCCATGTGTAGCCAGTGTTTCTTCGAGGTCTGTTGAGACCATTCCACTAGGTCCCGTAATTGTGTCGCTTTATAGTACAGTTGCATGTCAGGGAGACCCACTCCCCCCTACCCCCGCGGTTGCCTCAGAATAGTGAAAGAAAACCGCGCTCGACCCCCCTGCCAAATGAACCGGAGCATCTGGGTTTTAAGGCTCGAAAAAAGTCCATGTCCAGAGGAATGGGGAGCGCCTGGAAGAGGTATAAGTACTTGGGGAGGAGGACCATCTTGATGGCGTGGATTCTGCCCAGCCACGAAATGTATTTAGGCTTCCACCTGTCTAAGTCCGCCCGGGTTTTAGCCAGCAAGGGCGGAAAGTTCGCAGAGTATAATTTGCCTACCGTGGAGGTCAGACGGACTTCCAGATACACGATGGAGTTGGAGGCCCAGGCTTACGGAGTGAGAGACTGCACTCGCGCCACCTCTGCAGATGGAAGCATGAGGTTTAGAACATCGGACTTGTCATAATTGACCTTAAAGCCCGCCACTTCCTCAAAACGCGAGAGCACCTCCTGGACATGTGGGAGGGAGTGTGCTGGATCCATAATAGACAGTAGCACATCATCCGCAAATAGGGAGATCTTGTGCTGTTCCCCAGTAAAGGGAAGGCCCCGAATCTCCTCGTGTTCCCGCACCGCCAACGCCAATGGTTCAATGCTCAAGGCAAAGAGCAGGGGGGAAAGAGAACAGCCCTGCCTAGTGCCGCAGGAGTGAGAGAAAAAGGCAGAAAGGTGACCGTTCACTGACACTCTAGAGCGGGGGTTGCTGTAATTGGCTTTCACCATTGAGATGAACTTATCCGAAAAACCAAAGGCAGTCAAAGTATGAAATAAAAATTCCCAATTCACACGGTCGAAAGCTTTCTCAGCATCGAGGCCTCATAGGACTGCCGGGATTTGAAATCTATTGTCTTTTTCTATTAAGTGGACTACTCGCCTAGTGTTGTCGTGGGTTTGACGGCCTTTAATAAATCCAGATTGATACGGATGTATAAGGGCCGGCATCAGGTCCTGGAGTCTAGTAGCAATAATTGAAGAGTACAGCTTAGCGTCGATGTTGAGAAGGGCTATTGGGCGGTAAGAAGAGCACTGAGTGGGGTCCTTCCGGGGTTTGGGAATGATGGAAATGACGGCCTCAGCCAGCGAGCCAGAGGTGGTGCGGGCTTCAGCCATATTATTGAAAAGAGAGACCAGGAAGTCGCACACTTCCGTGGCAAATGTCTTATAGAAGAGGGCAGTGTAGCCATCCGGCCCCGGGGCCCTATGCAGTTTCAGGAGTTTGATGGCATCAAGAACTTCGTCGCAAGTGAACGGAGCAGCCAAGAGTTCGTTCCATTCCTTAGACACCTGCGGTATGGGCAGACCCCGTAAATATTCCCACTGGGAGTCAGAATCAAGCTTGTCTCCCGTATATAGAGCTGCGTAGAAGCGGACAAAAAGATCTGCCTTGATCTCATGTCGATGCTGCGGTTTTCCCATCGAGTCCTGGATCCCTCCAATATAATCCCGTTCTCTCTTTTCTCTAAGTTGACGAGCCTGGTGTCTTCCCACCTTGTTCCCTTGGGAGTATGAAAGGTGCCGTAATCGCAGCAGGGTGAACTCTGCTCTGTTGTTGTAGTGGGCCCTTAGTTTCCCCCTAACCGCCGTCAAGGGGCGGAGGGTCAGCCTAGATGTATTACTTTTGTGGGCCTGTTCAAGGGCAGGCAGTTCTGCCTCCAAACCCTCACGTTCCTTTCTACGCAGCTTATTGAGATTAGAATTGAGGGCCAGGTAGGTACCCCTGATGGACGCTTTGAGGGTGTCCCACGTGGTGGATACAGGGTTGAGCTCAAAAAACTCCCTAATAGCCTTTCATAATTCTTTGCATGACGTGTCATCCCTAACAATGGCTGCTGGGAAGTACCACTTTCTCAGACCATCACCCCTCGGGGACCAGCGAAGCCCAAGCACGAGCAAGCTATGGTCAGACACAGATAATGGGAATATACTAGAGTCGCGGACATCTCCCCTGAGGGCTTGACTCAGGAAAAATGTAATCCAGGCATGAATAGGAATGGTGAACATGGGAGAAGAAGGTGTAATCTCGGGATAGAGGATGCAAGGAGCGCCAACCATCAATTAAGCCCAGGTCACCAATAAGCCTCTGCGTCTCAGCAGAGAACAACCCTGCCTCAGCCCTGTGGGTGCCGGAGCTATCCATCTCCCTACTCCACACCAAATTAAAGTCAAGAATAGGTGCCCCTCAACAAATTCTGATATTTTGTGCAGCAGTCCCTGGATGAAGCTATTTTGTCCCGCATTGGGAGCATACACTACTACGAAGGTGCTCAGCCTGCCATGGACCAGACCTTTAACCATCAGCCAACGGCCCTCTTTGTCGCTGTTCACATCTATAGGCTGAAAATGAAAGGCCGCCCGGAAGAGAAGGGCCACCCCCCTGTGTTTCGTGGAGGCAGAAGATCTATAAATAAGAGGGAAAAGCATGTGCCTAAGGTGCAGTTCATCCTTACGCGCCAGGTGGGTCTCCTGGAGGCCCAGTATATCGAGTTGGTGGTCATTCACATAGTATCACACCTTCTGACGTTTTTGTCGGGAATTCAAGCTCTTGACATTCCACAACCCAATACTAATAGGCATCATTAGGTAACAATCCCGCTAACGCTATTCCCGCACCGCCCCTTCTCCTCACTCCAAAGCCATCCCCCGTGTTCGTGGGTAATACAGTAAGGTAGCAAGCTGCCGTAGCATCCCAGAGCAAAGAACACTGGCCAAAGCATGTCTCAGCATCCCCCCCTCAGACCGGGGGCCCCTCACCAGGCAAGCCCACACAACGTCCCCACTCCCTGCTCCCCTGCAGGGATAAAGTCCTCCCAGATAATCACCCCAGCATCTCACAATAAGGGCACAGATCCCTAAAGACCCAGAAGCCAGATGCAAATCGTCCTGATCCACCACACGCATACACCGCAAAACAAAAAAGACAGACAGACATACATACCTGTGACTACCACACCCCCTCTGGTACCCCTTCCCCTTCATCCCTAACAACCCCCCCCAACAGCCCCCCCCAGAAAACACCTGGAACCGTATTCAAACCAATAAAACAATAGATAGCAGCAAGTTGAAAAAGGAAACCAAGGAGGAGCAAAGCACTTAACAAACCTGGTGCACAACAGTTTGTGGATTCTTCCAGGGGTAGAGGATGGGGCACCACATGGTGTGCCCCAAAGGCCACGAACCGGGGTGTCTTCCCAAAAAGTACAAGTTTACCCACGGTGCCTGAAGTTACGAGTCCCTCCGGCTCCACTACGTCTTCAATTCACAACTCAGGCCGCCCCGGAGCTGTGCTGTGAGACTGACTCCGTCACTGAGGCCACGGATGCCAGCGTTGCCCCCCTTTCCTGTAAACTAGTCGCACGATCCGGTCTTCCGCGATCTGTCTCTCGGCCCACTCTCTGCCAGGAGGGGGACCGCCGTCTTCTCCGTGCCGGGGAACTTCCACCCCCAGGGGATGGGGCCATGTCGTCGAGGCCCAGAAGGTCCTTTACCACCTGGAGAGATCGGATCTGCGCCAGCCTATTCTGACACCTGAAAATGATGAGAAAGGGGTGGCCCCAGGAATAGGAGACATTGTGTTCACGCAGATAGGCGGTCACAGGCCGAAACTCACGCCGCTTTTGGAGCGTCGTGGCTGCTAAGTCCTGGTACAGCTGGGGGTGGTGATCCCGGAACTGCAACGATGCGGATTCTCGCGCCTTCCGTAGTAAGTGTTCTTTCAACTGAAAGTCATGGACGCAGACCAAAATGTCGGGTGGAGGCCCCCCCCCACGTCTAGGCAAGCCGACCCTATGAACTCTGTCCATTTTAATGTCTTGGAGATTCTCATCATCCAGCATTTGAAAATAGAGAGCGAGAACATAGCCTCGTAGATCACCAGCTTCCCCGTCCCATGGCACAGCCCGTATGCGGATGATGTTCTCCAAATCCTCCTCGTGTGCCTGGAGGTCCAGGTTCTGCTCTGTGAGCCGAATCACATCTTGCTGCAGTTGATGGACATCATTCGCCATGCTTAGATCATGGTCCTCCAGAGTGGCCACCCTCTCTCCGATGCCATCCAAGTCCCTCCTCACCTCTCGAAGGTCCGAGGCCAGTTGGGAACGTAGCTCCGATATGTCCTCCTTGATAGAAGCAAAGAGCTCCATCATAAAGGCTTTAGTCGCAGGAGCCTCATCGTCCTTTGGCTTGGGCGATACACTAGGCCCGGGAGACGCCGGTTGCTGGGATCCCCTCGAGGAGCCATCCTTACCTGGCTTCCCCTTACGTTGCATGGTGGACATGGCGACGCCCTTGCTCGCTCGAGTATGCAGGGTGAGGATCACCGGTCACAGCTGCCGGTACGATAGAAACTCAGCCGTAATGCATTACAGTCTAAGTCCTGACGCAAAAAACAAACAGAGGCAGCGATCTTGCTCTCCACGTGGCTCTGGATCTCCCACACACCAGTGGCGAAAGATAGCCCCGGCCCGCTGGAATGACACGCTGCAGGCCTTTACTGTAGAGGGCGGCAAACCCCTGCGAAATCAGCCGGCTCCAGCCCAGAGACCAGTCAGACCACTACCTCAGCCTCGGGTCTCTCGGGCCTATCCTCAAGGGGCCGAACCTGCCCTTTCCATCTGCCTCAGGCGTTGATACAGGACGCAGGCGCCTCGCGGTCCGTCGGTCACCACGTGGCGTAGTCCGCCTGCCACCACTCACTCTGCCCAGGTACCCGCGCAGGTCCACCTGATCAAATGCGCCGCCAGACCTCTGCACCGTAGCCAGACCAAGCACTGTTGCCAGTGGACGCCGCAAACAGTTCAGCTCCACAGCGTGGTTCCGAGCCCACTGTCGGGGCTCTTCAGGTCAACGGGCACAGCACGACCAGGGGCACCCCACCTCGACGCGAGGAGAAAGCACCACTCTCCAAGGACCGGAAGCGTTGGATGCCTTACCGCCTACCTCGCGGGGTCCTGGATGTCCGCTCAGGGTGCGAGTGTACAAAGTAGGCCTCCCTGCCAGCCAGATCCCAGAGATCAGGGCTCACCTCTACTGCAATCATCCGCAGCCGTTACTCCCACTCCAGCAGTCATGCACCAATCAAGTCCCCCGCAAGACAGGTCCCAGGGGGTGTTCTCGGCATTGCAGGGGCCGCCGCCGCTTCCCAATGCCAGGCAGAGTCTCCCTACACACCTCCAGCGCTACAGGCGCACATAAGCCAGGCTTCCCAATGGCGGCTCACCGCCGCAGCAACGCAGCTCTCCAGCCGGGTGTTCAGGGTCCTGGGGGCATACCGCTGCAAGGCAGCCCTAACCGCCAGTCCAGATCAGGAAATGGGGGGGAGGGGGAGAGCAACCGCGGCTCTCGACGTTCCCTGCCGGCCTCCACCTCCAGCACCCCCCTACCGGCCGCAGTGCAGTCCCTCGGCGAGGCCTCACATCTCCGGAGTCCCTGCGCAGCACCCCCCGGCAGGCGGCGAGTCGAAAGCCGAGTGCGCCGAGGTCACTTCTGTGCGCGGGCCTCCGCCAGAGTCCGCCCCTCTCCTTGCGGCTCAGGATGTCCGGCCCCCTTCGCCACTCGAAGCCGGGGATCGCAGGGCCTCAGATCGCTGCCGCACTGAGTCCGCCTCCAAGCCTCTTCGGGGCGAATTCGCTTCACCGGACCCAGCTCCCCTGCCTCGGGGGTCACAGCTCGCCACTCCGGGGGCTATACAACGCTTAGCAGAGTTTGGCGCCGGAGGGACTCTGAGAGACGTCTCACTCTCTTGCCATCTTGGCCACGCCCCCCGAAAAGCAGTATTTTGATTGATTGATTGATCGATTGATTGTTGAAAAAGATCAGTAATTTGTCAAAATTCGGCCTATGGTGTTGATGTACTGGGACAGTTGGTTATTCTGTTGGACCTCCCCCTCCCAACTGACTCAATGCCATGCGGTGCTTCGCACCCTCTTGGATCTTATGTGGTGGACATTATGAGGTCTTAATTATTCCACGCATCCGGAAACATTGGCTCCCGACACTGGAGGACAGCTCAATATTGGAACTAAAAGGGGGGCCTCCATTAGGCTGGATACTTCTGGTGTTTAGGGGCATTGTTGGGGTTACACGCTACTAAGGAACTTTGGTCCCAGGATGGATGTCCAAGAATGGGGAACCGTTGATTTGGTAATTGGAACACTCCCAGTTTAACCTCTCTACAAGGACAGAGTGCCTCTTTTTAAAGGACTTATCAGGGAGCCGCCCTGCCCCCCTGATCAGACTGCCTTCCCCCTGGGGTGTGGCCAGCTAACCTTGCCCTGGGAGATTAGCAGCAGAGTGGGGCCTAGCTCTGTTTGTTGTATGCTTTTAGCCGGCATCTGTCTGTCATGTGGCCTATCCTGTAACAATAGTAACATTCCATAAGGTCTGGTTGCTGCCAACCACCCTGGCCTCAGGGGATATAGTTATGTCTCAACCCTCTAGGGTTTTGTGGTGAAGCCCCTTTCAAGTCTGGTATTATTTGAATGCTCATGGCCAATGCGGCCCCCGTGTGGCCGATCTTATTCAAATTTTGTTGGACCATCTTACCTGTGTCTCTCCTGGCCTGCTCCTGTTTTTCCCTATCCTTCTCTTATTTATTTTTGTAGGTGGGCCTGTATCTCCCACCAGGGTTTGGTATCTAACCCCACTACGCCATGCAGACTACTTTATATATTGGTGGCCAGCCCCTTTTTGAAGATATTATAAAAAGAATGTGAATTGCAGGCCTATATCAGCTCATGGTTGTCCTTTTTTTTTGTCCTCATGAATGCCAATAGCAGATATAACCTCTACGTGGGATCACTCCGTGTCACTTGCACTCTTGGTTTTACTACGATTCCGGCCTTGATACCATGTGCAGCACAATCAGAGATCGCCCAGAGGCAGGCTATTTCTTAGTCCAACTCCCCTTCAACACGTTACCTGGGAGGACCGAGCCTATAACATCTGGCATAATCATTGGACTTTGATTATCTTTCGACCCAAGTTCTTAAAGCTGACCACACTTTACTGGCAGTATCGCCGCCACACACCATGTCCGACTGACTTATCATGATAACATTCCTCAAGCATTCTGCAAATTTTGGGGGAACCACCGACTTCCACTCTCTACATATTTCTTTCCTTGCAATCACTATGACATAGAAGATAAATTGAGTGACCAGGTTGTTAAGCAAGTAGCAAAGTGGAAGCCCAAAAAAGATTAATCTAGGGCTACAGATGATTGGTGTTAACAAAACCTCTTCCAAAAAACCACACACCTGTCTCCAGTAGTTGGTAATTAGTGGGCACTCTAAAAACATATGCAGATCATCGGCTGCTACCAACTTACACCTTGGACAACAGTATCTCTCTGCTGATAACCTGGTGAGCTTGGCCGGAGCCCAATACACCCTGTAAATTGTGAATAAATGGTTCCTCCTGAGATTGGCTGGTTTAATTGTCTTTTGTGATATGTTATGTTATGTTATGTTATGTTATGGTATGTTATGTTATGTTATGTTATGTTATGTTATGTTATGTTATGTTATAGGGGGTGCTTCTATAGCGCACGGCTACTCCGAGGAGTGTCCCGGCGCTGTCGGAGCCTCACAGGTCCAGAGTGGGGAAACAAGGACGAATGAAAGGAGCGTAGCTCAGAGGGGCGGTATTGTTGCAGGAAAAGCAAGGTTTTCAGGTCTTTCCTGAAAGCCAACAGATTGGGGCTAGATCTGAGAGAGAGAGGAAGGTCGTTCCACAGCCGGAGGGTGAGATGTTTGAAAGAGCGCCCCCCCCCACAGCGAGCACGACGGATCATAGGATTGACTGCCTTGGCCTGGGTTGACGAGCGCAAGGATCTGGACGGCGAGTAAAAACTGATCCATTTCTGAAGATAGCGGGCACCTGTGCCATGAAGGGCTTTGAAAGCGATGGTCAGGGCCTTGAAAGTGATCCGCTTCTTCATGGGCAGCCAGTGAAGAGTTCTGAGGAGCTCACTGGCCCTGGCTCTCCTGGTGAGGCCGAAGATGGCACGGGCCGCCGAGTTCTGCACAACCTGGAGACGTGATAGGAGGTAATCCGGCAGTCCTAGGTACAGGACGTTAGAGTAGTCCTGCCGCGATCCAATCAGGGCCTGAACAGTGGTCTTTCTGTGTTCCAAGGACAGGAGCGGCAGGAACTTTCTCAACATCTTTAGGATGGCAAAACATTTGCCGGCTAGGCCCGACAACTGAGCCCTAAAGGAGAGACAGTTATCGACCTGAATGCCCAGGTTTTTTGTGACCCCTGATTCGCTAACGGGAGGGAACATGGCTGCAGGCCACCACTCTTTCCATTTGGGGTCAGCGGGGCATCCAAAGAAGAGCACCTTGGATTTGTCGGAGTTACACTTGAGGCTGTGACGATTAAACCAGTTGAACACAGCCCCAAGGCAACCCCGAATAGATGCCCTGTCGAAGTCATGACCCCTGTCGCATGTGAACAGGAGTTAAGTGTCATCGGCGTACGACACGATCTGGGCCCCAAAGTCCTCCACAAGTGCTGCCAGAGGGGTCATATAAATGTTGAAGAGCGAATATTGCAAATGAATCTGTCCAAATTTTCCTGGTCTCCTCCGGGTTTTCAACTAGATTTCCACTCCAAAGGTGGGATATTTCAGATGTTAGAGTGTCCTTTGCCCCAATCAGAGTGTTATACCAGAAGGCTACCTCCCGTCTCCAGACACTACCTCTTTCAATAAGGTCTAGGAACTGGGGCTCCTCCTGCGACCCCCATTCTTGTCTCCCCCACCATGAGGACAACTGGTAAAACTTGAATCTTGTTATAGAGCCCCCAGTTAGATTTACTAATGATTCCCAGTCAAGCAGTTGGAAGTTATTGCTAAGATCTGCCCACTTTACCAAACCCGCCTCTCTCAATGGAGTTGCCAATCTGTCTAACAGGCAATCAGGAGTACCGGGTGATTCCCAAATGGGGGCGTGCATATTATAATATGGGATATGCGAAACTTTCATGAGATACAGCCAAGTTTTTAATGCAGCCTGGAGGATTTTCAGGCGGACCTTTTTGTAAAATTTTTGATTGCCAAATTTACATAGAAAGAATTCAGAACTGAGTGATTGGTCAGACAACATTGTAAACTTGTAAACTTGTAAACTTGGGGATTTGTAGAGCGCACTTGTTGCCCGTGGGCGTCAACGCGCTGGGGAAATTGTAAACCTGCAGTGCACATAAAGGGGACAAAGGAATGAGTTAGCAAACAGATGTGAAAAGATGGGCTTTCAGTTGTTTTCGGAATATATTAAGGTTCTGGGTGGCTCTGAGATGAAATGGTAGAGCATTCCAGGCCTTAGCTGCGTTGTACATGAACGTTCTGCCGCCTGTTCTAGATCTCTTTATTCTTGGGACAACTGCCAAGAGGGTCTGGCTAGAACGGAGATTCCGCTTCGGGATGTATTGACAGATCAGGTTACGGGTGATGGTGGGACCCGTGTTCCAGAAGGCTTGGTGGGCTATGCATAGCGCCTTAAACAGAATCCTCTGTCGGATCGGTAGCCAGCCATTGCATGAAATAAACGACCATGCGAGGAGGAGTCAAGCCTATTCGCCAAAATTCTAAAGTTCTTAAGCTGGAAGGCATAACAGTACATCAGAAGATCAGGTAGAGCAAGGCCGCCCAGCTTCAGCCCCCTTCTTAATTTCCTCCAAGCAATTCTGGGTGATTTTGAAGCCCAAATTATATTTTCCCTTGTGGGTTAGCAATGTCTTTATGGTCGAATAATAATGGTATATTGTTAAACAAGAATGTTATTTTAGGGAGAATGGTCATTTTTATAAGGTTCACTCTTCCATAGATGTTTAAAGGTAGAGTCACCCACCTCGATAGTAGCTTACTGACTTCCTTTACTACCACCTGCCAGCTGGTTTTGGCGGTGTCAGCTAGTTTTTGTGTAAGCTGTATTCCTAAATATCTAATTTTTTGTTTGACGCCCTGTACTCGGGGGGTAGTATTCCAACTCATAATTTCAGTCTTCTCCTTATTTATTTTATACCCGAGACCCTTCCAAAGTCTTCTGACCGTTTGAATAGTTAGGGGATCGATTTTATGGGGTTAGTGGTATATAGGAGAAGATCGTCTGCATATAATGCAGTCTTAAGTTCGACTTCCCCCATTTTAAAGGGCAGAATATTGGGGTCTGATCTCAAGGAACATACAAAGGGCTCTATGTAAACATCAAACAATAAGGGGGAAAGGGGACAACCCTGCCATGTGCCTCTGGAGATGTTAAACCAGTCTGTCATGCCGCCATTAATCAATACTCTGCACAAGGGTTCTTATATAAAGATTTAATTCCCTCCACAAACATGGGTGGGAACCCCTTCCTAACCGTTGTCTTCCAAAGAAAAACCCAATTTACCAGGTTGAATGCCTTAGCGGCATCTATCGCCACTATTGTAAGGGGGAGGCGTCTTTCTTCTGCGATATCTATAGCCCCCAAAACCTGAAAGGTAAGCTCCTTGAGCTGTCGACCTGGTATAAAA
This sequence comes from Lissotriton vulgaris, assembly GCF_964263255.1. Lineage (NCBI taxonomy): Eukaryota > Metazoa > Chordata > Amphibia > Caudata > Salamandridae > Lissotriton > Lissotriton vulgaris. Next base: position 1,211,975,279 of record NC_141694.1, read on the forward strand.
CCTCTCTGATCTTGATGGATTATTGATTTTATTACTTTAGCTAACCTGGAAGCTAATAACCCCGAGAACATTTTAAGATCGGAGTTCAAAAGGGAGATCGGCCTATATGATTCTATCCTCTGAGGATCCTTATTTGGCTTTGCAATTAATACAATTGTAGCTTCGAGCCAGGAGGAGGGTGTACTTTCTCCCTGAAAAAGGATGCTGTTAAAAAGTGATACGAGGGTGGGCAGAAATAGTTCTAGATTGTCTTCGTAAACTTCTATTGGTAGGCCATCAGGGCCAGCCGCTTTCCCCCGGCTCATCTTCTTCACTTGCGCCCTGACTTCCCCTTCTGTGATCTCACTGGCCAGTAAACTCTTTGCCTCCTCAGGTAATTGGGGGAGGTCTATTTGGTCCAACCAAGAATCAACTGCCTCAAGTTGAATACCGCCCACCTCCTAGTATAGGTCCTTAAAGAAATCCCTAGCCTCCTCCCTGATCAGTTCTTCTCTTATTAACATAGTCCCAGATGTTCGATGGATTAGCGAGTCTATATTGTTCCTACTCTTCTCTGCCCTTGCTTTCCATTCGAGCAGGGCCCCACATTTCTCTCCATACTCGAAGTTCTTCATTTTTCTAACCTCCCATCTGTCCTTAATAATTTTATCGCATCTTGCTTGAAATTGTGATTGGAGATCCAGGAGGTCTTTTTTTTAGCCTTGGAATGCTTTCCCTATCTGACTGGACTGCTGACTGCAGCTCCAATTCCTTCTTTTTAATCCGTTCCAAGTCCTGAGTTTCTCTTCTCTTTAATGATCTTCTTTTAAAAGACATCAAGGAACTCAAAATACCCCTTAAGTAAGCCTTAAAGGAATCCCAAACAAGCCTACTAACAGCCATATTAACATTTTAAAAAATACCATTCCCACCATCCAATGTGCTGACTGATTTGCTGGTTTAACATTATATGAGGATTTTTTATTTTTCCCTTCACCCTTAGACCCTTCCCTAACCCTCCCACAGGGAACCCTCCCATTATACAGGCGCTGTTCTCGCCTCTGTGGGTCCCCCGATTCCTGCGGCACTGCAAACTCTTTTTTATAACTAATGCAGGATTTCCATGTATATATATTTCTCCTTATCTTTTTCATTCCTTTCTCGTATATTTTTTTCCCGTTTCCCCTTTCTTAAGATATCTTGGACCCGTGCATCATTTTTTTCCTATCTTATCAGTATCTTGTGTTTTTTTAACCCTTCTCCTGCAATAATCATTCTACTTATGCTCTTTGACTCAATTAATGTTTAACTGGGACCCGACTCCCAATTCAGTTCCCATATATCAGGCTTATTTTCTCATTTTAGATAAAAGGTCATCTACATCCTCTGGATGGTTACAGTTATACATTTTATTGTTCCACATAACTTTCAATAGTGCGGGTAACTTCATCTGAACCTTTGCCCCTAATGACCTACGTTCTGGCATCCTGGAACCTAATTCCCACTGCCTCTGAGCAGTACGGCCTCCAATGTCAGAACGAATCAAGTATGGATTAGCTCGAGGGTGTTAGGAAGATCTGGAGAGGCATCTATTTAAAATGAGTTCCTTAACACTATAAGTTTGAAAGTTAAACAGTATTTTCCTTGGAGCCTTCCGATCTGGTTGTAACCTGAAAGGGTCCCTATGTACCCTCTGAATTTCAGCTTCCAAGTTGATATCTGGTCGGTCCTTCAAGACACCATCTCGTAGGAGCTTGCACACAAAGCCTTTAATATCCTCTACTTCCTCTCCTTCTGGAATTTTCAGAATTCGAAGGTTGTTCCTGCGCGTGTGCATTTCAAGTTTCTCGATGTCCATCATTAAGGATCAATTTTGTACCCTTAAAGAGCTTATATCCTTGGTGTTCCCAAGTGTAGAATCAGATAAATGGGAGACCTTAGATTCCAATACTGTTGTGCGAGCAGAAATATCCTCTAATTTTGCCTCTAGATGATCAAATCTATCATGGAGGCTCTTCTGATTACTTTCTGACACATCAAATTTCCTCAGAAGATCCTCTCTAAGGGACTTAAATAGGGAGCCAATCAATTCCCCTTCGGACTGAACTTGTTGAAACAACATTGTTGTGTTTGAGGTAGTGAAGCCCTGGAGTTTTGAGTAGAACCCGCTGAGGCCTGTACCTGCACCTGCGGAGGACTAGATACCCCGGGTAGTTGAGATGGCGCCGGGAGATCCTGTATTAGATTTACTACTGACTCTAGAAGCTTTTCCCCAATTGTTGTTGTTGAGGATCCAGGTTCTGCAACCTCTTGTGTGCTGTCTAGAGAATTTTCAAACGGTGTATATTGATTTTCCAGCGTGACTACCGCTGGATCAGGCGCACAAACAGACACAAGTATAGGTACAGGTACAGATACAGGTACTGGCTGGGACTGTACCAGCTCGCCCACTTTTTCACTTGGACCTGCCACACGCTCCATAATTTTAAAGTAGGCTTCAAGTGATGGAGTATTTCTCAAAGACTGCTGCTGCTGTTGACAGTTTACCCTTATTGCCTCCGCTTTTTTTACTCCCAATTGTCTCTTCTTTTTGAACGGTGCCACGGGGGATGGACCGACTCTCTCAAAGTTATCAGCAGAGTTCAAAACCCCTCTTAACTTTAGGTCTTGCTTGGACCTTAACTGATATCTATTTCTGATATTAGTAGATTGTTTCCCCGAAATTACACACAAACTACCCTCAGCCGGCAACGCAAGTGCAGATTTCGAACTAGGCTCCCTTACCCCCTCTAAAGTAAATAATGTCCCGCTCCTAGTCTCTGATAAAGACTGAGCTGGTTGGAGAGGTGACCCTGGTCGTAAATCCATACAGCCTCCCCTTATCAAAACCGCCTTACCGGAGGTTGAGAAGCGGACTTTACTTGATGTCTGTTCGGTTATCATAGCCCGATATCAGCAGGCTGGTCCGCGAAACTGGAACGTGAGAAGTGCAGATTGGACTCGGTTCCACAACCACACCCGCTGCTCTCTGACTGACCACGCTGACTTTACTGAATCTGCTCCTGAGAGCAGCACTGGGAGGGAACGTCCACTATTAGGCTCAGCTCTCCTCGTGACACCGGCTGACATAGGTCTTCAGGGTCCTAGCGCGCCCGAGTGCTATTGTCGACCTCCTGTGAACACCTATGAATACAACTATATATATCTAAGAAAACCACCCAGAAAGGGAAAATAACGATACCTAAGTATCTCACCACATCAGAAGCTCTAGAGCAGCGTCCTGCTATTCATATTTCCACCTTCCTCGTCCGCAGCACCGCTGGGATACGGAACCCCGCGACGAGCGTTAGCCTACCGCCGCCATGTTCCCCGCAGGCAATGGTTGTCCTGTCTCTTGTCCCCATTGTTCCCTCATCATATCCAGAAAATCAGTTATGGTCTTCCCAGTGTCTGCCATTAATGCTCCTACATCATGGCTATTTAGGACCATCTCCTTCAGGGCCGTCCATATTTGGAGCCTGTTCATGTTAGTCTGCTTTCCGATAAGACCACTTAGAAGACTATGACATCACCTTTCACTAGGTTTATTCCCGCAGTGTTCTTAAAACATGAGATAATTTCCCTGCTCCATCCAGCAATGGTTGCAATTTGGGCCTTAGCACTTCTTTATCCATCTGAGCTCACAGCACATAGATGGTCCCTTACGTGCCCTTCAGTAGTTGCGGGTACATTTTGACTTTCAATGGTTGTACGGGTTTCTCCCTGATGTAGCATTCCCATTTTCTAAGGCAATGCTGCATGTAGGGGAAGTTCCACTTGGGATCACCCCTTTCGTGTCAGATGTAGTTTTCCTTTAGGGCCATGTCCTCAGGTTCAAAGGAGCCCTCCTCTCTCCAAGGTCTATTGTACTAGTCCTTTCCCTTGGTCCAGAGGGCTGGCAGGTGGCAGAATGGCAGAGCGAAGATCTCACCTTCCTCTGGGCCACTATCTCTCTTTGGGTCAGTGTATTCATCTTGCACATTAGGGAAGAGCAGCAGATGTCTTTGTCGCTACACCCCTCATACACATGCAAGGGTGCCATAATATTTCTTTTGCGCCTTGGTTGAATCTGTACAAGGCTATCCTGGTCTCTTATTTTCCGGTCAGCCCCTTTTCTGCGTTGACATTCTGGTGATGCTCAGATCCCAGCAAAAATAATTTCACCATTTCTACCTCTGATTCCTCTCTGATTGGTGCCCTTCACCTTAACCCTGCCCTCCTTAGGTGGAGGGCACACAGCTCCACTTTCACGCTATGCTTCCATGGAGTTTTCTCTCTATCTTCTCAGTTCGCACCTTTCCTCCAAATCCCATCTAGGTTGCCTCCTTCTCTCTGAGCTATGCGCTCTTTTTCTTGGTCGGAATTTGCCCTCAAATTCACTTTCTGTCATTTCTTCTGCTACCATTGCAAACACTGTAGCCCCACTCTCATCATCGGATCCTGGAGGGCTAAGACCCCTTTCTTCACCCATGCTGATTGTATCATTGTCCAGAATCACTTTGAAGCTCCATGTCACTCGAGTGTGCTTGCCTGAACCGGTGCAAGTGTGTGTTCTCACAGCAGTGGGGTTTGATGGGCTGAATGTGACAGAAGGGGGGGGGGGCGTCGAACTTCAGGGAATCTGCTCACTGGACTTGCCTGGGCGGGCCAGGTGGCCTGTTAGGCTCTAATTCCTGGATCTAACCCTTCATTGATCAATATGGAAACTTTGGTTCCCTCGACTGGCAGTTGGTGTATGCTAATGCGGGATAGCAGGCATTATGGAAACCACCTCCATACCTGCATATGGCGGGGGAGGTGCAGAATGCTTGCTTGTTGCATGTAAGATAGGATTATTGGTCTGGGCCTCCTCAAAGATGACCCACAGCTCTAGTAGTGCATTTCTCCTGTCCTTTTACTGCCCTGTGTATTTTGGTCTATATGTGTCTTCGTATTTGTTTATTGTGTTAGTGGTGAAAATTCCCTCCTTTGGCTAGGGAAACGTGTGTGCCTTAGTGTGTGTGTTTGTGCCATTCGTGGCATAACTTGTTGAGTTTCTTAACCTGATTGCCCATGATTTAATGGCAATTACTTGACAAGTTGGATACTTTTTAGAGGAGAGTTGTGCCCTAGTTTCTCCTATTTTAGGGAATCTATAAGTTTTGCTCTAACAGTTGGGAAAATATATATATGAGGCTCTATTGGTTTTAACTACTTACTATGAGATCAATGCGATCTACAGATGCATCAACATGAATATTTCACAAACACAAATAACATTGCATTTGAAGGGTCACAACCCAGAAGAAAGTATCGGCGCGGCCGCCATCTTATGGCATAGCGCGCTTTCAACTACCACCGTTTCTGTGAGGGCTTTTCTCTTCAGCACCATTGCTTGCCTTTTTTTTTTGTTTGTTTTGGTTTTTTTTTTTTTCAATTTTTGCCATCATGCCTATACTTGCTCTCTTCAGCTTTGCATGCCCACCCAATTCTGAAAGGAGAGGCTGCTGCGTTACTTTTCTCAAATGACTGTTTCATTTATTTTACCTCACCTCCCTGCTAATTTGTATGGACACGCTTAAGTCCTTAAATGATAACCTTCATTTCACAAGCTGATGCTGGACACTAATTCTATGCTGTTATTCCACTGAGTGATTGCTACTCCGGAAGTCACTTTATTTTGTTGCAATCCTTTTTCTATCTTGTTGCTCTTGGCTGACACGGACCCTGCTATCTGCCTCGCTGCGCATATGTGGGCTCTTACCTGCTACCCTCAGCTGCCCAGGACACTAACTTGCTGTTTTCCTTGCTTCGATAATTTGCCTCCCGCCATCGCACATCACCAACACCTTTGTGCGGCCGCAGTGTGGAGGGGAGCCCGGAGACACTGATAGATACTCCGGTTGTTGATGCGTCACCATTATTTCTTTTTATCTCATCGCATTTATTGGCAACGGGAACTACCATAATGCGCACTCTGGCTTATCATTGCACTAACGGAGCGAAATGATGCAGCTCTGTTGTTCTTTTTTTTATTTTACCCATTAGATTCACATCTTCAATGAGGCTTGCTCTCCTGTTCTGATGACAGATGGCTGTCCTTTCTTCGATGGTTTTCTAGTGTAAGCCTTGTCATCTACATCAGTGCTTTCTTGGACGATTTATCTTTTCCCAACTTCAAGCTCTTGTACATCTACTTGCACTGCAGCCTTTTTGTTACGTAGGTGCTGTGCGCTTTTGTAAGTCAGCATAGGTCCTTATTTTTTATATGGGACGGCTCAAACTTATGTCGTGCATACACTCCAAATCTACAACGATGGTGGCCTTCGTGAAAAATTCTAAAGTGTTCTCTGCTCTCTCTAAACTAGAGGATTCTCTCACTTCGTCTGGCTCTGACACTGCCATGGAACCTTCCCATTCAGCAGCGGGGAAAACCAACACCAAGAGACTTAAGAAGGATCCTCCCTCAGCACTTAAATCATCTCCACCTGTTTCAATGGAACTCCTTCTAGAAGAGATAAGATCCTTTCGACCTTTTTTGGAAGAAATCGGGACCTTGCTTCCATTTATGGAGGAAACCAATGTCAAGCTTCAAGCTCTCACAGACAATTGGTCGCAAATTGAAACCAGAGTCTCCTCAGTCGAACAATCTGTTGCATCTTTTCAGGAAACTCATACCGCGGTTTCCCATATAACCTCACAAGTGGGTGCCCTCCAGAAACAGGTGGAGGAGTTGGAAAATAGGAACAGGCGGAACAACCTACGCATTTACGGATTGGTGGAAGGTTTGGAGGGTTCGGATCCCATCACTTTCTTTCGGTCATTCCTTCCCTAGCTGCTCCACTTACCAGAAGGTACAACTCTTAACATACAACGTGCACATCGACTTGGTTGTCTACCTACATCTGCTTAAATGTCGCAACGACCAAGAGGTGTTATTCTCTATTTTTTGGAATATACTGACCTTCTGAAGGTTCTTATGGCTGCCAAGGCTTCACCTAAATTATCATGGTCTGGTTCTCCCTTGTTCTTCGCCCAGGACTATGCAAAGGTGACTGCCAATCGTCGAAAGGCCTTCTTAGGCATGAGAGATGTCCTTCGTGCTATGGGTGCTAGATATGGTGTGTACCATCCTTGCTTGTTTAAAGTCTCCTACAACAACAGGACAACCACCTTTGAATATCCGGAGCGCCTACAGAGTTTTAATAATGCACACAAGACTACTGCCATGCACTCTTCTGGGCCTTCTTCGTCGCATCCTGGCTGAACGGTTGCCGTGCTGGTTCTTGTTCTTCTGATGTTCTCGTTTTAGTCATATTTTTGCTTTCCTATGTTGTTCTGTTCCCTTGCTTGTTAATCCCTTTTGCTTACATTGATGGCGATTGCCCCTTGTTCTTCCTTGTTTTCCCTTGATACATGTTTGTAATCAGTTTTGTATTCTCTCTTTTTTTGTTTTTGCAGGATTCTTCCCCGTTTGATGATATCTCCCTGGATTACTGCCTGGCTGACCGCGTTGTGTCGCCTTGCCTAGTGGCCCCTTCCCCCCCGGCTCCATTTTGTCTTCTCCTTCTGTAGGTATGTTCTTCCCTTACCTCTCCTTGTCATTTTTTTCCCTTTTTTCCCTACCTTTCCTTTTGTATTTCAGCTTCCTTGTTTATCCACAGGTTATAACTTCTTTCTTTTCAGGTTTTAGTTCTTTCCTTCCTCTTTCTTATATTTCATCGATCTGCTTTAGCTCATCGCTAATTTTTCCCTTGTTCTTTCTCTTCGCATTTTTTTTCACCTCTATAAATCCATTTTTTCTCTTTCTCTTCTCAATATGTATTGCATTTTTATCTCCTTTTTCTTCAATCTTCTTCATGGGTCCTTTTCTTTTTCTTACGGATGCTTTTTCTGCATACTGGTTTCTACTTATTCCTCTTACTATTCTCTTCCTTCTCGCATTGTTCTTTATTTCTTTTCTTCCTTTTGATTTGCTCGCACTCATGGTCTTCTACATTGGTTTCATTTGCAACAAATTTGTTGAATTATTGTACAAGTTATGTCTTTGAATATAGTTTCTTGGAATGTCAAGGGTATCAATTCCCCAATTAAGCGTCAACGCATTTTAACTCATTTAGCCAAGGTAAATGTTGATGTTGCTTTTCTTCAGGAAACTCACCTTACTGATACAGAATCTGCTAAGCTTAAGAGAGGCTGGGTGGGTGAAGTTTTTTATTCGCAAGGCGATGGTAAACGTAACGGTGTTGCAATTCTTTGTCTTAGATCTCTCCCTTTCACAGTAATTTCCCAAGAATCCGACACTAATGGCATATGGACACATGTCAGACTATCGCTTAGAGGTGTTCCAATCTCTCTTCTTAATGTCTACGGGCCTACCAATGGTGAACCCCTTTTTTGGGATGAGTTTTCTCCACGCATTACCCAATTCTTGGATGATGATTTCATCGTTGCGGGAGATTGTAATCACCCTCTTGATCCGTTTTTAGATAGGAAATCTGATGCTACCTGTATCCCCACTAAATCGCATAAACTTTTTACTCCAGCTATTTCCCAACATAAGCTTATGGACTCCTGGCGATTATGCTAACCAACTGTGCAAGAGTTTACTTTTTATTCACCGTACCATCGTTCCCAATCACAAATTGACTATATTTTTGTTTCACATGATCTTGCTCAAACTCTTACTGCAGCGGAAATTGGTCCGATTTTGCTTTCGGATCATGCCCCTGTAGTAGTTAGTCTTGAGGTGATCCCCAAAGTTGATGGGCCTAAGAGATGGCGTTTTAATAATGCCCTCCTCTTGGATCCCAAGTTTTCCTCTTCCTTCACTGCTTTTTTTGATGATTTTTTTTTGTTCAATGATGTCCCACCCATTTCGAAACATACTGTTTGGGATGCTTTTAAAGCAGCTGCACGTGACTTTATTATTAATTATGTTACAAAGAAACGCAAGACTGCCTGCCAATTCACTAAAACCCTCCTTCTTGACATTAAACGATTGGAACCCACCTATTTCACCTCACATTCTACAGTCTGACAGCTTTGGTCGCTGCTAAGCTTAAATTTAATGAAAAATCTACTGAAGATGCTTCCCTATATTTACTTAAGTCTAGTGCCAAGTTTTATGGTGGTAGGAATAAGGCTGGGAAGATTCTTGCCAATTACTTGAAGGTCAAGCACAATAAGATGACGATTGAATCTGTCTATGACATTAATGCACACTTGCAACAAAAAGATGCCGACATCCTTGCTACTTTTTCTCGCTTCTATGAGACCATATATACTTCTGATACCCAACCCTCTTCTCATTCTCTTACACACTTTTTCTCAACTATTCAAAAACCCACGCATTTCCCCCTGATCTTTCCTCTTTGGAGACTGACATTTCACAGAAAGAATTGCTTACTCCAGATGGTTTTACCGTTGAGTTTTACCTTCATTTCTCCAAGTTTTTGATTCCAAAGCTCCATTCCCTTCTCCATTCTTTTGCTGAATTAGGTGCCTCTTCAGGGACCTTTTCAGATGCACACATTTGCTTAATACCCAAACCCGGAAAAGATATGCAATATTGCAAAAACTACAGACCCATCTCCCTTGTTAACATTGATTATAAAATCTTTGCCAAATCATTAGCGATAAGACTGGATCATTTGCTTCCTGACCTCTTAGGAGAAGAACAATCTGGCTTTGTTAAAGGTCGCTACATTACTGATAATACTAGGCTCTTATTTAACATTTTATCAAAATCATCCCATCTCCAACATTCCCTCGCAGCGATAGCCCTGGACGCTGGGAAAGCGTTTGACAGGGTCGAATGGCCTTATCTTTTTCATACCCTTGGATGGTTCGGGTTTGGCCCTAAATTTATTTCCCTAATCTCACTGTTATATTCTCGTCCTCGAGCTGCAGTTTACGCTAATGGTCAAATTTCCTCTTACTTTGACCTTGGTAGAGGTGTCCGCCAAGGTTGCCCCTTCTCACCTTTTCTTTTTAATCTTGCTTTAGAACCCTTTCTATCCAGATTACGCCCAAACCCCAACATTCACGGCTTTCAGAGCATCGAATCCTCCATCAAATTAGCTACTTACGCAGATGATATTTTACTCTTCATCTCGAATCCCACAGTATCCATCCCTGCTTTCTTGGAAGAAGTACAGAATTATTCCTCAATTTCTGGTCATAGACTAAATAATGATAAATGCGAGATTCTTCCCCTGACGAAATTTACCTTTAAACTTGACTTCAGCGCCTCTAATTTTACCTGGAGCCCTTCCCACATTAAATATTTAGGATTGCACATTACCCCTTCCATCCCTGACACTGTTTCTCTATGCCTTACTAAATGCGTTCAGAAACTATCTGACCTCACTGCCAAGTGGCATCCTCTTTACTTGTCTTGGTGGGTTTGCCTAGACACTATTAAGATGATGGTATCCCCCATTGTTCTATATACCCTCTCCAATCTTCCAATTTCTATCCCAGCCAAATTTTTTAAGAAATTAATTCAGTCTTATCCTCCTTTCTATGGCATAACAAAAAGCCCAGAATGTACCTTGCTAGACTCATCCGCCCTGTTTCTGAAGGCGGAGTCAATTTTCCGGACTTCCCGGCTTACCATAAGGCAATTTTGCTGCGCCAAGCCTCCTTTTGGTTACAGGACCCTGATTCCCTCTGCCCTTTGTGGACTAAGGTTGAACGCCTCTTTCTGTCCCCTTTCTCTTTCACTGAATATATTTCTTTTTCCCGCAAACCCTCCTCAATTCCTACTCCCATCCATAAATTCACTGTCAAACTCCTCTTATCCTCTAATCCTCCTTCCCCTGCGAGTGTTGCCGACTTCCTTTCATCCACTATTTGGCATATTAAACACCTCCTAATCCGAGGTAAACCCCTTTACTGGAAATCTTGGAGATCCAAGGGTTTGCTTTGGATATATCGCAGCTGTTCTCCCGTTCTACCTTTTTACCTTTCCACACCCTTTGTTCCACCTTTGATTTGCCCCTCTCTTTTGCTCCCAAATATCTCCTCCTTAAAGCAACGGTCATGGAAACCTACACAAGACTTTCTAGGGCGTCCCTAGCTCCCATTTTGCCTAATCTTACTCTTCAACTACATTCTGTCCTACGATCCCTTCCCAAAGCTTCTGTTGTTTACAAGCATCTTCATGCACATGCACTTCCCACACCAAGGTAGAGGAGCATTGGGAAAATGACCTTTCCACATAATGGCCAATCTCTCTCTGGGACAAGATTTGGACAAAGGTTTACAAAACCTCTAGGGCGGCGTTCTTGACACAATCTATATTTTTCATATATAACCGATTACTTCACACTCCTTCTACACTCCACAAGCGATTCCCTTCCATCCCAGATTTGTGTTGGTCTTGCTCCTTACCTAATGCCACTTTGTTTCATATGCTGTTCCTCTGCAAGAATGTGCATGCATTTTGGTTACAAGTTTGGGCACAAATTAATGTTATTTTTTGTACTTGTATTCCCTTCTCTCCCACCCATATCTTTTTGGGTAGTCTTTCTCCTTGCTGGGATGAGACCGATCTCTTTACTATTGGCTGTTGCGTTTCAAAAAATTACTAATAATTGGAAGTCTTCCGCTACCATTACTTTCAAAGCATGGTGGTATAATGTTTGTCATAATCACAGACTTGACAATGCTTTTGTTTTCCCTGCCCAGTTGGCAGCTAAACGTGTGGATTTATGGCTCCCTGTTACGTTGTATTTAGATAAGTGTACAACTCGTTCGTTTTGTCCACGACCTGCTCAGCAAGAGGTTTCCAAACCTCCTTGATGCCCTGTTTTCATTCCCTTTCTTTGTTACAGCATTTCACTGAATAACCTTAAAGGCATTTGCCTTTATTGTATAGCTATTATATCCTTTCTTTTTACTTTTTAATACCCATGATGAGTTTATTATTGTTTCTTCAATGCTACAATGTATTCTGATTATTCTTCCTGAGCTTTCCCTTTTCCCCTCCCTTATTCCCCCATATTTCTTTTGCTGTATTATGTATTCTTATTTTATGCCATGATTAATAAACTTTTATTGAATTAAAAAAAAGGGGCTAAGCATCTCGGAGCTCTCCTAAAACGCGGCCATGATGGAGATCCACGTAACCACGCCCCCACATGGCACTCTGTTGTTTAGAATATTGTGTCTGGACCCGAGGGATCTCATTGTGCCTTGAGTGCACCCAGGGCTGGCTACCTGGAGCAACTGCAGCTTGCACTTCCACCTGAGGGAAAACATTTTTCAATTGGAAGTGTGCAAGTTTCAGGTGTCACAGTCTTATGCCTACGGGGGTGGGGGATAGCGATCCTACACTCATAAAGGTGTCGCTGGGTGCATGAAGGCCTAATCTGGGGCTATGAAACCAAATAACTATTTACTTCTGCTTTAGGTGGTTCTGGCAATCATATCAAAGTGTCGCCAGCGGGTGCACCATGTACTCTGGCTGGTGTTGTTTGAGTGGCTGAGCTGCTGGGTTATGAGGTGTATTCAAAACCTGTGATTTTTTTAACATTACAATTATACAGGGTATGTGATATTGGGAATGATGTGTTTCATGCTAATGTATTACCGTGAAAGTAGAATACCTCTGAACAGCTTCAGATATGTTTCTGTCATTTTTGATGTGGGAGGAATTGCTTGGATTGTGTACACATCGGAGAGGTACGCACATGGGTTTATGCTGCTTACGAGGCTGATAAAATAATGGATCAGGTTAATATCTATGACTAGTTCATACATGTCTATGCTGTTCTGCTGCTAATGGGAGAGTTCGACTATTGCATATAACTGTAAAGCATATATCCAATGTGTATGTCATTTTCATTTCAATGTGTGTAATACAAAGTCCAGAGTTTTATACATATGGTATGAAGTCTTTTTATACTTTTCATACTAGTGCCAGTGGCATGGACAAGAAGTATACTTTTTTGTCTTTATTAGGTGAGATGAAGTGGATGGGTTCTAATGGTCTGATGGCTCAAATACTATCAGGCAGTAGCAGTGAATAATTGTTACCCCCCTCAGTATGTGTCATCAGGTAGACATTTTTTGTAGCAATACAGCACACTGGCTTAGCATATATGATCCAGAAAATCTGAAGTGAAACAGGTATGTTACTATATTTTATACAGCCAAGTAACCCAAGAGTCAACTTTATAACTACATGTATGCATCTGAAAAAAATATGAAATACAAAATAGGGAATATTTCAGATGCAATTACACAATGAAAGGGACTATATATACATTCGAGTAAATGGAAATGGAGAACAATCACATAACAGAAGGGATCCTCAACCACATATGTATTACAAACATTGGCAAAGCTATACGTCTGGATTGGCTGCCAGTCATTAGAATGAGTCAATTCTTTGTTTTGTTTTTGGACATTTTTATTGGCTGGAAAGCAGCTGGGCCTCGTTCAATTAAAAAATAGTAACATTTATTTTGATCACAAAAATCACACGGAGGTGCTCCTTGTGAAATGGCAGAATGCCCTCACTCACAGTGGTCAGCCAGCCGTTGAAGTGGTCTACCCCACTGCCCTGTGAAATAAGCTACAGTTGCGGTAGAAAAAGTTAAATGACACAATAATGAAACAGTGGATGAAAAGAACTGGTTCAAGACCCTACAAGTAGGTATATTCGACATATAACTATATTAAAATCAAACGGTCTTGGTTAATGCCAGACCTAAATATGATACACCGTTAAATGCCCAGACAGCCCACTGTTATCACTTATGAAATATTGGAAACAAGTGGAGGGTAGATAAAACCTTATCAGGGGGGCTATGCTTAGCAACTGGTATATCATCTATCTGTAGGAAAATATAATGTAATAGACTCAAATATTATGTGATATAGTGGTGCAATTGTGTCTCATAATTATTATGGTTGATGTTATTAATCTAGATATGAATTTCTTTACTTTCTGAAGTTGACATCTAAGTGAAGTACTGGCGTGAATGCTTTCATGTGAATATTTCATACAGTTGATTTGTGTGAATGGGCTTTCTATAAGGAAGCTGTGTTTGCTCCACCAATTTTCTTCTTATAAGTATTTAGACTTTCAATATAAGTGATTTGTGGGGAATCATGAAATGACAGTCAATGGTCAGCATTCTGTGGAATATCTGATTGTTGTAATACTGTCTGTCTTTTATTTAGATCAGAATGCTGAAATAAATCAAAGCGTACCACAATGATTAATTAGAATATGGTTAATTAGGCATTGCTGCATCACGCAGTATGAATATATTATCCCTGGGCTTGCAGCTGTTGCTTCCTGGGAGGGGAACATTACAGACATCCAACAAATATTATTAGACACAAATAATACAATTGTTAAATTATACAGGACATACTAAGACAGCGTTTTTTTCCACTTAAGTAATACATTATATTCTTACCCTACTACATGACTGCTCCGTTCTAAAAGAATAGAGCCGTTTGCCAATTGAGGTGTCTGTTGGTCGCTCTTTGGGTTTTACGTTGATAATTACAGTTGTCTCCTCTTTTAGGCAGAGGTTGGTAATGTGTCAACACTGATGGTTCCTAACTTGAACTCGTGGCTTCGAGGAATTAGCTTTGTCAGTGGTTGATCTGGTTCTTTTCATTTCTCTCTGTTTGACCTACATGCCAAATGAGAACCTGTGGCTTTGGCACATCATTAAAAAAAACTGAATGTTCAAAACTGAATATTCATTCTACCAGTGTCTTATCATCCTAGTGCATAAAATTGTCCTATGGGCCAGTGGTTAATGTGCAAAAAAAAGGTAAGTGCAATGGCCTTCTCAGAAGGCCCCGGCAGCCTGACCCACCCATTTGCCCTGCAGCGCTGCCAATGAAAGTACCAACTCCTACAAGTCTGCCAATTCAGACTATTTCAGGCCACACAAAGCTATAATAAATGCATAAGAAGCAGGTATTATTTATTTGAATGTATATTGACAATAAACAGGGTTGTTGTGCTCATCTCAAACTTAAAAAGACAGTGCCACCATGTGGTGAACTGTCACTAGAGCAGATGCTGAAAATTAAGTGACGGCGCAGAGCAAAGGAACCCCCCCCCGGCTCAAATTTAGCACTGCTAGGGGTTCTTATTTAGATGGGATACAGTGAGAAATGTGGTGAATTACCACTCTGGTTTATTACAAGTGTATTATAGCCGAGGGCACTTGTTATTTGCTGAAGGGGAATTCTGCCACATTGTGACAGAGTATCTTGCATGTTAAGCTCTAAACTAGACCCTAAGGGCCTCATAACTACTTTGGTGGTGCGGTGCCGGGTCCACCCACCAGATTAGGAGTTTCCTCTTGCCTGCCAGGCTTTTTTTGGTGTTCCCATGACCGTCAAGTCCATGCCATGCAGGAACAGGTGTGCATACACACATACCCCTTGTGCGCATTCACGTAGCGTGAGGCACCACAGGGCCTTTGTTTCCTCTCCACCTTGCTTTTTCTGAAGAAGGAACCGCCATAATAACCGTGATGGACAAGAAACTTGTAATATGCTTGGTGGGACCGCAGCATAGAATGGTTTTAGGACTCATTCCTTGCAGTTTAATTTTGCTTAATCAGTCTTCACATTAGCAGTAAAATACTGATTTTAAGTTACTTTGCTTTTCGAGAGCATTTGCAGTGCAAATGTTGGTAAATACTTTGCAAATATTTTAAAGTGTCTCCAAAGCATCAACAAGATTTTATTGAAAAGATCAAAAATTCTTCCTTCACCAAAAAGCAGGGTGACATTTTAAAAATAATGCATTAACTGCATATTAAATAAAGAGTGAACAGTATATAGGCAGAGAGCATTGCAAGCAAACATGCTGTGCGCGCCATGCTTTGATCTCGGTCCAGACTGCCACTCGATCGGCATGAGGACTTTGGTGCAGATGGGCTCTTGATTGGCCCTCTGCTTAGACTTGCTAAAAGTTGAAGCAGTGTTTGCTTGATCTAAGGGTCATCCAATGAATATGTGGGCCCACGCAGTAATCCTCTTGGGATCATACTTGTGATTTACACGAGCTGTGAATTCTAGTGGATGTCTTTCTCCCTTCTTAATTTACTTTAGGACCTTTTTGACTTGAACAAGTGGATCCTGCATATTTCATGCCTTGGACTTAATATAAATTATTATTGGAATTCTATATTAGAAGCTCTATTTTTTAGTATTTTCTGTCCTGATGATGACCACCAAATTCTAATGTGGTTGAAACGCCGTCAACGTCTTCATGTGGCCCTGATTTTAGAGGACACAATCTTTCCTATGTTTTGTTTTTGTGTTATACAAACTACATATTTGTAATTTTCCTCAGCCACGTTTTCTTTTTACACAGTGTATTGTCTGTATGGTTGTGTGTGTAGCTTATTGAGCGCCATTGTTGTTTTTGTCTTATTAAAAAAGAAAATTCTATATTTTTCTGTCAATTTATGTAGGGGTATCATTTGTTAGAAAGCTATTCACAATTTTGATTTTACAAAACTGTTTTCATTACTGTCTTGTTTTTCTTTACTCTATTAATTTTGGCCTTAACTTATTTTTACTGTTAATGTGTATTCTACGTTGGACATTTAACTTGAACCGTTGTTAGGATTCTAGTCCAATGTTTTGACATTTTGCATCCTTAGATACTTGTAAGGTGTGACTCTGAGAGGTATTTACGGCTTAGTCAGTTACATGTCAGTTGAACATCGGGCTCACCACTGTCAGGAAAACAAAGTTGGGGAACAGTCACTTATGTGTTAGTGGTAGATCTTACGTCTGGTATGGTGGTGGCAGAATAAACACTTTATCAGGAGCACTTCTTGCTAGAATTAGGGATGGAGTCAGTCACATCAGGACATTCTGAGGCGGATCGGTAAGGATGATTCAGAATCAGACATTTGGTAGGTGCACCAACCATTGGAAAGCCGCTATGGTTAGCAGTGTAAAATGGTGTGATCAAACATTGTTCCCATAGCGGCCAGATGGTCAGTCAAACAGAGGACGGTTTGGCTGGCACCAGAGGGTTGATAAAACCATCATGCGCACATGCCATGATGTATTGCTTTTCATGTCCCTGCTGAAGCTTGCTCAACCCCCCCGCTCCTTGTGGTCAAGCCGATTCTGAGAATCTGCCTGTGTGCCTCACCCCCCAGTTGTGTCAGAGACTTAGCCACATCCTGCCCACCGTTGGTAACTCAGCCTGTCACGACCAACTCCTGTGCCCTGTGACCACACCATCTGGTCAAGGAAGCACGAGGCTGTGCCCCGTGACCACACCATCTGATCAAGGAAGCACAAGGCTGCACCCTGTGACCACACAATTGAGCAAGGAAGCACGAGGCTGTGTACATTGTGCAATCAGAGACAGAAGTCCCCTGGCCACGATTGCACCACAAGACTAATGAAGACCTTGTCAGATGAGGAACGTATCAAAATGTGGAACTATGTATTGCGCAAATGGGCGTGGCTAGTACTATAAGTATGTGTGCACTACGGATTGAAGCAGCAGTCTCCGTAGAATTGTCTTTGTACCATTCTGGGACCCCGCCCTTAGCTCGAGCTAATAAATAACTTACTTCCCTCCATGGCTGGTTGTCCTGGTCTCTTTGGTAATGTATGATTTAAGCAAGAAGAACCCGTAGATTCTAGGTGTCCCCTGCACCGCTGGCTTTGACTCTCCTAGTGGGGGAGGGGACCCACGTGGGGTGTCGTCGGTGGTCGTCATCGAGCCTGGTGGTCGTGAGGGGTCTGTGAACGAATACAAGGGAATACATTGGCTGAAAATTGTCTTTGTGGGCCCGATTGCGCGATTCCTCCCTCCAATGGGCTACCTGATTGCGGCCCCGTCTGACTCCAGAGTTCTGGTTCCTAGTTTTTGGAGATCGAGACCTTTGTGACACTTGCTATGTGATGGAAGATTAACAGTCAGGTAAGAGTGGGAGTGGCACACTTCTTTGGTGAATTGTATTTTGGTTTTCGGTATTGTTCGACTTTTGCAAAAGCCGAAGCCAGAGGGTAAGTACAGTTATATTCTGTAAATATTAGATTTTACCCTTTGATGTTTGTAACCAGGATACACGTTCAGAGATGCCTGGATTCAGTAAGTTTCGGAAATGGTGTTGTTGTTTTGTACACAGGACTCCGCATTGGAGGAATCTTGTCCGATTCCTCCTTTGGGGACCCCTAATCATGAAGTCTATGCTAAACATGGTGTTGGCCCGATTATGTTTTCCTCACTTTGGCACAAATATACAAAGGGTAGTGCTGAATTACAATGGCCAATGTACAGTAGTTTTGAAGCTCCTGTATTAGATAATTTAGAGGAAAAGTTGTTTCAAAGAAAAGCTAGACCTGCGATTTTTGATTCCTTTCGGGTTTGGCGTAAGGAGTCCAAACAGAAAGAAATCAAACTCAAAAAGAACGAAACTAAAATAATGCATATGAGTGTGATTCAGAAAGCCCAGAATCATGATAATCAGAGAATAGAAGAGGGGATAGTAATACAGGATAGATGAAATCGAAAGCAGGTAGATGGATGTTACATTTCAAAAAAGTCCCCGAAAAGGCCCAGGACAAGGAGGATGACCCTCTCACGACCTCCATGTTGAACACCCCTCCACCCTATTCTCCCGCCATGTATCCGGCCCTTGATACCGCCCAATTGACACCCGCTACTGCTCCAGTTGTTGTCCCTGCCCATGCCCTGGTTTGTCTGATTCCTCAGCCACTTGTTCCCTAAGCCCGACTGTTCAGGCCACTGTACCAATGCAAGTCCACCCTTCTTTTCCTCTTGTTGCACCTTCCACTGGTCCTGTACCTGTCCAACCTAATATGCCTTTAACTCCCATTGTAACCAACCCATTTCTTGTTGACAGTCATCCGACACCTTCCCCCAGTGCAGGGCTATTAGCGAATGCCTGGTCAGTGGTCCGTGATTATATCCCTTATGTAACTCCGCATAGACCACCTACTCCTAGATGACGCACCTTGCCCAGACTGCTAGGTAGTACACAGGAACAACTCGCTATGAGTCAACAAGCTTGTATATGGATGGAAAATAACACCATGTACACCGCTCAGGATACATGGATGACAATGGATCAGTGGACACGCATTCAACAGATTGACATTTTTTGTGAAATGTGTGACATACTGCTCCAAATGTGGGAGGATTTTGTAGAATCAGGTCCACCCCCTGGTCTGTCTGACCTTCGCCATAAGGTTGAAAAAGGGGATATACAGGGCCCAGCACTATTATATGATCTAATCCTGCTGGTAGCGTACAGAGACTCCTCATCTGGTGTTACGTTAAATAAGGGTTTTCCAATAAGGGAGGTACAGCCTGTTTGGAGGCACCGCTTTGTTGTCATAGATAACCAGCCTGACACACCAGCAGGTTTTAGACAAATGTGGTTCCATGTCCCTTGGAAAAGGTCTGACGTCCTCCAACTTAAAAGCCAATTGCCTGACCCATGTAAAAATCCAGCAGGTTATTATAAAGGGATTTACCCAGACACTCCAATCTTGCGTAATGACTTTAGCAGATATAGATTTGTTAATGGGACAGGTAGTACCAACTGAAGTATGGTCCAAACTACACCATAATGATCAGACAGAATTTGGCCATACATGGAAGGAATTTGAGGAAGCTGACAGAGCTCGAACTGGTGGTGAGAAACCCGATCCCATGA
Organism: Lissotriton vulgaris; assembly: GCF_964263255.1. NCBI lineage: Eukaryota > Metazoa > Chordata > Amphibia > Caudata > Salamandridae > Lissotriton > Lissotriton vulgaris. The sequence goes on from NC_141694.1 coordinate 1,211,994,982, forward strand.
TCTTAGCCCTTCCGGCCCAGATACTTACTGCCATGAAAAAGATGTTGACATCTCCCAGTATCAATTGGGACAGATTAGCTGCTTGCAAGCAGAAGAAAGATGAAAGTGTCTCTGACTTTTTCACACGATTCGAAAGCACATTCACCGACTATAGTGGGCAGGACATGACTTTAGAAGGGGACAGCCACTGTTTGTGGATACATTTGTGTCCAATCTGTTACCAGAGCTTTGGACTAAGCTACAAATGTCAGAAAGTGCATGGCCCATCTCCACTCTGTCTGGTATTTTGACAATGACCCAGTACTATGAGAATAGGGACAATGAAGAGCGAGATAGAACAGATAAAAAGACTAAAGACTTAAAGACAAAGGTCTTACTCCAACAAGCATACCCGACCCGGACCCAAAACAGAGGTGCCCCTAAGTTTCAACTAATAGATAAGAGACCTGCCCCTGTGACTCCTCGCCCACCCCTGGGACCCAACCAGTGCGCTTATTGTCACCAGGAGGGTCATTGGGGCGATGAGTGTCCCTTGTTGGCCCAGAATAACTTTGCCCCGCTGACCGCTTCTCAGGACAAAGTCCCCAGAGAGGACGAGGGCGAGGCTGACCTAGAACGCAGTTACAGGACGGGCGCCCCCTTATGCAAGAGAATAGATTCGATACCGCTAATTATGAGGACCTCAATTATATTACTGAGGATTATGAGCCTGAAGAAGGGACGGGGTTCCTGTCCCACTAGGATTGCCAAGGACAAGAGAAGGGGCCCGTGCCTATTCCTGTTGCCCAAAAGGGACCGTATGCCCATGTTACAACATTGGGCTCTACGGAAAAATTCTTGGTCGGCACTGGTGCAACCAAAAGTTCTATTGGTAGGTCTAAAGTCCCTGGGGCCCCCTTGTCTGGCGTAAGTAACATTTCTGTGGGGTTTCCTGGCACCCCAGTATTTAGCCTCGTTTCACAACCACTGAAACTAACAATAGGACCCTACACAGTTGATTCCCCTTTGATTTTGACTTCTACATGTGGCGAAAATTTGTTGGGTTTAGATCTATTAAAAAGATTACATGCAACCATGTAATGTTCTCCTGATGGGGTTTACATCACTATGGGTCCCCCTACCACACACCCTGTATATTTAGCCTCCTTGGATCCCATTCCCCAGGAACTTCAGAATGTCCCTCCTGCTCTTTAGGCCCAAGGTGATACTGATGTCGGCCTTTTGTCCATACCCCCTTTTCTGTTACCCTGAAGGAAAATGCTCGCCTTCCCCGACTTCCCCAATACAAAATACCCAAATAAGGGGAAAGGGCATTACTCCAGATAATTTCTAAACTTGTTGACAAGGGCGTGGTTGAAGAGACAAGAGGAAATGTGTGCAATAGCCCAATTTTGCCTGTCCTAAAACACACCGATCCTTCCAAGCCCCCTGCTTATCGTTTTGTCATTGATTTGTACGAGATAAACAAAATAGCAGTATCCCAGTTTCCAGTGGTTCCAGATATCACCACTCTACTGACTATGGTTCCCCCTACTGCATGTTTCTTCTCAGTCATTGACTTAAAAAACGCCTTCTTTAGTATACCTGTTGATGAACAGAGTAGGGACCTCTTTGGATTCTCATTGGCAGGACGAAGTTTCTGGTTCTGCAGAGCTCCACAAGGATACACAGAGAGCCCCTCAATTTACAGTCAGGCCCTCAAGGGCCAACTTGATTCCCTGACCCTACCCCAAAGTACCGCATTACTCCAGTACGTTGATGATTTGCTTATAGCGGCAGGCACCGAGGCGTTATGTAAAGAAGCTATAATGAAATTGCTCCTGCATCTGACACAGTTCAATCACAAAGTTTCCCTTTCCAAACTCCAATATTGTCGACATGAGGTGACCTATTTAGGTCATCTCCTGTCGAAGGAGGGAAGCCGCTTCACCCCTGAACAAATACAAACAATCAGTAAGATGCCCCCACCAAAAACGCAGAAAGAGGTACGAGCTTTTATTGGTATCACCTCCTACTGCCTCCAGTGGATACCCAATTTTTCTTTACTCAAACAGCTTCCATGCGGCGCCGATTCCCCCCCGGTGCTGGACATTCCAGAACAGGGTGCGGACGTGACAGAACCATTCCGTCATCAGCACAGCTCAACCGTGGCTGATGATGGAATGGTTCCGTCACAAGCATCGAAGGGGTTAAACCTTTATTGAGCCTCACACTTAAATATGTTTCCCACCCACTCCCTTGGACAAATGAGTGCCAGCATGCATTTAAAGAACTGATAACAGCCTTGTGTTCGGCCCCGGTGCTAGGCACCCCTATTTATCAGAAACCCTTCACTCTTTTTGTACACGAGCATAATGGTTGCGCATTGTCAGTGCTAACACAGTGCTTTGGCGACAGACAACGCCCTTGTGCATATTTTTCTGCACTTCTAGATCCCGTGGCCTGCGCACTACCCAGTTTCTTGAGAGCAGCAGCTGCAGCTGCCATATCCATTTGCGAATCTGCTGGCCTGGTCCTTGATACTGCACTTACAGTTATGGTTCCTCACAAAGTTGACACTTTATTAAATAGGACAAAAACTCAACACCTCACTAGTGCACGTTTGTCCCGATATGAATTGACTCTCTTAGCCAGTCATATCACCATCCCCAGCTGGACTACGTTCACTCCAGCCACATTGCTACCCTTTGTTGATGATGACCCTAATTCTGATCCGCATCATTGTGTCCTCCGGATGGAAGAAGAGACTTGGGGCCAGATGTAGGTAAGTTAATTTTACTGATTCATAAATACCGAATTTTACCGATTCGGTATTTATGAATCGGTAAAATTGAAGGGGGGAGATGTAGAAAGAATCGGTAATTGAATTACCGATTCTGTAAGAATCGGTATTTACCGAGTCGGTAAATACCGATTCGGTAAATACCGAATTTTGCAAGGGTGCAGGGGGTGTCACTTTGACACCCTCTAGCACCCCGATTGAAGGCATGTGTGACATGTGGCACACAGACATGCCCTAAGGGCATGTCCGTCTGTCACATGCCACAGGTGTGCATGCACACATGTGCATGCACACCTGGAATCGGTATTTTATCACCCAATTGGATTGGGTGGTAAAATACCGATTCGGTAAGGCCTGTGGGACGCAGAAGAGTCCCACCTACATTTCAAAATTACCGAATCGGTAAAAATACCGATTCAGTATTTTACTGATTCGGTAAATTTACCGATTCTGTAAATTTACCGAATCGGTAAAATAGGCCACCTACATATGGAATGACCATTTACCGGTCGGTAAATGGCCACCTACATCTGGCCTTAAAGGCCGTGTGGATTTGACTGACACACCCCTAACTGACCCTGATGGTACCCTGTATGTGGATGGTTCTTGCTTCAAACTTTTCTGATGGTAGCACAACTGCTGCCTATGCTATCACCACCACGTTACAGACAGTAGTGGAGAGTGAAAGAATACCTTACCGAATAAGCCCATGCTGCCGAGTTAGTAGCACTAATAAGAGCCTGTGAACTGAGTACAGGGATGGCCGTCAACATCCACACTGACAGCCAATACGCCTTTCGAGTGGCCCATAATTTTGGGCGACTATGGGTGCGAGGGGATTTTTTACTTCTCACGATACTAAGATACAGCATGGTCATCTGGTCAGCAGTCTGTTAGAAACATTGACCCTTCCTTCAAAGATAGCCATGGTCAAATGTAGAGCCCAAAAGAAAGTAACTGATGACATAGGAAGGGGTAATGCATTTGCTGACCAGACTGCAAAGGTAACAGCTAAAGATGTCTTTGCCCCTATGCATGTAGCTGGCCTCTCAAACTGGGTACCGGAGAAAGGGATGCATGAGGATACTATTGAGAATGTGAAGGTGTAGTGTAGTTCCTAGTTTCCCACTAGGCCCTGCGCATTGGAATAACATAAACAGTAGTATCGACATGGAACTGCGGATATTCCAGGCCTCCACTGACTATGCTAAACTTAATTGGGTTGTGTTACCAACTAGCTCAGAGGTCACTGGAAACTTTCTTCTCTGTATAGGAAGTGATCAGCTTCCCTGGCACAGACAAGAAGGGATTCAGTTTTCCAACAACCGTGCAACATGACAACTTTGCTCCTCAGATCAAGAGTCAATCTCTAGGGTCGTGTGAAACAATAGACATGTATTTCACTCAGTCAGTCTAGTGCAGTTTACTTTCACGAGATGTAGAGAATAGAGAGACGGGCGTTTGTCAATAAAGGGTTAACATTTATTGAACAGTCTTTCTTCTCGTACAAGAGAAATGTATTGCCACAATTGCAAAACTTGTTATTATAAAAAGTACGTACAGTAAGATAAGTATTGCGAAATAATACTGTAAAATCATTGATATGGTTTCTTAGCCATACAATGGTTAAAAGTAATAAAACATATATACAGTCATATATACAATAGGCTAAAATACTCAACTGGTGCTTCTAACTAAGCCTACCCCAGTGTGCCTGACCTAAGCCTAACACGTGAAAGGGGAGTAAGTAAGTAGCTTTAAGTTAAGTTGGTTTTGCCAAGGTTTGTTTCAAGAATTCTCATTTAAGGGTTTAGTCAGCACCATACCTCTGAATAGAATGATGGAGGTTTGGTATCTCCTTCAGGGGAAGCTCGATATCCCTGTCACCTGCGAGGGTAAACCGGAAACGCCGGAGCTGGATTTCTCTGCACGAGAAAGGCAGCGGCTCTTCTTCAGCACGTCAAGAGGAGAAGGCGGGGGACAGCGTCCGCGGGCAGCTGGATCTGCTAGGCTCTTCGCAGAGGGACGTCTGTTCGGCTCCTAAGCGTACTGCACCATCGTTCGCGCTTTAGCAGCGATAATGGTATCAGTAGCTTCACCACCACAGGGATAGCAGGCTGCAGCGACAGAGTGCTACAGTGCTCGACAACAGCAACGGTATGCACAACAGGGTGCACAACAGCTCTCATTGCTTAAGGCAACATTGGTAATATTTATACCTGACAGGTGCCGGGTTTGACGCAAGTTTGCTGGACATAAGACGTCAATTAAAGATATCACTAGGAAGTGATAGCTATCAGTTGCTCATTAGAGTTCTATTACTAATCAAAACATAGCAAGGGGGATTTCCCAGTTTGCTGAGTTTTTATCTTGTTGAAGAACTCGGAGTGTTAATCTAGGAATATCAGATAGTGACTTCTGCTCTGTCATTGCACTAATTGGTCGCAAAGGAAGTGGCAGAGAGAGATATCCTTGAACGTGGCTCTGTTCGTGTGAGGTCAGAGATGACTTACTGAATATCGCACTTGAACGGTTATGCCAATATAGGGAATAAAATTGATTTATAGCCGAATAGGGGCATAAGGTCACAGTATCGATCAGGACCCTAGATAAACACGCAACACCCACTCCACGTTTACATGTCCATCAAATTACTAAAACTAAAGCAATAGGATGCATGTGTAACATTGCCCACCCCAAAATACATAAATGCATTCGAAATAGGCGTACTTGTAATACATGGATTTTAGGTACTGTACGTTTTTGAAGCATAGAAATCATTCAAAAATTATGGCATGTGAAATCAATGAACGATTATGCATTAAAATTACACATGAAGTATCTCTGACAGAAGAAGGGCAAGATAAATCATCACATATAAATGCATTTGCAAAATGTGTGCTAGAGGCTAATGTAAGTTGTTATGTCTCTAGGTGTGTGTAAAAAATAGAAGTATGAACTTCTGTTCTTTAAGAATAGATTTTACCTCAAGCAAAGATTTGTTCGTGCCAAAAAAAGGTCAATATTTGAAAAATATCCAATCCAAAGAGAATTAATGTTTGAACGGGGAAACAGAGTTCCAACGCTGCTAGCAGTCTTTGTTGACTAGAAGTGAAGGCCGAATTCAGAGTTTCATGGGAACGCTGTGTGTCGGAAAGCTTCTCAAAGTTATTGTTTCTGTATAGGTGGGAACATCATATCAGACAGGCTCGCAAAGAATTGGTCTACAAATTCAGGTGACAGTTCAACCAAATTTGATAGCGCTGTAACTTGGCAAGTGTGAGAATGATTGCTGTCATCGAAGGCAGGATCAGTAATGCTCACTGAACGTTGTACCTGGATGATGTTGCTTTTGTCACTCGCTCCACTGTTACCACTTGGTTGTAGCACAGGAGTCTCCACAAATGCCGTCATCAGGATTGGTAGCCGCTGGGGACAACACAATGCGTGAGCCGTTATTGGACTGAGCAAAGTATCGACGTCCATTGGTACTGCTGATGGAAGTGAAAGACAGATGTCCAACACGCATTCATCGCCGCAAAGCATACATCGTAGCACAGGTAAAATGCAATTTTGCCATACAGGTCTGAATGAAAGGAACCAGGTCATGTTTAGATCTCTCAGCCTGGCCAATCCGAGGACGTTAGTTATCCTGTCCCGGTAGCGCATTGCTAGGATTGTCTCTTCCATTCCCATGGGAGCTATGTCTGAGCTGAGGCTTGCCATAACGAAGTAGGAGGGTCAAAAATAAAATCCCTGCTACAAGTCCCAAAAATAATGGTATGCCGCCAAAAACAGAGTGCACAAAATTAGGAACGATTCCCAAAATTGCTTGAAAAGGCGTTAGCAGTCCCGTAAAGACTGTCTTGAATATGCCTGGGACGCTTGTGGCACTAGACATGTTAAGGAGTTGGCTTAGCATTTGTACGAAATGCACGGGCAATTTGTTGATAAAAGGTCATGAACTTCAGTAGCTGTCCTTGCAACTAGAAGATCATACGTCTCTTTTGATGACGTTATAGGCACTGTTGTCTGTAAAAGTACAGATTTAACTTTGCTTAAAGTATCAATTCGTATAGAATAGAGATTCAGACGAGGCCAGATGGGAGTCACTGAGTCTGCAGCCCCACTCGGAAACAATGCTTGCATACAGCATTTGACCATGGATGTTACTTCTACTAGATAACTTTTCCCTGGCACGAGGCCACAACATCTGTGATCCGTTCTAAGAATGTAACTCCCGTTTGCGAGTTGCATAAAGAAGGGCTCTATCTGAGTTGCAGGTGTGACTAGCTGGTGGCATGAAAGGTTGTTAGAATTTCCATCACATGCTCCGTGTAAATTAATACCCTGACACAAAAGTATACCGCTTAGTGAATGTTTACAGTTATTACCACTAAGAAATACATTTTTGTTGCTGTCACTATAGCAAGAATGAGTGTATGGTAATTTCCATTCAGATTTTACATATCCTTTACCCAATTGTTCATACTGGCCAGCAGGTATGTACTCAAGGCACTTTTTAAATCGGAAAGTTGTTATCGGAATTGTGATAATTCCGTGTATTATCCATTCAATGACAGGACTCTCTGACATTGTCAATGGTAATCTCTCGAGTCTTTTGATGCTCAGGATTGTATAGTCTGCTCCTTTCTGTGCCAAACTGATCTGTTTATCAGTAAGGTTAAAACTGGAAAATAATGACGTTGTGTTGTTTAAACGCCAAGGCACATAGCCTGAACGAAGATTTTGCAGCGTCCAGCCTAATTCTATATTAGAACGTAATTGAGACTGGCCATGTTGTAACATAAGCAAATCTCTGTCTATCACATCAAAGGCAGAGGATACAATATTGTCCAACGAATATATTCTGGAAGACAGAGTCATTAACCCATTGTCTACTACCGAAAGTGATTTCTCCAAATGAATACGATCAATTTCTCGTATTTTTTCAGCAGTTTCAATTTGTTTGACTTTCCAAGCCTCGTTGTAAGCAGCATAGATACTGGTCGCTATGAAACGCTTTTGACGCTGTTTGCGTGGTCCAAGAATGAAATCGCGCAAATCAGCACCTTCTTTTAGTAAAGATAAGTGTTGCTTCATTTCAGCCAGTGTGGATGTTGTTAGCCATTCGAGGCAGAGTTTCCCTACACTGTATGTTGTTATAAACCCTGGATGTTGTCTCTGGGAATATCTCGAGTCTAATCTGGTCATTTTTAACCCCTGTGTTTTATTCAGGAATCTATCTTGACAGCTGTTTGTGTCAGTAGGCCAGATTAACCACTTTTTCCAATCAGGATGTGTTCTGTTCAAATTTAAAATTTGTGTTACGTCTAACTCAATATCTGCAGTTGCATTTTCAGGTATTGGCTTTGGTATAGACGGTGTTTTAAGGTCTTTGATCTTAGCTAGGCCAAGACAAGATGTTTGGTGTATTGTGTCATTTAAAAACAACATTTGTTCTGGTATCATGCAGGTTCTAAATAGTGCTTCAATGCCTTGCACCTGCCAATCTTTTGTACCCCAGATTGTTTTCGTTTCAATATTATTTTTCCAATAATCAAAACCAAATGTCATCATTTTGTCATAAAATGCTTCTGAATATATCAATTTAGAATTTGTCAGCATTGTTTTCATTCCTGTTTTATCTAATAGTTTGTAATAAAACGTTTCTGCATTACTGGTGTTAAACCCTGAGAAGTATTTGAATTTCTCAAAAAATGCTTTAGAACTGCTTTTAGGTGGTGTAGAACAATGTTCCCATTGATTATACATAAAAACATTTCTAGGCTGTGCAGATTTGTGCAAATAATGATCCCCATAGTGGGTGTAACAGAATAACTGCTCATAACTAGATGAACCTTGTAAATAATCATGATCTGTGAATCTGGCTGACATTACTAAATCAGACATCATGTCATTAATACTGTTAAAGTCCCAATCATCAGAGAATGTACTAGGTGTCACAAAGTCACTTAAGGAAACCTTTAGTTGATGAGGATACTTCAGGATTTCGACCGGACCATAGATCTCATAGTCTGTTTTCTCCCATACAACCCCACCAGGTATTGGAATTGCTGTGACATTTACTGTTGACAGTTCTCTTTTGTTCACGTGTGATGATCTGTGTGGTTTCAGGACTAGGTAGATGTTCTGACTTGCTGTGTCCATTGTAATATATTTTCCTTCAATGAATTTTCCCAAACACAGTACCATGATGAGCCAAAGCAGGAGGAAAAATACACCTAGACCGAACCAGAATTCTAGCCAAGGGGAAACAAGGTAGATTTCTTTTAGTTGATGAAAGAGTTCTGTTGCTTTTTCTTTAAAAGTCTTTTTTGTTTCTGGCATCACTTCGGGGTCGTTTTGATCTTCAGAGAAGTTGTCGAAGTTGATGAAATAACCAGAGGCAGTTCTGTCAATTGATGGGATTGTTCTTTCAATCTGTCTCTCGGTAGCACTTTCTGATGCCACATTAGTGTAGACTGGTGTTGTATCTTGACGAATTGTTTCAATCTGTGTTTCAAGAGGCACGAGTTCCATGGCATTATTGCATAGTCCTTCATTGTGCACTGCAGGCTGATCGAATGTGATGAGTCTTTCAGTTTGAACCTCTTGGATTGTTGCAAGTTTGGGTATTCTGTTGTTTCTTGGGAGTCCACTGGGCCTACTGTTGATTATAGGCCACATGCTTGTGGTTTTACCAGATCGATTGACACGACTCTGTTCCCCTTTTTACCAGCAAGGGGCGGTAGCACAACTGATCTTGTTCCGGTGACTGCCAAGACAGGTACTGCTTTTCTGTAAGAAGGCCCAAATTCCTTCTTAACCGCGATCTTTTCTCTGACTAGATCCCCAATCTTTGGAATCCAGACAGGCCTTGCTGGGGCTGTTGCTGGTGGTGCCTCGTCAGTGGTAGGTGGCTGTTGCTATAACTTTGTGTTGCTTAAGGATTTTCTTGTTTCGTTCAGTTCCTGTAAAACAGCCAAACGATCCTTTACATCAAAGTGCGTTGTTTCTTCTTGTACCACTGACATCTGACTATCGAGGTCCTGAACGCGCATTCTAATTCCGAACAATAGTTCGTATGGGCTGAAACCTTTTAGAGAATTTCTTGGCATGTTATTAAGACTAGTCTGGACACTTGTTAAATGTTTGACCCACCCAGCGCCTGAACCTAATACCTTCGCTGTTATAGATTGCTTTATGTCACGGTTTTTTCTTTTTACCACACTGTTCCCTTCGGGGTGCGACGGACAAGAATACCGCAACCCAATTCCCATGCTAGCCATGGCCTCATTATAAGCTCGAGAGCGTGACTCGCTCCTCTCTCACGAGCTGAGGGGTCGCTCCCACTGTCCCTGCAGACAGCTGGTTTCTCCGCGCTGCATTGCCTCGTTTGCCTGAAATATCCACTTGGTTCATTTCGCCTGCTGCATAGTAAAGTAGCGCTTTGCTTCATCTGCGCTGTTTATTTGCCAGAAGTGTAAACTGCATTGGCGCTCTGTGTCTTTTGCTGAAATTGTGCCGCTTTATTGTCATTTTGCTTGCTTTGTGCCTCATTTGCGCTCTGTATTATTATAACTGCTTCCCCAACGCTCTCAGCGCATTTACCTGTAGCGCTCCGCTGTGCCTCCCCCCTCCGCCTCCATTTTGTTTGTTGTTCTCGTCGTCCTCGTGCACCCGCCCCGCCTCCCAGCTGAGACGCCCTCGCCCCTCCCCCTCCACTATCCATATATGACAGGAGTTCCCGCGCGCAGCGTTCACGCGCAGCGACCGCGCCCAATTCGCGCCGAAGGTGCGCCAAAGGTAAGCCCGTCTACGCCCGTCCGCGCCTGGACCGCGCCCAGCACCAGACCCCCTGCCCCTCGCGCTGCCCAGCCCTCCCGCATTACCTACGATGCCGCCTCCCTCCTTGCCCTTAACCCTGGTCGCGCCCCCAACTGCGTCCAAGCCGCTCCTGGACACACCCATGGACCTTTCTCCTGCTACTCCTGCAAATTCAGCGGCACCGACAACATCCCCGCTACAACCACACCACAGATTCCCGACCCCAACCACCTACAATGCATCCTTCTCAACACCCGATCGGTGCACAGGCACACCATTGACCTATGGAACCTACTAGACACCATCTCTCCAGACGTCGCCTTCCTAACAGAAACATGGATGAACGCTTCCTCCGCCCCAGACATCACCATTGCCATCCCTGAAGACTATAAGATCACTCGCAAAGACCGTACCAGCCACACAGGAGGAGGAATCGCTATCGTCCATAAGAAATCCATCCGCATCTCAACCAGCTCTGACGCCAACCTCGCCAACTCCGAACACCTTCACTTCCAGATCCACATCGACCCCAAAACAACACTCAGAGGCACTCTCCTCTACAGACCACCAGGACCCCGCGCAAATTTCAGTGAAGACATCACAGACTTCATCTCTCCACACGCGCTCCCCTCCAAAGACTATATTCTTCTAGGAGACCTCAACTTTCACATTGAAAAGATCAACGACCGCAACACCGCCACCCTCGTGGACAACCTCGCCAACCTCGGACTTAAACAACTAGTCACTTCACCCACCCACATCGCAGGGCACACACTCGACCCCATCTTCACATCCAGCAATCATGTCTCCTTCAGCCACACTACGGAGCTCCTTTGGACCGACCACAGCTGCGTTCACTTCACCTACAACAAGCCAAAACCCATCAACCGCTCCCAACCTACCCTGCAAAGAAACTGGAACAAAATCACCATGGACCAAATCTCCGCATCGCTCCTTCGAAACTCCCCAGCCCTCCCTTCTAACGTCAACGAAGCCGCCGCCAACCTCACCCTATGGTTATCCAACACCGCCGACACCTTAGCTCCACTGAAAAAACGTCAAAGCAAACCTGGCAGCAAGAAAGCCTCATGGTTCAACGATGATCTCAAGAAGTCCAAGAAAATCTGCCGCTCCCTTGAAAAGGCCTGGAAAAAAGACCCAACCACCAGCACCAAGGACGCCTTCAAAAGCGCCACCCGCATACACCACCAACTGATCCGAAAAGCCAAGAAAACAGCATTCAAGGATCGACTTGACAACAACGCCCACAACAGCAAGGAACTTTTCAACATCGTCAAGGAATTTTCCTATCCCTCGGCCAACTCCAACGACATCACCCCCTCTCAAACCCTCTGCGACTCCCTAGCCTCTTTTTTCCACAACAAGATTGCAGACATCCACAACAGCTTTGACAACCAACCCGGAATCCAATCCACCCCACCACCTGCTGATCACCTTCCCCCCGTGAAATCCCTTAACGCCTGGAACCCAATCTCCACTGAAGACCCCATCCGCCTGATGAATTCCATCCACTCAGGATCCCCCACAGACCCATGTCCTCACCACATCTTCAACAAAGCAGACTCCGTCATAGCACCGCACCTCCGAGACGTCATCAACTTCTCCTTCAACTCCGCTACCTTCCCAGAAGACTGGAAACACGCTGAACTCACCGCCCTTCTGAAAAAACCCACAGCGGACCCCACCGAACTCAAAAATTACCGCCCCATCTCACTTCTTCCATTCCCGGCCAAAGTCATCGAGAAAGCCGTCAACAACCAGCTCGCCGCCTTCCTCGAAGCCAATAAATCCCTCGACCCCTCACAATCTGGCTTCCGAGCAAAACACAGCACTGAGACCGCCCTCATCGCAGCAACAGACGACATTCGAACTCTATTGGACAATGGAGACACAGTCGCCCTCATCCTCCTCGACCTCTCTGCAGCATTCGATACAGTCTGCCACAGCACCCTTCTACAACGCCTCAATAACATCGGAATTCAAGGAAAAGCACTTGAATGGATCACCTCGTTCCTCACCGGAAGAACCCAGAGAGTCCGCCTCCCTCCTTTCAAGTCCGAGGCCTCTGAAGTCATCTGCGGCGTACCTCAAGGATCCTCACTCAGTCCCACCCTCTTCAACGTATACATGAGCCCCCTCGCGGCCATCGCACGCCAACACAACCTCAACATCATCTCTTACGGCGACGACACTCAACTGATCCTTTCCCTCACCAATGATCCCAACACCGCCAAAACTAACCTACACGAAGGAATGAAAGAAGTTGCCGAATGGATGAAACAAAGCCGTCTGAAACTGAACTCAGACAAAACAGAAGTCCTCATCTTAGGTACATCCCCCTCCGCTTGGGACGACTCCTGGTGGCCGGAAGCCCTCGGAAAAGCACCCATCCCGACAGACCACGCACGGAACCTTGGAGTCATCCTGGATTCTTCACTCTCAATGAACAGACAAGTCAGCGCCGTATCCTCTTCCTGCTTCAACATTCTTCGCATGCTCAGAAAAACATTTCGCTGGATCCCCTCCGAAACAAGGAAAACAGTCACCCACGCTCTGGTCACGAGCCGACTGGACTACGGAAACACCCTCTACGCAGGTACCACCGCTAAACTCCAGAAGAAACTCCAACGAATCCAAAACGCCTCAGCCAGGCTCATATTAGACATCCCACGCAACGAACACATCTCTGGTCACCTTAAAGACCTCCACTGGCTACCCGTCAATAAGAGAATCACTTTCCGACTGCTTACCCACGCACACAAATCACTCTACGATATCGGACCAGATTGCCTCAACTCTCGACTGTCCTTCTACACCCCCTCCCGCCAACTTCGTTCTTCCAGCCAAGCCCTCGCCACTGTACCCCGCATCAACAAGACCACCATGGGAGGCAGATCCTTTTCATACCTGGCTGCTAAAACATGGAACTCACTCCCCGCTTACCTTCGCCTCACCCAGAACCACCTAGCGTTCAGAAAGCAGCTTAAAACGTGGATATTTGACAAATAATCCTCCTCCCCTTCTCAAGCGCCTTGAAACCCTCTGGGTATGTAGTGCGCTATACAAATATGTTGACTTGACTTGACTTGACAAAGCAGGACCCTGGTCAGAATGGAACGTGGTAATTGCGTATGTGCCGATAAAGACTCGCAAATCTTTTATAACCGTTCTAGCGTCAGCCGAGCGCTGGGGGCCTCATTTTTTAAGTGCTTTTCGTCTTAATGGTGTACACTGGGACGCGCTTCTCTTCTTTGATTGCGCAGATAGACCGCCTTATGCTGTCTAGCAGGGATCCTGAAACTACACTGGCCTGTTCATTACTGTGATCTCTGTTGCAGTCTTCACAATTTTGAGCAAAACATTGAATGTCTATACTCATTCCTGGCCACCAGTACTCTGATTGTAATTCTTTCAGAGAGGCTTTGATTGTTTGGTGTCTCAGACCCAACCCCATGTGTGCCCCTCCTGCTCCTGTTTGGAATTACTCTATCCCCCACTCCAGGGATTCGAGCAAAAGGAACGGAGTTTGCATCGATTATGTATGCATAATTGAGTGGATAGTTTACGGGTAGTGCTGCACAGTCGCCTTTTAAGGTCGTTTTTACTGCCAGCATGGTTTCCCCGTCAATATATTTATCTGTACGCTTTTTTGTGGCTACGGAAGCCGGTTTAGTTGCTTCCGCGGTGGCTGTATTAGCCAATGAATTCCCTGCAACGTGAACGCCATCACGTTGAAGACTCTGTGCGTGAATCACGTGAGTCTTTTGTAGTTCTTTACTTAAAAGAGCTACCTCGGTCCAGAGCAATTTATGCTTTATTGTGGCACCTGTGTCATCTTTGTAGTCGTTTTCAATCCAACTCTGCAGTTTGTTATTGTAAGAGTTGACGCAAAAATGAGAATCGCACACGATAAGTGTCGGGAATTCACATTCTGCATTTTCAAGCGCCATCTTTAAACATCTAATTTCAGTTCTCTGAACCGAACAGTACTTTACTGATTCGGTTTTTGTTACTTTCGGTCTGATTTTACCGCACAGCCAACGACATTTAATGATCGCACATGCTGTATCATAGGATTTTCTCTCTACGTTGAAATGCTGTACAGAGCTATCTGTATAGATTATACAGGCATATTGTGGGAGAGGCAGAATTTCGATTGGCAGAGGATATTCTTCTTCATACTCTAAATCATTCAGTTCTTCGTATTGTGGGGCGAAATAGTATTTCACGTCTTCCGCTCCTAGAGAATCTATGCACTGTATCCATTTCGGATCCAGTGACACTGTAGGCAGGTTTACTGGGCTGAATAGCGCTTCGAAGGCGGATTCCGCTGTGAGGATGTTAATCCTTTTGCCGTGTGCTAGTTCTCGTTCATTTGCTAATGCGATTTGCACTGCGTTCACAGTTCTTTCTGTGTGACTGAATGTTTTTTCTGCTTGTGTGTACAAGTGAGATTTAATTGAAATTGGTACCTTTTCTCCCTCATTAGAGGTTAGGTATGTGAATCCGCATCTTCCTGGGATGACTCGGATTACAAGATCACGTGTGTTGTCACGTGTATCTAATTTTGTTTTTGCTAACATGTCTGTTTGCAGTGATCTCAAAATTTCTGTGTGTTTTTGAGTCCAATTTATTTGTTTAAAATCAGGTTTAATTAGTTCGTAGAGAGGTTTAACCCTCTCTGCGTAATTTAGAATGTAAGTTCTTCCGAAATTCAGAAAACCTAGAATGGATTGTAAATTCTTCAGCGTTTTTGGAGCTTGGAGTACAGCGCACTTCTCTAAGAAGTTGTCCGCTAGGCTTTTCCCTTCACTTGATAATTCGTACCCTAAAAATAGTACTGTCAGATGGGCAATTCGAGACTTTTTAAAGTTGAATTTGTAACCCTCTGTTGCGAACCCAAGTATAATGGTGTTCACTCTTTTCAAGTGAGTATCCAAGTCGTCGTCTGTGAGATAGATATCATCTACGTAAGATAATGCTTCATCATCATAGATTTGTAGTAACTCTGTTACCCTAGCTGAGAATAGTCCTGGGCTGTTCTTGAACGCCTGTGGGAGTCGACAGAATTTTTCTGCGACCCAAATGCGGAGAAAGCGGTCAAATATCTGCTTTCTGGTGCAATATTTTGACAAAAGAAACCATTAGATATGTCTAATGTCATTTTATATTTTTTCCTAACTATATTATTTATTAGGGCTGCACTATGCGAGTTTTGTACTGCAAAAGTTTTACAACATGTATTAAGATGTCTGTAGTCCAAAACTAGACGATATGAATTGTCTGGCTTGGAGACAGGAAACAAAGGATTGTTCATTTGAGAGGTGCATGTTTCAATCACCCCCTGGTACTCAAGTTGATCTAAGATCTCCCTGACCTGTTTTTTAGCTTCTTGCTTTATGGGATACTGCCGTTGGGCAGTTGGTTCACTTTTTAGTTGGATTTTGTGAGGAGGAGAGTCCTCATCCCATCCTACATGATTTTTATACAATGCAGGTGCCTGGGCTACTGCCCATTTCCTTGCATATGTGTATTTTTTGTGAATCGGAATGTGATTCGAGAAGGCAGGCATAATCACTTCTTCGCCACGAGGGCACTCCCTGACAAACGCCGGGGGCCAATCTTTTTCAGCTAACAGAATGTCATAGCCTTTTGAGAGCTTATCCCAAAATAGACCCTTAATTTTCCTAGTCTTATCACCCTCCATACGCAATGTTATTTCGTATATTTAATAGGGCTCGCTAAGTCTGGTGTCGGCAGTTTCAACCTGAATGTATTCATTCGTGTCCACTGTCTCCAGATGACTCATCAAGATCTTGCGCGCTATACTGATCTCTGCTGCACTGTCCAACATTGTCAATGCCCACTCCCCGTTTTTCAACTGTGTCCTCAGTATTCTCGGCATGGTTGATTACTCTAATACTGGCTACCTTCTTTTTCTGAAATTGAGATTTCTTATTTTGAGCAGGTTCCTTGTCTTTGGACTTGGTGTGCTCTCCTGGGTCTGACCGTCCTCTTCTTTCCGAATTCTGTGGAGAAGATCGAGAGAGACGTGTATCAATACTTTGATATCTAACAGGTTTTTTCAGATTATCCCTATTTCTAAGGTTATATCTTTTCTCAGAGGGCTCCCTCTGGGGAGACTGGCGTTCTCGAGTCGGAGTTCTTTCCCTCCGTCGAGGAGACCTTCCTCTGGACTGGAAAACTTTTTCCTTGGGAGTGGATTGTTTATTTCCATCCCAGCTCTTTTTAGGAGTGTTTGAATTATTTTTAATAAATAATTTTTCAGGACTTTCGAGCAGTTGGGGCTTTACCGGTTTCCCACCCAAGCTGTCTCTACCTAATTCTTCATAGCATTTGTCTATGATTTTTGCAAGCTCAACAGGATCTTTTATATCTGTTTCCCTCACCTTCTGGCGAATCGCCACAGATGCTGCTTCTCCTTTTATGTTGGCAATAAATATAGCCGAGACCTGCTTGAAGTCTTTCAGTAATTTCATACCTAGATTTAAAGCGGGCTCTGGACCGAATTCATTTTGAATCTGTTTTAGCACTTCTGGTATTACCGCCATAGATGGAACACCGTGTGTTTTTGTATAAATGGAAGCAAAGACTGTACCCCAAGTGTCACAGTCCTCCACGTGTGGTGCGATTCCCATAGGAAGGCAGATGGTCAAGATTCTGTGTTTCTCAATAGGGGTAGTATCAGGAAATACTGCCTCTATTTGAGTAATTTTCTGTGCTAACCAGAAAGGAATTTGTTCCCGTTTTACGGGTGTTTTACCAAGACATGATTGTATGTTCTGTGGTGTAATTTTATTTGTGTTCCCCTGGTGAGGGGTCAGCTGGTGTGAATTAACAGCTGGCTGGACTGTTGCAGTCCGCATTACATATTGGACTAATTGCCTATGTATTTTTATTAGTGTTTTGAGCTGTGCTAACAGCTCTTCCTTAGACATTCTTGCAATGTCAGGATGTGGTGTGTAGCTGGCTAGAACCGGCCACGTGGCTCCTGGTCTACCTAGAGGACCGAGCCTAGTTATGTGATCATTGTGTTTTAGGGCGCCATTAAACCAGAGCAGGTGCTCTTGAAATTTAAGTGGAATTTCAATCTCCTCGAAAGGAGCCTACTCTTCCGGAGGTTTCTCTATTTTGTAATAGTGAAACTCTTTTGTTCTAGCGTTTACCGCTGGAAAGTTAATCCATGAATAGAATACCTCTGTCTGCCGATACTCGTGAGCCTCTATCACGAAAATTACTGTACCACCTTGAGGTGTCAGTCCGTTTTCTATAAGTTTTAAAGTTATAGATCTTCTTAAGTGGACCGGGATGTCGATAGCATCCGGGTCAGCCTGTAGGAGACTCGAGTCCTCCTCTATTAGTATGGATGCCAGCCTAGCTGCTTCCCTTTCTTCTTCACTGTCTGACATTTTAAAAATGCAGGCTTTGCAGAGTAGGTCTCCAAGGAGACAAAGATTAGGTGCACAATATTTTGGAACACTGTATCCTTCAACGTTGAATAAACCAGAGCTTTACATAGGAATCTCTTCCTACTAAGGTCGGGCGGATTTTAACCTTTCACCCACTCCAGACGTCTATTGGAGTATTTACGGGAGAAAGGGGTCTGTGTGAAATATGCACGACTGAGTTACTCTACTGTCTTGCGTTAGTTCATCGCCTTACCAAACGGTTGGGCGCCATGTAGTGTAGTTCCTAGTTTCCCACTAGGCCCTGCGCATTGGAATAACATAAACAGTAGTATCGACGTGGAACTGCGGATATTCCAGGCCTCCACTGACTATGCTAAACTTAATTGGGTTGTGTTACCAACTAGCTCAGAGGTCACTGGAAACTTTCTTCTCTGTATAGGAAGTGATCAGCTTCCCTGGCACAGACAAGAAGGGATTCAGTTTTCCAACAACCGTGCAACATGACAACTTTGCTCCTCAGATCAAGAGTCAATCTCTAGGGTCGTGTGAAACAATAGATATGTATTTCACTCAGTCAGTCTAGTGCAGTTTACTTTCACGAGATGTAGAGAATAGAGAGACGGGCGTTTGTCAATAAAGGGTTAACATTTATTGAACAGTCTTTCTACTCGTACAAGAGAAATGTATTGCCACAATTGCAAAACTTGTTATTATAAAAAGTACGTACAGTAAGATAAGTATTGCGAAATAATACTGTAAAATCATTGATATGGTTTCTTAGCCATACAATGGTTAAAAGTAATAAAACATATATACAGTCATATATACAATAGGCTAAAATACTCAACTGGTGCTTCTAACTAAGCCTACCCCAGTGTGCCTGACCTAAGCCTAACACGTGAAAGGGGAGTAAGTAAGTAGCTTTAAGTTAAGTTGGTTTTGCCAAGGTTTGTTTCAAGAATTCTCATTTAAGGGTTTAGTCAGCACCATACCTCTGAATAGAATGATGGAGGTTTGGTATCTCCTTCAGGGGAAGCTCGATATCCCTGTCACCCGCGAGAGTAAACCGGAAACGCCGGAGCTGGATTTCTCTGCACGAGAAAGGCAGCGGCTCTTCTTCAGCGCGTCGAGAGGAGGAGGCGGGGGACAGCGTCCGCGGGCAGCTGGATCTGCTAGGCTCTTCGCAGAGGGACGTCTGTTCGGCTCCTAAGCGTACTGCACCATCGTTCGCGCTTTAGCAGCGATAATGGTATCAGTAGCTTCACCACCACAGGGATAGCAGGCTGCAGCGACAGAGTGCTACAGTGCTCGGCAACAGCAACGGTATGCACAACAGGGTGCACAACAGCTCTCATTGCTTAAGGCAACGTTGGTAGTATTTATACCTGACAGGTGCCGGGTTTGACGCAAGTTTGCTGGACATAAGACGTCAATTAAAGATATCACTAGGAAGTGATAGCTATCAGTTGCTCATTAGAGTTCTATTACTAATCAAAACATAGCAAGGGGGATTTCCCAGTTTGCTGAGTTTTTATCTTGTTGAAGAACTCGGAGTGTTAATCTAGGAATATCAGATAGTGACTTCTGCTCTGTCATTGCACTAATTGGTCGCAAAGGAAGTGGCAGAGAGAGATATCCTTGAACGTGGCTCTGTTCACGAACACATCTCTGGTCACCTTAAAGACCTCCACTGGCTACCCGTCAATAAGAGGATTACTTTCCGACTGCTTACCCACGCACACAAATCACTCTACGACATCGGACCAGACTGCCTCAACTCTCGACTATCCTTCTACACCCCCTCCCGCCAACTTCGCTCTTCCAGCCAAGCCTTCGCCACTGTACCTCGCATCAACAAGACCACCATGGGAGGCAGATCCTTCTCATACCTAGCTGCCAAAACATGGAACTCACTCCCCGCTTACCTTCGCCTCACCCAGAATCACCTAGCGTTCAGAAAGCAGCTTAAAACATGGATATTTGACAAATAATCCTCCTCCCCTTCCCAAGCGCCTTGAAACCCTCCGGGTATGTAGTGCGCTATATAAATGTTATGACTTGACTTGACTTGACTTCGTGTGAGGTCAGAGATGACTTTCTGAATATCGCACTTGAATGGTTATGCCAATATAGGGAATAAAATGCATTTATAGCCGAATAGGGGCATAAGGTCACAGTATCGATCAGGACCCTAGATAAACACGCAACAAAGGAAATACATGAAGAGGCGACTAGAGAGGAAAAAACAAACTAAAAAGGTGACATAAATCTAAACTGACACGATAATATAGAATTCTTAAAGTAACACATTTCATGTTAGGAAAGTCTAAATCATAGCTTCCCTCGTACATGGACTCAACAAACTGACGTTAATGGCGGGCTGGCGAGAAACATGACTGACAAATTATCGAGAATACAACCAAACACTATTTCGTACGGAGATAGTCCGGTACGAGAATGTGCCGTGGCTCTAGTTGATAGTTACTCTATTCTATATTATCGTGTCAGTTTAGATTTAGATTTATGTCACCTTTTTAGTTTGTTTGAGATTCAGTATAACATGTGGGTTAATTAACTTGGTCCTGTATGTTTCCTTTACAGACCCCTGAAGAAGGGTCCTTTAATTGTGACCCGAAATGCATTGGGTTTATGAAAGATTGGGGAAAAAATAAACGATGAAAAAATCACAAAATCATAAGATCAACATTATGAATATTTGAATATTGAAAATAAATACTTGAATTTTTGAAAAAACAGAGTATTATTGTTGAAGACCAACATTAAAAATCGGACGGAACGATGGTTCCGCATGCTACAGAGCGCACATCTTTGTGAGGAGTAGTCCTTCTCACTCTACGTTTATAAAGATCCAGGTTGACACAGGACTGTCTTAGCTGGACGCCCCGCCCCTTGCCCTCCTATCAACTAGAGCCAAGGCACATTCTCGTACCGGACTATCTCCATACGAAATAGTGTTTGGTCGGCCAGCAAATATTAGGGGAGTACCCCGCCCAAAGAAATACTCTGACATTGAATACCCATTGTTTATTGAATATTTACATGAATTGACCACTAGCCTATTTCTCATTCATCGTCAGGTACAAGATATCCGGCCACCCAAACCCAAGGGCCCTGGTCACACCATCCAGCCAGGCGACAGGGTCTGCATCCGCAATTTCCAGAGAACAAAGAACTTGGAGCCAAGGTGGAAGCCGCCCCAGCAAGTGTTGCTGGCTACCAGGCCTGCAGTAAAGGTGGCAGGAAGGAAAAAACTGGGTCCACGGAGTGCACTGCAAGAAGGTGCCTCTACCACTACCATACGACCGGTGGGTCAAGGAAGGCCTGGGAGATGACGAATGTGAGAAAGTCCAGCGCTTTGTACCCTTCAGTGACGCCAACATTGCCTGGGCTTCATCTGAATGAGAGTACGACGATATCCTGCAATCTGCCGTTCCTTCGCATCTGACCACTGAACAGCCAGAGCCTTTGTTTCCTTATCAAACAACGCCCAGGTCCACCCGGTACATCCTCCGACCCAGAAAAAATGGACTGAAGAGACAAAGGCCTCTGCCCTCTGCTTGACATGGTCCGACAAATCGCTGCAGGGCTGTGATACACCGGTGGATTTTTGACTGGAGCCGGTACAGCGGACCGGAACGTGCCAATCGGACTGCCGGAATCACTGACCGGTGAAGCAACCACCAATCACAGGCAGCAACTAGGGAAGACCAAGAGAAGCAGACGATGAACAAAATTAACACTGAATGCTTGAGCAAAGAAATAAAGAAACAAGAGTACATAAAGACAATACGTGGCCGGTACTCGATCTGTCTAATCGGACTAATGACTATTTCCCTGGGACTGGGCTGCCTCGGATGGGTAATACACGCTGCCCTTGCAGCACCTGAGCCTCCTACCTCTACAGAAACACCTCATCAACATGTGTCATTACCCACCCATGAGAAGAACAGAAGGACAGGTTTCTTTAACAACACTTTCATTCAAATGTTACACCAGCACCAGCTTGTGGTGAACACAACAAACTGTTGGGTATGTGGGTTGCTGCCCCATATTGCAAGCACTGGGATGTCCCTGATTCCTGCTCCTTTTTCTCGAGCTGTTTCGGGCTAAGGCTGGTCCACTGTGTTCTTTAATGCATTCCATTCAGGTGACACATCCACAAGATCCCTGTGGAAGATCAGTAGCAGACAAGCATTCCGGCACATCATGGCTGCGGAGTGGCAAAGCATGAATAAAGATTCAGCAGAAAAGAATGAATATGAGAACAATCATGGGTCTTTATATCCATCGAACATCAACAATGGTGGGGGAAAGAAAAGACTGCCACCTCTTAGGGACCTCCCTGTCTACCCACATCTCAGACAATACTGCATGAAGAGCAGTGGAACAGTATGGGTGGGAGAAAGTGACTGTGCCTACAAACTTCAGCTCAATGGTTCGACTCGCCCAGCTCTGGTGTCTTCACTGAATACCTATTTTGTGTGTGGGAACAAGGCCTACACCTGGCTGCCCAAGTCTTGGGCAGGCACCTGTTACATTTCTTGGTTGCTCCCCTCCACCTACACAGCCAATGCAAAACACCACATCCAGAAGAGAGGTGTGGTTGATACTGAAGACACAGCTGGCCAAGAATTTGTTGACTTTGCTAAAGGGTTCCTCCCCTTTTTGGGCCCTATGGTCAATAGTCGCAATCTCCGACATCTAACCAGGGTGGTAGAGGCCACCATCAACGCAACTGCCTGTGCCCTCAGTAACATCACGGCTGAACTTCAAGCGGACCACCTCATGACTTTACAGAACAGAATGGCGCTTGACATAATACTGGCGGATCGTGTAGGAGTCTGCACATTGATCAAAGCAAGTTGCTGTATTTACATACCTGATAGTGCACCAACAGTTTATCAAGCAATCCAGAAGCTCCATGAGATTGCTTCCGACATCCATCAGGATGAGGGTTCATGGTCCCTAACAGGCTGGTTTTGGAGCATTGTATCTCAGTGGGGATGGAAGATAATGATTTTCGTTGCAATCCTTGCAGCCACATTGTTCTCTTGCTGCCTCTGTGCTCAATGCATGCCCCCGCTGTGTGGGCTCTGTGCCACCTCTTTGGCACACAAACAAGTGAATTCACACCATCAAAGTGCCAAGATGATGATCGAGAAAGAGGTCCAGGAGAGGATGGACATTGACCTGGATGACGATGAATGTTGCCTCTGCATGGGAAAGGAGGGACTGTTGAACTGTAATTAAAACACCCACTCCATTTTGTGTTTCCATGCTCTTGGCAACCTGATGAAGAATTGCTTTTCATGTCTCTGCTGAAGCTTGCTCAACCCCCCACTCCTTGTGGTCGAGCCGATTTCGATAATCTGCCTGTGTGCCTCACCCCCCCAGTTGTGTCAGAGACTTAGCCACATCCTGTCCACTGTTGGTAACTCAGCCTGTCACGACCAACTCCTGTGCCCTGTGACCACACCATCTGGTCAAGGAAGCAGGAGGCTGTGCCCTGTGACCACACAATTGAGCAAGGAAGCACGAGGCCTGTGTACATTGTGCAATCAGAGACAGCTGTACCCTGGCCACGAGTGCACCACAAGACTAACGAAGAACTTGTCAGATGAGGTACTGATCAAAATGTGGAACTATGTATTGTGCAAATGGGGGTGGCTAGTATTATAAGTATGTGTGCGCTGCGGATTGAAGCAGCAGTCTCCGGAGAATTGTCTTTGTACCATTCTGGGACCCTGTCCCTAGCTCGAGCTAATAAATAACTTACTTCCCTCCACAGCTGGTTGTCCTGGTCTCTTTGGTAATGTGTGATTTAAGCAAGAAGAACCTGTGGATTCTAGGTGTCCCCTGCACCGCTGGCTTTGACTCTCCTAGTAAGGGAGGGGTCTCCAAAAACCTGGTTCTTCACACTATTGCATATAGGGTCAAAGCCTGTAACAGCCGGACACACTCCTATATAGGAGCGAGTCATACCTTTAAGAGGGGTGCTTATAAGACCCGGATCGACTATATTCTTGTCGATCTCGATCTTTGGCCTAGTGCCAAAGATGGGCAATTTTACTCCGGGATGACAGCGATCACAACGCTTTGTCCCTCACCCTGACTGGTCCAGCCTCATTGTATGGCCCCCCCTAGGAGTGAGAGTACCCCGGTCATTACTACAAATAACAATAGAAGAGTAAAGTGGCGCCTCATTTTAGCTGATCCAACTGTGCTCCCCAAAATATACACAGAGGTGGAGCAGACTTTAATTGACCTGAGTACACCACCAATAGGGCCGGAAGTCGTTATGACCACTTTTTTAAAATTGATTACAAATTTAAGATCTCTTTTCTCTAAAAATTGTACTCTAAGACAGTATCCTGGTTTAACGAAGCCTGCAAAAAATCTAGGCATGACCTATTTGAGGCAGTGAAAAGGATGTCTCCTATATTTGGACAAAGTTGCAGAAATTCCTATAAAATGGAACAAAATACGGCAAAAAGGGACTGGGAGACTGAAAAGTGGAGCATGCTTCTTTAAGCTGCAAAACTTAAGAACAGCCAACTTTTTTGGCACCTGCTGTCGAAGGGATCATCAAATATAGAAATAGAAACAGACTTCCACATTCAGACCCATGTGTGGGAGGATTACTTTGGGGACTTATTCGCAGATCAGGAGTTCCATTATGATCTAGGTACATATACGTATCTACAGGACTTTAAAACATTAGATGGAGACAATTTTACAGTAGAAGAAACCATTCTGGCCATACATTTGTTGCAGAGTGGGAAAGCCCTGGCTTAGACAAACTTCCTGGGGGAACATCCTTAACAACGCAACTATTACCACCCACTACCATTACAACAAAACTTTTACAACGCAGGGTCCACTACAACGCATGTCATTACAATGAATGCCATTACAACGTAAGTATGGGTAAGTATTAAATTTAATTTTAACCCCTACACTATCCAACACATTCCCTGCTGTTACGCCCCCCCTGGAGTTAGAATAGTAAATTAAACCCCTACACTATCCAACAGTTACAATAAAAAATACTTACCCATACTTACGTTGTAATGGCATGCGTTGTAAAAGCATGCGTTGTAATGGATCCTGCATTGTAAAAGTTTCGTAGTAATGGTATGCGTGGTAAAAGTATGCGTTGTAACATCATACAACCAACTTCCGGGTGACTTGTTTGAAGCTGAGCCTGTTATATGTGGCCCCCTGCTCCAAAAAGTGATTAATACAATTCTGCATCGGAGAGCCATTCCGGAAAATTGTCGGGCGCTGAAATTATTCCTATCCATAAAAAGGGTGACAAAGGGTCACCTTGTAATTACAGGCCTATTAGCCTAATAGATGTTCCCCCAAAAATATTTTGTAAAATCATTCTGACAAGAATTCATAATTGGATAGAGGATAATAATGTTCTGTCTGATTTACAGGCGGGATTTAGGGCTTCCACAAGCACCACTGACCAAGTTTTCAGATTCCTTCTGTTAATCTGGAAGGAAGTTACCATCGGAAGGGGTCATTTGTACGTGGTGTTAGTGGACCTAAAGACGGCCGGACTAAACTCTGGCTAGCCTTGAGCAAATTAGGACTACCATTTTATTTATGTTTGAGAGAACAGTGGTCCCTATTTTGGAAGGAAAAATGGACAAGCACAATAATCATACGCTAAAATAGATCGTATGTCTTTCGTCCAGCCGGACAAGAATTTATTTTTATATAAGTTCAGTTGATTGTGATTCAGAACATTAAATGACAAGTGGGCACAGCCGTGACCCACAGAACACAAGACAAACCAACGAAAAACAGAATGGCCAAAGGCAGGGTATAAGATGTGTCTGTTTGTTTGTAATCACTATAACAGACTTAAATATCCATTTTCACACCATTGATCATTACGATATTATAAAATCATATTGCATATGGTGCTTTTAGTGTCAACGACGTTTCGATGCTATTGACAACAATATAAAGCATCATCTTCAGGACAAGGGATAGTTCATTGTTGTCTTAAGCTTATTCACATATTTTGCCTATATCGCATTACTGTATCAACATTTACAGGGGAATAAAGGGGGGAGAAAAATACAAAAAATAGAGATGAGTAAAACAATACTGCTAGGCATTTAATTGGTGACTTCTGTGAGGGTGAATTTGTGTGTGACACAAAGAGAAGGGCATCCGCTCCAGGACTAGAGTCTAGTCGCACAATACACATGCAGCTTCTGCCCGTGATGTCAGTGAAGGTTGAAGGCGCAGTGGTTTAAGGTGTTAAAACAGCTAGGTCAGTGAAGGTTGAAGGCGCAGTGGTTTAAGGTGTAAAAACGGCGATGGATGAAATTACAGAAATAGGGAGGAACCATTGGAGTAAAAGCGTATCATAGTTGTTCACGGGATGTGAATCACAAGGGGTGGTGGCGAGCGACGCAATGCACATGCGGTGAATTTTAAAATGGGTACTGCAGTGGAATCTAAATTTTGGCTTAATTTCTCGAAGCAAGCATAAGTATTACGTTGCTGGTGTTGATCATTATTTATTTAGCGGTTCGGTATAGATTGCCCAAAGTAAAAAACAGTGTTGTTAAAACATTCCTTACTTTTGAAGGATGAACAAGGTTTCAACGGTAATGGCATGCTTTTAATACGGCCAAGTGGATCGGGCTTCCGCGTTTCATTTAAATGAGGCCCCCGGGTGGGCCATGTCCAGGGGGCATTGCCCAATTCCTAAATTGAAAATTGCGGGGCCCGCGTGGGACCCCGCAGCCCCAGGGACCTCTACCTCCCCGGGGCTATGACAATAGGACTATGCGGGAGGGCACTTGGCCCTCCCCCTGCCCCAGGGACCGTCACCCTCCGGGTCTTGATTTTTAATGTTTGGGGGGCTCCAAGGCCCCCCAAAGCCCTGGGACTGCCACCCCAGGGCTTCTCTTTAATATTCGTGGGGGCACATGGCCCCTGCTGGCCCAGGGACTGCCACCTTCCTGGGGCACTAATATGCAAATGTGGGGGTCTGTTATGGACCCCGAGTGCTGTGGACCACCACGTCCCCTGGGCTTCACCCACGTTGGGAGGGGGGCTGCGTGGCCCCCCTCCTGGAGCCCTTCAAAGCCCTGGGACCACCACCCCCCAGGGACAGCTCCTGCGGTGTCCCGGGATGCCCACCCCTGGGACATTGCTGTTTGTCAGAGCAAACACTGCTTTGGATTTTTGAAGTGAGAACAGGGAAACCTTCTCTCACATCCAAATTCCAGAGCAAATTGCTTTTCCACATGGCAAGCTGCATGTCAGCAGCTCCCCGTGTGGAAAAGCAATGCAGGCTCCCGGCAGGACCGTGGGAGAAATCGGGGTCCCCGACGATCCCCAACAGATAGGGCCGGCCCCAGGGGATGGGGTCCCCGGGGAAAGAAGTGGCCTGGGAGGGGGGGGCTATTTGGCACCTATCCCATAAGAACAAAAAAAGTCAGGCCAGACCCCGGGGATGGGGGCCCCGGGCCATTTGTGGCACAGAGGCCACTCCCCTTTTTACAGCTCTCTGCAACACAGCTCTGTGGCGCTTACTGGAGGTACCTGCTGGTCTAGTTGGACCCCAGGGAGCCTCAGGATTCAAGTGGACTTAATCCCCCAACTTAAAATGGCCCGTTTGCACAGTGGTGAAGGCAGGGGGTGTGGCCTGATGTGTAAAGTGTGCAAACGCGCCCCGTGGCACGTTTTAAGTTGGGGATTAAGTCCTCTTGTATCCTGAGGTTCCCATGGGGCCAACTTACCCACCAGGTACCTTCAGTAAGCACAACAGAGTTGGGTTGCAGAGAGGTGAAAAAATGGGAGTTGCCTCGGACCACCTCTCTGCAATACGGCTCTGTGGTGCTTACTGTAGGTACCTGGTGGGCTAGTTGGGCGCCAGGCACCCTCAGGATTTAAGGGGACTTAATCGCCCAACTTAAAACTCCTAACGGGGTACGTTTGCACACTTGTCACATCAGGACCCACCCCCTCCCTTCACCACTGTGCAAATGGGCCCTCTGGCACATTGTAAGTTGGGGGGTTAAGTCCCTCTGAATCCTGATGGTCCCTTGGGTCAAACTAGCCCACCAGGTACCTCCAGTAAGTGCCACAGAGCTACGTTGCAGAGAGGTGTAAAAAGGGGCATGGCCTTGGACCAGCTCTTCATCACAGCTGTGTGGGGTTTACTGAAGGTACCTGGTAGGCTAGTTGGCCCCCAGGGACCCTCAGGATTCAAGGGGGATTAATCCTCCAACTTTGTTTGCACATTGGTGAAGGGAGGGGGTGGAACTAATGTGACATGTGTGTACCTATCGAATCACTCCACCAAAATTCAAGCATCCAACCAGTACACATGTACTCCTGCAATAACCCATGTACTAACTCATGTACTGCTACAATGCATTGAGCACTGCCCATGCAGTCCAGCCATCGCCCTGTCAGTACCCATGCACTCCTTCAATCAACCAGCCAGCACCATGTACTTATCCAATCACTTCCCCAAAACCCAAGCACTTATAAATTCACCATGCACTCTCCTTGCAGTACTCTAATCTCATGGAATGGCCCATGCACTAACACATGCACTGCTACAATCCCCTTAGCACTTTCCATGCAAATGTTTAACCACCTACACACTACTGATTCACACCTCTAATTACCCAGGTAGTACCCATGCACTTCAGAAATCCCTCGGTCACTACCCATGCACTCCTGCAATCACACATCCAGCACTATGTACGTATGCAATCACTTCATCAAAACCCAAGCAGTTATAAAATTACCATGCACTGTCCTAGCAGCACTCTAATCATCCAGTCACAACCCATGTACTCATGCAATGACCCAGTCACACACTTCTCATTTGCTCCCTCAATTCCCAAGGTACTACCCATGTAGTCCCGCAATCACACTGTCATTCCCTTTGCACTTCTCCAGTCACCCAGCCAATACCATGTACTAATCAAAACACTCCTACAATATCCAAGCACTTATATATTCACCACGCACTCTCCTTGTAGTAATCTAATTGCAGTCCAGTAATTCTCCCTGGTACTATCTATGCAGTCCGCCAATCACCCAACCAATCCTTTCTGCTAATCCAATCACTGTGCTAAAACCCAAACACTTATAAATTCACCATGCACTCTCCTTGTAGTACTCTTATCATCCAGTCACAACTCATGTACAGAGGAGGTCATGCTAATCACAGGGGTACACCAACGCATAGTGTTCCCTAGTGTATGTAGGTGTTTTCACTATATTCTAAGTGTCTTTTAGCATAGCACTGGCTCTAGGCCTGGTTAGTCAGTGTCAGTTACCACGAGTACCCATCAGCAAAAAGTTGAGGGCACAGGAGGA
The DNA here is from genome assembly GCF_964263255.1 of Lissotriton vulgaris. Taxonomy (NCBI): domain Eukaryota; kingdom Metazoa; phylum Chordata; class Amphibia; order Caudata; family Salamandridae; genus Lissotriton; species Lissotriton vulgaris. The sequence goes on from NC_141694.1 coordinate 1,212,024,436, forward strand.
CTTTCTGCTCCTCTGTCAGTTCTTTCTGCACATCTCTTCTTCTTCCTGCACTTTTCTTCATCTTTCTGGACTTCTGTTGCCTCTTTCTGATTTTTCATGCTTTTTTATGCGCTTTTCTTCCTCTTTCTCCACATGTCCTATCTTTGTAGGCATAGTTAGAAATTAGCATTTTAAAAAACCTTAGAAATTCACTGAAAAAAACATAGGTTTCAGGGGCATTATAGCTAGAAATTAGCATTGAAAAAACCTTTGAAATTCACTGAAAAAACCATAGGATTCAGGGACGTTATAGTTAGAAATTAGCATTTAAAAAACCTTAGAAATGTATTGAAATCGAATCGATCATGCCACTTCAACTGGTGTGAGTTTAGCGTCCGAGTGTTGGATTCCGCGGAATTTTGCTGAATCCAACACTCGGACGCTAAACTCAGACCAGTTGAAGTGGCATGATCGATTGACGGCTTACTCTTAAAACGTCCGAACGAGTGGACGTAGGAATCGGAGTTTCCGTAATAAACGGAAGGGCGGACGTATACTAAAAACGCACGCATAATTAAGATCCATATTGTACCGATATATAACGTAGGATCGGCGTGTAAGAGAAATCGCTACCACATTGAAGCGAAAGTCCGGCATATAAAGGACAATAATTAATCGCGCATTCCCTGGATTTAAAAAAAAACAATATACAAGAGCGGAGCATGGAGAAATACGAATAATAAGAAGCATCCTGATCAAACAGGGAAGGAAGTATTCAATTCATGCAGAAACAGATTAAATTGTTGTCTTGACAAAGATGGTGTGAAAAGAGGAAGGCCATCCAAACGCGTCAACGCTTTTTTAGGAGTATAATCTAAAGGAACATCACTGTAGTGTCAATACAGATTCAATCATTGTATCAAGGAAGGTGTCCCTGAATCAATTTGGATGTACACCAGTATTAGGCAAAGAGTGTGCCTTACTAGAAGTTTTTTTTCTCTGTCTCAATTTTGCCGGTCATAATTAATATGTGTTTGTGATTCAACCTTGATGTAAATTGTATGTTTTTAATCAATCCAATTGGCTTATTTGTTTAACCTGATTGAGTTTTTAACGTGTGTTACAAAAATCTTTTGTTTTATTAAAGTGACAGTGACATTTTTTTTTAAAGAAAATCCTTTTGTTAAAATAAACCACGGTTATTTGTCTTGATTGTTGGGTCAAGGGAACTTTATCTCTTTTTGGCTTGTAGTGTTGTGCACAATAGGCGCAACCATGTTACCTCAGGCAGTGGGGAAGATCTCGGACATGTAGCTGTGTTGTCCTCCCCTGGAAGCGGAAGCGCAGTATGCTTGTCCAACGTACGCCACTCCAGCGTAGGAGTATGAATAAATAATCTGGGGCTCTGGACATGGTTCACTTGTGAACTCTGAAGACTAACGAGACTGCCAGAGCGGAAGGCCTCAGCCTGCCATCTGGCTGCCGCCATGACCGCAGGTCTCCGTGACACAGGCCCCCTGTGAACCCAGCGGCACAGCACTGCAGACTTATGTCTGTACAGACTGCTGCCTTCCATCTACTCTGCGGACAGCAGGCCTCAAAATTCAGATGGAGTAGTGATTGCAGATGATGCAGTCCTGTACGCAAGATACATTGGTCCCAGTGCGGCCCTCTCAGACCATGCATCATCGTAGGGTACGCACATGCTGAGTGCTTCAGGTGCCACTAACTCAGTGCACCACAAGTCATCACCACGTGGCCTTTTTAAGGGAGAATTCAAAAGACATTGGTCCGATGCGGCCTCCGGGACCACACATCATTGCAGGATACGTACACACTGAGCGCCAAAGGTACTACTAATTCAGTGCACCATAAGTCACCACCACGTGGTCTTATTAAGGCACAATTTAATAGACAAAAAACATTGCTCCGAGTGTGGCCCGCCCGGTCCACGCATCATGGCAGGGTACGTACAGGCTGAGCGCCAAAGGTCCTACTAACTCAGTGCACCATAACTCATTGCCACGTGGCCTTATTGAGGCAAAATTCAATAGACAAAAAACATTGCTCCGAGTGCGGCCCTCCTGGACCATGCATCATTACAGGGTACGTACACGCTGAGCGCCAAAGGTACTACTAACTCAGTGCACATAAGTCATTGCCACATGGCCTTATTGAGGCAAAATTCAATAGACAAAAGTCATTGGTCTGAGTGCGGCCCCCGGACTAAGCATAATCTCAGGATACATACACGTTGAGCGCCAAAGGTACTACTAATTCAGTGCACCATAATTCATTGCCACATGACCTTATTAAGGCAGAATTTAATAGATAAAAGACATTGCTCTGAGTGCGGCCCCCGGACCACGCATCATCACAGAGTACGTACACGCTCAGTGCCAAAGTTACTACTAACTCAGTGCACCATAAGTCATCACCACATGGGCTTATTAAGGCAGAATTCAATAGACAAAAGACATTGGTCAGAGTGCGGCCCCCGCGGACCTCGCATCATCGCAGGGTACTTCCACGCTCAGTACCAAAAGTACTGCTAACTCAGTCCACCATAAGTCATTGCCAAGTGGCCTTATTGAGGCAAAATTCAATAGACAAAAGTCATTGTTCTGAGTGCGGCTCCCCGGACTACGCATCATCGCAGGATACGTACACGCTGAGCGCCAAAGGTACTACTAATTCAGTGCACCATAAGTCATCACCACGTGGCCTTATTAAGGAATAATTTAATAGACAAAAAACATTGCTCCGAGTGTGGCCCGCCTGGTCCACTCATCATGGCAGGGTACGTACAGGCTGAGCGCCAAAGGTACTACTAACTCAGTGCACCATAACTTATTGCCACGTGGCCTTATTAAGGCAAAATTCAATAGACAAAAAACATTGCTCCGAATGCGGCCCTCCCAGACCACGCATCATCGCAGGGTACGTACACGCTGAGCACCAAAGGTACTACTAACTCAGTGCACCATAAGTCATTGATGTGGCCTTATTGAGGCAAAATTCAATAGACAAAAGACATTGCTCCGAATGCGGCCCTCCCAGACCACGCATCATCGCAGGGTACGTACACGCTGAGCATCAAAGTTACTACTAACTCAGTGCACCATAAGTCATCGCAAGGAAGAGTGAACAGTTTTATGTCAGCAGTGAGGCATGCTATCACTTGAAAATCACCCAAAAATACTTATAATATAAATTATGAGATGTAATCAGGCGTGATACCTGTGGATGGCAGAAGTTTAGTCTCTGTTAAATAACCCTTTCCAAAACATTTTGTGTCCACAGTTTGGATTGTGTCTACGCAGTTACATCTCATCTTCACTCCAGGCCTGATTGTACCAGTATGAATGTTATGCATAGATGTGTGCGGCAATGATTAGTTTTATTAAGTGTGAAAGTGAGTGTGACTTGAGTATGGATGCCTGGGAGTGTGTGGGACATGTTTGTATTGTATAAAATTTGATATTTATACCATGAGAAAAAAAAAATGTTCTTCTCTTTTTATTAAACATATCATGGTGATCTGATTATGACCAATCCTATCTGTACAAAAACAATTAATAAACCAAAGAGAACTTAATGAAAATTGTGTGATGTGTACTAGGCTCTGATATTTATTTGTCACCTTGTATTTAAAGCGAAGGGTCCCTTGTGGGACTGTGATATATGCTCTGGCAGGGTATTCTGTTGATTCTATTGTACTAAAACAGGTAAGCTGCCTTCAACAGATCTATAACCCTTTCGATGCTCATGACGGAACGGTTCCGTCATGAGCATTGGTCGGGCTGTGCTCATGACGGAACCGTTCCGTCATGACCACACCCATTAACATTGGGGCCCAGCACCGGCGGTAAATCGGGTCAGCACGAATGAGGTTAAAGAGGTTTAAAAGGAAGAGTTTTGTATTTACCTTTAGATTTTAAGAAAAATTTTAAAACTGTTGGTGTAGAAAGAGAAAAATATGAACCTGTAGTCATTCTTGGTAATGGTGTACCCACAAAGAGTCAGAAAATATGGCAAGACTTAGTACTTGTCACAGAAGTCCAAAAGGCTACATTATATCTGGTGCAAAACAATATTTATTATAAAATTGAAATGTAGAAGGAGAAGAAATGATTTTAGAAGATGAAACACATATTTCAAGTGGACAATTCAAGAACAGAAGAAATTTATGAACATTATACTATACATCTGGTACATTCAAAAGAACTGATAGGACATACTATTGAATTGTTCCAGATCAAAAAAGCAAAACGAACTCCCCTGAGTGTGTGGGAAACAAGTTTGGAAGCTTGTTGTTTTCCACAGCTCTTCCCTACTGGAAAAGGTAGACAATGTGATGAACAACTAGTTCAGATTCTAGCTTCAGAATACCATACTTTACAACTGTACTCAGAATAACCAAGATTTCCTCAGTGATTTCCATAAATGTTTAATCTTTTGTTCCATACACCAACACTGTGGTCAGCAGAGCTCACAATTTAAATTGAAACATGATTTAATTATTAGAGAGAATTGTACTATATGTACTCGAACTTTGTCAAGAGAAATTAACTAAAAACATTCTTCAATGTCTGTACTGACTGCTGCCTTCAATGTACATTACCGATAGCAGGGCTCACAATTCACATTGATTTGCAATTCTGTGGCTTGCCCGCATCACGTATCATCGCTGGCTGCGCAGACGCTAAATGCTTCTGATGCCCCTATCTCAGTGCAGCATAACTCATGCCCCCTTTCTGATACAATATTTTGTGTATAATTTCACATCTGCTCTCCTTCCTCAGTGTATCACAAGTCATGAACCTTTTACGATAGAATCTTTTCTGTATGATTTCATATCTGGTAGCCATACCTTAGGGCAGCACAAATCATTGACCCTTAATGATTGAATCTCTGTCTCTGATTCAATGATTACTGTTGTACTTGTTGCCAGCACCAACTATTTACGGAGGGATGGCTTAATCAATCAATCAATCATGAAATTTGCATAGCGCGCTACTCACCCGGAGGGTCTCAAGGCGCTTTGGGAAGAGGGGTCCGCTACTGCTCGAACAGCCAGGTTTTGAGTTGCTTCCTGAAGGAGAAGTGGTCTTGGGTCAGACGGAGGTGGATGGGGAGGGAGTTCCAAGTCTTGGCTGCCAGCTAGGAGAAGGATCTTCTTACCATGGTGGCTCTTCGAATGCGTGGAACGGCGGCGAGGGCGTGGCTGGTCGATCGTAGCTGGCAGGTGGGAGTGTAGAAGGTCAGGCGGTTGTTGAGGTACCTGGGGCCCAGGTCATGGAGGGCCTTGTGTGCGTGGGTGAGGAGTCGGAACGTGATTATCTTGCTGATGGGGAGCCAGTGCAGGTCTCTCAGGTGTCCGGAGATGTGGCTGTGTCGGGGGATGTCCAGGATGAGTCGTGCGGAGGCGTTCTAGATGCGTTGGAGTCTTTTCTGCAATTTGGCTGTGGTTCCAGTGTAGAGGGTGTTTCCGTAGTCCAGTCGGCTGGTGACGAGTGCCTGGGTGGCCGTCTTCCTGGTTTCGGTGGGGATCCATCGGAAGATCTTTTGGAGCATGCGTAGGATGTTGAATCATGATGAGGAGACGGCGTTGACTTGTCTGGTCATCGAGAGGGAGGAGTCCAGGATGAAGCCCAGGTTGCGTGCGTGGTCCATTGCTTTGGGTGCGCTGCCCAGAGCAGGAGGCCACCAGGAGTCGTCCCAGGCAGAGGATGATGATCCCAGGATGAGGACTTCCATCTTGTCTGAGTTCAGTTTCAGGTGGCTGTTCATCATCCACACGGCTACGTCTTTCATCCCTTCGTGTAGGTTGGTTCTGGCGGTGACTGGGTCGTTGGTGAGGGAGAGGATCAGTTGGGTGTCGTCGGCGTAGGAGATGATGTTGAGGTTGTGCTGGCGTGCGATGGCTGCGAGGGGGCTCATGTAGACGTTGAAAAGGGTGGGGCTGAGTGATGATCATTGTGGTACGCCGCAGATGACTTCGGTAGCCTCGGATATGAACGGGGGGGAGGCAGACTCTCTGGGTTCTTCTGGCGAGGAACGAGATGATCCACTCCAGTGCCTTCTCTTGGATTCCGGTGTTGCTGAGGCGTTGCACTAGGGTGCGGTGGCAGACAGTATCGAACGCTGCAGAGAGGTCCAGGAGGATGAGGGCCGCTGTTTCCCCGTTGTCGAGCAGGGCTCGGATGTCGTCAGTGGCTGCGATGAGGGCGGTCTCGGTGCTGTGGTTGGCTCGGAAGCCGGACTGCGAGTGGTCGAGGGATCCGTTCGTCTCGAGGAAGGTGGCAAGTTGTCTGTTGACGGTCTTCTCAATGACTTTGGCAGGAAACGGGAGGAGTGAGATGGCGCGGTAGTTCTTGAGGTCGGTGGGGTCTGCTGATGGTTTCTTCAGGAGGGCGCTGAGTTCGGCATGCTTCCAGCTCTCCGGGTAGGTGGCGGTGTTAAAGGAGCAGTTGATGAGTTGGGGTGTGATGACGGAGTCGCCCTTGTTGAAGACATGGTGGGGGCATGGGTCGGTTGGCGATCCGGATTGGATGGAGTTCATCGTGTGGATGGTATCTTCGGTGCTGACCGGGGTCCAGGCGCGGAGGGTGATGGTGGGGGGCATTGGTACTGTGGTTGGGTGCGTGGTCTGTGCGCCGAAGCTGTTGTGTATGTCTGCGATCTTGCTGTGGAAGAACGAGGCGAGTGAGTTGCAGAGGTCTTGTGAGGGAGTGATGTCGTTGGTTCCGGCGCTGGGGTTGGAGAGCTCTTTGACGATGCTGAAGAGTTCCTTGCTGTTGTGTGCGGTGTTGTGTAGTCGATCCTTGAATGCTGTCTTCTTGGTGGTGTGGAGCAGCTGGTGGTGTTTGCGGGTGGCGTGCTTGAGGGCGGTCATGTTGTCTGCAGTCGGATGTCGTCGCTAGGCTTTCTCGAGGGTACGGCAGTTCTTCTTGGAGTTCTTGAGGCCGTCGTTGAACCAGGAGGCTTTCTTGCTGCCGGGCCTGCTGGGATGGTTTTTCAGGGGTGCGAGGTCGTTGTCGCAGTTGGTGAACCACTGTGTGAGGTTGTTGGCTGCTTGGTTGGGGTCCGTTGATCTGGTGGGAGGGTTCTGGTTCAGTGTTGTGGTGAGTTGGTCGGTGGTGATCTTGTTCCAGCTCCTGCGGGGAACCTGTTGCGGGAGGTGGTGAGTCATGGTTCTTTTGAAGCTGAAGTGGACACAGCTGTGGTCTGTCCAGTGAAGTCCGGTGGAGTGGCTGAAGGAGATGTACTTGCTGGAGGAGAAGACTGGGTCGAGCGTGTGTCCGGCGTAGTGAGTGGGGGTGTTCACCAGTTGATTGAGTCCGAGGTGTGGGAGGTTGTCCAGCAGGGTGGTGGTGTTGTTGTCGTTCTTGTTCTCCAGGTGAAAGTTGAGGTCCCCTAGGAGGATGTAGTCAGCGGAGGGGAGGGCGTGTGGGCTGATGAAGTCTGCGATGTCTTCGCTGAATTGTGTGCGGGTCCTTGGGGTCTGTAGATGAGGGTGCCTCTGGGTGTGGTCTTGGGGTTGGTGTGTATCTGGAAGTGAAGATGTTTGGCGGCTGGGAGGGTGTCGTCGGAGTTGGTCGTGATGCGGATGGTGTTCATGTGGACGATGGCGATGCCTCCTCCTGTCTGGTTGATGCGGTCCCTCCGGGTGATCTTGTATCCTTCCGAGATGGCGATGGCGATGGTGATGTCGGGTGCGGAGGAGGTGTTCATCCAAGTTTCCGCGAGGAAGGCGACGTCTGGAGATGTGGTGTCTAGCAGGTTCCATAGTTCCACGGCATGTCTGTGGACGGAGCGGATGTTGAGCAGGATGCACTTCAGGTGGTTGTAGCTGGTGCTCGGCTTGGCGGGTGCGGTGCAGGTCCGGATGCAGGAGAACTTGCAGGATTGGCAGGTGAAGGGTCCATGGGTGCGTCCTGCGGTGGCTCGGTGGCAGCCGGGGATCCGGCCGGTGTTGAGTGCGTTGAGAGTGACGGCGTCGTAAGTCCGGCAGGTGGGTTGGCATCTGCGGGACCAGGGGGTCTGGCGCTGGGCGCGGTCCAAGCGCGGACGGGCATAGACGGGCTTGCCTTTGGCGTGCCTTCGGGGCACAATCGGCGCACCCGCTGAGCGTGAACGCTGCTCGTATTTGTGGACTCTGCCATAAGTAGAGGGTGGGGGGGGGCGGAGCGAGGGAGGAGCTTACAATCACCTCACACGCATCCACCACAGACGTCACTGGACATGTGACCCTGGTAATAAAAAGGAGTCATGTGCACATGCTCTTACCCAGTTCCACTATCTATTGGTGTCCCTGTGTTCATTATGTGTGCAACATGCTGCCCCTAGGCCCTACCACATTACATAGTGCTCTGGACAGCGTATGCAACCATCTTACCTGTGACAGTAGGGAAAAGCTTTAGTTATGTAACTTTGTCTCTGTCATTGTACAGGTACAGACTGCATTATTAGAGTACTGCAAGCAGAGTGTATAGTGAATTGAAAAGTGTGTGAGGATCGTCGCAGTGATTGTATAAGTACATATGTTGGCGCAGCCTAACTGCGACAATGAGCTTGTCTCTAATTGCCCCCATGTGTCAAAAACTGAAACTTCAACTTTCCATGGCCCTGCATAAATACAACTGTAACACTCCACTGAATGTGCAATAAACATTCATATCCACACAGATGTCTCATGTTCACCATCATTCTTGTGTGGAAATATGGATGAATATAGGGTCAGTAAATTCCCGTACCTTCCATGTTGGCCATATTGTTGGACTTGGCTCACAGAGTGACACTTTGGCTTTGCAACCTGGATGATGGTAGCACTAGTGTTCTCAGATTTTTTAAGCTTTCTATAGCCCAAAGCCAACCAAAAAGTAGCCCAAACTAGCCCAATATTGCTACTTTAGGGAAGGAGGGGAAGGGACAGCGTCAAGCAGACGGTGAATGGATTGGAATGGATGTGGTAGCAGGATGCCAAGTAAATATTTGTTTAAAAAAGCACTTTAACATACGCTGTGCTGGAGTGCTGTATATATATTTATAATCTGGCAACTAGCACAAACCAAAATTTTACCACACAACTGGCAAAATATAGACCAATTGTGCATGATCTATCCCAATCTGACAACACTGATGCCACAGCCACTACCTCACGGCTGGTATACAGCCACACCACACCCATCTAGCATAGGAGTCACAGGACAAGCAACCCTACTAATATAAAAGACTGTGTGCACGTGCTCCATACCATTTTAGTGTTGCTCGCAACGCATGCACTGGGGCCGGCACAGTCACACCGCCACGGTGATGTCCCATCCCAGTGGTCCAGGCAATTGATGTTTTGTGTGCTCTGCTGCACCGCAGTGTAGGCCTGAGCCCAACAGCGAGGGCCGACTTCCACTCACTGAGTGTGTAGCACCGCAAGCACTGAGCGGGTGTAAACCTGCGATGATGATTGGTGCAAGAGTATGTCCTCTGCCATGGCGATATCAAGACTCAGTACCAAATGTGAGATCTATTTGCTTGCAGAATGGAGCTGCATGATGTGAAGGGTGCTGTGACCGCGAAAAGGTGAGCGGTCAGACCTTGGTGCTCAGCGTCGGGCATATACCTCTGGGTGGTGGGAGTGGATGGGGTACAGCAGCCTGAATGCAGAAAGACGGCAGAGTGATTTAGGCGTACGCACTTGTATATACTCTGCCACACCGTCGGATTGGTAACGCGGGCACTGGCGCAATGCCCGAGGGGCCGGTGCCAAGTTCCAACTGTGGGCTACTTTTTGGAGCAGTGGGGGCAGATTTGGGAAGTGTCGCTGTTGTTTGGATACATATCAACAAAGAGAGAGTTAGGGAGAAGGGAACACTCTTATTCCCCACTGATCATCAAAAACAACAACAAAAGAGTGTTCATAGCTCATGGGGAGGGCGAGATTCAGAGCACTAAGAGAAAAACAACACCCATTTGGTGTTATAGAAAACCCTCACTCACCGACCTAGTTGGTGACATGCTTCATCATTGGGCCCCACTGGGAGTGGCCAAGTGCCACCCCAGTGTGCTTCAACGCCAGATTTAATGCCGAGCGGGTAATGTGAAGTCGTGAGTGGCTAGGTGGTTGTATAGGTGAATAAAGGAAGTGTAAGTGGTGAGGTTAAACATTTCTTAATTGTATCAAAAAATCCTTTATTGCCTGATCAATAAGACATATTAAAATATGTGTAGGAAAACTGAGCCAAATAGATTGAATAGCTTGTTTCCTATAGATTTACGTGTTGGTCAACATGTTTCTGCCAATGTTGGTGTTAATTTACCTGGCATTCGTCAGGACCTATAGTGTACTAAACCCCGGTGGTATGGACACACTAAGGCCCACCCTACCAAAGGACGTGAAAGTAAAAAGTTATGTCAAAAAAGTGCAAAAAAATGATAGGTACTCGCAATTTTGGAGACCACGCAAAAATTAAAATGCACCTGTGGAGGAAAGGGAGACAGACACACATGAAAAAGACATACAAACAATTAGATATCTTAAATCAGAGGTGTGTCAATTGTCAACAGTGACTCTGTGCTCTGGTGATACCAACCACACATTCCCACATGGGGGACTAGCGGTAAATTCGGGGCTCTGCCTGTGGGTATGTGCAGGTCTGCGGTAGTGTACAGCAGACCTATAATGCCTTAATCGATGGACTAGGCTCTGATTGATAGGCACAAGGATGTGCCCATCGAGGTGCGTGTGTGTATGAGAGCGCCTGCAGCCAGTGAGCTATAAGTGATCATAAAATACTAGCGCTACACATCCGGAACTGCGCTTGGTATAGCGCGTGGGAGCAAGTGAAGGATCAATGGGCCAAAGGCCAGTGAACTCTGTTTAGTGCAGGCGAAGTTAAAACAAAAAATAAAAACTTATTAAAAAAGGGTTATCACTTGACAGGTGAGATTCTATCTCACTATAGACCTCGGGAGGGGGGTGGTGACGCAATTGGCACACCCTAGGGGAGGAGGGGAACACAGGGGTTAAACTACATCAAATGTGGGAAAAGGGAAGCAAACTACTTAGCTGATAGCGATTCCGTGGCGTTTCAAGCACTTACGCCCTCAGCATCAAGCACCCGCTTGGTACCTGCTACTACCCTCGGGAACCAGGTCTCATGGATGCAGGGCTGAGACCGGTGCCGGGATAATATGGACAGAAAGCGAGGACGCTCGCGTTTCCTGGGTGGGCGGGGCCTACGTGGGAGCGCGTGGCCAGAGCCAATCGGTGGCCGCGCTGTAGTGAGGATAGGACGTCTCAGAGAAGACTAGAGCGGAGAAAATGTTACAGCGATGAAATTCCTGAAACTTTATTAAATCCCGTGCTAATGTGAAACACCACACGCGGGGGGTAGCAGCCTGTGCAGGCGGTACAGTTTTAACAAAGGCGGCTAGAACGGATGCATTATCCAGAATACATAACGCATGTCCAAACAATCTGTGCACACGGTGCAGTGCAGATGGGACAGTTATTGAATGGATACATTAGTCTGAACACATAGCGCATGACCATTGTGATCATAGCGTATGTGAATATGTGCAGAGACCATTAAAAACCCGGTGACCACCATAAAAGGCCGGGGTTCTCCTAGGACCAGTGCATACTGGACTCAGTCTCAGCTAGTGAGGGTACTGCAAGAATTATGGCATTCTAAGCCTAAAGGGAGGTCCCATGTGGGGACCAGGGCGAGATTCAAGGTCTGAGATTGACCATGTGACACGAGATGGTGAGATCAATACTGCCAGAATGTGGGGAGATGTTCCCACTGCGTATGCTCAAGAGTAGCCAAGTGGCAGAACACAAATAGGCCGGCCAGAGGCTACTGGTCATGTCCGATGCTGATTGACTCAAAAGGATGTAGTGGGATCTACAGGGGGACTGGAGTAGTTCATTTGAGGATAGATGACCACGGGATTTCATCATTAAGTCCTTGGATGTGGGTACCCAAATGGTACACCCACCTCTGCTCTTTCTCAAAGAGTCTGTCAGTAATGTTTGTGCCTCCGTTTATTTGCTCAATTATGGTCCACCTTTGATCGTTTGTGGTATGGTTAGTCTGCAAAAAATGGTCACTCATTTCGGTTGAAGCTTTTCTGCATCTTATTGTTGCTCCTGTGTTCACAGATCCTCTGTTTGACTTTCCTCATTGTCATCCCGATATATCGTAGCTCGCAGGGACTTGTGATTAGATAAATCACATTGGCAGAGTTGCAATTGGTGTGGGTTTTCTGTATCCAGGTTTTCCCTTGTTCTAGTTAATGGGTTTTGGCGGCTGCCGTCAAATGGCAAACACTGCAGTTGGAGCAAGGGAAGTGTCCCGTGATTTTGGGCAGGCCCCATGCATCAGTGATGCTCCGGATTGGGGTGTCCGTGGTCTCTTCCGGTCGGGTGTGTACTAGGGCAACCTTCAGGCTGCGTCCTTTTCTGAAAGAAAACAATGTTTTTTCCCATGTCTTTTTTGTGCTTGTGATAATTTTCCAGTTTTTGTTGATGGATTTTTTCATCAGGTTAGAAAGACTGCTGTAAGTAGTCATGCAAGTCAATGGTGGCTCCTCAGGAGTTCACTCAGAGGTCTCAAGGAGGGCTTCCCGTGGTTGATTACGTGCCCATTTGAAGCCCTTGCTAAGAATGTTGCTTGGGTATCCTCTTGCTTGCAGTTTGTTGGTGAGACCTGAAGACTGTTGTTTACAGTCCTCAATGTTGCTGCAGTTTTGTCTGATCCACAGATATTGGTCATAGGGTAGATTTTCCTTCTTGGGGCGAGGGTGAAAACTGGTGAATTCTAGCAGATTGTTTTTCGCGGTGGGTTTGTAATGGGTTTTTGTCATGAGGGATGTACCTGTGTTGGTGATGACCACGTCCAAGAAGACCACTTCGGTCAAACTGACTGTGTTGGTAAACCTGAGGTTTTTGTCTGCCGTGTTGATCCATTCCAGGAACTCTTCGAGGAGGGCCCGGCTCCCTTTCAAAATTAGGAGGATGTCGTCAATATATCGCCTCCAAAAATAAATATTTGGGGCAAAAGGTTTGGTGGTCGGCAGAATGTGTCTAGCCTCAAAATCATAGACATACAGGCCCGCTACACTGGGGGCGAAAGTGCTACCCATAGACGTCCCGGAGCACTGGAGGTAGAGCTGACCTTTGTACGCGAAGAAGTTCTCCTTAAGTGCGATGGTCGCACAGTCCAGGATAAACTTCTTTGGGGTGTTGTATTCCCAGGTTATTGAATACAGAGCTGAGCCTAGGACCCTGATGGTGTCATCCTGAGGGATGCTAGGGTATAGACTTTCTATGTCCAGAGTAGCCAAAATCACTGTGTCCTCTTCAAAGGACATGGTTTGTGAGAGCTGGAGGAGTCTTTTGTATCCTTCAAGTAGGTGGGGGTGTCTTGGGTGATCGGTTTTAGGAAATGGTCACAAAAGATCGAGAGTGGTTCAAGTATAGAGCCAATGCCTGACACTATTGGGCGTCCAGGAGGCGGAGACTTGTTTTTGTGTGTCTTTGGCAGTGTGTAAAAATATGGGATGGTCCCTTTGCTCTTTGTCAGGAAATCTGCCTCGTTTTTAGATAGATGTCCATTCTCTTCTGCTTCCTTAACCATGTTGATAATGCGACCTTGAAGTTCGGCAGAGGGGACTTGGTTAATAGGGGTATAATTCCTTGTGTCATTCACTAGTTCCTGACAGACTTTGCCATAGTCCTGTCAAACCTGGATACAGAAAACCTACACCAACTGAAACTCTGCCAATGTGATTTATCAAATCACATGTCCCTGCGAGCTACGATATATCGGGATGACAACGAGGAAAGTCAAACAGAGGATCTGTGAACACAGGAGCAACATAAGATGCAGAAAAGCTTGAACCAAAATGAGTGACCATTTTTTGCAGACTAACCATACCACAAACGATCTAAGGTGGACCATAATTGAGCAAATAAACGGAGGCACAGACATTACATCCAAGGACTTAATGATGAAATCCCGTGGTCATCTATCCTCAAATGAATTACTCCTGTCCCCCTGTAGATCCCACTACATCCTTTTGAGCCAATCAGCATCGTACATCACCAGTAGCCTCTGGCCGGCCTATATGTGCTCTGCCACTTGGCTACTCTTGAGCATACGCAGTGGGAACATCTCCCCACATTCTGGCAGTATTGATTCCACCATCTCGTGTCAAATGGTCAACTCTCAGACCTTGAATCTCGCCCTTCCCCCCCACATGGGACCTCCCTGTAGGCATAGAATGTCATCATTCTTGCGGTACCCTCACTAGCTGAGACTGAGTCCAGTATGCACTGGTCCTAGGAGAACCCCGGCCTTTTATGGTGGTCACCGGGTTTATAATGGTCTCTGCACATATTCACATACGCTATGATCACCATGGTCATGCGCTATGTGTTCAGACTAATGTATCCATTCAAGAATTGTACCATCTGCACTGCACCGTGTGCACAGGTTGTTTGGACATGCGTTATGTATTCTGGATAATGCATCCATTCTAGCCGCCTTTGTTAAAACTGTACCGCCTGCACAGGCAGCTACCCCCCGCGTGTGGTGTTTCACACTAGCACGGGATTTAATAAAGTTTCAGGAATTTCATCGCGGTAACATTTTCTCCGCTCTAATCTTCTCTGAGACGGCCTCCTATCCTCACTACAGCACGGCCACCGATTGGCTCTGGCCACGCGCTCCCACGTAGGCCCCGCCCACCCAGGAAATGCGAGCGTCCTCGCTTTCTGTCCATATTATCCCGGCACCGGTCTCAGCCCTGCATCCACGAGACCCGGTTCCCGAGGGTAGTAACAGGTACCAAGCGAGTGCTTGATGCTGAGGGCCTAAGTGCTTGAAACGCCACGGAATCGCTACCAGCTAAGTAGTTTGCTTCCCTTTTCGCGCATTTGATGTAGTCTAACCCCTGTGTTCCCTTCCTCCCCTAGGGTGTGCCAATTGCATCACCACCCCCCTCCCGAGGTCTATGGTGTGATAGAATCTCACCTGTCAAGTGAGAACCCTTTTTTAATAAGTTTTTAATTTTTGTTTTAACTTTGCCTGCACTAAACAGAGTTCACTGGCCTTTGGCCCATTGATCCTTCACTTGCTCCCACGCGCTATACCGAGCGCAGTTCCGGATGTGTAGCGCTAGTATTTCGTGATCACTTATAGCTCACTGGCTGCAGGCGTCTCATACACACACGCGTCTCGATGGGCGCATCCTTGTGCCTATCGATCAGAGCCTAGTCCATCGATTAAGGCATTATAGGTCTGCTGTACACTACCACAGAACTGCACATACCCACAGGCAGAGCCCCGGATTTACCGCTAGTCCCCCATGTGGAAATGTGTGGTTGGTATCACCAGAGCACAGAGTCACTGTTGACAATTGACACACCTCTGATTTAAGATAGCTAATTGTTTGTATGTCTTTTTCATGTGTGTCTGTCTCCCTTTCCTCCAGAGGTGCATTTTAATTTTTGCGTGGTCTCCACAATTGCGAGTACCTATCATTTTGTTGCACTTTTTTGACATTACTTTTTACTTTCACGTCCTTTGGTAGGGTGGGCCTTAGCGTGTCCATACCGTCGGGGTTTAGTACACTATAGGTCCTGACGAATGCCAGGTAAATTAACACCAACATTGGCAGAAACATGTTGACCAGCACGTAAATATATAGGAAACAAGCCATTCAATCTATTTGGCTCAGTTTTCCTACACATATTTTAATATAGTCTTATTGATCAGGCAATATAGGAATTATTTGATAAAATTAAGACCTTTTTAACCTCACCACTTACACTTCCTTTATTCACCTATACAACCACCTAGCCACTCACGACTTCACATTACCCGCTCCGCAATAAATCCTGCGTAGAAGCACACTGGGGTGGCACTCGGCCACTCCCAGTGGGGCCCAATGATGAAGCATGTCACCGACTAGGCCGGTGAGTGAGGGCTTTCTATAACACCAAATGGGTGTGGTTTTTCTTTTAGTGCTCTGAATCTCGCCTTCCCGAAGAGCTACGAACACTCTTTTGTTGTTGTTTATCTTGTTTGGATACAGCCAGGGGCCATTGGGTGTCGGAATGGCCTTTCGAGAGGCAGATGGGCGTCATTACCTCACATTTAGCAACGGGTGTCACTTTCATTTTGTCTCGCAGGGCCGCCCATTAATGTATGCATACCTAGCAGGGCAGGGGACCTGAGCAGAAGTGGCCTCACTTGTTTATAAGTCACCAGCATAAACAAAACCGTGCATTTTTTGTATCTCCCCCACCCCCCTTTTTTAAATAAATTTTCGCTGCAGCACTGTTTTGAGGAAAGGAAATATGCAAATGTGGGCCACTCTTTTTTTTTTTTTTTGCGTGCCCAGGCCGATTTTGAATCTAATTCAACCCTGCTCTGCCATTACTAAATCTGTACTATATTTTAGATGTGGGTGCTTGAGAGTTCCACTAGGTCGCAGCACATTGTTGGAGACAGAGCGCTGGTGTAAAGGTAAGCTGTGATGGTTTTGTACACAGTGCGGGCACTCACTTTCCCTCCTTACCGCTTCCTTTCTCTCCCTCACACTCTTTCTATTCCCTCTTCCTATTACACTGTTTGTCTCTTTCTCTCTCCCTCTCTTCCTCTCTCTCTGTTTCTCTCTTTCACTCTTCTTCTTTTTCTCTGTTCCTCTTTCTCACACTCTTTCTCTCTCTCTTCCTCTCTCTCTGTCTTTCTCACTCTTTCTCTCTGTCTTCTTCTCACTTTCTTTCTGTTTTCTCTCTCTGTCTCTCACTCTCACTGTTTCTCTCTTTCTCTCTGTCTTCTGCTCACTGTTTCTTTCTTTCTCTCTCTTCTTGTTGATAGACGCATGATGCACAATCCTATCTTGCTTTTTATCTAACAGACTGTGCATCACGAATCGATGTTCACCCCCCAACACCACCAACGCTGAATGCGAGATAAATCTGCGATGATGCATGTCCATCCTGGAGGACCCTCTTACACACACACCAGTGGCAGAAGGTGAGCAGAGAGACTGCTTTCCACAGTAGTTGGCAGTCACCTCTGGATGCTGAGAGTGGATCGTGTGCAGCAGTTTAGGTGAACAAAAGCGCATAGACACCTCCGAGCAGTGCGAGTGGATGGGGTGCACCAGCCTCATTGCACATTAGCGAAAAAGAGAATTACACATGTGCAGTTGTATGTACTCTGCAATTATTAATTATATACTATCTTTCAGTTCACTAAACTTGAGGGCTGCACTTTCTTCTGGCACGTGGTTGGAGACACACCGGTTGCACAAAAGTGAGCTGCAACAATTTTCGCTCTCTCTATCTCCTTTGCTGGATGCATCACGCACCATCTTATTTTTCTTTTTGTCTTGCAGGCTGTGAATCACAAGTGGCCCAACGATGACACGCCACGGCTGTACATAGTTTTATTTGTTGTTGTTTCGTTTTAATAAAATGTTTTATATGTAAATCTATACATACATGACTAAGACTCTTCTTTCTCCAACCTCACAAGCATCTTTTTATTAATATTTCATAAACTTTCATAGAGGGACACTTCTGGGCCCAAGAAAGTTGTTGGGGGTATGCTGGTGATGTGGGAAGAGGGTGCATTACTTGCTAATGTGGGGAGACGCTCTGTGAAAGGGGTATCTTTCACAGAAAGAGCTCCGGTATGTTTTCAGAAATGGCTCAGTCAGATGCCAGCTGACTGAATCTCAAAATGGCTTTTCAATGCTCATATAGTGTGACTTATGAACAGTTCGTACCCAGGCTCGCAGAGGGACAACTGCGGCTGTCCGCTTGACTCACAGAGGCAGAACTACGAGCCCTCCACTCTCAAAGGAATAGCAGCGTAGTAGCTCGCAGAGTTAGAGGCACAGCAGCATACTAGCTTGCAAAGTTAGACAGCTGCGAGCAGACAGATTGTCTTCTAAAGGCATAGCTGCGAAGTGGTGATGTTGGGCAGAGGGAGCGTGAAAGGGTTATCTTCCTACTAGTGTCCTGGAGTGGAAGTCATTCTGCCTGGCGCTCACCTGTTTCTCCTTTATTGTTAAAAAAACTTAAACCTTCACTGCGTCCAAATCATCATTACACAGAGCTCCGCTATGCTAAATTGCCCCCGGAACCTTTCTTTTATATTTGAACTCAATGCGAGGCACAAGATGGCTTCTAACAGTTCCTGGTTTGGAGTGTTAGCAGCCAATCAGAGGACACTTCCTTCTTTGAAGTGTTAGCAGCCAATCAGAGGCAGGCTCATGCTCGGGAGTTAGGCACGAATAAAAGGTTAAGCACACTGTGGGTGTAACTATTTTTCTGCTCAATACTTGTATAACATTTGATGTTATAGTGAATCGATAGACTCTGACCATTGCTATTGTACCTACCTTACTGACCCAGGTCGGAGAGTTCTTAGGGTATACCCCATTGAAACTCACTAATCCACAGCAGAGCAGCGGTGAGTGAGGAGCCCCAAGAGGAAAGGCTTAACCGGAGCCTCGAGGGCTCTCCCTGCCGAGCAGCAGACTTCTGCCCGGCCGGCGGCAGGAACGAGAAAGAGCCTCCCGGGTTCGTGCAGCAGACCGGAGAAGTGCCCGAAGAGCCCCAGTGAGTGGGGCTCAATTTGTTTGGTGACAGTACTGCTTTCCTTTGGGCTGAGTTGGGTCCCAGCGTAGCAGACCCGTTGCGAGGGGGCTGAGCAGGCAATGTAATGCCAGTGCATGATCTACATGAGGGGAGCCCCAGGAAGGAGGGGTTCCCAATGCACTTTGTTGGCACCATTTTTTTGCATTTCCCAGCTGCACCGCTAGAGCACGGGCAGCTGCATCGTGAGGGGCATTGTTTGGGTCTCTATAGAGACTAGGGTGGATTACACCCTCACCCCAGTGGAGTCCTGACATTTGGGACAGAGGGCATTTGAGCACCAGAGAAAGGCCAGTTGGCCTGGGGTCATTTTTGTGTCCTGGTAGAGCGCAAGGCCCAAAGGTTGCGTATATGGTGTTTATGCTGAGGGTGATGTATGCACCTGGGGAGTATTACTAAGGTGCAATTCAAATTGTGATTTATGCATAATGTATGTTATGCCTAATGTTATGCAGACATAATGTGTTTATGTTGCTACTGATAATGCTGAGTTCATTATTTTACCAGTAGTTACTGGTTGTGTTATTTTTACAACTTGTGCTTTGTGATTGTTCCTACAGTGGCTCGATTGGCCCTGTCATGTATGTATTCCCCTGTAAAGTATTACCTGGTGCCAGTTGGCACAGTGTAGATGTGTGATTATGATTCTAATGTGCTTTGGATAATACAAAGGCTATTTTCTTATATAACCTTGTGTGGAGTTTCTGTTGTAGTGTGCCTAGTGTGTTGCTGCTGTTGTGTGCGTGTTGTGCAAACGCTTTACACGTTACCTCTGGGATAAGCCTGACTGCTCGTGCCAAGCTACCAAGGGAGTGAGCAGGGGTTATCTTTAGCGTGTAACACCCTTGCCCTGACTAGAGTGGTGGTTTCTGCTTGGCTTAGGTGCAAGTCCTAGCCAACCAGAAACCCCAATTTCAACATTGGTTGTCAGCGGTGAGGATAAGACTTGCGTTTGTGCAGTACCACAGCGACAACTGGTTGCACTACAAACTCAGCATTTAGATAATCACAGGTTTGGGGATTATTTTTCCTGATTTTTTGTTCTCCCTAAAACTGTCAGTTTTTTATTGTGTATTCCTGTTGCAGCTCTGACACCTAGGCCTCCCATGTTGCACTTGTGTCTTAGTGCATTGCCAAAATGGAATCTACCTTTTAGTTTCATGATCTGTTAAAATACAGTATGTTGGAGTTGAGGGAGTTCTGAGAGGAGAGATTAGTAGATGTTAGTGGGTCAGAGACCCAGCTAGACCTTCAGGAAACTCAACTCCAGTGGCAGGCTAACAAATGGACTATGAGAGGAAGAGTGCCCAGGCCGCACAACAAGAGGGTGGTGTGTCTGAGGGTGGCCCTGAAGAGCCTGAAAAGGAGGGAGAAAATGACAGGGCAGGGACGTCTGTAGGTAGTACTCCATTGCTGGGTACAGTGCCAGAGGCGGTGCCCTATCCCTTTCCCTGTCTCCAGAGGAGCGTGTAGATAAGAGGGAAGAAAGGGAGCATCAGCTGGCGTTGGAAAGGCTTAGGTTGCAGCTAGCACAGCTGGGTGTGGAGGAGAAAAAGCTAGAGACTGAAAGGGTCTTAGCACAGGAAAGGATGGAGGAGGCAGAGAGGGCCTTAGACAGGGAGAAGCTAGCTCTTGGGGGTACGTTCTCTGAGTGTAGTTTTAGTTGTCTGGGTTCACCAGTGAGGGTGGGGTCCAGTGGTGGCAGCAAAAGTGAGTCCAGTGCAGGAAGTCCAACGACCAGATCCCAGAGTATGGTGCCTGGTACCCAGGAAGAGGGTACAGGTTGAGGTTCAGGGACAGTAAGAAACTGTCTCACCAGTCTTGGGGGGAGTTCATGGATGAATGTTATGTGCACTGGAGGATGGGGTGATGGGTAGCACAACAAATGATTTTGAAGGGCTGTTTAATCTGGTTGTCAGAGAGCAAATGTTCAGTAATTGTTTTCCGGGATTGCGCCAACACCTGTTGGAGTGTTAGTTCTCTGATCCCAGGGAGCTTGCATAGGAGGCAGAACTCTGGATGAGTGCCAGAGGGTCTCAAGAGGCATTGGTAGTGACCCTAAGAGGAGTGGGTCAGGTATCTTCCAGCCCAGAGAGGTGGGAGAGTTTCAGAGTAGCCTAGCCTGGTCCCGGTGTAGTGGGAGGGTTGTAGGGCCTCCATCCTGTCATCAAGGGGAAGGAGTGAGACTGGAATGCGTCCCGAAGTACCTCAACCTCAGTCTCAGGGCCTGGAGGTTTCCTTAAGGGAACACCAGGTAGGGAGTCTAGACTGAAGTGTCTGTAAGCAGACCTCCATCAGTTCTGGTGTCTGTCTGTGCCACTCCTAAGTGAAGGGTGCAGAATTCCAGATGGAGGGGTGAGGGGGACGTGTTCCCCAGTGGGAGAACCAGTGGGTCAGGGGCCAGCCAGAAGGACTGAGCCTCCTAGGCGAGAAGGCTGAGCCTCCTAGGAGTGACCATAGTGACACCTCTTCTGTACTGGGTGATCTTCGCACACAGTCAGATGGACAGGGGTCAGGGGATATGCACCACACACACTGTCACATAACACATGAGTTTTGTGTTACCCTCGGGGGAAATGCATGCTCCCCAGGAAGTCTTGGTGCACCGGGCAGGTGCTCATCCGCAGGGATTAGTCTGGGGTTGGGAGGCCAGGTTCTGGTTCTTCCTGACCTGGAGGGAAGGACAACTGTAAGCAGTGTCCTGACCAATTTAGCTTCTAGGGGTACCTCCAGGAGGGTGCTGAACTCTGCAAGAGGATGAAGATGGAGGGAGTCCTCGCCTCTGACCCCGGTTCAATCTGAGGGTTGGTAGATCAGTTGCAGGGTCAAGGCCCTGAACTGGTTGAAGAATTGTGTAGGAGGTCTGGTTCCAGCGTCCTGATAGTTTTTGGTTCTGAGAGTGCTTCTCCTGGGAGGAGAGTGCGGAACCCCAGAAGTAGAGGTAAAGGGAGGAGAACCTCGCCTGAGACCTTTAGTCAGCCTGAGTTTGCGGACCCTAGGTTGGAGGATCAGTAGCAGTTAGGTGTTGGGGTTCAAGGGGGCCTGGTGCCTTCTGTCTAGTTCCCCGTTCAACGGTTTTAGCTTAAAGTGCCAAGTGCATATGCGAATTTATGGATGCTCCCTAGGGCTCGCTTTAAAAGGGGGCTGCCAACAGGAAACAGGTGCTTGGTTTCTTCATTGGTCCCTTGCCGTGTGTTTCCTGTTCCTGTGGTTCTACCTTGTTCCCCTTCCTTCGAGCTCTGTTCCAGCGGTCTTTTCTAGTGCTGGGTTTAGATCCCCTTTTTCCCTGTTACCCTGTTTCTTATTCCTTTGGGCTATACTGAATTATTATTGGGGACCTGTTTTTGATCTTTGGTGACGTTCTGGGATTCGCGGCTGCGTTTCCTATGAGTTCTGGCGTCCCGTTATTTACCCCTTTTTGTATCCAAACCATCTTGTTGTACGTTGTGTTTGGGTGGTTTCACGAAGGAGCTGAATAACGGTCGTTTTTTGTGCTACCTTCGTGTTCTTTTTTAGATTCCAGGGGTTTTTTGGGTGTCTTTCGAATTCCCTTGATGCCTTTTTTCCCCTGTCCCTTTTTGTTGTATGATTGTGAAGTCCACCCCCTTTGACATCCTCGGTGTTTCCCGAGGGGGCGTGGTTGGTCTGGGGTTACGCAAGAAACAACCAAGATGATTGCAGTGGAAGAATTCCTGTTTTGTATCAAGCCACTCCCATTTGTTAACTGGGGTAAGCAGGGAGGTCGGTAGTTCGTGTGTGTACTTGGCACTGGTATTGTTAGTAGGGGTGTGTTTAATCTTGTTCCCTTTTTTCATTTATAGCGGTCTCGTCTGTGTCAAGCTGTCAGCTGCCAAGAAGCCAGAAGAGACGAGCTGTGTTCCCCAACACCTTGGGTTCCCTTGTTTTGTTGCCAACCTTCTCCCGGCGCCGTGTTCTCCACCATCCATTTTGATTGCGGGTGTTGGGGGTCACGGCGAGGGTAGAGGATTGGGACGTTCTTCACTCCTGCGGTGTTGGGCTGGTCGGCATCGGAACAGAAAACCAAGCCCACGAATTAATACACCGCCCGAGTGAAGAATGGTTGAGGAGGCAGCGGGGGGGGCTTCTTCGATGCAGGAATTTATGCAGGCCTTAGAACTCATGCAGGGTGAAGTCCAATCCCTGCGTCAGGAGAATCAGGAGTTATGGGTGACACTGAGTGAGGTGAAGGAAAGCACTAAGAGAAGAGGGAGGGATCCCTCAGTAAAGGCTAGGCCCCCCTTGATTCAACCAGCCACATTTAAATATGAGAGGAGTGGGGGGCAGAGTGGGTCTCCTTCTCCTTTGTCTGTTACAGTGAACACTCCTGTGCCGGTGCCTCTAGCAGCTCCGGAGAGGTTTTCCGGGGACAGTAGCAGATATGCTATCTTTATGAACCAGTGTCATTTGCACTTCATGTGTCGACCAACCCCTTTTCCTGACGATACTACTAAGGTAGCGTTTGTGATTTCATATCTCTCAGGTACTGCTGCTGGTTGGGCGGTCCCCTTAGTCGAAAACAATGAAGCTGTGTTAAGTAGTTTCCCGGCCTTCAAGATGCAGATGCATAGTCTGTTTGCTAAGCATGCGTTCATGCAGGCAAGCGATGTTGAATTGTTAAAGCTACGGCAGGGTAAGCAGGATCTTCTGGGTTATGTGGCTACCTTTAATCGCTTAGTAGCAGAGACACAATGGCCCATGGCAAAGAGAACCTCTTTATTTTATCAGGGCTTGTGCGAGGACATAAAAGATATAGTCTCACAGGTTGTAGACCCCTCGAAGATTGTGTTGAGTTCATCGATCTGGTTGTAAAACTCAACCATCGAATGAGTGAAAGAAAAGGGGAAAAGATCAGGTTTCAACCCCCAAAGACAACTGCAACCAAGAGAGAAACAACTGAGAATAGGGGTGTAAAAACAGATCTTGATACTATGTCTTTGGGTGGGGTGCGGGGTCCCTTATCCCAGGAGGAAAAGGAGCGGAGGCAGTTGTTGCAGTTGTGTTTGTATTGTGGGAGGGGTGGACACTTCGCTCGAGAGTGTCCAGTGAAACCGTCCCGGATACCGGTGAATAAGGCTGTGGCTTTCGTGGGAAGGGGGGGTGTGAGGCCTTCTGTCCTTGAGAGTGAATATTGTAATCCATATGATGTACAAGGGGCGGTTCAAAGAGCCCCGCATCATTTCACGGTATCGGCTTGCTTCGCTTATTAATCTAGTGGTAGAGCTTCCTTGTCAGTGTTATTGGATTGTGGGGCCACAGGGAACTTTATGGACATCGGTTTGTCCGAGAAGTTGATGGTTCCCTGTGTGATGAAAAGACAACCTGAACCCGTTAGGGCTATTGACGGCACGGAGCTAACTTCTGGGTCGATTGTTCGACAAACCGAACCTCTGTTCATGACATTCGATAATGGGCATTCTGAGACAGTCTGTTTCGATCTGATAGCCGCACCAGCTTTTGGGGTGGTACTCGGGGTGCCCTGGTTACAGGCCCATAATCCCAGAATCGATTGGGCGCGGAGGTTGGTCACGCTTGTTTCGGAGTATTGCCTTCTTCACTGTTATTGTGAGGCGACTGATTGGGTGTCTGCGTTGTCTTGTGCAGCGAGTGGTTGTGTTCAGAACAGTTTGCCTCCTTAATTTGTGGCATACAAGGAGGTGTTTGATAAGGATCAGGCGTGTGTATTGCCACAACACAAGGCTTTTGATTGCCATATTGATTTGGTTCCGGAGGCCATTTTGCCCTGTAGTAGGGTTTATGCGTTGTCGGAGCCGGAGGAGAAACATCTATGGCAGTATTTGGATGAGATGTTAAAGAATGGGTTTATCCGACCATCTTCTTCGCCTGTATCATTCTCCATATTTTTTATACCGAAGAAGGAGGGTGATCTTCGCGCTTGCGTGGACTACAGAGCATTAAATAAAGTCACAATAAAGAACAAGTACCCATTATCCAGTATTTGGGTGTCTTTCATAGATTCACATGCCTGAATCATTCCCCGTCGTCGAGACGGGAGCCTCCGGTATATAAAAAAGTAATGTCCAATAGACATACATAGAAAAGAATAGGCCTAAGGATCTCACCTTAGTGTCCTATCCATGTCCTTATGTAAAAAGGACCAAAACAGAGTAGGCCCAAGGGTCCCACCTTGGTGGCCTATCTGTGTCCTTTTGTAAAAAGGACCGAAGTAAAGAAAACCAACCAATCAGCGACCACCTCCTTCTAGAACCTTCCTATCAGGAGCCCAAGTCTCTCAGATTTTCTACCGCACGTTGTGCTAGGGAGTCTCCACCTGAGTTCTCCTCAGGAATCTTCCTTCTTTCTTCTAAAAATCGAACTTATTCAACTTCTATCATTATGGCTGATAGCCAGAAAAAAAGGTCTCTTTAGAGCCTGTTCATCTTGTGGCAAGAAAAGGCTCCATGTAGAGGATATGAAACCTGTTTATATTGCCTCTACCCTCAGCATCAAGCCAAGGACTGCAAAATATGTAGGACCTTCTCAAACAAGACCCTCAAAGACCGAGAAGGACGCCTACTACTCTGGCTAAACAGGCTGAAGAACAGACCAGACGACTTGGTATCAGAAGGTGAGAGTGTTTCTGGTACTTCGCATTTTTCCTTGAAGAGGCCAAGGGTTACTTCCCCTAGCCCATCAGACACCCCTCCTAGGAAGACTTCCAAAAAGTCCTCAGAGGGCAAAACCTCAGTGTCTGGCAAGGATCTTCCTGTAACCAGGAAGCAGCCACTGGTCTTGACGACGACGACGGCGTCGATGGTCTCTTCAGCGCTAAAAACTGTCTCAACGTCGACGACGACAGTGTCGACGACGTCAGCATCATCGACCACCTCTTCGACGACGAGGACGGCGCCTTCAGTGTCGGCGAGTAAGCCTGTGCCGTCGACCATTCCAGTCACTCCATCGACGACTAAGATACTACCGTCGATGACGAGATTGACGTCGACGACGTCGACAAGGACATCGTCGACGAGGACCATACCGTTGACAAAGCCTATCTCGTCGACGAGGAGCATCCCGTCGACGACAGGGAGACCATCGACAACGGGAAAACCGTTGACGGCGGAGGAAGTGCAGTCGACGAAGGCCGCGTCGACGAGAACACCGTTGACGGAGATACCGTCGACGACGAGTACCTTACCGTCGACGAAGGTAATTTCTACGACGGCACCGTCGACACAAGCGTCGACGACCGCAGGGACATGGAAAGAGTCTGAGCTGCTATTGCATGCCATGGATGCCTTCCCGCCTCAAACATCCCATATCACCGTAAAGATCACAAAAAGGCCAATTACGCCAACCCTAACGTCGCCCAGTAAGGTGCAACAACTACCTCCATCCTGCCTATTTCAAGATGAAGAGTCGGAGGAAGAGTTATATACACAGGCCACTAGCCCATCAGACTTGGTGCTTAAGTGCCAAAGCACAGACGAGGAGCCGGAAGAGGAGGAACATGTAGAGCAATCAGTCCACACTCAAGTGCACACACAGGTTACACCAATGGTGTGCCTACCAGCATCCATTGTCTCAGACCTGCAATTCCTAATAAAGGACTACAAGGAACGGTTTCCGGAGAAACCCGCTACCCCTACACTTCCAGCTGCACAGGTACCTACTCCTTTGTCTCGACACAAGCCACCTCCAATGGTGCTTAGTAAAGAGCAGGAGCCAACACAAGACATTCACTCGTCTGACGACGAGGAGAGAGATCAGGAAGAGGGCGAGGTCCGTGACGACGAGTCAGACCAAGATGTAGACCAGGACTATGTTGCACATTCTCCGGCCTCTCCAGAGCCACAATCTTCGGAATCACCACCCGCAGACATTGGTGGATTCCATAATCTTGTGGAGAGGGCTGCCAAACGATTCCATATGTCTATGGAAACACAGGAGACTGAATGCTTCCTTTACGATATCAAGAAGCCCACTAAAAAGACAACCAGGTCAATCCCCATCATTGACTTTATCTGGAAACAAGGCAAACAACTAATGCAAACGCCAGCTTCAATCCCAGTGGTAGTGCCCAGGCGCGATAAAAAATACAAGGCAACCTCATCGGCGCCAGCATGCCTCACAGGTCACCCCAAGGCAGACTCTGTGGTAACCCAAGCGGCGCAGAAAAACCTGCGTAATCCAGCATCGCCTCCGTCAACGCCACCTGACAAGGAAGGCAGAAAGCTGGATACTATCGGAAAACGTTTCTCCACCACGTCGGCCATGACAGTGAAAGTGGCCATTTCAATAGCACTTCTGGGCCGTTACAATCGTCGACTCTGGGCAGACATTGCACCCTATCTAGCTAATCTGCCAGAGGATTTAAAGGAGGAGGCTCATTCGCTTCTATTAGAAGGCCAAACATCTTCCTCCGAGCTCATCGACTGCGCAATGGATGTTGCCATGACTGGTTTCAGGCAACTGGCAGGTGCAGCCGTACTAAGAAGACAAGGTTGGCTCAAGGCCACCTCCTTCCGCCAGGAAGTGCAAACGAAAATCCTCGATATGCCCTACGACGGCCAGCATCTCTTTGGCGAAAAGATTGATGAGGCCCTCACCACTATTAAAAAGGACACGGCACTGCCAAAGCTCTTGGAACTCTGCAATTCCGGAACCAGTCCTTTCGTGGAAGCAGAGGAGGAGGACAATCTTCATATAGGGGTTTCTACCAGAACAGGTCTTCCTATCCGTACACCCAGAGCAAAACGCAATACCAACAGCGACAAAACCAGCCAGGACGTCAGACTTCCTACGGCAAGTCAAACTACAGGGGGAAAAAACAAAAAAGACCTGCTGGCAACCGCCAATGACTCGTTTCAATGGCCAGTCCATCCACCATTGCATTTTTTAAAACTTGGAGGGAAACTCACATACTTCCTAAACAATTGGCAGAGGATAACAACAGATCGGTGGGTGCTCCAACTCATTCAATTTGGACATTCTCTGGAATTTGTCTCAATTCCCCCAACAACACCACCTTGCCAACGGTCCCACAGGCACCTTCGGTTGCTTCTTCAGGAAATCGCTTCCATGCTCCAAAAGGGAGCGATAGAGAGAGTTCCACTGGCCCACAAAGGGAAAGGTTTCTACTCCCACTTCTTCCTAATTCACAAAAAAGGGAAAAAGTGGAGGCCAATCCTCGACCTCAGGGCACTCAACGTGTTCCTAACCGTATGGTAACACTACAGGAAATCCTGGGTCTCCTGGAAGAAGGGGATTACATGACGTCCCTAGACCTACAGGACGCCTACTACCATATTCCTATCCTCAAAGGGCACAGGAAGTACCTCAGGTTTGCGGTAGCAGGACAACACTACCAATTTCGTGTCCTTCCGTTTGACCTCAAATCTGCCCCACGGATATTTACCAAATGCCTCACCCCTGTGGCAGCCTTCCTTCGTCAACAGGGTCACCAGGTCTTCCCATACCTTGACGACTGGTTGGGAAAAGCGACATCTGCGACCACCCCAGCCACATCCTCCAGCGCCTGTCTGAATATTTTCCACCGACTAGGTTTGACCTTCAACCACGAAAAGTCGGCACTGGAACCAAACAAGGTCATTACTTTTCTTGGAGCGACTCTGGACACGGAACGCGTCAGAGCTTTCCCCTCTCAGGAGAGAAAGGTCAAACTCATCTCCCTGGCCACGTCAGTGGCATCACGGAAGACTCTACCGGTCCGCACCTTCAAGTCCCTCCTCGGCATGATGTTCTCATGCATCATGCTCATTCCCCACTGCTGCCTCAAAATGCGCCCTCTCCAGGAGGAACTAACGAAGCAATGGACACAAGCAGCTGGATCATTCGAGGACCGCATACGTGTCACTCGAACTATGGTCAAGCACTTACAGTGGTGGAGATCGCTCACACACCTGTCACAGGGACTACCGTTCCTGCTTCCTGCAGAACCACACGTAATAACAATGGACGCATCCCTAGAAGGCTGGGGAGCGGTCCTCCAAGAACTCCAGATCAACGGCAAGTGGACGTCACAGGAAACCAAGCTCCACATCAATCTACTGGAGTTAAGAGCGGTCTTCCTAGCTCTACAAGCGTTCCTACCACGCATTTGAAACTCCCCAGTGCTCGTCAGGACAGACAACACCAGGACGATGCACTACCTGAACAAACAGCGGGGGATGCGATCGCTCTCACTATCTCGAGAATCGCAAAGAGTCTGGAACTGGCTTCTCGAACATGGAATAACGCTGAAAGCGGAATACGTTCCGAGCAAGGACAATGTCTTGGCAGACGCTCTGAGCAGAGAGAGGTCTCCATCCCACGAATGGGAGCTGGACACAGAGGTGCTGGAGCACATCTTTGCGGAGTGGGGAACCCCTCGAATAGACCTTTTTGCCACCAGAGAGAACGCCAAATGCCCAAGCTTCGCAAACAGGCATCACCAACCGGGGACCCTAGGAAATGCTTTTTCCATCGCATGGTGCAACGTATTTGCGTACGCCTTTCCGCCATTTCCACTGATACCCAGGGTTCTCAGGAAGATGAAGTCGGAGCCCTGCACTCTGATCCTCATCGCTCCATCCTGGCCGAGGCAGCACTGGTTCACGGACCTTCAACTCCTCTCTGCCCGAACACCTCTTCGCCTGCATCACCATCCAGCCCTGCTCACAATGTCCCACGGGCAGGTTCTCCACCCGAACCTGAGCCCTCTAAAGTTGTCAGCCTGGCTCCTGAATACCGCGAATTCAGCCACCTAAACATCCCGCAGGAGTGCAGAGACGTCTTCGCAAAGGCTACAGCGGACAGCACTAATAAAACCTACTCACTAAAATGGAAGCAGTTCTGTTCTTGGTGCGTGGCTGAAGGCCTGCACCCCTTCCACATCACTCCACAGCAGCTGCTGCCATACTTACTGCATCTAGCGCAATCGGGCCTTGCACATGCATCCATCAAAGTGCACCTAGCGGCGATCTCCAGATTCACAAGGACTTCTGAGGGTCCATCCCTGTGGGCGGACAGACTTATAAAACAATTCCTTAAAGGTTTATGCAGGTCCTTCCCACGACCAAGACCAATCCCTCCGTCGTGGCACCTCAACGTGGTCCTTCACCAATTAATGAAGCACCCCTTTGAACCCATCCATAAAGCGGAGATCAAATTCATCTCATGGAAAACGGCCCTCCTCCTAGCTCTAACCTCTGCCAGAAGGGTCAGTGAGTTGCAGGCTCTCTCAATCCAAGATCCTTTTATGCAATTCAGGGAGGACAGGGTCATTCTTCGAACTAACCCTCGGTTTAGTCCAAAAGTCCCCTCGGACTTCCACCTTAACGAACCAGTGGTACTCAGGTCATTCTTTCCAAATCCTACCACTGCAGCCGAGCGAACTCTGCATTCATTAGATCTGAAGAGATGTCTCAAATTATCGACAAGACACAACACTTCCGAAAATCATCTCAACTCTTCATTGCCTTTAGTAGACCACGAAAAGGCATGCCACTGACAAAACAAAGTATTTCAAGGTGGATTTCTTCAGCGATCACCTTTTGCCATGACAAGGCCGGACGGCCTTTGGACTCACGAGTCAAAGCTCATTTGACAAGAGCCATGTCCACGTCTGCGGCGCTGTTTGCTGGAGTGCCGGTATTGGACATCTGCAGAGCGGCGACCTGGAAGTCCCCGCACACCTTCACCAGGCACTATTGCCTGGATACTGAGCTGATGAAGGATGCAGCAGTGGGCAGAGCAGTGCTTCGCCATCTATTCCAGTGAGGTGAGCCTTCCTACATCCCTCCATCCTTTACTGGTATGCACATTCTTTTACTAATACTTACATGACAATGCATTTTGGTGGTTTGCAGTCGCGTGATATGTATTATCTACAGACTCATATATGATGTTCCATCAAAAATGTGCATAATGTATTGCTTGCTACTCTGATTCAGGCATGTGAATCTATGAAAGACACCCAAATACTGGATAAGAAATGCGTTACTTACCTGTAACTGCAGTTATCCAGTATTAGTGTCTTTCATAGATTCACATGCACCCTCCCGCCTCCCCTGGAAGGACTCACCTATCTCTCTAACAAGTTTACGCCGAACTAGCTTGGTGCGTACGAAAATCTGAGAGACTTGGGCTCCTGACAGGAAGGTTCTAGAAGGAGGTGGTAGCTGATTGGTTGGTTTTCTTTACTTTGGTCCTTTTTACAAAAGGACACAGATAGGCCACCAAGGTGGGACCCTTGGGCCTACTCTGTTTTGGTCCTTTTTACATAAGGACGTGGATAGGACACTAAGGTGAGATCCTTAGGCCTATTCTTTTCTATGTATGTCTATAGGACATTACTTTTTATATACCGGAGGCTCCCGTGTCGACGACGGGGAATGATTCAGGCATGTGAATCTATGAAAGACACTAATACTGGATAACTGCAGTTACAGGTAAGTAACAAATTTCTTACCTCTCATCCCGGTGTTGTTAGATCAGCTGCGACATGCCAAGGTGTTCACTAAGCTTGATTTAAGAGGTGTTTACCATCTCGTTCGCGCCCGAGAGGGCGACGAATGGTCACAGCGTTCCTTACCAAGTTTGGTTTGCTTGAGTATTGTGTTATGCATTTTGGTTTGTGTAACGCCCCTGCCGCTTTTCAGTTTTTTATTAATGAGATTTTGCGTGAGTTTTTGGATATCAGTGTGATTGTTTACATTGATGACATTTTGGTTTTTTCCCTGTCTTTTGAGGAATGGCTCCATTACCTTTGGGGGCTCGTCACCCCATTACTATGTATATGGATCATAGGAATTTGGAGTTTTTCCGGTCCGCCAGGGCTTTGACTCCCAGACAGATGAGATGGGTGCTATTTTTTAATGAATACGATTTTACCATCACGTATAGGCCATCTGCTCAACAGGGGAAATCAGATGCATTATCTCGGATTTATGCGGATCCATCACAGGGAAGCAAGATAGAGGAGTCCCGTTTTATGATTCCCAGTGATAAGATCGTTGGTTGTGCCTCCATAGATGATTTTATGGTTAAAGTGCAGGATGAAATTAAACAGTTGGATCTGGCTCCATGGCTGTCGGAACTTGGGATCACGTTAAAGAATGGGTTATTGTATCAGGCAAAGAAGTTGTTTGTGCCCCCTGAGTTGTGTACACTGGTTCTTACATATTGTCATTCATCGTCCTTAGTTGGGCATCCGGGGGTCAATAAGACCAAAGAGCTGTGTATGCGTTGGTTTTGGTGGAAGTCTCTGGCCCATGATGTACAGGTATTTGTGGCCTCATGCCCAGTGTGTGCTGTAAGTAAGTCCTCGCACATGTCTCCATCTGGGTTGTTGCACCCTTTGCCAGTTCCTCCCTCCCCCTAGCATACAATCAGTATGAACTTTGTGACCGATTTGCCGCTTGATTCAGGGTTTACGGCCATTTTAGTTGTAGTGGATTTATTCACTAAAACGGCACACTTTGTTCCCCTGCCAGGGTTACCTACGTCGAGAGAATTGGCTGATGTGTTTATGGCCCAAGTGATCCGATTGCATGGGGTGCCTACTGCCATTGTTTCAGATAGAGAGGCACAGTTTGTTTCACATTTTTGGACTGCCCTGTGTCGGTCATTAAAGATGGAGGTACGTTTGTCAACAGCTTATCATCCACAAAGCGACTAGCAAACAGAACGCACCAATCAAACCATAGAGCAGTATTTGCGCTGTTTGCTACCGTCATTGACGGGCAGTTGGGTACAAGCCCTTCCTGTGGCTGAGTTCGCATATAATAACAGCATGCACTCAGCTCTAGGCATGTCACCGTTTTATTGTTCGATGGGGTTCCATCCCAAGACAATTCCTATCCAGCCATCTGAGAGGGTGCGATCAGTGGATTCCCTGAGTAGGGGTTTGATTGAAATCTGGAAGAAAGCCCAACAGCAACTATTTGAGTCCAAGAAGGCCATGAAGGTACAGGCAGAAAGGCATAGACGGCCAGCTCCTCTGTATGCAGTTGGGGATAGGGTTTGGCTAGCAACGAAGAATCTGAAGTTGCCGGGACCAAGAAAATTACAGCCTCGGTTTGTGGGTCCCTTTCCTGTCCAGAAGGTGGTGAATCCAGTTGCGATCAGGTTGACTTTACCGGCTGAGTATAGTATTCATCCTGTATTTCATACCTCTTTGTTGAAACCGTATGTCACCACTTCTCAAGAGTTGCCACCTCCTCCTCCTGTTTTTATTGATGATAACGTGGAGTACGAGGTTAAAACTGTTTTGAATTCCAAGCGGATGAAGGGACGGCTGTATTACCTTATTGACTGGATGGGTTATCCCCCAGAGGACCGTTCTTGGGTTCCGGCGAGTAGGGTGCATGCTGCCCGGTTGGTTCGTCTGTTTCATCGCCTACACCCTGGGAAACCTAGGCCTGTAGGAAGGCTTTTGGGAGGGGGTACTGTGGGGGTTCAAGGGGGCCTGGTGCCTTCTGTCTAGTTCCCCGTTCAACGGTTTTAGCTTAAAGTGCCAAGTGCATATGCAAATTTATGGATGCTCCCTAGGGCTCGCTTTAAAAGGGGGCTGCCAACAGGAAACCGGTGCTTGGTTTCTTCATTGGTCCCTTGCCGTGTGTTTCCTGTTCCTGTGGTTCTACCTTGTCCCCCTCCCTTTCGAGCTCTGTTCCAGCGGTCTTTTCTAGTGCTGGGTTTAGATCCCTTTTTTTCCCTGTTACCCTGTTTCTTATTCCTTTGGGCATTACTGAACCCTTATTGGGGACCTGTTTTTGATCTTCGGTGACGTTCTGGGACTCGCGGCTGCATTTCCTATGAGTTCTGGCGTCCCGTTATTTACCCCTTTTTGTATCCAAACCATCTTGTTGTACGTTGTGTTTGGGTGGTTTCACGAAGGAGCTGAATAACGGCCGTTTTTTGTGCTACCTTTGTGTTCTTTTTTAGATTCCAGGTTTTTTTTGGGTGTCTTTCGAATTCCCTTGATGCCTTTTTTCCCCTGTCCCTTTTTGTCGTATGATTGTGAAGTCCACCCCCTTTGACATTCTCGGTGTTTCCCGAGGGGGCGTGGTTGGTCTGGGGTTACGCAAGAAACAACCAATACGATTGCAGTGGAAGAAATCCTGTTTCGTATCAAGCCACTCCCGTTTGTTAACTGGGGTAAGCAGGGAGGTCGGTAGTTCGTGTGTGTACTTGGCACAGGTATTGTTAGTAGGGGTGTGTTTAATCTTGTTCCCTTTTTTCATTTATAGCGGTCTCGTCTGTGTCAAGCTGTCAGCTGCCAAGAAGCCAGAAGAGACGAGCTGTGTTCCCCAAGACCATGGGTTCCCTTGTTTTGTTACCCACCGTTTCCCGGTGTCGTGTTCTCCACCATCTGTTTTGATTGCGGGTGTTGGGGGTCACGGCGAGGGTAGAGGATTGGGACGTTCTTCACTCCTGCGGTGTTGGGCTGGTCGGCATCGGAACATTAGGAACTGCACTGGTGAGAGGTAGAGTGGAGAATGGGTACTAAGTACCAGGGGTTACTGCCCCCCACGCTGTGAGATAGCAAGGACCAGAGACATCTGGATAGCCTAGGGCCTAATCCTGGCCGCGGACAACTAGGGAGTACAAGTGGGGTAGCTTAGTTGGTCCTGGGAGCTTTGACAGAGGGAACCACATGGGTTTAGAATGGGGTAGAACTGGTATGTGCCCCAGCAGCTGCAGGGCCGCGTCTGTGTTCTATCGCTCCATGCAGGGAAGCCCATCAAGTTAATGATTGGTCTACCTTAGCTTTTGGCTAGAAGGGGTTTCTGTTGGTCTTGGCCCTTTTTACAGGGTCATCCCTGAAGTTTTTGCATTCCTCCTAGCCTTTTGTCTGACATGATGTTGGTGGTTTTAGTACTTTGGGTACTTTAGCACTGCTGTCCAGTGTAAAGTGCTTGTGCTCTCTGTGGTAAATATGGTACGATTGGTCTACACCTGTCTGGCATATTTAATTTACCTGTTAGTCCCTTGTAAAGTGGTATCTCAGATACCCAGGGCCGGTAAATTAAATGCTACTGGTGGGCTTGCAGCTCTGCTTGCACCACCCACCAAGGTAGCCTTTCAAACCTGTCTCAGGCCTCTGCCATTGCAGGGCCTGTGCGCGCAGTGTTACTGTCGCCGTGAAGTGACATCTAAAGTGTGTGCCACGTCTGTGACCCCCTTTTACTGCATGTCAGTCACCCCTAAGGTAGGCCCTATCTAGGTTTATGGGCAGGGTGCATTGTAGGTAGAAGGTAGGACATGTACCTTTAAGTGTGTGGCATGTACTGGTTGTGACAAACAACCATTTAGGTTTCTCACTGCTGTGAGGCTTCCCTCCCATAGGAATGCATTGGGGATTCCCTGATAATTATTTCAGTGGTAATTCCTGATAGGAGAGGAGCAGCATGGTCAAGTTTGGTATGTTTGGAATAGTAATAATAAATGCTGTGCAATGGTGTGTGCAGATTTATTATCACTATTTTTGAAATGCAACTTTTAGAAGGTAGAATTTCTGTGTACTAGGTGTCTGCCTGCCTTGTGTGTGTTGCATGTCTGGCTCTGGAGTGACAGGGGCTTTTGAGGTGTGTGGCTCCAGGGAGGGCAGGGTGAATCAGCGCTAGGCTGAATAGGAGATCTGCATTTGGAATAGTGGGAGGCGTAGTCCCCTGACCCTGAATAGGTCTGTGCCTGCCCAAGTGAATACTGACTCTGCCCCACTATGGTGGGTCTGAGGACCGAGCCCCATCTGACAAAGCAGGATGGAAGCCTGGTAAACAGAATGCTTTAACACCCCCCCAGAACCATTTGAGGTAGGTTCCCCAAGCCCTGTGCCAGGGCAGAACAAAGGGAAAATGAATATATATACTGGGGCTGTGACCCCATGAAAAGTGTGCTTCCTTGTGCTTTGGGATACTTTCTGCTGGCTGGGCCCCAGGAGGAACCACCATGAGGGACTGCCTCCTTGCTGGAGGGCTCATGGGATCTGGCCTGCCTGGACCCAGCCTTTTCCCCTGGAACTTTGGGATTTCAGCGCCTCATGAGTGCTGCATCACTTTACTCATGCTCTAAAGGCAGGGAGAGTGCTGGAGCCCTGCAGTGCTAGACTGTGCACCAACCTGAGGGAATTCCGGCATGGGGACCCCCCAGTGCATTTTATTATCAACTTCCTAAACGCCATGTTGTTGTTTTACTGTTGTTTTTAATGTCATATGATTAATACTATTACAAGAAACTGTAAACACACATACTAGCGGGTTGTAGGATATTTAATAATATCTTTTAAGGCAAGAAAGTTAACCTCAGTATATCAACCCATAAGGGAAAAATGGGGAAAAGAAAGGCGGGTACTGCACAACCTCTGTGTGAAAAAAGGGCTCGGGAGACCGAAAACAAACACTGCTGAGTTACCTAACAGGGGCGATTGGTGCTTTAGAAACGCAGATATCCTCAGTAGAAAAGACGTTGGTGTCAAGAACCTGAGGCATGGCAGCTGGGTTAATTAACGCTAGCGTAGTAGTGGCTGGTTCATCAGGGGGATCAACAGACATAAAGGACATGCTACCCCAGAATGGTAGTATTCAAAACTTGTCAGATCACGTAATACTGAGTGATCACAAGTCTTTTACAGAGCCCCCTAGAAGCGGCAAAAAAATCCATCACGTCCAAATAAGCGGCGCAAAAAAGTGAAGGAGGGGGCGGTAACTAGCAGATAACCAAGCCCATTAAGACCAACACACCCAACATGTTTAAATCTTGTAAATAAACAGTTGGTACCAAAAAAGGTGCCATAAAACAACCTACAGTAGACACAGGAAATAAAATAAAAAGCAAATCCCAGGAAAATGACCTAAGGAATCTAACCAAGCTAGTCGAAAAGTTAGACGTCTTCCTGAGAGACTCGCTGACTAAGATAGAGAAAAGAGTAGATCAGATTGAGGTACGTTTGACTAACTTTCTAGCTGAAGAGGAAATAGCTAAATATGTACTTCATAACCCCCCGGCAAGAGGGCCATGGCAACCTTGGAAAAAGTATAAGTACTGGGCAACATAAAGATCAGCAGCCTATCACTCAGTACAGAGAGGTTCCAAAGACTAATACAATTGCAGCCAAACAAACAGAGCAATCTCCTCCCCTACGTACTTCCACACTTAATATCATCTGCCAAAATTTAAATAGGGGCGATAAGGGAGCAGAGATACAAGATCATAGCTCTAATCAGTTCCCTCATCATCAATCCACTGTGCCCCTAAATTTCAGGACCACCCCAATTGGAGCCCCTTATTTAGACCTACCACCAGCTATCACACCATATACAGTTATGCTTGCAAATGTACCTAGGTTGAGGGCACAAGACATTGAATCATGGCAAACTCTAAGGAACAAGTCCATTCATTGGCTAGGAACAGAGGTGGGGCTCACAGAAAATCTCTTTATGGAGTTTAAACTGGACCGCAGGGTAACTTGGGTTGGTAAAGATCGGAAAACCCTACCTGGAAACTGTGTTGTACTAATGTTTAAAACGCCCCAGTTAGTAGAAAACATCCTATGGAGGGCAGGGAACAACACCATGATCATGGGAGGCATTAATATACTGCCTCTTGGATTTTTCTACTGGCCACCAGTTGCAATGGAAAGAGGTAGTATTAGCAACGAGGCGAGAAATCAGTATGCGTACAATATACCGGTGGTTAACCGATTCAAATTACTCCCAACTTTAGATGAGATACATTCCCTGGAATGGGTATCTGAACCTATATTAAAAAAATCACGGTTCATACCATTCCCGTTTTAGAAACCACTGTCCCAAGTATCCCAAGTATCAAAGGGCTCCCTTAGGAGGAAAATTTGCGTTGAAGAAACAGATTAACACGCTAAAAGACAATCCCTCTAGCTCCGAGGTAACCCCAGACAGCAGACTAGTGCTAGGGCTGAGAATGAATGCGGAGCTGGGTTTAGAAACCCCTCTACCAACTGTAGTAACATCTGACATGCATATTGAGAGTACGAACAAGGAGAGAAGTATATCATTTTTGTCCGTAAATGAAATTCACATTGATTGTTATAGACTACACACGGGAGTCTCAAGGCAGGACTTAGTATATATATATATATATATATATATATATATATATATATATATATATATATATATATATATATATATATATATATATATATATATATATATATATATATATATATATATATATATATATATATATATATCAAATTTGGTGCCGATACACAAAATATCTTTTGTAATTTCTAAACCCAATTATCAAATTGTGAATCTGACTATAGACAAATGAAACTGCGTGGTCCTGATTAATTTTAGAACAATGCACAGAAGGAACAGCTAGCGGACATGCTGAAACAGTTTAGGAGTACCTTACAGGAAATACAGAATGGCTGTACAGAGAATGTGATATTTGGGTGAGTATGTGGTTTTAACATGGCTTTGTGTCCATCTAACCATGACATAATTTGTGGAATGTCAGACGAAGATAATTGCAATCTACCCCATTTTTCCCACTCAACACATGGGGATTCCATAAATGAGATCCTATTTCTTTTGGACCTAGGCTTTGCAAATGCATTGTACCCCCTGTAATGGCTGGATTTTCTGTTTAGATGGGATCAGCCCCCAGGGGCCCCTGTGACCCAGCCAAAACGTACTCACCTTCCGTCCTCAGGACCACCTATCCAGGCACCTGGTACCTACCTGAGGATAGGGAACTCGCAATATACAAGCTCATATTATCAAAAACACCACTAAATCTATAGGGATACTAAGAATACTCACTGATTACTAGGGATATCCATACCCTACACTACACTTATTCACATCAGTTGGTCTCGCGGCCACCCTGACCCAGACCGTTCTACCCTAGGGCAGATCTGACACACAATCTGGCGTGTCTACACATGTGGGTCTGCAGCCCCAGTGCTCTCCTTTTCCAAACCGTTCGCGATCCTGCGAAACTTACACGGCAATGTCCCTCCTGCCGCTCTCATTTATTTTACGCCACAATACGGTGGCTTTACACGACAGTGTCCCTCCTGTCGCTCTCATTAACGCCGCATATCAACGACGACCACATTCCTATGAACACCTATACATATATATATATTGGGATATTATCTCAGCTGTCTACTCGGGATGAAACTACAATAATAACTTTGATTGTGGGTCCAGATTATTATGTATTACCTGCTCTTGGCATCAAAGGTCCACTCACTCCCTATTTATGTGATCACCACTTACCTGATTGGGATTACTCATCCATTCATGCATCTAGTAAACACCTAGAAGTGCCATTTACCTTTAGTGAACAAGAATAGGGACTAC
The DNA here is from genome assembly GCF_964263255.1 of Lissotriton vulgaris. Taxonomy (NCBI): domain Eukaryota; kingdom Metazoa; phylum Chordata; class Amphibia; order Caudata; family Salamandridae; genus Lissotriton; species Lissotriton vulgaris. Next base: position 1,212,063,433 of record NC_141694.1, read on the forward strand.
ACACCAGTTTGTTATAAACTGGGGATTATTTTATTATAGGATGGTGTACTAACTTAGTCCCTTGGTTGCAAGTCTCCTCTCTCCCTCACTATTACTTACCTGATCAGGGGTAGCATCTGTTCAAACAGCAATACTTACCAGGAAAGATTATTCTTACAATATGAGGACAAAGATATACACACTATGTGCTAGAGTTGTTCTCTGATTTAAGCACTCCTACCCCCCTTTTTTTTTGATCCATCAGTGGCTCAACAGCAACTGGCTTGAAGCCAGGATAACTTTATCATGAAAAGAACTCAAGCACTGTAATTCACTAATTAATGGGGTCATTTATTATTAGTACAATATAAACATTAATACAAATCTAACAAAGGCTATAGGTAGAACACACCGCTTGAAAGAGAAGGATTACACATAACAGGAACACTCCGCTGAAAGGGAAAAGATTAGCAATGCAAAAGCCCAGGGAATAAAGATAAGATTAAGATGCAAGTGTAAAGTAAATTAATATAACAGGAACGCCTTCACCTTATTAGTGTGTAGTCTTGTTCTAGCTGTCATCTGGGTTCCTCTCTCGTCTGTGCCTTGGGTCATCTCATGCTCTCTCTCTCCTCTCCTGCACTCTTGGGTACACCTCTGCGCTGATCGCTCTGTCTCTGGACTCCTCTCCCCCACACAAACTGTCTCTTCACCTTGCGTCTTCAATCTTTTAATAGTTCCTGCCGCTCTGATCACCGTTCATTCCACTATCTTAGTCGCTCTTTCTCTGCGCCAATGTCCAATCCCATCTGCTCCCATAGGTTAATCCACGAGCTCTCCTCTATCTCTTCTAAAAGGCATTACTTCAGACTCCAGCTATTCACACTTCCTCCTGATAAACAACTGCTTCTGACTGCTTCCTTCAGTTCCAGCTCACTATTCAACTCAGCTCTTCTCCAGATTGAACCCTCTCTCTCTCTCTCTGCCAACTCCACTCCACTGCTCTCCTCTCTGCTGGACTCTCTCCTCGACTGACTCCTCGACTCCCCTCTGCTTGACTGACTGACTCCGCCTCTGTACTTCACAAATATAGAATGCTGTTTCCTCATGGAAAGTTCCATCCATCAGCCCTCCGCTTACCAGGTCTCTGCATCACCTCGCATCAAGGACACACACCAGCCGGCCGGCCTTTTGTTGTGTCTTCTACACAGAGAATAATACAGCCTACCGATAAGGGCTGGCCCAGACCGGTTCTCTCCAAGTGGAAAACAGCCTTAACTATAAACTTCGCCTTTGCCCTGAAAAGCCTCCCTGCTTCCATCAAGATGGAGTCTCTCTAGCTTTAGGCCTGAAAGGGGTGAAATGCTCCTTAGCTCTGTCAGAATACCTACATAAACCATACCAATATGTCTAATATGTCAAAGCCAATAGGCAATAGACAGGTTAAAGTCAAGAATAAAGGCATATTAAGCAGCTATCCTCTTCTAGGTCTGGAAAAAGGGCTTAAAAGGGCCAACACAGGCTAAGAATGCCTATACTAGATGCGAGCAAGAATAATGATCTATTATCACTGCTAAATAAAGCCAAAAACCCTGCCATTACACTGCACCCTAGATCCTTATCTTGCGAGCATCTTATAAACAACAACAACCATCTAAACAAACATCAACATAATCTATCCAACATAGGCTAAAAATACCTATCCTAGATGTGAGCAAGATTAAGATCTATATCACTGCTAAATATCCCTGCCATCCACCCTTAGATCCTTATCTTGCGAACATCTGACAAACAATAACATCTAGATAAACAAACATCAACACAATCTATCAACAAATCAAAACCTAAAAAACTCCCTAAAAACAATGACAACTCAAGAAAATTCCACCTGAAACTCAATTGTAGGGAATAGAAACCTAAAAACAAATCAAAGCACCCTTGACTCGAATGCTGAAACATATCTGAGATTGGATCTGATAACAACAGAAACTAACCAGAGCATCCTCAAACTAAATGTGCCTCAACTTCTAATGATAACTGGTGAAATCTAATGATGTAGGGACTTATGTGTTGAATGAAAACAGCAAGGGGCCTAAATGGGCCTACTTCGGACAACTTAAGGCTAAATGTGTTTCAACTTCTAATGAGAAAACAAGAAAGGGCCTAAATGAGCCTTACGTACTATAGGCAACTTAAGCTAATGATGAATCATGAAACTATTGGTGTAGGGGCTTGTTTGTGTGATGAAAAATAACAATAGGCCTAAATGAGGCCTACCTGCTGACATTAGTCAATTTAAGGTGAAATCTGAGAAATGAACATGACAAACTGTTGCAAGGTCTGGATAAACATTAACACATAATCATACTAAAAGACACACCACCCAGAACCATCTAAATTGTAAGGTAACCACCCTTTGATCAATTAAGGTGAAAATGCAAGAACAGTAAAAAAACTACAACCCCAGTCTACAAGATAACTAGTGTAACATCAAGCTTAAATCACACAGTGGAGCACATGTGTGCGCCATCATTCAAAAAAGTCCTTCATTTGGAAAAACTATAATAGGTGACATATTTTTTTTTTTAAAGTGGGGCCTGCTTGTACAAGGTATTATGAATCAAGTCCTTTTACAATCCTGTAACAAATAAAACATGTTTGTGTTTCATGTCTTTTTAAAAGTGGGGCCTGCTTGTCCAAGGGATTATTCAATGTCCAAATTCTTTTATAATACTGTTACAAATAAAACATTTTTTTTTCTTGTTCTTTAAAAGTGGGGCCTGCTTGTAGTGATGTCAAAATTGCAGGCCAGGGAATTAAATAACTTAGTCATAATAGGTGACACGTTTTTTGCTTTAAAAGTGGGGCCTTATTGTCCAAGGTATTATGTAATGTCCAAATTCTTCAGTGTAGGCCACCACCCTGCATCCTCGGTACTTCCTCCAATGTGGCCATCCATCACCCGGTCTGGTCTGGTCTGGTCTGGTCTGGTTCCATCATCCAAAACAATAAACTAAAATAATAACATGAAAATAAAAAGCTAAAACAAATAAAGGGAGTGGGCAGACGCACGCACGCACCCCAACTGCAGCCATCCTAGAAACAAGAGAAGAAGTATCATTATTCTTGTAAAATAAAATTTTCCATTTAAAAAGCACCCCGGGTGCCTTTCATTATTGCAAAGAAAATATCCTAATTAATTAAAAACATTCAAAATTTAACTTTTAGCAACATTGAGTGGGGCCTAACATACCCTAATCCTAACTAAGCCAGTCCCACCCTTCTGGGCAAGAGCCATGCTACAGTGTGAAGAGAAAAAAAAAATTTTGGAGTACCGCCCAAATGGTGACAGCATCAGCAGGGCACTGCAAGCCTCCCATTTTCCCTGGTCAGAGTCTGAAGAGCCAGGCCACCCCGCCCTTAAATAAACAAGCCGTGCGCGGAAGAAAATTGAACTGTAGCCAATCATAACACACTGGGACGTGATCGAAACTTGCAGAATGAAGGGAAATTCATCTGCGCAGACCAGCTGGTCTGCCAAGGTCAAAAAACAAATTCCTTATGCCTGTTCTCATGGCCTGATTCTCAAACTAACGGAGGCTAATATTAATAAAAAAAACAATTCTGTTACAGTGTATTGCCAATTAAAAAAGATCCAATTTTTTTTTTAAAAAGACGTTTGTCCAACTAATTCAACTAAAGGCAAGACATGGAAAATTTGAGCACTTATTTAAAAGGGGCAACTATCTTTTGCACACCAAATTATATACATTCTGCATTTGAGAAACGAATTAACATGGCCCATTTGTCAAAAAGAAATAATTTGTAAAACAACATAATAATGCAGATACATTTCAACATTATATTTAAGTTCACATTTATAAAAACATACATTTTCATTTTACATTTGGGAAAATAATAATGTCACGTTTTAACTTTTTTTTATTTAAAAGCACATGGTTGCCTCACACTAATTAAAAGCACATGTTACCACGCACTGTCGGGCAAGATTTATTATTCTAAACCTATTATTATTGCAACCATCACATTCCTGTCTAGATGGAAACCCCTCACAGAAATAATTAATGAAAACAGCCCGTAGCATGCATTCTAACGGGCCATCTTTTTAACATTTCACTCATTTTAAAAGAACACAGCTTTCTCCGTAACGTTAATTTATAACCACATCAATTCCAAGGTGAACCCACACAAATTCGTAGACGCATTTCAAAAGGAATGTGAAATGAACAGAACCCTCCTCAAAACACAAGATGTTACCTTTCCGTCAAGAAACTGACAAAGCACGTAGGCTGACCAAGGAACCAAAAAAAAAAAAAGTCAAAATCAAACCATCAAAAATCCTTAAAATAATTCACTGACTTTTATAGTCAGGTCAGATAAACATGCATGTTGACAGCATGTAAAAAATAAAGACTGCCATCTCAACTCAAGATATTAACCCTTTGGCAGCTCAAGCACAATCATTTCCCAACGTCCATGGATACATGGGAAAATCATGATCACATTTCTTCACGTTCACAGCTAACACGTACACATATTTTCAAAAACGTTATCCCCAAGCACCCGAGAGAGATCCAGCTCTCTCCTGCCAAACGTAATGAGAACATGCCCTGTCCAAGCCATGACCACATGGCGCTATTCACAAGCCATATTTACAAGACAAGCCTTTCACAAACAACATTTCCAAGGCGCAATGCACAAGGAACACAACAAATCAACATAAGAACATGCACCTCACAAGTCACAATAATATGGCGCTATTCACAAGTCATATTTACAAGGCAAGCTTTTCACAAACAATGTATCCAAGGCGCAATGCACAAGGAACACAACAAATCAACATAAGAACATGCACCTCACAAGGCACATTAAAATGGCGCTATTCTAAAGCCATATTTACAAGACAGTAAACAAACTCAAAAAATGACACACTTTTCACAAGGAATATATTCAAAGCACCATTCACAAGCAACACAGCAGATCAACATGAGAACATGCACCTCATAAGGCACATGAAAATGGCGCTATTCACAAGTCATATTTACAAGGAGCTATATTCAAAAAACTCCACAGATCATATTAAAATGAACACATTTCACATTGCACAGCATAAGCAGATGCAGCAAGCAATTTAATGGGCAATTTAAAAGCACTTTTTACACACATTTATACAATTGGACCATCACAAAGATGTAACTGGCTTCCTCATGTAATGCCATCCTTCAACTCCGACAGTTTAAACACCAAGATGAAAACCATTCCTTCCACCCTGAATAAACCAAATGCCATGATGTAATGCAATCTCCTCACGCTGCAACTGTTCAAGCCAAAAGGTCTAACAGGCTACATAAACTGCAACATTACGCCAGATGGAACTAGCGTTCAGGGCATTCCCTCAGAACACATGGGCAACTCTCTAAGCACATGGCCAGGCACACAGGCTTCGTAAACTGTCCGACTACGCCAAAATGTAATTGGCGTTCATGGCACTCACTAACAACACATGGGAACCTCTCTAAACACATGGCCAGGCACACAGAGTTCGTAAACTGTCCGACTACGCCAAAATGTAATTGGCGTTCAGGGCACTCCCACACAACACATGGGAGACAATCTAAACACATGGCCAGGCACACAGAGTTCGTAAACTGTCCGACTACGCCAAAATGTAATGGCTGGATTTTCTGTTTAGATGGGATCAGCCACCAGGGGCCCCTGTGACCCAGCCAAAACGTACTCACCTTCCGTCCTCAGGACCACCTATCCAGGCACCTGGTACCTACCTGAGGATAGGGAACTCGCAATATACAAGCTCATATTATCAAAAACACCACTAAATCTATAGGGATACTAAGAATACTCACTGATTACTAGGGATATCCATACCCTACACTACACTTATTCACATCAGTTGGTCTCGCGGCCACCCTGACCCAGACCGTTCTACCCTAGGGCAGATCTGACACACAATCTGGCGTGTCTACACACGTGGGTCTGCAGCCCCAGTGCTCTCCTTTTCCAAACCGTTCGCGATCCTGCGAAACTTACACGGCAATGTCCCTCCTGCCGCTCTCATTTATTTTATGCCACAATCCGGTGGCTTTACACGACAGTGTCCCTCCTGTCGCTCTCATTAACGCCGCATATCAACGACGACCACATTCCTATGAACACCTATACATATATATATATTGGGATATTATCTCAGCTGTCTACTCGGGATGAAACTACAATAATAACTTTGATTGTGGGTCCAGATTATTATGTATTACCTGCTCTTGGCATCAAAGGTCCACTCACTCCCTATTTATGTGATCACCACTTACCTGATTGGGATTACTCATCCATTCATGCATCTAGTAAACACCTAGAAGTGCCATTTACCTTTAGTGAACAAGAATAGGGACTACACACCAGTTTGTTATAAACTGGGGATTATTTTATTATAGGATGGTGTACTAACTTAGTCCCTTGGTTGCAAGTCTCCTCTCTCCCTCACTATTACTTACCTGATCAGGGGTAGCATCTGTTCAAACAGCAATACTTACCAGGAAAGATTATTCTTACAATATGAGGACAAAGATATACACACTATGTGCTAGAGTTGTTCTCTGATTTAAGCACTCCTACCCCCCTTTTTTTTTGATCCATCAGTGGCTCAACAGCAACTGGCTTGAAGCCAGGATAACTTTATCATGAAAAGAACTCAAGCACTGTAATTCACTAATTAATGGGGTCATTTATTATTAGTACAATATAAACATTAATACAAATCTAACAAAGGCTATAGGTAGAACACACCGCTTGAAAGAGAAGGATTACACATAACAGGAACACTCCGCTGAAAGGGAAAAGATTAGCAATGCAAAAGCCCAGGGAATAAAGATAAGATTAAGATGCAAGTGTAAAGTAAATTAATATAACAGGAACGCCTTCACCTTATTAGTGTGTAGTCTTGTTCTAGCTGTCATCTGGGTTCCTCTCTCGTCTGTGCCTTGGGTCATCTCATGCTCTCTCTCTCCTCTCCTGCACTCTTGGGTACACCTCTGCGCTGATCGCTCTGTCTCTGGACTCCTCTCTCCCACACAAACTGTCTCTTCACCTTGCGTCTTCAATCTTTTAATAGTTCCTGCCGCTCTGATCACCGTTCATTCCACTATCTTAGTCGCTCTTTCTCTGCGCCAATGTCCAATCCCATCTGCTCCCATAGGTTAATCCACGAGCTCTCCTCTATCTCTTCTAAAAGGCATTACTTCAGACTCCAGCTATTCACACTTCCTCCTGATAAACAACTGCTTCTGACTGCTTCCTTCAGTTCCAGCTCACTATTCAACTCAGCTCTTCTCCAGATTGAACCCTCTCTCTCTCTCTGCCAACTCCACTCCACTGCTCTCCTCTCTGCTGGACTCTCTCCTCGACTGACTCCTCGACTCCCCTCTGCTTGACTGACTGACTCCGCCTCTGTACTTCACAAATATAGAATGCTGTTTCCTCATGGAAAGTTCCATCCATCAGCCCTCCGCTTACCAGGTCTCTGCATCACCTCGCATCAAGGACACACACCAGCCGGCCGGCCTTTTGTTGTGTCTTCTACACAGAGAATAATACAGCCTACCGATAAGGGCTGGCCCAGACCGGTTCTCTCCAAGTGGAAAACAGCCTTAACTATAAACTTCGCCTTTGCCCTGAAAAGCCTCCCTGCTTCCATCAAGATGGAGTCTCTCTAGCTTTAGGCCTGAAAGGGGTGAAATGCTCCTTAGCTCTGTCAGAATACCTACATAAACCATACCAATATGTCTAATATGTCAAAGCCAATAGGCAATAGACAGGTTAAAGTCAAGAATAAAGGCATATTAAGCAGCTATCCTCTTCTAGGTCTGGAAAAAGGGCTTAAAAGGGCCAACACAGGCTAAGAATGCCTATACTAGATGCGAGCAAGAATAATGATCTATTATCACTGCTAAATAAAGCCAAAAACCCTGCCATTACACCCCCCACCGATACCATTTACCCAGACTTTTAATGGGAGAGTACTGAGTTTGATTATTGATTTTATCATTATTCCAAATAGATTCGCTCCCTGTTTAATGAGCTATAAAACACACATGAATGCCATAAGCGACCATTTCCCCCTGAGTGTGTCGTTATCCCTCCCTATAAAAACCCATAGCTCCTAGAGTAAGAGGATATTTGCGGCTCAAGGCATGATAACAGGTAAATTAAATGGCTACTCCCTAAAGTTGGATAAAGTAGACCAGCATAAGATCACTAAGAGAGTGGTAGAGAAAAATTATGAACCAATCATGAAATGCTTGCACAATTTTACTCCACACGAGGGCATATCGGAAACTTATGCACAAATAACCAAACAATAAGGAACACCCAAAAGGGTGAAATAAATAAGGGGAACAGGAAAAATAAGGGGTGGGTTGACTGCAACTGCACGAAAGCATACAGAGAACTAAAACACACAAAAAGAAAGAGACAGAATCGAAATCAGTCAGTGTAGGAAGGCTTATAATCAGGCCATGAAACAATACAAAGGAGATCTAAAAAAAAATAATATGGGTCGACCTATATAAGGCATGCACTAACAAGGATAGTACAGCGTTCTAGCACATTGTAAAATCCCCATTCCTAAGGACGGAAGATACCACTTACATAGAGATATTGATGAGAGAGACCGGGTAGAACATTTTTCCAAAATCTTTGTATAGGGAGGGAAGGCGGGCGGCTCTCCCACCAGTGATGTAGGTCAGAGAATATTGCCAACAGACTTCTCCTTAGATCTAGCCTTTACCCTAGAGGTGGTACAATGTGCATTTAAAGCTAGCAAGGGGGGAAAGGCCCTGGGCCAGACGGCGTACCTGTCGACATCTTCAAACACAATATTGAATTATGGGGCTCAATAATAACGTGAGTGCCAGCAGCTTGCTGCGTGATTGGACTCTTGATTCCTGGTCAGACTCCATCATTGTACCCATCTTTAAAATAGGTGACAGACTGAACCCAGCATGTTACCGCCTTATCTCATTGCTGGATTCCCTGGAAAAAGTGGCAGGTCGTATAGTGCTGAACCGACTCCAAGAATGGGCTGAGGACAATAATGTCCTATCAAACATTCAATTTGGTTTTAGGGAGGGGCTGGGCACAATAGAACAGGGCCTTAACCTAACCATTCTCATGGGAAAATATACGAAGACAAGAACGGGAAAATTGTATCTGGCCTTCGTAGACCTTATGGCCGCATTTGATTGTGTAGACCAAGGATAATTATGGAGCATTTTAGTAGCAATGGGGTGGAGGCCCCTCTAATTCACTTTTTAGTGAAGCTTCATACAAACGCAAGAGCTCGAGTGGGGTTTGGGCCCAACGGAGAGTGCACAGGGTCGTTCCAAGTGGAGAGGAGGGTCAGGCAGGGTTGTGTCCTAGTATCTTTCCTATTCATGCCAAATACCAACGGCTTGGAGAAATTCATGTTGGAAAGGTGCCGGTACCTACCCCAGCTGTTAAAATGTCCAATACCTGCCCTATTCTACATGTACGATGCTGTAAATATGGCCCATACACCAATGGACTTTAACGGGCTCTTGATAGCTATAATGTGTTCATGAGAAACCTAGGCCTGAGAATAAATATTTCTTAAACTTTCATAATGAGCTGTGGGACAAGTGGTGAGTACAGAGGGACACCTACATAGAGAACAAAAAGGAGGAAACCACTATAATGTCGCCCTATTTAGGAATTTTTATTGACCATAAGGGCCAATGGCGTCAGGCTATCAAGGCTAGGAAACTAATTTTTATGAGAACAATGACAGCCCTAGTGAATTTCTCAAAAAGGCTAGGAAAGAGACCCCCAGTGGAGCTGACCCATATCTACCAAGCTAAATGTGTCAGCACAGCCATCTATGGTGCGAGGTTATGGGCATACTGTGATGTAAACGAAATTCAGAGGGTGGAGATCACTTTTTTAAGGTACCTGTTGGTGGTTCCACGAGGCACACCAACCTACATCTGCCATACCGAGCTGGGGTTCCCATACATTACGGATATAATAAAAATACAACCAGTGCAGCTATGGCACCGGATCTGGACATCGCCTAAATCTACATTTAACCGCAATATTTGAAGCTATAGTCTGAAACTAGAACACGCATTAAAGATCAGGTGGCAGAAGTACATTAAAGTTTTTATGTCTGATTTAGGCTAGCCAGCCTACAATCATAATCCTTCTCTGATGGCCTCTATCTTGAGAAAGGCATTCAAATAACAATGCATGACCATAATGGAGGCAAAGAGATTTGCCACCGTGGCATCATAGCCGTCCAATTGATGCTGTCAACCTTCGGCATTCAACCATATTTAGCCTACACACTAAGCGGGTACAATAGATTTGTCCATACACATCTCAGATTCAGCATATTTCACCATTTGGTAAGTTTTCCGACCATAAACGATTGGTCCAAAAGCATACCAAACTGTCCCTGTGATGGAGTTTCCCTGCAAACATCAATCCATGTAGTCCTGTTCTGTAAAGTCTATATAGAACAAAGGAGAAGGTGGATCAAACCCATTTTAAAACTATGGGGAATGAGGCATTGCCGTCCGGTCTACCTTACTCTGCAGATTCTAGCTAATGACTGCATTGCGAGATATATTGCCCTATATTTGAAGTGTACGATCAAACATAGGAAGCATATATGTCTTTTGCTTTACTTAAATGGTTGTCGTTATGTCTCAAAGTTTTTAACGATTTTTAGAATTATAAAATGCTGTTAACTTTTAAATCTAATTTTTATGAATTGTATAATAATGTAAATGTAAATGTATAATTGTGCTTTTTTATTATTTTTCTGTGCTCTAATATGAAAATCGAATAAAGCAAATTTTTTATTTGATTTGTACATCACTTGATGTGTATAGCCCAAAGTCTGAAATAAATCCAAATTTATCCAACAAAGTTCCATAGTTGCCATTTCTGGAATGTAACATCGCACATGTGAGCTTATGACCATTTCATTTTTTGGGATGATCCTGTGGGTGCAGCATGTAGTTAGGGCAGTCAATTAACTATTACACAAGAAACCAATACAGTGCACACCACTTTTAACATATCCTTGACTTTGAAATGCTACTTTCCTAGATTTCAACTTTTAGCGTGCAGCCTGGATTGCGTGATCCACCCTGGTATCATGCACTCGTAGACAACATCAAAACTGGAGCAGAGTTTCACACCTTAACCAGACGCACCGCTTGATCTGTGATTCTCACACATATATACCACCAACTTTTCCAGATTTTTAAATAATTCTTCAATGTACACCAGAAATGTCATTGAACTTGTTTATTTTCCTTGTTGAACATTTTACCAAACTTAAACCTTCTTTTTTAATACATATACATAACCCCTAGGGTAGGCCATAAACAGACCATAGGGCTGGGTGCAGTCCATTAAAAAAGTTGGACATTATTTTTAACTTTCACAAGTCCAGGTAGTGAAAAACATTTACATTCATGTTTCACTACTGCAAGGCCTACGTCTCCAAAGGATAACATTGGGTTGCCTTGTTACATTTAATAAGTGATAACTTTTAATTTAGACCAGTAGGATTGTTGAGTTTGGTGTCTAAAGAATTGTAACTTAAAACCCTTTTAATGGCAAAATCTGATTTTAAGTCACAATTCTAAACATTTCACTTTTAGAAAGATGTCATTTGCTTGTCCAAACCATTTGGTGTCTGTTGCTTGTTTCCTGTGTCACATGACTAGGTGTATCTAGCAGTTAGTCTTTGAGTAGTGCTCCTAGACAGTTAGACAAAGAAGCACAGGTGTTGACAGAATAGCCATAATGGTCCATCTCTGTCTTGATGAGGTTAAGCAGCTGTCACTTACCACACTTGCACACCATAAATGCTCTGTATTGTATCTTCATGATATGTTTATAATGCTCAGCTACGTCTGCTATGTCACCTCTACGCATGGGACTATATGACTACATTTTGGCGACAATTTGAAGACTTATTCACTGTCTACAGTTGGTCTCAAGGAAGTTTAAGCTGACATGCCAAGAATGTATTCAGGTTGGAAAGAATCTACAGAAACTACAAGCGAAGAAAGCACATGGAACAGGTTGACAAATGACCACACAGACAGCGCAAGTACATTTCCTGGAGGTAAAAACTGGTCCAAAAAGAAACAACAGAGGAAGTGTGGACACAGAAGGCAAAAGATCCACAAGAAGCAAATGAAACAGAGTATCAACAAATAAGAGCAACTGGAGCAACACGCCTCAAATCCTCACCAGTGTCCCTCACACCGGAGAGCCCCAGCCCAAGCATGCGGTACTCACTATTCATCTTGTGCCACCTATTTGAATGTTTTAGTTGTCTTTAGTTCTAACTGGGAGGAAAACCTGCATAAACCTACAGGTGCTCCTGATTATAAAGGCCAGTAAGTGCCAGATAGAGCAGGGTACTGTTGTATATCTAGGTCACATGGTAGGCAGGGGCAACGTGCAATCCCTCCAGGCTAAGATTGAGACTATGCTGACCTGACAATCACCCAAAACAGCAACTGAGGTGAGGGCCTTCCTGGGTCTCACTGGCTAATACAGGAGTTTTGTTAAGGGTTATAGCACTACCTGGCAAGGATCACGACCTCTGACCTTCCTTGTCAGTGTCACAGCTCTCCCCCACGCAGTTCCACTGTTGAGGGACTGCTCATTTGGCGGAGCTCCTTGCCAGGTAAGTGTTTGAGACCCTCCACCACCCGCAGGCCCTCATCCCTGGTGGTCAAGTAGCAGAGCACCCTGCTCTTCTGCGTTCTTCTGCCTTTCTGCTCTGTTCTGTGTCACCTGTGCCCATTATTTCTCTTTTTTGCTCTTTCTGTTTTGGCTCTTTCTCTTTTTTCACTTTTTGCCTTGCTCTTTCCCTTTCTAGCTCATTCTATATTTGGATTTTCTCTTCAGTCTCTTTTCCCTTTTGCCTCTTTTCCCTCTTTTTGCCTCTCTCTATCCATGCTCCCCACTGCTTCTGCCCCCACGGCATCTTCCCCCAGCATGTCGCTCTTGCCTCCCAGCTGACAGCCCTCCCCCAACCCCTACTTAATGGTGGCAGCTTCAAGGCCGTGCTGTTGGTGTGCCAATGGCAAGCACATCTCCGCCCGTCTGTGACCTGACCAGCGCCAGGGACACGGGTCACCCTACCTCCTGCCGCCACAACCACTGCACCATCCACGCTCTTAACCCTGGATGCAGCAACAAATGACAGCTCTCAAGGCTGAGCAACACCCAAGGCCCCTTCTCCTGCTGACACTGCTGCTGCACCTTCATTCACCTCCAGACACCCAGCAGCAGCCCCCAGGTTACCAGACGCCAGTGCACCCAAACCACTGAACTGCATCCTCCTCAATGTGCGCTCAATGCACAGACACACCATAGAAATCTGGGACCTCCTCAACACCCAGATGCCTGATGTCGCCTTCGTCACAGAGATCTGGACCAACGCCAGCTCTGCACCCAACATCTCAACCGCTATCCCAGACAGATACAAGATCCTGAGAAAAGACCGCCCCACCTAACCAGGAGGAGGCATCGCCATCATCCACAAAAGCTCAATCCACATGACAACCACTGCTTTGGTTGACGCCTCGCGCCCCACGGAATACATTCAATTTCAGATACAGACCTACCCCAGAATGTCGCTTTGTGGAACACTCATCTCCAGAACACCTGGCCCCCCTGCTACATTCATCAACATCATCGCTGACCTCATCACACCCCAGACCCTCACCTCCACAGGCTACATGCTTTTCGGAGACCTTACATTTCACCTGGACAACCCCGACAGCCCCAACACCACCGCCCTCCTAGAGAACCTCACTAATATAGGACTAAAGCAAGATATCCCCACCCCCAATCACACAGCAGGACACACACTCAACCTCATACCCACAGGAGGAAACAGCATTTAGTTCAGCCATGCCGCAGAACTGCTCTGGACTAACCACCACTGCATCCATTTCTCCTGTAGAAAACCCAACGCACACAAGCACGGGAGCAGCCTCTCATGGAGAATCCGGAACAAAGTTTCCTAAGAGCATCTCACCTCCGCCCTCACCAGCACTCCACTCCCAACTAGGACAGACCCCAAAACCACGGCAAGCAACCTCCACCAATGGATCCCCAACTTTGTCAACACACTCACCCTCCTCAAAAAGACTACAAGATGAGACAACAAGAAAGCAAACTGGTTCACCACGGCACTCCAAGAATCCAAGTGCTCCTGCTTATGAGTTGAAAAGACGTGGAAAAATAACAAAACTCCAGAAACACACTGTCTAAAAACAAAACCCACCATGGCACACCACCAACTCATCAAATCCACAAAGTAAAGTTCCTCCAAGACGGTATCCTCTCCAATGCCCACAACTCCAAGGAATTCTTCTCCATCAAACAGGAATTTGCAAAACCAGCAGTGAAAAAACAGGTCTCCCTCTCTCCAAAGACGTCTGCAACAGACTCAGCTCCTTCTTTCACCTCAAGATCAAGGGGCTCTATAACAACTTCAATGACCAAGACCTCTGCACTGCCTCAAACCCCACCCCCACACTGTCAGGATCCGTCCATCTCCTCGCCAGAAGAGTGGACCGAGAAGAAGGTGCAAGCTAAGAAACCCTTGCTGGAAAACTTCATTGCGATTGCTAGTGACAGCGCTGTGGAGGTCCGCCATCTTGGGAATGCAGAAGTAATTCCGTTTCCTGCTTGGCGGTTTACTTTGCAGTTGATCCTAGAGCGTCTGTACTTTGCGAATGCGCGCAATTCGTGCTGCGCACTTCAACTGAAGAAATAACCGGAGTAGTGTGTTTTCCTCACGCTCTCTTCAGAGAAAGTTTTATTCGACCAGAGTTTAGTCAGACAAGGCTTCCGAACTGAAACCTTAAGGAAAGTAACAAGTTACGATTTGTAGAATAAGAAAAAGACATTTCCTAATTTGCCTTTTTTCCCTCAGTATCTAAAAGACCTGGAAGTATCACGTCGTCAGAGTCAAAAGAAGTGGCCGTGTGGAGAAGTTGGAGTTTTGGGAATACTTCAGTCAAGAGAAGTTCCCTCAAAGACTTTTCAAGTAAGCGTTGTAAATTTGGGTTATCAAAGAGAAGTCTCAAGGCAATGAACTAAAGACGCAGTGGACTCACTTTGGCAAGGAAGCTGAAGAGCGTTGCGTCTAGAGCCTGTCAGAGACTCGTGTGGAGAAACTTTGTTCAAAAACTTGAAGCTTCAGAGAATGTCAAGTTAGTAAGATTTGTTGTGAAAAGACTATTCCTCAAGGAGTTTTCGGAAGAGTCCCAGAGTTATAAGGCTTTGCAATTCTGAGTTTAAGACTTTGAGTATCACAGGTCAGAGTGTGTTCAAAGCATCGAATCTAGTCAAGAAAATTCCAAAGACCATAGAGTGTTCTTCCAGTGAACCAGTAGTAACACTTCAGACATTACGTATAAGAGAGTGGCAAGCTTCCTAGTCTGCTTAGGTAAGGCATAGAGTTCATAGAAAATAATTCAGAGTAGAGTAACTTAAACTGTTTAGTAGAGAGGGCTAAAAGATTGTCTTTTCCTTTTCAGCGAGTCCAATCTGAGGCCTTCCGAAGCAGACCAGACGAGGAAGAAGTCTCTCTTGTTTTGTCTGTCCACTTCCCCTTTCCCTGGCGGGTTAGGACTAGAGACTGTAATATCAAGGCGGTCTCTGGTCTTGGCTTGAGGGGGACTGAGGAATAAGCTTCTGTTCCTGAGGGGGCCGAACCTGTGTATCCTTTACGGTTCTGACACACCCCCAGCGATGCCACCCATCGGACCCTACTTATTTGCACCCCACTCACGACAGAGGACACCCTAAAGACCATGAAGAGCATACACTCTGGAGCACCTTCAGACTCCGACTGGTCAGGCAGGACCACCATAGGGAGAAGAGGTTGCAATCTATTTGCCACAAGTTTTGCATAAATTTTCACGTCCACATTTATGAGTGACAGAGGACGGTAGGAGTCTAGTTCTGCCTAGTCCTAGGCTCCTGTTGTTTCCACGGTGGAGCTGCACAACTCGCTACTCAAGAATCACGGCCCAGTTTCAAGGGCAAAGTTTCTTCTTTCAGGATCGAGCAATCACCCGCCTGGGTAAATGCTCTCAGCGATCCTGTCCAGTGTACCAAACAGTGCAACAGTTTTCCTCACTTCAATTTAACAGGCACCAGAGACACAGCACCTGTACCCTAAACTCAAGTCCTTCCCTAACTCCTATATTACTCTATTGGTGCACTGCTCTTTGTTGGGGCCACACATTGCATCCAGTGTGCCCAGGTATCTCGGCACCAACAAACAAAGGTCCAAATTTGCATTCACTTTTGGGACCAGGATTCAAAGGCCTGATGCTAGGGGCTCTGAAGCAACACTTGTTTCAAAAGCGGTCACCTCAAGCAAAGCCTCCTTGTCGTTCTTGTCGGTCTGCGACTCTCTCAGCTGGGCATCAAAAATTTGATCCACGATTTCTCCTTTCTGATCTGTGACCCCGTCTTTCGCCCAAGACAGTGGCAAGGGTACACAATCCATCCCAGGGCTTCCACCTTCACTGAGGTCCTAGTTGCCAGCAATGCCTGTGCTGGTTACCTTCACCTTGACTTCAAGCTGGACTGGTGCAGACTCCCCAAGTTAGATCTGATGTCCGGGCCCCTCTGGCAATGGTTGTAAGGCAGCAAATATCTATTGGTGGACAAACCAAAAGGTCTTCAGACAAGGCACAGAAACGGTCTATCAACAGAGAGAATAGTTTCAGAATACTTCCTAGTCTTGGGACGCCCCATATGGTAGCAAGGCATCCAAGAACCACTTCATTTATCTATGTGAGAGTAAAAAAAAACAACAGCCTGGACCTATTGGTAAGTATAAAAGGAACGTTTTGGTGAACTGACAAGAGTAATATGTCACCCAATTCCAAGCAGCCAAGGAAGTTTGTGTTCATTTACTAAATTCTGAGGAAAAGAGAAAAACAATACAGACATACTCCAAATCCTTACATCTGTATATTCCTAATCTAAAGACCCTCAAGTAAAAAGGAAATGTTCTACACTTTTACTCATAGATTTTATATTACTTGTACAGGACTGCAGACACTTCTAAAATTATTTCTCTTAATAAAAGCAGCTACATTGTATGCTTAGGACCTATACTCTCATGTTATAGTTGCAACAGTAAATTCCAAAACTGCTAATTTACCAGCGATTATATTTTCTACAGCAGAACATGTTGGGACAAACAAATTCCTATAAAACATTATTTCCTTCAAACATGTTTGCTAAGGATCACATGGGTATCTTTCCTTCATTCTACTTTTCACGATCCAAACTATGCAACATCAGCACTAAGAAGGACTGTCAGTTTATTTACACAAACTAGCTAAAAATAATGATGTTATCACCTGAGAATTGTAGAACAAAACTACCCACATCTAGTTCCCCTTAAAGATCAAATAAGCGAACAGCAATCTAGACTACTCATCCTTTCATAATTTCATCACACAGGATGGGCAGTAACATAGCATATTTGTATATTAATTATCATATTTATATATTCATTTTTATTAATGCTAACAATGTTTAAAACAGTATTACTGAATAGCAAATTAAATGTCTCATGGCTATTTCACAGACAGCTTGGACAGGCTAAAAAAAAGTAAGAAAAAGAGAGAGAAAACATAAAGTTGCCTAGCCTTAATTTTGTGGAGGAGCTAGACTCCTTCCCTCATTTTGACAGTAGGAAACCCGAAACAGATTTCACTTCTGTCAATACTATCTACCCCTATTTGTAGCAACTGGGCATAAACAATCTATGAGGAGGTAAATAGCACATTGAGCTGCCTATAAAACATATATAACCGACCACCAATCCCTTTAGCAAGTATACTAGTTATAACATGAGGGCACATGAAGTCAATACTAAATCTCATTGCCTCAGCTCTTGTACAGTAATCTTCAAACTAAAAGCATCAGTGATGTATTTATGGCAAAACTCTCTGGTAATCAAAGCACACATATACAATTATATTGCTGTTTATTTATATGAGTACATAAGAACTTGCTTTTGCCAAAAAAAGTAAGCAAAGCTTCTCCTTCTTTCTCTGCACTGCCATCTTGTCTTTCAAAAAGTTTCAGAGGTCAAAATGTCAATGTGAATCTTGCTCTGAGCCCTGCTAGGCTTCTAACCGTAGAACTCGACCTTTAACCCTTTACCAGCTGTCCCATTTTGTGTGCAAGGCTTTCCAAGCGGTTATCCCCAATTCAAAGTGATCCTGGATACTGATAGCTGAAAAGCAGACCTATTCCCCTCCTGTGTGCCAGCAAGTTAGAGGTAAAAGAATAACTTCTGCTAGTTTTTATATTTATTTCCAATTGTAAGCAGTGTGCGGTATACTTTTCTAGCAGTCTAGAGGTAAGCTGTTTGTCTTATCCCTAAATGTGTACATTTACTGAAACCTAAAAGCAGTTTGAAAGCTGTTCTGAATTGCAGACCTGCATTTAAATAGTGAATTATGCCCAATTTTGACTTTGATGTTTGGGGCACTTAAAATGAATATCCTACAATGTTTTGCATAATAGTCATCCCCAGAATGTTCCCTACACATTCCAGAGATGGGGCATCAGAAATATATAACGTATACCCTTATAAAAATGAGTTTTGTACGCCTAGATAAAGTGACATTTCACATGTAAGTTTCCATCCCATTGTGATACAGCATCGCTTAAATTCAATTTTGATGCTAGAAATTCACAGTATGATGATTTAGGCTTTATAAAGATTAAAAAACGAATTTAATGCACTTATTTTCAATAATATATATTCATATAATCAATAATTTTTATATTAACTCCAACCCTTTCCATTTATGAAAAAGCAAGCTTCGTTCCATTTTGCCTTCAACATGTATTAATTTATAACCCTAAGCATAGAAGCCTAACTTGAAACATGAAAAATCTGCACCACTTTTTTAAGGACAGTTATTATTTAACATCAGAACCACGGATGTGCTTATGTAAAAAGGCATTAAGAAAGGAAATCCCTTTCGTCAATTTTTCCCTGTTTATCCAAAATAATGAAACTGATTTGTTTGTAACTTTTTCAAAGCATGCAAGCCTCTATACATCTTAGCTGACTCAGCATCCTTTGCTATCTGTGGCCTACAGTTAAAAAGACAGCTGCTTCTCAGTGACAGTTAAAACATAGCTGTTGTACAGCTTCTTTTTTTAGTGTTGAAATGTAAGCACAGTGACAGTCTATTTAAAACTGAAGCAGTTCAATGCAGTCAAATCTATCATTCTATAATGTGTGTTTAGTTTAGGAACAACCAAATTCACTCATATGATGTGAATGCCTTTAAATATCTAATACAATGTATCTAAGGAAAATGCTTTAACATTTCGTATTTTAGTTTATTTATTGTAAAACACACAATTTCTTTTTTGAGGCCTATTTTATTCCTATTCGATGTGAATTCTAATTTTGTCTTTAGCATCATGGCAATTTGCACACATGTATAGTGTCTTACTCTGTCAATTTAATAGTAACATGCAGCTATCTAGCATATGTTATATAATTCATTTCTGGATTTTTATTTAATATTAATTTAATGAAATTTCGCATAACAGAATGATGACAGCAAAAAACACTAACAAACTCACTGAGCTCATTTCAAACATTTACAGAAGGGGGGTCATACATTCAGAACACACAATACAGCGCGCTTAAGGCTAGCCATTCTTACACAAAGAGCGCAATCGCTATTTACTCACACAAGTACTATCAATGTCAAATCACAAACCACATAGACATTTTGAACACACATTTAACCCACAGATCAACACTTAGGATAGAAACAAAAGACAGCAAACAGACTGTACTTAAACCAAACCATTTGTAAATACTAGTTGTAAGTCATATTTACAAGAAGAGCTTCTCAAAAGTAGAAACACTGCACAAAAACAGCCCAAAGACTGTTCCGTTTTGAAGAAGCCAAAATACACCAAATTCACTAGTTTTGGCTGGCAGAACACAAAGAAAATCACTCTGCATATCTACATTGATAAAAGTGTGCAAAATAGGATCCTTTTTATGCACATATTTGAATTCCATGGGGTACTTTGTCACCACGGAAGACATACGTTCTTATACCTAAACCTATTTAGGTATCCGCTCTGGTGGAGCCGGCTGATTCTATTCACATCACATTCCATATATTTTCATCACTTTATCACTTGGTATCACTTTTTATATCTCACTTTATATATCTCACTTTTTATATCTCACTGTATATATATCTCACTTTTTATATCTCACTTTATATATCTCACTATTTATATCTCACTTAATAATATATCTCACTTAATATCACTTTAAATCTCACTTTATATCATTTATCTCACTTTATATCACTTTAAATCTCACTTTAAACTCTCTCTTTGCAGCCGGCGCACTTCTCTCACTGTCAAGTTCTGAAATGACCTAACTGTCGTTTTGCGAATACTCACGCCAAAAAGGTTCTCAGTCAGAAGCGGTAAACATGTGGAGGATCAAAATCAGGAAGACCAGAAATATACTGAGCTTCGGAGGGAGAGAATCTCAGTGCACAGGGTACCTCCTTAGTAGATTCCTGTTCTGTCCTTCTCAGTAGATTCCTGTCTCCTGTCAAGACCACTCCCTTAGATAGCCGCTTCTGATGAGGTCCACGATGAGGCGCCATTTGTAGAAAATAGAAACCTTCTCAGTGGTCTCACTGATACACCTGGTTCTTTAAAACCAACAGAAAAGAGATTGGCACAGAAGCTGTAATATAAAATACATCTTTATTAACCTCAGATGAGGGAGACTACGTCACACAGTACCCTTAGGAACTGTTGGAGGCATTCTAAGAAGTAAAGAAAACAGGGGCCTTATATATGCTTAGGTTACATTAGTCAGCTTAAAACCAAGAGGAGGGCCTGGCATGTACCAGCATGCAAAATGACTAATATGGTATTCACGATTTGCTTGCTCAACAAAGTGGGAGGAGAGTCCAAACTGAGCTCATAAGTAAGAATAGCCTGACAGCTCTATACTAGGAGCAGATGCATTCTACTAGCTAAGCCCCTCTGAGCATGTGTAAGGCTCTGGAAGAGGGAGAAAGCACATGGCCAGCACATGGCTAACTAAAATGGCTACCAAGTACAACATGGCTTTCAGCTCATGCTAACAGATCCCTGCAATCTTTAACAACCCAACACTTCAGCACACCTCTGTACCTGTGGAAGACTCAGAAGGACTGTTGTGGTGCTTTGCAAGAAGGAAAGCTACTCTGTGACCTGCAACCCTGCTGCCTACTTCTCTGGTGCCTGAGTGGAAGGACTAGCTAGACATGCATCTTGATTATAGGATAGCAAGATTGACCCTGAGGGCTAGTTGGCAGGCCCTCTGATTAGAGCCTTAGGGGCAGAGAAGGCTCCAATCACTTTGAACCCAGCAGCTGGGCTCATCCTTCTCTGAGTCTTGCCCCGAAAGTGGCTCCAACCCAGTCTTGGACCCTTGGAAATGGTCCTGAAGGTGCTCTTTCAGTTCAGCTTTGGTTCTGTGAGCAGAATGGACGCAGCAACTCCTTACAGCAACTTTGGAACTGCTGCTGAACTATGCATCCTTAATGCAGGACTTCTCAATTCAGCCCGCTGCATCCACAGAACCGCCCTGAGCAACACATCGTTGATGCAGACCTTCACATCACAAGTCCCTTGTAGACTCTTTCTCAATGATGATACAGAATTCTGCATTACAGCCCTCCTGCTACGGGATCCACCAGTGCGTAAAGCATCTTCGACACAGGACCTCAGAATGCTCCACAAACCAGCATTTAGGGTACTTTTGTTCAGAGGGTCTAATTGTATCTAGCCTATACTCCATGTCGGTCATCCAGAACTTGTGACTTTGTTCCACTCTGGCATGACCAGATAACCACAGTTTGCACTTTTAGGACCTATTTTCACTTCAATTCTTAAAACTGCATATGTCTGGATCCACTGATTGAATTTTTGTTGTTTTGGTGTCAACTAGTTTCTCCATTTTTCTCAATTTTTGTAAATTGGTGTGAGAATTTTCCTCTGTTGTGTTTACTTTATTAACGTTTGAAGGGCTGCATAAATGCTTTATACATTGCCTTAAAGTTAAACCTGACTGCTGGTGCCAAACTTCCAGAGGGTTAAGCACAGGCTAATTTGGAATTTGCTTGTGATTTAACCCCGGAAGATACAGTGGTTGCTGCTTGAGTAGGGTTTCACCGCTCTCAACTAGTAACCTAATTTCCAACACAATCTTTGTTGTACTTATTAGTCTGTTCAGATTTTACAAGGCAGAGAGTTAACCAGTCCCTTCTTCAGTAACTTGGGGAATTAACTTTTACTACAGTTACTGTGAGCTGTTGTGAGCTTGTGCTTGCATCTCTTAAGTCATGTAGGATGTTCCTATCTTGAATTTTACTCAAGTTTGGAGAGTGTTTGTGTTCCCTTTCACTTTCAATAATGTCTTCTTTGGTGGTAGTTTTACCGTAGCAAGAATTATGTTTCTCAAATTTGAATTTACCTTTGAAAAATTGAAAGACAAGAGGCTTTTGGCAAAACATGGAACAGTTGTTTAATTAAACGCATCAGCCAGGAGAAGACGCAACAGAGTCGGGGTCTTAAGACTGTCTCAAAGCCTATTGGTTTCGTTGTCATTTTATACATTACATGAAACATCATAAACCAACTTTCGCATTCCTTTGGTGACAGAAAATTTGGGTCTAATCATGTGCCATAAATCAAGTTTCCTGATAAGAAGCACAGGTGGGCCTAGACCTAGCGTGGACACAATGCAAGGCCACTGGGTATGTGTCCAGATGTCCGACATGGGGAGCGTGTGATCACTGTGTGCAATGTGCATGCTCTGTTCTGGTTGGCTGTGTATTTCTAACTTAGTGTGGCATCTGACTTTATGGTGTTTTGGGAATGCTCACCCCTCCAGCCAAACATGTTTTATTCGGGGCAATCTGCAGGGACCTTTGTGGTGTCACCTCCTATCTGTGTGATCAATCAGGGTTTTACTGTTCATGTGTTTGTTGAAGGGTTACTTGCCACCCCACCTGTGATCTGTCAATCAGTTACTTCAAGCCTGGGTCACAGGGCCTGCCTAACCCATTATTTCTGACTCAGGTTGAGGAGGAGGTCATATTGGCTAAATTCAACAATGGTAGTAGGTGTAGCCCTTGGCTGCACTCGGATTTTCAGCTAAGCGGAGATACCAGATGATGAAAGTTGCCAACATGGTGGGCTGATGGGATTTAGTCCTTTGTAAAGGTCCTTCTCTAAGCAAAACATTTTTGTCTGTTGCTGTCCGATTTTTTTGTTTTCTAGACCAATAGTTTCTTGTTTGTTATAAAAAATTCAACAATGGACATGTGAGTTCATTTTTGAACATACATATATCATGGTGTACAATAACATCATGTTTTCCAATATTAACAATACAATCCTTCAATGGAAGTGCTTTCTTTGCTACAGGTGTATCCTACATAACTTAATAGCTGATTCCTTTGTTGTCATTTCATATATTTTGCATTTTCCAACACTATATCTGTATATTACAGCATTATTAAAATATATGACGTTTTTATGTAGATTATATGTTCTTAAATAAGTTACATGACAGTTGGTTTATGATGCAACCAGTGGCGGCTCCTCAGCAAAGGCGGAGGAGCTTTGCCCCACTGCTTGAACAGCACACTAAATACAAAAAATGAAATACTAACGTTTGTTATTATCATTTTGTTTTCCCTATTCATCTTGCAGCTAAAGCCAGGGGTGCGGGGCTGGGCCCCACGCATCAAAGCGGTAGGAGTGGTGCCAGCACCTAAAGTGCACATGTGGTTTGGCTGGCCATCTCGGGCCAGCCAAAGGGTTATGCGCACTCTGCATGTTCACGCAGGCTGTATTACAGCCTTTGTGGAGAACATGCATAGCCTGCCAGCCCATGTCTGAGGGCCGAACCATGGCGCTCAGACCAATCACAATGCTGCTGTATGGCGGCATTGTGATTGGTTAGGGGATTCTGGGAGGCTGTGTGCTTCCTGCAAGAGAAGAACGGAGGACTGAGGAAAAAGAGGCAGCAGGCAGCAGTATATGTAAGTGCTTTTTGTTATTTTCTATTATTTGCCGGCCCCTCCCCCGCCACACCACCTCTGTTCGGTAGTAGCCACTGGATGCAACTCCTGGTCTGGCTATCTTAGTGGAGCAGGCCTTGAGTCAAAACGTATGCTTTTGTGTTTTGATCTACCTTTAGTAACACACACTTTACACAAAGCAGTTCAAAGTAACACTAAGAATTTTTTTTTTGCCGGGAAAAGTGCACCTTCCAGGTGCAAAACAACTATTTTACTGAATAGTAAATGACACTCACCATTTGCATCTTTGCATCACACAAGCGCTGACGCAAAGCATTACTTAATGTGGGCCCACATGGTTTATTTTTTTAACGTTAAATAACAATGTTCATTGTGCCACATGAGCTGCTTATGCTATTTCCATTCTAATTGTTACTCCATCAATATTCTGTAAAGGAATGCAGGCGCGTTAGTGACAACACTTGTTCAAATATGATCTACTGTTTTTCTCTTAAAATGAAACAATGGCTTTAAGAATGACTTTATTCATATATGACATATGTGATGGACAGCAGCACACTCCTACCAGGCACATTTCAAGAGTGATCATGTGTGGAAGGCGTCAGTTTAATTGAACTCTCATGCTGACAGAATAATCCTGGGAAACTATCAAACAGCATTAATAGTTGCACACGGGGATGAAAGCGCCACAATTGAATAACTTGTATGATTTCATTTCATCTCTTTTTCTTGTTGACATGAATATTTTTCTTCACTGCTGTGCTGATTTCAGCTCTGTAATCACGCACAATTAATTTGACCATGACGGATGCTCTCAAATCAAGCTGAACATGACATACTTCGAAAGAGTTTTGTAAACTAAATAAGCTATCTTAAAACTTTTTTTTCTTGATTAGCTATGTGATTGTAGGACTCGCGTGGACAGGATTTAAAGCTATGTACTCATGGTATTCTAATTCATGAATCTCAAACTAAAGACCATGCTTCTATGTTGTACTATGTGGTTGTCGACAATTTGTATTACACTAGTTATTAAAATAAACATATCAATAAATTGCCAGCGCAGTTCAACAGCAAAGCAAACTGGACAGGGGAAAGCAACACCATTAGGGAGACACAGACAGTCTTGTTACTGCTTGGTGATACCACCAAACAAAATCAGTAGCTCTTCGGTTTACATATTCCCATAGAGATTCAAGTGCTTTTAATACAGTGTAAATGTTCGGTTACTTAACAAAAATGGTCTTTTCAGGCAAGTACATTTTCAAAGGTACTTAGAAAGATAAATTCAGTCACATGAGACTTCTTAACCAAGCAAACCAAAACACATGTATGCCATTTTATCAAATACTTTGGATCAAACAAGAATCAGCTTTTGTAGTCAATGTGGAAAGGCACCATTCACGATGCTGCAATGCTGGCTTAGAGTATGTAAAACGAAGGCGTGGGTGAAGAGTCATAACACCCAATCATTCTTCTCTGCCGACCCTCCCCCACACTCCCCCCCCATCCCCGGGAAGTTTGGGATCTTCAAATATAGAGGCTCTTTACTTGAACAGCATCATGAAGGCATCTGGCTTTACTGTGCAGGAAGTGGGAATTGTTGTAGTGTGTGGTACCTTCTCGCAAGAATTGAGAAGTCGAAAAGGGTACCAACAGAAAGAACATCGTGATTTTATGTTGTTATGTTACTGGTTAGTCAGAGGGGGGCATACTGTTTGGTCTTTGAAAAAGATGCAGACTCCTCAGCCACACTAAGTGATTTGATATGATGCTTCTTCATATGGGGAGCTCAGAGCCAGCAGCTAATGTTTCAAGGCGGCTCTCCACAAACACTTTTTTAGGTCTTGCCTACGTAGCGCGCATTTGCTGCCTAGGAAAAAGACCTTTAGCCATCGATTCAGTTTGTGTCCCAAAAAATGTGCGTGTGTTGCATTGCTTTCAATGGCAACGCATGCACGTTTGGCGATTCCCTTGCGGGAGCGAGCTTTGAAACCATATGTTTTTAATTAACTTGCAAACACATGGAGCCCCTGGCTCGGTCCCGCAAGGGAAGCGCTTTGTGTGCTCTCTGCCACACTCCCCTCAACCTTCCCACTTTGTAAACCCGCAAGGCGTGCAGGTTTGTTTTTAAAGTATTTAGCGCTCTAAACAAACTGATCTGCCTCTTGGCACTTAAAGTGCAATGTATTATAGTTTCATTTACATAGCAGTTCGTTCATCTATTGAGGCGTCAAAGCACATTTGTGGATGGATTGCTTGTTATTTTGCTCTTATTGGAAGTGTTTTTTTATGGGAAATGTTCTGATGTCATTCCTCCTCCCCATATTTGTAATCTTATTGTGTTTTGTCGGTGTTCCTGAGTGTGAATTGTAATTGAAAATGAGTGTAAGAAGATGTTTAAGATCGATGCTTGCACTTGGATACAGTGTGACCCATGCACGCATTATTGTGCCACGTTTGACAGGCGATGCTCAAACTGCATGGTAAAATAAAGAGGCATGCAGCTGTGTCTATGTGCAGGTGTAGGAGAAAAGCGTAAGGATAGGTGTGGTGTGAACCACTCACCTCTGCCACAGGCACTCAACCTGCTGAGCTACCTTAGCTCATGTTACTCTTTTGGAGCTAATAGACAATATCTATAACTGCAGAAAAATGAGCTGAGCGGCCTCTTGCTGTTTTCTGCCCAGCGCCAGATGGTGCTGGGGCCCAGATGTGCCTGCCCGGTTAGGGCGCCAGGTGTGCTCCCTGTCAAGCAGCTGGCAGCAGGGTTCTGGGCTGCCAGTTCAGAAGCGGAGTGTGTGGGCACTGCACACTGGACGCTTGTGAATGAAGTGTTAGGTGCTGGTTTGGCTACCAACTCGGATACTGTGATGCTGCCAGCTGCTGTCTAGTGTAAACAAGGCACGGTAGCACGAGCAGGCTTCCAGTTTGTTTTCAAGCCCACCTGACAATGATCAATTGCTTTTTATATAGCTCTGTATACCTCACACCTGGTGTTTTTAAGCACTGTGAACAATAAGGATTGCTATGGTTCAATTTAATAACACAGACCTCGGAAAAACAGCGTACTGTGTCGACCTTGGCAGTATTCTAAACCACTGTGCATCTCAAGCACATCAGCAAGTGTTTAACCCTCTGAGCTATCCTTCTGGCATTCTGTTTTGGAAAAATACAAACACTGCATTTGTCCAAACATAAGACTGGATGAGGCAACTCACGGGGGAATCTTACTGGACCTTCCGCTAATGGAGAGTTTTGCTGCTAATGTAATCCCGTTCAGTGTGACCTGTGAACTGGATTGTCTGTCTCTGCGCAGGCCCTGTCTAGGGACATCACTGCTTCTTATTGTATTTGTGTAGCGATGGGGAAGCCATTAGGTTGTTTCAAAGCGCTTGAAGTTAGGGTGAAACAAAACAACTACTGGATGCCATTATCCCCTAAACTTAATGACAACACAAATAGGACTCTGTAACCATCCTCGAAATGCTGAGCGCATAATGAACTGCACAGCCAAGCAATGGCAGACTGTAACAAGCATTGGCATAGCCACTAGGTCTCGCCTTTGGGACCTCATGAGAGTTCAGTTATCCAGCACAATATCCTTGGTGCAACAACATCAACTGTTGCACGGCTAAACACTTAGAAGGTCCCAAAGGCGAGACCTAGTGGCTATGCCAATGCTTGTTTTTTTTTGTTGATGCCGTAAAGCTACTATGAATCTAGCTTTCAATGTTGAAAATTTTGGAGGTTTTATTACTGCTACATTGTTGTAATTGATCAATCATAAATGTATTTTATTGGATCCATTAATACTATTCCTTCCCTAGTCGTCACACTTGTCTTTTTGTGTCAGGTGAGAACGTGAACGGCGATATATGAGCCGTCCCTTTGTTCATATTTGGTCTGCTCTAAAATTGTAAATCTCTTGTAAACTATTGATTCATAATCAGGGAGGCAGCATGCTAGTGAGATTTTTGTGCACCTCTACCTGAACTCTGCCCTCTCAGACTGGATCTCTTTCAGCTACCCAGAAGCTGGTGAAATCAGACCGGGCTGGTGATCCCCTACAAATTCTGCATTATGTTGAGGATTATGCTTTATGGAAAGGATGTTTTGTGCGCTGCAATGTATTCAGCATTTTCTAAGATGCAATATCCAAGCAACCATTTACTCTGTTAAATATGCTCAATATCTTAGAGCGAGCTGAGGGCTTTTTTGGAGGACCAATTTGAGAGTTACCTAAGGCAGTGCTTCGCCCTAGCTCCTACTCTGACAGTACAGTTCAAATTAATAATACCTAACTCCCATTACCTAAAAACAACACAAACTGCTCTTTAAGTTAACACAAGCATAAACTAAAAAAACATTTCTAGCTCAATACCTTCACACTTCATACTACCAAGGGCAATACTGGTTGAAGACCTTCTACGTGAGTTATAAACCCAAGCCACAGGCTCTTGGCCATTTCCAATAAAGAAATTGTGCTGAAAAATGCATAATTTTACCCCATTGCTAGAACATGTTCTTGGGGAAAACATCTCCCCGTACCCCACTGAACGAATCTCAGGACAGCTCTTGCTCAGAAAAATTAATGGTTTCGTTTACGGCCCACCACTTTCAAATGCCACCAACAGCCTCTGCCTTTTAGTTCGGCTTCATTGTGTGCAGTTTTGTGACGTTCATCTAATAATGTTTTACCATATAGCTACATATGTCTTTCCTAAAGTTCTATTTTGCTCAGTGAATATAATGTTAGAATTATTTATTCCAGTGTTTATGTACACTGTAGGATAAACTATTGCCAGGATCCTGGGATAAGAGACATCGTCTTAATGTGAGCAGTGGCTGACCTATCAAATTGAGCAAATATGGGAATCTACAATGATACATTTTTTCTTTTCAAAAAAGAGATCTTAGGCTCCCATTAGCTAGTCTAGCATGAGCAGAAAGTCTTTCTAGAGTGAAAATATGTCAACAATTGTTTATAGCAAACCAAACGAGTATTATCACATGTATGGAAACATAGAACCTGATTGTGCCCATCAAGCTTAAGTAAAACTAGAAACGATGGAATTAAATTTAAATGAGGACAATGGGATACATGATTAGAATGTTGTTCAGCAAGGTAAGCCGTCCATTTAAAACCCTTCGAAAAAAGGTGCATGCTTGGAAAATCAATGGTAAGTAAAAATAGCTATAGTACATATTAAAGTGACCTATGAAGGTCTGACGAAAAATTCAGCACCACAATTAACTGCAGTACAAGTGCATGCATTTGGAATGAAAAAAAAACCTGGTGAGGACTGTTACCTGGATATTTTAGGAACCAGGAAAATTCAAGTGGATCCAACCAGCAAGAATTATCTGGAAATGGTTTTAGGTAACTTGGATGAACAAAGTAGAAATCTTTGGGTAAATGTTGGTTAGTCAATGGAACAATCAATTATCGGTGGCTCGTCGAGATGCAGTCACAGCGGGGTCAGATGTAGCAGCTGATTCAGGAGAATATTTCTATATTCTTACTTAGTCACATATTTGGCGTTCGAAGTGGCCCAGTGAGATGATTGTGTAAGCTCCATACGGAGTGGATAGCTCAGCGCAAAATTTTACTGCAAAAGAAAACCTTAGAGCAGGACAGTGGAGTCCACTTATAAGTCCACTTTTGGGCCAGTTGAAGGCTCCGGCTTCAATGAGATCTTCTGGGACTAGGAAATATGGAGCTAATTGTCATAAATCAGACTGATGCCCTATAAAACAAAGGTACTCACTTCGAGTTGGGCAAGATGGGAGCATTGCTATAAATTGGCAGTGGTTTCACTCCATCAAACGCTGGATTCCCATGTCCCATTTAGCAGTGGAGGAACCAGAGGCTTTCACTGATGCATGGGTCACCATACATATGAGGGAAAACAAATAATCAGCTCCACTAGCTGGGAAAGAACTCATAGCATACCAGGGTAGTTGCTTTTTATTTTCAAGAAAGGAACGCCTGCTTACAGGTTTTGTTTCTGAGAAAAAGTAAAACAAATGAAAAGCTAGTCAAACATTTCTTGGTGGTTGTCTCATAATTATCAGTGGCAAACGTGTATATATGCCTTATTAACAAATGTCCATTCTATACAGAGATTGCTGCCAGGAGGACAAGTATGTTTAATGATGGTGATTCAGTAGCTTCCTTTCTTTCTGTACCTTCTTCAACCTCCTGGTCATGTGGACCATTGCAGCACACTGGGTATCCATGCTCTCGGAAGTAGATCCTGTTATGTGAAAGAATTTCTGCCTGCCTTTAGACAGACAGGGATACTTTTTGACACTGTTGTCATCAAAGTATTCCTCCTTTATGTTATTCCAAAGTGGTTGTGATGTGCTAAAGGGTCAAGCACCAGCTTTTAAAAGGTGAATTAACATGTCATTCATAAGTGATTTTGATCCTATCCAGAAAACACTCCCTACAGCTGAATTTGTTACACCTCATTCTAGTTCCTGTTCATAGATGTCCCGGAAGAGGAGGCTACTGCATAGGGTGCCACCAAGATGGGACCATCACCTTGTCCAACTGGTCAGAAAATATATTGACTTGTTGATGGACAGAGGGGAGAGCGATACATCCAAATGCCACTTATAATTGGGCTGATAAAAACTTGCCCTGTCAATGTCTAATTTATGGTACTCAATATACCTGTCTCCAATTGGCACTTTTTACAAAAAAAATTAAGTATTTGAAGACTGGTCTTTATCTGGACCTGCCTGTAAGAAGAGAAAAATCATAGTTTTTGCCATTTGAAAAGCACAAGAACGACCCCATCTAAATTCCTTTTAGTACACAGTTGAAAAATGAACTAGCAGCTAAATCAGATTGCATTTTGCTTGTAAGCTGTTGAGGCAACTGTGAAATACTGAATGCTAATTTATTTTCCATGCATTTGCCTCGTGTTTCATTTTGTTCAATGGATCGCTATATGACTGCATTGATTTTCTCGCGTAGCCATTAGTGCCGCCAGGCACAGTTCAGGCTTAGAATAACTTTTTAATAAATAATGAATAAACATATAGATTAACAGTGCTACCAGCTTAACAGCAGGCCACGATTTCACCGAAAGAACCTTACAAATGTGTTTGTGAAGTTCATTAAGATGTTGAAATGCCATCTGTAAAAAAAAAAAAACAAGCTGCACGTTGTTATGCAGCCTGAGCGTCTTGACGCACCATATCTCGTAATAATTCCACGCCTCGGAAAGCAGAGTCAAACCAACGCGGCACTGCACATTCTATCACTCTGGTATTTTCATGGAAGTCTACAGGCTAGGGGGCTCTTTTCAGAGCAAGAGGTACAATCACGAACCCACCATGCCCCCACAACACCCCCATTCCCTTTATATTGGTTGCCTCCTGTAGTGTGGGGCTGGTTTGATGTTTGTGCCACGGACTTAAATATGGCCTCATTTACAAGCCAATTGTGGCGCTGGTGTGTCACTTTTTTTGATACATTGGCGGTGCAATGTGCCTGCCCATATTTACAAGGTCACTAAAGTCATCCTGTGTGACTTTTCAATGGCCTTGTAAATATGGGTCCCTTTCAAGCATTCCATGGGTGTTGCATGGGTGTTGCTGTGGGTGTCCCCAAGCAACATGCATGGGACCTGACACATTTCCAGATTTACAAAGTGTCGAATGTGTCAGAACCCTATACCTCCTCAGGAAGGCGTAGGAGTGGCGCAATAAGGAGAAATACTTGTATTTTTACTCATTTCAAAGGATGCTGCATTCTGTAGCAAGCATAGAAAGGGGAAAATTTATAAAATATAACAACCTAGGCAATTCAATACTTTAAGCTCATGGAAAAATGACAAAAGAAAAAAGGAAAATACCAATTCTATTCAAAACGATCATCAGTGATATAAATTTTATTAACAAACAAGGGAGTTAAGAACCATTAAAAAAGAAATTGATACTCAAATATTTTCAACCAATTTCACAATAAGAGAATAATAAAACAGATAAAGGTGGAAAAAAAATGTTGTTGCCACCTTTTTCTGTTTTATTATTCTCTGTATTTACATTATGATTTTTTCACAGTATTGTGAATTGATGCATTTATTGTTTAACTAATTTGTGAAATTGGTTGAAAATATTTGAGTATCAATTTCTTCTTTTTTAATGGTTCTTAACTCCCTTGTTTGTTAATAAAATGTATGTCACTGATGATCTTTTTGAATAGAATTGGTATTTTCCTTTTTTCTTTTGTCATTTTTCCATGAGCTTAAGGTATTGAATTGCCTAGGTTGTTATATTTTATAAATTGTATTTTCCTGACCTAGGAATTATTGTATTCAGATATTCAGGGGGTCCTTGTTACCTATACATATAGAAAGGGGAAAATGCCATCAATGATTGTTTTTTTGCAGGAAGGTTTTTTTTTCTGCACAAAAAACAATCATCTCCACTATGCAGGCACCCATGCAACATAATGCAAGGGTGCTTTCGCTGGTGCATGGCAGCCAATTGAGTTCCAGCGCAGGGGAAAGCACATGGATGCATCCCAATGTTGCTAATGCGGCGCATCCCTGTGCTTTTTAAATGATGCCGTTTAGCACAGGAAAATGGCTTGCGGTGCCACGCTGCATCATTTTGTAGTAAATGAGGCTCTTATTCAGGAAATGGCACTGCTGCCATCAGTGCAAGCAAGGTACACAGACCCCCATCTACAATCTGAAGAGTAAAATAGAGCCGTAATTTGCATGCTTTGGGCCACTATGGTCCTTGGTCCATGGTGCCACTGAACCTACTCCATTATTAATAGCCATTCCTCTGTCCACCTGTACGGATATTCTATGTGAGAACATTAGAGGGTGGGAATACTGTATATTACATTTCTGTTGCTACATGGACCACCGCTTTCCAAATGTATTATTTAAGGCTTGTCTTTTCGAAGAAGTGACATATAAAGTTAATGGTGACGTTATTCTAGACGGCACCCGTTTGAGGTTCAGTTGGTTTGATTTACACACAATCTGGACTTCCTCTCACATGTGTCCATTGTCAATAACGTCACCCAAAAATATCCTCCATCATGAAGCTTTGAACTTTGTTGTCAATGCTTATTAGACCATGTAAGAATCTTTTATTCTTCCTCCCGCTGACCTTTTCTGTGAGATGGTCTTAAAAATAGTCATGCCTTTTTGTTTTACAGAAAAAGTTACTATGCCTGACTTTCTGTTTGACAATTTTTGTGTTCAGTCTTTAAAGAAACCCGCCCAGTTACATAAAAATATATATTTTTCTTCTTATACTGACTTGTGTTCTCCTTTGATATCTTCAAGTTTAAAAAATTGGTAGAAGCCTTTGAGTTTTGGAAAAATCAGAAAAAAAGTACTGCCTGAAATATTCCAATGGTCCTGAAAACAGGAACATATTGAAGGTATACTTTCACATATGTAATATAGGCATATACTTTTGTTGGTCTGTCCTAAATGTGAATTTGTTTTTGCCTTAGCAAGACTAGTTTGAGCAGAAAATATCCTGTGGGAAGGATTGCAGAGGCTTAGGAGCCTATTTATAAAGATAAACTTACATGTGAGTAATGTACATATGCAAGTTTACTCTTACCCGTTTATGTAACTTTACTACTTTGGGCTGTGCACAATTTACACGTGTAAAGTATTCAAAAGTGAGGCTTATATGTCTCCACCCCCTGAAAGAGGTGGCGGAGTCAGTCTAAAAACATAAATGTACACATTTAAAGTTACTGCTAGTAAATTTATAACTGGTTTTACATTCCATACGTTTGGTTGGACCATCTGCACTTGTTGTAGATGATTCTAGGACTCTAGTTAATATTCCCGATGTCACGCCCTTATGCGGTTATATCAAATCATACCCTTATATAGGCATAAGAATCATACCCATATTAAGACATAACCAATGCAGTCCAAATACGGCAAGGCTACTCCCATAGACTCCTAGAAAGCACAACGCGTTCTTAAACAAACCAAGCCTACAGCAGCCCGGGAATTCCCCCTGCTTCTGTATTGATTTGTCCTAGAACTCCTGAAGTCCTGAAAGAACTGCGAGTTCTTAGTGACGTCTTATGTCCAACCTTACGTCAAACTTGGCACCTTCCAGGTATAAATATACCAGCATCTGCCTTAAGCAACACACAGTGGTTTGGAGCAGATCGGCTATCTACTTGCCTGACGCCCTGCTGATGCGAGTGCCGAAGGAAGCTGACCCTCCCTGCTGACGCACTGAGAGAAACGCTGTCTTTTCTCCTGCCGAGAAATCCAGCTCCAGTGTTCCCCTGTCACCCTTGCGGGGTGCTGAGAGATCAAGTCCTGAGAAAAAGCGATACAAGACATCCTTCATTCTATAACCAAGGTACGGAGCAGATTAGACCCACAGAGAATTCTTGATTCAGATTCTTGGCAAAAACTGTTAATCATCTACTCCTTCCCTGTACTAGGCTTAGGTTAGGTACACTGAGGTAGGCGTATCTTAGAAACACCAGTTGAGTACGTTTAGTCATTATTTTATTGTTGTATGTATTTTATCCATTTTAAGTATCTTATGGCTTAGAACCCATATAAATGCTTTTACAGTAATATTTCATAATACTCATTTTACTGCACACACTTTACTTTATGACGAGTATTGCAATTGTGGCAATTCACTTCTCTTGCATGAGAAAGTAGACTGCTCAATAAATAACCTTTTTATTGAAAACGCCCGTCTCTCTATTTCTCTGCACTCCTGGTGAAACTAAGCATGCACGATTGACTGAGTGAAATAGCTATATATTGTTTGCGCAACTCTGGAGATATACTCCTTATTCTGGGGGAGCAAAGTTGTCATGCTTATGCGGTTGTTAAAAACTAATCCCTTCTTGTCTAATCAGGAAAGTTAACACCTTCTTGTTTACTCGAGAAAGTTTCTATGACCTCTGAGCTAGCTGGCATTTCATAGTTAAGTCTAACATATTCAATAGTCAACCTCAGTCCTACGTCTACACTGTCGTTTATGTTATTCCAATGCGCAGAGCCTATTGGTATTATAGGAACTACACTACATGGCGGCCAACATTTGGTAAGGCTATAATTTAACGCTAGATACTAGAGTAACTCAGTTGTGCTTTTTCACACAGACCCCTTTTTTCCGTAAAAACTCCAATAGACATCTGGAGTGGGTAAAAGGTTAATATCCGCCAGAACTTAGTAGGAAGAGATTCCTATGTATTTTATTTTTTGGTTTAGTCAATGTTGAAGGATAAAGTGTTCCAAAATATTGTGCACCTAATCTTTGTTTCCTTGAAACTTGCTCTGCAAACTTTCATTAATTAATGTCAACTAACGGCGACAACAATGAAACCGGTGGAGCTGCAGTAGATGCAAATCAACCGGGTTTTCACGTTACAGGGTTTAATGAAAATGACCTGGATGCGAAAAACATCCTGGTAAATGTAAGGAAGAGTGTAACTATAAAACGTATAGAAAATGGTGTATCATCGAGAGGTGGTACAGTCATATTTGTTGTTGATGCACATGAATGTCGGCAGACAGAGGCATTCTATTCTTGGATACATTTTCCAGCAGCAAATGCTGTAACACACGAGTTCCACTACTACAAAACAGGGGAACCTCCAGCGGAATACGTTCCTTTCGAGGATGTTGAAATTCCACTAACTTACCAGGAGCATCAGCTCTGGTTTAATGGCGCCCTAAAACATCAAAATCACATTACCAGGCTCGGTCCACTAGGTAGACCAGGAGCCACATTGCCGGTTCTAGCCAGCTTTACACCACATCCTGACAATGAAGAAATGTCAGACAGAGAACTTTTAGTTCAACTAAAACAATTAATTAAAATACATAGACAATTGATACAATATGTCATGCGGACTTTAACAGTCCAACCTGCGGTAAAAATTCCACAGCACACCCCTCACCAGGGGAACACTAATACAATTACACCACAGACTATACAATCAGTCATTGGTAAATTACCCGCAAAACGGGAACAAATTCCGTTCTGGTTAGCTCAAAAGATTACTCAAATAGAGGCAGTATTTCCTGATACTACCTCTCACGAAAAACACAGAATTCTGACAATCTGCCTACCAATGGGGATTGCACCACATGTGGAGGACTGTGACACTTGGGAAAAAGTCTTTGCTTCAATTTACACAAAAACACATGGTGTTCCGTCTATGGCAGTTTTACCAGATGTACTAAGACAGATTCAAAATTAATACGGTCCAGAGCCTGCTTTAAATCTAGGTATGAAATTACTGAAAGACTTTGCGCAAGTCTCGGTTATACTACTAGCCAGCATAAAAGGAGAAGCAGCATCCGTGACGATCCACCAGAAATTGAAAGGAACAGAAATAGCAGACCAACCTTTTGAACTTGCCAAAATAATTGAAAAATCCTATAAAGAATTAGGTAGAGACAGTTTGGGTGGGAAACCACTAAAACCACAACTAACAGAAAATCCTGAAAAGACTTTCATTATAAATAATTTAATAAATCAAAAGAAGAAGTGGGAAGGTAATAAACAGACCTCTCCCAGAGAAAAACAGTTTAATACCAGAGGAAGGTCTCCCCAATGGAGAGATAGATCTCCAGACTGGGGGGTAGGTCTCCCCAACGGGAGCCCTCTGAGTAAAGATATAACCTTAGAAATAGGGAAAATTTGAAAAAACCTGACAGATATCAAGATATTGATACACGTCCCTCTCGATCTTTTCAGACTTCCTCACAGAAATCGGAGAGAAGAGGACGGTCAGAACATAAAGAAGAGCATGTCAAGTCCAAAGACAAAGAACCTGCTCATCAAAGTAAAAAATTACAGTTTCACAAAAAGAAGGTAGCCAGTACTAAATTAAAACCTGCTGAGGATTCTGAGGACACAACTCAAGAACGGAGAATGGGCCCAGACAATGCTAGACAGCCCAGCAGAAGTGACCATAGCTGGCAAGATCCTGAGGAATCTTCTGGAGACAGTGGACATGAATAAATACATTCAAGTGGAAACTGCAGATACCAGAGTTAGCGTGCCCCATAAATTATATGAAATAACATTACGTATAGAGGGGGACAAAACTAGGAAAATAAGAGGTGTCTTCTGGGAGAACCTATCTAAAGGTTATGATGTCCTTCTAGCAGAAAAGGACTGGCCACCAGAGTTTGTCGGGGAGTGCCCACATGGCGAAGAAATGATTATGCCTGCCTTACTCAAATCACATTCCAATTCATAAAAAATACACATATGCTAGAAAATGGGCAGTGGCCCATACTCCTGCATTATATAAAAATCATGTAGGATGGGATGAGGATTCTCCTCACCATAAAATGCAGTTAAATATTCAACCTACTGCACAAAGGCAGTATCCTGTTAAGCAAGAAGCTAAACAACAAGTCAGGGAGATCTTAGATCAACTTGAGTACCAAGGGTTGATTGAAACATGCACCTTACAAATGAACAATCCTTTGTTTCCTGTATCCAAACCAGACAATTCATATCGTCTAGTATTGGACTACAGACACTTAAACTCCTGTTGCAAAACATTTGTAGTACAAAATTCACACAGTGCAGCACTGATGAATAACATTGTGCGCAAAAAGCATAAAACAACATTAGATATTTCAAATGGTTTCTTCTGTCAAAACATAGCACCAGAAAGCAGGTATTTGACCGCTTTCTCCAGTATGGGGGCCCAAAAGCAAATTTGTCGTCTCCCACAGGGATTCAAGAATAGTCCAGGATTATTTTCAGCCAGAGTAACAGAGTTACTACAAATGTATGATGATGAGGCATTATCTTATGTCGACGATATCCATCTAACAGACGATGACCTGGAGACACACTTGAAAAGAGTGAACACCATAATACTTGGGTTCGCATCTGAAGGGTACAAATTTAACTTTAAAAAGTCACGAATTGCCCACCTCACTGTCCTATTTTTAGGATATGAGTTATCAAGTGAAGGCAAAAGCCTAGCAGACAACTTCTTAGAGAAGTGTGCAGTACTCCAAGCCCCAAAAACGCTGAAAAACTTACAATCAACTCTAGGTTTCCTAAATTTCGGAAGAACTTATATTCTAAATTATGCAGAGAGGGTTAAACCGCTCTACCAACTAATAAATCCTGCTTTCAAAGCAATTAATTGGACTCAGATACACACAGAAATGTTACGATCATTACAAACAGACATGTTAACTAAAACAAAACTGCAAACGCGCGCGAACAAACGCAACCTTGTAATCCGAGTCATCCCAGGAAGATGCAGATTTACATACTTAACCTCTAATGAGGGAGAAACAGCACCAATAGCTTCCAAATCACACTTGTACACACAAGCTGCAATGAAATTCAGTCCCACTGAAAAGATTCTAACTGCGGTACAAACTGCTGTAGCAAAAGAAGGAGCCCTGACACAAGGTAAACGCATAATAATCGTTACACTAATACCTGCCCTAGAAGCAGTAACAAGAGCAAGCATTCCGAATGCTAAAGCCTTACATCCGAGATGGATACAATGGGTTAATTCTCTTGCTGCATCAGACGTAGTATACGAATTTGATCCTGACTTAAAAATGCAAGAATTTCTCCAATACGAATACGAATGTCCTCTGCCAACTGAAATTATACCTCTGGAACAGTACACCTGTGTAATCTACACAGACAGATTTGCACAACACCACGTTGTGGATAAAAAAGCATATAGTGCTGCGTGCGCAATTGTAAAAGGACGCTGGCGCATAGGTAAATATAAACCGTTAATCACTAAAACTGAAAGGCTCAGATACTGCACAGTTCAGCGAGCTGAACTACATGCTTTTAAGATGGTGCTTGAAAATGCAGATCGCTAATTCCCCACACTAATAGTGTGCGATTTGCAATACTGCGTCAAATCTTACAATAATTCCATGCAGAACTGGATGGAAAATGGTTACAAAGATGAAAGAGGTTATCCCAATAGCCTCTGTACATTGGAATAACATAAACTACAGTGTAGGCGCAGGACTGAGGTCGCCTAGATCTCTATTGAATATGTTAGACATAATTATGAAATGCCAGCTAGCTCAGAGGACACTAGAAACTTTGTCGCATAAACAAGGTGTTAACTTTCCTGATTAGACAAGAAGGGATTAGTTTCTGACAACCGCATAAACATGACAATTTTGCTTCCCCAGAATAAGGAGTATATCTCCAGAGTCGCGGAAACAATAGAAAGCTATTTCACTCAGTCAATCGTGCATGCTTAGTTTCACCAGGAGTGCAGAGAAATGGAGAAACGGGCGTTTTCAATAAAAAGGTTATTTATTGAGCAGTCTACTTTCTCACACAAGAGAAGTGAATTGCCACAATTGCAATACTCGTCATAAAGTAAAGTGCGTACAGTAAAATGAGTATTGTGAAATAATACTGTAAAAGCATTTATATGGTTTCTAAGCCATAAGATACTTAAAATGGATAAAATACATACAACGATAAAATAATGACTAAACGTACTCAACTGGTGTTTCTAAGATACACCTACCCCAGTGTACCTAACCTAAGCCTAGTACAGGGAAGGAGTAGATGATTTACAGTTTTTGCCAAGAATCTGAATCAAGAATTCTCTGTGGGTCTAATCAGCTCCGTACCTTGGTTATAGAATGAAGGAGGTCTTGTATCTCTTTCTCAGGACACGATCTCCCAGCAACCCGCAAGGGTGACAGGGATACACTGGAGCTGGATTTCTCTGCAGGAGAAAAGACAGCGTCTCTCTCAGTGCGTCAGCAGGGAGGGTCGGCTTCCTATGGCAGTCGCATCAGCAGGGCGTTGGGCAAGTAGATAGCCGATCTGCTCCAAACCACCGTGTGTTGCTTAAGGCAGATGCTGGTATATTTATACCTGGAAGGAGCCGAGTTTGACATAAGGTCGGACATAAGACGTCACAAAGAACTTGCAGTTCTTTCAGGACTCCAGGAGTTCTAGGACAAATCAATACAGAAGCAGGGGGAATTACCGGGCTGCTGGAGGCTTGGTTTGTTTAAGAACGCGTTGTGCTTTCTAGGAGTCTATGGGAGTAGCCTTGCCGTATTTGGACTGCATTGGCTATGTCTTAATATGGGTATGATTCTTATGCCTATATAAGGGTATGATTTGGTATAACCGCATAAGAGAATGAAATCGGGAATATTAACTAGAGTCCTAGAATTATCTACAACACACTCAAGATGGAATCCTCTGCACACTTTACAAGATCTCTGCCACATGAGCAGAGACCTTTGCATTGAAGAGATAGGAGAATTGCATGTACCTGAATCCAATCACACAAACCCGACACCCATTCCCTCCTAACAATGTAAATACTACCCACAACTAAGATTTGTTTTGTACTTTTCATTATTCCATCCAGAAGCATGTAGTCCTGCCATCAAAAGAAGACAAGAAAGTCCACTGAGGAGGAAACAGCACTAGCATTGAAATTTGTGGTGAAATACAACAAACAACCACAAGGGCTGCCTCCATTAACCCTCAGTGGATGCCAGAGGTCAGCCATATGGCAGGAGGTGATCGACTCTGTCAATGCATTGGGGAAGAAGCCCACACAGTGGAAGATATTAAAGAAAATGGCAAGACTAGAGGAGGTGGACAAAGGAGAACTTCTCCAGGATTCAGCTCATGGAACTACTGTCTGGAGAGCCAACTGGATTCTATCGCTGTCTCACCCTCTGCAAGGATGCAGGTCTCTCCAGAGTGCACCCCAACCTGGTACATGGACTGCCTTTTCACAACAGCACTAACGTGGTGCCAGGTAAAATGGCAAACTACTCTCTGTCTCTATCTGTCCCTCTCACTAAAGGCAAACCAATGATCACTCATCCATATCTGTTTTCATCCACACTACCATTGTGAGGCACATCTCACATATACCCCTTCAAAAACACACTCAAACTCACCCCGATGAATTTCTACATGCGGTATTATTTAAATTTTTTACTTCTCTTGATAAAAGTCTCTCTTTTCAGTAAATAGGTTGCAATAGCTGGGGAAGGAGTCATTCCCAGTGGAGCAGGGCAATACACAGGGCATGTTTTGCAATACAAAGTGCCTACACCGACCGGAATGTCCTTATGCTAACAATTTGATTAACACACAATAGAGAATTTCTATTACTTGTTTGGTTGAACCGTAATGCTATATTTTACAATGTGTTCTGGAAAAGTGTATAATGGTAGTTAATAGTAATCATGCTATTTGTACTCTTACACTATTGTATTCTTATAATTTAGTTTTAACGTTTGTAGGCCCTGTGTTGTTGTCAAACCCACTAACTGTCATTGTAACAGCAACTGCTCCTAGCAGGGCAACTAAACCTGGACTGGCACCATACAGCAAACGGATGGTGGGCAGTGGTATGTTAAATGTGTGTTCTCTTACATTTGGATTAAACCCCTTTCTTTATTACTGAATGGGTAGCTGTAGGTCTTTTGTCAGAATTCACTAATGCCCCCATACTCAGTGTGTAATGCAATTGTAATATTACATATTGTCTTACATATTTTGCTTTAGACTTGCAATGTAAGGTACCTTGTCTAAACTTGCAGGAGAGAAATATTTGTCAGCCCCAAAATGATTATTGAAACCATATAAATAGCATCTTCTTGTATGATTACGAAGACCTACTCCTAAATAAATACCTCTCTATACTGTCAGCGTCCGTGGCACAACAGCCTTGGGTGTCCACCTCGAGAACATCAGCACCAATGATCTTAAGGGATACCTTAACGGCAAATCTGAAGTCCTCTACCATCCTTTTGTTAGGTAAGTCTGGTATTCTCTGAACTTAACTTCTGTTGTCTCATCATTAGATCTTTCATTAATCATT
Source organism: Lissotriton vulgaris (assembly GCF_964263255.1). Taxonomy (NCBI): domain Eukaryota; kingdom Metazoa; phylum Chordata; class Amphibia; order Caudata; family Salamandridae; genus Lissotriton; species Lissotriton vulgaris. Next base: position 1,212,105,523 of record NC_141694.1, read on the forward strand.
TATTACCATTTTTAAGTATATTTAGTGCTAAAAGTCAGTTTATTGGTATTGCATGTTTCAATTTATTTTATTCATCTCGAATGGTGTCAGAATTTGTAGTCATGATGATATTTCTAGATTGACAACATTTATTGAGCATAACCCCTTTTTCTGTAGCTGCTGGATCTAGAGATGTTTTGGAAACATCAACAACATTGACATAGGTTCAGCTGCTGCCCTCATGGGGTATCTCCAGAAATCTAATCTTGGTGGCTGCACCTGGTGACTTCACATGTTAGAGATAAAAAAAAGTTCTATTCATGGATCAACCCATAATTTAATATGTTGTAAGTTCAGATGGTAATCAATGTGAAATATATTTGCAGAATGACTATTTAAGTACTGTGTTGAAAATGTGACTCAAAACTAGATTTGCTGTACTTTAACTGCTGACTTCTTGTTATTCCAGGTACTGGGGACATTGCACCATGCAGTGATGCTAACCTATCTACAAGTGGAGGATGTCGGGCAATTCAAGGAGAGAATCCAATCCTCTATCAAGCAATGATGGCAGTGACCAGCACTGCTCAACAATAGGTGTGGGTGAGGAATTCTGCTCCGCCGATGGAGTTCGCAGAGTTTTGCCCACTCCGCGCTTCCTGAAAAACTCAACAAAGTGACTTAGAGTGGAGATTGTTTTACTGCTGCTGGTGAGATTTGTCAACACGGGCGGTAGCGGGAGGTCACGACTGCTCATGTTGAGAAGTCTGCAGCTCGCTTTGAGGAAGCTGTAGCTCGAGTAAAAGTTGTATTTGAGTGGCAGAAAGCCAAAGCACCTTCTGGCATGACACATAGTGTTGTTTGCACTGATTTTACAGCGTGGGACAAACTCAAGGTGCTAAAATCAAGCAGCGTGTCTTAACAGACACTGCCACTGGCGGAACTCCACGGAGCATGGCAGAAATGTTTTGGCACTTCACTGAGTTCTGCAGAGTTGAACTCCGCAAACTCCACCCAGGCCTACTCAACAATAAGAGGTGGGGGTGCAGGAACTGATCAATGAGGAGAAAGAACAGGGCCAAGTTGAAGAGTAGGACATTGTTGTCCCCACACAGAACATCTTGGAGAAGGCCACTTGACAGTCTGACAGCAGTGCTCACCTAAATAATTTCTGCAAATTGCCAGTCTTCGGCCATTCGCTAAACAGTCATGGATGCATGTTCCACCTGCACACCACTAACCTCAAAATAGCCCTCCACTAACAGGTACTTCTCTTCAATCTTCTACACACTCCTCTCATAAAAGAGCACCTCTGGGCTTCTTTAAATCGTCTGAAGAAGAGAAGACCCTTATTGCAAGAATGTATACCCCATTCATCAATCCCCCCACAGCCTCCCAGTTGACACTCTTCTCTGTGCTAGTAAGCCAGCTGAACATGTTTGACGACTTCATGTACAGGGGTTGGCATGGTGTAATGAGTATCAGTTTTACCAACAGCAGTCTCTAGGATGCCAGTAGATATTCATGCAATGGGGTTACTCTCTGTGGGATAGATGAAACCCTTGAAGGAGTCCCTCAGATGATTGACAGTCAACCCCATGCTTTGAATAACATTGAAATATGTTACCAAGATGTGGGAGCATGCTCCAAAAACATCTCAGAACTTTTGGGGAAGAGAGTCCAAAACAACATGCCTTGGTCATGAAGATGATAGAGGAAATAAGTAAAAAGGGCTACTCGCCATGACCAAAGCATGAAGTAAATTCTAAAGAGGTACCTCATCATAGGAGGGACACAACACCTGACAACTTTGCATCTCTGCTACAACCTGCAACACCTCCACCTCCTCAATCGCCAACACCACCAATTCAGCCATCCACAGCACAAGCCCAGTCTCACTCATTCTAACCACCAGCCTTGCATAGGTAGAGGAGTAGGAGAAACTCCACTAAATAACTGTTTTTGGTTGAAAAATAGCAACTCTGTCCCCCACACAGTCACTGTCACTGCTTTTCTTCATTAAAACTATACACACTTGTTTTTATAACAACCCTGTGTATAACCTTCATCTGTGTTGAATGTTTAATATTGCATTTAACACATAAGTAAGTGCTATACTTGTTTTGTTGGTTTGCCTATTAAGTGGTTGAATTGAAACATTTCATTCTGATATTGTAGGCATATTCTAATTAACTAAATCGTTATTTTGTAAATTGTGAAAACATGAAGAAAAACATTGAAGTATGATTTATAAGTATACTTTTATGATGAACGAAACCTAAAGTATTTAGGGCCTGATTTTTATCTTGACAACAGTGACGGAGTATGCTTACCACCAAGATAATGGTCAGCCCGCCCAATTTAGATGTGGGTGGATCATAGGATTAGTCATGGTAGAAACTGCTCCATCTCCACCATGATTAAATCCCTCTGATGGGCGTGTGGAGTAAGAGCCATGGGAGGCAGACCTGTTTTTCGGCCCACGTGATTTAGATGCATGAAATTAGAGGTCAGTTTGCACTTCCTGTGACTGCCAGGAAAGCCCTATCGGTAAAAGCCGTGAAAATTGCTAAGTGATCCCCTTGCTATGCAAGAGGACTTAACGGTGAGGGGAGCATTGTCTTTTTCATTTTTGAACAGAAAATCCTATTTCAGAATTTTCTTTTCGAAAAGAAAAAAAGAAAACTGTTTGGTGCCGGGCTCCGTCATGTTGATGGAGTCCTGTACTAATTAACAAAATTATGTTGGTAGCAGTTCTAGGTAATGCTTTATAAATATCCTCAGCTTGGCGGTCATTTATAAATCTGGTGGGTGGTGCCTCTACCAGGGCAATGGAATAATTTACTCCATCGCCCTCTACCAGGGCACTGGAGTAATTTACTCCATAGCCTTAGCAGAACAACTGGTTGTCTGCCAAGTAATAATCTGGCCCTTACTTTACAAAATATAATGTATGCAAAAGTAAAAACTGTCGTTTGAAAGCACAAAAATTAAATAGATTAAGTGTCAGAGCAGAATAGAAATCCTAACTTGAAGGAGAGGTGGAAAAATGATAGGAACACTGTTGTGATGTGATTACATCATCCTGACTCTTCATTAATTTGCATATGTTCTATGTATGACATTCCATGTTAGATTGTAAGGTTGAGGAAGTTCCAGGGTCGGCAGTTGCTGCCTGTACCTTGAGGAGGACCAAGGTTTTGGTCCCAAAAAAGCTCTCTCGAATAAACTCATCTGAGCAGTGTGGAGCAGTTCTTTCATCCAGTAAATTATGGCGACGAGTTGGCTTACTGCGAAAGATGGTAGACACAACCTAGGTGGTCCACATGATGTGATGTGCCGTTTGTACCACGGCCTCTATCGGATTATGGAAACAGACTCTGGATTTTGATGTCTCTTTCACTACTTTTCCTGTGGCAGTGAGTGTGGTGTATGGGATTCGTCAAGGTATTCTGTTTCAATTAATTTTTGTGAAGAAGCTTAGCGTTGCACACGCACTTTCGCATGGACATCGAAGCCAGTTAACCTGCATGGGTTGCACACAAAGAACCCTTAGCTTCTTTACCTTGACATGAGATGACGTTGTTTGGTGCTGCGCAACACTGAGCCGCATCGTAACCATGTTGTGTGCGGCCATCTTGGGTGCTGTCGGAGTCAGCATACAATACCGGAAGACAGACACTGTTTGCTGTTGAAACGTAGTGCAGCCACATTGTGTGCAGTCATTTGTTTTATACAAATACTAGCAGCCCGTCCCGACGTTGTCCGGGTATGAATTTCTGCCGGCCAGTAGTACATTGTTTTGTAGGATTTCGTTTTGATAGCATTTCCTATCTGTGACAGGCCAGTGAAACGCTCCAATTGACAGTGAACTGCTGGTGCACGTTCAGTAGTGTGTGAACTCGAGTTTCCCTACTTTATATTCCCTTGCAATATTATATAGTGCTAACTCGATAACATGGCTTGAGCACAATTTACATTACAGAAGAACACATTCATTTGTGGTAGGCACGGGGAGACAAAACGATTTGCCTGGAATCACAGGATGTTGAGCTGATGCCGAGATTCGAACGTAGTTCCCCAGCTCTAAAGTTCGCAATTCTAGAACTTATGGTGGGAGGTGTGTCTAAAAGTGTATGTCGGTGCTGGCCATCAATGAGAGAGACCTGTGCATTTTTCAAATGGGTGGTGAAAAAATATGAGTATGTTGCTGGAGATGTGGGCCGCCGTGCCACCAATGTACTTACCAGGGGGAGGGTAAACACCCATTATTCCGCAACTTTCTTTCCACATACCATCACTCCACATACTTTAATTACAAAAGTACCATGACTCCGCAATGCCATTATAACGCATAGCATTACATTTTATATGCTTTTACCACGCATACATTTACAACTAAATTCGTTGTAAATGCATGAATGGTAAAAGCATGTTTTTTTATGTTTGGATAAGGTAAGTATGGGTATAGGGGTATATGTTTTGGGATACTGAGGTATATGTTTTGGGATGTTTGGGTATTTTAAGGGTTCAGATACAGTTTTGGGTTATAGGGTACAGGGGTCGTTTTAGGGTTTAGGTATAGGTATGGGTTTTGGGGTACAGGGGTATTTTTAGGGTCCAGGGCTAGGTTTGGGTGTTGGGGTATAGGGGTATTTTTAGGGTTATGGGGTAGGTTTGGGTTTTGGGGTACAGGGCATTTTAAGGGTTCAGGGCTAGGTTTGGGTTTTGAGGTACAGGGGTATTTTTAGGGTTCAGGGCTAGGTTGGGTTTTGGACCACAGGGGTATTTTAGGGTTCAGGGGTACGTTTGGGTTTTGGGGTACAGGGTTATTTTTAGGGTTCAGGGCTAGGTTTGGGTTTTGGGGTACAGGGTTTTTTTTAGGGTTCAGGGGTAGGTTTGGGTTTTGGGGTACAGGGGTATTTTAGGGTTCAGGGGTAGGGTTGAATTTTGGGGTACAGGGGTATTTTTAGGGTTCAGGGCTAGGTGTCGGTTTTGGGGTACAGGGGTATTTTAAGGGTTTAGGGGTAGGTTTGGGTTTTGAGGTACAGGGGTATTTATAGGGTTCAGGGCTAGGTTTGGGTTTTGGGGTACAGGGGTATTTTTAGGGTTTAGGGATAGGTTTGGATTTTGGGGTACAGGGTATATTTATAGGGTTAAGATGGGTTAGTGTTTAAGGGTGTTGTGGTATATTAAGGAGTAAGGGTGGGTTATGAATATGGGGTGCAGGAGTATTTAAAGGGAGCAGGGTGGGATTAGCACACAATATGAGACATGGCATGAAGGGCAGAACGTACCACACCCCCCCAGCGTTTGTCACGCCCCCAGCACACGCCCACAGCACAACGCAGAGGGACTACTTTGCTGGCACAGTTCTTTTACCTTTTAAATGTATATGGTGTGCGTCTGCATAGCCTATGTCCTTCTACTGCAACTGCCCTTTCCAACGCTGTATTGGGTGTTGTGATTGGTGCAGTGGTTCCTGAAATTGCTCGCCTCAAAGGTTTGGGCTCTCTCTTTATTATATTAGTATGGATACTTTATTGCATGCCATGGACATTGTACAACATGCAAACTAAACCAGGTATATCAAAGGCAGCACCCCGGTTACCGGCAAATCTGTGTTTTTATGATCTGCACACCTGTTATATGTACAGACAAAGGTTCTTGAGGAGTCTTTGGTTTCGGTAAACTGCACACTATTTATAGTGCAGGCAAAGTCTTAATTTAGCATCTACTTTTACATACCTAAATATATGTATATGTTTCTGATGAACTGCACACGTAGGTCGACTCATCTTAGGTAACTTTCATACATTGGATACATTGAATCATTTTTTTGTATTCATCAGTCATGGCTACTTTTAACAACCTAATTGCTCCTCGCTTTTTTTAAATGTATCTGGCACACCTACAATTCTTTGGAAAGAACGTCTGGAGATGCTTGCTAACTAGGTTATAGCATTCGATGGCTAATAATTTTCTGCAGCAAGAAAAAAAGTATTATTGCTAAGTGTTCTAGGTAATAAAGGGAAAAGGGTTTTTAAATACTTGTCTGTAGCTGTATGACCAAATGGTCAACTTATTTCAAATGTGTATAAAGAAGTGATCAAGCGCCTGGAAACTATGTTCACCAAGTAATTAAATCTGGTTATGCTACAGTATAAATTTTACACCCATCCTCAAGCAGAACATGAGACCATCAATGAATTTGTGGCAAGGCTTAGAGAACATTCTGTTAAATATCGCTTTGGCGCAATGACTGAAGAACTTATTCATGATCAGCTTATTGTCCAAATTAAGGATAAAAAAATACAGAAGAGACTATGGGCGGCGAAGGGTCCCTCTCTTAGGGAGGCGGTTGAGATGGCAAAGGTTATTGAGGAGTCCCAAAGGTGTATGATGGAACTTCATAGGAAAGAGAAGACTGGAGAAGCCTCAGCAGTAGACAGCTGAGATCATGACAGTCAGGAAGAAGTGTGTCTTATTAAAAAGAAGATAGGAAAGGAGCTACTATGCCCACTGGTAAAGGGAAGGTGAAAGCGTGAGCACAATCATTCCAGTGATTTTAAGTGATGTTTGCAATCAACAAAGAGTGAAGGAGATGTGGACGCAGGGGACTTTATGCAAGGAAGTGCAAAGAAAATGGGGGGTAACAAAGAAAGCAGATCAAGGGTAGGGGTAGTAGGTGAAACATTTGACAATCAATATGGGGATGGGATACTTGTGGCAGATGTGGATTCCAAGTGTGAGAGCATATGTATCAATACAGTTGAAGAGAGGAAACTGACAAGGTCGTTGACCAAGTTTGTAGTGTGTGGAAAGGAGTTGCACCTCTAGGTTGACTCAGGCTCGATGTACACCGTTATCCCCAAAGAGTTGTTTGAGGCATAATGGGGTGGAGTGCAATTAAAGCAGAAGGGCATTAGTCCCAGCTGGTTTCAAGGTGAAGCCATTGATATTGAAGGTTACATGGAAGGAAACATTTAATTTGATAAATGATGCATAGGCGGTAAAGTATGCTTTTCTGTGGGAGGGCCACTGATATAGGGATGGATGCATCATTTCGACCTTAACATTCTTATTAACCCAAGAACGAACAACCAGGTAATGGTTGTTGGCAATGTTCATTTGAAGAATGTATTGGAAGGAGCAGCGAATGTGTTCAGTAAATCCGTAGACTGCTTAAAGGGGTAGGTTCACAAGAATTTGTTGAAGGAAAAGGCTGTACCTAAACAACACAAACTTAGGAGAGTACCACTTTCTGTGAGGGAGGGAGTAGAGGAGCTATTAAGTGACATGTTGAAAGAGGGCGTGATTGAACCAGTAGAAGCCTCACAATGATATATCTCCAGTGGTCATTACACAGAAATCCGACTGGCATTTGAGATTTTGTGTGGGTCTAAAAGCCTTTAATCAGCAGGTAATCACAGGCACATTCCCTCTCCCAAAAATCAATGAGCTGTTGGTCTTGGTAAGGGTGGTAAGTACTTCTCCAAATTAGACCTGAGGAGTGCTTACCATCAGATCAGATTACACAGACTCAAAGACCTTGACAGCATTTATCACTTTTGAAGGTACTTATCAGTTCACTTGTATGCCATTCTGGTTAGCATCAGCTGCAAGTGTCTCCCAAAGGATGATGACAAAGGTTTTGGAGGGAGTGAAAGATATTGTATACTTCCAAGATGATTTTTTTGATCAAGGGAGAGAAGGTGGAACAGTATAATGTAACTTTGAGCATGGTTTTGAGGAAATTGGGGGAATTGGGGATATCACTTAATAAGGAGAACAGTACCTTTTTGAAAGAGCAAATGGAGCACCTGGGCTACACCATATCGAACAGTGGAGTCAAACCCAAACGCTCGTTGGTGGGTTGCATAAGGTTGGCTCCTGCTCCAGTGAACAAAGATCAACTAAGATCATTTCTAGGGCTCATTGAATACTATTCCAAATTTGTAGATAGATTTGCTGAAAGTCTAAGGAAACCTTACGTAAAGGAGCAGAGCAAATGTTTTAGGACAAAACAAAGACTGGGGTTTGTGATGCTGGGATTTATTTGACAATACATTGAGATTTAAATTGACTGTGGATGCTAGTGCGACAGGTTTAGAGGGGGTGCTATCCCAATTGCATGTTAAGAAAGAAAAACCTGTTGCATTTGTATCACGCACCATTAGGCAAGCTGAGAGGAATTACACAGTTGTAGAAAGGGAGGTGTTAGCTGCTGCCTGGGGTGCTGAATATTTTCATGTATATCTGTGGGGAGATACTTCTACCATGCACTTCGACCACAAGCCACTAGTAAAGATAATATCATCTGGGGGAGCAGGCAAAGGTATGCTAGGCTGGCCAGACTAGCAGCAAGACTTTGAGAGTATTTGTATGTGGTGACATTTGTACAAGTATGGAAGAATGTACAAGCAGACTGTCTGTCTAGACTGACTTGGGATTGGGAAAACATTGATGGTGTGGCAGTAAGGGAGTTGGAGCCGGAAGGTGCTGTAGCCTCAGTGCAGGACACAGAACAATGTGGTTTGGGGGCATTTACTTCTACAGAATGGGAGGAAGAGATGAGAGTGGATGGTGTTCTCAGAGAGGTTGGCAATTTGATCCAAAGGGGTGTGTCGAGGGAGAGTCTGTGAGAGTCAGTGCGTCCGTACTTTCAAACTTCGGAAAATTTCACATTGTGTGGTCGGACTTTCATAATGAGAGGAGATCATTTTGTTCCTCCAGTTTGATTGCGACGCAAGTTGTTCAACCTAGCTCATGAAGGCCATTTGGGACAAGGTTTGACTAGTAAGACGAAAAAAGAGGAATTTGCGTGTTCTCGCTTGATGAGCAAGTCAAAAGATGGGTTTAGTCCTGTTGTATTTGCAAGGAGAGTGAGAAAAGGTTGAGGGTAGGTTAAGGAAGTAAAGCAGGGCACAATAAAGATCTGGGAAAGCCCTGGCACACTAAATGTCTGGACTTCATTCGACCCATGGCAGAATTATCGGGAGAGTTGAAGTTTGCTATGGTCATTGTGGATGCTTATTCCAGATGGATAATTGTGATGTTGATGAAGAATGTGATACTAAAAGTATAATCTCAGCTTTGGAGGATGTTTTTGAGGATGATGGTATTCATTCAGTCCTCATAACTGACAATGATACTCAATTGGCTTCACATGATATGACTACCTTTCTCAAAATGTCTTGTGTGTGACACTCTTGCACCTCTTTATACAATCCACAGGGAAATAGTATGGTAGAAAGAGTCAACAGATTGGTGGAGGTATCATACAACTGGCGCTATTACCAATCTGTGCGATATAAACAAAATGGTCAACAACATGGTATGGGCTTATCACACCATTGCACATAGTGTTACAGGTAAAATTCCTTTTCAAGTAATGCAAGGCCGATCCCAGGAACAAAGTCAGTGCCTCCCTGTTTGAAGGATGGCCTGAAGTGTGTGAGACAAGAAGCAAATTATTATGTTGGAAGAAGGGAAAGGAGGATATTTAGTGGAGATTGGGTCAAAGTAAGTTTGGGAGAGTTGTATGTGGGCTATCTAAGTTCAGAGGTCCTTACCGTGTTGTCAAGGTGGGATTTGTTTTGTAATTTTGGACAACGGCGAGAGGTGGAATATCAGAAAAGTGGCTCCTTATCAGAAGGGCAGAGTTTGTTTAAGGGAGGAGGACAAAATGTATTCTTTGTGATGTTGATGAAGGATGAGGATGTTGGTGGTACGCACAGTTCCAGTTTTGTGTTGGCTCCTCTGGAGGAAGTACCATACTCATGGGTAATGTGCCTACTTCTGTTTGTGTGTCTAGAATTCGGAGACCCCTGTCTTATCCTAGAGATTTTGTTATAGCTTAGAATTTGTATCCTTCACTCTTGGTATGTTGGTATTATTTGCTTCTCTCTCTGTTTTGCCATCACTGCGACTTTGCTATCCTTTAATATTTCTTTTTCATTTCTTTAATTGCTCACAAGGTAGGGAAGGAGATGTGTTATGATGTGAATACATCATCCTGACTCTTCATTTGCATATATTATTTGTATGACATTCCATGTTAGATTTTGAAGTGGAGGAAGTTCCAGGGTCAGTAGTTGCCTCCTGTACCTTGATGAGGACCAGTGCCAGATTGTGTTACCATTAAAGCTCTTTGGAATAACCTCATCTGTGCAGTTTGGAGCAACACTTTCATCCAAGTACAAACACCCCAGGAAATATCAAGAACATCAGGCTGAGTACGAAGGGGAAAAGTGTCCATAGACCATAAAAAGTCCCAGAACAAGAGTTAACTGCCCCAAACTATATTCAACCCATTTCCCAAAGCCAGAGTGTGTATGGGAATTATGTTTCGGACTTGGGGCCAAAGGTTCCAAGACATCTTCACTCCCTATCTTCACAGCGATGTTTAAGTCCTCCTTGGACAGGAACGTCATGGCAAGAATGAAACAGAGGGGTAGCTGGAGAAACAGGAATCACAGAGAAACTGGGAGATGGAGCAACAAGAGGTAGGGTGGGTTGGGGTGATACACAATACATACGAGGAGAGTTTTTAAACACAGCTGCAAAGTATTGTAAAGGATTTATTATATATTTATTATATATTATATATACTCTTTATTATATATTTTACCATAAAAACGTCCACACATTAAAAAAAAATGTGTGTGGCTCTTGAAGGTAAATGGTAAAAACTCTTTGGTGGTTAGGAAGTAAGATAAAGGTACACAATGTTAGCATCACATAAAGTGACATTGGCTAAATTGAAAAGGTAAATATTTCAAAAGTATAACTTTGGTTTTAGCTATTATGTTGACAGAAATGTAGTTTGTTAAAAGCATATCAAATAGATATCAACCATCTAAAATTTGCCCCCGACAGGGTACTCTAGACCGTTACACCACGGCGCCCCTCCCCCTGGAGACTGACTCGCCGGGAGTGCATACAGACACAGCCCTACTGATGGGGGCTATACAAGCATTCCAAGTGGACATACAGCCGTCACGCGTGGCCCTGAAGACCAAGATCAGGGACGTGGGCTCCGAGGTCACGCTCCTGCGGCAGGACTTTCAAAACTTAGTGGAGCGAGTGACAGTGACTGAGACTAGACTCGGGGAGGCTGAAGACACTATCCAGGACTTGAAGAAGGGCATGGCGGAGCTCCAATCCTCGCATAAGGTGGACAATGCAGAAAACAGAGCCAGGCACAATAACCTCCGTTTTGTGGGCTTTAGGGAAGGAATTGAAAGGGCCTGCACTCTTGGCTGCTGCGCACTTTTCTGAAAGACAAGTTCTTGACCTGTTTTGTGATAGAGCGGGCCCATCGGGCGCCGCTGGCAAAGCCGCCAGTGGGTGCTAGGCCGCGGCCAGTCAAAAAGCTAGGGAAAATCCATCTGGAGAACGCACAGATCATGATATTCCCGGACTACAACCAGGAGGTGCAGAGGCAGAGGCGCTCCTTTGATGTGGTAAAGGCGAAACTGAGGGACCTCCGCGTTCAGTACATGCTTCTCTTCCCTGCAAAGTTAAAAGTAATCTACAAGGAGAGAACGTACTTCTTTCCGAACCCGGAAAAAGCGTGGCAGTGGTTGAGGAGCGCCCCCCCCCCCCCCCGACAAGGCCTGCGGCAGGGGCTCAGAGGGCGTCAGATGTGGGGAAACCCACGGAGGGTGAAGACATGGAAGAGCAATCTCTGCATCCCCTGGTAGTGGCGATCAACAACTTGGAACAGGAACTGGCACAGGAAGCGGGGACATCGCAAGGGGACCCCCTGGACTCTAATTCATGAAGCTGGGACAAGTTGGGCTGACCGAGTATTGACTCAGTGGCCGGGGAGCACGCACGTTGGACATACCTCTACAGTTTGCTTTGTTCTCTGGCCTAAATTCCTTTATTGTTTTTAACTGCTCGCAAGTATACTTGTGTATGTTTCTTGGTTAAAGGTTTCAGAGAGGGTTTCTTGGTGGTAAGACTGGGAGGGCGACAGAGCTCCTTTACCTGGAAGGCCTAATCTCTGTCTTAGGATGGTGATGGGACTGGAGGGGAGAGGGAGGTTAGGTGGGGGTGCCGCGGGGGGGAAGTTACTCTTTTTTCGGGGTTGGGAGGGGGTGGATCTGGATGAGTCTACACTCTGGTTGGGGTTGTTTGTTGAGGTTTTTTTTCAGCATGTCATGACTGGGACCGTCATTCACGCCTGTGATCCCGGAGCCCAACTCCTACTGCAATTGAGAGTTCTATGGTATGATACCCTGTACATTGCTAGCTAGTCATGGGACGGAGGTCCAGGCTCGAGGTGGGGCTAAAATCCTCAGCTTGAACGTGAATGGCCTGGGCAACAATGTTATAAGGGGGTTAGTTCAAGCCTATGTGAAACGGTTGGGGCCTGATATTGCCCTGATGCAGGAGATGCACCTTCAAGCACCTAGTGTGGCTTCCTGGCGAGGGGTTTGATCCAGCGCCACTATAGAAATTCTGTCTCTATAATCACAAATCACTACCTAATACTCACCATACTAATCAAAACTAAGGCCCATATAACTGAGACAGAAAATCGAGCAACTGAATCATGTGGCCTAATTAATCACACTATCCAAACGAATTATGTTCATTATATACAACTGCAGTATAACATGTTATTCATAGATATTTAAAGAAATCATTTAATTAGACCACTTTGGTCAATGGATTAACTGATGGTTACAACTAAATTAATCAAGACCAGCTTGACGTTTTAAGTCTTTTATTTTTAAAGTTTCAAAGCTTCAGTATCAATCTCTTTATTAGCTCATTTATTAATAGCAAACATTTTTATTAAATCAGTATTATCCATTAGTTTATTGGCACATAGGTCTGGCATTTCAAAATTGCTCATAAGTAATGAATTAAAATAAACATTAACCCTAATTCCCTAAATTAAGCTTTCTGACCTGTAAAGAAAAAGATATTCAGAAATGCATTTGTTATTCTTACGTGTCCAAGGAAAATCGGACAGCACTTTGCCCTCAGGAACAGTCAGCCCCGCTCCCCTCAATGAGCCAAGTTTTTATACCTTTCAAACTCACTAATCTAACTAAAAAGTAATATTTCGAGAGTCTTTCAGCAACCTGATTGGTTGCTGATCGTCAGGCCATCGAGAGGCCACCGCTTCAAAATACCATAACGTCACTTGTCATCGTTCTTTGACGTGAAGCGACACCGGCTTCCGAAGGATTGATACAATAACTAAAGTCAGTTCACAGCTTCCTCCATAGCTCGGCCAAACTGTCTCTTGTCGCTTCCTTAGCCTTGGAATAATATCTTTTCAGAGCACATTACGCACAAATGTCTTTGTTTGAGCTTCAGTTTATTTCAGAGAAAAGTTTCTGTGAAAAAGCTTCAACATGGCTGTGCTTGGCTCCTCTCAGTCAGGCTAACCAACATTTTCCAGAACCAGGCCTCAAGCCTTTCTCTCGGGCTAGTATTCAAACAAACACAAAAGAATAATTAATACAAATAATGAAAGTCATTCAGTTACCCAACCTCCATTGCTAATGTTAACCCATTAGTATAAATCACCTAGCAGAAGCACACAGAAAAGCACCACATGTAATATCTACCATTCTTCATAGTGTCCAGCAGGATTCTTCATATATCTGAAAAAGATAAACAGACACAACATAGACAAAAGCACACATGTAATGAGCACATGCCATTAATTACTCAGCCGCATTAATATTGACAAAGACAATAGGACGGACAGAACATCATTAATTATGTATTATAAAACATACTTGCAAATGCAGTAGAAAAGCTTTATTCGATTTTAGCAAAATTTTAAAATCATAAAAGCAGTAACACAAAGAATCAATACATATTGTGCATAGAAAAGCAAAACTTGTCACATATAAATCATTACGTTTAAGAATTAACTGTATGTACAGTAATTTAAAGAACACATTAAACTTTTCCTTTTTCTGAATACACTCTTTAAAAAACCGACCATAGTGGTCACACACAGTTCATCATGTAACAATTGAAGATACAGTAATGCTGGGCGGCACTGATACCATGTTCCGCTATTTTTCAGAAAAGGTTTAATCCATCGGGCTCTCTCTTTACAATAAAATCCACAAAAGCAAATCACATGAAGGGTTGATTGTTCGGCCACCCCATCGCCTGGGCACTTACAGAGTATTTTGGTCCAATCATTAGTTTTTGGAAATGAGACAAGGCGAAAAAAGATGTTGAATCTAAACCTTGTGAGTAAAAACCCTTAGTGCAACAGTTCAAGTAGGGTTGCATGTTACCAGATACTAGCGACAATTGATGCCGCACGACCGAGCCTTTATTGAGCTCAACCCCGAGCTGCAGGGATTCCAGGTGGTACCAACAATCGTTCTTTAGGTCTTTCCTCCTGATCTTACATAGCCCCTCTGGTAAAGAAAAGAACTCAGGTTTCCCCATATCTTGGCAGAACTTTTGAATATAGGTTAGCCATGCTATTTTGTTTGATTTATCCAGGGCCATAACATCACGGATAATCACTCTGTTCAGCTCCAAGACAGCTGCGGTCCAAACCCTGTGCCAAAGTAACAATAGTTGCATCACTATCAAATCACTGATATGACGAACACCCAGCTCAGCGTGACAATTATACACAGATAAACTAAAAGGTACAGCTAAAATAAACCTTAGAAAAGCATTTTCTACTATTTGTATTTCCCTGGTGTCTTGGATACCCCAAACACCAGCACCGTATATGGCCGTACTAACACATTTGGCCATATATATTTTAAGTAAAATTTCAGGGGGTCTTTTGCCCATTTTTCGTGAGAAAGCCATAAGTGCTGCAGTCGCTTTTTTGAAGGACAAGGTCCAACTCCTAATGGCCGGACCCCAGTGCCCCCCACCCTCAAGGACTACTCCTAAGTATGAAAAGGATTTAGTTGCCTGCACTTTCTCCCTGCGTGCAAACAACTTACAGGTTTTTGTTTTACCCCTGGCGCACGTCATCACGAAAGTTTTTTTCACATTCAATTTCAGACCCCTAGAGTCCATGAAATTGATATAGGCATCTAGGGCTGTCTGCAGGCCTCTCTCTGTTCTGGCCATTATAACGGCATCATCCGCATATAGTAGGGGCACCAAATGTTTAGAATTAATTCTGGGTGAGTCAATGACTTTAGACACCAAAACATCCTCTAAGTCGTTGGTGTATAAATTAAAAAGAAGAGGAGCAAGAACGCACCCTTGCCTCACACCACGCTTCACATGGAAGGGCTTGGTGCACTCTCCTCCGGTTCCAAATCTCACCCTGGCCCTTGCCCCAGCATAAAGTTGCCTTAAAAAAGAAATAATAGCCTCCTCCACTTTAAGATCTTCCAACACCTTCCACAGATGATCGTGCTGAACGCAGTCGAAAGCAGCGCTCAGGTCGACGAATGCTGCATAAAGTTTACCCGCCTTAGCCTGAACATATTTCCCTTATAGTAGAGTAAAGTTCAAGACCTGTTCAACGGTGCCCATCCCCTCACGGAAGCCGTACTGAACCGGGGACAACACTCCTGCTTCTTCTACCCAAGATTGTAACTGGTTCAGAACAACCCTCCCTGTGATCTTCATAAAGGAATCAAGAAGAGAGATAGGGCGATAACAAGAGGGACTCTCCCTATCTCCCTTCTTGAAAATGGGAATAATTATAGAATTAGACCACGTCTTGGGAAACCCCCGCTCACAACTTGCGTCCAGGACTCTCTTCAGAATGGGGGACCATAAGTCAACTGAGTGTTTAAAAATATCAATAGGAACCCCATCTAAACCTGGGGCTTTACCTCCCCTACTCTGCTTAATAGCAGCGGACATTTCACCAATTGAGATACCCAAATTAACTTGGCAAACTTGCAAATGCAACATGAGCACATTAACATTAGTCTCGTGTGTAATGCAATGTAGAATTTTAATCTAGATTGATTTAGTACAACAAATCGTGCAATAACTCATTAATATATTAGTTCATGTTACAAGAGATTTAACTTCACGAGCCAGAATAAAATTATTTCTGATCCATCAGGTTCCTACAGAGTGCTAGCGCATGCGAGAAACACAATGGGCTCCAGGGGGGTTGCCATCCTGATTAAGAAGACTCCTCCCTTCGTGGTAGCGCAGACTTGGACGGACCCACTGGGGACTTATGTGGGGGTGCGGGGAACATGGGGACGACAGGATCTTATGATCATTTCCGTTTTTGCTCCGCCAAATCTACAGGCCAGGACCCTGTCCGGCGTCACAGACATCCTACTGAACACATCGGATACCTTGCAGGTCGTAGGGGGGTATTTTAATGATGTCATGTCTTCAGCACAGGATAGGTCAGGATGTAGACCTAGGGACTCGACACCAACTCTTCTGGCCAGAACTGTCTCCACCCTGGGACTAGTGGACATATGGAGGTGGCTGCACTCATACTCTAGCATCTACTCGAATTTCTCAGGGGCCCATAGGGTGTACTCCAGACTAGACTACATTTTTATGTCAAGACAGGCACTAAGTGTGGAGGATATGGCGGAGTATCAAGCGAGAGGTATCTCGGACCACTCGCCTCTCATGGTGCAGGTGGGGGGGGACGTGCAGTGGGGCAAGGAGTTGGCGGCTGACTGCTTGAAATCTGCAGAATAAGGATCTAATGAAGGGCCTTAGAGCGGATGTGAAGGTCTACCTAGCGGAAAACAAGGGTTCTGTTTCATCAGGGGTAATCCCCTGGGAAGCCCTTAAGGCCTTTCTGCAGGACAGGGCCCAGAACAGACTAGCATGGGACAAGAGGAAAGTGCAGGAACAGGTACGGACTCTGGAAGCTCAGATTTTGGACTTGGAACACAACCATGTGGCCGATAAAGATCCTCAGACTCTTAGGCGGCTTTTGGATGTGCAGCGACAATATGGGGATTTGGCGACGGGTGGGGCAAAAACGCAGGCGCTTGCGACTTTACATAGGCTGTACGATGTAGGGGATAAGTCGGGGAGAGTCTTGGCGTTGTTGAATAGGAAAGAGAGAGACGCTCTGTGGGTGGAGCAGGTGAGGGACGAGCAGAGGCAATTGCGGCGGACGGACACACGGATAGCTCAAACCTTTGCTGCCTATTATGGGGTCTTTTATGAGGCTAGGCACCTGGGTACACTAGATGATGCGCTGGGATACATGGCCCAAATTGACATCCCCGTGTTTTCTGATGATGACCAGATGGACTTAGAGGGGGATATAACTGTAGTTAATATTAAGGAGGCCTTGACCAAATGGGTTTCCCGCTGAATTCTTTAAAAGAAAAGCGGATCTCCTTGCTCGCCGCCTCTTAGCACTGTTTGAGGAAGCAGCACAGGAGGGTATGCTGCCGCCAGACTTACGTATGGCCACAATAGTCCCGATATATAAGGCAGGTAAACCCCCAGAGGGTTGTGCATTGTACCACCCTATATCGCTTCTGAACGTGGAGATTAAACTTCTGGCAACAATCTTAGCTCGTCGATTACGGCGGGTGATCACTGACCTGGTCCATTTGGACCAGACAGGTTTTCTGCCCGATAGGGCAACCAGACTGAATCTCAGAAATACCCATAACTGGTTGATGGAGGTACATCGTCGGCGGGACCCTCATTTGTTTTTATCCTTGGACGCCGATAATGCGTTTGACGCTGTACATTGGCCCTACCTCGAAGGATTGTTGTCCATGTTCAGCTTCGGACCTAAGTTCTGGCATTGGGTGCAGCTATTGTATACGGATCCAAGAGCCAGAGTTAAAGCCAACGGGGTGCTATCAGAGGATTTCCCCATAAGAAGGGGCACCCGACAAGGGTGTCCCTTGTCCCCGTTGCTCTTTGCCCTACCCTTAGAAAAAGTGGCATACGAACTCAGACAGAACGAGGATATTAGGGGCTTTAGAATAGACCGATCTGACCCGCATAAAGAAAAAATATTGTTATATGCGGACGACGACCTCATGCATATCACTCATCCTGTCACCACAATTCCGGCATTGTTCACTGCACTGGGCCAATATGGCGCCCATGCGGGCTATCAGATAAATTGGCATAAGTCAATTCTATACGACCCCCGGGGGGGAGAGGACTGGTCCTATCTGCCTGGGGCGCTGAGAATTACGGACGAGGGATTTGTGTATCTGGGGGTGTATATGACATTGGATAGAAGCCTCTCATATCAGAGGAACGTCAAGCGGGTGTTGGATAATTTCACTGAGGATGCTGCTAGGTAGAAGGCGCTCCCCCTCATGATCTTGGGCCCGCTGCCATCTTTAAAATGATTACGCTACCAAGGTTCTTGTACACCTGGCAAAATGAAATCTTCCCACTTCCTCGTCAGGTTTTCACCAATATAAACACAGAGTTGACATCCCTGTTGTGGCTGGGGAAACAGTCCAGGGTAGCACTGGGAACTCTGCAACGGAACCAGTATATCGGTGGAATTTCCCTGCCTAACATCGAAGCCTATTACTGGGTGGAACACCTCACCCCCATAAATGAATGTTTGCATGCCCCGGCAATGCATCCCACGTACTGCCTAGAGAGGAGAACTATGGCGTGGCACACCTGCCTACACTAAAATATATGGAGGCAAGGGGAAAGAACAATTGCATTCAGCTACCAGGGTTATGCTGGGGATATTTGAGAGGGCGACTAGGGCAAAAGGCTGGACGCGTGCACCGACGAAACAGACCCCAATATGGCATTGCACTTGGCTGAAGGAGCTGCACAAGCTGCTTGGGTTCAAGAGATGAGACGACATTGTTATCTCTGTACTGGGGGACCGGATGAAGAGAGGGGAACTAAAGTCCTTCCAGGTTTTGAGGGTGGAATTTGGGCTGCACCACACACAGTATTTTAGATATGCGCAGCTGCGACACGCGTGGCGGGCGGAGGAGGCTCTGGTGGGGCCCTTACCAGAGTATGCACCACTGGAGGGGCGTCTGTTGCAGGAGCATATCCTGTGCAATGCAGTTTCCCTGACATATAAAACATTGATCAATAATATACCGGATGGGCTGGTAAACCTCAGATAATCACGGGAGCAAGATGTGGGGGAGATGGATACGGTGGATTGGGACACAGCCCTGATGCACTCGAGGGACGTTGCCATCAAGTCCCGCCTAATGCTTATCCAGTATAAAATCTTGCACAGGGTATATTACGACAGGGTACGCAGTGGCGTAACGAAACTTGAGGGGGCCCCCCTGCAAAGCACATGGAGGGGGCCCCTAGTGGGGCGGCCCACCATGCCCCCCCTCCCCCTTCCTGGCGGCGCGGCCCACCAATTACCACTTTGCCCTACCACCCAGAAATCTAGCATATTTTGCTTTGAAACCTCCAACATTTAAATGCTAAGTCACACATAAGAGGCACAGCGCCTGCCTTGCTGTCAAGCTTCAGTAGTGCTGGTAATGCTCACTAGAATATAAGAATGGCAGCGCGCTGCTCCAGACAGCCTTGGAGTCTGGGTAGTTGTTGCTAATTCACTGGTTGCCATATTAATCATAATAATGAGCCCGCGACCGCCGCGCTCAACCCAACGGGTCCCAGCGGCCGCTGGAGCCCACACAGTGCAGCTTAGCTGTTCCTGCTGCTGAGGTGCTTAAGTGAGGGAGCCTAAGCCCGGACTGGGGTGGCCGACGCCCGTTTGCAGAGGGAGTGAATGGCCAGAACCTTAAGGATGCAGGTGGCTGGCCTGTAAATCCAAATTGCCAAGGCTCACATGTAAGTGTCATTTAGACAGTGTGTGCCAGAGTTTTTTAAATGATAATCTGCAAAAAATCTATTTTTTTAAGTGTGTAGGCTAACACGAGATAATCAGTGCCTGCCAGTCGATGTAATTCTGGCCGGTCACTGAGGCTTTTGGCAGGAGGCCAGGCTGGGACTTTTAAGTGTGTGCCTCAGCTGTCTGTCAGGTTGTCTTGGCCAAATTCAGTGCTGGGTACGTGCTGTCTGCAGCCTTTAAGTTGCATCATGGACGATCGGGAGCTCACACTGAGCGCATTGCTGCCCTTTCACTTCAAGGTAAACTCATGTCCACCTATTTATTTTGCATTGTAGTTCTACTAGTAGGAGATACCATTTAAAATGGAAATATTAGTAGTTTACGAATTGCAACCTAAAATTACCTTTTAACAAAAAAAGTGCAAAATATCGAAATGTGAAAGCTCTAACACAGATCTATCTTGTCACTGGAAATGACCACAAAACCTCCGTAGTTTGCCAGCCAGCCCTCTTTTTCTCATTCCCTCCACCCAATGCTATCAGGGGTTACAACTTGTGACTTACAGAATCCAAGCTTTCCCAACACACCCACACTCTTTACTTCCCTCTCCACGCCATGGATGTTCTGCAGTGAGCTCGAGTCGGGGTTCTGCTAAATCAGAATGATGACAGCACTCTCATAATTCCTATAACTCTGCTCTCCCCTTCTTAGACTCCGATCTTTCTTTTATGTCTGGTGCACCGTGCTTAGTTTCTCGTTGGGTGTAATTTCTTATTGATTGCATGATTTCGCTCACAAGAAAATGTCACTCATAGTCATTCAAATGTCACTCGTAATTATACTGAAAATATGAAAATGTCACATATCGCAATTTGAAACTTTGGCAGCTATGTTATCTATTTACTGATCCACGATGTGGCGTGTTGTAAAATAAAAAGGAACCAAAATCAACTGCGCAGGGCTTTTCTGCAAGCGTAGACCAGTGACCCCTTGCCCTCTTACCTTAACAGTCCGACGACGGTCATGGTCCTACTCACCTCCCCACCCCGGCCCGAACCGAACCACTCCCTGGCCCCTGGCTGCTGCAGTGCGGCCTATTCTGGGTCAACTTTACTCAGACCGTGTGTGAACTGAAGCAGAGGAGACTCACTTACCTGAGGGCCTGAGCTGGGGGCCTGCTGCTGGACCTGGCCTGAGGAGGCTGCAGCTCAGACTCTAGGGCGGCGCGAGGTGAGCGCAGGTGATGGGCAGAAGGCGGGCACCGCCACCGGGCAGAACTTGAAGGCAGGCAGGGGCTGGGCAGCGCAAGGCTAGCCAGGTAGGGGCCGGGCAATTTAAATTATGGAAAAAGGCCCCGCCGGTGACGGACTTCGGAGCGTGGGTGGGCCTGGCTTTGTCTTCTCTTGACTATGGCTATGCGCGCCCCTGATGCCACGCATTTGCGTGTGAGCTCATTGCGCCGCCGGCAATTGCGCATGTGTTGTACCCCTGTGCCGACAAATGTAATGAGGGCACGCGCATACGCGGCGGAAAGTGAAAGTCAGGACTCAGGACTCTCGGGGAGTAAACAAGTGTGTGCACGCCCGCGCGCATCCACCCCGCCATTTTCATCGACGGATAATAATAACTGCTCAGGCCAGAGCGGCCCTGGCACCATTTATAATTGCATCAGAGCCCCGGCTGGGGCCCGCTGCCCCGGCCCCTGACACTGCCCCCTGCCGTTGCCCCCTGCCGAGCACAGTTCGTCAGAGAATCGCGACAACGAGAGACAGTTGTCGCCAGTCGGGGGCCCCGCAGTCAGTGTCAGTCAGTCACAGTGTGCACCATTAAGAGCTCAGTAGTCTTATACTTAATATATGATTTGATCTCCATGCATGAATTTAACCCTTTGTATCCATGACTTTGTTTGTAAAAATTGTACACGTCAGGAAGAACCAGCATGTTATAAGCACTGTAGGCAGATAGATACACCAAATAAAGCGCTATTTTTCCCTACTCTTGTCTTTTGGAGGGGCAGTGATTTGTATGAGGAAAAGTTTAGCGGGTGGGAGAGTTATCGGCCGCTCCTTTAACAGTGTGCAGGTGTTGATATGTAACGTATAACGCATAACTAAACATCCACGGGGCTACCTAATACTACATATGGGATTGGGATAATGCGCGTCACACCCGGGCCCCTGCCCCATCCATACCGAGGCCCGCCTACCATTTTGTATAATTTCAGGGGGCCGGCCGGGCCGCACCTCTCCTGACCCATTCCTGCCTGCATG
Organism: Lissotriton vulgaris; assembly: GCF_964263255.1. Classification (NCBI taxonomy): domain Eukaryota; kingdom Metazoa; phylum Chordata; class Amphibia; order Caudata; family Salamandridae; genus Lissotriton; species Lissotriton vulgaris. The sequence goes on from NC_141694.1 coordinate 1,212,127,510, forward strand.
CAGGATGCATCAAGAGGCCAGCCGCCAGAGCGAGACTGGCGTCAATTTAAATTACTGCCGCCCTCACGGTCCCGGCCCAACCCGGCCGTGGCCTGCCCCGCAATTTCACTGCACCAACACAGTCCTCGAGCCGCAGGGCCCCGTCGTCCGGGGCCCAGAGTCTGACTCTGACAATAACATAAGTGCCTCAGGCTCACGGCTGACGGGCCCCGGCCGGGGCCTCCCACCACCACCATTTCGAATTTCACAATTCAACTGACTTGACTCTTGGGGCCCTGGCCGGGGGCCCCCGCACCATTTCGAAGACTCGCAGGGGCCCCGGCTGGGGCCCCCCTGCCTGCACCATTACGAAGACTCGCACAGGGGCCACTGTCGGCCCCGCACTATTTCGAAGACCCCAGGGGCCCTGGCCGGCCACTTTGAAGAATAGCAGGGGCCCCGTGCGGGGCCCCGGGGGGGGCCCGGACCGCACCATTTCAAATGCTCGCAGGGGCCCCGGCCGGGACCCACGGTGCGCACCATTTGTCAAAGCCTACTAGTCTGTGCGGCACATGTACTACGTCAGGGGGGACCGGCGGGGCCCCCTGGAGCGCCGGGCCCCGCGTGGCCCCCCCGCAATGCGGGGTCCGCGGGGGCGTTTGTTACGCCCCTGAGGGTACGCCTACACCGCATGGGGAGGGCTAGCGACACACAGTGCCTCAGATGTAGTCAGGAGAGGGGGGACTTTTACCAAATTATTTGGATGTTCCCCGTCATACAGACGTATTGGGCGGAGGTCCTGAGGGAATTGGGGGAGGTTCAAGAGGTCACCCTACCGCTAGATCCCAAATTGGTGCTGCTAGGCATAACAAATGATATTGACCTGTGCAGCCCACTCCTGATCTTTTTAGTTCTGGCTATGGTGGTCGCTAAGAGGGATGTGATGAGGGCGTGGGGGGCCTGTACCCCGCCAAGGCTGGATGAGTGGAGGAGGGGCAAGGACCTATACATGGCTGCAGAGAGGGTCACGTACAAGGCAAGGAGCTGTCCTAAGAAGTTTAATAGAGTGTGGGGGAAATGGCGCCGACACCATGGATTGGATGGAGGATTGTGAACCAGGGAGGGAGGGGTGCTCGGCTGCTTTGGTTGGGAGGCGGGTTTAACAGGGACTGTGTTTTAGTATTTTGGGGCCCTTGGAGAAGCAATGTAAAGCCCGACAGAGAGGAAGACAGGAGTAGGTCTTTGCGGGACGGGGAGAGTAGGGCGGGGGGATGAAGGGTGGTGGCTGATGGTCTTTTGCGACATACCTGTTGTGTTTATGCACTGTAAAAAGCAAATAAAAATATTTCCCCCCCCAAAAAAACATCTAAAATTTGGTATGCTCATATGTTCCTAACCTATTGCATTACAGAATGTTAAAAACACATAAAAATTAATCTTTTATATAATCAACAGCCAACATGTGGTGTACGGTGTTAACTCTACCCCTATAGTTTGAATTCTCTCATTAAGTTATTCAGGGGATCTCAATTACGCATTCTAGGAGTACTCGTCATTATATTTCAATTCAAGGGCTGGAAATTTGAGTTATGTCAGTCAGAATCTTTTCATTTATATTTACATATTAAATGGTTTTAGTTTTCATTCATTTTTGACTCTCCATAAGTAGCAAAAAGAATTCACGTAGCCAAATAGAACACACAGATGTTGTTATTTTATCAGTGATTCATCAGAACGCATTAACACATCTAGGTAGCTAAATACCGGTCGGTAACGGCCAAAAATCAGTGAATTTCCCGCTACCTACCGGTATTTAGCCCTTTCTAATGTAGGAGGCTGGAAATAAGGATTCCGTAATTTACCAATTCCTTATTTTTTTATTTTTTTATTTTTTAAATTGTCTTTACTGACATTTTTCAATTAATCCAGCTCATACATTGGTACAAATATATATCAGCAGTATGTATTTCTCGAGCTACATCAAGTCAAAGAGGCAGAGAACAGCAACACAAACCAATAAAAAGGACCGGTCATGTCCACATGTGTATCTAACATATGAGTAGAAAACAGGTACAGTACAGGTCATGCACATTTAGGCCCAGTATAGTGAATATCATAATAAACAAACGTGTTATCAATAATATTGAGGGCGACGTAAATCTAAAAATATTTTGTTTTCTTGAGGAATACAAGCTCAGTTGATAACCACAGTAGGAAAGAGTCCGTTCGGGCAGCGTACATACACTAAATAGGCATATCCAGAGGTCAACAGTAAAATGGTGCTACACCATTCTCAACACCATACAGATCTAAACATTACATCTACGCAATCCTCATGTTTTTTCTAGGGAGACATCAGTGGTAGGGGAGCTCACCCTCGCTCGTGCCCAGGAAAGAAACGGCTCCCAAATGTCCCTGGGTCTAGAGGCAGCTGGCATCAGTTCTCAATATGTGTTTAGCTGTATCTACCCATAAGTCACATCAGCCAGCAACGTTGGAATTTAGGAGCTTTTTTACGCCCCCAACATAAAGCAATCTGTCTTTTAGCATATAGCAGCAGGAACGCATGTACCTTCCTCACATAGGGTTCAGTATTGCATACAAGGCCTAACAGACCCTGGTGTGGGGCGGGGTCATCTGTTCTGTCTAATATCTGATTAATGGCATCAAAAATCGCACGACAAAAATCATATAACTGGGGGCAGTTCCATGCCATGTGTATAAAATTAGCAGGTTCAAACCCACACCTCCAGCATCTAGCGTCATCTCGAAGGTTCATGTGATGTAAATTAGTCGGTGTTCTATAATACCTATGTAGAAACTTGAAATGTACTAGTCGCAGTCTATAACTTGGGGAGAGCTCAAGTAATTGCCTACAGCAGAATTCCCATTGTTTGTCTGACAGCTGGGGGTCCAAGTCCATATTCCACAACTGGAATGATCTAGGTTTTACAATCGGGGCCTGGTCTTGCATAGCTGTGTATAATCTTGTGACTAGCTTACGCGGCGAGGACCTTGCCAATATATCTTGCAGTGCATTCAATGTCAGGGGGTCTTCAGGAAAATTTGTAGAAAGTGTAATACAGGCCAGTTTCAGTTTGTAGTATTCAAACCTCTCTCTAAAGGATATCTCCCCGTCTCCATCTCCCACAGGTGGAGGGCGGAACCATCCCTCAGGGTATAGATCTGCAAACGTTCGCAACTGAGATCCATCCGACTTCAACAACCCTCCACCCTCCTCCAAGAAAGCCAGCATTGGGTTGCCTTTCAAGGGAATCGCAGGGGCATACAACAGTGGGAGGCGGGCTCTGTGCTGCATCGCCCTCCAAGTCCACCTGCAGTATCCACATACGATCTGGGGCACGCTTTTTTTTTTATAAAGGCCGACTTCCAGTGGCGTTGGGGCTACAGAATCTATTTCAACCGCCACATGTGGCTGGAATGGCGTACGGTGCATCCAAAAATGCAAAAATTGGGCCTGTGCGCACAGCACATAGAGCTGCATATCCAGGGTGCCCAGACCACCCTGCCGCAGTGGCAATGTCAAAAGTGCCCACAACACCCTGGCCTGACCTCCAGCCCAAATCAACGCCAACAATTGTGTGCGGAGGCACTTAAAAAAATGCTGCGTGAGGGGGACTGGGATGTTTACAAAAAGATATAAAAATGAGGGCAGTACCACCATTTTGGACAGCACCACCCTTCCTGCCGTGGACAGAGGCAGCCGGGACCATATTGCCACCTTACCTTCGAGCCAGCCCACTGCCTTCCCAAAATTCATGCTCCAAATGTACTGTAGATGTCTGCATATCCATATTCCCAGGTATTTTACCTCCATAGGCTCCCAGCGCAATGGATACTCCGACGTCACCTCAGGTGTGTTGTCCGTCATAGGAAAAATGACAGACTTTGTCCAGGTAATGGTCACACCTGAAAGTCCACCAAATTTAATGAATTCCCTGAGTACAGGGTCAAGGTTTTCTGATGGATTCAAGATATATAAGGTGACGTCGTCAGCATATAATGAGATAAGCAAGCTTCTGGTGCTGAAGCCTATACCCCTGGCCGTATGATGTTGGTGAATCCTGGGCCTGGCAGCTAGTGGCTCCATGGCAATGGCAAATAGCAGAGGCAAGAGCGGGCACCCTTGTCTAGTACCTCCGGTGACAGCAAAGGACTCGAATACCATGCCATTCACTCTTACTGTTGCTTTCGGGCAGTATAAAGAAGTTTTATAAGGTTAATAAACATGGGGCTGAAGCCCATTCTTGTAAGGACCAGGAATAAATATGGCCATTCAAGGGTATCAAAGGATTTAGTTGCATCTAAGAAAATGGCGGCGGCTTCAACACTAGGGTGAAGATAGTGCAGGACTGCAAATATTGTTCTAATGTTATGTGATGTACTTCGTCCAGGTATAAACTCCGACTGGTCAGGCAGGGCCACCATAGGGAGAAGAGGTTGCAATCTATTTGCCACAAGTTTTGCATAAATTATCATGTCCACATTTATGAGTGACAGAGGACGGTAGGAGTCTAGTTCTGCCTCGTCCTTGTCAGGTTTCAATAAAGTGATTACTAGGGCTTCTCTCATTGATTCCGGAAGCACCCCAGCCTCTAGCGCCTCACTGTACACTTCGTGTAACCTCTGTGTAATCTCCTCAGCAAACGCCTTGTAGAATGCAGTGGTTAGGCCGTCTGGGCCCAGAGCTTTGTTCAGAGGAACGCTCTTAATGACCTTTTTAATATCATCTACTGAAACAGAGAGGTCCATATAATTACGGTGCGCATCATTGAACCACACCAGAGCAAGTGAGTCTAAGAAGGTTTGTAGGCCTTCGGGGCTGTCTGTCTGTTTGGCTATGTATAACTTAGCATAGAATTCTTTAAACTCATTTAGAACCTCGGCCTGGCCTATTATGGCGTCACCATCTGGATTTGTAATCATGTGTATGAAAGGTGACGATGAAGCCCTGCGCTGGGCCTCCTCTGAATATTCTAAAGGTTTGTCCTTTAATGCCGCTACGATCTGGGGGCTCTAGTCAACACAGAACTGACACTCCAGCTATTTAATCTGACCTTCAATGCTAGTTAGAGTACCTCTAATCGCCTTCAAAACTCCAGCCTGTCTCGCTATATACTTACCCCAGATAACCACCTTAAAGGCATCCCACAAAGTTGCCTCAGTAGATACCGACCCAGCATTTATAGCAAAGTATTCAACAATATCAGTACAAATTTCTTCTTTAAATACCTCATCAAGCAGAGCATATGGCGGAAGTCTCCAACTAAAGGCTCGGGTGGGCGAGTCGGGAATAGAGACAACGAGCAGATTGGGAGAATGATCCGACATGGAGCGGGTCAAATGGCTCACCTCCAATGTCCATGCAGCAATGTTAGAGGAAATAAGGCAAAAATCCAGTCTTGACCAGGCGGCATGAGCACTCCATATACACGTCCCCTCAAGTAGGTTAGTGTGTCTAATACGCCAAATATCCAACAAAGCGCCTTCCGTCATTAAGTCATGTAGTGCCTCTCTAGTATGTGGGTGTAATGACCTAGCTGTCCCTTTTCTGTCTAGTGTATCATCCAAAACAACGTTGAAGTCCCCGCCCCAGATGATAGTATCACAGTTCGTTGAGGCAATCCGTGCCCAGACCTCATGAAAGAACTCCAGGGAGTCAACATTTGGACCATATATTGCTGCTAAAACCCCCTGTTTACCTCCCAACGTACCCTGTAATATAACATAGCGTCCCTCAGGATCCAAGTACCCCCTGTGTTCCTTCCAGTCCAATCCTCTGCGTAGCAGAATTGCGACACCACGGGCATAGTTCGAATAGATTGCAGAGTGCACGTGTGCCCATCTATTGTGTTTGAGTCTCGGGGAAGGTGTCGTATTTAATTGTGTCTCCTGAAGGAAACAAATTTCGATATTGTGCCTCGTTAAATATGCATGTACTAAGCGTGCCTTCCTACAATCGTTTAGCCCTCTCACATTCCAGGTAAGAATCCTAATTACAGCCATGGGGAGGCCTAGTGTGGGGCACAATGGAGCTGTGAGAAGATCCATTTACCCAAAGTGGATACCTGAGTACATATATCCAGGCATTATTGCAATAGTGGAGACCGGTCCAACAAAACCAAACATACCCAACCCCACCAACCCCCACCCGCTCCAACCCCCCAATTAGGCAGAGACATACCCATTCAAGTGCCGCCCTAGAGTGGTTTAACCAAAACATCTGGAAACTTCCCTTGGAGGTGTGGAAGCTCTAGCATACACCCCTGTTTACACAGGGTGGCTGAGATCAGTGTAATGGACCGACTACAGGGACCATGTTATAATAAAAGGAATGTAAATGGCACACTTACATCACATATCACCAACCACCCATCCGTAACGACCCATCAGGTAGTTACCCAAACATTACATGGCTAGTTTGAAGAGGTGCCATAGAGTTCAGCACTTTTTAGCAATTAAGATGATAGATCATATATCAACTACATTTCCATCAAATAAGGATAGCGGTGAGTGGTGCAATTGACAAATTAATCCATGTATGATGTAGTACGGCGAGGTTATATGAGTTCAAACATGTGGCAATCATGGCATAATATAAAGTTTTGCTGCTAGCCAAGCAAGCCAAACCAGTGTAGTAGTTAGGAACCTTGAAGCAGGAGGAACAGTTTGTGACATTTCAAATTTTTGAAAATAAAGTACGTGAGTGACTTTGAAATACGTCAATAATTGTCACTGAGATGGTCTTCGGTTCTGCTCCGCCCTACATTAGACTTTCGGGACTTGGATCCACAAACATGCTTAGCAAATTTAAGTGCCGATTTAGCATCACCAAAGAAATGTGACGTGCCATCATGTTATACTTTAAGTTTAGCAGGGTAGAGCCGTGAATAGGGAATTTCCGCATCCATTAATAATTTCTTTGCTGGCAGAAATTCACGTCTTACAGCCTGCACTGTTGGCGTAAAGTCAGGATTGAATGAAATGTGGTTACCTTTATGTGTTATTTTCCCTTTTTCCCGTGCCAACTTTAGCACCGTATCTCTGTCCTGGTAGTTCAGCAGTTTGGCTAGTATTGGCCTGGTGTACCTCCTACCGGCAGTTTCTGGCCCAGCGCCCTGTGAGCCCGCTCCACCACGAAGACAGGGAAGAGATGAGGGTCAAACAGCTCGTGTAAGAGATCCGATACATACACCTCCATCTTAGAGATGGCCGTCGTCTCCGGAATGCCCGTAATTCGGACGTTGCTCCTCCAAGAACGCACCTCTAGGTCATCGTTCTTTGCTTGTATAACAGTCAAGAGTTTATCCATATTTGAGATTTGTGCTTTTGTCTCCTGTTGGAATTCATGTTGTTCTGTGTGACGATTTTATAAGAAGTCCAACTGCGTTTCATGAGTGGAGACCTGGGATTTCACTGTTTCCAATTGTGACGTGCGGGTGTCCAGTTTGGCATCTATGCTCTGCAGGCTTGATGGCATTTCTAACATTAATGTCCGAAGATCATCTCCCGCAGTTCCATCCGCTGGCTCATCACCTATCACACCCAGGCCGTCCTGTTCGGTACCAGACTGCTTCGCCCCACCTTTATTCTCTAAAGTAATCTTGGGCTGGCGAGCATCTACCTTCCCCATGACGTCACAGAAGTTTAACAATGCTTAGGTAAGGATACAGCATGTGAGCCCCTCTCGGCACAGTGGTAGCAGCTTAAGTAGTGTGCATGCAATAGGAGGTGGGGTAACAAAGGCGATAGCCACCCCAGGTAGGCGCAATTCGAGACAATCAGCCTATCTCACCCGGTTGAACTGGAAGCGCTCGCTCAGTCACCCATCGGGTAGTACGACAGGACCCCACCTTCAGTAAGGTACAAGGCACATACGGGAGTCAACCCGAGGGGAGGGAGACACAGGTATTATGCAGCCTTTTGTGGATACATTGGGATCAATGCAGCATCGACTCAGGCATCAGTTCACATATCCTCAAGGCAGACTCCACATCTGATGGAGACGCAATGTACAGCGTATCAGGGCCCTGCTTGCGTATCAGCTCACAAAATGGCGTCTTCCAACATCAGATAAGCAATTCGCGCCAAGGCCTCAAGCCTATCTCACCATCTCAATATCACACCTCCCGGTCTTCACATCTGCACATCACATCGCTCCTCGCACCCAGCATCGTCCTGCCCGCCCCAGAGCAAGCGACTGAACCCCCAGGGCGAGGCCCGGCCCAGATCCTTATTAACAATGGTCTCCCTCTTTTCCACAATTAAGTAAGGGGAAAGGGCTATGTCCGCTTTGACTCACACGCCGTACCCTCCAAGGCTATGTCCATGAGATCGCGTCAGCTACTCTGCCCCCAGCCGCTGGCAGCCGATAATTACTCCGTCCGCGCAGCCCCTCCACCTCGTGGTTTAGGCCCACACCGGAGCTAGTAGGATCTACCGTCGCAGCTCAGTAGTGTGTCGCATCGACATCCTCTAACCTCCAAGCGCAGCCCTCACAGGTCCCGCGGTGATTGCCCTGGAGTGAGGAATGCAGCAGGCGTAGGCTCCACCAAGCGCGGCTATGCGGCTCGTCCAGCCTCGGTCAATTGTGTATCTGGCAGCAGGGCACTGCAGCATCGATTTCAGCCGCCGAAAAGAGGACACCAAGTTCCGCAGTACAAGTGCACCTCGGATCTGTGTTTTTGGATTTCCGAAGTCAGTCCGTGGCAATATTAGTGTACGATTAGTTTCGCACCGGAGGAGCTCGCTCACAGAGCGGCCATCTCGCTGCCTGGCTGGCCACGTCCCCCTACCGATTCCTTATTTTAAGGAATCTGTAAAATACAGATTTCTTATTTTAAGGAATCAGTAAATTACTGATTCCTTAAAAACTATGTAGGTAGCACTTAAGTGAGTGCATTTTTCCTTTAAGGATTCGTTATATACCACCAACTACAAGTTGGTGGTAAATACCAAATACCTCTAAAAAAGCAATATTTTGCTTATTTCAAGGTGACATGTGGCAGACATACATGCCCTTGTCTGCCACATTTGCACACATGCACGATTCAGGGGTGCAACAGGGTGTCAATGTGATACCCTGCCACCCTTAAGTTTGCTCCCGCTATTACCGATTCGGTAAATACCGTATCGGAAATAGTGAATGGCTTCCTATTCATTCCTATTGGCCTCCAGGCCCATAGGAATGAAAAAGAAGGTATTGCTTATTACCGAATTGGTATTACCGAATTGGTGATAAGGAATATTACCGAATCAGTAAATTTTACCAATTTTTTACCTACATCATATTTACCGATTCCTAAAAAACAAATTGGTAAAATTAGGTATTTAGGAATCGGTAAAATGAGATTACCTACATCGGGCCCCTAGTCATCAGAAGGCGAACAATCCACAACTCAAAAGACTCTCTCTCTCCCACATTTACTAGTTAGTACAATTGTACTACTACTAAATGTGCTACAAAATGCAGTTTGTGAATGGGCACTGTTGCGTCCTCTCCTGCTGATATTTTGTAAAACATTGATAGTGAGGTATGCCCTCATATTTGAAATTCAGTTACCATACTGGCAAGGAACTTTCATGAAATGTTACCTGTTTGCACATAATTATCGCAGAATGTCACAATTTCGCACATGTCTACTTTTGAGTGTTATTTATCCCATGGCTTTTGCTTGAAGGAATTCAAAAATGTAACATAAAGCAAAATTTAAGGCTCAGTCTCAATTATTTGTGAACATTTCTGCAGTGGAAATGTGTGTTGTAAAACTTTTCAGGTATCTTAGGAAATAAAGGAGAGAAAGAAAGTAGAGAGAGTTAAAGCATACAAGTGGTAGTAATAGTCCTTGAATAAGAGGTGAGTTTTCAATTGATTCCATTAGTTTCTGAAGTTTATGAATTGTATGATCGTCGGTTCATCTGCTTCTAAATGTTTGCACCACATGCTCCAAATTACACTTGGAGATGCTTTTAGCAGTTTGAGTCTCACAGTTTAACAGCATTTTTTTTTTGATTTGTTGCGCTGATAGCACATAGCATATAATTGAGACATTTGAGGGATTATTTACTAACATTTGCGTGGGCGGCGCTTGCCACACAGTGATGCAAAGCATTCCATCCATTCACTTACTGTTAAAATGGTTATTGACATAGCACAGACATTGTGCAACCATACATGAGTGACTGTGCAAGCCTTAGTAAATCTAGGCATTGGTGCGGTTTTTTTGGAGGAGGATTTTTGGGAGGATCTTAACCCCTTCCCTGCAGGGGTAATTCCCCCCCAGTGCGGGGGGCCGGGGTGGGGGTGAGCGCAGCGCAGCGATGCTCATGACAAGACCAGCTCGTCATGAGTCACGGTGGAGCTGTACTCATGATGAGCTGGTCTCGTCACGACCCCGCCCACTGATAATTCGCCCGCACAGGCGGGGAATTAATCGCACGTGGGTGGAGCGCAGCCGTTATGACGAGACCAGCTCATCATGAGCACAGCTCCACAGTGACTCATGACGAGCTGGCCTCATCATGAGCACCAAAGAGGTTCATTGTGCAACAATATTCCATCTCTTGTACCTTGATTTTTGTGTCTCATGAAAAAATTCCAAAATTTTTCACTGTTGTCTTGTTTTTATTTTATTATTAGTTCATCATTATATTTCATGATGTGCTTTTCTTAGTAATCCTTATCGTTACATGTTATTTGAGCTTGAACATGGCTCCAATGCATTTCGGGATGTACCCTTCGTCGGGGAGCATCTGTAAATAACGGAGATATAGCTAAAGAACTCTGCGTGATTATGACACGTTTGTCTTATCCGTAACATGCAGGCGGTGATGGGGTGGGGTATGTGCTGGTGTGATCGGTTTCAGTGAACGAAAAAATGATATAAACAAAACATTCTCTGAAAAACTCGTGCTCCCTGGTATTTACAGTGTTTGTGCTCTGTTTTTTTTAAATTAGCCTAGTATTTTCCAATAATTATCCAGCCGTGTGATGCGTTATGAACGCGTGCTCATAAGCGGTAGTGAAAAAATAGAACACTTGGTGCACTCACGTGTACCCGGTGTGATCTCGGCAATGTTCGCATCTGTTAAATGCAAAAAATAAACATTGTTCGAGTGGACAGCTCTCATATTTGATCTCTGACGTTCAAGGCGTCTACAATTATATCAGGGTTCGCGAGCATTACTTACTAGTGGTGATAAGGGTTAGGGCTTCGGTTACTCTCGGGAGCTTCTCTTCTCGGAAAATCCGGAAGTAAGTGAAACTTTACTTGCGACGGTAAATATGGGAGATGGAGAGAGGACTTTACTTGCGGCCATGTTGGTGTGGTTAGTAAGGTACCGCCGAAAGTGGGGTGAAAATAAACAAAAGTGGAAAAGGTAAATAAAACGAGCGTATTAGTAACCCATACGGTGCATAACAAATTATTGATACATTTCAGTGTAAGCAATTAAATTAACAACACGTGTATGAAAAATGCATGTGTAGTCAGCTGCATTCAAAGGAGTCTTTGTAGGCGACATGAACCACCCCCTGAGAGGTGTTATTATAGGTAGTATGAAAATTCCAAACGATCGTTCATGCCCATGGGCTTCATGGACTGTAGTTTAAAGATCCATGCCATTTCTCTTCTTAATAGTTCTTTGTTGTTGTCTTTACCCTCATGTTTTTTGACAATTTCCAGGATGAGAAACTTTAATTGTGAGACGTTATGTCTAAATTCTGTGAAGTGGACAGCCACATTAGACTTGGCGTTTTGTGTTCTGATATTCGACTTGTGCTCGTTGATGCGAGTCTTAATCTTCCTTTCTGTTTTGCCAATGTAAATCTTGCCACATGGGCATTTGATTAAGTAGATGACGTTCTGTGTGTCACATGTGGCCGTGACTCTCAATTTGATTTCATTGCCTCTCATTGGGTGATTTATTGAAGTGCCTTTGATGATGCAATTACAGTTTCCGCAGTTCATGCAAGGTTTAGTTCCTTTGTATGTTGTTTTGATAGGTTCCTTTCTGTTGAGGATCTCTTTGATGTTGGCACTACGTGTGTGTGCGAAGATGGGGCAGTTAGTAAGGAGGTTTCCAAAGTCTTGCTCCGCTGTTAGAATAGGCCAATGTTTTAAAACAATTTTCTTGTAAGCTGTGCTGAGAGTGGAAAACTTAGATACCAGGACCATGCGGTCTTCTTGTCTTTTGTCGCTTTTCTTCAATAGTTTCTCTCTAGGGGTGGTTAGAGCTTTTTCCACGGCCTTCTTTATTATTCCGTCTGGGTAACCCCTTTCTTGGAATCTTTTTCCCATTTCATCCAATTGTATCCTCATTTGTGTTTCATCTGAAGTGATCCTTTTAACTCGTAACATTTGTGACGTTGGTAAGTGTTGTTTGAGAGAACCTTGGTGGAAACTAGTGTATAGGAGAGTATTATTCCTATCTGTAGGTTTACGAAAGAGATCAGTTTCAATGCCTTTGTCAGTGATTGAGATTTTTACATCCAGAAAGGTGATGGTTTTTTTGTTTATTTCCCAAGTGAATTGTATTCTTTCATTGGCTGAGTTCAAGTTTCTCAATGCCTGTATTAGAGTTTCTTCCGAGTTCTTCCAGACAATGAATACATCATCGATGTATCTAGCGTACATCTTAATGTTTTCCATCCATTCTGGTTTGTTGTAAATGTTTTCTTCTTCGAAGAATTTCATGTAGATATTTGCGTAGGTCGGTGCGGCACAATTACCCATGGAGGTCCCAGATAGCTGTAGGTACCAGTTATTTTCATATACAAAGTAGCTGTGGTAGAGCGTGAAAATTAATAGTTCCATGAGAAATGTCTGCATTCCTGTTTCAATTGTACTTTCAAGGATGGCTTTTTCCATAGCTTCTATACCACCATTGTGGGGGATTGAGGTGTATAGTGAGCGGACGTCTGCTGTACATAAAATTAGTTCTTGGTCATTGGTGATTTGTATTTGCGCAAGCTTATTCAAGCACCTGAAGGTGTGCACAAAGTACAGGGATGCCATCAAGTCATATGGTGGCACAATAATTCTAAGCTAGATATACGCATGTTGGACGGACACGCCACCTGTATGTAGCACCCAAAATATTAACCAAGACTGTGACAAATAAATAAAAGAATTGAATACAAACCGGCTGTGCGCCCACCAACCCACATTTTGTAGTCATGAAAAAATTCTGCATGCCCTTTTTTAACTACCACATTAAAGAGGTTTTAGATGGATAGTTACAGCTTTCTATATGAAGAAATATGTCACACAGAGTTATATGCTATCATCATCTGTAATATGTGTGGCACAATACTACTTATATGTCCTCAGCACTTAGCTGCCAAATGTGGCCACAATAGTAGAAGGATTAAAATCTCTAGGGGATCTATTGCAGTAACTGTTGCCAATGAATGCTTTGAATATGCTATGCTTTAGAGCACCCAGCAGTCATAAGTAGTACATTGACAAATCAAATACCAGTCATGACAGCTAGTACTCTCATCACTGGCACTTCGGTGCAGTCAGTTCAAAAGGGCAAATGTGTAACATCATTCAGTATTGAAACAGAAAAATGTACCCATTCAACTGCTACCAGTGACTCTTCAGGTTCCAAGAACAGTTCAGACCTCAAAATCTATTGCAATAGAGGATGTGTTAAAGGGATTCTTTAGAGCAGACCAAGAAAACGGTAACCTGAGACATTAGCAGAATTTGTCATCACATTTCAATAGCCTTGTGGCTTGAACATTGATGATGGTGTTCTTCAGAATTACGAAAATAGGTTCCTTCTTGTAAGAAAACCTGGCAGAGGATATTCACAATAGCACTGATACTGAGTGAAACACTGATTTATAATACCACTGATATTGAGTTGAACATTGCACATAAACCATGGTTTTGTATGTGCATTGTGTAGAAATGTTGTATGTGGGTTGAATAATTGAACATTGAAATCTGGACTCTATGATCGAAAACTGCTAGTTAACTTGTGGTTGCTGTGTCGGAAGAGCCAAATGAAAAAAGCGGAATAAATAAAAGTAGGAATTTCAATGAGCCTTCCACAAAAACAGAACACATTAAAGACAAATTTAGAAATTTCCTCTAAGTCTAAATGCAGAATGGAACTTTGCCACTTTTATAGAAGGAACATCTTCTCTGCACAGGATATCCCAGGAACTGTAGGCGACATTGTTGGAACCAAAGGCAATATACTTGAAGCAGGTTGTTACCACCAATGGTCTGGAGCATTTAGGGTTTCTTGCTGAAAATGTCACATCTCAGAATGGTAGTTTTGATGGGATAAGATCTCATCTAGTTGTGCACTGTTCACCTGGTGTAAATCTACACCTTAAGCAATTATACAATATCAATTCAAATTATAGTAATCAATCAGTTATTTAATTTCATAAACTGATTCACTTTCGATCAATCAATAAGTAGTGCATTCCATAATTTTGATACAATCTTGATTTGACAATTTAACACATTATTTCCTTTTGCAATATATTCTGTATCAACATTTCATTTTGTAACAATAATATTTCATAACATGTCACTTTTTTATGTATTCATGCCCAATGCATTTCGGCACCCAAAGTGCCTTCATCAGGGGTTAATCTTTCGATATTATTTATGTGCTCAGTCAGCCTATGCTTTCTGGGACTCGATATTCTTAACTGGGTTGACTATGGCGACCTCTGAAGGAGTTGCTCTTTCCCTGTATAGAACGCCGTCAATATCCTAAACCACGTACTCGAACAAAAACCTGTCGGTAAGGTGAATCTCAGAATGGGACTTAGTCAGGTGCAGAGACCTCTGGGCGGGACAAAGTTGAATCCCAAACCATTTCAATGGAACTGCCGGTTAGATATTTTTTTGGGTGTGTCACGCTCAAGCTCTGGAGGAAAACTTTTCACAGTTCTTGGAAACTTTTGCTGGTGCCCAAACTCCCACAGGAATGCCATTCCCTTTTAAGGCCCACAGGACTTCAGGCGAAGGCACTTAGAGACTCTCAACAAATGAGGCAAAGGACAACAGGGAAACAACCTTTACAACGTAACTTTTACAACGCACTACCAGTACAACTAAACTTTTACAACGCAACATCCTGTGTACAATGCATGCCATTACAACGCAACCATTACAACGCATGACACTACAACGCATACCACTACAACGCATGTCATTACAATGCAGTCATTACAACGCATACCATTACAACGCATAGCATTACAACACATAGTACCCTTACACTATCCAACACTTACCCTACTGTTGCACCCCCTGTAGTTAGAATAGTAATTTTTACCCCTACACTATCCAACACTTACCCTACTATTGCACCCCCTGGAGCTAGAATAGTAATTTTTACCCCTACACTATCCAACACTTACCCTACTGTTGCACCCCCTGGAGTTAGAATAGTAATTTTTAACCCTACACTATCCAACACTTACCCTACTGTTGCACCCCCTGGAGTTAGAATAGTAATTTTTACCCCAACACTTACCCTACTATTTCACCCCCTGGAGTTAGAATAGTAATTTTTACCCCTACACTATCCAACACTTACCCTACTGTTGCACCCCCTTGGAGTTAGAATAGTAATTTTTACCCCTACACTATCCAGTACTTAACTTACATGCAATATAATGTTATGTGCAGCAATGGTATGCGCTGTAAAAGTAGTATGCGTTGTAATGGAATGCGTTGTAATGGATGTTGCGTTGTAAAAATGCGTTGTAAAGGTATGAGTTGTAAAAGTATGCGTTGTAACATCATACATTCAGGACAACAGTCCAATTCTAGTCCTATTGCCACTAGTCCACTGGGATTCTTCACAACAATACCCTCTTCAGATTGTTTGTGTTTCCTTAGCCACCCAAGAGGTCAGTCTTAGGATCTTTGGACCTCTACTGTCCCTGCATTTAAAGTGAAAGGGGTTCCATTTTCTTCAGTCCTTCTCATAGGTCACAAATGGCAAGTGCAGCATTCTCAGTTTGCCTGGTATCTTTTCACAAGTCCAGCAGTGTTCTAAGGAAGGAGGGTCAGTCCCTCTCTGACCAGTGGAGTAACTGTTCTTAAGTCCTAGCCTATGTACTTTTTCAGAACTTCTTGTTTGCCTTACAGGAAACAGACCCAAAATGAAATGTGTCAGGGCAAATCTAAGATGGCCAATGTCTTCAGTCACACTAATCTTGGATTCTGAGAGTGCTTGGAGTATCCTCCCACTAGTGTCCTCCAACATGTAACACTCAAAGTCTGAGAGCTTGGGGTGTCCTCCTACTAGTGTCCTCCAATATCTAATGCTAAAATTCAGTTTGAAGCCGGCTCTGGACACATAACTAAAACTAAAACCGATATTTACTATGACAAAGCAGGGTCCTTCAATTACCATTTTTGTAAGCGGAAATGACAGGGACCCCTTGAAATCAAAGGAAAAGGGTTTAATACTCCTGTATCGCAAAGAGGACTTCCTTTGGACTAAACTTAAAAACTAATTTTACACTTCTATCCACATATTCAAAGGCTCACCCTGATCACATAAACTCTAGCACTGCTCATCCACCATGCGCATAAGGGAAATATAATCATATACCCAAGGTCACCAGTACAAGACAATGTTACAAAATATATATCTATTTATTAGTGGAAATATCATAAAATCCTTTTATCATATGTGACATCACTAACACAAAATCCAAAAATGAATTCAGAAACATTGTACACACTATACAAGCACTATCACTAAAAAGAGAGTACACATTAAAGACAGCACAATATGTCATAAGAAACACACACATCCCAAAGCTGGAACCTGATTCTGCAGCATTGATACGTAACCTATGGTTCCATCCTCTTCACGGATGGTGTTAAAAATGTGTCAACGCATTTCGATGGACTAACTTATAACACCATCTTTCTCAAGGCTGTACAAATGACTGATTTTGACCGGAGCATCTAAAATAACCTGTATAATAAAACACAAATGTCAACACACATTTATAATACTCTATTTAACGTTATATCACTAATTCATTACAGGGCTCGTGAATATCAACATCCACATTTATAAACTGCCACTAGTGCCATAATTGCAGGTGTTGCTTATTTATACATAGCATACCATTAAAAACAAACAAATCCATAATACATCTTTGGGTAACCAGACAGAGATACAGATAAATTGTAATCTGGGTCTGTTTGATCCCTTTCAAGGAGCACAAGGGCACACAAGTTTTACATGTTTCTCGAACAGGCTTTTGATGTAGGATTTGATGGTGTTGCGCCAATAAGAGGGGCAGCAGCCTACACCCTGACATTTCAGCTGAGCTCAGATCAGTCATCCCTTCCTATTTAAGTGGATTTGTCAATCAAAGTGGTCTATAGTGCTGCTCAGGGAAGGAATTTCACTCTTCATTTTAGACAGGGATTGGCTAGCCATTAGCTGCAGAGAGTATAGTGGCCCCGGAAAGTAAATATAGCTTTTCTGAAGTGTTATATTTCTTAACTAGTTTGAAATTATCTGAATTTACCAGTGAGATTGATTTATAACATCCATTCGGAGAAGTTATTGAACTTTTATTATAGCTATTTCCCACTGGATAAATCCCAAATCCTGTTTCATCCGATTTACCAGCATTGTCTCTCGAAACAACTAAACAGAAATACAAAGAAAAAAGCTTTTGGTTGTTTATACACTGCAGGCACATGCTTACATTAATTTAGGAATGCAGCACTTTTAGGACCTATGCCCCATATAAGGCAATAAGGCAATTTTAGGGATGACTTGTTTAGTGTTAAAAACATGGTTTTAGGCCTGTATAAAAAAATGTACGAGTGGAAAGCGGGGGTGGCCATCCAAAAAGGTGCCACTTTGCAACAGGGTTGAAAGCATTGACAGCATTCAGAGGGGCCACAGGATTCACAAACTCTATGCAACAGGGACACTTCAAAGTTAAACAAATAAACATTATCCAGCAAAGAACAATATAACAACAACTTTTCCTAAAATACGGGAACAGTGCCATGGATATTGCTGGTGCTGCATGTATTTACATCTGTGTAAAAACTTACTGATGCAAAACCTTTCAACCCACTAAAAAATGATCTATGTAAAACACCCTTCTTCATGCACCAAATTCACTGGGGTCACTTTCTTTCCTATGTGTTCACCATGTAAATATTTTAATATAATTGGCCTGCCCACACAAGTGAGGTACCATTTTTATCAGAAGACAAGGGAATGAGGGTGGAAAGAAGTTTGTGGCTCCCCACACAATCCAGAACGTTCTATCACAGTAATGTGAGGAAAATATGTTTGCTTAGTCAAAGTTTGAGGTTTGCAAGGGATTCTGGGTAAGACAATCTGGTCAAAGCCACACAAGTCACTCCATCCTGGATTCCTCTAATTATCTAGTTTTTAAAAATGTCCTGATTTGCTAGGTTTCCCTGGGTTCTGACTGAGGCAACGTTCAAAATCCTCACCTCTCCACTTTGCAAAAACAGGTCAGATTTGTGTTGAAAAATGTCATGTACCAATATTTTGTTTTGGGCAGGTGCCTTTTGTAGGCACTAGGCCTACCCACACAAGTTAAGCATAATTTTTATCTGAAGACATGTGGGAGCATAGAATAGTAGAATATTTGCTATTAGCCATTGGATTTCACTGCATTTGTGCCATCCAAATGTAAGCCAATGTGTAAGAAAGAAGATATTTTGAAATATAACCTCTAAGTTATATGCACGTACGGGTATCTACAAATTGAAAGATGTACAAATAACAACTGCTCCTAAACCTCATATCTTGTGCCCATTTCAGAAATACAGAGGTTGCCTTGATACCTGTTTTCCACTCTACATATGTCACCATAAGAATTGGTCTATACCCAGTACACAATGAAAAACCATTGTACAGCGCAGCTCAGTTGTTGGTTATGAGTATCTTGTGTTTTTGAAGGATTTACAAACACAATATATCCACACAACCAAAAGGGTATAAGGAATCCATTGGTATACTGCTTTTGTAAATTGTCCATCGTGGCAAAAAGTTACAGATAAAAACATTGTTACAAATGGCTGTTTTTCCTACTCATTAACAATATTTCCTTACTTCAACAGTAAGGTTCTGTAAGAAAACGTTAAGGGGTCTACATATATGTCCCCATCCTGACTTTGAAATGTTGTGTACATTTCAGAAATATATAGTGTTCTTGTATCACCCATCAGTTTCACACTGGTTTCTACCACAAGTTGAAAGTAGGTTGAAAGCACATAAAATAAGAAAAATGGGCTCCCTCTCTGAAAAATACCAAAACTGTGGCAAAGAATTAGGAGGGTGATTACGATGGCGGACGGTCTTTAGTCTTTCAGCCATTATCCTGGGTCTTGGGACCACCCGTCTATATGGCGGCAATCCCGCACATGGAATTAGAATGCAACCACCACTGTAGTGGTCGCATTGTTCATTTTTATCATTACGGATGGTGCTGCTGGCTGCAGCACCCGCCACAATGGTAAAAATGTAAGTTTTGCATTTCCCTGCAATACATGGCAGGCACCACGTGGTGCCTGCCACATGGTGCAGGGAAATGTTGAAGTACAAAACTTGAGTGCCCCTGCTGAAGGGGGGCCTGCTATGGGGCACCCAAAGTACAACCCCACCAGACTGTGAATGGCGGTTGAACCGCCATTTACAGGCTGGCGGAGATGCAGAATCCTAATCTGGCGGACGGGGCCGGCTAGGCACTGCCACCATTTTAGAAATGCTTGGTCGGTCTGCCAGGCAAGCGTAATGATTGCCTGTAGTAGACCCTTGTCAGACAGACTTTGCGTCCGCCAGCACTCCACCCGCCACATAATATGGCGAGCAGATAAGTGCTTTACCATGGCAGGGAAACCGCTACCGGCAGGCTGCCAGTGGTGGTTTCTCTGCCATCGTTATCAGCCCCTAGGTTCTTTGATTCAGCTCTGCATGTTCCTGAAACCTGGGAAGATGGTTAATTTAGCACAGCAAACCATTCACTGATGCCATTTTAGGGGAAAACCCCAGGCATTTTTATCCAGAGCACCTTTTTCAATTTTTCCCCTAAAAATTAAACATTTAACTATATTTTGACTATTTTCTCGGTCCTTTCCAGGAGAATCCACAAAACATGGATAACTTTGGAGAGGACCAAGGATGATCGAAAAAAAATTATGCAAATTTGGCTTGAATACAGTTTGTGGACAAAAGGTTATAAAGACCTAAGCACAAATTACCTCATTCAGCCAGAAAAGGGCCCAATACTGAGGGGCGGGGAGAGGCCCAGCAATTAAGGGGTTAATTTAGCGCTCCAATGCCCACTTTATGTGACAAAACACAAAGTATGCAGATGTGCTGAACTGCTCTGTGTGTGAGAAGAGTCTTCTGAGCTTCTCAGAAGCGGTCGCTCCCCTCGCTTCTCCCTGCTCATCCACCTGGTATCGTAGCGCTTACTGCCAGACTGCTGATTGCCATCTATCACGCATTGCTCGCTCTGCTTGAATTTTGTGTCATCGTAGCGCTTACTGCCAGACTTGCTCGCACTGCTGAATATTCAGTTATAGTAGCGCTTTACTGTTAGACCGCGTTTTTCTATTTACTGTGCCATTGTGTATCACTCGCTTTGCCTGCTCTGATCATTGTTGCCTGACTGTGCTGCCCAGTTCATGGCGCTTAATAAGGTCATGCCCCAATCTCGTCCTGTTTCGCTTTTGGCTTGCTGACATTTTGTTGTTTGTTGTTGTGCCTCCCAGCCCGGCTCTCCACCCCGCTCCCGCCTCCCAGCTGCTCCTCCCTCCCACAGAAAGTGTAGGTTTTACCCTTCCAGTAATAGCGCTGTGACCGTCCTGAGCTTCTCAGAAGCGGTCGCTCCCCTCGCTGCTCCCTGCTCATCCACCTGGTATCGTAGCGCTTACTGCCAGACTGCTGATTGCCATCTATCACGCATTGCTCGCTCTGCTTGAATTTTGTGTCATCGTAGCGCTTACTGCCAGACTTGCTCGCACTGCTGAATATTCAGTTATAGTAGCGCTTTACTGTTAGACCGTGCTTTGTTATTTACAGTGCCATTGTGTATCACTCGCTTTGCCTGCTCTGATCATTGTTTCCTGACTGTGTTGCCCAGTTCATAGAGCGCTTAATAAGGTCGTGCCCCAATCTCGTCCTGTTTCGCTTTTGGCTTGCTGCCATTTTGTTGTTTGTTGTTGTGCCTCCCAGCCCGGCTCTCCACCCCACTTCCGCCTCCCAGCTGCTCCTCCCTCCCACAGAAAGTGTAGGCTCTACCCTTCCAGCAATAGCGCTGTGACCGTCCTGAGCTTCTCAGAAGCGGTCGCTACCCTCGCTGCTCCCTGCTCATCTACCTGGTATCGTAGCGCTTACTGCCAGACTGCTGATTGCCATCTATCACGCATTGCTCGCTCTGCTTGAATTTTGTGTCATCGTAGTGCTTACTGCCAGACTTGCATTAAGAGCCACAGCAAATCCACATACTCCAAACAGAGCTCCAACACTAACCACCTGAAGTGCATCCTGCTCAACACCCGCTCGGTCCACAGACACGCCATTGAACTTTGGAACCTACTCGACACCACATCGCCGGACGTCGCCTTCCTTACAGAAACCTGGATGAACACCTCATCAACGCCCGACATCGCCATAGCCATCCCGGACGGCTAAAAAATCATCCAAAAGGACCGCATCAAGCAAACAGGAGGAGGAATCGCCATCGTCCACAAGAACACCATCCACATCACAACCAGCTCCGATGACAACCTCACAACCGCCGAACACCTTCACTTCCAGATCCACACCGACCCTAAGACCACACTCAGAGGCACCCTCATCTATATACCACCCGGACCCCGCACACAATTCAGCGAAGACATCACTGACTTCATCAGCCCTAACGCCCTCCCCTCTGAGGACTACATTCTACTGGGAGACCTCAACTTCCACCTGGAGATACTGGAACAAAATTACCTCCGACCAGCTCTTCACCAAAACCCTCCTGCAAAATCATCGAACCCAAACCAAGCAGCCAGCAACCTCACACAATGGATCACCCACAGCGCTGACAAATTAGCACCCTTGAAAAACCATCAAATCAAGCAAGGCAGCAAAAAAGCCCCCTGGTTTAATGAGGACCTTAAGATATCCAAGAAGATCTGCCGCACCCTCGAGAAAGCATGGCGAAAAAACCCAACCTCTGACAACCTGGCCACCTTCAAGAACACCACCCGCAAACACTACCAACTGATCGAATCCACCAAGAAATCTTCATTCAAGGATCGACTCGACAACAACGCCCACAACAGCAAAGAACTATTCAACATTGTCAAAGAGTTTACCAACCCCACCGCTGGCACCAATGACATCACTCCCTCCCAAGACCTCTGCGACTCTCTAGCCTCGTTTTTCCACAACAAAATCGCTGACATACATAACAGCTTTGGAGACCAGTCCACCCCACCCACCTCCGAACTTGAACCCCCCCCAACAACCTTTGCGCCTGGAACCCAATCACCACCGAAGACACCATCTACCTGATGAACACCATTCACTCAGGATCACCAACCGACCCATGTCCCCACCACATTTTCAACAAAGCAGACTCCATTATCGCACCCCATCTCCGAGACGTCATCAATTGCTCCCTCAACTCCGCTACCGTCCCGGAAAGCTGGAAACATGCTGACTCAGCGCCCTCTTGAAGAAACCTACAGCAGACCCCACTGAACTTAAGAACTACCGCCCCATTTTGCTCCTCCCATTCGCTGCCAAAGTCATTGAGAAAGCCATCAACAGTCAACTCCCCGCCTTCCTCGAATCCAACAAATCCCTCAACCCTTCACAGTCCGGCTTCCGAGCCAAACACAGCACCGAGACCGCCCTCATCGCAGCAACAGACAACATTCGAACCCTACTGGACAACGGAGAAACAGCTGCCCTCATCCTACTTGACCTCTCCGCAGCCTTCGACACAGTCTGTCATAGCACCCTTATACAACGCCTCAGCAACGTCGGAATACAAGGAAAAGCATTGAACTGGATAATCTCGTTCCTCGCCGGATGAACCCAGAGAGTCTGCCTCCCCTCTTTCAGATCAGAGGCCACAGAAGTCATCTGCGGCGTACCCCAAGGATCTTCACTCAGTCCCACCCTCTTTAACGTATACATGAGTCCCCTCGCATCCATTGCGCGCCAACACAACCTCAACATTATCTCCTACGCAGACGACACCCAGCTGATCCTCTCCCTCACCAAAGACCCAAACACCGCCAAAACCAACCTACACGAAGGGATGAACGAAGTAGCCGAGTGGATGAAGAACAGCCGTCTAAAACTGAACTTGGACAAAACGGAAGTCCTCATCTTATTATCATCCCCCTCCGCCTGGGACGACTCATGGTGGCCACCGGCCCTGGGAACCGCACCCATACCAACGGACCATGCACGTAACCTGGGCTTCATCCTAGACTCCTCCCTCTCAATGACCAGACAAGTCAACGCCGTCTCATCATCATGATTCAACATCCTACGAATGCTCAAAAAAATCTTCCGCTAGATCCCCACCGAAACAAGAAAGACAGTCACCCATGCACTGGTCACAAGTCGACTGGACTACGGAAACACCCTTCACGCCGGAACCACAGCCAAACTACAGAAAAAACTCCAACGCATCCAAAATGCCTCAGCCAGACTCATCCTTGACATTCCCCGCCAAGCTCACATTTCAGGTCACCTGAAAGAGCTCCACTGGCTCCTCGTCAACAAGGGAATAACGTTCTCCCTTCTCACCCACGCACACAAAGCCCTCTAAAACCTAGGACCCGAATACCTCAACACGCGCCTGTCCTTTTACACCCCCACCCGCAAACTTCGATCGTCCAATCAAGCCCTCGCCGCAATCCCACGCATCCAAAGATCCACCATGGGGGGAAAATCCTTCTCCTACTTAGCGGCCAAGTCCTGGAATTCTCTCACCATCCACCTCCCCCTTACACAGAACCACCTCTCTTTCAGAAAACAACTAAAAACTTGGATATTTGATAAGTAAAGCTCCCCCCCTCCCTCAAGTGCCTTGAGACCTTCTGGGTGAGTAGTGCGCTATACAAATTTAAACTTGACTTTACTTGACCTTCTCAGTCTGCTTCTTTGCACTAAGGCAGAAACAAATATTGGAAAAGTCAGTAGGTCTAGCTTTAATGTAACAACAATTGTAATCATAGGAATTTGCAAATGTTGTTTACATTCATGGTGTGCACACATACAATTTATCACATTAAATCCTCTCCTATTGGCTATGCTGAAGCTGGGAAAAAGTATGAAAAATATTGATATATGTGTTGCATGCTTATAGAAGAAAAAGAACCAAATGTGACTAACAGCACCTTTGAGTTTATTTTTCAGATATTGGATAGCCCCTCATGCCTTCTAATAGAAGTACTTCTGAGAATGGGGAACAATACATTGCTAGCTGATGGCATGAGATGAGAGAGTAGTATTAATCTGGGTGGGGACACGCCAAATCCTCTCTATGCATATTTAAAAAATTGCTAAAAATGTCTCCCAGACAGTTATGCTGCCAAGCCATGTATAAAAAGAGAAGTGCACCATACCTAGATAGGCCACTATCTTGCACTAATATTTGGTCATTCATAGCCATGCTACTTTGAAGATTATTTAGAATGTGTGGGGTGCTGTAAAATGAAGTGGAATTTATGAGAAATAGTTTTCATTACAATTAACCTAAATTTTGCTTAAAGAAAAAAAACACTGCATTCTTTTCCTGTTAGTACCAGAGCATAGGAAAAGACTGGTGTTACATTTTACCAATAATATTGGAAAAAGAGACAGAAACTGACCTAAATGTGCAGTACGGTCGTGATAACTAGTTGCAATAAAACTATTAGTGAATTTTGGCATAACAATAATGCATCTTGCATTCTGTAAATGACTCCATTAGTCAGGAGAGCTCATTTGTTCCAAAGGCACATGGCAAATTTAATCTGAGGAAGCATGGTGGCCAAGAAAATGAGGGACTGGGATGCAGCCTGAGTAGTTACCACTGGTTGAGAATAATTTAATCATTCCATCCATCACCTTCTTGTACTCATGAGTGCAATGACCTAAGTGGCTATGGGTATGCCCAGACTTCAGATCCGTACTCACTGCATCACTGGTACCAAGATGCATCCGACTGAAGAGGCCTCTCTTGGACGAAACTTGTCTCCAACTGTTTGCGACCTAGTTCAAAGAGGACCTTCTTGACAGTTTGTGCTGGACTGCTCTGATTGGAGCACGGTAAAGACTGATTTGTAAACAGCTAGATCTAATCTGAGGTGGAAAGGTCAGCATAAAAAACAATACTAGTCCAAATAGTTACTAGTGACTGAGACTAATTTAAGTGTACAGAAACAGGCTTTTTGCAGGTTCACTCCAACTTTTTGCCCCGATTTTGACTTCTATATACTGATGTAATGACTCTAAAATTCCCTGAAGCTTTCTAACTATATCTCAGTGTCAGTGTTCTAACCGTTTACAAAGTGTATGTTGAACTGGCTACCCCTATTTAACAAATGTTTGCTGGTACATGGTAACAGGGGTAATCAGGCCATGTACATTAAAGTGCCGACCCATAGCTGCAGCACTAATTATTCCACCGTGAGTGTGACAAAGCCCTACATGGCTCCCTGACTGCCACAGCAGACTGGAAGAGCAGTTTTATAAAATGCTGATTTGATTTTGCGATTTAAACTTATAGCTAAGTCCTAGCCTCCCTTAATGATATATCTAAGTCACCCCTAAGAAAAACTTGTTGAGCGCTAAAGTAGAGAGATGTATATTATTAGGCAGGACAAATGTTTTATTATGTCCTAATGGTAAAATCCCCAAATTGTCATTTTTACTTTGGAAGGGTTAGAAACCCTGTTGGCATGTACAGAGTTGCAAGCTGACATCTCCGCTCTGCTAGCTTCTGAATGAGACTACTGAAGTTGGTACTTCAAATTATCAAGTTAATTGTGGCATCAAATCCAGCTTGGAATCCTACTCCTTGCTTGAGGAATAACAATTTGGCTTTAGACATGGCCATGGAACTGAGACAGCATTAGTGACTGCTATGGATGAGATCTGTATGAGGATAGATATTAGGCAGTCTACAGTACTTGTTCTGTTGTATGTGTTGGCCGCCTTCGATACAGTCTACCTCTACACCCTGATGGAAATGGGTTTTGGTGGGACCACATGGAAGTGGAAAAAATCCTACCTGCGAAATTGCTGTCAAGCTGTGGTGCTACCCTGTTTTAATCAGACTTTTAGATGCATTAAACATGGGGTGCCACAAGGATTAGCAATTAGCCCTGTGCTGTTTAACATATAAATGATGCCACTAATCTCTCTGATAAAAACGTATAATATTTCCTTGGTTAATTATGCGGATGACATACAGCTGATTCTGGTCAGCCACCCTCGAAGCGGCTAAGGTCCATCTTAACCTTGCCATGGACTCCTGGAATCCTGAATATGTTACATACTCTACCATCAAAAACGTGATTAAAAAACAAGTGCGTGCGCGGTCACGGGAACTGGATCTGGAGTCCCTGAGGAGAAGAAAAGACTTGCATGAGACCCTATGTTTCCCGCACACCCTGCACATTCCTAAACAGCATCTCACGCAGGCAGTGGGCAGTGCAGCCCTTCATAAGATCTTGGCTTACAGATTACACCCATTGCCCCTCAAAGAATTATACCAGTGCGGCAAGGCCAGCCCAGGACCACAGGAATATAGGCTCTGCAGCTACAAACGGGAGTCATTGGCCCATCTTCTCTTCTGCTGCCCGGCCCTGCGTTTGCCCCGCAGTCTTTACCTTAGGCCACTACTAAGACATACAGGGTTACGCTCTGCAAAGGATGGGATCTTCCATCTTTATACCCTGTCCACGGTAAAGCACATGGCGGCCTTTGGGAAGTTTATCTTTCAAGCATGGACAATGCTGATGACTTCTACTGGTCGGATCAAAGAGTCCTCTGCCGCCCCATGAACCTTTTCCTTGGTATTTCTGTACTCTCGGAGCAACTAGTTAACTTGATCTGTTTGAAATTCTCTTGATTTTAACTTTTGTAATGTTGTGACTTTTGCATCTTTGGTTTTATGTAATAGTTTTCAGTAACCAACAATAAATATCATTCATTCGTTCATTCATACAGCTGATTCTGTCTCTTAACAGCAATCAGTCAGATGATGTAAAAACTTTTCAGACCTGTTTAGTGAACATTGCAAAATGGATGAGTGCAAACTCCCTTAAACTAAATGGGGACAAGCCAAAATGACTGCATTGCTTGGTGAACAAGATCCCAATGCCACTACCCTCAAATCTTTGGCCATTACCTACTGAGACTGGGCTGTCCTCCTTGGAGGCAGTACGCAACGTGGAGTTATCTTTGATGACCGTCTGTCTTTTGAAGAGAAGCATGTCAATAAAGTGGCCGGTGTCTTCATGGCAATGTTTCGTGGCCACAGAAAATTGTTTGTGGTTTTGCCTGATCATGTTATATTTTTAATTGCGCAGAGTGTTATCCTCTGTAGACTGCACAACTGTAATGCTCCTCTTTTGAGAGCCCTTGAATGCTTGATCAAGAGGTTATACAGAGTCCAGGTGGCTGCAGTCAAACTGATGCTGAATAAAGCATGGAGATCCTCAGCCTCTAATGCTCTTAGGGTACTTCATTGGTTACGGGAAGAGCAAAGAACTGTATTCAAGTATACATGTATAGTGTTCAAAGCCCTACAGAAGAAGGGTCCAGTACCGCTGCAACGTAGACTTAGAAGATATGCCCCGGAGAGGGCTCTACTGTCAGCAAATGCAAATCTTATACAGGACTGTAAGTTCTGGAAGGTTACACAAGGTAGTAGCACTTTCACAGTGACAGTTGCACAGACTTGAAACATGATGCTGCCCATTCTAAGAGCCTTGACTGATTAGCTGAAATGTAGGAAAGCCTTGAAGACCTGACTGTTCCCAAAATAAGAATTATTGTTGATGCTCCTTAATAACTGAATACTTGCGTTTTAGTACAGTTTCTAGTTTTCTCCCCACTTGTAGATAATTGCTGATCATAGTGCCAGGATACCAGTGCATTCTATAAATACTATAAATACTATAAATATAATCAAATATAAAATGAAGATACCCAAGACGGATTTGATATCATTTTTAAAGAAAAGTTAACTTTTAGAAAGTTACTGCTCAGTTGCCTAGTTATTCCTGTGGCCATTCACAGATGCTGGCCACCAGACAGCCTTTGCCCTCCTGGAGTAGAGGGTGAAGAACTCCGAGCACAGGAACAAGAGAGGCATGTCACAGAGAGAGACTTTACCTTCCCTCTCACAGGAAGTCACTCAGGATGTTGGCCCAAAATGCTAGCTTCAAAGAAAAAGCTGCCTTTGATTAGCAAATGGCAACCAGAACCAGAGAGGACCTACTATTTTTTTCAGATAGATGGGCTGGCGGCAGGGGTAGAGAGGGGGAACCAGCTGCCAAATAGTTTTTTCTGTGGGGGTGTAGCCCCCAGGCAGTCATAAAGCTAGGGTGGGCTACCAAGTTCCCCACACCAAGAGAAGGGTTCCAACATCTTGAGAGTGGGCAAAATAGTGCACTCTGGGATAGCAAGAAGCCACACTTTGACAGAAGTCATCATAAGGCAGGAGGGAACCTGGTAGCCCCTTGGCTAATGACCGCTTCATACCCAAGGGCACTTTCAGGGAATAAATATGGCACGTCAGGCACCCAGTACCTCAGATCATGTCTGGATTGGAGAGTGGAACGAAGAAGGCTTGCCTTCCTGACTACTTGTAAGAAATTGGATTACTGGTTGAGGGGGTGCAACCCTAATCAAGTAGCAGCCACAATTCTTGGCAATGTGAAACACCAGCAAACCCCAAATGAACCTGTGCTTAACCCTTTGGTACCTTGGCAGAAATGCATTCAGCCTTAACTTAGAGGCAATGTGTAAAGTATTTATGCAGCACACAAACAGTAATGCAGTAAGATCACAACACAACAAAATTCCCACACCAATTGAGAAAAAAGGTTAAAACAATAAATTATTCAACAGCAGAACAACAAAGATTTGATTGTTAGAAACAGAGATATGCAGTTTTAAATATTTAGGTAAGAATTGTGCTTAAAAGCACAAAGTGCCAATGGGGTTATCTGGTCATACCTGGCCGGGACAAAGTCATAAGTTCAGGCAGACTGCGATTTAGCCCGGGCCAGCTACAGGGACCAGGTTAGCCCCACTGAACAAAGTACCCTAAATCCTGGTTGTGGAGAATTGTGAGGTCCCACTTCAAGAATACGTGGTGCAGAAGTGAGTCAGGCTGCAATGTGAGGTCCTGCGTCGAGGATGTGCCACACAGCAGCTGTTCTGAGGAGCTGTGGGCTGCAATGCTAAGTCCTGCATCAACGATGCATCATACAGCAGTGGTTCTAAAGAGTTATGAGATCCTGCAGGGGGGATGCTTCACACAGTTCCAATGCAAGGCTGTGAGGTGATGCGCTTCATCAGTTCTGCTTGGACTACAGCTGTACTGGCAGAGCACCTTCAAGCCCACTCCTAAGAGTCTAGGTCTGGATGGCACCACTTGGGGAGGCAAGACTCACAGCAGACAAAGTCCATGGTCTGGGTTCAAGTTAGTTAGAGACTTTTATGTCCCTGAGGCTCAGCAGGCCAGCAAACAAGCCCTTTGAGTCACACGGGTGGTCCTGACTTCAAGTTGCAGGTCCAGCCCTTCTCACTCAGGCAGCAGGGAAGCAGAATAACAGGACAGCAGAGTAGCAGTGATTCTTACAGCAGAACAGCACAGCAGTACTTTTGAGTCTTCCACAGGTTCAGAGGTGTACAGAGGAGTTGCGTCTGAGGGTTCAATATTGATACTTGGGGCCATATTAAAGAAGTGTTGTGAGGGCAAATGGGCATTAGCACCCACTTTACATGCCCCCGGGGCCCTTTGTCACTCAGAAAGGGCTGCACATACTTGTGCGCCCCTTTCTGTAATACTGGAAGGGCTAGTGCACATGTAGTGCCAGTGCTTTCTTAAAAGAACAATCCCTCATTGCAAGGGGACATGGGAATGTCTGGGGGTCCTATGGACCCCCCCAGACATTCCCTTTCAGACAGGTGCAGTCACTCACTGAACCCACCTCCAATGGGATCTCTAATCTCCCTTAAAAGCGAAAACAGTTTACCGTCTCCACTGTGAAACATAGAGCGGCTGCTTCAAAGCCACTACGTATTTCACCTGAATGCGCTGCCCCTAGGGAAATCATTATAATAGGACGCACTTTCCCTGTTTGTGTCCACCACACCTGATTTAATGCGCGCCATAGTGCAAACAGGGAAAGTGCGCCCTATACATAATACGGCCCCTGGTGCCAACTTTGAAGTAGGCTAAGGTACTGGAGGCTTCCACCCCAGAGGTGCTTGGAATTTCTTGTGTCTCTGCCATTGCCCCAGATTGTCTGGGGGCACAATAGACTAGGGTCAAACCCTTTTTAAGCATGCTTAGGCAGAGCCTTTGTGACGTGCAAGTATGGTAGGTGACAGCTCTTCCTAATCATCAAGTCAGAGATGGCCCATCCTGCCAGCACCTGTAGCTCTTTATTTTATTGTCTGAGTGAAATACACAAGGACCAACTGCTGGCTGCACCTAGTCATGTAACCCAGTAAACAGGCTGTAGGCACTGAATGGTTGGAGAAAGATAATGCCAACTTTCTAAAGTAGCATTTTGAGAATTGTGACCTAGAATCCAACTTTACTATTAAATTTCACTTGTTCAAACACCGAACTTGACATTCATACCTGGTCCCATTTTAAAGTTATCACTTACTAAATGTAATAAGTCAACTGAAAGTTATCGTATCGAAAAGGTAGGCCTCGGAGTAGTGAAAACAAAAAAAGTCTTTCTCACTAACAGAACATGTAAAAGTTAAAAGTGCATGTCCTGCTTTTGAAATGCAGTGCACTCTGACCTTTGGACTCTTTACGGCCTACCCTAGGGGTGTCTTGTATGTATTAAAAAGGAAGGGTTAAGCCTGGCAAAGGTTTATTTAGCCAGGCCGAAATTTCAGGTTAAACTGCACACACAGGCTGCAATAGCAGGAGTAAGACAGTGGGTGGTACAATGAGTGCTGCAGTCCCACCTGTACTATTTAATTAGCAGGCCCTGGTTACATGTAGTACCACATTACTATTGACTTACAAGTACATTATATATGCCAATTGGGGGCATGGCAAAGTAAGATGGCAAAACGGACGTGAGCCGATCAAGCTCAGGAATGAGATTGCACTGATCCTGTGGATAGGAAGTTTAAAGGAGAACCTCCGGCGTCCGCGCAGTCTGGAGAAATTCGACAGACAGTGGACGGATGCGGCGCGACCGAAGATGGCGCCAGCCGAGGAGTGCTCCGCGGCTAGCCAGGGGCCAGGGGCCAGAAGACAGGACCAAGACAGGTCCAAGTTGGATCAGAGGAGAGATCCCACAGCACCTCTTGGAGACCAAGAAGTGAGGATACCGGCAGACTGGCAAGCGGGAAACCGAAGAACTGTTGGAGCAGTGAGCATTTGAGGTTCCGGCGGCCGTGAATAAAAGTGACCCCAGAGGGGTGAGTAGGCTTCTGGGGGCCCAAGGGACTATTCCTCCAGAGTGCAGGGGGTACCATAACACGGCCTCAGTAAAGGAGAAATAGCACAGATCTCGGTCTGCCTGACCCTAAAAGGGCGGTTGTCATCCCTCACACTGGAGGCAGTGCAGAAGGCATTCCTGAAGTCCCATGAGGGTATGGAGGGATGAAGTAAGGCTCCCTGTAATGTGGTGGGCAGATGTGAAGAAGTCCCAGGATCAGTGAAACACGGGAGCACATAGCCATTGCCTGACCTTAAGATGGCTGCCATGTGACATTATTACCTCAAGGAGACCACCATTTCAGGCACTAGGAAGATCCAAGGCGCATACCGGGGATTCCTCTTTACAAGGGTGACGGATCTCAACACCACAAAGAGGGGACCACTGGAGATCTGAGGGACACAAGACTCCCTTGTGTTGGGCAGAGACTGCATCTATGCCACTGAAAAAAAACGTAACCAAGGTGTCAAGCTACTTTACAGACTTGGTTGCCGATGCACTCAAAACCGTGTATGCATTGTTAAGTAACAATACAAAGGCACTTTAGCAACAAATGACAGAAGTGTTTCAACATAAACTCTCATGAATGGTAAATCGTGGAGTCTTTAATGCAGTATACAGCCAGCCGACACGTGTTTCATCGCACTTGCGATTCCTCAGGGCTAAATGGCTGTGTCAAGGTCAGAAGGTCGCTCAGCTGGTGAAAATTCCAACCCGTGACCGAAGATACTCGGTATGAGTATATGCGATGAGAAGTAAGGTTCTCGATGACACGTGTTTCATCGCACTTGCGATTCCTCAGGGCTGAAACAAACAGACAATTGACAATGGACCATGTGTCTCGTAAGGATACAGTTACAATCAGACCTTGGTGTATGGTCTGTACATACTTGTTTTCTGCTTCTACTCCAGTGAGCGTACAGTGATTCATCTTATAGTTTCTTAGTGCCACCACAACACATCCGTGTCGAAAGTGTGTAGATTATCAATATTATTACTCGACGTGCTAGTGAATAGTGAATTTTGTGCTGACACGTAGATAGAACTAGAATAATTTTCCTGAGATACAGAGTATCTAGCTGCAATGTGGTCTATCTGTGTGCGACTCATTCACACTACATGCTAAGTGAAATTGTGAATAGTATAAAAACTGTGACTCTATGCACAGAAACGGCACATACCTAAATGGCTGTGTCAAGGTCAGAAGGTCTATGTATTCAACGTAGGGAATAAACAAGAAAAATAGGAAAAACCTCATCACTAGATATCATACTCAGAGTAATATGGTAAGAAACGTCACAATAGTGAGGCTGTGAGATAAAGAAATGGAAGCTCACCGCTCAGCTGGTGATAATTCCGACCCAGCCGGGCCCGTGACCGAAGATACTCGGTATGAGTATATGCGATGAGAAGTAAGGTTCTCGATTCTGTAACTAGATCAAATATCCTGAGTCACTATGAGCAAGTCGGAGTCTCATTATTTGAAATGTTCAACTGAGTTATAGATCTGGTATTCGTATAAGACATATGAAAATTGATGAAAAAATAAACACTATATTTTGACCGATTGCAAAACGGACATTGTTCATTTTGAGGATTCCATCTGCTCCTATCCCAATTTACCAGTATGGCAAATCACATATTCTATTCAAGCATGGTCATAAGTGGTATATAAAAGTTTGATAAAGACTTACATGACAAAAGTTTTAAGCAGGTTATATAGGGCTCGGAGTCACAATATTTCGCAAATCCAATGTTGCTGCCCACGTCGAACACGGTGTTGTTCTGTGAAAATTAGGGGCCCCGATAAGCATTTGTACAGTTAAAATATGTATATAGCAAGAATGTATCTAGGATAAAGCATTGCGTTGGCTTACCTATTGGGCGGTATCGAACCTTGTTTTGTGCCGAGTATGGCTCTGAAAACACGGGAAGCCCCAAGCTGAAATGAAACCAAATTAAAATGGAGTTAAGCTCCTCGTGATATCACACGACTGGTTTCTTTTAAGGGATATTGGGCATGATGTCGGCTCTTTCTTTCTTGCTTACCTGTATCAAGCTGTAGAGCGGCGTGTAGCGCGTCCGGACCCCCGAGCTGTGTTCCTGTTTGGACACGTGACCGGGTCTCTGGGGATGTTATATACGTCAATACGTTACGTGATCGGTCGACTAGACCGATTGTATTCGTTATGGCCGCGTCCATGTTGGGTTCCCAATTGAGCCCTGATAATATCCGATCATAGTGTGATATAATAGTTAGGTGATTGGTAAGTGTTAATATGATGGTCACAGGATTGAGTCGCAATAAACATTGAGATAAGAAGGGAAAAGGCAGAATTCTCGGTGTAGCCCAGATATTTTTAGCGATAGTCAGACGATATGTCTATTATGTAATCGGTTATGTGCAGTTCATTTTAGTCGGAAGATCTGAGGATCGGATTACGATGTTGCTATTGGATGATCGGTTGAATGAAACTCTTGTTACGATGTTGGCAAAGCACAGAAAAGAGGACATAGATGAGCCTCCAGGTGAGCTAAATTGTGAGCACCGTGAATGGGTCGGAATTATCACCAGCTGAGCGACCTTCTGACCTTGACACAGCCATTTAGCCCTGAGGAATCGCAAGTGCGATGAAACACGTGTCGGCTGGCTGTATACTGCATTAAAGACTCCACGATTTACCCTTCATGAGAGTTTATGTTGAAACACTTCTGTCATTTGTTGCTAAAGTGCCTTTGTATTGTTACTTAACAATGTATACACTGTTTTGAGTGCATCGGCAACCAAGTCTGTCAAATAAGAGGTAGTTTTGTCTACTCAATCTGAGTGGTTAAAGGTTTCTCCACTCGCCGATTTGCACCTAAGATAATATCATTTCTTTATTGTGTGCGTATGAACGGGCAGTGCACCCGGAGCTTAAACTGATCCAAAAGCCTCCAGAATCCAAGTCAAGCTACTTTATGCCAGCAGAGAAAAAACAGGCGGGCGACCAGGGAAGTGCAGAATCTGGAATGGAGCTTGTTGTAATGCATTTATTTTAATGTGCACGAGCTGCAGCCAGCACATGACAGCTGATGCCCACGAGCTCTGCTGCGCGAGAGTACCCTTTGTTCTTCTCCCCCTCCCATTGGTTCCCCCAACATTCCACCTTCCCATCTGTTGTACTGCCCAACTCCCAACTGTCATCACTGACGGTTCTACCATGACTGGCACACCGCACTCTGTGTGAGGTTGTATTGAATAAATCCTAAGAACACTACCTTTGAGTCTGCCTCTTCTCTACAAGTGGTGACGTGCGGACTACCCCTACAGCCCCTCACTGCAGTATTTACCACATTCCTGTGTGACCTGCTAAGCCGTCAGAATACCGTCCGGTATCAACACTTAATTGACAACATAGGATCTGCTATGCTGTGCTGCCTTAATTGGAACCAGTACAAAAGGGGGTGGTGATGGACGGAGCATCTGAATCAATCAAACACTCACACCCAGTCAAAAGATCTGGGTTTAATCCATCACCGTTCTTTAGCCCACTCTCCCACCCCAGTTCAGACATGGCTATATGCAAATCAGTCTGACCCTGTGCCTCATGGGAACAGTCCAGCCCGAACTGCCAAGCCTTGTCTTCCCTAGACCGGAAACAAGCTTCCGAGGACCGGTTTCTTGCATTCCAGCCATCTTCAGCCCGGCTTGCTTGAATCCAGTGGCAAAGTGAGCAAGGGACTCACGTCTGAGCATACCCTGCCACACTTATGGCGGCCAAAAGCGGTACAAAAGGAACCAGTGACACTGATTGTCCACTGGTACCTTTGGCTGCCTCAGATCTATTCTTCCTCAGCTGGCAAGTGATACCTATCTTCTGGCTTCCACGGTGAGACAAGAGCTGCCTGCGAGCTAAATCTGGTGCCTCCCCGGTGCTAACCTTAGTCACCTCTTGTGCTTCTGCAGCCTGCGCACTCACCGTGCATGAACAAAACCACCTCACCTCTCCCGAGGTTATTCCCTCAGCCTGAATCCTACTTTGCTTCTTACTCCGCATGCCAGCTGTTTACATTGACATGCATTCCGTCATTTAAGCTGTGGCCTTACTTTCGCCCCTCACGCTGCTAAGTTTCTTGCCAGAAGGTATTCCCCCTTCTTCCAGCCTTTGCCTTCCATTCTTCCCCTCAAAGGCACACCATGCATGCCATGGAAAGAATGGAAAGAGTATTTTTGCAATTACATAGAAACAGTAGAGGATGAGGATTTCACGCCAGAGAAGAAAAAAAAGTTTTTATAAACAGAAATGGGTTTTAGTATACAGGAAGTATTGGCGCTCATGCACTATTGACGTTGTAATCAGTCCTCAATGTCAAATACAATTAGTGGTGCTAGCAGGGAGGGGAGACCCTTAAACCCCTCAATTTTGTGTGAGGCACGCCACACAATCGCAAATGAGCCAAAGTCCTGCGCACTCAAGACAAGAAAAATAACAATGTGTTAAGTAAAAGTTATGGCGATGAAGAAAAACATCCCAGGTCGGTTCTGGAGTTGGTATTCTCCTTTTTTAATAGGTCATCAGGTAATACACAGCCAGCCGACACGTGTTTCGTTGTAGACATAAACAATTTCTACAACTCCTCAGGGCTGGGAAAATACAAAAAAAGATGACCTAAGAGCAGGGCATGGAAATCCATGTCCACATTAATACAAATCATAACCCATCTTTTGGTGGCATGTTCAGTTACCGTCACCCAACACGCGTGGAAACCACAAAAGAGAGATCCTATAGGAAATGTATCTCTTAGAAGCAACATATTTCGACTGAAACATTTTGGAAAATGTTTTAAATTGAGACTATGAGACGTGGCACTTAGTATATAGAATCCGTTTTTGGATATTGCTTTAAAAGGGTGTTGATAAGAGTACTCTACTGCGCTTTGTAGATCGATATAGTTAGTTATACGCTCCTCGTGTTATTAGACGAATCATGAGGCTGAATCATGTATTCGAATGTTGATTTTAAATATAAATGGATCCTTTTGACCATAGAGGATGTATGGAACTAGGACGAATACTCACCACTATTGTAAATTTGAGGGCAATGAAGTATATTTTTTGACCAATAAGTATAATGACCTCACGTGGTATCAGATACTTTTTCATTCGTGTAAAATGTGATTTTCTCAACCTACAGCTTTTTTTATTGGGTCTCTACCTATCCTTAATTACCTACTGTTGATACTGAACGTGGTCACCCTTCCGGGTTGGAATTATCACCGGAACTGGGGTAAGAACATGCAAGCTACCTCACCACCATTTTGGTGGTTTTCTTGTAACATAGAGTGCCTTTCAATAATTCCCCTCCCTCTTTCCCTTTCTCTCTTTCCTCTCCTTTTTTCTTAGCCTTTCTCATCTTGGATCCAGCCACTGAGGTACCATACTGATCCCTCACCCTATATTTACTCTACTCACTTGGGGTTCATTGGAGTTTTATAAACAGTCACCAGAATATGTTTTGAAATGTTTTTGATTTCAAGTGGAATATTTGTGTGTTACTTTGTGTTTTTGCCCGGCACTGGACTGACACTACCTTTGAACTTTGGGACTTTTCAGTCGAAATATGTTGCTTCTAAGAGATGAATTTTCTATAGGATCTCTCTTTTGTGGTTTCCACGCGTGTTGGGTGATGGTAACTTGAAATGCCACCAAAAGATGGGTTATGATTTGTATTAATGTGGACATGGATTTCCATGCCCTGCTCTTAGGTCATCTTTTTTGTATTTTCCCAGCCCTGAGGAGTTGTAGAAATTGTTTATGTCTACAACTAAATACATCTCGGCTGGCTGTGTATTACCTCTACCTGATGACCTATTAGAAAAGGTGAACACCAACTCCAGAACCGACGTGGGATGTTTTTCTTCATCGTCATAACTTTTACTTAACACATTGTTGTTTTTCTTGTCTTGAGTGCGCAGGACTTTGGCTCATTGAAGAAAAAAAAGTGCTACTGTATTGTTTGGGTTCGGGAGGTGTAAAAACTTACAGCAGCATTGAGAAAAATGTAGGGGAGGGCAATGACTTATACAGCATGCTTTAGATGATTTAGATGCTCATTTTTCACTAATTGTTTTCGTCGCAGTAGACAGGTAAGAATTTTCTAGAAGGAAACAGGGCAAAGATGAGAGCATCGACGAATATGTCTCTGCCTTGAACAATTTAGCTTTAACATGTAGATTTGGACAATTACAAGGGGAGTTTGTACGTGACCAAATAATTATGCATGCTTGCAATCCCA
This sequence comes from Lissotriton vulgaris, assembly GCF_964263255.1. Classification (NCBI taxonomy): domain Eukaryota; kingdom Metazoa; phylum Chordata; class Amphibia; order Caudata; family Salamandridae; genus Lissotriton; species Lissotriton vulgaris. The sequence continues at coordinate 1,212,165,497 of NC_141694.1, forward strand.
ATATTCAAGACAAACTTTGGGTGAATGGCGAATCTCCTTTGAAGGAAGTGGTCGCTCTAGTCAAAAAAGCCGAACTTACAGGCAGATGTGACAAGGCAGTTCTAGATGAGCCCAATGTAGTAAAAGCAATCAATTCATCTAATGCAGGCTAACTAAGGTCCAAGGCAAATACTTGTGAAACTCATCATAATCCTCACAAGAAAAGTGAACCCTACAAGACGAAATACAACTATGAGAAGAGTAACATTACGAAAGACAAAGATTACAATGAACGCAAATGTTATCGTTGTGGGAATCCCTCCCACTTCGTAGACTTCAAAAAATGCCCTCCAAGACAGCAAAAGTGCACGTCCAGTGGGTTAACAGGTCACATTGCAAAAGTATGCAACAGAAAGTTCTCTTAACACAGCAAACCTGTGAAACACATTCAAGAGGAGAAGGACTCCGGGTCGGAGAATTCTTACTACTTTCATTCTGACAGCATCAACTATGTATTCTCCATTGAATACGATGTACTTGAACTTACTCCCTTCAAGATTAAAAAACCTGTGTGTGAAATAAAATTGGATGGGGTGCCAATGAACATAATGGCTGATTCAGGACCCTGTTCAAAATAATTAATGAAAATATATGGAAACAACAATTTGTAGGCTAAAACTGGAGCATCACTTGAAAAGTCCAATGTTATTGCAAGAAGTTACACAGGAATACTATTGAGTTTTTGGGAACCCGTGAACTAGAATTTGAATTAAAAAACAGGAAGGCGCTCTGCAAACTCTTTGTAGCTAAAAGAGGACCTTCGGTGTTGGGATGGTGTGGCCAAGCTGACCTGGGCATCATTCTCAACCCCAATAGTGGTGAACCTGTGTTGTCCGTTGATGATTAGTGCAAACACACCATCCACAGAGATTGCCCGGAAGTGTTCTCCGTCAAAGTGGGCCTCCTAAATAGTTTCCACATAAAATTGAATTAAAAGACTCGCCATCCCATGCATCCACAAAGTGAGACATCTCTCCATTTCTGTCAGAAATGACGTCCAGCTGGAACTTAACAAATTGGTCCACAATGGAATAATTAAAAAAAGTTGAATCTTCAGAGTGGGTACCTCCCCTGGTTGTCGTCAAATGTCCCAACGGAAAAATCTGACTTTGCATAGACCTCAGGGACCTCAACAAAAATATAATCGTTGACCAGTAACCTTTGCCTCGCATCTGTGAAATGTTCAATGCCACTAATGATATGCTTGTATTTTCCATTTAAAATCCGCGTATCATCAGATACCACATTCATTACGCCATTCAGTTGTTACCGCTTCACCAGAGTACCGTTTGGTCTGGCCTTGGCCGCAGTGCTTTTCCAAAGAGTCATGACATCCATCTTTGAGGGCGCTGACGGTGTGAGGTTTTTCCAAGACTATATCTTGGTCATGGCCAGCAACCAATTGGAACATGACACACGCCTCAGGCAGGTATTGGATACATTGAAAACTCATGGACTAACTGTAAAGTTAGACAAATGTAAACCTTCCCAAGACAAAGTGGTTTAACTTGGTCACACGATTAGTCATGAAGGTATCAAACCCAAACAAGGCCTAGTTTATGCTATCCTCAATGCTCCCTTCTCATCCAGCAAAGAAGATGTGAGAGCCATCCTCAGGTTAACTGAGTACTACTCGAAGATCATCAGAAACTTTTCAGAAAAAACATACAGTTTGAGGCAATTACTCAAAAATAGAACCAAATTCGAGTGGTCCCGGAGTGTCTGAACACCTTCAACACTATCAAAAAGGAAATCGGCAATGCACCCTTTCTCAAAGGGTTTGACCCCAAAGCTGAAATCAACCTAACCACTGATGCCAGCAACAAAGGACTGGGTGCTGTGCTGGCACATAAAGACACAGAGGACAATTAATGGGTTGTGGCCTTTGCATCCAGATCGCTCACCCCGGCTGAGGAAAAGTACTTAGTGATTGAACGCGAGATGCTGTCCTGTTCATGGGTGCTCAACTACTTCAGAGCGTACATTTGGGAATATAACATACACCTACGCACAGACCACAAACCGTTTATCAAGATACTCTCTGCCTCCGGCCTGCAGAATGCTTCCCCACAACTTAGTAAAATGTTTATCAAATTGTTGGTACAACTACACAGCTGAATACTGGCCTGGTGTCAAGAACAAGGTAGCTGATTTCCTAAGCAGGCTACCCCTACCGCACAATGAAATCCAAGATAGCCAAGAAGAAGCTGAAAAAGTAGCACTACTATTCAATTCAGACCTTGATGGAATCTCTGCGGAAGAGTGGGAACAACACATGTCTAGAGATTCCACACTGCAAGAAATATGCAAATACATCAACAGCTCCTGGCCTGAGAAACGTCACCTTCACAATAATGCTAAAGCATATTGGAAAATAAGAGATGAACTCAGCTTGGAAAATGGTGTGTTGGACAGGACTGGCAAAGCCATAGCCCCCTTCACGCTCAGAAACAAAATTCCTAACTTGTGCCATATAAGTCACCTTGGCATCTCAAAAACCAAGCAAAGAGTCAGAACCAGTTATTGGTGGCGTGGTACTGACAAACAGATTGATATCCAGATAAGAAATTGTGTGGAATGCAGAGATTCTGACAAGACCCTCAAGACATCCAGGGTTCCCTGCTCTCCTCTCAAACCCCACAATGGCATGGGAAACAATAGGATTAGATATTTCATGACCCATTGAAGAACACAATGGAGTGATCAAGTATATTCTGGTAGCCATGGACCACTTCTCCAAGTGGCGGGCAATAGAAATTGTCTCAGGAATAGACAGCTCTACTGTCATCTCATTTCTGGACAGGCTATTCTTGAGTGAAGGGTTCCCCAATACGTGCTCACCGACAATGGTCCCCAATTCTTCTCTGAGGTATTCAAGTCATTCCTAGAGAGGAATTGCATCACCCACCAAACCACCTCACTCTACCATCCTGAAGATAATGGCCTCATTGAATGCTTTAATCGTGTCTTGAAAGGACACATACAAATGTCAAGGAATGCCAACCTCAACTGGGAGGAGGAAGTGTTCAAACTTATCTGGGCCTTCAGAATCTCCCCTTGTGCCAGCACCTGTACAGCACCTTTTGTCCTCATGAGAAGCAGACAACCCCTGAGCAAAGACCTAGGTTGGAATGGTCACCAGACACCATTAGAAACAACACAGTAAAGGCATAAAAATGTTATAAAGATTGGTATGACTCCAGACATGGGGTTTAGGAACATTCCTTTAGAATCGGAGATCTAGTGAAAGTTCCTCTTGAGAGGAAAGTCAGAAAAGGAGAAAGCAGATTCACCGCCCCTCTCCACATCAGCAAACTTTACAACAACCCAGCAAGACTCAGTGATGACAAGGTCTGGCATATGAACAGGTTGGCCAGATGACATCTTGAAAACAAAGAACCAAATCAATTTCAGCACAATAGAACCAGCAAAGACTTGTGGGTCGATTACGACGAAACGGAAAAAGAATACAGTTCCATGCCCAGAAATTAGATTGCACATGATCACCCACCCAACACTGACTTCACTGATTGTCAAACATCAGACCAGTTTGTTGATGCCAGTCCTCGCGCACCGATGACCAATCGGAGTTGCGATGGTGATTCACATTCTGACTCTGAAGTCACATCTGACAGTCAATGTTTCAGTGGAAGGTTTGGTAGAACCTGTAACGATTCCCACTCCATCACAGAATGTGTGTCTGACCCTCACAGGGTCAAGGGAAGGTTTGGCAGAACCTTCAACAAACCTAAACGTTATGACGATTTTGTTTGCGAGTAACTGTGCACAGGTATACATTCAGAAGGTATTAAAGTGCTGTACTGCATATTGGGTTTTTTTAAACATTCAAGAGAGGAGGATGTGTTGTAATATATTTATTTTAATGTGCAAGAGCTGCATCCGCTCGTGACAGCTGATGCCCACGAGCTCTCCTGCACAATAGCACCCTTTGTTCTTCTCCCCCTCCCATTGGTTCCCCCAACATTCCACCTTCCCATCTGTTGTACTGCCCAACTCCCATCTGTCATCACTGATGGTTCTGCCCTGACTGGTACACTGCACTCTGTGTGGGCTTGTATTGAATACATCCTCAGAACCCTACCTACGAGTCTGTCTCTTCTCTACAGCACTGACCAAGGAGGACCTGTTAGCGTCCCTGAAGGACTTTTAAGATGGAACTACATAACAAACTAAAGAATGATCTTAAGGCCTCAATGGATCAAGTGAAATCATACATGTCGGAAAAGATGACCACCCTACAGCAAGATGTGGATTCTATTGAGATGCAGCTGTTCAAGACAGAGGCCCAAACACAAGATTTGGTTTTAAAGGTAACGGACACTCACAACATAGTACAACTTCTACACACCCAGTTACAAATGGCCCTTCTGAAGAAATAGGACTTGGAAAACAGTTCAAGAAGAGACAATATTCGAATCAGAGACCTGGATGAGGAGCCTGATCTGGAAGTCTTCGTGGAGGGGCTCTTCGCTGAGATCCTTGGCCCCAAGCAAACGAAGATCAAAATAGAAAGAGTGCACAGAGTTGGGCCAACTACCCCCTGGGAGAGGAGGCACACCAGGGACATATTAGTGAAGCTCCACTCCTTCAAAGTAAAGGAAACCATACTGATGGAAGCCAGAAAGAAAGATGCAATCTCCTTCCAAGGCAACCGGCGTTCCCTGTTCCAAGATCTGGCGCAGGAGACCCTGCAAAGATGTCAGACCTTCAGGGCCCACACAGAAGAACTGCGAGGCAACCAGGTGCGATATCGATGGACTTATCAATTTGGTCTGGCCTTTGAATACCAGAACAAATAACATTACGTCACAGAGCTCCGAGACGGGCTAGAGATCCTGGGCCTACCATTGCCGGCGAAAGGTGTTTCAAACATGGCGGAAAGAGCAAGAGAAGCGACACGATCAAGAGCAAAATCTTGGAGGGAGGTCTTCAGAATGCGCCAAACCAAGACCTGACCCCGAACTGAGAGGGGCGACAATTCAGACATAGGTTGGAATTACAATCAGGACCCTGTGGGAGGGGTGGGATATCCAGTGATGGGTGAGACATGTGAGGGCCACTTGAGCAGAAGGCACAATGGCTACCCACATTGACACGGACACACAACAAACGCAGACTCAAAACTGACCTATATATCTGAACAGTGTCGCTGCAAATCTCATGAATGTCAGCGGTGCGACGGGCTAGGGCCATTGCCATTGCCGAACGCTCATAGCTTTAAGCGATGTCACAGTGGGACCCCAGAGGGTCCTACGTTCCAGGTTTAGTCATTTCTAAGTTGTTGGTTAAATGTGTAAATGGTGGAAAAGTGAGGGTGGGAATTTTCAGGAGGGTATAGAGGGCTGCAGCATAGGGTGTGGGAAAGGAAATGAGTTGCCTCATGAGCAGCACTCACAGGAAATACGGGGATGGGGGTGCAACGGGGGACACTACAGGCGGGAGAGAGGCATAACACAGGGCTATGATTACGATTTCCTCGTGGAATGTTAGTGGGCTGAACTCCCTGTCGAAGTGACTGAAGATCTGGAAATACTTAGTGGACCACCACTTTGAGGTTGTGGCTCTTTAGTAGAGATATATAAAAAGGGCATAAGAAATGAGACTCAGGCATAAAAGTTATTCTCTGATATATCGTTCATCTGCCAAAACAAAGCATAATGGGGTGGCTGTAATGTTTCACAACAGCACTAAATTCCAAACAGAGGGGATAATGACGGACATGAAGGGACGTGTGGTCTTGGAAAAAGGGGAGCTCAGAGTGAGGAAGGTCATCTTTCCCTCGGTCTACTTCCCAAACAATGGACAAGCAACATTTGTACGTACACTACTAGATATGGTGGGAGGCTTTGTAGAGGACCAGATGATTATGATGTAGGACTTTAACCTGACCTGGCAACTGATGGAGCAATGTTTCATTCGTACAGAAACTTGCTCATATACAATCCTCTCGAAGTAACATGTAACTTATTAACCAACAGGTTTTGTGATTACTAAAACCGCAATACACAACATTTCTAGTATCTAGGGGAAGCTTAACTATGTGCTTTAACTAACAGTATTCAGAGTGTCCTAATATGGCCGCAAAAACACAGGAATCTTTCTGCGCATGCGTCTACTACATCTACGTAGTGTGACGTTTCTCTGCTTTGGTGGGAACTATTTGCAGCTGCGCACTAGTGCCAAATATGGCCGCTTCGTGCTTCACATACTAATGCACATGCTCCTGCTTAAACTAAAACTTGTGTGTTCGGCTTTAATATTAATGCTATAGTGAAAGTAAAGTAAAGGAGTTAGAGTAGAATTAATTGATATATAGTGCATTCATTTATTTTTATATTTTAATGTGTCTCTGTTTGACTTCATTGATAGCTCGTATTTGGGCATGAAGGGGATCGCAAACTCCATTTTGAAATCATTTGAATTGATGCCAGTTCCCATCTATTTTGCGACGTTCATGGGAAACTTACCTAGTCACTCGGAGCAAGAAGAAGAGAAAGCACAGAACTTTATACATTGTATATGAATTGAAATAATATTGCTGGGTGGAATAAAAAAGCATGGGAAAGTATATTATGGTAGGGAACATTGATCAGCTATGTACAATAGAAATGATCTCATACTGGTATGGTGTGATGACCTCTCCTCGTCTTTCTGACCAGTCAAATGAAGGGAACACATAGAATTTGCAACATTAAGGGGGTGGTACACACACTGAAATGGTATAACTAAGGTAGGCATACTCAGTTAGATTGTCTGACTTGTCACATACCTGTCACTGACCCAACATATGCTGAAGGAGAATCGAGAGCAGAGTTCTAGTCGAGCACTTTGACAAAAGAATCAGGAGTTTTGCTGAGGGAGAAGAAACAATCTACCCAGTTGGGGTCCGAGAGTAGCCCTAGAGAGGGGTGTAACGCTGGCATTGCACTTAGCGGAGGTTGCCAGTCCTGTTGGCATCTGATTAGTCGGGAGCCTTTTTCTCTTGTCCTAGCCCGTGGAGGGGTGGTTGGTCTTCACACCATTCTAGGTAAATATAATGTTGTTATGTTATGTTAATAACTTTTATTAGGCGCACAGCTGCCCCAGCGAAGGGGCGTCCTGGCACCTGATCAGGTACACAACACAACAGGTCAAAGCTGAGGAGAAGAGAAATCAATTAGCAGAGGCAAACAGGTGGGTTTTAATGGCGCGTCTAAAAAGAGTCAGGCTGTTTAGGGCGCGAATATGTAAAGGAAGGGAATTCCATAGATCAGCCGCCAGAACACGGTATCTCCTTGTACCGTTTCCCTTTTTTCACCCTCCCTAAGTACCAATCTTTAAAGATGTTTTCTTAAATCCTGCAAATCTTATGCTTTAATAGTTATATTCTTACCTGCAAATTCTCTAAATCTCACTGTCATGGCAACTGGCTTACAAAATATTGCATAGATAAAGTGTTTACAACTTTCCATAGTCTGTGGTTTATTTTTTATGAAGCAAATGTTATTCTCTACCTATTATTCCAACTCCCTTTATCCTTAGATTTGGGACTAAGCGCACAAGTGACAAGGATTTGATAAGTCATGGTATACATGTATAAGTCCTAAGGTGAATAAAAGTCTGATAGGTAGGAAGTTAAATTGGATTACCGGTTCAAAGTGTGAATGTTTATGGGCCCAGGTGAGTATGATTAACTGAGCTGGTAATCCCGCACCATTCGTTATTTGTTGGTAGCAGATTGATGGTTAGGGTTTAGTTAAGATAGGTAGTTAGTTGCCTACTGATTTGTATTGATTTTATGCATTAACCAAAACTCATTTGTATTTGTTTTATGTTGTATGGAAATCCCCGACTATATTGAAATACGGGTGGTATATGGAAGCCACACTACAGTGAGGTTACTGGCCCGATGAAGTAAGTGTGGAATGTTAGGTAAAACTTGAAGCACAAGTTAGGGATTATTTTAATATAGAAGAGTAATTGATAGCAAAGGAGTTTGCTGGGGAAACTTTGGTCTTATATCCCCTAGAAAGGGTAAGTCTGAAGGAGTAGCAGGTTCTTTTTACTTGCGTGAAGAGTAAGCGGAAGAGGTTTTACTCGTAGTGTGTGAAGAGTAAACGGAAAAGTTTTACTCGCAGTAAAAGAAATTGTCTTGTCTTTGAATCTAATCTATCAGGCACAGTAGCTAATGTTTTTATGAAGTAACATTCCTAGGCAACTCGGGACCATATGAAAATCAATTCCTATACATAAGAAAATAATAAGTTCAGTGTACCACACAGAACAGTTAAAAATGTATCATTTTATTCATATAAAGGTTAAAAATCTGAAATAAACATACATGATAAAACATGAATAGCATGACATACAATACAATAATGTATACACCACGTTAACCAACTTAAACATGGAAGAAACAATGGCAATTAATCAGGAAACAAGGAAAAAGTTTACAATTCAAGTGGTAAAACCACAAGTGGCTGAGATGTGGTAGATGTTTGTAAATTCCTCTACGCGCGTTTCGGCGTACAAGACACCTTCTTCAGGAAGAGCCACAACAAGTTCTATACGATAACAAACATAAATCACATATAAATCACATATAAGTACACTGAAGCTTATGTAGGGATAAGGACTGTGCGAATGCAAACAACAATGGGAACTCCAAGGAGAGGAAGAAAGAGCAGAAGTTGTGTATCCAGAACATTTCACATAAAGGGTACAGGTAGTGCTCGGGATATAGGAAAGGGTGACAAACCCACATATATGCACCCAATTTAGACATGCTGAAATAAAAAATAGTATAGTGAGTAATAACTCTATTTATACAGAATAGCATGCTAAAACTTACACAATAAGAAACAGAACACAATTCGAACTCTAAGTGTGGATGAACACAAGAGAACGATACTGTAATGAAAATCAGCCAATGAGAATCATGGGCATAGTGATTCATGCTGATGAAGCATATCCCTATACGGGTTTGAAAATAATTACCAGCATAGAGATGCTATATTTATATGATAAATAGACTCCTAATGAAGAATTAGATCAGATAAAACCTGGAGAATCAATCTCAGGAAGTGGCCGACAGTCGAGTATTCATAGAGAGCGGACCTATGGTGAGTCTTGAGCTCAAATCACCCAACTTGCTATGCTGCGATGTGGAGATTTGTAGCATGGTTATCTAGGCAAAGCACAGAAACACAACGTCATACTCATAATGACCTTCAAATTCACAATGTACATTTAAATTGAAATGAAATTGACCTGGCAAAGGAGGGGTCAGTCGAGGGTGCTGCACTGATGTCAAAAAGAGCTGCGCTAGAATTGGTTGAAACAGCAGGTGTGTAGTCATGAGAAAACTGTAAAGGAGGGGTGAGTGCAGAGAGCAAAACTCAAGTCACAGAAAAGCAGTGCAAGCATTGGTTAAAGCATTGGTTGGTCTCCTTTCTCTCCTTCAGGTGCCGACATGGTCTCTTAGCGCCGGGACGCCTCTTTGCTGGGGCAGCTGTTGCGCTTTACCAAATGCTAACATAACATAAAGCAGTTTTCTAAATCAAATGTAGATTGGTCAATAATTTAAGACAAGCGCTGGTATTGGAGAAGCATTTCTGCAAAGTAAACAATTGATAAAATAGAATTTTAAGTGTTAATGGACAGCGGTAATTATATGTGACATTTAGATCCACCATTTATAAGAAATCGCCCGGAAAATCCGTTACGCTCGCGGATTTTGCGGATTTTCGGGAAATCCGCAATCCGCGAGATTTGCGAATTTCCCGCAAAATCCGCAAATCCGCGAGCAGCGGATTTTGCTCGCGCTGCTCGCACTGTTCGAGTGAGTTCGCGCCCCGCGAATAAGTGCAAAATTGCAGAAATACGATCTTAGCAAAACTGAAAGTAACTACTTACCAGGTTCAAAAGTTCAGGCACATCATTAGTAGCCATTTCCTGTAGTGCTTCCTGAGGGGCCCCTCCAGAGTTCAGTTGCCAGTTGAAACTATTATGTGACCCTGCTCTGAACCTCAGAATAGTTACACACATGCCACAAAGGTCCTGAATTACAGCTAAGGGAGACAAGCAGGAGCCAGGCTGGAAGTTAAAATCCATTAATCAGCCCCTAATTCATTATTGTCAGTTGGGGCAGGGCAGCAACAATGAAAGCACTTAGCAAGTGCAAAAGATCACTAATCAGGGCGCACTACGGAAGCAGGTGCCAGCTAAAAAAATATTCTGTGACACATTAATCAGCCCCAAATTAATTCAGGTCACTTGTGGCAGGGAAGGTGTGCTTTGCTTTGCCGAAAATAATGTACACTGGACAACCAGAGGGTGTGGTGATGAAACAGAGGGTGGCATGGGTGGAAGACGGACACTAGTTACACCTTATGACCTTTGTCATAAGGGATACAAATCAGAGTAGCCTCAAAAAACTCTGTGTTAAAGTTGGAGAGGTGCGGTATATGTGTTTCGTCCGCCCCACACTAGAGTTGTGGCAGTTATCATTGGCTGCTCTGAAGTAGTGGGTTTGCCAGCCTCACCCGAGGCGCCTCTGGTCAAGGGTGCAGTGTCCAGAGATTTTGCGTGAAAAAAGGTGTAAAGAAAACTGTGCAAAAAAGGAAAAAATATTAAAAACGGGGGTATAGACAATCCCAAAGTTCTTTAATGGGGGTTGCTCCTCACCACATTTAAAATAAGTGGTACGATCTTAGACCGAGTTACTAGGTCTGATTGTATGGTTGATAAAATACGTCGACATGTTTCAGCTCCTAGGGCCAGGAAGGGTCTGCGGAGCTTTCGTCAGGACTCACATAACATAAAGGTTTTGTACTTACACTATTTGTGCAGTCAATAAAGATCAAACATTCTGTTTTCAGATAATGTATAAGTAGGGGATTTCCCTTCGTAATCTGCAAAGAGATAGACAAAAGTACAGGTTTTGCATATACACATATATTTTCTACACCTTGAGACAGTGAATTTCATTGTCAGAGTTTTGTGACATTGTCAGCGAAAACTACTAAAATAAAAACAATGGCATATCGTGGAGAGAAGAGATGCAAAGTTTCTCATGTTTAATTAAAAGAAGAAAGAAATACTGGTTCAGGATACTACGTGCAGGGGAGCACAGTAGAGCTGTACTAAAGATATACACAGCCCTTTGACCTGTTGGTCTAGTGGGGGACGGAGGTATTAGAGCGCCCGGTGGGGAGCGTGGTTGGAAGTCAGGCTGTAGGCATAACGCTAATTCCATCGCTTACAGATTTGAACAATGTTTTCCTACCTGAGAAACAGTATGTGTTCTGCCTCACCGGGGTCTCATTGTTCTGAGGCTGCTTGGAGCTCAGAGCTGTCACAGAAAACGTCCTGTTAGTATTCAGGGAGGATTGTTTGTCTTACCGATATCTCGAGGTGATCGCCGCCATTACCCGCGTGTGTGGATGCTTCCGCCTTGTGCTGACTCTGCCCCGGGGTGTGGTTGGGAACAAGAGCGCTGAGATTTAAAGGTACAAGGCGAGTCAAATAGGCGTGTCGGTTTCTAATGGAGTTTTTTTTATTTTAAATGGCGATATCTTTACTGATCTGGTGATACAAAGCTGTTATTGAACAGTTTAATGTGCAGCTCAGTGATTGAAGGTCAGTTGGCAAAGCGATGCCAGGGGATGGCATCGTTTAGCCCGTATTCACACGTTTTGAGGCGGTCCACCCACCTTTGCTCTTTTTCAAAAAGCCGGCGCTCACAGTTTGTGTTTTTGTCGGTGAGCATCTCAAGCACTGTCCATTGGAGCTCTTCACATGAATGGCCCATCTCAATGAAGTGGGCACATAACTTTGTGGTGTTCTTTTTAAGGCGGATATTACTCTTATGCTCGCCAATCCTCAATTTGATCTTGCGACATGTCATTCCAATATACTTTTTGTTGCATTTGCAAGTGATCATGTAAATGACATGTGAGGAGTTGCAGTTCGTATGTTGGCGCTGTGTCCACACCAATTTTTCAGTTAGCTGCAGTGTTTTAGACATAGTGGTTGTTCTGCAGGCTACACATGAGCCACAAGGGTAGTGGCCTGTCACTGGATTCATATTCACGTCCCTCGTGATGGTTGGTAGTTGTTTTTTCTGGGGACGGGTATGGACCAGAACATCTTTGATGTTTTTTGTTCTGCGATTGGCAAACCTTGGCTTTGGCCAATTGAAGATTCCGGTATTTAGAATGTGCCAATTTTTATTTATCAGTTTATTCACTTCGTATGTTGATGGACAGAAGGTGGTGACACAGGTTGTCAGGTCTTGTATTTGAGCTTTGGGATAGCTTAGTAAAAGACACTCCCTAGGTTGATTGTTTGCTCTCTTTTTACAATATTTTATTGTTTTCTCTTTGTAATTCCTTCTGGAAAGTTTCAAGCTGAGCTCTTGGGCTTGGACCAGGTAATCCTCTTTTTTGCTACAATTTCGTTTCAGCCTCAGAAATTGGCTGAAAGGCAGATTGTCTTTCAGAGGTTTTGGGTGGTAACTCTGGTAGGAGAGCAAACTATTTTTGGCCGTTGGTTTTGTGTACGTTTTTGTTTGTAGAATATTGTTCTCCACAAAAATTGTTAGGTCCAGAAAATCCAAACTTTTGTTGTTGGAAGTGTGAGTGAACTTGAGCCAAGGGTCAAGATGGTTGAGCCAATGGATGAATTGTTCCAAATCAGCTGATGTGTCCCAGATTAGGATCACATCATCTATATATCTCCTCCAAAAGAGGATGTTTGGGGAGAACTCATTGGCTGCATTGTAGATGAACTTATTTTCAAAATTGCTCACATACAACCCAGCTACCGATGGGGCAAAAGCACTGCCCATTGATGTACCATGGGTCTGGAGGTAAAGGTCTTCCTCATAAGCAAAGTAATTTTCTTTGAGGGCTAACTTGCAACACTCAAGAATAAAGTGCCTAGGTGTATTATATTGCCAGTCTTCTGAGTAGAGTACATCTTCTAATACTTGCAATGTTTCGTCTTGTGGCAGGCTGGTAAATAAAGACTCCACATCCAAACCTACTAGGGTCATAGTGTCTGGGTCAAAGGTTTTTGCTTGGATCTGTACTAACAGGTCTCGAGTGTCTTTTAGGTACGATGGTGTTCTCTGTACAATAGGTTTCAGGAACTCATCCGCAAACTTAGAGAGTGGCTCCAGGACTGATCCGATACCGGATACTATAGGCCTCCCTGGAGGTGGAGACCTATTTTTGTGTGTTTTTGGAAGGGAGTAAAAATAGGGGATTTTAGGATCTGAAGTGGTGAGATATTCAGCTTCTTTTTTGGTCACCCAATTTTTGATCTCTGCCTCATGGACCATGCTGGATATGACATTTTGTAGTCTTATTGTTGGATCGTTGGTTAGTTTTCTGTAAAACCTGGTATCTGCCAAAAGGGCCTGGCATTGGTCATTGTAGCCCTCTTTATTTAAGATTACGATGCCTCCCCCTTTGTCAGCGGGTTTAACCACTATGCCATCATTCTGCTTCAATGAGTCCAAGGCTTCACGTTCTTTTTTGGTTAAGTTCTGGAATGTTCTCTTGTTCCTGTCAAGCTTGTCCACGCCCTTCATTAGAGATTGTTCAAAGGTATGAAATTCCGGCGGGACACTGGCGTGAGGAGGATTGAAAGTAGATTTCCTACGTAAGGAAGTGTCGCCCTCTATTTGGTTGTTTGGGATGTTATGGAAGAAGGCTTTAAGTTTGAGGGTTCTGCAAAACTCAGCTAGCTCGCTTTTAAGTTTGAAAGTGTCCAATCGAGGTGTGGGCACGAAGCTTAAGCCTTTGTTTAGGACGCTCATTTGGTCTTGGGTCAATTGTAGGTCAGATAGATTTACTACGAGGGTCTGGTCTTGCTGGTTGACGGTTGTGTTGCAGCCATGCTCCTGGTCTGGACGTTTCTTTGTTGGTCCTGCCATCTTATCGTCTTTTTTCTGCCTCTTGTTTGGTTTTGGCCCCTGGCTAAAAAAGGCTCCTGTTGGTGAGGGTTGGAATTGGATGTCATTTGTTGTTCATCCATTTGTGGCATCTGTTGCATGCCTCGGTTAAATGGATCCATCCATCCTCCATATTGCGGCACGAAGGGAGGGTAGAAGGGCATATTGTAACCTGGATAGAAAGGTCTCTGCCACCTGTTTCCCCTTCTAGGGCGTTGGGTCCTGTAGTTGTTACGTCCTCTTTTTACAGTATATTCATCCGTACTTGTAACAGAGTTATTTGATGAATTGGACCCTGTGGACTCATTATCAGATCCAATGTCCCTTGTAGCGTAATCATCTGTTATGTATGGGTGCATTTTCTCTCGGCTGAATCTCTTCAATTCTTTACTGAGTTTTTGCAATTTGCTCTGCATTATAAATTCGCGAGTCTCGTCCATTTCCTTATTTATTTCTTCCAATCTCTTTTTAATGATTGCTGGATTTATGCCTTTCTTTAATTCATTTTCGCATTCTTCTATTTCCTTTAGTAGGGCATCTGATAATCTTTTCGCCGTTTTCACAATTAGGACAAGGTAGTCCAAAGTACATTTCCAGGAGATTGATGACCAGTCCATCCTGAAGGCCAGGTCATGTAAGAAAATTCTGGGGGCATTAGTGACCCACAGGCCTTTGGGAGCTGTTTTCACTCTTAGATATTCTGTCATGATTATTCCGTGGATGGAAGTTCGGATCTGTTCTCTCTTTTTGTCTGTTAAGTTATCCCAATCGCTGGTTTGTGCTAGGGTTTCTACAAGTTCAGCATTCTGTAACAATGATTGTCCTGCCAGTATTTCGTCTATTTCTTTTGCATCAAAACTCAAACCAGTGATGCCTTCCATTACTGCTTACTATATATTTGGATAGTATGCAAAAGTAATAGTAATCCCGCAGCTGCGCGCTGCTTATATACACACTTGATCAAAAGGAGGGATAAGGGATGAGAGTCTCCGTCTTCGTTCCCCAATGGTTAGTTAACAGTTATCAAAAAATAGGAAGACGGACACTAGTTACACCTTATGACCTTTGGCATAAGGGATACAAATCAGAGTAGCCTCAAAATCATCGAGGGACGTGAATATGAATCCAGTGACAGGCCACTACCCTTGTGGCTCATGTGTAGCCTGCAGAACAACCACTATGTCTAAAACACTGCAGCTAACTGAAAAATTGGTGTGGACACAGCGCCAACATACGAACTGCAACTCCTCACATGTCATTTACATGATCACTTGCAAATGCAACAAAAAGTATATTGGAATGACATGTCGCAAGATCAAATTGAGGATTGGCGAGCATAAGAGTAATATCCGCCTTAAAAAGAACACCACAAAGTTATGTGCCCACTTCATTGAGATGGGCCATTCATGTGAAGAGCTCCAATGGACAGTGCTTGAGATGCTCACCGACAAAAACACAAACTGTGAGCGCCGGCTTTTTGAAAAAGAGCAAAGGTGGGTGGACCGCCTCAAAACGTGTGAATACGGGCTAAACGATGCCATCCCCTGGCATCGCTTTGCCAACTGACCTTCAATCACTGAGCTGCACATTAAACTGTTCAATAACAGCTTTGTATCACCAGATCAGTAAAGATATCGCCATTTAAAATAAAAAAAACTCCATTAGAAACCGACACGCCTATTTGACTCGCCTTGTACCTTTAAATCTCAGCGCTCTTGTTCCCAACCACACCCCGGGGCAGAGTCAGCACAAGGCGGAAGCATCCACACACGCGGGTAATGGCGGCGATCACCTCGAGATATCGGTAAGACAAACAATCCTCCCTGAATACTAACAGGACGTTTTCTGTGACAGCTCTGAGCTCCAAGCAGCCTCAGAACAATGAGACCCCGGTGAGGCAGAACACATACTGTTTCTCAGGTAGGAAAACATTGTTCAAATCTGTAAGCGATGGAATTAGCGTTATGCCTACAGCCTGACTTCCAACCACGCTCCCCACCGGGCGCTCTAATACCTCCGTCCCCCACTAGACCAACAGGTCAAAGGGCTGTGTATATCTTTAGTACAGCTCTACTGTGCTCCCCTGCACGTAGTATCCTGAACCAGTATTTCTTTCTTCTTTTAATTAAACATGAGAAACTTTGCATCTCTTCTCTCCACGATATGCCATTGTTTTTATTTTAGTAGTTTTCGCTGACAATGTCACAAAACTCTGACAATGAAATTCACTGTCTCAAGGTGTAGAAAATATATGTGTATATGCAAAACCTGTACTTTTGTCTATCTCTTTGCAGATTACGAAGGGAAATCCCCTACTTATACATTATCTGAAAACAGAATGTTTGATCTTTATTGACTGCACAAATAGTGTAAGTACAAAACCTTTATGTTATGTGAGTCCTGACGAAAGCTCCGCAGACCCTTCCTGGCCCTAGGAGCTGAAACATGTCGACGTATTTTATCAACCATACAATCAGACCTAGTAACTCGGTCTAAGATCGTACCACTTATTTTAAATGTGGTGAGGAGCAACCCCCATTAAAGAACTTTGGGATTGTCTATACCCCCGTTTTTAATATTTTTTCCTTTTTTGCACAGTTTTCTTTACACCTTTTTTCACGCAAAATCTCTGGACACTGCACCCTTGACCAGAGGCGCCTCGGGTGAGGCTGGCAAACCCACTACTTCAGAGCAGCCAATGATAACTGCCACAACTCTAGTGTGGGGCGGACGAAACACATATACCGCACCTCTCCAACTTTAACACAGAGTTTTTTGAGGCTACTCTGATTTGTATCCCTTATGCCAAAGGTCATAAGGTGTAACTAGTGTCCGTCTTCCTATTTTTTGATAACTGTTAACTAACCATTGGGGAACGAAGACGGAGACTCTCATCCCTTATCCCTCCTTTTGATCAAGTGTGGTGGCATGGGTGGGCCAGAGGGTGGCATGAGTAGTCAGAGAGTGGCAGTGGTGACAGAGAGTGGCAGTGATGAAGAAGAGTGTCCCAAACAGGCTGGACACGTAGAAACAACAAGTTCGCAAAACTTGCGACCCGACAGGTAAGTTCGCAAATTGCGAAATTGTAAAAACCCTCGCGAACTGGCAGAAACACGGGCGAACACAAAAAAAAAAAAAATCCGCAAATTCGCGGGAATTCGCGGATTTTGCGGATTGCGAATCCGCAAATCTGCAAAATTCGCGGATTGCCAATCCGCAAAATCCGCTCATGCTTAATCCTGGGCGATATCCTGGGGGATATCAACTTCCACCTGGAGAACAACAACGACCGCAACACTATCACCCTGCTCGACAACCTCGCCGGACACACACTCGACGCCGTCTTCTCATCCAGCAAAGATATCGACTTCAGCCACGCCACTGGATTACACTGGACGGACCACAGCTGCGTCCACTTCACCTTCAGAAGAACGACTATCCACCACCACCAGCAACAGGTTGCTCGAAGAAACTGGAACAAGATCACAGCCGACCAGCTCGCCGTTTCCCTGAGCCAGCACCCTCCCGCCAGCTCAGCGAACCCCAGCCAGGCCGCCGACAACCTCACGAAGTGGATCAGCAACTGCGCGGACGAACTCGCCCCACTGAGGACCCCGTCCAGCAGACCCGGCAGCAAGAAGGCCCCATGGTTCACCGACGAACTCAAGAGCTCCAAGAAGAACTGCCGAGCCCTCGAGAAAGCCTGGAGAAGGGAGCCAACACCGGACAACATGACCACCCTCAAGCTTGCCACCCGGAAGCACCACCAACTGATCCGCGCCACCAAGAAAACTGCATTCAAAGACCGGCTGGAGAACAACGCACACAACTGCAAGGAACTCTTCAACATCGTGAAAGAGCTCTCCAACCCCAACGCCGAAAACAACGACATCACCCCATCGCAAGACCTCTGCAACTCCCTCGCCTCCTACTTCCACAACAAGATCGCGGACAAACACAACAGCTTCAGCCCTCAACCGACGCACGCCACGACCGAACCCTCGCCCCCCCCCACCACCACCCTCCGCGCCTGGACTCCGATCAGCACCGAAGACACCGTCCGCATGATGAACTCCATCCACTCCGGATCTCCGACCGACCCCTGCCCTCACCACGTCTTCAACAAGGCCGACGCTGTCATCGCACCCCACCTGCGGGACATCATCAACACCTCCTTCGACACCGCCACCTTCCCGGAGAGCTGGAAGCACGCCGAACTCAGCGCCCTACTAAAGAAACCAACAGCGGACCCCACCGAACTCAAGAATTACCGCCCCATCTTGCTCCTCCCGTTTCCAGCCAAAGTCATCGAGAAGACCGTCAACAAACAGCTGGCCGCCTTCCTCGAGACGAATGGATCCCTCGACCCTTCACAGTCTGGCTTCCGAGCCAACCACAGCTCCGAGACCGCCCTCATCGCTGCCACCAATGACATCCGAGCCCTGATGGACAACGGAGAAACAGCGGCCCTCATCCTTCTAGACCTCTCCGCGGCATTCGACACTGTCTGCGACCGCACCCTAGTGCAGCGCCTCAGCAACGTCGGAATCCAGGAGAAGGCACTGGAATGGATCATCTCCTTCCTCGACGGAAGAACACAGAGAGACGGTCTACCACCGTACAAGTCAGAGGCCACCGAAGTCATCTGCGGCGTCCCTCAAGGATCCTCGCTGAGCCCCACCCTCTTCAACGTCTACATGAGCCCCCTCGCGGCCATCGCACGCCAACACAACCTCAACATCATCTCCTACGCTGACGACACCCAGCTGATCCTCTCCCTGACCAACGACCCCGCCGCCGCCAGAGCCAACCTTCACGAAGGGATGAAAGACGTAGCCGAGTGGATGACGACAAGCCGCCTGAAACTGAACTCAGACAAGACGGAAGTCCTCATCCTGGGCGCCTCGCCCTCCGCCTGGGACGACTCCTTGTGGTCCCCCGCCCTGGGCACCGCACCCAAACCGACAGACCACGCACGCAACCTGGACTTCATCCTGGACTCCTCCCTCTCCATGACCAGACAAGTCAACGCCGTCTCCTCGTCATGCTTCAACATCCTGCGCATGCTACGGAAGATCTTTCGGTGGATCCCCACCGAGACCAGGAAGACGGTCACCCAGGCCCTCGTCACCAGCCGACTGGACTACGGCAACGCCCTCTACGCCGGAACCACCGCCAAGCTCCAGAAGAGACTCCAGCGGATCCAGAACACCTCAGCCAGACTCATCCTCGACATCCCACGACACAGCCACATCTCCGGACATCTGAGAGACTTGCATTGGCTCCCCGTCAACAAAAGAATCACCTTCCGCCTCCTCACCCACGCACACAAAGCCCTACACGATCAAGGCCCGAGCTACCTCAACAACCGCATCAACTTCTACGATCCCAAACACCATCTACGATCAGCCAGTCACGCCCTCGCCGCCGTCCCCCGCATCCGAAGAACGACAACAGGAGGAAGGTCCTTCTCCTACCTGGCCGCCAAGACCTGGAACTCCCTCCCGTCCGACCTGCACCTGACCCAAGACCACCACTCCTTCAGGAAGAAGCTCAAGACCTGGCTGTTCGAGCAGTAGCAGCCCCCCCCCCCCAAGCGCCTTGAGACCCTCCGGGTAAGTAGTGCGCTCTATAAATGCCTTTGATTGATTGATTGACCAAATATCATGTACGGAGAAAAGAGAAAAAATTATTTTTTGCAGAAAATCAAGAATTATTTCAAAAAGGATAAACCAGTTAAAACAAGAGAAATAATTATTATTCCACCACCTAAAACGCCCACATCATACATGATGATAGAAAGAGGTTATCACACTTGTGTATGGCTAGAGAATTGGCTAGAGTACACGAAAGATGATGGTATATTGGCATTTCCAGAATATGGTACATTTAATGGTAGAATGTTGCACAATTTACGAACTCGCATGAATGAATTGGACCCTAGACCAAGCTTTAGAAGAGTGGGAGACTGAGGCTTTTGAACAAGACAGACCTCGGTGTGACAGAAATTTTTGTAAATTGTACCCTAGATTTCCCAAAGAGTTAAGAGATCAGTAGAAGAAACAATGGAGTCAGTCTATGTTAGTCTAGGGATTACATCCTGTATTTACCACAGAAGAACCGACCGGAAGTTATTGTACAGAGAGAACAAAACATTTAATGACTAGTAGTGGTGATTCAGAAGATGATTATTTTGAGGATTTATTAATGAAAAATCCGCCACCTTATCAGGAAGAAACAAAATAGAGTTAGCCCTAGTTCTCCGTTTTTAAAACCACCCTTGGTTCCGCAGATTGTACATGAGACCACAATAGAAAAGGTACTACAAGAAAAGGAAAGAGAATCAATAAATAAACAGCGTAGTGAATTAATTCAGAAAATATCCCAACTGGATAGAAGTCCTGAAGCCCTAACAATACCAGGAACTATAGGTCTCCTTGTTCCCTTATATGGAAATAAGCAACCTAGTCCTAAAACTCCTGTTTTGACTACTCCCACAGTACAAATCAGAAATGAAAATATAATAATTGATGACCAGGCAAGTGAGTGTGAGTCAGTGATTTCCCTGATGGATTTGCCTATAAGAGAACCAGTGGGTGACTTGATCAGGAAAATTACTCCTGGATGCTCAAGAGAAATACCGTTTGAAACCTCCACAGGAACGAGGAGTGCCACTGTAGTAACACCTGAAGAAATAGAAAGATGAACAGGAGATGTAGAAAAGCTAAATCACAGCCAAAAGTATTGGAGATTTTTAAATTAAGGGTAGAATTGGAAGAAATGGTAGCTGGAAATGTAGGAATAGAAAGATTGAATTGTTTTAGTGAAGAAAAGTTACTGTTCATATGCATTAGCATTACCCGAAATACAAAAATATTCCATGAGAAATTAATGAATTTGGCATCAGAAATGGGAATTGACATAGACAGAAACCATATAGAGCTGACAAAGATTTAGAAAACATGAATGTGTCAGGTCTAAAATTGCAGATAAAATAATTTTTATCATAGTTACAGAAATGGGGGGATTTAGACAGATGGAAAGCTAGATGGACAAAGAAAAAGGAGGAAGCACAGGCAAATGGAACTGCATCTAAGTATCTAATGAAAGAAACAGAAAAGGTTGAAAGGTTGTGTCCAATGAGAGAAGTGCAAGAACGAGGTTTTGTACATGTCCCATGGTCTCACCAGGATATTTTATCAATTACAAATGACTTCCCAAAGCTTAGAGAAAACCCCGTATAATGGTACAGGCAAGTCAAAAGGTTTGTGAATGTTTTGAAAGTACTGCTAAAAGATTTAGATGGTTTATTTGGCAAAGTTGTTCCTGCTGACTATTGGACCGAGTTTGACATTTCTGTAGATTGGCCTAATGATAAATACCCTAGAGATCCGAAGACAGGAGCTCCATCAGATGATGTAATAAAAATATATAATTAGCTAATAACCTACTTAAAGGGAAAAGAACCCCCAAAAGAAACAGATTGGTTATAAAAAGACAGAACTACCCAAAATAAAGATGAATCTGTACATGCATAATATGAGTACCTTTTGCAGGTATTTAAGCAATACAGTGGGTCAGAAAACATAGATAATAAGGACATGACAAATTTCATATATCGTTTTGTATCCAGACAAAAGCCAGAAATATCGCAAATGATTAAAGAGCATAAATTATGTTGTCAAGCAAAGCCTATCAATGAAATTCTCAAGTATGCAAAATACTGTGGGGATGAAATTGATAACAGATGAAAGAAATTGGAAGAAAAAGTAATGTGGGCTCAAGTAAAATAGGCAGTACAACAAGAACTCCAGTTAAGTCAACAGGCCAATAACCAAGGTAGAGGGGAAGGTCAGGGTGAAGGTAGTCGGTGCAAACCTAGAAGCAGAATGAGCAAAGAAGAGGCAAAGGAAAAGTTTCCTGTCACGGGTACAGTAAATTGGGGCATTGGAAAAACGAGTGTAAATCAATACAGAATAATAATGTCCAAAATCAAAATTTAATTCCACAGATGCAGAATGAGGTTTAAATGAGGCAACTGCAATAGGTAATACAGAATCAGTTACCACCTGCCCCTATGCCAGATTTTGTGAGTCAAGCCAAATACAGTGTGGGCACCGGATTTCGGGGGGGAAGTGGTAAGAAAAATACGGTAACACCACAGTTTCCTTTGCAGGACACATTTTTTGAAAGTGAGTCATACTGACGGTGCCTGAGAGGGGTGGAAAAAAGAATACGTACTTGTCGCATCCTTACCGGTAGATCAGTCAGGTCCTTACATAGATGGCAAGGTTGAGGGAAATGACATCACCTTCTTGTTGGACACTGGTGCGGCCCGTTCTACTGTGAGAACAGCAAACATGCCAAATGTACCCCTCTCGGGAGAAGCGATCCAAGTAGTGGGCGTTTCTAATAAACAAAATAGGACCCCTATCTCAGAACCAATAGAGGTGCGTATTGGTAATTTTAAAGAGATGCACAACTTTGTTGTGTGTTTTTTTTAGTCCTGTAAACTTGCTTTGAAAGGATTTGCTGTGTAAAATGAATTGCACCATTTTCAGCACATCAAATGGAGTTGAAATTCAGACTCCTGGTGAAGATGGAATATGTAGAAATCATGTTAGCTAAACAGGAAACTGAAATAAAAAAGATGACTCTAAAAGATTTACCAGAGGAACTTCAAAATACTGTGAATCCTGATGTGTGGGATTTTACCGGCAAAGAAGTAGGATTAATAGCAAATGTCAATCCAGTAAAAGTGACAGTGAAGGAAGGAGCAGTTTACCCAAATATCCAACAGTACAAAATGATTCCGGAAATAAAAGCATGTGTCCCATCCAAAATCAAGCGATTGGTTGAACAAGGTATTCTAAAATAAATAATGAGCAGTCCATTTAATTCACCTATAATTGGCATAAAGAAACCAAGCAGAAATTATAGGGTAGTTTAGACATGCATAAAATAAGTCAAATTGTTGTCCCATGTTGCCCAGTAGTACCAAATCTAGCAGTGATTCTGTATCAGATACCATGGAATGCAGGATGGTTCCCTGTAATTGATTTATGCCATGCCTTCTTCTCCATCCCATTGCATCCAGACAGTAAGTTTTTATTTTTGTTTAAATTTGACAAGCATGTTTACGTTTGGAATCGTGTTCCTCAGGGGTACCCGGAAAGTCCATTGATCTTTAACCAGATTTTGAAAACATTTCTTGAAGCTTTGGTGCTGACCAAACAATGTTTTGGTGCAGTACATAGACGATTTACTGGTTGCGTATAAAACTCAAAGTGACTGCCTTGTTCATACAATTGCGTTACTGAATCATTTGGCTGAAGGAGGACATAAAGTGTCACCTGCAAAGAAGCAATTTTACACCACATCCGTCAAGTATCTGGGACACCGGATAGAGAAAGGGGTCAGAAGAGTGACTTCAAAAAGAATCACAATAATTAAAAACATTAAATTACCTCAGACACAGAAAAAATTCAGGATGTTTCTTGGAGTTGTAGGTTACTGTAGGCCAGTGGTATTCAACCTTTTTGTTGCTGAGACCCCTATCAAATTATTTTAGGGCATAACGACCCCCTCCTGAAAAAAAATTCTCGAACCTAATAGTTCTTATAATTGATAACCATAAATGTTCTCCAGAGAAATGGTCAATCTGTGGTTGCACCTCATTAGTACCAGATTAACAACCAAATAAACCGATAAGCAACAAAGAGGTGACCAGGGAAACTTTACAAAGGGCATTCTACAGAGCACCAAGAACTGTTGCTGCTTTTTAGTAACTTTTAAACCTTTTGAGTAAATAATTTTTTTTGTTAATAGCAGCTGATCATGTGGCAGATGATGGATAATATGGCAAATGAGCCAAATGTATAATTATACTGAAATTTCTGTGGCCACAGAATCACATAATTCCAGTGGCCCTTGGTATAATAGCTGTAATGCATGGGCTGCAACTTTATTGCACGACATTAGAGGAAAACCATACTATATTTCATGGGATGCTAACTTTTGGCATTTACAGCTGCATGTAACTGGAGATAGCTGAACCCTCAGTGTCCTGGCCTCTAAGGCATGGAATGGGATGCCAAAGGAGCTAAGGCTACTGGATCAGGAAGCGCCTTTTCGCAACCAACTTAAAACTTGGCTTTTCAATCTGTCAGATGCTTATGTACTAGCTGCCATATAGATCTCACTTCTTTTGATTTCCCCCTCTCCATAGCGCCAGGATGCTCCTTTCGGAGCGACAGTTTGCGCTCTATAAATTCCAAGATAACATTAACAATAACATACATCATCATTAAAACATAGGTATGTTTTTTAGATCTTTCACCGTCAGTTAGCTGCATAAAAATTAATGGGCAGCTTCAATGAATAATAAATACATTTTAAAAAGTTGTTACTCAGTGGGAAATTCAATATAATAAATTATGAAACCTCTATTGGTTAATGCATTGGAAAAGTCTATGTGAAAGGAGGAAGCCACAGAATTAAATCGTGGTTGGTGCAGTGGCGAACAGTGACTAGTGAATGTTTAGCGCCATGAGGTCACAGCCTGTTACAGGAAGCACTCAATTACACACAGCATAAGATGGACTGCTACAAAAATGCTAAAAATGTTTTATGATACAATGGTGCTTCCAAAATATAGGGGTCTCTTCCAAAATAACGGGGCTTATTTATAAGCCCCTTGTGCTGCTGGTGCGTCCACGAGGTCAGGCAAATTCCCTTTGCGTGGCTTTTAATGGCCTCCTAGATATGGTTTAAGGCACCGCTTTGCAAGTCGCTGCGTTGCCTCTCATTGCGTCGTGGAGGGGGGCACTCCATGGGCGGAGAGTTTTCCCATGGGTTTTGACACTTTCCCAGATTTACCAGGATCTGTAAACTTGAGGATGGGTCAAAACTGTATACTGCCCCAGGGGCTGTGTGACAAGGAGATATATCTGTATTTCTCCTCAATTGTTTCCTTTTACTACGTGTTGCACACATAGAAAGAGGAAAAGGCCTCCATGGGTTGTTTTGGCGCAGAAAGGCGTGCCTTCTTCCACAAAAACAATCCTGCCAACAATGCAGACACTCTTGCACCATGGTGGAAGGGTGCCTGCGCTGGCGCTAGAGACCAAATTGTGCCCCGGCAGAAAGGACAGGAGTGCGCCGTGTCTTATAAATACAGTCCATTCCTGAACTTTGTAATTGGCATCGGGCAGCACAGCACAAATACTTGCGGAGCTGCCCTTAACCATTTCATTGAAAATGAGACCCATAGATCTTAGTAATAACCAGACCCTAGGTAATGCATTTTACATAACTGTCCCTTCAACACCTTCTCAGGGATAGTAAGCACTATGTAAATACAATGACTATTGAAAGCAAGAACTTCACTGCTCAGTAAGCTCTGTGCACTACCACTCAAAAAGTGATTTAATCAATTAACTGCAGCAGAACTCTCATGTCCAGAGAAATCAAAGGCAGGAAGACAGTTAAACACACCTTTCTGCCAGTGTGCTGCTGGCCTAAAAGGAATGCAAATGTGCCCAATGAGTTCATCTGCAAATCCTTTACATTTGCAGATTAACTGATTGTACACATTTGCATTTCTTTCCAGCCATCAACACACTGATAGAAAGGCATATTTATCTTTCTGGCTGGCTTCGATTTCCCAGCACAGGAGAGTCCCTGAATACCACTCCAGGGAAAGCATGTAACCGTCTGTGCCGTTTTCTGTAGCAAATGAAGAGCGCGACCCCCTTCCCATTCCTCCAGGGTGTCCCTGGGGGTCGCTCCCCACAGATTGAATATGTGTTCTGTAGGCAGTGGATTGTGGGATTTGCAGTACTAGCTAAGCCATTGATTCAGCTAACAAAGAAAATAGCAAAAGAATCAGTGGAAGGGGATGATGAAAGCATGACTGCTTTCCTAAAATTACGCAACTGTCTGTGGAGGCTCCAGAATGCGGGATGCCTGATTATTCAAAAGAATTTGTACTGTTTTGTGATGCAAGAGACAATTGTGCTCTCTCAGTCCTAACACAGACACATGGCCTAATGCGATGTCCTGTGGCATATTTCTCTGCCACTTTGGACCCAGTGGCATCAGCATTACCAAGGTGCCTAAAGTCTGTAAGTGCAACTTGCATGAGTCTTGAACAAAGTGAATCCATTGTAATGGGACACCCTGTAACCGTGTATGTCCCACATGCAGTTGTGATTTTGCTGACGCAAATTTGCACACAATACCTTACTTCTAGTCGGCTGACTAAGTATGAAAAAGTTATTATAGGTGGAGAAAACGTGACAATAGTCAGATTCTTTTCTAAATCCGGCAACCCTGTTACCTAATTCACATTTTGAAGAGGTAAGGGAGGAAGTCGAACATGATTGCATCGACCTCACTGAATACAGTACTAAACCACGCCCACCAGACATACAGGAAGAACCTCTAAAAGATCCCGAACATGAGCTATTTGTAGATGGCTCATGCATGCGTCATGATGAAGGAGGATTGAGTGCTGCTTATGCTGTCTGTACATTGTCTGGTATAGTCGAAGCATCCTATTTAACAGGAGTCAAGTTTGCACAAGTAGCTGGATTGATTACTTTAGTAAAAGCTTGCAAAATTGGGAAAAATTGGAAAGTAACCACTTATACTGATAGTCAGTATGGTTACAGGGTTGTGCATGACTTCGGCTGAATAGAAACAAGAACTACCCTGCCAGGGTAAATTTCAAGGTCCCGTGGGGATCCTTACAATCAAATGAGAGGTGACATAAAATACGCATCAGAGCCAGCAAAACATCACACAAAATCAATTGGCCTTTTCGATGGAAATATATATAATTTATTTGCTATTTGTTGGTTTCATATAGAAAATTCATGCAGGAGTTTTAGAAAAATATATACATTGATTTCAAATCTTATATCATACATACGGTGAAAAAGAAGGACCATGGTGTTCCTGGTTTTAATTGGAATCAAGGTTAGGGTCAAGCAGAATGCATATATTCAGGTCCCACACACTCCCACAATCATCCACTAAGCATACACTCACTTTCAAACTCACTCACTACAATAATTATACAATCGCACTCATAAAATTCATAAACATACATCAAGGTCTGCAGAAAAAGGTATCTTGTGGCTGCTAGAAATTAAGTTGCAATATGGAGGCAACACAATATGGATAAGGTGGTTTAACAAAGACTACACTTAGGGCCATCCATATGAGTCACGCCAACGCGCGTTTCGATGCAGAGCCTATTTAGGCTGCACCTTCATCAGGGCGAGGATGATCAGGGGGCGGGGACACACACACTGTAAATGAAGAAAAGCTTTTTCATATTAAAATAACACATAACAATACATATCAGATACACATATTCAAAGATTCTTAAAACATTTAGCAGGGCCAACATAGCTTCTAGTTGAGAAAACATATACATAGTGAAAGATTCCCAATTGTTTATACAGCATGCTAGCTCAAAGTGTGTGTACAGGCTCTGATAACGTAAGGTCACTCAAGACATATAGGTTCTTCCTCAATGGGAGAGAAACTACGGTCAACAGGGATGGACTGAAAAATATACTTGCCAGGCAAGGTACCAGTGTGCTCACAGACATTCATCCAACTATGCATCTAATGTCTAACACTTAAGATCAGGGGGGAGTTTGAGGGCAGTCCATGGGTGGGAGGAAGGGTTCTTTTTAATGGGGTCCCTAGGGAGGAGCATCGGGGGATATGGTACATTAGTACAGGTCAGCAGGCATGGTAGCAGAGGGAAAGAAATGCATGGGCTTACCACTTTTCACGCTGTGTAGAGCAAGCGTGGTACGAATTTCACCAGTATTAATAGATCTCCTGTATTAGAGATGGGAGATTATCTGGAGGAGAGGGTCTGTTTTCGCAGGTCCAGCTGCTAGGTTTCTAAAGGGTTAGGGAATCAAAAGTTAAAATTCGGTAGGGGGTCCTATATACAACAAGATGGTAAAGGGTTCTGATATCCGATTCGGGTCTAGTTCGTGCTATATAAAACTCTGTAAAATAAAATTTTAAAAAACAGCAGGTCCTTCTTACCAGCTCTCCAGGGGAGCTGAGAAATTCAAGGTGGCCGCAGGTTTCAGGGTTAATTTGACAAAATCTTCTGTGTTAAATCTGACTTTGACGGAGGGGGAGAGGGTATTGATTTAGGGTGAGTTTCCATGTGCGTGAGCCATAAATACAATAACGTATTTAGGGATCCCGATCACCCCTCGCATTAAGGGCCTATTTAAAGTGAACTTTCCGCATTTAACCTCCCAGATACAGCAGGAACTGAAGAGGTGGAAATCGCTGTTTATTTCCTGGCTGGGGAGTATAAACACAGTCAAAATGACCATACTTCCTAAACTTCTATACCTGTTTCAATCGCTCTCAATAGATCTGGAGAAAGAATTTCTACCTGGGGTACGCTCCATGATCCTAAGATATATCTGGCAGGGTGGGAGAGCCTGTCTACCCTTCCAGGTACTAAGGAAGCCAAGGTCTCTGGGGGACATGGCTCTACCAGACCTTGGGCTATATTATAGAGCAGCCCAACTTAGAATGATATTGGAATGGTCCATGAGGGATTCAGACAAGCACTGGCACAACATGAACCGGGCTATAGTGGGTAGGACAATATGGGACGTCCTCTGGAAGCCTAAAAAAAAGATAGACCCCGCAATGCATACTTAAGTACCCCCACTGAAACCCCACTCAGGATCGGGTATGAGGTGACTTGTGGCCAGGGGTGGACCTCTTTTCCATCCCCATACACTCCCATACATTTTAACCCAGAGTTCCCGCCGGCATTGGATGAAGGCTCATTTGATGCTTGGAGGGAGTGTAGGGGGGTGCTTAGTCCTTTCCGACCTGTTTCACAATGATGACATTCTCGCCTTCGAAAACTGTCAGCAGGATTTTAATGTCTTTACCGGCGGAACACTTCCAATACCTTCAGCTTTAACAATGGGCACTACATCTATCAGTAAGGGAGGCGGCAACCCATGAGGAAGGCAGGCACCAAAAGAGGGGTCATTTTGTATTCATATAGCCTGCTGGTCTCTACTAAGAGTACACTGAGTCCGGGATATACTCACTTTTGGGATAAGACACTAGGGAGAGAAGTGACGGAAGGGGAATGGAAACATTTGTTGTCCAACATCGCTAAACACAACCACTCCCTAGACTTACAGGAATCCCACTATAAGACATTATTTGATTAGTATCTGTGCCCTTCCAAACTCAGAAAAGATCTTTCCCCACACCTCAGACCGTTGTTGAAGGGGATGCGGCCTGCTGGGTGACTTCTGTCATATCTGGCGAGACTGCCATTACATCAAACATTCTGGGAGGAGATTCTGGCTCAGCTGAAAGAAGTTCTGGGGTATCCCTCACCGGGAACAATAGAGGCAACTCTTCTAAGACTCAGAGATGACACTCTAGAAAACCAAACCCGGGCAAATAAGGCGATCATGTGGGCATGTTTCGGGGCAGCCAAAAAGGCCATAGCAGAAAACTGTGAGAAGAAGGAGGCACTTTTGCTGGCACTATGGCACTCTTGGCTATGGATGATGATTAATGAATAATGGAGTCCAGTGGTAACATACCTCAGGAGGGCCTTCCCTGGTGGTCTGCCCTCCTACACTGAGAGGCTTTTACCGATTCCAGTTTTTGGGCGCCTAAAAGAGAATCCCAGTGGTTCTCCGGGCCAACGCTGACAAAGGGGGATTATTCATGGAACGCATGGAGGGACGTCACTCCGCACGTTAGGACAGTAGGAAGCAAGGATATGCCAAGATATAGCTTCTCCACCACAGGGGAGGGAGGAGGGAAGGGGGTTATTTTAAAAGTTACACATTGTAATTCTGGCACGTCTAAGGCCTACAAAAAGAAAAGAAAAAATTCTGGGCTAGATGTAGGTAATTTAAATTTACCGATTCGAAAATACTGAATTTTACCGATTCGGTATTTTCGAATCGGTAAATGCTATGTGGGTAAAAAATCGGTAAAAAATACCGAATCGTTACGATATTTACCGATTTGGTAATTGCCATTCATTCCTATGAGCCTGGAGGCCCATTGGAATGTATGTCAATTACCAAATCGGTAAATACCGATTCGATAAAATAGGGAAAGAGTCAAGGGTGGCAGGGTGTCACTTTGACACCCTGTTGCACCCCTGAATAGTGCTGGTGTGCACATGTCAAAGCAACTAAACAAAATCCAGTACTGTAACTTCTATTTGGAGGACAAATTGAATTTCTACACACAAAGAATTAAACTGAGTGTGAGTTTAGACTGTCTGTCGGAATAAATCACTTTTATTTATTATATATTTTTAATTTTTTTGTTGGTTTTGATTCACCAAAAGTACACAAATTGGGTAAAGAACAAACAAAAAAAGTACAATTTTCATAAAAATGACATTTACATATGAGGGAACCTTTCATACGTGGTTGATCAACATCAGCACTCCAATCTCACACTCACACACAAAACATACATACATATCACTATTTACAATTTTGAATGTCACAAAAAGAATTGTAGATTACACCAAAGAAACTTGTCTGGTTATATTAATGATTAATGATTTTTAGCCATATCAAAATAACTATTTAGTGAATTGCACTCTTATGGTGTAGGTAGATGGTCTACGCGTTTCAAGCCCCTAGCTGATGGGGGGGTTCTCATCAGGACCTCATAACTGTGGGAAAGAGAAATTAGATCTGTGTCACTGAATGTAAGGGATCTCGGGAAAGGGATCTCGGGAAAGGATTAGCTACCCCTTTTACCTTGGAAAGGAGTGTGCACTAATTGATTAGGAAACCGGACGTTGACAACTAGAAGAGACCATCGGGTTTTCGCACGCCTTAGGGTCTGTAAAGGACTTTAGGATGCAATATAACACCTTAGTTTCGTTATTAGCCTGGGCTAATTGAATGGCTATATGATCTTTACGTGCCCCCCTAATTTTCCCATGGTACTCAGCCAGGGCAGCATGAAATCGGGCTTTATCCTCCTCCTCATGAGTAAGGTGCCACAGTTTTTCATACTTCCTACAGATTCGTTTCTGCATACGAAATAGGAGAAAATACCAGGCATTCTGAGGACGCCTAGGCGTGCTAGAGAGGGATTTCAGGGGAGATAATTGGTCCACTGCACAGGAAACAGCCAGAATATACTTGGTTAGCGCCTCTTCAATAATATCCGATTCTAATATCTGCAGCTCTGCAAAAGTAGCTTTAAAGCCTTCCCATGTGACTCTTTTCCATTGTCTGAAAAGGCCTGGGGAGTCGTCAGTGGCTTGAGTCCTTTTCCTAGGTTCCTGAATACGAAATTCAATTGACGTGTGGTCAGACCAAGGGTGGAACTGAGGAGACTACAAAAGACATTAGGGGAGTTGGAAAATACAATATCCAGGGTACGACCCGCTATGTGTGTAGGGCCCTCATTACACTTGGTTAACCCAAGGATAGCTAACTCCGTTACAAGTATGCACGCCTCCACATTGGAGCTGCACTCACTGTGTATATTAAAGTCGCCTAGCAGGAAAAAATTGCTGCTCTCGATTACATGCAGGAAGCTATTTAAAGGGCCGGGAGGTCGATATACCAGAGCTCCTTTTCAACATGTACGGGACGAAAGGTCAATATGGAAGACCAACACTTCCATAGTCGGGTCCCTGTGTTGTTCCAATACAGTGATTTTAATACTGTCCCTATACACAATGGCAACTCCACCACCTGTTTTGTTTTGTCGGTTCATACGAATAAGTCTATATCCCTCTGGCACAGCAAGAGCTATGGAGGGGACCGAGTGGGGCTTTAACCAAGTTTCGGTTAGAAACCCGAAGTCGGGCTGCGCCGAGGAGAGAAGATCCCAAACCTCGGCAGAGTGCTTAGGGAGGGATCGCACGTTATACAGTAAGCCTCTCCACCCTGATGCAAGTTGATAGGAGGAGTACTTGAATTGACTGTAGGAGTGCAAGATAGTGTGTTAATCATATCTGAAATAATGGGAGTTTTACAATCTGTAGTGGCCTGAAAGCCGCAAGCCCGACATGAGAAAGGACCTTCACACAAAGGCCACAAACCCAGCCCGTCCACGGAGCAGGGGGTAGACCTCATCCTTACTATTTCTTCAAAGGAATATGTCCATCTCAGAAGAGGGCCCAGGTCTGAGTTTAAGAGACCAGAATTCCTGGCTCCTGGTCACTCCTGGGCGCGGACAGGCACGGACGGGTGATGGATGGGCTGCGCGGCGTAACTGGCATCTAGTTTTATAGAGGGGGTAGCCACTAGAGCGCTAACCTCCCTCTCTGACCGGAAAAGCTCCCTGTCTCCCTCCACTCAAACGAGCTAATCTCGCGGTGGACCGGGGAGTGGGATTCAGAATGCAGGTGAGTGCATAAAAATAAACAAGTAGCAGCAATCAAATTAAAACACAATTTCAAAACAAGCAGCAGCTTCTACTGTCACAGTGTAAGTGCAGTCTTAGCTTATTCAGCGCACGTCTGCTAGCGTCGTAGAAAACTTGTGGTTTTATAGAGGGGGTAGCCACTAGAGCGCTAACCTCCCTCTCTGACCGGGAAAGCTCCCTGTCTCCCTCCACCCAAACGAGCTAGTCTTGCAGTGGACCGGGGAGTGGGATTCAGAATGCAGGTGAGTGCATAAAAATAAACAAGTAGCAGCAATCAAATTAAAACACAATTTAAAAACAAGCAGCAGCTACTACTGTCACAGTGTAAGTGCAGGCTCAGCTTATTCAGCATGCGTCTCCTGTGTAACAGTGAAGCTGATTTTGTGGGTATCCAGCTAAGGTAGAAAGTTATGCAAATACCTAAGGATAGATAGTCAAAGTTGATGCTTAGAAAGTTATGTGCCAATACACAGCCGGATGTACCTCAGTCTCCATAGAAATAATTTTAATGTGTTGAGCATCAGAACAACCAGCCCTTATTTATGTTCATGATTTAAAAAAGGGGGTGGTGATGAACAGAGTGTCTGAATTAAGCAGACCACTCTTACCCAATCCAAAGATCAGGGCTTGATCCATCACCGTTTTTTAGCTCACTGCACCATCCCAGCTCAGAACCTGGCTACATGCAAATTAGTCTGTTCCTGTCCCAGTGCATGATGGGAACAGGGCAAACCAAACTACCAAGCCAATTCTTATACTGGGAAGGAAACAAGCTACTGGACATGAGTCCCTTTCTCACTGCACCATCAGGATTCAAGCAAGCCGGGCCGACGACGGCTGAAATGCCAGAAACCGGTCCCCGGTAGCTTGTCTCCTTTCTGGTGAAGTATTGGCTTGGTAGTTTAGTCTGCCCTGTTCCCAAGATGCACTGGGCCAGGGACAGACTGATTTGCATATAGCCAGGTTCTGAACTGGGATGGTGTAGTGAGATAAATAACGGTGATGGATCAAGCCCTGATCTTTGGACTGGGTAAGAGTGGTCTGCTTAATTCATACACTCTGTTCATCACCACCCCCTTTTCTGAATCGTTTTTGGCCACTATAGGTGTGGCAGGGTGTACTCAGACATGAGTCCCTTTCTCACTGCACCATCAGGATTCAAGCAAGCCGGGCCGACGACGGCTGAAATGCCAGAAGCCGGTCCCCGGTAGCTTGTCTCCTTTCTGGTGAAGAATTGGCTTGGTAGTTTAGTCTGCCCTGTTCCCATGATGCACTGGGCCAGGGACCGACTGATTTGCATATAGCCAGGTTCTGAACTGGGATGGTGTAGTGAGATAAATAACGGTGATGGATCAAGCCCTGATCTTTGGACAGGGTAAGAGTGGTCTGCTTAATTCAGACACTCTGTTCATCACCACCCCCTTTTCTGAATCGTTTTTGGCCACTATAGGTGTGGCAGGGTATACTCAGACATGAGTCCCTTTCTCACTGCACCATCAGGATTCAAGCAAGCCGGGCCGACGACGGCTGAAATGCCAGAAACCGGTCCCCGGTAGCTTGTCTCCTTTCTGGTGAAGAATTGGCTTGGTAGTTTAGTCTGCCCTGTTCCCATGATGCACTGGGCCAGGGACAGACTGATTTGCATATAGCCAGGTTCTGAACTGGGATGGTGTAGTGAGATAAATAACGGTGATGGATCAAGCCCTGATCTTTGGACTGGGTAAGAGTGGTCTGCCTAATTCAGACACTCTGTTCATCACCACCCCCTTTTCTGAATCGTTTTTGGCCACTGTAGGTGTGGCAGGGTATACTCAGACATGAGTCCCTTTCTCACTGCACCATCAGGATTCAAGCAAGCCGGGCCGACGACGGCTGAAATGCCAGAAACCGGTCCCCGGTAGCTTGTCTCCTTTCTGGTGAAGAATTGGCTTGGTAGTTTAGTCTGCCCTGTTCCCATGATGCACTGGGCCAGGGACAGACTGATTTGCATATAGCCAGGTTCTGAACTGGGATGGTGTAGTGAGATAAATAACGGTGATGGATCAAGCCCTGATCTTTGGACTGGGTAAGAGTGGTCTGCTTAATTCAGACACTCTGTTCATCACCACCCCCTTTTCTGAATCGTTTTTGGCCACTATAGGTGTGGCAGGGTATACTCAGACATGAGTCCCTTTCTCACTGCACCATCAGGATTCAAGCAAGCCGGGCCGACGACGGCTGAAATGCCAGAAACCGGTCCCCCGTAGCTTGTCTCCTTTCTGGTGAAGAATTGGCTTGGCAGTTTAGTCTGCCCTGTTCCCATGATGCACTGGGCCAGGGACCGACTGATTTGCATATAGCCAGGTTCTGAACTGGGATGGTGTAGTGAGATAAATAACGGTGATGGATCAAGCCCTGATCTTTGGACTGGGTAAGAGTGGTCTGCTTAATTCAGACACTCTGTTCATCACCACCCCCTTTTCTGAATCGTTTTTGGCCACTATAGGTGTGGCAGGGTATACTCAGACATGAGTCCCTTTCTCACTGCACCATCAGGATTCAAGCAAGCCGGGCCGACGACGGCTGAAATGCCAGAAACCGGTCCCCGGTAGCTTGTCTCCTTTCTGGTGAAGAATTGGCTTGGTAGTTTAGTCTGCCCTGTTCCCATGATGCACTGGGCCAGGGACCGAGGGATTTGCATATAGCCAGGTTCTGAACTGGGATGGTGTAGTGAGATAAATAACAGTGATGGATCAAGCCCTGATCTTTGGACTGGGTAAGAGTGGTCTGCTTAATTCAGACACTCTGTTCATCACCACCCCCTTTTCTGAATCCCTTATTTATGTTCAAGCTGCAAAGAATAGTTATAAAAGCAGAGGTTAAGCCCAGCATGCCTTATTCATCCACAAAAGCATTTTTTGGACCATGCAAGTATTGAAACCCAGACCACAAAAAGCATAGCAGAACTGGATGACTGCCTCAGACTGCGCAATGCAGGGATGAGACACCCCATTGACAATAGCACAGACCTCTAAAACTTGATAGACCCTATAACTTCTCTGATGGTAACAATCCTTGAAAGAGCCGTAGGCTATTGGCCACATAAGGCGAGATGTGGTAGCTGTAACTCATGCACAAAAATTATTCAAGTTTAAATACACACTGGGCACATATGCAATATTAAGAATAACAAAGATTAAACCCATTCAGTTAAGAAGAATAAAGATTTAACTTTGGTTGTCGATCCTCTTTACAACCATTGGACTGTTTTCACAAACTGTATTGGCTTTCATATTATTATTCTAATTATTGTAATTATTATGATTATGTAAACAGTTTTCTCCTAGTATTAGCAGCTAGCAGAATCCTGGCAGAAATCTTAGTATGTGAGCATAGCGTATCCAAAATTCAGCAAAGTGAACAATCAATTGTGTTGCCTTTCTTAAATATAGTGACCTAATGGGAGCCTTTCCATTGCACAAATAGATTAGACCCATTTATAAAATAATTAAAAACAGGGAATACAATTATGGACTACCAAACAGAACTAGAGGCATCTTGAAAACCACTCAAAAATGTTGTTTTGCACCGGGAAAGGATTTTGGTCACTTGATTGACAGATGTGGCCCAATAAGTTGGTATAAACTGACTAGAATGGGGTATACAACATTATCAATAACACAATTGTACAGCCAAATAATATGCTTGGTGCACTTATCCTCAATATCTGGATACTGGTGCTACCATGTGTATGATCAATAAGCCCTGACGCAATGGACCAAAGGTTTTTACATGTTTTCCTTTTACTGCAAGTCTTATGGGGGTTTATTAGCAAGCTGAAGTATCGCCGCTTTTTCGGCTAATTGTGCCGAGAAAGCGGCGATACTTCCAGCGCCCTATTAACAAGGGCATGCTAACGCCCACCTCAAGCCCACTTTGCATGTCAGCGAGAAACATCGCTAATGACACGCAAAGTGGGCGTTCCCACGTCCAACCACATGTATAATGTGGTTGGAGGTGGGAACACCCTATTACCAAGGCAGGCGTTGGGAGAAGAAGACCTGCGATAAACTCGTTTATCGCAGGTCTCCCAGCGCCTGCTCTGACCAGGTGTTAAGGCATTGATAACATGGGGGTGTGGAACATAACGCTGAATCCACCCCCCATATTATCAAGGCACACATTAGCGCATGAAAACGTTTGTTTTCATGCGCTTATGTTCCATATCGCCGTTTTCTGCCGGATTTAATTTCGACTACGTGTTGCGCATTGATAATTACGGGCTAACACGGCGAAAAAATCTGGCGATAGCCGGCGATAGAGAAGTGTGCGATGTGCGTTATATAACGCACATCTAGATA
This sequence comes from Lissotriton vulgaris, assembly GCF_964263255.1. Taxonomy (NCBI): domain Eukaryota; kingdom Metazoa; phylum Chordata; class Amphibia; order Caudata; family Salamandridae; genus Lissotriton; species Lissotriton vulgaris. The sequence continues at coordinate 1,212,202,280 of NC_141694.1, forward strand.
ATATGCCCCATGGATTCTAAGTTTTTGATATGGAGGTAGTCACAATTGAGTTCCATCCATTAAGTATGCCCTGATTTTTTTGCTTTGTGGAGCACCTGGTTTTGGACTTTTCACTGTGGGTGAGTCTCACTACATGTGTCTCACCCACGTTAATCACAAGGCAAATGGACTGCACCTGTGTACCACCATTGTTCTTGTTTTAAGATAAGGTTGCTGTGGTGCAGCTAGGGTAAGGGGCACTTGGATGGTTACACATAAACACAAGTGCACACACATGTATGTAGGCTGCATGTGTGAGACTACAGTCATGTACAGCCCGGTAACTGCGCACAGGTAGCCTGACGTAGAGGGGACTCTACAGGATTAGGTATTGACCGTGGGTGGGCCTTATAATGCTAGTGTACACTCCTAGGGAAAGTCAGTGTGGTTTACTGGGTTGTTGCAGTGTCACTTTATTATACAAATGGGGGAAAACTGCCTTAGAGTGTAGTTTTGCTTCCCTTTGGTTTACAAAGTCTAGTGACATATCAAAATTGGATGGAACATGGGCTTCAAAATCAAATCTGAGATTTCCAAGAAGGTATCTGTACTACTTATGGGCCATTCAGAAACATCATATTTCTCTGGCTCAGCTCGGGATCAGATCCCAGGCCTTTCATCACTCAGCTGGGCAAATTTAATTACCTTTCTCTCCAGCAGTGGGACCAAAATAAGTAATTAACAGTACTTCCCCCAGCTCTTGAGAAGGAAAGGCAGGGATACAAATAATCTGCATCTGTTAAGTACCTGAAACACTGTACCAGGGTTGGGGACAGCCCATACCAACTGAATAAAGGAGGTAGCACAGACAAATTGAGGCAACACTGGAGGGGCTCCTCTTTATGTTTTTGGTGGGAAATTCTCTGGCAGTGATGTCAGTGAGGGATTGAGCTGAGACCACCTGAAGCAGATGTAACCAGTGACTCCTGTATAATGCCATCTTCAACTGTAACAGCATGTTGTGCCGGGGGATTGAGACAGGGGTGAAGACGTGATGTGTCACACTAGGATTGGTTAGGGATTGTTAGCTTCTAGAACCTTCCACCTTCTTTTAAAAACTGTTGTACAAAGGAGAGAAGGAGCTGTTGATGTGTTTGTGCTTTTTGCTGCTAGGTACTGGGACCGCGACCGCTATGGACAACAGGAAGGAAGAACCCCCTGATGGCCAAAAGGAATAAAGAGACTTACCAAGTTGGCTCTAGAACCAGTGGGCCTCTAAAAGGGCAAGTGAGGCTGGCCCCCTTTACAACCCATGAGGGTCAGATGGAGAAAGGTCTGCACTTCTGCACCCACAAACAAAGACAAGGAGGAGAGTAGGTGCAGGATGCCAGAGGAACCATCTCCCTGCGAAGACATCACATCACAGAAGAGGAAGACTGCTGAAACTGCTCCTAGTCGCTCAAGCTGACTAATAGGAGTAAAATTAGCCCAAGAGCATCAGAATTGACAGAACCAGGCTCGAATTATGTCAGTTTAAAGGCTGGTAACATTTAATCTTTTACAAGCACATGGGGCTTAACTGAATCTCTACAAATTACCCAGTGATGGGCCAGCATCCACGATTTATGTAAGATTGACATATTCAAGGAGGAGACATGCGGTGGCCACCTCTTAGACTTTTTATTGGCCCCATACCCCAGCCCAATAGTACTTAAAAGGGGGCCGGCATCCCATCCCTGAAGCCAAAGAGGATGGAGAGTGCTGTCACCTTCCTTCAATGGTGGTGGTTTTGCACCCGCTCCCTGTACGCCTGCCTGGGGGGAGCTCAGTGGCCACCACAGAATATTGCAGACAGCCTGCAATAAAGCAGGCAGGAAAGTGAAGACTTCTGGATCCTGTGCCAGCAATGATGAAGCCAGTCGCAGGGGGAACTGGCTGGGCTGTGTGGGAGAGTTTAACAGCTCTTCCTGGCACCCACCTAAAAGGCGTTAATAAAATATTCACTGCTTTTGGCTGGAGCGTCCCATAAGGCTGGGTCTGTGGCTGCATTTTTTATGGCATGAAGGTGTAGACAAAAGATATATGGAGTTGCTGGGTCTATGGTTGCACTTTAAGTGGTGCTCTCTAGTGGCATTTGTATGATTGTAATTTTGATGGCATAATAGTAAATTAAAACACACACACACATGTTATATGAATTTTAAAATGATGTATTGAAAAAATGAATATACTTTTCCTTTTCCAACGGAGAAAAGCACTGAATGGGCAATCATGTATTGAGTGTTATTATTGTATGCCAGCGAATGGTGATTACTACTCCCACACCACCTCCCATGAGTAGGCTTAGGACTGTTCTGCTTTGCTACCCTGAGAGAGTCAAGCGCAATAATGGGGTGCCTGGTTCCCAGAAAGGGAAAATTGTCAACCTGTCACTTGCACAGGTCTCACATCCTGCACAACTCATAACTGACATTCCTACAGAGGTTCAGCTTCTTCCATTTGATTAAAAGTCTGCATAGCTATCCTGAGGGTGGCTCTCAAACCAGATGGAGGAAATAGGCAAGGGTATCACACTTTACCTGTGAGTTAGCAAATGGTTTGACTATTCCAGACAATCTCTTAATCAAACTATTTACTGAAGTTTAAGTCAAATTATCTATGCTGTCTCTTGATCAGCTGAACTGATTTCCTGCATATATCCTTGAGCAGTAAACTGTAATTGGTCATTGCACTTTGTTAGTTTACCTGCCAGAAAGGGGAGGGGAGACTAGAAGCTAGTCATAATATTGGCACAGTACCACCCCACTGAACATGAACGACTCAGAACAACGATGCCCCAAGGCATCTCAAGCCTCAAATCATTGGATATAGCAAGCTGCCACACATTAGGTTATTTTGATGTTGCCTTGTTAAACAGCAAAGAAACACTCAATATTGGATCTTGTGCATTTGCAGTACCCAGTGTGCAAATTACATGTCTAGATCTTAAACACTTTATTCACTTGTTGAACCCTGTAAAATTTAAAAATATTACCTGAAAGCTGTCATGATTATTGACTAGAAGCATGTTTTCATTCTTCTCTTTTGCTCCACCCTAGATTTCAAAACACACTATTCCAAAGATTTTGAGCACTCCAGTGGTTGATTCTCCTTTAGATTTAACATTTTTATATAACACTTTTATTTTAACAGTAATATCTTTCAAAGAATCACAATGTCATTTAACATTGAAACAACACATACAACTCACGAAACAAACATTTAGGATCTCAATTAAAGCTTGGCTAAGAGACTTGAAGGATATTTTTACATGCTAATACATTTGTAATAAGGAGATCAGGATATCCGTCAGGATTGCAGGAATACCTGTCCACAGAACTCTAATCAGACCCTGACGTATTTTTAGCTGACTGCTACATTTAAAAAGAGCAGTTAATCTAAAAGCTTCTTAACAGATGCACCAACCATTACGTCATATTCAATTATTTAATTAACCTGCCTTTTGAAAATGGAGGACTATCACCACCCGAAACAAATTCAGACTTAGAGATTCACAAAGCATTTGAAAAACATTAAATGCAATGTCAGAGTAAGCCCTCTCTGTGGGTCACCGTAGATTCATCAAAGAACCCGTTTTGCGAGTCTGTAATAGCGATTCATAAGGAATCGCTATTACAGACTCGCAAAACGGGATTCATGTAGGAATCGCAAAATACATTGCGAATCCTACACATTCCTTATTTGCGATTAGCAATTAGCTAATAGCAAATAAGATAGCGATTTCAAGGGTGCCAGGGGTGTCCAAAGGACACCCTGTAGCACCCCTGAAATGCAAATTTACACAGGTGTTGCGCACATACATGTCCAGAGGACATGTGTGTGTGTAACATGCAACAGAGAAAAATGCACTAAAGTGCTTTTTTCTATTTTTTGCAATTTACCATGAAGTCAGACTTTGTGGTAAATAGCGACCAAATATTGCGAATTCGCAATTTCAAATTGGTTAACGAATTGCGTTTAAGGAATCTCTAATAGAGATTCCTTAAATCCATTTCCTCGCAAATATGCGATTTCGCAAATAGCGATTTTTGCATTTGGGATGATGAATCCCAAATGCAAAAATTGCACTCGCAAAGGGCCAGATTCTCAGAATCTGGCCCTTTGCGAGCGCAATTTAGCTTGATTAATCTATTTGTCTCCACCCCTCCTGCTTTCTGAACTCTTTGTTGTTAGCTTTTAGGACTGTACTCATTTTACCACTGGTAACCAGTGCTTAAGTGCTCATGCCCTCTCATTTAAACATGCTGAAAGTGGCTTACACCCAAATTGTCACATTTAATGTACTTATAATACCACAGTAAAGTAGCATTACATTCACTCAGGGCCCATAAATAAAATGTTACTAGGGGGGACTGCAGAACTGATTGTGTCACCCACCTAAGTAGCCCTTTAAACCTGTCTATGGCCTACCATTGCAGCCTCTGGTGGAGGTTTACCTACCACTTTGGAAAGGAAAAGAAACGTTTTCCAGGCCTAACCCTCCCTTTTTAATACACATTAGTCACCTCTTAGATAGGCCCTAAACAGTCCATAGTGCAGAGTGCATTGTATCTATAAAGATGGGCATGTTTTAGATGTTTTGCTAGTAAAAAACTCTCTACTTCATACTATTGCAAGGCCTGTCTCTCGCATAGGATAACTTTGGGTTACCTTATTACAAGTGGTAACGTTTGATTGGGAGGAGATCGGAAAGTTATGTTTGGTGTTTGGAAATTGTAATTTAAAACCCTCTTTAATGGTAAAGTTGGATTTTAAGTAACAATTCTGAAAATGCCACATTTAAAAGTGGTACAAAAGGGGGTGGTAATGGACGGAGCATCTGAACCAATCAAACACTCACACCCAGTCAAAAAAGATCTGGGTTGAACCATCACCGTTCTTTAGCCCACTCTGCCACCCCAGTTCATACATGGCTATATGCAAATCAGTCTGACCATGTGCCTCATGGGAACAGTCCAGCCCGAACTGCCAAGCCATGCCTTCCCTGGACCGGAAACAAGCTTCCGAGGACCGGTTTCTGGCATTCCAGCCGTCTTCAGCCCGGCTTGCTTGAATCCAGTGGCAAAGTGAGCAAGGGACTCACGTCTGAGCATACCCTGCCACACTTATGGCGGCCAAAAGTGGTACAAAAGGGGGTGGTAATGGACGGAGCATCTGAACCAATCAAACACTCACACCCAGTCAAAAGATCTGGGTTGAATCCATCACCGTTCTTTAGCCCATTCTGCCACCCCAGTTCAGACATGGCTATATGCAAATCAGTCTGACCCTGTGCCTCATGGCAACAGTCCAGCCCGAACTGCCAAGCCATGCCTTCCCTGGACCGGAAACAAGCTTCTGAGGACCGGTTTCTGGCATTTCAGCCGTCTTCAGCCCGGCTTGCTTAAATCCAGTGGCAAAGTGAGCAAGGGACTTACGTCTGAGCATACCCTGCCACACTTATGGCGGCCAAAAGCGGTACAAAAGGGGGTGGTAATGGATGGAGCATCTGAACCAATCAAACACTCACACCCAGTCAAAAGATCTGGGTTGAATCCATCACCGTTCTTTAGCCCATTCTGCCACCCCAGTTCAGACATGGCTATATGCAAATCAGTCTGACCCCGTGCCTCATGGCAACAGTCCAGCCCGAACTGCCAAGCCATGCCTTCCCTGGACCGGAAACAAGCTTCTGAGGACCGGTTTCTGGCATTTCAGCCGTCTTCAGCCCGGCTTGCTTAAATCCAGTGGCAAAGTGAGCAAGGGACTCACGTCTGAGCATACCCTGCCACACTTATGGCGGCCAAAAGCGGTACAAAAGGGGGTGGTAATGGACGGAGCATCTGAACCAATCAAACACTCACACCCAGTCAAAAGATCTGGGTTGAATCCATCACCGTTTTTTAGCCCACTCTGCCATCCCAGTTCAGACATGGCTATATGCAAATCAGTCTGACCCTGTGCCTCATGGGAACAGTCCAGCTCGAACTGCCAAGCCATGCCTTCCCTGGATGGAAACAAGCTTCCGAGGACCGGTTTCTAGTATTCCAGCCGTCTTCAGCCCGGCTTGCGTGAATCCAGTGGCAAAGTGAGCAAGGGACTCACGTCTGAGCCTACTCTGCCACACTTATGGCGGCCAAAAGCGGTACAAAAGGGGGTGGTAATGGACGGAGCATCTGAACCAATCAAACACTCACACCCAGTCAAAAGATCTGGGTTGAATCCATCACCATTCTTTAGCCCACTATGCCACCCCAGTTCAGACATGGCTATATGCAAATCAGTCTGACCCTGTGCCTCATGGGAACAGTCCAGCCCGAACTGCCAAGCCATGCCTTCCCTGGACCAGAAACAAGCTTCCGAGGACCGGTTTCCGACCTATATCTTGCATATAGCCAGTGTCTGACCTAGGGTGGTGTGGAGTGCAAAAAAACAATGGATTTAGGCCCAGATCTTTGTACTGGGGTGAATGTAAGACATTGCTCTGCATTCTGTCCATCAACTGTGTATTTTGCAATTTTCACCCCGAATGGGCTGGGTATGCTCAGACGTGAGTCCCAGGCTCTCCACATCACTGGAGTCAAGCTATCCAGGCTGAAGAAGGCTGATAGCCAGAAACCGGTCCTTGGATGCTTGATTCCGGTCTAGGAAAGACATGGCTTGGTAATTCGGGCTGGACTGTTCCCATGAGGCGCAGGCTCAAGGCTGATTTGCATATAGCAAGTGTCTGACCTAGGATGGTGTGGAGTGCAAAAAACGATCGATTTAGGCCCAGATCTTTGTACTGGGGTGAATGTAAGACATTGTTCTGCATTCTGTCCATCAACTGTGTTTTTCACATTTAAAAAGTTGCAAAAGAAGCAATTGATGGACGGAATGCCGGTCAATGCAAACCTTTACTGCCAGTCACAAGGATCTGTGTTAAATCCACCATTCTTTTGCTCACCACACCATCCCAGTTTGGAACCAGCCATATGCAAATCAGTCTTGACCCTGTTCCTTGAGGGAACAGTTCTGCCCGAACAGCCAAACCAGGTCCTCCCTGGACCAAAACAAGCATTCTGGGACCGGTTTCAGGGCATCGCCCTTCATCATTTGTTCTTTTTGCATATGTCACCTCGAGTGGGGCGAGTATGCCCAAACATGGGTCCTGTGTTCTCCATGCCACTGTAGTCAAGCTATCCTGGCTGATAAGAGCTGAAAGCCCAAATCCAGTTCTAGGATACTTGTTTCCTGTCCAGGGAGAACCCGGCCTGGCAGTTCGGGTTTGATGTTCCCATTGGGCGCAGGGTCAAGACTGATTTGCATATGGCTGGTCCAAACTTGAATGGCATGGTGAGCAATAAAACTATGGATTTAGGCCCAGATCTATGTACTGGGGTGAATGTATGACATTGTTCTGCATTATGTCCATCATGTGTCCTTTTGCATTTGTCACCCTGAGTGTGACGGGTATGCCCAGGCGTGGGTCCCGTACTCTCCTTGCCACTGGAATCAAGCTATCCCGGCTAATGAGGGCTGAAAGCCCGAAACTGGTCCTAGGATGCTTGCTTCCAGTCCAGGGAGGACCTGGCCTGGCAGTTCGGGATGGACTGGTTCCATTGGGCGCAGGGTCAAGACTGATTTGAATATGGCTGGGTCCAAACTGGAATGGCATGGTGAGCAAAAAACTATGGATTTAGGCTCCAATCTCTGTACTGGGGTGGCTGTATGACATTGTTTTGCATTCTGTCCATCATTTGTTCTATTTGCATTTGTCACCCCGAGTGGGATGGGTGTGCCCAGACGTTGGTCCTGTGCTCTCCATGCCACTGGAGTCAAGCTATCATGGCTGATGAGGGCTGAATGCCCGAAACCAGTCCTAGGATGCTTGTTTCCAGTCCAGGGAGAACCTGGCCTGCAGTTCGGGCTGGACTGTTCCCATTGGGTAAAGGGCCAAGACTGATTTACATATAGCTGGGTCCAAACTCGAATGGCATGGTGAGCAAAAACGATGGATTTAGGCCCAGATCTCTGTACTTGGGTGAATGTATGACATTGTCCAGCAGTCTGTCCATCATTTGTTCTTTTTACATTTAAAAAGTTGGCATTTTCTTGTCCTAGCCTTTTGGTGCCTGCAGACTATGCTTGGACCACATGCCTATGGGTGGTTAGCAGTTTGCTTGTGTATTCCTCCCAGACAGCATCACAATAAATGGTCTGAGTATTGGCAGGCTGGGCCATCTCTGAGTTAATAGGGGGACATTTTGTCACCTACTAAACTTGCACTTCAGAGTCATTGACTCAGCTCACACACAAAGGAGAGGTTTTTCACCAAAGTTAGTGCAGGTAGTGCTGCTATCTCTATACACAGGTGTCTAGGTTTAGCCCTCCATCAATTGAGAGTGGAGAAAAGTAACCGGGGTTATTGAAATGCTGCTCAAGCCTTCACATGTCACAGTACCAGTCCACAAGCACAGAGGTGCATCCCAGGTGAGTTTGTCAGCTTATTGACTCAAGGGAGCCTTTTAAACACAAAGGAGGAGGGAGCACACTGCCTCTCATCCCAGCACAGTTCTCTACATTGCATTCTGGTAAATGCAGAACGCTTACTTCAAAGTTGCTGTAGTTTTTCACCAAAGATGGTAAGGCAGTGCTGTTATCTCTATGAGAAAATATAATATTAAACAATTTATAAAGTGCACAGCTACCTCAAACAGAGGTTTCCCAGCACTATGAAGACTACATCAGCAACCTCCCAAACAGATATTATCCCTGCTTAAAGAGCCAGCTTTTTATGGTATTCCTAAACTCATATTCTGATTCAAGTTGGTGCAAGTATGCTGGCAAAGAGATCCACAGTCTTGCGGTCCTAACCGAAAAGGACCTAGTGCGGTTGTCAGGCCTTAGCATATTGCAGGACGCAGAGCAATCGCTGATGGCTGGATCTAAGCATCCTTTTCTGTCGATATGGGCTGAGGCGGTGCTTGAGACAACCTGGGCCCCTATCACTCATAGCTCGAAAAGCAAAGGTCAATGCCTTAAGTTCAATCCTCTTAGCACTGGGAGCCAATGTAGGTGTCTCTGGTGGAAGGATATATGCTGTCAGAAAGTGAATCTTGAAATCAGCCTTACTGCAGTATTCTGGACCATCTTTAGTCTCTGTATCAGGTAGGCTGGTAGCCCCAAATACAGACTGTTGACGTAATCCAACTGGTCACCAGCGTGTGGACTATTATTCTGCGGCTCTCCTCCGGGAGCGAGTGGAGGAATTTCCTTATGCAATGCAACCTCCCAAAGAAAGCTGACTGAATCTGATGTACTTGTGTTGTAAAAGATAAGTCCATTTCCCACTTAATGCCAAGATTTTTTGCTGCCTCTGTTGGAATCAGCCGAGGTCCCATGTTTGTGGGTCACCAGAAGCACCATGCAGGAGAAAGTGAGTGACTTAAAAACAAGAAAATGGTTTCGCCTGCATTTAATTTCAAGGAGTTACTATTCATCCAGCTTGAGATATTTGTCAGACATTCCTAGAAATTGTGGACGGTCTACAGAATGTTCTTCAAAAGAGAATACCAGCTGGGTGTCATCTGTATAGGAGACCGCCTTCACCCTTCCTGCTGCAATAAAGGTTAACAGTGGTGCAAAATGGATATTAAAAAGGAAAAGAGTCAAGGCACAGTCCTGAGGCAGTACGCACACTAGCGGTTTTTGAGTGGATTGAGATGATCGTTGGAAACCCAGTTGTGAATGATCTTCAAGGTAAGATTGGATCCAGGAGCGAGCCGCCCCCTGAATGCTGGACTAATTTAATCTTACAAGTAAAATTGAGTGTGAGACCATGTTAAATGCTGCCGATAGGTCTAACAGTACCAGCATTGCTGATGCCCCACCATAAACAGTCATCCTCACAGATTCAGCTACATCAACCAGGGCTGTCTCTACACTGTATCCTGTGTGAAAACCTGATTGAGTATCATGAAGGAAGCATTCGCCTCTGTGTAATCAGCTAGCTGTCGCCGAACCATATTATCCAGCATTTTTCGGGGTTGCAGGCAGAAGGAAAATTGGTTGAAAGTTATTTAGCAAGGCTGGGTCAGCCTTAGGTTTCTTCAATGGTGGAAGTAAGAATGCATGTAAGAAGTAGCTCGAAAGATACCCTCTTTCAGCGAGGAATTCCAAATACGGTTCAACATTGGGTTTAGCAATTGGCCCAAGATCTACAAATCTGTGGGGGGCAAGGAACTCCAGGATAACCTGACTTAGATTTCTGCAGTTCAGCCAGAGATTCCTTGGCTGTGATAGAGTTAAACACCGTAAATGAGCTTGAGGTGTTATAAGTAGCAGGTTGCTGTATAGTCACATCCTTTACCCTAGCCGGGAATGAGGAATATAATTTCAGAATTTTTCCACGAAGAAGACTGACAGGCTTGCGTAAAGGGAGGGGGACAGGTGGATGATACCCTCTGCTGCCGGGTTTGAAAAAGATCAGACAATCTTAAAGATTTCTTTTGCAGTTTCCTGAGCTCTCTATGGGGTAAACCAGGTATTCTCTCCTTGCCCTCCACATTGACGTGTAATTCCTTCAGTGCCTCCATATACATATCCTTTGCAATGAGATTGTAGTTTTCTCCAGCAGCATTCCAACCTTTTGCATCTGTTCTTTTCTATTTTTAGTTCAACGGAGAACCAGGGTGTGGGTGGTCCTGTTCTCAAGGAGGTGACTGACCTAAGTGCAGCCACTGTTACTAGGATGGATGTAATCCATGAGTTAAAACAGGAGAAGTTCTAGGTTATATGACAGCTGTTGCTCTGTTGCCTGTAAGGTAGACCTCAATGTGTCTATATTTGTCTTTTCCAATTTCGCTTTAACTCAATTCACTTACTACTAGGCGATTGCTTGGTCTCCAAGTCAAAAGAGAAAGAAACAAGAAAATGGCCCATCCAAACTAAACAGAGAGGGTCCTCCACTTAAAGATCTTGGATGTTAGAAAAGATTATATCTAATGTGTGTCCTCCCCTGTGAGTAGAAGTGACAAACTGAGTGAGGCTGACATTGTTAAAAGTCAAAATTAGGTGAGAAGCGGGGTGCAACACATGTTATTGACATGTAAGTTAAAATCTCCTACTACGTTAAAGTTGGCATAGTGTAGAGACAACTGGGCAATGGAATTACCCAGTCTGGTGTCAAGGTATGAGGGCAGTCTGGTGGCCTCTATAGCAATAGCCCAGCAAGGCGCAGGCGGCGAGAACTTAATGCAGAAGATTAAACCATCAATGTTGCCTAATTTATTCAGTTTCAATGTAGAAATCTCATGGGAGTCCTTCAAAGTAATAGCCACTCTTCCCTCCCTCCTTTCGCTATTCCAATTGGTGCACAGCTCTAGACCTATGTTTCTGGGTTTAGCTCTTCATCAGTAGAGAGCAGAAGTAGTAGAGAGCAGAGAAAATTATCTGGGATTGCTGTAAAGCTGCCAACGTATCAAGGCATAGGTCTTTGCAGCCCCATCAGCTTCATTGATGACGCCGCCAAACATTGCATCTCAGTTCTTTGTCAACGACTCCTCAACTCCAGCCTGCATAGCTCTACGTAAGGACTCCGCACCTTGATACCCAGGCCACAAGGTACTGTTTTAATGGACTGTGCTTAATCTTGCATCTGGCCAGCGCTCTAACACGGTTAGCTTGCACTTGTGACTTGGACCCATTCCAGCATTATTGGATAACCAGGGTTGGTGCGTTTTGCTTCTCAGTGTTTAATTTCTTCAAAACCTTTAAACTTGCACATCTCTAGTTCCACCGATTTGATTTTTGTTTTTTTGGTGTCAAATCTTTTATTAAATGTTACTTTATTTTTCACATTTTGGTGTGGGATATTTCTTGTGTTGTCTATTCACTTTATTACTGTTTAGTTGCAGCTTAAACACTTTACCCATGGCCTCCAAGTTAAGCCTGACTGCTTTTGTGTCAACCTACTAGAGTGTTACGCACAGGTTATGATGGGGTCCGCTTTGCACCCCCCTCAACCAGTAACCTATTTATTCACATGGCATATTCCTTTCTTTCAACAACAATATGAGGGCCTGGATACCTTTGTTGACAAGTAGGACTCTACAAAGCTACTGACTGATTGAACTGATTCTCCACGCATGACGTTCATCAATGTCTTTAAAAGGGCTGTTTCCACTGTGCACCACTTTGGATCATACAGATATGATTTGTATTGATGGACGCGGTAAATACCTATTCATGAGGTATTCATTTTGCTGAGTGTGGTATTAGTGCAACAAATACCACAGCACCATTGTCTGAATCCGAGCTCTACTCCCCACCCTCCCCTTCCGCGCCTTGAGACCCTCACAGGTGAGTATCGCATTTCACAAATCCCTGATTGATTGAGGAGAGCCCATATATTAACCCGCAGCTGTGCTTCTGCTTTCGTTGCTAGGACCACTGGCAGTGTGTACTGTAGCCCTGCAACAACTCATGTTTTAGAAGAATTATATACCACAGAGTGGAAAAACATTGGCATGGAGATTAAAAAGTCCATTTTGCTAACGTATCACAAGTACGGAACACGAGATGTGACACAACTGAAGTAGTCCTCAGTACAGTACATTAGTTCGTGAAAGGTCGGCTGAACCAAGTGGGGAACTGTTGGGGGGCAGGTTTAACCACCCCGTTTGCGCAGCTCCTCTTCGTGTACTTGGTTGACTTGGACATTTTCCATGGCGTCCGGCTGCATCATTAAATGGAGCAGCCTTCCTTCTTCCTAAAGGTCAAATGTTATTGTCAACCGCTGGCCTGTAATTATGTTGCAGTGATTGCACTGGAAACAGTCGGAAGAGTGATTGACAGCATAAATCAATGCGCTTCCTGGTGATGTCTGATGAGTAATCGCTGCACAGCTATAATTAGGCGTGAAGAGGGAAGGCTTCACATGTCTATGGCCTCAAGTGTGTAATATACTGAAGACCCTGAACAATGAGAAATGGCTAATGGACTGACATAAATTGAGCCGAAGAGTCTAAGTGGTTGCACTTGTGATATGCTGCTTAAAAGTACTATTAAGGCAGTTTTTGTCAACCACCGTGCTTCCGAAATGTTCGATTTATATATTCGGTGCAGCTGCGTGTTTCTTTTATTTGCAGAGAACAAAAAAGTGCTGGGAGAAAAAAATCTGAATAGAAGCAGAGTGTAAGGCTGACCTAGTCTTCTCACTCTCACAGCTCACCCTATCAGGTAAAGTGAAACCAACAAGCGTAGTCTGCTAAGCAGGTACACACACAACAATCAGGCACCTTTCCCTCCATTGGAGATTTAGGGCCATATTTATGAAAACATGGCACAGCTCAGCAAGTCACATCGCTGCGCTGCATCCAGGTCCGGGCTGGGGGCCGAAACTGGCCCTGGCACCCTGCTCGGCTGTCTCGAGCTGTTTGCTAATGCCGGAAAGGACAGGACTGTGCCGTATTTAAGGCAATAGGGTACATTCCTGTGCTTTCCCCTGTCTTTTCCCCTGTCCTTTCCCCTGTGCTGGGCTCCCTAGCGCCAAGGCAGGCACGGTGCAAAGGTCCATGTGTTGCCTGCAGGATTGTTTTTGTGCACCTTCCTGCACAAAAACAATCCTGGGAGTTTTTCATGTGTGGCTTTATTTTGAAGTCGCACAGAAACTAGGCATGTTTATGCGACTGTCTGTCTGGCATCAAACACCTTCACACAGCACAACAGAAGGCGAAGGTGTGAGAGCACTGAGAGAGCAGTCCGCATGTAATGTCCGAGCCTTCCACTTACCAAGAAGGCACTGCAGACAGTTTCTCAAATTGCTGAAAGAAGATTTATTCAGAATGTACCTACTGTTCAAACAAGCCACATGTAATCAGCTCGCTGAACCAATCACTACTTCTCAATGGTCACAGTGTATGTATGCATGAAGGTATTCCAAGGGAATTCTCTTAGTTCACTGGTCCGGCCTTGGGATGGTGACTGCCTGGTGCTAGTGTTTAATTTGGCCTGTGGTTAGTTGCCGATCTTGCTCATGGAATTCACAGGCACTCTTTCCAGCAAGGTTAAAAGTGCTAACAAAGAATAGAGACAGAGACAGTAACTGTTCAACGACCTTTGATGCTTATTCACACTGCATAAAAAAAAAAAAAAATATATATATATATATATATATATATATATATATATATATATATATATATATATATATATATATATATATATTCACTGAAAAAACCATAGGTTTTAGCCCATATATAGTTAGGGATTAGCATTTACAAAACCTTAATTTACTCGCACAAAACCATAGAAATTCGCATATATAGTTAGATGCAATAACTATATATCGCGCACCCGCAACCCACTGCTGATGATGCCACATATTACATCATTCATGACATGGTCAGTGACATCACTGATGACATCACTGATGACATCTCAAATGACAACATCCAGTGACTGTATGTTTCTGTAAAGTTAAAATATGTCTTACATATTCAAGAATGAGTGGATGTATAAGTGTTTGGATGAAGGATTTAGTAGGTGCATGACTGACTGTATGAGAGAATGATTAAATGTGTCTCACTGAGTGCATGGGTTAGTGACCAAACTGTCTTAATTTGTGCATCATTATGTCTGTTGTTCTGTAAACTGCTGCATGTGTTGATCAGTAGCTATATGAGTAACTAAATGGGTTATTGATTGGTTGCCCAAGTATTTGTATGGGAGACTGAGTGTGTGTGTATGGGTGGCTGGGAGGTGTGTGACTCTGTGCATAGATGTGTGAGCAGTTGATTCACTAGATGTATGGGTTTAAAAGTGCATGTGGAAACAGCTGCATGGGCGGTTGACTGTCTGCATGAGTGTATTGGTGAGTGAATGGATATCTCAGTGCTACATGTCAAAGTAAGTACATATGTAAAACACAGTACATGTAAGAGTTGACATATATAAATAACTGTGCATAAGAGCCAGTGAATGTGTGAGTGGCTGTATGGATCTTTGTGAACTTGTATCAGGGATTGTATAAGAGAGTAAATATGTGTTAGTATATGTTTGATTAAGTAAGGTGCGTATAACTGTATAGTTGAGGAAATGGAGGTGTGATTGATTCTTTGCATGACTGACTAGGTGTGTGAGTAACTCCATGGATGAGTGACAGTCTGTGAGAGTCTGTTTACACTGATTGTATCTAAGGTTATATTAGAGTCTGAAGAGGTTGATCATATTATCACATGAATGATATCATCAGTGATGTGATCAGTAATGACAAATGAGATGTTATCAGTGATTTTATCAGTGATGTCATTTGAGATGTCATCAGTGATGTCATCAGTGATGTCACTGACCATGTCATGAATGATGTCTTTTGAGATGTCATCAGTGATGTCATCAGTGATGTCACTGACCATGTCATGAATGATGTAATATGTGACATCATCAGCAGTGGGTTGTGGGTGCGCGATATATAGTTATTGCATCTAACTATATATGCAAATTTCTATGGTTTTGTGCGAGTAAATTAAGGTTTTGTAAATTCTAATCCCTAACTATATATGGGCTAAAACCTATGGTTTTTTCAGTGAATTTAAATGGTTTTTTAATAGCAAATATCAAAAGCTGTCAAATGTCAAGTACGTGATAGGTAAAAACTTTTTCGTGTTTATGCACGCTGATGTGCTTTGAACGCTGCCCCCCCCCTCTTTTCTCTTAGTAGTACTCTCTCTTTGCAGATAGTGAAGGGTAGTTAACGCAGGCCTTTACCCCCGTTGTAATCCGTCGTGCCTGCTTGTCTCTCCATTTGATTGATTGTTATCCAAGCATTTACTGTTTTAGAATTGATTCTCTTTGGTTCATTCTCTATTTACAAACAAGCACAAAGTCGCAATACTCTGTTTAGTCTTTGCAGATAGTGAAAAATCGTGTAAAAAAACAAAAGTAATCGAGCAAAATCAGTAGGCCACTAATGGGATCTCTTTTTGACCTCGCTAAAATAGAAACATTAAGAACAACCCCTCATGAGAAATACGAAACTAGTGAGATGAACTGAGCTCCACACCATGATGGCTGCAAGACAGCTCGGCTCCGCCACCCACCCCACCCAAAATAACGATAAACTCTATGCAAATATTATATATATATACAACACACCAGCAAAGTAACAGGGTAAAACATTTTATTAAATAACTATTTACATAACTATTTTATACTTTTTGTTGCCTGATCCGGCTAGCTCAATCGATCGAGCATGAAACTCATGCACTCTGATAGCAAGCGTTGCTGCTGATTGAGGTTCCGTGACAATTGTAAGTGGTGTTTCCGACTCGTACGAATATGGTCGAGTCTGGTATCTATGAACCGCAAATGACGAGTTTAGTAAGTGTGCGCAGTTTCGCTGTGCTAACTTAAGCCGTTCGTTTGTTACGTGGGCTTTTCATCTGTACCCACGGGTTCCATCTTAGATACGGCATCCATTTTGTCTCTTGCCCTCAAGTAGCCAGCGAACGGACGCTGTCCGCTTCGCGACCCTGGGACTCCCAAGATATTTGCGGAAGACACATGTCCTTTGAAAGTGTCTTTATGACGAGGGGGTTGCTACTGTAAGGCAGGTGGCGCCGCTCGAGGCTCATCTTGCCGCACGGACTTATTGCCTCAGCCGTGCATCTCATTAGGCACGTCCCTTTGATGCCTGTATCTCGTGCTCCCGACACCTCCCCTTTTACACCCTTTCCGATCTCCCCACTGTCTCCGTCTTCCTCTGCACCTGTCTTCGTTCCTGTTTCGATCTACTTGATTGCTGATTGGAATTTGCTAATGGTGGGAAGATGGGTTTTTACAGTTGGGAACCGCCAAATGTTTCCGCACTTATGTTCCGGACCTTATGTGTTTCAAAGCGACCAAAGCGACCCCTCTGGGAGCTCGATGTGGGAACTGAGTTGTAAACCTTTGTGTTCAATGTTAGCCTATGGGTAAAAACTGTATAAAAGGAGCGATCCACATAACCAATTTGAAGCAGTCTCCCCAAGTTGCACGTGGTGTACTTGCCGTGACTTCTGTGTTCCCTGCAGTAAATAAACCTTGACTCTTTGACGCCGAAGGAAGTGTCCCGTGTCTCTGTGACTTGTACGCCGGAACAGGTTACCCACGAAGGTTTCAGGTGTTGTGCCCTGGCACCGCTGGGTCCAAAAGAACCCAGTCCTTCAGTTGGCGCCCAACGTGGGGCTGCATCAGTGGTACCGGTCCAAGCCCGACGATCGTGAGGAACTTCGTGTGAAATCTCCGAGGGAAGGTGCACCCCGCTTCATCGATCCTGTTGTCGAAATAAGTGGCCCGAAGACTTTTCCCGCGAAGATTCCCGCCTCCTGACGGCTGCGACGGACTGCTGCCCTGACTGTAGACCTGTTTTGGCGCCTGGCGTAGACCTTGGTATAGCGAGACGATTGACGGGCCTTCCTGAGGACGCCATTGATCTTTGAGTTAAGTATTTGTGGGTCGCTCCCAGAATCCTTGGTTGTAAACACTTTAGCGAGTGTTTTTGTTGTAGACACTTTAGCGAGTGTCTTTGTTGTAAACACTAGTGGCTTTGTTGTACACGCTGTGTGAGTGTTTTTGTCGGTGACACTTTGCTAGCGTAACTTTGTTGTTGTATTTGTTTGACGACTGCAGCCGCCAAAGACCGAGGGTTTTGTTCTTGCTGGGACTTGGTAAATCCCGTAACCCTTGAAGTTTGTGAAACTCGGCTAGCGTGCAAGATGCCTGGTCGCAGTACTTTGTTCAGTTGCTTTAGACCTTGTGGTGCGGATTCCCTGCTGGAAGACTCGTGTCCGATACCTCCGGTAGGAACTCCTACTTATGACTTATATAGCAAACATGGGCTAGGCCCGATTGCTTTTAATGATTACTGGATAAAATATACAAAGAAAGACGGCGATCTTCGTTGGCCACCTCACGGTAGCTTCGAAGCATCGATCTTAGATAATTTGGAAATAAAGTTGTTCGAACGCAAATCTAGGCCGGCCATGTTTGATGCCTTTCGGTTGTGGCGCAAAGAAGCCCGACAGAAAGAGATCAGGCAGAATAAACGTAGTGAGCGAGATAATGTTGCTACCATTGTGAAGAAAGCTGAGCAGTTTCAGCGTGATAAGGAGGATAAGGATAAGGAAGTGTTTGAGAGGTTGCAACGTATGACCATAGATAAATGTTATCCTGTTTTGCCTACGGAGTCGGATAAGAAGGAAGAGGCAGTTGAGGATCCTTTAATGTCCTATCTTATGAAGTCGCCACCCCCGTACGTACAGGGTACCGCAGCTCCTGTGGTCCCTGCCGTACCTGTTCTTCCACCTGTTATTCCTCCACCCGTTCCTCAACCTGCACCCGCTCTTCCGACTGTTCCTGCTCCTGTGCCTGTTTCTATTCCTACTGCTCCTCCGCTTCCACATACTCCTGCTCGCGCTACTGCCCCTGTGTTGTTAACTCCTGTTGTTGCTAACGCTTCTATTCCTCCTCTTGTTAGTCCTGTGTCTTACTCTTGTCCCTCTACTCGTAATCGTAGCTCTCCCATTGCGACAAATTTTTTCCAGTCGCTCGGACCTGTCTTTGGGTCCGCTGGTTCTGATGGTCCACCACAGAGACGTAGTCAGCTTCCTGGTAATAGGGAACGCGCTGCGCTATACAATATGGCGATGGGTTGGATGGACAATCCGCAAAGAAATCCACCCCGAGTCGTTCTTGAAACATTTAGTCAATTCAACATACCGACTCAGAGATATGTGTTTGACGAAATGTGTAAACTCCTACATGATCAGATAGCGGCTGTTGCGCCTGACGAGGTGCTGACCGCCCTGTCTAATCTTCGGCTTCAGTTCGCAACTGGACTGATAGTTGATACTAATGTCCGACGAGCTATCGAGCAGTTGCTGTCTTTTCGTCTTGCTCCTATTCCTCACGCACTGTTTGTTGAGGATCTTGAACGCCAACAAACCGAGTCTGGCCAATATCCTATGCGTGAAGTTCCGCCGGTTTGGGTACCCGCTGATAATACTAATGCTAACGCTCCAATTCCGGCACATTTCCAGAGAATATGGATACATCTCCCATGGAAACGATCGGAAGTGCTTCAGGTGAAACAAACTTTGCCCGATCCTCGCAAAAATCCTGCTGGGTATTATAAGGAATTATCGCAGCTTGTAGATGCTACGGTGATGAATCTTGCCGATATCGACATGTTGTTTGGCAACGTCGTACCGCAGCCGGTATGGGCTAAGATTCGTCACCAAGATCACACGAATGAATTAGGTGGTGATTGGGCTGCTATTACAGCGGCAGACGCTGGACAAGCGGCTGCTACTAAACCCGATCAGTTGATTGAACTTCTTCCCCAGCGAATCATTACGTTAATGAAAACGCTCATGCCAGCTATGAGGGTAAATTGGGACAAGTTGTCAGCCTGTAAGCAAAAGAAAGATGAGAGTGTTTCAGACTTCTTTACGAGGTTTGAGGAAACATTCGTTGATCATAGTGGACAGGATATGGGTACTGAGGGTGGACAGAGGTTGTTTGTGGATAAATTTGTATCGAACTTATTGCCCGATTTGTGCAATAAATTGAAGAATTCAGAAAGTGCGTGGGCCGTTTCTACCTCAGCTCAGATTCTGGCTACGGCACAATATTATGAAAATAGAGAGAAAGAGGAAAAAGACCGCGCTGATAAAAAGACCAAAGAACTGAAAACTAAAGTGTTGTTACAGCAAGCATACCCGCCGCGTTCTAATCAGAATGCGTCTCAGCAGAATAGATCACAGTCGCAATCGAATCGATCGCAGTCGCGTAATGATTCCTCTTTCAACAGATCTTCGTTGGGGTACAATCAATGTGCTTATTGTAGACAGGAGGGACACATTAAATTTGATTGTCCTGCTTTAAATGATCGTAATAGTGGTAATTCGTCTAGAGGAGGCCGTGGTGGTTCACAGAATGCATTACGTGGTAGAGGTCGCGGTGCTCAGAACGACCGCTCTGACAACTCATCAAATTCTAATAACTGTTTCGACCAACGTGGATCATCGCAAGGACGATCTGCGCAGTACAATGTAGACGATTATTACGTCGATCAGGGAACTGACGACAGTAATTACTAGGACAGCCGAGGACAAGGAGAGGGAGTGGTATCAGTTCCGGTTGATCAGAGAGGGCCTTACGTCGCGGTTGCTACATCGGGCGTCGTTGAGCCTTTTCTGTTGGACACTGGTGCAGCGAAAAGTTCCATTATGCATTCGAAACTCCCTGGCGCACCTTTGTCTGGCTTAACAAATGTATCCGTTGGATTCTCTGGCGCCCCCGTTAGCAATCCGGTTTCACGCCCTTTGCCCCTTCAAATTGGGCCATGTGAGCTCGAAGCTCCACTGATTTTGACCACTGGTTGTGGCGAAAATCTTTTGGGTCTGGATTTGCTTAAACGTTTGTATGCAACTTTGTATTGTTCTCCTGCGGGTGTAAAGCTTACGTTTGGGGAGAAAGTAGTCTCTCCTATGTATTTGTCTCTCGATAGGCTTCCACCGGAATTGGATTCTCTTCCTGCGTCTTTGTGGGCGACGGGTCCAAACGATGTGGGCCTACTTGATATCTCCCCTTATGTTGTTCAGTTGAAATTGAATGTGCGATTGCCGCGTATTCCCCAATACCGTATCTCCCTTGATGGTGAACGAGCACTGTTAGCGATCATTTATGATTTGATCGAGAAAGATGTTATTGAGGAGACTCGGGGAAACGTGTGCAATAGCCCTGTACTGCCCATTCTTAAACGTACTGATCCTACCAAACCGCCTGTTTATCGTTTTGTTATCGATTTACGGGAGGTGAATAAAATTGTGGTTCCTCAATTCCCTGTTGTGCCTGACATCACGGCGCTACTGACTCTGATTCCAGCTACTGCATCATGGTTTTCGGTGATTGACTTGAAAAATGCCTTTTTCAGCATCCCGATTGCCGAAGAGAGCAGGGACCTTTTCGGTTTCTCTCTTGGTGGACGTAGCTTCCGGTTCAAACGCGCTCCTCAGGGCTACTGTGAAAGTCCATCTATTTACAGCCAAGCCTTGAAGGGTCAACTGGATGCGTTTAGGTTGCCGGTTGGTGCGGCCTTAATTCAATATGTCGACGACTTATTGGTGGCTGCTGATACTCAGGACATTTGCAAAATTGCTACGGTGTCTTTGCTGCAACATCTCTGTGAGTTGAATCACAAGGTGTCACCTTCTAAACTCCAATATTGTTGTCAAGAAGTAACCTATCTAGGTCACTTATTGTCAAAGGAGGGAAGGAGATTGACCCCAGAGAGAATTGCAGCGATTGCGCGAATGGCTGTGCCACAAACCCAAAGAGATGTGCGTGCCTTTCTAGGTATCACATCGTACTGCAGGCAGTGGATTCCTAATTTTTCATTGCTAGCGAAACCATTGGTGGCTCTTACATGCAAGGATGTTTCAACTCCTTTACCATGGACGGAAGAATGTCAGAAAAGTTTTTCTGAACTACGTGATTCATTGTGTTCGGCTCCTGTGTTAGGTACCCCTGATTACAGCAAACCGTTCACGTTATATGTTCACGAGAGAGAAGGCTGTGCGTTGAGTGTCTTAACGCAACCTTTTGGTGGTAAGCAACGTCCATGTGCGTATTTTTCCTCGACCTTAGACCCAGTAGCTAGAGCATTGCCGAGTTGTTTGAGAGCAACTGCGGCAGCTGCGGTCTCCATCCGACAATCAGCAGGATTGGTCATGGATAATATGCTCACGGTGATGGTTCCGCATGCAGTCGATACTCTTTTGAATCGAACGAAAACTCAGCACTTGACGAGTGCGAGGTTGTCTGGGTACGAATTGACGCTTTTGGCAAGCCACATTCAAATAAAACGTTGTAATGTCCTGAATCCGGCAACTTTGTTACCAATTAGTGCAGAGTCAGATGCAGTAACAGAACATGACTGCTACTTGCGTACAGAAGAGGAAACAAAAGGTCGAGTGGACCTTAAAAACACCCCATTGGAAGACCCTGACGGCACTTTGTATGTGGATGGGTCATGTTTTAAGTTGCCGAATGGTGATGTGACTACTGCTTATGCTGTTGTGACGTTGAATACTGTTGTTGAGACTGCGAGATTGAATCAGAATTCTGCCCAGGCTGCAGAGCTGATTGCTCTTACTAGAGCATGTGTACTAGCGAAAGGTAAGCGTGTGAATGTGTACACCGATAGCCAGTACGCTTTCGGTGTAGCGCATAGCTTTGGACGATTGTGGCGAGAGCGTGGTTTCTTGACGTCACACGGCACGAAAATACAGCATGGCCAGCTTGTGAATGATCTTTTGGATGCATTGACTTTGCCTGCTCAAGTTGCGATTGTTAAGTGTAGTGCGCATCGTAAAGTAACGGATGATGTTGGTCGTGGTAACGCGTTTGCAGATGAGATTGCTAAGGAGACTGCCCGGAACTTTAGCACTCGAATGTATGTGACGAGTTCGGTTAGGTGGCCTACAGAATCGAGTATGTGTGAAAATACTATAGAGAGCGTGAAAGCAATTCAGAATGAGGCCACCGATACGGAAAAGATGAAGTGGAAAGAAAGTACGGGAAAGTTGGATGTGAATGGTTGTTGGATTGATTTGTCGGATCAGAAAAGATGGATGTTGCCTGATGCGTATGTACTAGCCGTTGTGACAATGGCACATGGGTTAGCACATATCAGCGCGAAAGGCATTTGCAAGTTGTTGTCGCCTGTGTGGAAGAATGATGGCATTACAAAGTGTGCTGAACGTCTGGTGAAGAATTGTATGGTGTGTATAATGTACAATCCTGGCAAAGGAACCCCAACTCCCCCTGGCAGTTTTGCTCCTCCTTCGTATCCCTTTGAGGTGATTCAATTGGACTTCATCCATATGGAGCGATGCAATAACTTGAAATATGTTTTGGTTGTGGTTTGCGCATTCTCCCGATGGATCGAGGCCTATCCCCTCAAAGACAATACTGCTTTGTCTACTGCGAAAATCCTACTGAAGGAATACTTTCCTCGGTATGGAATGCCTAGAGTCGCGTGGTCAGATAACGGAAGTGAGTTTGTTGGAAGTGTGATGAAGAATGTGTGTAAGGGCCTTGGAATTAATCAGAAATTCCATAGCGCCAATCATCCCCAGTCAGCTGGATTGGTTGAAGGGTACAATGGTACCCTTAAACTGAAGCTAGCGAAGATTCAGGCTACGACTGGACTTTCGTGGCCTGACGCTTTGCCTCTAGCATTACTGTCAACTAGGGCGACTGTACACTCCCGAATAGGGCTTAGTCCCTATGAAATAGTGTTCGGCCGTCCTGCGAATGTGTGGGGGGTTCCTAGGCCAGGCATATTCGTTGATCTTGAGTATCCGATGTTGATTGACTACTTACATGACTTGACTGCTAAACTGAGGTTAATTCATCAACAGGTTTACGACGCCTTGCCGACGCAGACGGAGGGTCCAGGCCACCAGCTCCAGCCCGGTGATTGGGTTGTCACCCGTAATTTCTCACGCAAGAAGAATCTGGACCCCCGTTTTGTTGGACCTCACCAGGTGCTCCTGGCCACGAGGACTGCCGTTCGTCTTGAGGGGCGGAAGAATTGGGTACATGCTACCCATTGTAAACGAGTCCCTATTCCTTTACCGGCAGACCCGTGGGTGAGGAAAGGCATTGCGTCAATAGAAGCAGAGACATTGCCGGCGTTTGTACCTTTTAGCGACGCACAGCTTGTTGGTGAACACTCAGCGCAGCAGAAAGCCGCTGTTGGAACATTGTCAGCAAAAGACTCAAGATCAAATCAACAAACTGATCAGCAGGACGCTGTCTCTTCAACGGATCCTTTGTTTGACGAGCAGACACGTCCCGGGAAACATCGATATTCTTTGCGTTCTCATACTAAGGACAAATAAAATTGTTTTCTTGCTTTGCTGAAACTGATAATTGCAATATCCTCGTTCCCCTGATCAACTTTGAACATTTCATACCATTGAAACTTGTTTTGTACATATATCAAGCTTCTTCCTTGTATCTTTTTCCTTCCTCAGCTGAAATACTGTGCTAAATAAATACATATTGTGTATTGAGGGCCGTAGGGCCGCGCGCGTACTTCCTTCTGGACAGTAGGTCTTGACGCTAGGTTGAAGGCCGTCGGTTCCTAGGAACTCCTGGGAATTGACCATTGCTGCACAGAACAAAGTGCGTCAAGAAACGTTGCGGACGGTCATAGGGAAATGGCATTTTCGAAGCTGAACGATTTGGAAGGAGCTCAGGCGTATAGAGTCAAACTGCAGAAACTCAGTCGTACTAAATGTTTTGTATTCCAATTGTTTGTATTGTTTTTAACTGCTTCTGCATTCTTGGCGGGTGGGGTGTATTACGCTATGTCTTACTTTTTACTTCCTACCCCTACTCCTACTCCTTACCCTAACCTTACTTCTACTGTTACTACTGCTTCTCCCCATTCCTTTCATATTTTACCGGAACACGAACAGGCTAGACGTGTAGAATTCCGCAACAATTCCTTTATCCAGCTCCTCCATCAGCATCAGTTAGTGGTTAACACTACTAATTGTTGGGTGTGTGGGTTGATGCCACATACTACGGGTAAGGGAATTCCATATCTGGTGTTACCGTATAGTTCCCAAGGGTCAGCTCGAGCATACCAAACAATGCTTCGAAGCGCACTAGGTTTCCAACCCTCTCCAGAACGTTCCCCCAAACCTGGTCCTACCTCGTACCAGTGGGTGCTATCGATGGCAATAGAGGATATGGAAGATGAGATCCATGATGCTTTTCTCATCCCTAAGGAAGAGGTACAAGCCTATAGGGTCCTGAGTAGAGGGGAATATAGTATGTTCGCTAATGAAAAGCAGCTTAAAAGCTCGCCTCCAATATGGGTCGTACCCCACACTGGTAATCTTTGTCTTGTGGGTCGTGGTTCGCAAGCCTCACTTGGAGTAAGTGCTTGCACTGAAAGTTACGTTCTGCCAATGTCCCCGACCCCTGTGTTTCTGGCTGCCAAGGGTACGTACTTCATCTGTCATGATCGTGCATACACATGGTTGCCCTCAGACTTCATGGGCTCATGTTTTGTTGCAAATCTGTTGCCTCCGACGTTCACTGTAGATGCCGATTACCATAAGACTAGAGTTGTACGAGGCGTAATTAGCGAAGAGGATACTGCCGGTCAAGAGGCAGGAGACTTTTTCAAGGGTTTCCTCCCGTTTTGGGGACCTATGGTTAATAGTAGGAACCTGAGACACTTGACTCGAGTGGTAGAATCGACAGCTAATGTTACTGCCAGTGCCCTTGGTAATATTACCACAGAACTTCAGGCGGAGAGACTTATGACGTTGCAAAACCGTATGGTTTTAGATGTCGTCTTGGCAGATCGTGGTGGGGTATGTAAAGTGATCCATTCGAGCTGTTGCATTTTCATACCTGATAATGCTCCTACTGTCTATCAAGCCATCTCGAAGTTGCATAAGATCTCCGAATCCATACACGTGGATGTAGGGGATTGGACGCTACTCGGTTGGTTTTGGGGCCTGATGTCGACTTGGGGTTGGAAGATTCTGATGATCATCGGAGTTGTGGTAGTGTTCCTGTTCACGTGTTGCCTTTGTGTGCAGTGTGGTCCTGCCTTATGTGGCCTCTGTGCTACAACGTGTATGAGACAACCACCTGTTACCAAGGGGACTCGGTTGGACAAGGCTATGCTACAACGACATCTTGATGGTCTGATGAATATCGAATATGATTCCGACTAGTGCTTGCCTACATGAGGGCAAAAGGAGCGTCTGAGGTTCCGTGACAATTGTAAGTGGTGTTTCCGACTCGTACGAATATGGTCGAGTCTGGTATCTATGAACCGCAAATGACGAGTTTAGTAAGTGTGCGCAGTTTCGCTGTGCTAACTTAAGCCGTTCGTTTGTTACGTGGGCTTTTCATCTGTACCCACGGGTTCCATCTTAGATACGGCATCCATTTTGTCTCTTGCCCTCAAGTAGCCAGCGAACGGACGCTGTCCGCTTCGCGACCCTGGGACTCCCAAGATATTTGCGGAAGACACATGTCCTTTGAAAGTGTCTTTATGACGAGGGGGTTGCTACTGTAAGGCAGGTGGCGCCGCTCGAGGCTCATCTTGCCGCACGGACTTATTGTCTCAGCCGTGCATCTCATTAGGCACGTCCCTTTGATGCCTGTATCTCGTGCTCCCGACACCTCCCCTTTTACACCCTTTCCGATCTCCCCACTGTCTCCGTCTTCCTCTGCACCTGTCTTCGTTCCTGTTTCGATCTACTTGATTGCTGATTGGAATTTGCTAATGGTGGGAAGATGGGTTTTTACAGTTGGGAACCGCCAAATGTTTCCGCACTTATGTTCCGGACCTTATGTGTTTCAAAGCGACCAAAGCGACCCCTCTGGGAGCTCGATGTGGGAACTGAGTTGTAAACCTTTGTGTTCAATGTTAGCCTATGGGTAAAAACTGTATAAAAGGAGCGATCCACATAACCAATTTGAAGCAGTCTCCCCAAGTTGCACGTGGTGTACTTGCCGTGACTTCTGTGTTCCCTGCAGTAAATAAACCTTGACTCTTTGACGCCGAAGGAAGTGTCCCGTGTCTCTGTGACTTGTACGCCGGAACAGGTTACCCACGAAGGTTTCAGGTGTTGTGCCCTGGCACCGCTGGGTCCAAAAGAACCCAGTCCTTCATGATGCTATGCAGACAAAAACTGGTTTTCAGTTCGTACATTCTTCAAGATTTTTCCATCCAAGGCTGGTTGAGAGTTTGTAGAACGATGGCTTCAGATTTTCAACTTACGGTGTGGTGACGCGGACTGGGAGGGGGCGCTTGGCTCCTGCCCCCTCCCCAAGTCGTGTTGCCCTGGTGTGGCCTAAGATCGCCCCCGACATAGGCGGCCGGCTCCCGGGGTCCGGCAAACTTTTTGCCTTTTGATGACTCTTCCATTCTGGACCTTGTCCCACAATCCGTTTGACCTGAAGACACGCTGTAGTGGGGCGCCCCTTTACCGTTTCAGTTGCCATTCCGCCCGCTTTTGCTACACTGTGCCTCTTCCGCCATTCACCTGTTTACCGCCCGCTCTTGCGACTACAGCGTCTCGCTCACCATGTAGTTGAGTTCCTCCCGGTCTTGCGATGCAGCGATAGGCGGCTGCCACAGGACTCTCAAAATGGCGGCCGGCTCTTCAGATTTGGGCGTGGTCCACTAAAATGGCCCTGGGACACATTTGAACTCGGACATTTGCCTGCTAGGGCTTGGGCCCCATTCTCGAAAGCGTCCCCTCAGCCTTGAAGATTCTACAAAAGTCATCGGGGCCCCCGACTCCCGCAGGCTTCTGGTGGGGAGCGGCTGTCATGATTGCTCGTGGAATGGCCACGACTGAGCTACGAGATGGTGGTGCTCTCATGCTGACGCCAGCTTCAGTCTGAAACATCCAGAAACACTGTAGACTACCAATTCGATCAGTTCCGGTAGCGCCCCAATGTGACCCGGTAGGGAAGAACTTGCCCTCCCCTCTTTGACTGATGGTTCTTGTTGCCTGTCCCTTCTGTTGTCATTTAACAGAACTTTTTAGACTGCTGAAAGGGGTTGTGTTCCGACCGCTGGTTGGTGGAGACATTTTGACTATATTCTGGACCTACGTTGTCGCGTAATGCGTTATATGACACGCCGCGTTAGCGCACCCGGAAGTGCTCCGGTGCGCGAAGCGCAGCTTCCCGGAAGCAATCCGGGGCGCGGCGCGCAGCGTGTAACGTAAGCATAACAGGTCATGTGACTTGTTTATAAAACTTTTCATTGGTTCATTTTACTTTTGTTATTCTAATGATGAAAGGCTTGGTCATATGACCTAAAAATTACGCTTTTTATTGCTTTCGAACATTATTTTTTCTTAAACATATATGTTATAATGTTCCAGGCTAATGTACTTTCCCAGAAAATTTACAACTGTCCCATGACGGAGCCGTTGAGCAAAAGATGCTCGGCCTGCTGTCTTAGTCGCCGATACGCCTGAATATCATATTCTTATCGATCACTTTATGTTGCAGGAGTAGAAAACACAACAGCCCTTGACCATTTATCTTTACTGCGTTCCTGCGTATTATACCTTTTATCCGTCATGTAATTGGACTGCTTTATTTCACTTGCCTTTTACTGATTCGAAAACAGTGACTAAAATTAAAAACTTTACCAATGTAAATACTACTACCATGTTTTGTTTTAAAAACCTTTATTGTGAAAATGTCAGTATACAAATACGGGCCTATAACCACGTGGGCCGGCCACGGAGCAAACTGGAATCGTATATGATGAGGAGACATTTACACTGTAGAGGAACGTAACGAGCGGGCCATTAGGTTGCAAGAACTAAGGTGTCTAACAATTGCGGAATCGGTGGACGTACATTTTGTAATTAAAATACGACAGGGCCACTTACAATAAAATTATCTAGATTTACATTTGCGGGCAAGTACCATGGGTGATGTTAATTCGAACTTTCAATAGTACAGTAATCAATAACACATCAGAACTTAATATCAATAGGGATGTCGAAATATTCAATCAATTCGCGTCCCCGCCCGCCATGTGCTTCAAAACTGCATACGTATCTCGTGATATCAAGGTTGTGCAACCAGTACACAACAAGGAGTTACGAGTCCCATTTATACCGGCGCCATTTTGGGCGAGGCCGGGCAGGTCCAGGATATAGTCAAAATGTCTCCACCAACCAGCGGTCGGACCAGAACCCCTTTCGGCAGTCAGAAAAGGTTCAGTTAAATGACAACAGAAGAGATAGGCAACAAGAACCAACAGTCAAAAGAGGGGAGGGCAAGATCTGAAGCCATTGTTCTACAAACTCTCAACCAGCCTTGGATGGAAAAATCCTGAAGAATGTACAAACTGAAAACCAATTTTTGTCTGTATAGCATCAGCAGCAACGCTTGAGTCAGCTTTGTGTGAAGCCGCCATTTTGATCCAATCAATAGCGTCCCCCTGCACACATTCAGGGACCTGGTCGTGTCTTCAGGTCAAACGGATTGTGGGACAAGATGCAGAAAGGAAAAGGAAAAAAGTTCCGCCGGACCTCGGGAGCCGGCCGCCTATGTCATGGGCGATCTTTGGCCACACCAGGGCAATAGTGAAGCTGCAGCAGGTGCAAATAAGCTTCAGACAGTGTTACAAGCGCTGCTCAGAACTCTCAACTATGACACCACCTCCGTGCCATCCGGATCTTGGCGCCTTGTGCTGGTTCCGACCTATTCACACATCGGTCCGCTACTGACACCACCTCATAGGCCAACGGGGCACCCCACGCCGACTTTCGGCGCAGCATTGTAGGATGGCCACACCAGTGCGGCAACTTGCTAGACACCACCTCGGTGCCATCCAGATCTCGGCGCGTTGTGCTGCCTTCGGCCTACTGTAGCCGCAAGTGCGGACGCAACTCAGCTGGATAGCGAGTGAAACACCAAGGGGCGCCCCACTGCAGCCGAGGAGCCTCCATCTTGGGGGCGACACACAGCATCCCATTGCTTTCCAATGCAGTCAGATCCTCAAACAGCCCCCACTGACTGACGCGACCTCACAGGCCAACGGGGCGCCCCACGCCGACTTTCGGCGCAGCATTGTAGGATGGCCACACCAGTGCGGCAACTTGCTGGACACCACCTCGGTGCCATCCGGATCTTAGCGCGTAGTGCTGCCTTCGGCCTATTCGCACATCGGTCCGCTACAGACGCCGCCTCACGTGCCAACGGATTTTCTACGCTTTTTATAGCAGTGCGTAACGTAAGCATAACAGGTCATGTGACTTCTTTATAAAACTTTTCATTGGTTCATTTTACTTTTGGCTTCCTAATGATGGAAGGCTTGATCATATGACCTAAAAAAAACACTTTTCTTTGGATTAAAATTTTTTTTTTCCCAAACGATGAAAGCCCCACCTTGTTTCTGGATGTTTCAGACTGAAGCTGGCGTCAGCATGAGAGCACCACCATCTCGTGGCTCCGTCGTGATCATTCCGCGAACAATCATGGCAGCCGCTCCCCACCGGAAGCCTGCTGGAGTCGGGGGCCCCCAAGACTTTTGTAGAATCTTCAAGGCTCAAGGGGACGCTTTCGAGAACGGGGTCCAAGACCGAGCAGACAAGCGTCCGAGTTCCAAGGTGTCCCAGGGCCATTTTAGTGGACCAGGCCCAAAAAGGAAAGAGCCTGCCACCATTTTGAGAGTCCTGTAGCAGCCGCCTATCGCTGAACCGCAAGAGTGGGCGCAACTCAGCTGAATGGCGGATTTTGGCACAGTGTACCAAAAGCGAGCGGAATGGCAACTGAAACGGTAAAGGGGCGCCCCACTACAGCAGACGAGCCTCCACCTGGGGAGGCCCGTTCACGCCGCCTCCCCACCCCCGGGGCTCCCCACGCCGTTTTTCGGAGCAGCATTGTAGGATACCAAAACCAGTGCGGCAACTTAATGGACATCACCTGGGTGCCATCCACATCTCAGCGCGTTCTGCTGCCTTGGAACTATTTGCACAACAGACCGCTACTGACGAGGCCTCCCCCCGCACCCTTCGGGACGCCCCACGCCATTTTTTGAAGCAGCATTGTAGGATACCAAAAACCAGTGCGGCACCCAGGTAACATCACCTGGGTGCCGTCCAGAACTCAGCACGTTGTGCTGCCTTGGGACTATTCGCACAAAAGAAAGCTACTGACCATTGTTGCTTCTTTTTTCAAAAAAATGTTTAAATGTATTTACTGTTTTTGTTGCGTTGTATATATTTATAAGTTAATAAAGTTTTATAATCCTACTACTTTGTTGGAGTGCTATATATTTTAATGTGACACATAATTGTAAAAACTTTGATGTACAAAGAGGCATCCCTGGAATCTTCCGCTTCAGGCTCGGACCCACACACCCTCACAGTGAGAATCCCCTCCCCAAGCACAATACAGGATGGTTATCAGATAGTAGGAACGCGTGTGGTGTGACGGATCTCATCGGGTGGGGGCCTTGATCTACTGTAACTCCTTTGAAGAGGGGTGATTCTCTACAGCTGGGGCCATAAACTACATCTGCAGGGCTAGGTGATAGCCTGGGACCGGCCTGGACAATCGGACACAGAGGAAGAGGAGTGTCAGTGGGTGCGGTAGTGAATAGGGTGAAAAGGAGGTGTCGGGCGGGCACAGGGTGTGATTCTCAGAGAAGAACAGCGCAGATGGGAGGAGGTTTCTGGCCCATGCATGAGAGAGAGAGCGGGGGTGACCAGTGCGTGGGGGAGATGCTTGCGAGGGTGGGGAGCCATGCTGAGGATCGGCGGCATGCAGAGAGTGGGTCTGGTCAAGGCATCTAAAATGGCTGCTGTGCTCAACAAAAGTGTGGCATTGCAAAAAAGGCAAGATGGCGCAAACAATGTTTATCAATAAGGATTAATTTATAACAATTATTTTTAACAAAATATTTACTCACAGTGACAAAATGACGGTCAACAGTTCCTGATTTCCATCGAATCGAACGTTAACAAACGTCACGCAGCAAAAAAAAAAAATGCTCACGCACAGCCGCTGGAAGACATGTATCAACATATATGAGCCTCCTCAGCCACCCTCAAAAAACATAAGGGATCAGGATACGTCTCCCGTACCCCCTTATACCTAGTAATTTAATTAAATCGAAACACAAAATGGCGAATTCACGTTTCGCTAACAGTTTGCGACCCGGTTCGCGAACCGAGAAGCGCTTCTACCGCGAAAAATCAAATTTTTATTATTTGCCCCACGAGACCCTTTAATAACCCCAACATCATTCCTAGGGGGCAAGAGGGGTCTAACTTGCCCCCTTTCATTAAATTCCCCCTTCGTTTTTCTCCTCCTCTTGTATCTCAATCCTACCGAGAGACAAGATGGCGGCCGCACCGGACTGTTTAGAATGTTGACAGACACCGGAGAGCCAATCAGCTTCGCTACGCAAAGCTCTGTTACGCGAAAAGTACGCGATCTGGAGCGCTATCTGGGACGCTGTCACAGATATATCTGTTTTTTTAAACGTTAATTTCTCAAAATCCACTGGAGCACATATATTGAGACCCAGCAAAGGCACATCGGGCTAACAGTCCCTATAATTTTGGCAAGTTTCGTGTAAATCCATTCAGCCGTTCGAGCTAAAAGTGAGGCCAAAGCCCTATGGAAAAATGAATGGAAAAAACGCGTTTTGGGACCCCCCTTTTTTATCGGCCCCCCCTTGACGAAATCCCCCAAATTTTCAGGAGCTGCTCAGAAACAAAATGTGCCATTTTCCTGAAAATTTCAGCCGATTCCGTCCACAACTGCCAAAGTTATTAGACATAGAATTTTCAAAAGTTCCATAGAGAAAAAATCCTAACTATATATACCTACTGGCGACTGCCAGTAGGTAATATATACATATATATATATATATATATATATATATATATATATATATGATGCAATAGATACATTTCATGAAATAGTATCCCCAAAAAAAAAAAAATAATAATAAAAAAAAAAAAAAAAAAAAAAATTAAATAAAAAAATTGGCACAAGTACTGTCATGCAAAAACATCGAAACCAAGATCACAAATATTTCCAGCTGATGAAAAAACTCTCTGCAAACAAGGAGGTAATAATCCGTAACAACGACAAAGGGGGAAACATAGTACTGTGGCCCTATGAAGAATACATGAAAGAGGCCATGCAACAGTTGAACGATAGACAATGTTATTCCAGGACTGATGTTGGCAAATTGAAGGAAATGTACCAAATATACTATAAAAAATTATCAAGTTGGAGAAGCAAAAATCTCATCAGTGACAATGAGTATAAATACTTGAAAAATGAGAGTCCAACAGTGCCAACGATTTACTTTATACCTAAAGTACATAAGGACTGTAACAAACCACCGGGACGTCCTATTATCAGTGCAAAAAACAGCTTACTGGAAAAGACATCAGTCTATGTAGATTTCTTCCTCCAAGAATATGTCAAGTCATTGAAGTCGTATGTAAGGGATACCAGTGACTTTTTAAATAAGATCAAGGACTTTCAGTGGAACAGCGAATATATCATGATGGCCATAGATGTAACATCTTTATATACTAGCATAAAACATGAAGATGGCCTGCAAGCAATAGAATATTATTTATGTAGCAGGGCCCCAGTGTTCAAACAACATAATGAAATGCTGGTATCAATGATCAAATTTTGTTTACATAATAATATCTTTATGTTTAATCATCTACTGTACTGCCAAATACAAGGCGTAGCCATGGGGGCCAGTTTCTCCCCAAGCTATTCATGCCTGCATATGGGCAAATGGGAGGAACTGGTCCTGGGAGTAACGCATGCAAACACTGTAAGAACAAAAGTCAAAATATGGCTAAGATTTATAGATGACTTATTTGTAATCTGGCACGGAACAAAAGGAGAGGCAGAAATCTTTATGGATGAATTAAATAATAATCATCTTAATTTAAAATTCACGGCCGAGATCAGTGATACAAGGGTGAGTTTCCTGGACACGGAAGTGTTTGTAATTGATAACACCCTACAAACCAAACTACACAGAAAGAAAACGGCAGGGAACTCCCTACTGCATGCCTCTAGTTCACATCCCCAACATTTAGTGAAAAGTATTCCTTACGGCGAAATGCTAAGGATAAAGAGGATATGCAGTACCCAGAAAGATTTAGAGTTAGCCCAACAGGAGAGTAAAGAGAGATTCCTAGCCAGGGGTTACTCCAAGAAAACTATAAATCAGGCTATAGCTAAAACTAACTTAATTGAGAGAGACATATTATTAGCTGGTAAAACTGTTAAAAATTCTGACCAGAAAAAAGCAGGCTCACAGCCAAGCCAAGAGGATCTGGAAGTGGATAATTTTCGTTTAGTTGTGGGATACAGCAGACAACACAAAACCATACAAAAAAGTATTCAAGATGCATGGCCCGCCGTCCTAAGTGATCCAGTACTAGGACCCCTGCTACCGCAGAGGGTGTCCATTACGTACAGCAGAGGCCCCTCAATGAGGGATGCACTAGTGGTGTCAGATCCAGAAATTATAGGCAAACCCTCTTGGTATCAGAATTTAAAGGGGTTTAAACGATGTCCAACCTGCAAAGCCTGTACACATGGTGTAAATACAAAAACCTATTTGAGTCCCTTTAGAACCAAACCCTATGTGATCAACAAAATGCTAAACTGTAAAACTGAATACATAGTATATGTACTAACTTGTCCTTGTGGATTGAATTATGTGGGGTCTAGTAAATTACAGGCCCATGTACGTATACTGCAACATCTAAGAGCCATAACTAATATGGATAACACGTATCCAGTGGCTCGCCACTTCAGAAAGCATCATGCATCAAATAATAAAGGGTTAACGTTCTATTTGATAGATGCAATATCCCCCAATAGGAGGGGTGGGGACCGAGAAAATAAGTTACGTAAACTTGAAACACAGTATATCCTTCTGTTGGATTCGAAACATCCTCATGGACTGAACCTTACAGAAGATATGTATACGTGTTTGTCCTAGAATAACCATGTAATTAAATCAAAAAATGTATGTCACAGGATAAAATAAAGTAAAGAAGTAGATCTAATGCTTCAAGAAAACTAACAATAAAAAACACATCAATTTAGGTATAACATCCATGATCTATATTATTAATCTTTGAATATTGTAAATATATTGTACATATATGAATTATATAGGATGATGTAAATATTTTAGGAATATTTTATTGACATTTTATTCAATGCTTTATCAACGATCGTCATTGAAATTAAGGTGAACTAGATATGAAAAATTGATGTTGAAGGAGAGTGACATAGAATATTACGAATACACTTGAGGGCAAAGCAGGATAACATGACGTATGAGGAAGGCCAACATAAACATGAAGTGTACATGTATATAGTAGTAAAAAAGTAAAATAGTAACAATAGAAAATAGATCGATGGATACAATATGTGCAACAGGTTGTAAGATCTGGTAAAGAATATGTAAATATATTGGAAATGGTACATCAAAACTTAAAAAATGGTAAAGTGAACAAATATATGAAAAGTAATAAATGATGAGTAAGATACTGGGTATCTTTTTTAATCAAGTGGAAGCACTTATCACTGAGCACTTTAAACAACTTTTCTTTGTCGATTAGCATGAAATAAGAATGTATAATTAACAGAAACATATTTGACGAGGTAAATGGTCAAAGGATTATTGTATTTTACATAAACTTAACATGATCTGACAAACAGTAATTTATTGTTTGATGAAATCCTGGATTTAGAGTATCTAGCTATGTACTACTGTATTTTACATGTATTAAGTACAAATGATTTCAACCAAACGCCAAACATAAGCAATGTATTTTACAAGGATTACACTGGATTGTTATGTATTTCTTTCATGTCTATGACTTGAGTAATCACGTGGTCATAGTATCACACAGCACTGTTACTTTAAATAAGCCTTCGTGCTCAAATGTGATTGTCGAGTGAACAAGCGGCGTTCGCGCTGCGAAACGCGTCTCAGACATCTGGCCGAAATAAACATTTGAGGCACAAAAGAAATTGGGTCCGTGTCCTGCTTTGAATCCGCGTGGAGTGTACGAGGCGTCATAACACAGGATTTGAGATATATATATATATATATATATATATATATATATATATATATATATATATATATATATATATATATATATATATCAACAACCCCTTTAGTGAAAGAAGTTCAGAGGCCACATGGGGGAATTTCGGAAAGCCTTTAATTGGGAAAAATCGGGCATTATGCATTTCGGCTGGATTGCCCTCGTCAGATGCCGCTGCTGACAGGGTTTACGCTTGACCCCTCCTTCTTGAGCTTGCCTCCATCACTCCTATTGGTAGGAGTCAGTTGCACCAAAATCACGAGGTCGAGTGACCACTGCAGACAAAAAATAAACTACAGTCCCCAGAAAGCAATGTTCCTTGGTGAGTGTTCCGTTTTGGTGAATATGGAGTGCAAATACATGGTGGACGAGTTTGTAGCAAGTTCAAGTGCGGGGTATCCAAAGTGGTGCTTCCCTGTTTGATTGTGTACCCTCAGGCTTCCTTTGGTCCCCACTGGACTCAAGCCTCGATTGTAGAAGTCCGTCGGGCTGTGAGACAGAGTTGCCGTGAACCTGCCTCCTCGTGAAGTCACGAGCTGCGCTGCAGCAGCCAGGCATCGTCCGTGTAGTGAGGCGGGCTGGAGTCCTTCCAATTCCTTGGATATGAAAGAATGCAAAAGCAGGTACCAGTGCTGCTCCAGCCCCTTGTAGAGTAGGGCCCCTTTACCACGCCTCTGGCATGCGTGGACAAATATTAATCAACAACCCCTTTAGTGAAAGAAGTTCAGAGGCCACATGGGGGAATTTCGGAAAGCCTTTAATTGGGAAAAATCGAGCCTGATGCATTTTGGCTGGATTGCCTTCGTCAGATGCCGCTGCTGACAGGGTTTACGCTTGACCCCTCCTTCTTGAGCTTGCCTCCATCACTCCTATTGGTAGGAGTCAGTTGCACCAAAATCACGAGGTCGAGTGACCATTGCAGACAAAAAATGAACTACAGTCCCCAGAAAGCAATGTTCCTTGGTGAGTGTTCCGTTTTTAGTGAATATGGAGTGCAAATACATGATGGACGAGTTTGTAGCAAGTTCAAGTGCGGGGTATCCAAAGTGGTGCTTCCCTGTTTGATTGTGTACCCTCAGGCTTCCTTTGGTCCCCACTGCACTCAAGCCTCGATTGTAGAAGTCCGTCGGGCCGTGAGACAGAGTTGCCGTGAACCTGCCTCCTCGTGAAGTCACGAGCTGCGCTGGCGGTCGCCAGTAGGTAGGTATAGTTAGGATTATTTTCAATAGAAAAATTGCAACGTTCTATTGGGAATAACTTTGGCGCCGGTTGAGGAATCTGCCTGAAATGTTCCTCAAATTTGCCTCGCAGTGCTCTGGTCCATCCCTAAAAGTTTGGGGGGATTCATCAAGCGGGGGCCGAGAAAAAAGGGGGGTCCCAAAACGTGTTTTCCCCATGTTAATTTCCATAGGGCGGTCGACCTCACTTTTAGCTCGAACGGCTGAATGGATTTCCACCAAACTTGGCAAAAATGTAGGGACTGGTAGCCCGATGTGCCTTTGCTATGTCTCAAGATATGTGCTCCAGTGGATTTTGAGTAATTTAGGTTCAAAAAAATATATCTATACTACTATTATAAAGGAAGAACTTTGAACCTTTGAGGCGGGTAAACTCGGGAACCACAGCGCCAATCCACACACCCGATACATTGTTGAAATTGTCAGGGTGGGCTATATCAATAAAAAAAATATACGTTATTTAAAAAATTTACGAGAAAAAAAAGTAGTCCCATGGAAGTAGCGCCGGCCGCGACGTGCGTGCTGACAGCAGTGCTGTGCCGTGCCTCTGCTGTGCCTCTGCGCCATAATTATTAATGACGTGTTGTTGGTTCCGTCAGAGACCGGGAGCTCCGTTTGAATGTATGCAGTACTCATGGCGCAAGAAGAAATGTGTAGGACACGTTAATGATTTGTAGATCTAGTCATCTAACCACTCATTGCTCTTACCTGACCCAACTTTACAAGAATGGGAGTAGAGCACATGCGTTTTGCTTCTAGGAAAAGACGTGCTTCGCTGTTCTTTTTCCAAAACTCGGTTAAGGTTCGTAGCTAGGCCTCCCTCTGCACACCTCTTTCCGCGTTTTGGGGGGTCTGAGGAGAGTCTTCCTGTGCAAGTGCTTATAATCATGGTCACTGCACTCATGCTATTTTCGTGTCGTTTACCACATTTGCCACATTATCCATCAACTGCTGCATAATCTGAAGATTTTAACGAAAAGAATGTTTTGTTTGTAGCTCACACCGATCAACAGTGACTAAAAGTGTGGTTACAAGTTGCAGTGCAATGGAAGGCCCCTCACAAAGTTTGACTGGTCACCTTTCTCTTGAATATTGCTATATCAGGATGTTAAACTTTTATTAATGAAGTAAAACCGACGCGCAGACAGTGTTAAGAATTGTAATAACGAAGTAATACTAACACAAAATGCGATGCATTATGCTGCATAGTTTGCCTTTTCTTGCCATCAAATGAAGTCAACTCTGAGGCATGATCGTCCCCGCCACATAGTTCAATTAACCCAGATTATAATGAACTGGTTCTGCCCTGGGCCTAATGAATTAGTACCCCTCAGGCAGTTGTGCGCATGTTTGAATGTATGAACATTTATGTCCCAGTTGCTCCCCGGACATTTTGATTTCTAGCAGCAATCGGGGCGAAGAAAAAATGTTCATGGTCGAAATTCACTGTCCAGGTGTACACTATAGCACTGCATGATCTTCATAATGCCCGTCTGTAGCTTCAGAGGTGTTACCGCTCTTTCCTGTCACTTTTCTGTGTGTGGGGGTTATACTGCAAACCACAGACCCTAACATGCACAGCTGTTGCTCGCCCCCTGCTGCAACTGAGCAGGAAGGACTAATCTTCTCAGACCACTGAGCAGTGATGGGAGATTAGCCCACAACACAATTGCACTGAGAGGAAAGCCAGTGGCGTAGTGAAAAATGATTGCCCCCTTACAGAATGTGATATGGTACACCCGAGTCTCCCATATCGATATCGAGATCGTCATTAGTCTTTGGGCTGCATGGAGCCACCCATTGAAGAATTTTGGGCACACTGGTAGTGACAGTCGCTCATTCCCAAAGCATTATTATATATGGCACTGAGTTGAGGACCGTTGAAGAATCTGCTCAAACGCTTATAGGAGATTGTGGGAGAGAAAATAATGCCAACTTATTTTTATTTAGGTATCCATACCACCATTTGTCATTTTAAAGTGCTGTTATCAATGAGTTCTTCTTTTCACAGATTTGATGGTTCTCAGTTGACTGTCCTCGGAAGGATGGAAGGTTGTGTTGGCCTTGGTAGGATTCAAATTTATGGCCTGTAGTCTGGAACAGGCATTAGCAGTGATTGTTTAACTAAAAGAGACACATTTCCTACTAAATGAGGTAGAAAACAGAGGAAGGGGAAGCAAGATTTCAAAGAATACT
Source organism: Lissotriton vulgaris (assembly GCF_964263255.1). NCBI lineage: Eukaryota > Metazoa > Chordata > Amphibia > Caudata > Salamandridae > Lissotriton > Lissotriton vulgaris. Next base: position 1,212,241,455 of record NC_141694.1, read on the forward strand.
GGCGTGAAAATCTATACTACTATTATAAAGGAAGAACTTTGAACCTTTGAGGCGGGTAAACTCGGGAACCGCAGCGCCAATCCACACACCCGATACATCGTTGAAATTATCAGGGTCTGCAGATGGACATAGGCTATATAAATTTAAAAAATATACGTTATTTAAAAAATTTACGAGAAAAAAAAAAAGAAGTCCCATGGAAGTGGCGCCGGCCGCAACGTGCGTGCTGACATCAGGAGCGCGGGGAGGAGCGATGTCCAGGAGCGCGAGGAGGAACGGCGGACATGAGCGCGGGGACGAGCGGGAGACAGGCTGGGAGGAGCGGAGAGGAGCGGTGGACAGGCGGGGAGGAGAGGGGAGGAGCGGCGAGGAGCCGTGGACCGGTGAACTCAGGAGCGCGGGGAGGTGCGGCGGATGAGGTAAGGCTCCGGGAAACCCACGGACAATGTCGGGGCGGGCGGGGGCCCTAAAGCTGAAGTCGGGACAGGCTGCCACTCCGGGGGACCCACGGACAATGTCGGGGCGGGCGGGGGCCGGGGCGGGCGGGGGACCTGAAGCCTGATTGCTCCCCGACAAGGTCGGGACGGGCTGCTAGTATATCTATAAGCGCGTCCCGGTACGCGCACCCGGGCGCGAACCAGCGCGCTACGCGAGTTCGCACGCGGAAAGCTGATTGACTCTCGGGTGTCTGTAAACATTCCAAACAGTCCGGTGCGGCCGCCATCTTGTGTCTCGGTAGGATCGAGACACAAGAGGTGGCACAAACAAAGGGGGAAATGACCAAAAGGGGGCTGGGTAGACCCCCCTGATCCCCTAGGTTTGATGTGGGGGCCATAAAAGGGCCCCATGGGGAAAAAAACAAAAAAATTAATTCGATTCGTGCTGGGGGAGCGCCCAGTACGAGCACCGCGGAGCGTACTGGGGAGCGTACCCTGGAGAAAAAAGAATGATAGAGTTTTTTAAAAATCTAGGGTTTTTTTTTATAAATTGGAGGTAGTTCTAAAAAGAACTGTTTTTTTAATTCTTTTTGTTGTTTTATATTTTCTTTATTGTTTTTTTGAACATTTTTTACTTTTTTTGCCTTTTCTGAACAGTTTTATATTTTTTTGTATTTTTTATGGGGAGAAACAAAATACAGGGAATTATAAACAGCTCAACTGGAGCAAAAAAAAACAGGAAAAAAATCAGGGTTTCTTCGGGCACTTGTGGTTATCACCAGCAATGTTGATGAGGGTAATAGTCTTCTAACCATAAGTAATTGTTTTGCCACAATATATGCAAACGAATTTATAATCACCAAACATAGTTTCTATGTTTGGAACCATCTGATTTGCTTCTGGACCCGATGGAGTGGGTTCTTTGGTTGTTGAGGTGCTGGCAAATGATTGTGGAAGGTTTCTGCACAGTTCTCTCACCTCTGCTGCCGAATAGTTATTGGGGTGCAATCGTTGCATGTGCCGAATCATTGTGTGATTCCCAAATGAATATTTTTTTGCAGGGTTCCCCCTGGATAGTACAGCTCCACAGATGAGACAAGTCACCTTTGCAGCATTTACCTTCTTTGCACCCCTTGGGATTTCAAAAAACTCCCATATAAAGTGCTCCTTAGGTTTATATGAGGCATTGTCTTCAGGCAGGAAATGCCTTCTCTGCCTTCTCTCCTCCTCCTCCTCCTCCTCTTCTTCTTGACCACCAATGTGATGTTGTGGTGGTCCTTGTGGTGGTGGTGGTGGTGGTGCAGATGCTCCAGCTGCTGCTGCTATTGTAGCCATTTCTCTAACAATAGAAGCAGGTCTTCCTCTCTCAAACAACAAAGTGAGAATGAGGAAAAAAGGTGGTGGCTTTCATCATTTGGAAAACAAAACTGTTCTGAACCAATGAAAAGTGTTATTTTCAGGTTACATGACCCGGGCTTTCATCATTTGGAAACCAAAAGTGTTCTGAACCAATGAAAAGTGTTATTTTCAGGTCACATGACCTGACGCGCTTACGCTACGCGCCCTGGGGTGCGTAGCGTAAGCGCGTCAGGGCGCGCCCTGGGGCGCTTACGTAGTGCGATCGTATGTGATCCGGCGCTTCTGGGTGCGCTTACGCCGCGCATCTTAACACGCATCACGCGGCTACGCGATACGTCACAATGATGTTTTCATTTGCGGCAATAGTGCTAACGGGGCGCTCACCGGTATGTGAACCGGGGCGCGGCAAAACTGCGCTTACCGGTAAATATACAATATAAAATTCATTATAAAAATTATTACATTTCATACCGAAAGAGATTTGCTATTAAAAAACCTTTGAAATTCACTGAAAAAACCATAGGTTTCACACCAGTTATAGTTAGGAATTAGCATTTAAAAAACCTAATAAATTCACTGAAAAAACCATAGGTTTCACACCAGTAATAGTTAACTGGAAATTTTACTGACATAAAACCATTGAAATTCCACGTTATAGTTAGTTGGACTCACTATAACTTGCGCGCCTGCAATGCACTGCTGATGACGTCACATATTACAATAAAATAAAATTTCCAGTTAACTATAACTGGTGTGAAACCTATGGTTTTTTCAGTGAATTTAATAGGTTTTTTAAATGCTAATTCCTAACTATAACTGGTGTGAAACCTATGGTTTTTTCAGTGAATTTCATAGGTTTTTTAAATGCTCACTTCCTTTCTATATCGAGTTTTTAACCTACGATTTTTTTTTAATATGCTGTTTTGTGTGAGTATTAATTAGTATTGTTTTTTTAAATAATAATATATATATATATATATATATTTTTTTTTTTACTAGTTTTTCTTGGGGCGCTCTGGGTCCGCGCACCGGTAAGCTCTCCGGAGAGCGCACCCAGAGCGCTACTTGCGTTCGTGTAAAGAAATATGAATGAACAGTAAATAATAACGCAAGACATTTAGTACCATACATATAAAAGCAGGTTTTTTTGAATAAGGAAATGAAAATAATTTTGCATTTCCGTGAAACTATCAAAACGTCACTTCGGTGCGCCGCATAAGCGCCCCCGGAAGCGCATATGTTCGCGCTGCGTATGCGCCCCCGGAAGCGCCTACATTCGCGCTGCGTATGCGCCCCCGGAAGCGCCTACATTCACGCCGCGTATGCGCCCCCGGAAGCGCTCAGGTGCGTGCAGCGTCAGCGCGTCAAGTCATGTGACCTTAAAATAACACTTTTCATTGGTTGATAACAGTTTTTTTTACAAAGAATGAAATCCCCACCAATTTCCTTCACTTCTTCTTTCACTTTTGTGACTGAAAGACCTGCCTTTTTTCTCTTTGATCTTGCTTGGTTAATCATGGCTGCCAGACCATCCAGCAGTGAAGATGAGCCTGAATTCATCGATGAAGAGCCTCCTCAGCCAAAGGTGAAAGAGCATTTCATCTGGAAAAAAAATTCCATACCAGATGACCAGAAAAAGGTGAATGCTCCAAAAGTAGAGTGCAGGATCTGCCATACAGTCCTGTCACAGGGTGACCCCCAAAAAAATATTCTTTTGGGAACTCCACAATGCTTTGTCATGTGGAGAGGAAGCACCCCCAGAATTTTGCCCGGGAAAGTGTCAGGGCTCTGGCACAAGAGGATCCCAGTGATGGGGCCTCTACATCCACCGGAGGAGCAACTACTTCTGTGAGGGGGCGATCGCAGGAGCTGGTTCCAAACATTCAGCCTGCATTCAACAAAGGTGTCCTGAAATGCAGATACTGCGATCAACTACTTACCTTTGGGGAGCAAAGTGTCCTGCTCATGGTTCGAGCATTGGAGAACCATCGCTGCCGTTCCAAGCCCTAATTTTTTTTGGTTTTTTTGCTCCTGTTGAGCAGTTTCCATTCCCTGTTTTTGTTTCTGTTCTAAAAAAAAGTAAAAAAAAGTTCTTTTCAGAACTACCTCCAATTCTCATCAAAGAGCTATATTCTTAAAAAAATGAAAAAGAGTAAGTGAAGTGGAGTGCATTGATAATGGAAAGGAAAATGAGTAAGAAAGAACAGAAAGGTATGAGAGGAGAAAGGAAGTAAAGTAGGGGGACTGAAAGAAGGTGAGTGTTGGGAAGGAAAGTAAGGAGAAGGAGAGTGAACATGGGGAATGTGGATATTTAAAGAAAATGTTAAAAAGGAACGGGGGTGTGGAAGGGTAAGAAAAGATGCATTGCTGGAGTTGAATCATTTTTGTGACACACTCCAGCAATGCATCACTTTTGCGCTTAAAGATACGTCTAAAATACTGACGCATCTGTATGTATGCAAAAGGGACATATTGACGCAAGAAAGGGTCGTAGAGGTGACGCAGTGAAATCTATGAGATATCACTGCATCACTTTTATGACGCTGTTGCGTCCAAATCTTACGCCTGTTTCACAGCAGGCGTTAGACTGATGCAGGCCCTTTCACATGGGGCCTGGCCCCATGTGAAAGGATGCATTGCTGGAGTTGCATCATTTTTGTGACACACTCCAGCAGTGCATCACTTTTGCGCTTACTGATACATCTGAAATACTGACGTATCTGTAAGTACTTGCGACATAATACGTCATATATTTAATATGACGCATGACTAGAAGACTGAAGGCCTCATTTATGAGGCCATGCGTCACTTTAACGCCACCGGTGCGTCACTTTTTGTGACGCACCAGTGCTGTAAAAAATGCACGTTATTCAGTCATATTTACAAAGTGACGCATCTAGGTAGATGCGTCACTTTGTAAGCCCCTGTGCCACATTATACCTACGTCAGGTGTAATGTATGCAAATGGGGCGTATTGACGCAAGACAGGGTCGCAGAGGTGACGCAGTGAATAAACTGGGTTTTCCCCATGCTACGCTCCCCGGTCCGCGTTCCGGTGCGCGTACCAGGTGCTCCCCCGGCGCAAATCGGGAAAAATTGGGGTTTTTTTGCCCCGCAAGGCCCTTTTATAGCCCCCACATCAAACCTAGGGGGTCAGGGGGGGTCTACCCTGCCCCCTTATGGTAATTTCCGCCTTTGTTTTTGCCACCTCTTGTGTCTCGATCCTACCGAGACACAAGATGGCGGCCGCTCCGGACAGTCTCGAATGTTTACAGACACCAGAGAGCCAATCAGCTTTCCCTGTGCAAGTCACGTAGCGCTGCCGGTGCGCTCCCCGGTGCGCGTACCGGGGCGCGCCTATAGATATATATATTTTTTTAACCAAAATTACTCAAAAACCACTGGAGCACATATCTTGAGACATAGCAAAGGCACATCGGGCTACCAGTCCCTACAATTTTGCCAAGTTTGGTGCAAATCCATTCAGCTGTTCGGGCTAAAAGTGAGTTTGACCGCCCTATGGAAATTAACATGGAGAAAACACGTTTTGGGACCCCCCTTTTATCTCGCCCCCGCTTGACGAATCCCCCCCACATTTTCAGGGAAGGAGCGGAGCGGGCCACGAACTTTGAGAAATTCGCGAAGATTCATCCACCGGCGCCAAAGTTATTCCCAATAGAATGTTGCGGATTTCCTATGGAAAGTAGATCCTAACTATAACTACCTACTGGCGACCGCCAGTAGGTAATAAAGGCATCAGGATCGATTCACAAAGGTAAGCTTAGGTATTTGGTTTAAACTTAGAACATTTGGTACATTTACGACTTTGGGAAATCACAAAAGGCATTTATGAGTACTATCTCTATGTCTGCCCTGGAGGCGGATATCTGGCCTGAGTGCGGACAAAAAGATAGTACTCATAAATGCCCTTTGTGAACTCCCAAAGTTGTAAACTCAGAAGTTTGGTCAGGCCCATAAAATCTCATGAAGTAGAGAGATGCTGCCATATCAGACTTGGTGGGCTGCTGGAGCCTGTAACCCTTTCCCTTACCACTCCTGCTGCCAGGTGTGCAGGTGAAAAGTGCCTCGGGCAGTATCTGAGATGAAGATGGCCTATCAGCTGAGAAAGGGTACCGGCAGAGATGATCAATTGTTAGCTGGAGGACAGTGCACCTGAAGAGCGATCCCAGAAAGCGATACAAAGTGTTTCCCTTGTCTTGAGCAACCACCTGCATGATTCCTAATCAATCTTGGAGTCATCTGATCTCACACATCTTTACCTCCAGCCACATGTGTGCTCTTTCCCGGATGATATAAGAGAATGTCAGCAGTTTCTTCCCACCTGTACCGAGGTGAGGGAGAACCTCCATCGCATGAACATAGTGCCAGAAGAGTTAATGATACGAGAAGGCAATTGAAAGTGTTCCATTTTTGGATCATAATTTGAGCATTACTATTTGAGCATTTGCTTTTTGCTCTGATGACTATATTACAATTTCCAAAGGTCCTAACAGGTTCCTCAAACCCTCCTCCAGTTTCCATGTGAAAAGCCATGATTGGAAACAAATCATGCTTTCATGCCTCTGTAGACATACCTATCAGGTTCAGTACTGTGTTATCATAAGGTTCATTAAAGGCACAGACGGAACTTAGGCCTCCTCAAGTGCTTCTTTTGATCTTCTGCCTTATCGGAAAGTCACCTGAGCAAATTGCTTATTGTGGTTTTTTTTACCAGTATCACCTTGTATTAAATATTAAACAAAACAGTAGAAGCAGCTGTCTGTTTTGCTTCGGGTTACTTCCCTTAGATCATAGATGTGCCCTCTCACAAAATATTGATTTAAAAACAGAAAATGATGGTTTTTACTTTTACACGATGAGGACCTTATAATGGTTTTGATGTTTTCTAATTACTCTACCCTGCGATTGCTCTTTCATGTTTTAAAAGACTTGTAGAAATACCATGCAAAATTCCCTTTTAACATATAGCCTTTTAACCAATTTTATCACTACAATTTTCTGTAAAATTCATAATTTCTAAACATTACGCCTCACCACTTTCAAAAGTCACCAGCCAGCACTATAATTATGTCAACATTTTAATATATAAAGTACTGTTGTGGTTCACATGTGTGCACTGCACAATGCAACACATCGCTACACATACTCATAACATTATGCAAATATGTCACAATGCAGCGCAACACATCACAACACTACGCAATAGTGTTTACCACTATTATAACACAACACAAATATAAAGTATGACCATTTGAGTTTCTACAGTACCTATAAATCTGTCCCCAACCAAGATGTCAGACAAACTCTCTCAAGAAGGTCAAACATATGACAATAAATCACTTGCAAAGGAACTTACTGAGTGTGGTGGCATGGAGGGGACCTCTCTAAAGACACACCTTGCCAACTTATGAACATACGGGACCCCAGCACACAAGCTGCCCCTCCAACTGTGCCAACAAACAAAATAAATGTGCCCAATCAGTGCGGAAAAAGTTCACCACTCCACCCCAACACCCACCAAAAACTCAGCTTCTAACTTGCAGTCATCTTCTCAATCTGACATTGAGGAGACTGCTAACTCAGACCAGGTCCTGGTGACCTGGACCTTCTTGGCCTTCCTTTTTGATTTGCTGAAGACGGACATCTAAGACTTCAAAAATAAGGTCTCCTAGGACACGTGGGGGCTACGGCAAGAATTGTCTTCAGTACGAGAGTGAGTTTCCATCATAGAAGAAAACAAAGCCAAGAGAGGCGAGGAAGTAGAAATGATTTACCAAGAAATCATCCACCTCCACGAACAACATGATGACCTCAAGGCCCAGGCGGCGGAACTTGAGAACAGATCCAGATTCAACATCTGAAGGGTCCCTGTGACTCAGATTTTTGAGGATACATCCAGGTGTTATTCCGCCCCAACCTGGAGTAGGAAGCAGTCATTGAGCTCTGTCTGGACAGTGTACAATGGACTGGCCGTCCTGGGGGCCCCAATGCTAAACTGTCAGACATCTTAGCCTGTGTACATGACTGTCAAACTAGGATATTTTGAGGAAGGCCAGAGCCAAACAACCCATCCACTTCCAAGGCCTTGTAATTGGACTTTTCCAGGGTATCCCACTCCTCACCCTCAAGTGCTGTACGGAACTTAAGCCAGCCACTGATTTTCTGCACCCCAAGGAAGTGTTCTACGGCTGTGGCACTCCTTCAGATGGCTGGCCCACCACAGGGAGGTTCAGCTTCACCAACTTAAAACACTGAGAGACGCCCGCCATGTCCTTGATTTGCCAGATGACCCATCTTTCCACTCCACGTCTGGCTCTCCCGGTGGGTCTCCACCCGGGGCACTGACCTGGTAAAGGGGTCGCAGGTGCAAAATGCATCCCCGTCCTCGTTCGAAGGAGCAGGCTCAGGAGTGCCAAGTAGTACTGGACAGCTTGACCTCAGGACTGGCAGGGCCACCTCGTGATACCCATCACCATGCACATCCTATGTCCACGCAGCTTGCACCAGGATTGTTCACCTCCTCTCCTTTGAAGTCTGCAGTGGCAGAGGAGCACCCAACAGCATAAACTTCAGGAATGCCTTACTGTGCCTGCAGGTCCATGATCGCACGGCAACCTAACATTGACAATGGATTTCACATGGTTATAGTTTTGTTACAATTGTATTTGGGGACTTGTTCTAATTGGTGTATACTCGTTCACTCTTCCTGTTCTACTTCTGGTGCCAAGGGGTATACTGTGTGGGTGAGCATATTGCCACCCCCGCTTCTACCTCACACCCCATGACCCCAACCCGAGATAGCCCCCCATGCCCCTTCATTCTTGCCAGCCTTCCTGGATCTTAAAGTGGCAAGCCTTGATGTACGAGGCCTTAACAAACCCACCCAGTGAGCTGCTGTCCTTTCACTTCTAGAATGCTCTGGTAGTGACATATGCCCACTTGTTGTCGAGAGATCTACCTAGTATACATTCCCGATGGTTTCCATTACAGCTCTGGTCCTCAAGCCTTAAGAAGTGGGGGAGGTAGTGAATCTTTTGTCAATGTGCTTCAGGGGATGGGTCTTGTCTAAGATAACAGAAATCCGGGACAACTTTTGGTCTATAGGTTTCAAGTTGGGCACTTTTAATTTTACTCTCTCCACTGTTTATACACCTAACGAACATCAAGAGTCATCTCTTACCCATGCCCTTGCACCTGTACTCTTCTCTCCTGAAGCTGCTACTTTGGTTGGTGGCGACATGAACCCTGTAATGGACAATGACATAGATTGATCTGGTCAAGGCTCAGTGCAGGGCCTACGTTGGTTAGCTTCCACAATTTAAGAAACGTTGGCTACTGTTGCACCCTAACACACAAGACTTTACATACTATTCTGCTGCATAAAAAACTACGGCTGTAGCGATCATTTTCTAGCAACTCCAGCCTTGCAGACTCTCGTCCATGATGCTTCTGTTATTTCAGGTCCCTTTGGGATCATGATCTCTTGATATGGCTCGAACCTAGACAGACTAGGACACTGCGCTGGCGATAGATCGCGCAGGTCACCCGACTCTATTTACCATACTCACCTGGGCGCATAAAACAACACAACTGATAAGTGAGATTAATTAGGTATTTGTGGTAAATAAATTAATTACCCCAACATAATTTCTATACATTAACAAGGAGCATATATCTAATGAGAGGCAGAGTCCGTGGCGTCCGTTTCAGAAGGGCTTTATTACATTTGCTGCAGCCAATGGAGAATCGGGTTCCATCACCACTAAGGTTCAGGAAGGATCGAAATCTAACGTTTATTCACAGAGTACATCATTTATAGTACAAATGTACATTAACTTGCATGGAGAAGGTGGAGCAAGCGAAAGAGAGGGAGATAAGAACACATAGGCGTGTAAAAGGGCGTACATGTAGGCGTTCCTTTGGTGAGTCACAAGTGTGTCATAGGTGGGTGGATACCTAGAGGGGGTCTGAATGGCTTGGATGGGGTCATGGAAGGGGTCTGAATGTCCAGCTGGAACCTTTACGTAACCTAGCCATGACGTGTAACAGACGTGTAGCTGGAGGAGACAGGAGGGGGTTGACTTTTGTGCTAGTAGAGGCGTCTTGGATGTCAGAACAACCTGTACCTCATGTACTATCTAGTATCTTTAGTTTCGGAGAATATATTATCTAACTTAAAGGTCGCTCGGGCAAAGGCTATTCATCACTGAATGCTAGTATGGGCCTATATTTCTCCATGCATAGCATGGCGGCTGGGGCTTTCTATGGATGCGAGCTCTGTAAATCACTTGAATGGAGACAGGAAGGCTAGGCCCTATCTTCTGCAGGCTGAATATGTTTATCCTTTTCATTAGGCAGGAATGCGTTTCTGTGGAGCAGAGCAGATAACTGTAGGCAAAATACTGTCTTGGCAGGCCAGACCGGGCACCTCTCGGCTGAGTAGGAAGTAAGGGAGAGGTCAGGAACGAATAACTAAACTGCATCTTTCAGAGCATTCAGGAGGCTGAATTCGGGTCCTAGCTCGACTAGGCCACAAAAACGGGTGCATCTTATAAAGACGTTGGCAACATAGGCTTAAAAGCAGAATTATCGTTTCTAACATGGAGGGCCTAGTAACTGACATGTTAACGTTGGACGCAAATGCATATGCGTCTTCATTTCGGCCATAGAGGGAAAATGCATGGATGTCATACATGTACATTGAACGTTGGGGTACACGATAGGGGACATACTTGGCCATATAAAATTCAATTTTCCTCGTTCCCTCCTTGTCCCCTACGTTCCCTTCAAGTCACATCTATTTGCATAAGACCTTGTATATGGTCATACTGCATCATTAGCTCATCTTTTCTCTTCTGGATACATGGATGGGGAATACAGGCAGTGGCGCACAAGCCGCAAATCGCTGGGCCACATTGTAGACAGAGGCAGCAACTGAACAGAATAAGCAGCGCTATTCCTATGAATGACAGTACTTTCCATCCCCATGCTGCTATTACATTCCAGAGCCACCCGGACCAAGTCCATGTGCCTGGGTTCTGATGTATCTCGTGAGCTATCTTATGTAGTCTGGTTATTGCTGCATACACGGAAGGCGCGTTATTTGGAATAAACACGCAACAACTGGATCCGATGACTCTACAAGCTCCGCCCCTATCTGCCAGGATGACGTCAAGAACAAGGCGGTTCTGAAGAACGACAAGTCTCATAGCAGACTGCTCCTCTGTTAAGTTCGCTAAAGCAGATGCAGTCTCATTTATTACTGCTTTAAGGGTTCTTGTCAACCTGCGTATTAATTTACTGTTCTGAATGGGACCTATGAAGAAAAAGAATCCTTTATTGAAATCTGTATATTGCTCCAAAGTTGTTTCAGTCTGATCGACAATTAGGAATCTGTCTCCCTCTTAGTTCTAACGTGTACTAGTCGGGAATCTCGATGATAATGGGATGGGGCTAGAAAAACTGGTGGCAAAAGGAACGCTATATAACATGTTCCACCCCAGTCCAAAGGCAGACGAATATATGCTGTCTGACCACAAATGAAATAGGAATGGCGGGAGGCTTTGAAAGTAGACTTTCCTTTATCATTAAACTCGACTACTGTTGTACAATCACTGTGTCCTAAATGTACTGATCCTTGTTTTCTAATACATAATTCACCTTTTACGGGTAGAACTGATATGAAGGGAGAACCTGTGTTATTCTCAGACTGGACATTTAAAATCATAAAATTAAGGGAAGCATTTCCTTGTTCATATACCTCGTTTTCTATATCTGTTCCTTTCCTTTGGGGAAGACCCTCTGTGTCTGGGTAACATGCCGCATTCATTACTTTGTTCAAATCCCCCCATACCCAATTGTTCGGGGGATCTGTAACCTTTTTGTCTAGTGAGGACATTAGAGCAAACCATGCTCCACATGAACCATTATGCGTAAACGGGAAAGGAAAGAGAGGCAAAACTCCTTTAGTTTTCTGGTACGGTGGGAATCGGCCACATACCCAGCAATTCGTTACATTGCTGGCCTGATGTGAATGGTGCAACATTCGAATGAAAGTATTATTGCGTAGTGCTAGTCGATATGACAGTTCATGAGGTGGCAGATCACTGAACACGTGCTCTGTGGTGTCATTGGAAAAAGAATGTGTATGCGAAGCAAGAGGTGGAAAGAAAACATGTAGCGTTAAACTGATACATATAACTGATATGCTTAAAAGAAACATAATAATCAGGGTTACTATACATCTACTGCGAAGGGACTTGCAGTATTTCACTCTCTTATCTCTCTGTCTAGTACTATTCTGATCTACAGTCTCATACATGTCAGGAACCTGTCTAACCGCTTCACCCGAGAGGGACTTAAACAATTAAACTGTCTGATTTACTAGACCGTAGTTTCAATTTGTACTCCTGTTGTGGAGTTTTTTCTAAAAAAGGGGGTTTTGAGTCACTGGTTTTGAGGCAGTCTTTTGGTTTAATTACAGTCTCTGTTTTCCCATGGAATTTTTTAACATGCTGGGCATGGATCCAGCCCTTCCTTCCCTCGACCTTCACTGCAGTCCTTGTTGTTAGAAGTACCAGCTTGGGCGGCTTCCAGCGGGGCTCGAGAGGGCTTGATCGGTCGAAGTTTCGCACAAGGACTGTATCCCCAGGGACGACAGCGTGCTCTTTCACTTGGGTGTTGTCGGGGAAGGCGGCTGCAACCTGTGAACGACAAGATAGGAGTGCAGACATCAAGGAAGCCAGGTAATCTGTCAGCATATTACTGTCAACATCCGTTATTTTCTTGGGCATCGGCGTACCCCACATATTTGGTGGTCTCCCAAAAATAACTTCATAAGGAGACAATCCTGTTCTGGAATGAGCTACCATACGCATATAAAAGAGGGCAACTGGCAAGGCTACCATCCAATCTACGCCTTTTTCTACACAGACTTTCGCTAACTTAGTCTTGAGGGTCTGATTGTGTCTTTCTACGAGTCCGGCTGCCTCGGGATGTCGTACACAATGGAACTTCCACTGGTACCCTAAGAGAAGGGATACTTGTTTCATTAACTCGGAGGAGAATGGCTGACCATTATCTGAATACACGACACGTGGCAATCCGTATCGCGGGAAATACTCTCGGACCAACTGCCTGGCAGTTGTTACAGCAGTGTAATCTGGGACTGGATATGCTTCTGTCCATCGGGATAGTGCACATACAATTACTAAGATGTACTTGTATCCTCGACATATGTCCATCTGGATATAATCCATCTGGAGGACTTCAAAAGGGTGGTCAGGGGGATGGAATCCACCTTGTTCCACCGGAATGCCTTTACCTGGATTGAACTGGCAACAGATCATACAGGTGCGTACTTTCTGTTTCGCTGCTGCGCGCAGGTGTTTGTTAAACCAAATGTTCTGTAAACTGTCTAGCATAGCCTTTTCTCCTAAGTGTGCTGGACTATGTGCGGTGTTTATGATTATTTGAACCATAGAATCCGGGAGAAACCATGTAGCTTTGCCTTTTGTCATCCAACCCTGGTCAGTCTGGACCCCTCCTTGTTCGGTCCATTTCTTTATTTCGTCTGGAGTGGCATGTGTCTGTATGTCGAGCACATCTTGTGAGGGATCCCTAACTGTCATGTTATTTGTCAGTGATGGTACTTCTGTCTTTGTCGTGTCCGTTGGAGTCTGGGCTGTCGATTTAGCTGTTCGGTCTGCCAGGTCGTTACCCTGGGAAATGGTGTCTGTGACTTTCGTATGTGCTTTACATTTCATGATGGCTATGGCTGTAGGCAATTGTATTGCTTCTAACAGGGCTTGAATAAGGGGGGCATGCTGAATTCTGGTCCTGTGAGAGGTCAAAAAACCTCTTTCCTGCCACAGCACACCGAAGTCGTGAACGACTCCGAAAGCGTACTGCGAATCTGTAAATACATTTACTTTCAGGTTCTTGGCTCGTTTGCAGGCTTGTGTCAGAGTGATGAGCTCTGCTGCTTGTGCTGACAGTGTGTCTATTCTGTGTGTCTCAATGACTTCCGTATCAGTGGTCACGGTATACGCGGCCACTAACTCTCCTGTGCTTGTTCTCATGCATGAACCATCAACGTAAAGTGTCAGGTCAGGGTCGGGCAGTGCAATGTCTGTCAGATCTTGTCTTGGTTTCGTCACTGTATCAATTACTTCCACACAGTCATGTGGTGTTGTCTCTACTGTATTTGAAGGCAAGAGTGTAGCCGGGTTTAGTATATTACATCGTCTGATCTCTATGTGTGGCTGAAATAATGTCAGTTCGTATCCTGTCAGTCTTGCTATAGTCAGGTGTTGTGTCTGTGTTCGGTTCAAGAGAACTTCAACTGCATGTGGAACCTGTACTGTCAGGGGATGGCCTAACACAATAGAGTCACTTTGTCTGATAGCTAGTGCTGTTGCTGCAACGGATTTCAGGCGCGCAGGCAGAGCCTGGGCCACCGGATCGAGTGTACTAGAAAAATAAGCACACGGCTTGTGTTTTTCTGCTTGATCTTGTGTAAGGACAGATAATGCTGTTCCATCTCGCTCAGTGACAAAAAGCGTGAAAGGCTTGCTGTAACAAGGAGTCGCTAAAACTGGTGCTTGACATAAGGCTTTTTTCAGTTCCTCAAATGCGAGTGTATGTTCTTGTGTCCAAGGGAGGACAGTCGAAGAGGCTGCTTCCTGTGTTGTCAACTGTATGAGTGGTTTGGCTAGATATGCATACTGGGGAATCCATTGTCTGCAGTAAGAAGTGAGGCCAATAAAGGCCCGTACTTCCTTTTGTGTCTTGGGCTGGGAAAGATTGGCTATTAACTGGATACGGTCTTGTGTCAGCTGTCTACCCCTCTTGGACAGCAAGTGACCTAGGTAGACCACTTGCTGGGCACAGAATTGTAACTTCGAAGGGGACACCTTGTGTCCCTTGTCTGCTAGGAAGTGTAAGACTGTCAGTGATGCATGTTCACAGTCAAGTTCTGTATGAGCGGTTATCAGAATGCCATCGACATACTGGAGCAGTGCGGTATTGTCAGGCATGTGAATACTGTCTAGTTGTCTTTTTAATGCTTGGCTGTAAATACTAGGACTTTCAGTGAACCCTTGAGGAGCCCTCTTAAATTTAAAGCTTTGTCCATTTAAACAGAATCCGAAAAGGTACTGGCTATCTGGATGTATCGGGACACTGAAGAAGGCGTTCTTGAGGTCTATTACAGTGAAGAACATCGCTTCGGAATCAATCGCAGTTAGTAAGGAAGAAATGTCTGGGACCACTGGGTATTGCGGAATTATACATTTGTTTAGTTCCCGAAGATCAATCACTAGTCTGTAGACTGGTGGTGCATTAGGGTCTGTTCGTTTGAGAATGGGGATGACAGGAGAATTACATATGTTCGAGTCTGTTTCTACTACCACTCCTTGTGCAATGAGCTCGTCAACAATTTTCAGTAATGCTACTATGGCATCTGGTGGCCACTTGTATTGTCTGATTCGTGGCAGTACTACTCCTGATTTCAGCGTGACGTGATATGGTGTAATGTGCATGCAACCTACATCAGTCGGGCCTTGTGCCCATAAATGCGGTGGTACATTCTGGAGTCTGGGATCAAAATCTCTCATCACATAATGTCCTTTAAAATCACGTAAAAACAATCTCACTCCTTCCGGAGAACAACAAATAACAGCTCCTAGTTCTTTCAATGTCTTAATACCAAGCAAATTTTCTGGGCATGACTTAGTCAGCAACAAGTCTGTAGTACGGGACAATGGACCAACTCCTAAGGGAACTGGCTTTGACACTTCGTTAACAATAGGCTTTCCTGAAAAACCCAGGGAAACATTCTGTGAGCCTGAGAGGGGTGCCCCTGGAACCTCGTCATGACTGATGGTAGTTCTGCTTGCCCCTGTGTCTATCAAAAACTTTCTATCTTTTCCCAATACACAACTATGTACATAAGGACCTTCTTGATCTACGGGAATCTCGATAAGAGGCAAGCAAACCTCCCTCTCTAGGCTGATTCATGAGTACTGCTGAAATTCTGGATAATCTGACTGTGCGTACTGGTACATCTGTTGTGTGACCTGTTGAGTGGCAGCTATCGGTTGTGGTAGGGCTACTGTCTGTTGCGTGTTCTGTGGGGTGCTGTTCTGTCTAGGAGGATGCGGTCTTTCTTTTGTCCTGCCTGTAGCTATATTGTGTTTCAGGACTGCGCATTCATTAACATAGTGACCTGGTTGTTTGCAATAGTTGCAATTTCCTTTAACTGGGGTAGTGCTTTGAGTGCCTTTTCTATTTCCATTAACTGGTACTGATTGTGCAACTAGCATTTTCATTTTCGTGTCTTTCAAACGTTTCTTTTCATGTTCCTGTTCTTCTCTAATTCTGTTCTGATGGTATTGTAACATTTGTAACATTTGGGAAGGGCTATTTGCTTGCCAAGTACTCTCAACCTTCAGTACTCTATTCTTGATCTGAGGTGTAGAATTCTCTACCAGTTTGCTCACAAAAAGATTAGGATATGATTCACTACTTGGCTTAAGGCCACTATTAATAGAAAAACATTTCTCGAATCGGGAATAAAAATCACTAGTGTCTTCATCTGGTTTCTGTTTACAGGCTGAAATAGCATCCCAATCTTCCTTTTTAGTAATCAATAATCTCGGCAGGACCTGTATCAAGAGTTCAGGTAATGCTTTAGCTTGGTCCCCCAGACCTGTGCCAGGGAGCCGTCCTTTGTCCTCTGTTTACAATAATGCCCAATCTATCTTTTTCTCTCCTAATTCCCAATCTTTTTCTTTAAGCTTTTCATAAATGCCTGCAGGTAACAGTACTTTCAATAACTTAATAATATCAGCATACGTGTAATCCCCTATGCGGAGAATGTCTTTTAATTCACGATGGAATCCCCCTGGATCTTTATCATGACAGGGAAGCATCTTTTTCATTTCTAATATTTCCATTTTCGTCAAGGGTGTGTAAACATATACACGTTGGAGTGTACCGTCATTATCTTTAACGGGATGCACTTCTCGAAGGGGGTTCTGTCTGTCAAAATGTAAACCATGTCTGTCGTGGTGTGGGACAGGAATCATTCTCGTGGACAGAAAAGTTACATACTTATGTCGTTGGTCCAGAATAACATTAATTAATTCAGTACCAGTACTTGTCCATCTATCTAAAAGTACGTCGTCCAGTAATTTGTACAAGGGACCGGGATCAGCATATTGACTTTCATACAACGTGATCAGATGTTGAACCATGTAAATACCAGCTAAACGCTGTTCATTTGGAGAAAGACTCAAAAAGGTCTGAGCCACTATGTCACCATTATATATATTAGAGTTAGACACCCATTGAACCGCTGACCGGGCCAATTCTTGTTCATGTGGGGTGTGGGGTCTGTCACATTCTACTCTTTTTCTCAGTGCATTCTCGGTAGCTTGGAACAGATTTTCGAGAGAAAATCGTTCTTTTATAAGGGGTCCCTTCTTGCGGTAATCAAGACATATGGGCCTGTCGAATGGTCGTGCTCTACCTAC
This sequence comes from Lissotriton vulgaris, assembly GCF_964263255.1. Lineage (NCBI taxonomy): Eukaryota > Metazoa > Chordata > Amphibia > Caudata > Salamandridae > Lissotriton > Lissotriton vulgaris. The sequence goes on from NC_141694.1 coordinate 1,212,258,808, forward strand.
ATAAGCAATTCTATCGGGGTTCTCGGTGTCATCCTCTTCCAAGGTTGAATCCTCCTTTTCTTCAGACTCTTTTTGGTGTATTTTTAAAATCTCTTTTCGTATTTTCTTATACATGCATTCTGTCTTTCCTACTGTATCATGTTTACCGGCAGATATGTTGTCACTCCAATCAATCATACCTCTAGTTACTCCTTTTCCTGGCTGGTCTTGTTCTCTGATCAGACAATTAATAAAAAAACGTAGAATCATGTTTTTAACCTCTACTTTTCTGTGTTTCATGGCATTTTCTATACTCTCTGGTCCTTCTCCTGTTCGAATGAAACGGTATATATTGTCTAAGTGTTCCTTCATGTCTGGTAATGGAGATAGATATTCTGTAGCTCGTCTTAGTCGGAGTGAATTCACTAACAGGGTACCTGCACCTGGTACTGGATCGTATACACATTGCGATATTGGTACGGCAGTAGTCCTATAGGGAGATGACATTGTCGGGGCTGTCCGTAGTCCTACGTCCTGCAAAGACCTTGTTGGTGGCGGTGTTCGGGGTGCCGCAGCCCCTCCCACTGCCCCTTGTCCTGAGTCATCTCTCACTGTCGCTACAGTCAGTGGAGGTAGCGTTTGTATAGGCTGAATCGGTGTAGGCTGAGTCTGTGATGCGGGTGGAGGGAGGGAAAAAGGATTATTCGGATTATTGACGGGACGAGGAGGTGGGGTTGCTGCATTTACATAGTCCGGAGCAGGCTCCGCTAGATAGGAAGAAATAAAAGCTTCAGCTTCTGTCTGTCTATGCATACGTACTTTGGTCGGGATCAGAGGTGGCGGTAAATGACTAGGTCCTTCCGCGAGGACAGGATACATGCCCATGTTGAGGGCATTTTTCCCTTGGTCTACTTGTTCTCTCTGGACCCGCTCCCCCTCTTCTTTTAGTTCTTTTTCTCTGGCTTTTTCCCCAGCTTGTCTGGCTCTCTCTGCTTTATTCATTTCTTTTTCGGTTCTCCTATGCGCTTCTTTACGCCATAATTCAATGGCATCTTTCTGTGACTGTCTTGATTTCTTTTTCCATAGCGCTTCCTCTATTCTCATAATGCATTCAGGATCCCATGTTCCTGAGGCAGGCCATCTATACTTCTCATCCAGATCTTTAGTGTAATCCACCCACAAATCTAAAAACAGTATGGCATCTAGCCCGTGTTTCTGATACATAAAATGACCAGGAGTATCTCTAGGTGGGACGGGTACTGATTCCTCGAGTATCCCTTTTCTTGTCCCTATCTGACGTAATTTCGAAAACAATGGCATGTTGGAACTACCTTTAACGAAAACACAGTGTACAAAAAAACAGACTGAGAACAACCATTCATACCACAACATTAGAACATTGAGAACAGATACATTCTAACTAGTACATAAGAATAACTCGATCCTGGCAACTATTTACTTTATGCACTGCGAAGCAGCAGAGTCATACCGGTCTCATAAAGAGGCACGTCTTTACCGCGCCCCCCAAAGGTGGCACGTCTTTACCGGATCTGCGTACCCAGACCCGTCTTTACCGGACTCAAATAAATGAATCCGTCTTTATGCGTTCCCAATAATGGTACTCACCGGGAAGCAGAACTTGAACTGGAAGGCCTCGGACACTCGATACTGCTACTGCGGTTGCTGCTACGCATGCGCCTTGGAACAGGTGGGCCTCCGGATACCTCGGACCTTGCTCTCTCGTCTTGGGCTCTGGTTGGGATGGTCCGCAATCCTCACCGCCTCGTGTGGATGCCTGGTCGCAGTCTCCGTCACCTCCGTGGGCCTGAGGGAGTAGGCAGGAAATCCCGCGTCGTGTACACTTGAGATCCGTCACGGCTGTAGAAGGGTGGGGGGCTCGACCTACATCGCCGGCGAGTGGGGAAGCGGACTAGTCCCTGTTCGGGCGCCAGATTAATGTGGTAAATAAATTAATCACCCCAACATAATTTCCATACATTAACAAGGAGCATATATCTAATGAGAGGCAGAGTCCGTGGCGTCCGTTTCAGAAGGGCTTTATTACATTCGCTGCAGCCAATGGAGAATCGGGTTCCATCACCACTAAGGTTCAGGAAGGATCGAAATCTAACGTTTATTCACAGAGTACATCATTTATAGTACAAATGTACATTAACTTGCATGGAGAAGGTGGAGCAAGCGAAAGAGAGAGAGATAAGAACACATAGGCGTGTAAAAGGGCGTACATGTAGGCTTCCCTTGGTGAGTGACAAGTGTGTCATAGGTGGGTGGATACCTAGAGGGGGTCTGAATGGCTTGGATGGGGTCATGGAAGGGGTCTGAATGTCCAGCTGGAACCTTTACCCTACTTGAGTGCGTAACCTAGCCATGACGTGTAACAGACGTGTAGCTGGAGGAGACAGGAGGGGGTTGACTTTTGTGCTAGTAGAGGCGTCTTGGATGTCAGAACAACCTGTACCTCATGTACTTTCTAGTATCTTTAGTTTCGGAGAATATATTATCTATCTTAAAGGTCGCTCGGGCAAAGGCTATTCATCACTGAATGCTAGTATGGGCCTATATTTCTCCATGCATAGCATGGGGGCTGGGGCTTTCTATGGATGCGAGCTCTGTAAATCACTTGAATGGAGACAGGAAGGCTAGGCCCTATCTTCTGCAGGCTGAATATGTTTATCCTTTTCATTAGGCAGGAATGCGTTTCTGTGGAGCAGAGCAGATAACTGTAGGCAAAATACTGTCTTGGCAGGCCAGACCGGGCACCTCTCGGCTGAGTAGGAAGTAAGGGAGAAGTCAGGAACGAATAACTAAGCTGCATCTTTCAGAGCATTCAGGAGGCTGAATTCGGGTCCTTGCTCGACTAGGCCACAAAAACGGGTGCATCTTATAAAGACGTTGGCAACATAGGCTTAAAAGCAGAATTATCGTTTCTAACATGGAGGGCCTAGTAACTGACATGTTAACATTGGACGCAAATGCATATGCGTCTTCATTTTGGCCATAGAGGGAAAATGCATGGATGTCATACATGTACATTGAACGTTGGGGTACACGATAGGGGACATACTTGGCCATATAAAATTCAATTTTCCTCATTTTCTGTGCACTTTTACTCTAATCAGTGGTTTATACATTTTTATTTAGGACCTATACCATTGACTTACCAATCCTTGTCATTGGTACCTAAAGTCCTAAGGGATCAAAGGAGTTAAACTAATAGGTAGAATAATAACATTTGCACTCATAAAATAACCACAAACTCAGGAAAGGTTTAAATTCTTTATCTAAATTTCTTAAATGTCTTAATCAAAATATTAAACATCAAATATTTTTCTGTTAGAGAGAAAACGATTAAAAGAAGATATGCAAAGATTTTATGAGGCAGTCTTTACGCATTTGACATTAGGGTGGGAAGAGAGAAGGAAACAATACAATGACATACCCACATTGAATATTTACCTAGAAGGTGTGAAGAACTAACCCTGGCCATGGATCAGTTTAAAGGACAGAGCCCAAAGTGCAAGTGCCAGCGAGACAATAGGTGCTGACCAGAAATCATGACAGGTGCAACCAAATTTGGAACAGGACAGGACTACCACAGGCTAAGACCAGCACCTACAGTTAAAGTTGCTACGCCAGCGCTACAACCCTCACTGCAGCTAACAGCCAAACTCCGACAGAGTGCTCCGCCAGCACCCTTGCTCCCAGAACCCCGATTGGGTTATCGAACCTTCTGCCAGAGTTCTCCGCCAACACCCCTTTTCTTGATCACCTATTGAGTGCATTGGATCAGTGACAGGTCAGCTATTTGGACAAGTCGGACAAATTAGTTAACTAAGCCTACTCTAGTTATACTATTTTCCAGGTCAGTGTACCCCCAATGTTGCAAGTGAAAAGATCCCCAATTTTGATTGGACAAAAGGATGAGAAGAGGTCATCACACCATACCAAAATGAAACTTTTAGACTGAATATTAATGTTTGCGTTCCCATCCATCAATTTATTTTCCCATGCACTTTTATTCCACCCAGTAGTGAATGTAACAATATCAAACAATGTATTCATGCTTGTACAGTCCAGCTTCTTCTTGTGGGGTTGAGAGTTCACGCTGTCATGAACATCATCTGGTAGGACAGTAGCTGGCATGAGTTGAATGCCACAGCTTGAGTTTTCTTGCAAACTTTGCACATGCGCGGTGTAGGTTTCAAAATGGAGTCACAGATACATTTCAGGCCCAAACACGAGCTGATAGTAAAGGAGAAAAGAAACAGTTTTAGAACAAAGAATACATGAATGCACTGTATACCACTTATCTCTACTCTATTCTCATTACTTTATTTTTACTATTGCATTAGAGGTTAGGCAGAATGAACAGCTTAGCAAAATCAGCGGTGAAAGCTTCTGTAAGGACACAGAGCAGCCATCTTCGTTCTAGTGCGCAGAAGCAAAAGATTCCCTCCAAAGTAGAAAGTTCGTCATATAACGTGAGTGTGACAGACGCATGCGCAGTAAGATATCCCGCATAGCAGCGGCCATTTTAGAGCAAGCGGATATTAGTTAGTAAAACACATAGGCAAGCCTCATTCTGATACCCAATATGTCATGTGCTGCAATTATTAATAAGACGAAACATGTTAGTTAGTACATTACGAGTTATTAGAGAGGGTTCATTTCAAGCAAGTCGCTTTACATACGCAACCTTGCTCCATCAATCCCCTCTTTGATGATATTTTATATCATCACCAATTAAATGAAACAGATGAAAACTTTTCACATTTCACCCACCTCAATTTCTTCAAATTATCTTCTAGGATTTTTCTCATTATTTAAATGAAAGGTTTTAATTTTCCTATATATTTTCCCATTTAATTCTTCCAGTTCCATTTCATTGCTTTTCTTTCCTCTTTCATTTACTGTATATCTTTTCCTGTGTTTACGACATTTACAACAAATCATTTTCTCTAATATTAGTAGGCCTATTCCCACCATTGGCATCAGTATTCTAGCTACAAAACATTTTCCTACATTAGAAAACCAACTACCTATAGAGGAGAGACCATTGGTAAGTCTCTTCCATGCACTATCAACCTCCAGTGGTTTAATCTCTTTTTCCAAATTAGTAATATTTCTTACATACCTCTCAATTTCAACACTTTTGTCAGGTATGTAAGTGCAAGAATGTTGCGCTTTCAACATTCTACAGACTCCGCCCTCTTTTACTAATAATGTATTAAGAGCAATTCGATTTTGTAAAACTATGGATCTGATCGTAACCAATTCGGTATTGACCATTAAGAACCCTCCTTTTACAAAAAGACAAGGGAACCGAAAAGGTATGCCATAGGGACCTTGGGCAGTATCATATTACACAAAACAGTGGTCCCTATTTTGGACAGAATAAAGTACAGTAATCATACACCTGATAAGTGGTATGTCTTTTGTCCAGCTGGACAAGAAATGTATTTTTTGTTCAAATGTATTTCACGAGATGTGAGAACCAGTAAATGACAAGCGGGCACAGCCGTGACCCTTAACATTCAAGACAAAACAACGAAAAAGTAGGCCAAAAGGGCAAAGCAAAGATCTGTCTGTATACTTGTAGTCAGTGTTACAGACTTAAATTGTTTAGAACACACCATTGCATTTTAACAATATTACATGAATATATTGCATATGGGGTTTTGTGGTCAACGAACTTTCGTTGCCGTTTTACATGTGGGGCATCATCATCAGGACAAGAAATAACATAATTGTTGCCTTAAACATAAATTATTTGCACTATGCCTTTTGTCGCATTAGTGCGTTGTAATATTGTTAAAATGCAATATGTTGAAGTAAAGTATTACTTGGTTGTATTTTTTCATGACTTCATCAGAGGGTGCTCCTGTTTTTGGGCCTCTAGGGTACTCTCCACTAGGCCAACTAACAGCAATTTTGCATTCAGTCCACAAATCTACAGGAACGACAATGTCAAATAATCCGTCTAAATCTTTCAGAAGACATTTCGAAACTTTCACAAACCTCTGGACTTGTCTGTACCACTCTACAGGTTTCTCACGATGTTTTGGGAAATCATTTGTAAATGACAAAATATGGGACATGTACGTAACCTCCACCTGGTACTTCTCTCATAGGACAAAACCTTTCCACCTTTTCTGCTTCTTTTAACACGTATTCGGATGCAATTTGTTTTGATCGGGCTTCTTCTTTTTTCTTTGCCCATCTATTTTTCAATTTTTTTATGTCACCCCATTTCTGTAATAATGTCATAAGCTCCCTAATTTGTATTTTTCTACCTGACACATTCATATTTTCCAAGTCTTTGTCAGAAAATTCAACTCGATATGGTTTCTGTAACACTTTAGATTTGCCAATGTCAATTCCCATATTAGATGCTGTGTCCATTAACTTTTTATGAAACACTCTTGTGTTTCTAGTAATACTTTTACATATGAATAATAACTCATCTTCACTGTATTTATTTAATCAGTCTAATCATTTCTTCTAATTCGACTCTTAATTTGTATATGTCCAATACCTTTGTCTGTGACTTTGGTTTCTCTATTTCTCGTGTCCATCTCTCTATTTCTTCTGGGGTAACTATTGTAGCATTCACAGTACCTGAGGGTGTTTCCATCTGCACTTCTATAGAACTTCCGGGAGTGCTTTTTCTGACTGAGCTTCTTTCAGGCTCTCTAATAGGTAAATTCATAAGGGAAATCACTGATTCACATTCACTTGCTTGATCATCTGCTATTAGTGTTTCTTTTCTTGGCTGAACTACAGGTGTAGTCAGAACGGGAGTACAAAGGAAAAACTGGGCCAATAGTTACCGGAATTGTTAGGGCTTCAGGACGTGCATTCAATTGGGAAATTTTCTGAATTAACTCACTTCTTTGTTTATTCAATGCTTCTCTTTCTCTTTTTTGTAATACTTTTTCTAAGGATGTCTTATGTATTACTTGCGGAATCATAGGCAGCTTCAGGAACGGAGCTCCAGGGTTACTTGTGCTTGGCTCCTCATTATACGGTGGAGGATTTTTCATTAATAAATCCTCCAAATAATCGTCTTCTGGATTATCCCTAAGCATCAGCTCCCTCGTTTTGTCTATACTTTTATTTCCTGACGTATTTTCTTGACTAAATATAGGATATAACGGCCATGGACTGTCTCCATTTTTTCATTTTCTTATCTCTAGCTTCACGCAGAAACTTAAGGTAAAACTTGCTCAGACTTCTGTCATTTCTTGGCCTATCTCGCTCAAAAGCTTCAATCTCCCATTCTTCTAGTGCCTCATACTGTGTTATCCTAGGTCTGGGATCTAACTCATTCATGCGATTTCTCAAATTATACAAAATCCTGCCATTAAAGGTACCATGTTCTGGGAATGCTAAAACTCCGCCATCTGTAGTGTATTCCACCCAATTCTTTAACCACACACATGTGTGATAGACCCTTTCAAACATCATGTATGATGCGGGCGTATTTGGTGGTGGGATAATAATTCCTTCTCTAGTTTAAATCGGTTTATCCTTTTTAAAGAAATTCTTAATTTTCTTGACAAATGACATTTTTATTTCACCTCCGTACTTGATATAAGGTCTTCCTCTTATCATCTGTTCTTTTGCAAAACCCAAGTGTTTTCTATCAGGTCGATTTCCTATAAATCCTGGATCTAAGTGCCACATTTAATTTGAACGTTTTAAACCTTTACGATAATTCTCAATTGTTTACAAAATACTTCCAATATCAGCGCGTCTCTTATTTTTCAGTGACCAATCACAATTTGGAGTTCAAATAAAATCAACCAATAATCACGTGGCTTTTTCTTGTTTGACTAGTTCTCATGCTCTTGTACTCACCCCTCCTTTAAAATTATTACCTCAGCTACACGCCCGCTGCCTCAACCAATACCAACGCAGCTCTGAGTGACGTCATTGCAGCTCCGCGACAGACTCCCTCTTTTGCAAGGTAATAAAAAAATTATTCTTTTTCACTTTTAAATGCACATTTCATTGATTAACAACATAAAAACATTTGCCACTGTACCTGATTGACTAATTCAAATGAAAGATACAATTTAACTCACTACGAGTAAATCCCTTCCGCTAACTCTTCATATACTACCAGTAGATCCCTTCCGTCTACCCTTCACGCAAGCATTAGAGAGCCTGCTACTTCTTCAGACTTATCCCTTCTGGGATATACTTAAGGCCAAAGTTTCATCAGCGAACCCCTTTGCTATCAATGAAGCTCAGAATAACCTGCTACTCCTTTTATGTGACCTTTTCTAGGTGATATCACATAAAACTCTAACAAACTCTTTGCTATCATTTATTCACACATTCAGACAGAAAATCCCTAATTAGTGCTTCCGGTTTTACCTAACCATGCACTTATTTCCTACAGGTAAGTGACCTCAGTGCAGTGTGGCTTCCATTTACCACCCGCTATTCTGCCCCAAGGGATTCCAGACAAAACATTAAACAGGTACGAACAAAATCTTTTGGTTAATACAGCATCAATAAAATCAATGTAAAATCAGATCTGATTGATCAATAATCAGTACATAACGAGCTAACTAATTACCTATCATAACTAAACCCTAACCATACTGCTGCTACCAAAAGAATATACTGATAGGGCGCGCAGGTCACCCGACTGTGTTTACCAAACTCACCTGGGCCCATAAAACAACACAAATGGTAAGTGAGATCAATTAGGTAACCTGTGCACTTTTACTCTAATCAGTGGTTTATAATTTTTTTTAGGACCTATACCATTGACTTACCAATCTTTGTCATCGGTACCTAAAGTCCTAAGGGATCAAATGAGTTAGAATAATAGGTAGAATAATAACATTTGAACTCATAAAATAACCACAAACTCGGGAAAGGTTTAAACTCTATCTAAATTTCTTAAATGGCTTAATTCAAATATTAAACATCAAATATTTTTCTATTACGGAGATAACGATTAAATGAAGATATGGAAAGATTTTATAAGGCCGTCTTTACGAATTTGAAATTAGGGTGTGAAGAGAGTAGGAAACACTACAATGACATACCCACATTGAATATTTACCTAGAATGGTGTGAAGAACTAACCCTGGCCACAGGTCAGTTTAAAGGACAGAGTCCAAAGTGCAAGGGCCAGCAAGACAACAGGTGCCGACCAGAAATCAGGACAGGTGCAACCAGATTTTGATCAGGACAGGACAACCACAGGCTAAGACCGGCACCCACAGTTAAAGTTGATACGCCAGCACTACAACCCTCACTGCAGCTAACAGCCAAACCCCGATTGGGTTATCAAATTCTCTGACAGAGTGCTCCACCAGCACCCTTGCTCCCAGAACCCCGATTGGGTTATCGAACCTTCTGACAGAGTGCTCCACCAACACCCCCTTTCTTGATCACCTATTGAGTGCGGTGGGTCAGTGACAGGTCAGCTATTTGGACAAGTCGGACAAATTAGCTAACTAAGCCTACTCTAGTTATACTATTTTCCAGGTCAGTGTACCACCCCCCAATGTTGCAAGTGTAAGGATCCCCAATTTTGATTGGACAAAAGGATGAGGATAGGTCATCACACCATACCAAAATGAAACTTTTAGAATAAATATTAATGTTTGCGTTCCCACCCATCAATTTATTTTCCCATGCACTTTTATTCCACCCAGCAGTGAATGTAACAATATCAAACAATGTATTTATGCTTGTACAGTCCAGCTTCTTCTTGTGGGGTTGAGAGTTAACGCTCTCATGAACATCATCTGGGCAGGACAAAAGCTGGCATGAGTTCAATGCCACAGCTTGAGTTTTCTTGCAAACTTTGCACATGCGCGGTGTGGGTTTCAAAATGGAGTCACAGATACTTTTCAGTCCCAAACACAAGCTAATAGAAAAGCAGAAAAGAAACAGTTTTAGAACAAAGAATAAATTAATGCACTGTATACCACTTATCTGGACTCTATTTCCATTACTTTATTTTTACTATTGCATTAGAGGTTAGGCAGAACGAACAGCTTTGCAAAAGCAGGGTGCAAGCTTCTTGCATGTGAGGACAAAGAGCAGCCATCTTAGTTCAAGTGCGCAGAAGCAAAAGATTCCCTCCAAAGCAGAAAGTACGTCATATCACGTGAGTGTGACAGACGCATGCGCAGTAAGAAATCCCACATAGCAGTGACCATTTTAGAGCAAGAAAATTATAGTTAGTAAAACACATAGGCAAGCTTCATTCTCATACCCAATATGTCATGTGGTGCAATTATTAATAAGACAAAACTTGTTAGTTAGTACATTACGAGTTATTAGAGAGGGTTGATTTCAAGCAAGTCACTTTACATACACAACCTTGCTCCATCAATGGTGACTTCAAGATGATCTACTCCAATCCCAATCCACAATCGAATCGCTGCGCAAGGTGATAGCTGATTTCCTCAAAAAAATTGACACTGGGGAAACACCCTTAATTTCTATTTGGGAGATTTTGAAAGTAGCAGTGAAGGAAGAATTTATAGCTATATAAACAGATGAAAATCGTTGTCAAAAGGAGAAGCAACAGATCTTACAGTAGAAAGTGTTAGAAACTGAGGTAATGCACAAACGCCTTGAGGGTCCTGAAATTGTGGTTGGAATTCGAAAAATGCATCTACTCCTCAAGTGCCTAGACCTAGATAGGACAGAATATGCAATGGCACACCTCAAAAACAAGTCCTAACTAGGGAGCAATCGCTGCAGCCGGCTGCTGGCACACCAACGCCAGGCCAAAATCCATACAAGATCTGTCCAACTGATATGCACCAGCCCATCCACCAGGCACGCACAGACACGCTAATTGCATTTTGTTAGAACTGGAGGTCTCTAGTTGGCAGAGGTAGGTACCACTGTCCAAATAGGAACCCTTGCTTCTAGTCAGGGTAAGGAGGAAGCCCTCTGAGATAACCCCTGCTCACCCCCTTGGTAGCTTGGCACTAGCAGTCAAGGTTTATCAGAGGCAATGTGTAAAGTATTTGTACCAAAACTCACAGTAACACAGTGAAAACACCACAAACTGACTCTACAACAGTTTAGAAAAATAAAGGTATTTAATCTAAAATAAAAAAGAGCAAAACAACAAAAAAATCCAACATACACAGTTCAAGAATTTGGCTGCAAAAGAGTTCTTAATGTTAGCATTGAAATAATCCACAGTTGCGTGAAAAGTTCACAGTTGCATCACTTTTAGCCAACCGTACGTTTGAATGCGACAAAGTTCCAAAACAGAAGTTGGTGCGGGGGAAAACAAGCAATGCGACACCCCTGAGACCTTGGAGAGGTGAGGCGACAATTCCGCTGAATGTAGCGGAGTGTTGACGAATCCGGTCTGTATAGGGAGGTCTGCGATACCTTGCATGGATTCCGTTGCGGGCGCTCCGTTAGCAAAAAATACTCGCAAGGCACGATGCAATGATCTTCGGAGGCTGCGACCATCTCCAGGGCAATGATGCGCGGTCCAGCTGTGATCTTCCTCTCGCAGCTCCTCAATGCGATGGCTCTGCAATGATTTATGCAGCGATGTGATGCATTGATCTCACCCAGCACAGGCTCTGCAACGATGTTCGCAGCAAGGGAAATGCTCCCGCTAACGAAGGGTGCAACGACTTCAGTCAGCGGCAACAGGTGCTGCAACGATCTCGGTCTTTGTAGCAGCGGGAATTTTCTCGCTCTGCCGGGTTTGCGACAAAATTTGCGGAAAGTTCTTTAAAAGCTTGATTTCCAGCTTCCCAACACAGGTACAACTTCCAGAGGCACCACACATGGGCCAAGTACTCCAGGAAGGAAAGAACTCTCTTAGTAGAGTTCAGGGAAGCTGGGGTGAAGTCCTTTTGTTCCTGGGACTTCTTAACAGGGAGCCAGCTCTTCTCAGGCCCTTGGAGATTCCTTCAAGCAAGGAAACACAGCACAGAGCAAAGTCCTTCCCTTCTCCTCAGCAGCAAAGCAACAGCAGGTCAGTCCAGCAGAACAACAGCAGGACAGTCTTCCTTCTTCAGTTCCAGTTTTCTCCTTGGCAGAGGTTCCTTCTGGATTCCAGGAAGATCTAATTTTCTGTAGTCAGGGTTCCTGTACTTATACCCCTAAAAAATCTTTGTTCCCTTTGTGCAGTAGGGCTCTGAGCGGATGTATGACGTTACTCTGCATACCGTTACAACTACCTACCATTACAACGCGACCATTACAACGCATACCATTACAACGCATAGCGCTTTGGGGTGCTGGATAGTGGTAAGTATAATTTACTATTCTAACTCCAGTCCCCGTGGACCCTAGGGAAGGTGTTGGATAGTAAATTATACTTATTCCCTATCCTAGAGCGCCCCCCAGCGCAATGCGCTGTAATGGTATGCATTGTAAAAGTTGCGTTGTAATGGTAGTGCGGAGTAAAAAATGCGTTGTAACAGGTGCATACCCTCTGAGCCCGGTCTGAACCAGTTTTGGGTGTTACTTGAGCACTTTGTTTTCCTGGCTTCTTCTTTCCTTTCAGAGTGAGGGGCAGGGTCATCAGCTGCCCAGCAGGAGGTGGAGCCAGGATTGTGGAAGGCAGGCACAGCCCTATTCAGGGACAGGTGCTATCCCCTCCCACCACTCAAGATGCAGATGCAGTCATTCAGCCTAGGGCTGACTCAGACAGCCTCCTGGGGGCTTCCCAGCCCCTGTCACTCTCAAACCAGACAGTCATTTCACAAACAGGCCAAGGCACACAGAAAGGTCAGACAAGAGAACAGCTACTTTCTAAAAGTGCTATTCTCAAACACAGGATTTACAAAACAACCTTTCCTAAAAGATGTGTAATTACATTCTGAGTTCAGGGATACCAGACTTTTATGTCCTATCTTGCTCCTACTGGAAGATATGCTGGTAGCCACTGTAGCCAGCGTCCCCCATGATAGGGCAAGATAGCCTTACAATAGTGAAAACGAAAATGGCTGTAATTCACTACCAGAGCATGTCACCTGCACTAGTACATGCTCTACCTTTCACATACACTGCACCCTGCCCAAGGGGGTACCTTGGGCCTCCATAGGGATGACCAATATATACAGACAGGGAAGGGTTAGGCCTGGCCAGTGGGGACACTGATCAGGAGGACATGGCAGTTCACGGACTGCACACAAGCACTGCGGTGGCAGGCCTTAGACACCATTTTAGGGCTACTCATGTGGGTGGCATAATCAGTGCTGCACGCCCACTAGTAGCATTTGTTACCACCAGCCCTGGCACACTCAGTGCACTTTACTGGGGACTTCTTGGTTGCACAAATATGCCAACCATGGATAATCAATCACCATAACAATTTACACTGGGAGCACTTGCCCTTTTGACACTGAACAGCAGTGGCAAAGTGCCCAAAGCATCCAAACCAGCAAAAACGAAATCCAGCACAGCATCAAGAATACAGGAGGTAGAGGCAAAAAGATAGGGGGAAACCACACCAGAGATGCCAGGTCTAACACATAGGTTTTTCCAAATTTCTACAGCGCACACAGCCACCAACAGGATTTGCGACGCCTCCCAAGATTATCTCGAAGCAAGCACACACCACCCCTCACACCTCCCTATTCGGAAGAGTTGAAGAAACCTTTCTGGACTGAGGAAGTGATCTCAGCTATTTACCTTCCTTAAAAGGATTAAGTTCCCTGGGCCTGATGACTTTTCGCTCAATTTTTTTTAGTCTTTAGCCAAGATCTAGCCCCCTTGATTAGACACCTCTACAACTCCTTTGCTGCTAACCTCACTGGTAGCCTACACGAAACTGACCTGACAGCTAAGAAGGTAAGCCATGCTGACTATTAGATTTGGGGGTCTCTAGTTGGCAGAGGTAGGTACCTTTGACACATAGGGACCCTTGTGTCTACTCAGGGTAAGGGGGTACACTCCTAAAATAACCCCTGCAGTTAGTTGGGATTATAAAATGTAATAATCAAACTGCCTATTCTGGCCTATGGGGAACAGGGAGCCTTGCAATAGTGAAAAACAAAAATGGCTGTAATTCACTATTAGGACATGCCACACACACCAGGGCATGTCCTACCTTTTACCTACAATGCACCCTGCCCTTGGGCCTACCATAGGGGGGGACTAATATGCAGAAAAGGGAAGGTTTAGGGACTGGCAAGTGGGTGTACTTGCCCAGTCAACAAGGCAGTACCAGACGACACACAGGCTCTGCAATGGCAGACCTGGAACACACTTTTACAGGCTGCTTCCGTGGGTGGCACAACTAGTGCTGCAAGCCCACCAGCAGCATTTGGTTTACAAGCCCTGGACACACTCATTGCACTGTACTAGGGTCTGACAAGTAAACCAAACCAGTCAATCAGGGAGTAACTAATCCATATGTCAATTTACAATATGGAGAGCATATGCCCTTTAGCACTGATCAGCAGTGGTAAAGTAGCCAGAGTCATAAAATCAACAAAAACAATTGTGACAAAATACAGGAGAAAGGCAATAAGTTCAGGAATGACCCTGCAAAAAAGGCCAAGTCCAACACTGTCAGAGCCTCCCACACTGCTGGGGAACTCAAACTCCCGTCATCCACTGCTCCACATACCGTGCACTTAAGCCCGTCAGCGCCTCGCGGCATGTGTAGCTGCACAAAACTGACCTGAGAGCTGAGGAAGGAAGCCATGCTGACAAAGCCTTCTGCACTGCTTGGGATCTCAAACTCCTGTCATCCACTACTCCCCATATCGCGTAATTAAGCACGTCACCGCCTCGCGGCACGTGTAGCCGCATAAAACTGACTTGAGAGCTGAGGAGGGAAGCCGTGCTGACAGAGCCTTCTGCACCACTGGGGAACTCAAACTCCTGTCATCCACTGCTCCACATATCGCACACTTAAGCACATCACCACCTTACGGTGCAAGATGCATGCAGGTACGCACCCAGGCCGCGCCTGGGCAAAGCCTGGGCCACAGATGGGCCTGTCCACGGCCTGATGACTTTTTGCCCCAATTTTATAGTCTTTAAACAAGATCTAACCACCTTGATTACACACCCCTGCAACTCCTTTGCTGACACCCTCACTTGTAGCCACACAAAACTGGCCTGAGAGCTGAGGAAGGAAGCCTTGCTGACAGAGCCTTCTGCAATGCTGGGGAACTCAAACTCCCGTCATCCACTGCTCCACATATCACACACTTAAGCGTGTCACCGCCTTGTGGCATTTGTAGCTGCACGAAAATGACCTGAGAGCTGATGAGGGAAGCCGTGCTGACAGAGACTTCCACACCGCTGGGGAACTCAAACCCCCGTTATCCACTGCTCCACATATGACATTTGTGCCCTGCCGCTGGGCTCTTTTATAAACCTACCAGGCCATTTACAAATGTACTCCATGAGGCAAAATTTGCTTATTACCCTGGTCTCGGATGTATGACGGTACAACGCATACCGTCACAACGCATCCCTTTACACCGCATCCCTTACAACGCGAGTCGTTACCACGACTTGCGTTGGGGGCGCGGATTTCAAATAGTATAATTTACTATTCTAACACCAGTCCCCGTGGACCCTAGGGAAGGTGTTGGGATAGTAAATTTACTGTTTTTAATCCTTTAGCGCCCTCCAGCGCAAGTTGTGGTAACGACTTGCGTTGTAACGGCCGCGTGGTAAAGGTACCGCGTGGTAAAAACTTCGTGGTAAAGGATGTTTACCCCCTGGTCTCTCATCTAATTCCCCATTTAGCCACACTTGTACCCCTCAACAATAGATTTACCATACTAGGGGACATGGCTGAATGTGATTGATTTGCTGACCCACATTTAATACTGCCTAATAACCTACATGTAACATTCTCTAACGAAAAAGGTACAGCTCCCTCCTCTCCACCTAAATCCCAAATAAAATGATGCACCATGAATAATAGCCTCCCCTTGCCTCAGAGCTTAGATCATTTTGGAAATGTCCAGGAATACGCAAAAGTCATCTCATGAAATATAGTAGGAAATACCCAGAAAAAGAGTAACCCGTATTGGTTGTCTCTGATAACCCAGTATGATATAATGTGTCTCCAGGAAACTTAGGAGGGATCAGATTTGTTTAAATGGGTACCGAATATTTCAGACACTCGCAATACCCTCGACTGTTGACCACTCTAGAGGAGGATTAGTAACCTTACTCTATAATACACTTAGCTTAAGGGTGATATAGATATTAAATACATCACCATATAAGCATATCCTGCTCTGTGAGCCTTACAAAGGTAGGCCTTGGATTCTTATCAACTTTTATAAATAACAAGCTTGAAGCAAACCGAGCAATGATCTTGGACCCTTTGGATTTAGACATTGCCAATCTGGGGAAAGCATATCGGAAACCCTGTGATATAGTCTGGGTGAGCAATTTTAACACCCATACCTGTAACAGGGTTAAATCACCAGCTTGCTGATTGACTGATGCTGATGGAGATCCTCTTCCCCATTTCTTTCATAATTCATATAGCAATACTCCTAATAAGTTATTAATAGCAAACAGTCTAGTGATGATAAACTCGTTTGATTCCATAACTGGACAACTAGATTTCACATTTTCTGCTCACTCCTATTTTTCAACTATTGATTATATTCTGGTCTCAGATTTGATTAGAATGTATTTAACCCAAATTAAGACCAATTTTAATGCTATTAGTGATCATGCTGCAATCACCTTTCATATTACATTAAAAAAGTCAGAAACACTGCGCTAACCTAGTCCTAAACCATTTGAGCAGATCTTAGGGTAAATTAAAAAATAATCTGCTTCTCTCCACATTTAATGGGAACCACAAGGAGGTCTCCTTGTTTGATGAAGATTGTATAAAAGTACTTAGAAACTTACATATGGCCTTGAAGTCAAAGCCTAGAGACCTGAAGCATGTGAAATTTTTGTGATAGACATATAAAAAAGCAAGGTCAGTAAGGCGAAAATGTTTAAAGGAGGAGATGTGGGAAAAGCTGCAAAGAGCTACAGTACTAAATAGTAGTCAGGATTTTTGGTGTCTAATTAATGGTCCCCTTTTAAGCGAAGAAAAAATGATCTCCACAGATACCCATGTGGATGAGGAGGCAGGGGTAGCACATTTTGAGGGAGTATTTTGAAACTCAGAGGAGGCAACTGATTCACTGCCACCTCTGTCTATCTATTCCAGGAGATAGGCTTTTCTTCAGTTTAGAAAAAACAAATCATGCTCTCACTCAATTCAAAAGATCAAAGGCACCTGGACCTGATGGGGTCCTGATTGATTTCTTTCTATATAATCAAGATCTCTGGGCCCCATTGCTCACAAATGTTTTCAAGAAAATTGCCCAAATAGGTGTGCTGCCTTCATGGAAAGCAACAGTTATAATATCCATCTATACAAAAGGTGATAAGGCAGTTCCCAAAAACTATAGGCCCTCATCCTTATTGGATTCTACTGCTAAATTAATGGGCAGGATACTCTTAAATAGATTGGAGGGATGGGCCCAGGAAAAAAGTATAATAATTCCATGCCAATCTGGCTTTAAAAAAGGTAAGAGGACAGTGGACCAGTGCCTAAATTTAAATGTGATAAGAGCAAAAGACACGGTGGCCCAGCTTGGCTACTTATATCTGGCCTTTATGGATTTGTCGGCAGCATAGCTCATTCTAAGCTGCGGCAAATTATGGAGGTTATGGAAATTGAGATCCAGTTAATCAATCTAATCCGTGACTTGTATGCTGAAGCTACGGTCTGTGTCTGTTTTGGTAAGAAAGGAGAATGTACCAGACACTTTAGAATTTCTCGGGTGTGAGGCAGGGGTGTGTTCTTGCACCCTTTTTATTCGTCCTATATGCCAACACCGTCCAATCTGCTTTAGTAGGGTCTACCACAGATGTCCCCTTTATTAATTCCCGCCTTGTCCCAATACTCCTTTATGCTGACAGCCCAGTGCTGCTGCCACGTACTGGCGAATGCAGCACCTCATAGAGGAGTATGCAACTTTTATGACCACTCTGGACATGAAAATAAACCATACTAAGTCTTCTGTCCTTGTGGCAGGCTCAAGACAGCAGAAACAACCCTGATTGTATATAGAAGGGTTAAAACTGGAGGTTGTGGATTTCTTCCACTATCTAGGGATCATGTTTGATAGGGAAAACAACTAGGAAAATATGGTCTCCAACAGAGGAATCTTAATAGAAAAAAATATTTGGGGTCTTTTTAAATTGTAAAATAACCCAGAACCAAAGCAATCGATGTAATAAAAAAGATCTATGAGGCAAAAACAGCATTTGTTGCCTCTTATGGGGCAGCTGTTTGGGGAAAATCCAAGATTTCTAAACTCCAGTGTATAGAGGATGGTTTTCTGGAAAACATAGCATCTCTCCCTCAATCCTGCTCCAACTATATTTGTCATTCGGAGCTGAATGTTTCTTACATTACAGATAAGATTCGTATTGCACCGATTCTCTTATGGCATTCAGTCTGGCAAAAATAAACTGTTTCTCTAACTAGAGATATCATAAAGAAGTCGTTAAATCTAGATGGCATAGGCAAAATCAAATGGTGGCGTAAGTAAAATCATATGGCTAAAGTATATCGAGGTTAACCTACAGGCTGTTGGCTTACTTAAATTATATGAGAATCTGAAATTATGTATCCTAAAACCAAAACAAAGGAGCTGAAGGTTTGTTTACTAGCCCACTTTCACAAAAAGAGACATGAGGTTAACTCTTGTTTGTGCACAGTTAAACAAGATCACATAGCACCTAGTATAACTAATACTAATTCTTATTAAGTATTTGTCACGAACCTCCAAATTAGATACATATTATTGAGATTTTGTCCCAACTATATTCCTCTTATGCTAGGTCATCCATCCAAAACCTATGTGAGCTTTGCACTCCCTTCTTGTTCCTGTGACATGCGATCCACTCAGAAGGACCTGCATTTTCTATTCTTTTGCAAACTGTATATTAATGAAAGAAGCGCCATATTCTCCCCCTCATACGAAAATTTAACTTCAGACAATGCCGTCCAGCCCTATATTATTTTCATTCATTACCGGATCTTTTGCCGTGTTTCTGTTTGGCCTCGTTTTTTCTATCAGCTCTAAGAAGGGGGAGACTGAGGGCCATAAGTATCAAGCACTAATGCGATCGCAAACGCCGAAATCCGCAGAATTTCGGCGTTTGCGAAAGCATTAGTGCTAAATGGTATGTATGAAAGAAATCTGCGGGCAAAATAAGGAATCGCAAAATTTGTGATTCCTTATTTTGCGATTGCATTTAAGGAATCACAAATTTTGCGATTTCTTATATGCAATGTAAGAAGCATTAAAAAAATGCAAATTGGCCTTAAGGAATCGCAAATTACCACCAACTTCAAGTTGGTGGTAATTTGCGAATTCCTTGAAAAATTGACTTTTTTGCAATTTTTAAAGTGCAATGTGGAGCACATACATGCCCTTTGGGCATGTATGTGCGCCACATGTGCACCCATGCTGATGTCAGGGGTGCAACAGGGTGTCCTTTGGACACCCCTGCACCCTTGAAATTATTCTCAATTTGTGATTCTCAAATTGCGAATCGCAAATTAAGAATCACGCCCTCATTCTGCCACTGATAAAAAAAACAACATCAGACCCCCTTGTTCACGCAAACTACAGACCTATTTCCCTCCTTCCCTCTCTGGCTAAGGTGATTGAGAAACACGTGCACCTCTCGATTTCCAGCTTCATTGAGAATAACAACTTGCTGCACAACTCTCAATCGGGTTTCCGAGCTAATTATAGCACGGAGACTGCCCTTGTAGAGATTACCGATGCCATTCGAGAGATGTTGGATGCAGGAGGGAAAGCCATCTTGGCCATGCTGGACTTGTCGGCGGCGTTTGGCACCGTCCCCCACGTCGGTCTCCTTTCTAGACTCTGGGAGATCGGTTTTCGGGGAACTGTGTGGAAATGGTTTAAATCATTTCTCACTAACGGCCGTCAAGTGGTCTGGGCACTCCAGTTTTCCGCTGAAATGTCTCCGCTGGAGGTTGGGGTTCCTCAAGGGTCCATCCTGAGCCCCACCCTTTTCAATATCTATATGGCCCCTCTAGCGGAGGTAGCGGAATCTTTTGGTGCCCATATCATATCCTATGCTGATTACACCCAGCTACTTTTCACGTGTAACAAGGGTGAAGATTTCGACAGTGGTCAGATCAGGGAATGTCTGGAAGCCGTGTTTGAATGGTTTCAGAGGCATAGTTTGAAATGCAACTCGGCTAAGTCGGAGCTGCTCTTCTTCGGAAGTCCTCCGGACCCCGAGTGGAAGTCCTGGTGGCCGCCTGATATGTCTCCGCCAGAGGACACCTCGCAAAAAGCCAAAAATCTGGGTGTTTTATGTGATGTGGATCTCTCTTTTAGACCCCAGGTTGTAGGGCTGACCGGAAAATGCTTCGGTATTTTAAAAATGCTGCGGAAGTTCCTTCCTCTAATATCCCTCCTACATAAGAAAATCATAGTTCAGGCCTTGATAGGTTCACGCCTTGATTACGCAAACACCCTCTACCTAGGCCTCCCGAAATATCTTCTCACTCGTTTGCAGGTTGTACAAAATTCGGCCGCTAGAGCCACCTTTGGACTACCGCGAAGGGCCCGCGCGTCAGAGTTGCTTGAGAGACTTCATTGGCTTCCGATTGCCCAAAAAATCACTTTTAAGATCTTGACTCTGGCCTTTAAAGCTCTCCACTCGACCGGCCCGAATTATCTCTGGAAGCGGATGGCTTTCTATGCTCCTAGGAGGTTCTTGAGGTCTGCTATGCAGGCCAAAGCAGCTGTTCCCATCATAAAACGAGCTCAAACTGGAGGCCGTTCTTTCCGGTATCTGGCACCGTGCTGCTGGAACAAGCTTCCGCTTGCCCTGAGATCTACCTCTAACCTGCTTGCTTTCCGAAAGGACCTTAAGACGTGGCTCTTTGCCCAGTAATTTCTCTGCTGCCATATGGAGAGTGCTGTGTTATGTATTTTCCTTCTACGTCTCTCTTTGCCAAAGCGCCGGGACACTCCTTGGAGTAGCCGTGCGCTATAAAAGAGCATTTTATAACATAACATAACATAACATAACATAACATAACATAACATAACAATAACTTCCCATTCATTCATAAGGGACTCCTGGCCCATAGAAATGAATGGGAAAGTATTCCTTAATTGCGATTCCCAATTTGATAATCGCAATTTAGGAATACTAAGAAATTGCTAAAAAATTGCGATTTTGTACATACAACCCTATTTGCGATTCTCATATAGCGATTTCTAAAAATCGCTATTTGAGAATCTTAAATCAGGTTGTTGACACATATGGCCCTTGATCTCTAAACTGGTATTTAAGACACAATTAAAGGTGCTGGCTTGTTTAAAATCTTTGTATGTATGAATTACTGTTTTTAGTCTATGACTGTTTTACATTTTACCATTTTTGTTGTCTTTTTAAATTGGATTAGATGCATATTAGCATAACCTGTAATGTATTTCTTTTTTACAATTATTGATGAAATCATGTCTGTAGAATACTTTTTATGCCTGTATTGTATTGGTGAAATAAAGTTTGATTGATTGATTGATTGACACCTCCCTGACTCCATGCTTGAAGCATCAATCTCTGTTACTTCAAAACCTGGTAAAGACCGAACCTCTCTGGGTTCTATAGACCTGCATCTCTCTTGGACATCAATTTTTTATCAGCATTCTGGCACGCAGCCTCAGTACCCTAATGCTTGCCTAGTCAACCCAGATCAAACGGGCTTTATCCCACCCCGCCAAATTGGGGGACAACACCAAACGCATTTTTCACTTAATGGAAAAGATCCAGAGATCTACTTCTCTCTATCGATGCAAAAACGCATTTGCATCCAGTGGCCCCACTTGTTCGAAAACTTGAAGCACTTTGGCTATACATTTCGCAGATGGGGGCACTGTTTCTACAGTACCCCTCTGGCGTCCATCTGAGACAATGGAGTGATGTCCCAGCCCTTCCATATCCAATGAGGAACAAGACAGGGATGTCGCTTCTACCCCCTTCTCTTTGCCCTATATATTGAGCCCCTAGCACAAAAGATGAGATCCAACCCAGCAAACTCCAGGATATCTTTTGGCGGTACCTGCCACCTTATCAGTCTCTATACTGATGATGCAATACTAGCCATCACTGACCCAGTGTCATTTCTCCTCACCCTCGTGGCAGAAATCCAGATTTTTGGGAACACTTCAGGGTATGAAGTTAACATGAAAACATCCCAGTTTCTAAACTTCTCAATAGCCCCACAACAGGAAGCTAGACTCCATTGCCCATTCGAAAGGGAACATTGAATTCCTCCCTTTCGAATGGGCAATGGAGTCTATGCCCTATCTCAGCATCCAACTGGCTCATTCTATCTCTAAAGTCAGAACAATCAAATATGCGGCTCTTACCTCGCAAATTCTCTCTGACCTAAAAGCTTGGCGCTACCTCCGCCTTCGATAGGCAGAATAGTGTCTCTCAAAATATCTATCCTGCCACGTGCTCTCTACCTCCTTAAAGTCCTTCCATTAGCCCCACCAAAACATACAATATGCTCCTTGCCAGTAGAACTCGAAACATCTTTCTGTAATGGGAAGGAACCCCACCTTCAAAAGTACCAACTGTATTGTTTGATGCAGGAAGGTGCATTGGCTGTGCTTATGTTAATGCTCTACTATCAGGCTTCCCCGCTCCTCATTTTAGTGGAGTGGAACAGGCTGACCTTTAAGAAACACTGGTGCTTCATGGACCAGGCCGTAGTCGGCTTTCATATATAGAAAGAGCCCTGGCCTTTCCCTTAAACATCAGTGTGGGGTCACCACTACTCTCCAGTGAACAGCTCAGTCTTCTAAATATGGGATGCCATAGAGAACTAAGCCGGCTTGGTCTCGTTTGTGTCCCCTATGACTCAATTCTAGCCAACCCAGGTGGGTGCAAATGCATTGGATAAATGTTCGATGACCGAGGGATCATCCAATTTGAACACCTAAAATCAGACTACACCATGGATTGAGACATACCAAATTCAGTACTGCCATGTATGACAATGGGTGATGCAGCGCTCAGTTAGACCACATGTCGGGAGGCCCCTCACACCCTTTGAGAAGTGGGTCAGTCTAAAAAAAGACAACAACCTTTTTATCACAGAGCTCTGTGTCAGGCTCGGCAAAGGGATGTTAACGTCCAGAATATGGGCCAGACTAGATCGGAGACTAAACTTGGCAGGGGTCTCTCTGCTAAAGATTGGGTAGACATCTAGTACAGAGCCAGGCACTCATCCCACAACATGACAAGCATCGAAAGAGCATACAAGATAGTATCCTACTGGTACCTGACTCCAGCCAGGCTACATGTGTGGAACCCAGAATGCTCGAAAGTGTGTTGGAGGAGTCGTGGGGTATGGGCACCTTGCTCCACCTTCTATCGCACTGCCCAAAACTAAGCCAATATTGAGAACATATAATAAATGACATAAATTAAGCCTTTAGCACTACAATCCAGAGATTCCTGGCCTACACTATTTTCGGGCTTCCTAATCCCTTGCTTTACATGCTTCGCTTCCTGAGAGGGCAATAAATGGTTCTGGTATTAGGAGCTGCCCTCCAACTGATTCTCTCTCTACAGGACAGTGACAGGACTCCTGACTATACCACTTGGCTCCCCAAATTATGATTCCTACTGTGAATGGAAAAACTGTCCCTTGCTGTTGGGCAGAAGAGTGACTTTTATACCAAAATGTGGGTGCCCTTCATTCATATCTCCTCCTCGAAATTTAACAGATTATCCCAGGGCCGTCGCTAGGCATGGGCAGTGTGGGCAGCTGTCCAGTTCCTCACACTCAGCCCAACAGCATGGGGCCCTGCACCAGTTTAACACACCATAAGCCCTCTTGTACTCCTGCTGATTCAATTGAGAGAAAGGCGTCTCTTTGCAATTGGGCCCAAGAGAGGGAGAGGGCCCTCCATGGGCCTCTTAGGGATGGTGTTCCAGTTCCAAGGAGACGCATCTTGCAGCTTTGTGCTGCCATTAGACCTCTTGAACGGTTGCCCATTCAGAGACACGACAGGATGTCCTTTGTCCAGCCCCTTAGTACCCCCACAGTTTTAGCTCTCAGCCCCAAACATTTTTCACACCTTCAGCATGATATTAGTTGTAAAAGTGGTGCTTGTAGGTAGCTGAGAGGAGGAGCTGTGGCCCAGCGAGAGTCTCCACAAAGAAGGTTCCGTAGCCCTGAAGGTGTCACTTAGGTAAGTTAGAGGGGCCTCACATCTTCCCTTTGACCATGGGCACCGGAAATCCTAGTAAAGGCCCTGGACCTCCCCGATCTGCCTTTTGCTGCTCCGCTTACTCCCAGTGACAGAGCCCATGGATAACACAGCACCCACCTAATTTCCTTGTTTGCCATACACTCTTGAACATTCGAAATTTGCTTCGCAACAACATCACTATGGATCACCTTAGCTACATCTTTTGAAGGATTTTGGGGGGATGGAGGTTGATTATTTGGGGATTATGGTTTATCATTTTGAAATTGTCTTGGTAAAGATGCCAGTTCCCGGGTTGTAGGTGGACAGCTGTGTAAATATGATCTGAGCATTTTTAACTTAAAGCTGCCAGCCCTCTGGGTTTTAGGCGAACAGCTGTGTATGTAGGTGCCTTGTGTTGTGAAGCGTCGCAGGAAAGAAGACATACAGCCAGGAGTAAAGAAGACGTTCTTAACTAGAAAGCACAACCTGGCATCCGACCACCTCAACAACTCCGCTGCAACTGGCAATTGTGGAGTGCCTTCAGCCTTACATTCTAGGAACACAGTGAGCATGAAAACTCCAACCAAGGTAAGAAGCAAGCAAAGGAGAGAAAGAGTGACAGAGAGAAAGACAGAGGTAAGTTACATCACAACACATCCTCCCCCTTGGGACAGCAGATAGAAACAAGCATGAAACAGAATGGAAGAGAGAAGAAAAACAGAGAAACCAAGAAAGAAGAGAGATCAAGATCTTACATGATCTTGAAGATACGCTGGTGGTCTGCAAACTCTGGCAGAGGACTCAAAATCAGGAGAAGGAGAAGCCCCTACAGGACCCTTCTCACTGTCTCCTTGGGGAAAAGGCAACAGACAAGGAGGACATGATCATTCCCTACGAGACTATTAGGAATGAACAAGGCACCCAAGACATCTCCATCCTCTGTGGAAAACTTAAGAGATGACCCCTCTTTCTGGTATAAAGCCTTCTGCGCAGGTTCCGACGTTCACCTCCTTCAATTACAACAAAATACTTCCCCAAAATGATAACGCGACAAGGGCCCTTGCACTTGGTTAGACCATCTTTTATCCTACCAGATTTCAATTTGACCCAATCGCCCACAGAAATTGTTGAAGGGATGACATCGAAAATGTTCTCTCCCCCAGACGATACCCAATCTTTAAGCCGAGCAGGTACAAGACGAGAGCCTGGTAGGTACCCTCTCATAACAAAAAATGGGGACTTCAAGGTGACACTGTGAGTTGTAGTACAATAAGCCCTGAGCATATCCTGAATAAGGTGCCTAGGAGCAAGCCCATTCTCCATAGCAAGTTGGATGGTGCCTTTTATTAATCTGTTGGCCCTTTCAACAATTCCATTACACATCAGATTGTAGAGGGAAGTGCATGAATGCTTAACATCACACTTCAAGGAAACAACGCATCTCCCCTGAAGTGAGTTGAGTACCATTGTCAGTTAGTAAAACATGTGGGATCCCCTCACTCAAAAACAAAGTTTCCAACAGACCAACAGCAGAGCTTGTGGTAACGTTATTTAAGAATTCAAGACGCAATCACCTTGATTGTACTTCAACAATAAAAGTGGCAAACCACATGTCAAGGGGAAGGTCAGATAGGGGACCAATAAAATCAAGTTATATAGTGTGCAAGGTTTGCCAGGATCAGTAATCTGGCCCGTGAGATTCTGAGAGCCAACCTTCAGTCTCTTTTTGCTCTCTTTACTCAGACTACAATTAATAATCCATTTCTTGATTTGATCATCCATGGCAGGCAACCAGAATTCTTGTTTCATTCTTCTGATGGTCATACCTTGCCCCAAGTAGCCTTCATGCGCAAATTTAAAAATGTACGGCCTGAGACTAGACAGGCACAAATCGCTCCAATCAAGTGACAAGCACGATAAGCAATTGTCTCGTAAATTATTTCAACCATGGATAAATTCAGTATCATAGCGATACTCCTGTAACCTTGCAGCAAACCGAGCAAGGCGCGCTGATCCTTTCCCTGCACCCTCTGCAGACAAGATTTTCATCAGTGGCTTGTGATCAGTCCTTAAAACAAATATGGATCCCCACAAGTACACTCTGAAGTACTCCACTCCCCAGGCTGCAGCAAAAGCTTTGCGCTCTATGACCGAGTAATTCCTTTCAGCCTGGGTGAGAGTTCTAGAGGCAAATGCAATTGTTCTTTCAGTTCCTCCCTGGTGTTGGGATAGGACTACACCAATGCCAGTGAGACTGGCATCAACCGTAAGATAAGGCTTGCAGGAAGCACTGAATGGAGAAAGTATGCCAGCATTACAAATTTGAAACTTGATATTTGAGAAAGTATCTGATTGTTCCTTCCCCTTCTCAAATTTAAAGCCTTTGCGGAGGAGTTTCCTTAAGGGCTCGGACATGTCAGCAACTCCACAAACAAATTTTGAATAATACTCAACAAGGCCCAGGAACAACCTGAGCTGGTCCTTGTCCCTAGGAGCAGGAGCATTTTAATGGCCTCCAAAAGGTTCTTTCTAAGAGAGATCCCCCCACTAGAGATCGAGTACCCCAAGTAGTCAATCTGATTTGTGAGAAACTGACATTTTTCTTTGTTAACCGTAATCCCTTGCTGCTCCCTTTTCCACAAGACTTGTCTGAGGGTGGCATTATGTTGCTCAATGGTCTTTCCTGACACCAGTATGTCATCCTGAAAGTACACCACACCAGTCAAGCCCTTAAACATATTTGACATCATCCTTTGGAAGACACTTGCAGCCGAGGCTAACCCGAACGGCATGTGGGTGAACTGAAAAGTGCCTTCTGTGCTTAGAAACGCAGTAAGAGGCTTTCAGTCAGGGTGTAGTTTGATCTGGTGGTAAGCACTTCTCAAGTCAATCTTGGAGAAGTACATACCACCACCCACAGACTGCAATCATTCATTAATGTTAGGGAGTGGGAAAGTGTCAGTGACTATATCAGGAATCAATTACCTAAGATCAATGCAGAAGCAGAGGTGACCATCCGACTTGAGCGTCAAAAGTACCGGAGAAATCAAAGAGGAAGCCTCCACCGGCTCAATGACTCCCGATTTTAACAAATCGTCCAACAGTTCTTTAAGACCCTTCCTCATAGACAGTGGAACTTTCCTAAGTCTATGTTGTACAGGACACACATCAGGTTTGAGGATGATTTTGTGCTGGTACCCTTTGACGCAACCAAGTCCATCCTCAAACCCTCTGAGGGCATCCTGAAGTACATGCTGAGCTTGAATGTCATCCTGAACCACCTTGATTTGATTAGGGTACCTCGGATTGATGACAATATGAAGATCATGTTGGTGCATCCATTCTAGGATTGGGGGGCCCTCCTTGGCAACATAAATTTTTCTTTGAGTACCGCACGTGTCAAAGGTAATTTGACCAGGCATGTAACCCAGAATATCAATGGGCTGGCCCTGATACCTGACTGGGTTGATATCTTTGTCAAACTAGGGAACCCCCACCCAGGTGATTCGAAAGAGAGACTCACGAATAAATGTGAACATAGAACCAGAGTCCACCATCAACGTAATGTCTTTACCACAGACATTAAATACAGCAGTGGATCTTGTTAATCTAGGAGAATCTGACGTGACTCCAACCACTACCTCATTGCACATTTCTCCCACTACCAAGACTTTGTTTGTGGTTTGTTTGTAATCATTGCATTGTTGTACCACATTTACCTTGGACTTAGACATATCAGAGGATTCAGATTGTCTGCACATTCGGGCATAATGCCCTCTCCAACCATACTGGCGGCAAATCTGATCAATAGCAAAGCATCTCTTAGAGTCGGCCAAATGGTGTTGACTGCCACAACGTAAACATTTTCTGTTCTTGAGTTTAGGTATGACACCAAAAGCACTTGGAGACTTGACATTCTTTTTAGGAATAGAATTAACATCAACATCCTCATTTTTGTTCTCCACTTCACCTACTTCTTGTGAACCCGTAGTGTGCACGTTGTCAGGGAATTCGAGAGAAAGAGACAGGACTTTCCAAAATGGCGGCACGTTACTCACGCTACACCATGCTGCTTACGTTGTGCACAGCATATATGAAGGAACGCACTTAGTTCGTTTCAATGACATGAAGACGGTTATGGTGGTAATGCTCTCGTCGTGACGTAGAGAATTGATGGTGGCACGAGAGGAGAGTGCAAGCTTCAAACGGTTGCGCTAATGCCAAAAATACCACAAAATGCCCCAACTATCGGCAGAGTAACTTCAGGAGTTGGATTGCAGCGTATCAAGAACAGGAGCAAACTGCATGCAGCCTCAAAGGGAGACGAAGAGGGCAGAACAGGAAAAAGGAGCCAATGCTGCTAGTGAATCACCAGGTTGTGTTGGCATAACTTCAAGCGCTTCAAGTTTGTCGCCAAAAATGTTGTGAAGCATCGCAGGAAAGAAGGCAAACATTGAGGAGTAAAGAAGAAGTTCTTTACTAGAAAGCACAACCTGGCATCCGACCACCTCACTGGCCCAGCTGCAACTGGCAATCGTGGAGTGCCGTCAGCCTTACATTCTAGGAACACAGTGAGCATGAAAACGCCAACCCAGGTAAGAAGCAGGCAAGTGTGAGAAAGAGTGACAGAGAGAAAGACAGAGGTAAGTTACATCACAACACCTTGCCATGGCTAATATTAAACAAAATTGATCCATAAAAAGAAGGAAAAGGCCTGGCAAAATGTTTATTTTGCCAGGCATAGGAATGACAGTTTATAACTGCACTGCAGGTTGCAGTGAGAGGCATTATACTTGTTTTGAGAAGGCAATGTTAGTGGGCGGCACAATGAGTGCTGTACCTCCACCAGTAACATTTAATTTAAAAGGGCCTGAATACATGTAGTACCATTTACTTGGATATTCCAAGTAAATGAAATATGACAATTTAGAAAATATGAATTATGACATGTTTAAAGGAGAGAGCAAGAGCATTTTGGCTCTGGTTAGCAGGGGTAAAGTTCACAGAGTTCTCAAGCCTACAAAAACTCATTTAGCAAAACAGGAGTGAAGGTAAAATGTTTGGGGGATACCACACCAAGGATGTCAGGTCTAACAAACACTTACCCTTTTCAATCCTTACATCTTCTGCAGCAAAATCACTTTATAATGTGAAAGACCACAAGGAAGGAAACTGTTGCCTAATTGGCTGCTGTGTCTGTTATTTTGCATCAGATGAGATTTAATTAAAGGTGTACGAAATTTACAAAGATGTCTTTTTTAAAACGCTGTGACCAATGGTATCATTTTTCAAAGCCCACAATATGATAGACGAAGCCTTCAAAATTGTATAAAAGTGCCAAAAATCACTACTGACCTGCAAAAACAAAACACAATCACTATTCTTTTGATATAGATTATTACAATTAGGGTATGTAAAAACAAATTCACTTGACAGAGGGAGTAATAACAAGAATTAGCGACCCCAGTACATTTGGCTGTAAACACAAACAAAACTTTGTGATGACAGTGATTTCGTGTTTTTCTATGTGTTACGACTTTAAAGCCACATCTATGCCAATATTTTCTGCTACTAGAAGTCCCTCTTCAGTTAGACCTGCATCCTTGATTAGTTTTTCTGAAAGGTGCATTACCTGAATGGCCTCCCTGAGTCAGTCACACGTTTGAAGAGTGATTCACAAAGGTACAATAATGTAGGTGAGTATGAGATGTCCTTCTTGATTTAGGAACACGTGCTTAAGGAATCTTCTGAAAGGCTGTAGTTCTGCAAACTGTTACTGAATGTGCTTCTTATATCACACACATGCCTGTTTCAGTACTTTAGACTATTACTAGATGTACCTGGCCCCTATCAGTACCCTGACATCCCCAGGATACAAAAGAAATATAGACAGATCAGAGCCCTGCCCTTTGAATGCCTCATTGTTTAAAAAATTGAGCGGTACAATGGCAAAACACTTGATTGAGCTTTTGTTTTGTACACTGTGCATGATAGGTAGGCATGGCTTCAAGATATAAATCCGCATATTCAGTTTTGCTACTCCAATGATGTGTGATTGCTTTCTATTGCTTAAATAAATATGTTATGCCAATACTAGGTTATGATGGTGAAAATCATTATCATGGTTCTGTGCGAATTATTTGAAGACACCCTAATATATGTAGGATTTTACTAGTCAAGCTACTTAGAAAGTATATTTATTCTCTGTACCCTTCACTTTTTATTCAGAATGTGTTTGTTGAGAGCGGCACAGCCCATGTTGGTAGAGAATTTGAGATACAACCGTTTATAAATAGTATTAGCTCAGTGATATCAATTTTGATCAAATGTGTATCAATAAAAATTACTGAGGTGGTGGGTTTTGTAAACAGTATTATACCTCAAAGATACCCACCCTAATGAAAGAGAAACACACATTTGGGTGACTGTGTGGTCAGGTTTACATTTCAGTCCTGATTGCAAGTATACATATTGTAGGCTTCAGTGGAAAAAAATAAGATGTATTTTTCTCTGTAGAATACATGTATGAGATAAATGCAGAACGACACAAAAGTCGTTTCTTTAAATGTACTTTTCAGATGGAAAATAGCCCTTCACAAATAGGAATGGAACCACTTTATAGGACACAGAATAATATACCAAATTTCAAAAGTCATCTGGAGGAAATTTGCACTTCTCTGGGCTGATTCAAAATGTCATTGGAAAAGACTTGTTGCAATGAAACAATTGAAGACACTGTGCTGAACTGAAAATGGAAGGAAAATTATCAGTAAACAACAGCACAGAGCTACAACGAAAGATATCAGAAACAAAAAGGGCTAAATGGGAGAAAGAGCTGTGAGTAACAACAAAACACAATACTGTGTATGAAGGTTATTTTGCTAAAGATAAATGGAAAATGTGTCTTTCTGGGCAACTTTTACAATAGAATCTGTACATGTATTACTATCCCAGACAAAAGGTTGTGTGGGCTCGCTCAGAGGACAGTTTAATGTTGTGAAGCAGGGGGTCACTAGGTGCATTATAAATGCACAATATTGATACATTTCTTTATCTTTAGTGATGCCTGCTAAGTAGTATGAAGCAGTTGAATGCCGGCTGAGAAGGTCTTTGATACAATCAGCGGGGGCGTGGCTTGGCACCCGGGAGATATGGCAGCACTCGATTGCAGCTCTGGTGTGCTTGGAGGATTCCACGACATCAGGAAAAGCTCCATGTCCTGGGTTGACGAGAGCGGACTCATGAACATGCAGGGCACCTTCTAAATGCGTCGGCAACCCCTCACGGCATGTCTAGAAGGATTTATTTGTAGCATAAAGTCTTCTCGCGGCTCCATTTTACCACAGCCGACATTTTGTATTTTTAAAGTTTTTTTGCACGATTGTGCAACTTCTGCTTAAACTGCCACAGTGAAGCCTCAGCTTCCATAAATGCCCAAAATCATCTCAAATGTGCCCAGCATTGAAGGTTTGGTGCTTTTCATGCTGCAGTATGGATTTCTGGCGATGTATCCCATTCAGTGATTTCTGATGAAGCAATTACACTGTACTATGTGAGGAAGCCATTTTGTGACTATTAAAGCATTTTCAAATGTTTCCTCAGAAATACTGCCTCTATAACACTACATTTACAATGTACGCCTACCTAAGCCCCTAGTATGTTCCTAAACTGGAATATTCTTGCTTTTTCATGTTGGTGTCTTATTAGACAGCGTTGCATATTATTCACTGATTCCTTCTTATGTATATTTATTGCAATGCGCAATGTCATCACAATGTTTTCACAATGTTTCTAACATTAAGCTCCTACAACGCGTAGCTTTAATTAGTTTCTCACAACCATTTTTTTAATTGAGGTCTCAGCTTGTTTATCACTGGTACTGTTCAAAGGATCTTTCACGCTTTAATATTAAAATCTAATTTATGTGATGCTGAAATAACTTTTTCCCTCATGTTAATGCTTCCTTTTTCATAACTGTCTTGCAAAGTGTATCACCTTTTGCACATTCATTTCAAAAGGAAGCGTTCCAAGTGCATTCTATGGGCAGAATTAAAGAGTTGCACTCCTCATCTCTCAAACCCAGGCACGTATTCGTAAAAAAATCCAAGATTTTCTCTGAATTCTCCAGAGGACAACAATGGATTCCTCTTCTGCAACCTTAGGGAAATCCAATACCAAACGGCTAAAAAAGGATCCTCCTTCTCCACCTAAATCAACCTCATCAGTTTATATGGGGTTACTACTGAAAGAAATTAGAGCTCTTTGACCCTTTATGCAAGAGACAAAGACTAAACTGCAAATTTTAACGGACAATTGGTCCCAACTTGAAACAAGGGTCTCTTCGGTAGAACTAAGTGTTTCTTCCTTCAAAGAAACTTGTGTCAATGTTTCTCTGCTCCACACCCAAGTCTTCTTGCTCCAAAGGCAGGTGGGAGACCTTGAGAACAGAAATAGACGGAATAATCTTCGTATTTATGGTTTGGAAGAGGGTCTTGAGGGGTCATTCCTCCCTAAATTACTACATATGCCGGAGGGAACGATGCTCAGCATTAGGCCGAATTCCATCTCAAGCTTCAGCTTCACAAAGACCAAGAGGAGTCATCATACATATACTAAAGATTTACTAAAAGTGTTATCAGCGGCCAAAGATTCTCCAAGAATCATGTGGTCAGGCTCATCTTTGTTTTTTGCGCAGGATTATGCCAAGGCCACAGCAAATCAACGTAAAGTTTTCCTCAACATGAGAGCTGATCTACATTCCATTGGAGCCCAATACGGCCTTTTTCACCCCTGTCTCTGTCTCTGTCTCGCTAGCTGTATGTGAGTTGCATCAACCTTAACAACTTAACAATTCCCCCCTCCCATGACACTCCACTACCCCCCTCCCAAGCTTCTGCCGACCAACCCACCAATTTGCCTCTCACTGTATACATGATCCGGGTCTGAGTCAGAGCCGGTTGAGATCCTGCCTGTGGCGTGCTAGGCGCAGACTCCCGGTCCTCATTCTTCAGTTCGTCCACCAACTTCCCCCCAGGCCTGCGCTCTCTCCAATCGTCCTATGCCTCTCTTTGCATTCCGAAGCAGTATTCTATGTTCACAACTTGCCCACTTCACTGGCTCCCTTTTCCAGTTGCCTAGCCCGGACCTGCCGGTGCTTTCCAATTGCTAGTGAGTTCGCGTTTTGCCAGTGTATCTGCCAGATCTTGGAACCTGGATGTGACCTTGGTTTTAGCAGAATGGGATAATAGTTTGAGCAGCACATGACTGGGGGTGCATGGGATCTCCTCCTCAGTGACGAGCGCTGTCTCCCGAACCACTTCTTGCCAATATCCTTCTATCCGTGGGCAACTCCACATCATGTGAATATAACTAGCCCCTACCTCCCGGCAGCGGGGATAGCTCCCATCCACCCGATTAAAATAGCGGTTAATTCTGTCAGGTGTAATATATGCCCTATGTAGAGTGTAAAAACTGATTAATTGGAATCTCATATTGCGGGATACCTTTGTGGCCCGGAGCAGCGTATTCTCCCAGTACTTATCCGGTATAGGACTCCCAATGTCTGCCTCCCATTTGTCTTTCAGGCTCTCCAGTGGGCCTGTGGAGTCCCCCGCCGGATGGCTCTATAGATACATGAAACCGCTTTAATGACCCCCCCTGCTAGACTTATGTATTCGCATGCAGAAAGTGTAGGGGGTTCCGTAGCCCCCTGACCCCAGTGCCTGCGCATAGCCCCAGTGACCTCCCAATATAACAGAAAATGGCCCTGTGGAATATCCCAATTTGCCTGGAAGGCGGCGAATGTGAGAAGCTCCCCGTCACTGTTTAAATCTCCTATCTTAGTGACCCCCACTTGCGCCCATTCCTCCAACCCTCTCCACTGAACCCCATGCGGGAGTGCCTCCAATAGTGCCACAGACATCTCTGGAGAGTAAGGACGTTTAGTTTTGGTTTTCTGAAGACACCTGAACCATGAATTTCTTATTACTCTATGTTCAGAGGATTTAATTGTGCGCTGATTAATGATACCCATGAGTGTACTCAGGACATCTGTTCTATTCGGGGTGAATGGGGGTGTCCTCCTGTCTGGATCTAGACTTCCTGCTACCCACTGTGTGAAGCGCTGAAGATTTGTAATCAGTCTCTTTCTAACAGAGTAGTTCCGTCCCAGTGGAAACAAGCACTGGAGACACCCATGCTAAAGAAGCCCTCTCTTGACCTGGAGTGCCCGAAGAACTATAGGCCCATCTCTCTTTTGCCTTTTCTGGCCAAAATTGTGGAACGAGTGGTGAGTAGCACTCTTTCTAAGCATTTGGAACAACATAATTTACTGGAGGAGGTTCAGCTTGGCTTTTGGCCAGCTCATGGAACCAGATGACCTTGGTGACCCTGTTGGACGAGCTTTAAATGCGGGCAGAAAGGGGTCAGGCAGCTGTTCTTATTCTGCTTGACCTGTCTGCCACCTTTGATACGGTTAACCATGGGATCTTGCTGAAAAGACTAAGAGAGGTGGTGGTGACGGGCTGTGCTTTGAGGTTGTTCCAGTCCTTCCTACTGGACAGACAGCAAGCAGTGTCCATCTCCCCTTATCAATCTGCCTATACCAATATCTCACATGGGGTACCACAGGGCTCGGCTATCAGCCCTATTTTATTTAATATCTAAATGAAACCACTGATTGCGGTAATCAAAGAACATAATATTAACCTTGTTTTTTATGCTGATGACACGCAGTTGATTCTCTCCCTTGAGGGAGATCAGTCGATCTCACTGGAATTGTTTCATAGTTGCCTGCATGATACAATGCTTTGACTGAAGGAAAACTTGTTGCAATGTAATGCAGGTAAGACAGAGGTGCTTTATTGCTCAATGGACAGGGTTCCTTCTGTGATGCCCAGTAACTTCTGGCCCACTGACACCTCAACCATTGTTCGGCCAGTGAAGACGGTCCGTAACCTGGGCGTTATGTTTGATAACAAACTTACTATGGAGACTCAGGTTATGAAAACTGTGACCTGTTGTTTAGCCATTATTAGATCATTGCGGAAAATCCTTCCTCTGCTACCTCCTCATGCGCGTGCGTTAATAGCAGGTAGCACTATTCTTAGTATACTAGACTATTGTAACGCCTGGCTGCTTGAGTCCCCAAAATTTCTTTTGGCTAGACTGCAGAGGATTCAGTCAACTGCAGCCAAGTTAGCTCTGGTTTGGCCCAGAGGGTCACCTTTCTCCTCTGCCTTGGCAGAGCTGCACTGGCTCCCGTTGAGACAGAGAGTTCAATTTAAGTCTCTTTGTTAAGTGTTTAAAGCCCTGCATGGGCTGGGGCCTGTCTCTATGCAAAAAAAAATGGTGTGGTATGTTCCTGCAAGAAGTCTTTGTTCTTCATTGGCGTAACTGGTTAAGATACCTAGATTCAGGAAAGTTAGATCGGTGGCAGATCCTTTGGTGTCGCAGCTGCTAAACTTTGGAATGAACTCCCATTGGAGCTCAGACAAGTCAGTGACCTCCTTCCTTTTAGAAGGAGATTAAAAACTTAGTTGTTTCCCAAGACTTAGTTGGCTGTTGGCATTGGGGCACACTTTTGATTCTCTACTTTGAGTTTGCTAGCGCCAGGATGCCTGTTAGGTGACAGTGCGCTTTATAAATAAAATAAATAAATAAATAAATAAAGTGCTGTGCTGGGCCGTGTCAACAGAGGCAGGAGGGGATTGAGCTCTACCATAGACAGTGGTGGCACCTGGACCCCAATCACAGCGGTTATGCAACTATAACAGGCAGCTGAGGCTAGCACGTGCCAATGCTATCACACATGTTGATCTTAATGATGGTGATAATGGTGACAAGTGTATTCGGTGCTCCATGGAGAAATTGAGGTGCTGGCTCTGTCAACAGAGGCAGGAGGGGCCTGAGCTCTACCACAGGCAGATGCCACATGAACCAACAAGATCAATGGCAAACAGACACAACTAAGATGATCCCAGCAGTGTGGAGCAAAAGCAAAGGAATATCCCGAGCATGCATGAGTTGAAGCAATTATAATGCCAGGCGCACAGGCATTAGTAAGCCCACAAAAAACACCACAGATTTCTCCCAGGCCTTGCTTTCACCCAAAACATGGGCATCCCCTGTTTCCTAAGGCAATGTGACAGTCATGTGCACTAATACCTGATATGATCCCAGGCTACTAGAATACCAGGGTTTGTGAGTACTAAGTATGTCACCATTCAGATTGGTGCTATCCAGTGAGATAAGGAGAGGCAGACACTTCTCAGGCTTAGCCCAAGCACTGAGTGTTCTGCAGCCATCAGCAACAGTCTGGCACAAGGGAACCTAAGTTGAGTATCAGCCAGAAACCTCCCATTCCATGCCTGCCCCCACTTTTCTCTTGCTGGCTGCTCTCTCTGCATCTTAATAGTCACCCACTGAAAACAATACAGGTAGAGCAAGTATAACAAAACAACATCTCAACAGGTAATCATTTATGGGAACAAACTCATAGAGAGAATAAATCAATGGTAGTGCGAAGGTAAGAAAGGGAGACCACAATATTTTGGAGGAAACATATAGAATGGTCTGTATTTAGACAGCAATAGTTATATCAGCACTATATTTCATTGTATGCAGGTGTAACCCAAACATTTGTGTGCACATACCTGCTTGTGTAGGAGGTCAACGGCGCAGGTGACACATGAAATAAAGTGAACAACAGTGAAAAAGGCAGCGCAGAAAATTATTTGAAGAATGGTTACAGAACAGTATATTGGTAGTTCATAAAATAATCAACTGTTTTAAGAAACAAAAAAAATGCCCAATGATGCGCTAAAGGGTTAACAGCGTTTTAAACCTCTAAGAAATTCAGGTCATCAATCCCAGACCGGGTTACAGAAAATTCAGTCAGCGCTGGAGTAGGATGTAGTTGGTAATCCTTGAGGCCAGAATAAATAAGTCAAGGAACGCGTGCATTAGGGTCTGTGTAAGGTCACGTATGCTTCGCCGGAAGAGCGTGAGGATAACGGTAGAGACTTCTTAGGGTGCCGAAAAGGGAATCCAGAGTTAGGTGAGCCAATTTCCAGAAGGCGAATGCTAAATAAACCAGGACTGCGGCTGGTTTGAGTATTCCAGGTGAATAAAGAGACTCAGAGAGAGTTTGTCCGGCCCCCCTCAGGAATGAAGCCTGGGGAGTAACTATCCGGTATGACTGGAACCAGAACACATTCAGTTCAGGTCTACGTCCTGTGTCATCTGCACTGCTTCTTTATTCACATCTTGCGGTACCCTCCGATAACTTATTTCTGGCTATGCACCTACCTCACAATGCCGCGCACGTCTCTCATCCTCTGCCCTTCTGGTCACCCTCTGCTTTGCCACTACCAATTTGCGTACCCAGACTGCATGTCTGCACTACCCCATTCATCCACCATCCCCTGTGCCCCTCTATTCATCCTCTGCCTCTCCACTCATCCTGTCTCTCGTACTATGGCTTATTGCCACTATGGAGGGCACTGAAGCACATGCCTACATAGGCAGTAAGCAGTCAATGACAAACACTACAGATCTAGAACAGCTCAGATAGCCCAGCAGGGTGATCAGAAAAACAAAACCCAAGTATGCACCATGCTGTGCACACTTACACTTTTATGCCGCTGCACAACAACAATTTGAGCACATTTTCAGGTACCCATTGGGTTTAACTTAAGCACTGTATGATCATACCAATTTCTTCTGAGGCACCTCAGAACAAACCTGCATCGTTGCTGTTCTAATTCTGAGACCATGACCGAGACGTGCGTCATTCATACATCTCTGCCGTGAATAAATCACTCTTTGTTAGTCTAGCACGACAGACCTCACACAAAAACATGAAGATGATGAGCACCATGGACCCTCGAAGACGAATGAATGATTCATTCAGAAGCTCTTCCACAGTAATAATAAACATATTAATCAGAATGAAAGGAGAAATCAGGCCTGATTTGTTCCGAGGCAAGTCTTTGCAGTTTGTACATGGGAGCAGTGGAGCAGAGCACGAATCTTTGCTGCCAAATGTTACAGTAGGGATGGACAAAACATTATTTACTGCTTAATTTGTTATTATCTTCCGATTGGAAAAAAAGCCTCTGAAGCAAACTGATGGCGATACGTATGTTTTTTTAAGATGCATAGATCACTTGAAGTGCATTAAGAGCTCTGGAGCAAAGGCTGAAGGCAGTACGAATTTTTCACATTGCCTGTCAGTGGGTCAAAAAGGTGTTTAGAATGCTTGGTCATTCGATCCTTGGCCTCTCTTCTGAACAAAAAGAGCAATGGTCGCTTATTCGAGTTGCTATTGTGATTCTGTGCAACCGAGCATGAAGGAGGTACACAGTTGCCAAAATATTGAGAAGGCAACACTCTCACAATTTCAGTACTTGAACCTGTTCAATATTGTTTACAACTAAATATTTGTTACTCATTTCTCTTAAACAGCTAACAACCACCATTGACACAGCTACAAGTTCTGTCTGGTTTAAAATGTGTGTCAGTTGCTGCATTATATATCTGGAAGCAATAACTGAAATCTCAGAGAGAAACCAAACAGCCGGTCTGGTGACACACTTCAGAGATGACAGACATTAATTTTGATTGTTTAAGGCATGGCACAAATTACATAGATTTCCATAGGGGAAATCATTGCAGAGACCCTAAACCCCTCAGCGTGGAAGAGTAAATTCTAACTATTCTAAAGGGCAGCTGTCCGGGCAGGTAACAGTGGTGGGGCCGGGTGGGGGAGATTTCGAGGTATGGTGCAGAGGGAAAATTAAAGAAGTACTTAATTTTGCCTCTGCATCATCCGTCAGAATCCCTCCCACCCGGCCTCTCCACTGATATTGGAGCGCTGCTGCCAAAGGGCATATGCATTAACTTGGCTTTGTCATATCATTTATGTGTTTGGTTGCCACAACTAGTTATGTAACATTTTTTTTTTAGCATCTGGTAATGCCTGAAGGCCTCTACATCATTTGTGCATAATGTTTGGACAAATAACAAGAGGGTACAGAACCCAACCACCTTTGCTGCTCATGCACCAACACAGCCCAACCCCAGTATTTAAGGTAAGGAAATGGATGCTATATTATTTTTACAT
Source organism: Lissotriton vulgaris (assembly GCF_964263255.1). Lineage (NCBI taxonomy): Eukaryota > Metazoa > Chordata > Amphibia > Caudata > Salamandridae > Lissotriton > Lissotriton vulgaris. The sequence goes on from NC_141694.1 coordinate 1,212,298,210, forward strand.
TGTAATTAAGGGCTATTTATGTGCAGTGGTCTTCAGATAAGACAAGATAAGAGAGGTGCTGCAGGTCATGATGGGTTCTGCTGGGCCACCAATACATCATGAAAACCAGCTGCATCTTTTGCAATGTTTGTAAATGATGCAGCTGGTTTTGATGATGTAGTGGATCAACACGTGGAGCAAGGGGGTGCCAGCAGGATGGGTGTGATATGATCATTTTTCTATATCCTCTGAATGAGACGTAATGTGCCATTTAGGGTGCCATGCTGCCTTTTAATACTTGCTGTCTCATTGTGTCCAGTCAGATAAATCACAATTACTTTAATTTCCGCAAAAGATTTAATTTGTGGTGGCCAAGATGGCGGCGGGATAGGACGTGTTTCTCGTAGCTCCTGCCCGCCGCATCCCAGGACAGCGCAGTACGGGCCTCTCAAGGTGCCAAATCGCTTGAGGAGTGGTCACATCCTCCCCTGGACCTTGCCGGACCTCGGTTGGACCCAACATTCGGGCCGGGCAAGCACCGGAGAGCGATCCTTTGACTCGGCTGGGAGACGGCCCCGGCGGCCCCCCTGTTGGAGGCCTCGACAACGCGGTGGTTCGTGGGACGAGCCACAGAGGCCGGCTACTTGTCTCTCGGCTCGCCTGCACAGACACCATCGTGGGGGCTTGCCCGCCCCTGGGGCTGATTGGGAGATTGACCCCGAGGGGTGCGGGCCCCAGTATAGCAGAGGGACCTTGCATGGTCCCAGAGGCGGCGACAGACGGGCCGCCAAGATATACAGAGAGCCCGCCAACTAACTTGAGACTCCCCGACAATTGTGACACTGCCGTTAGGTGCGGGTTGAGTACTGCTCGCGGCCCGGTCCCTGTGCCATCTGACCGGGCCACGCAGATCCCCGGCCTGCGGTTCCTCAGGAATACAGCTCAGAGGCGGGCAAAGCGGCGGCGCCCTACACGAGACCGAGGTGTGGAGGAGGCCTCTGAGGGCCTGCTGCTTCCTCTTCCGGTCCTCGGAAGCTTGTTTCCGGTCCAAGGAAGACATGGCTTGGCAGTTCGGGCTGGACTGTTCCCAGGAGGCACATGGTCAGACTGATTTGCATATAGCCATGTCTGAACTGGGGTGGCAGAGTGGGCTAAAGAACGGTGATGGATTAAACCCCGATCTTTTGACTGGGTGTGAGAGTTTGATTGATTCAGATGCTCCATCCATCACCACCCCCTTTTGTACCGCTTTTGGCCGCCATAAGTGTGGCAGGGTATGCTCAGACGTGAGTCCCTTGCTAACTTTGACACTGGATTCAAGCAAGCCGAGCTGAAGACGGCTGGAATGCCAGAAACCGTTCCTCAGAAGCTTGTTTCCGGTCCAGGGAAGACATGGCTTGGCAGTTTGGGCTGGACTGTTCCCATGAGGCACAGGGTCAGACTGATTTGCATATAGCCATGTCTGAACTGGGGTGGCAGAGTGGGCTAAAGAACGGTGATGAATTAAACCCAGATCTTTTGACTGGGTGTGAGTGTTTGATTGATTCAGATGCTCTGTCCATCACCACCCCCTTTTGTACCGCTTTTGGCCGCCATAAGTGTGGCAGGGTATGTTCAGACGTGAGTCCCTTCCTCACTTTGCCACTGGATTCAAGCAAGCCGGGCTGAAGACGGCTGGAATGCCAGAAACCGGTCCTCAGAAGCTTGTTTCCGGTCCAGGGAAGACATGTTTTGGCAGTTCGGGCTGGACTGTTCCCATGAGGCACAGGGTCAGACTGATTTGCATATAGCCATGTCTGAACTGGGGTGGCAGAGTGGTCTAAAGAACGGTGATGGATTAAACCCAGATCTTTTGACTGGGTGTGAGTGTTTGATTGATTCAGATGCTCCGTCCATCACCACCCCCTTTTGTACCGCTTTTGGCCGCCATAAGTGTGGCAGGGTATGCTCACACGTGAGTCCCTTGCTCACTTTGCCACTGGATTCAAGCAAGCCGGGCTGAAGACGGCTGGAATGCCAGAAACTGGTCCTCGGAAGCTTGTTTCCGGTCCAGGGAAGACATGGCTTGGCAGTTCGGGCTGGACTGTTCCCATGAGGCACAGGGTCAGACTGATTTGCATATAGCCATGTCTGAAATGGGGTGGCAGAGTGGGCTAAAGAACTGTGATGGATTAAACCCAGATCTTTTGACTGGGTGTGAGTGTTTGATTGATTCAGGTGCTCCGTCCATCACCACCCCCTTTTGTACCGCTTCCTCTTCACGCTGCATCATTGAACCCGCCACCACAGACTCCAGCTACCGTCCACCGGTGTCGGAAGCACCCCCTGCGCAGCACCGGACCTGGTTAAGCTTGGGAACTGGAGCTCATGAAAGAGGGACGACAGCGGTCCCACGTGCGTGCCAGGGTGTGGGGGGTGCGGTCTGGCACTCTGCTAGCGGCACTGTCCCGGCACATCCCACTGGGAGTCACATGGATTGGCGTCTGGGGAGGCGGCAGGGATCATATAGCCACTAGTGGCCCACTACAAAGCTGGCACCGGGACCTACCTCTGTTCCCATTGAACCCGGGCCCCAGGACTGGAAAGGATTTTGAGTTGTGGTCGGTGGTGGGCCATGTGAGTGGGGATCCGCGCAGTGAGAGGGGGAGCCGCAATGAAGCCAAGAAAAGGGGTGGCGAATGGCCCCGCGGCTCCTAGCCAACGGGCTGCGTCTCGGTTCTCCCCTGGACCAAGACCAGAGCACCCGATACTGTTGCACAGACTGGTGGATTGGGGTAGGCGAATAGGCGCCGAAGTGCCCCTGTGGAGAACAGTGAAAGCACTGCACCCTGCGATTCGCTGCATAGATAGCCCCAACAGCTGAGACGAGGTTTCACAACTGCGGTACTTGATAGACCCGGCGCCTGTCCTACCCCCTCGGAGCCGAGCCAGCATCTACCCCCAGCACTCGGGGATGAATAGCTACTGGGGGCCATCTGCATCTGCACCCTTCTCATATCAAGACGGCGGGCTGGAGAGGCGGCGCCCTCTGACTCCTATTTCAGGAAGAGACCACTGCATCGCGGCACTGGACCTCTGGGCATTTTTCACTGACTGACTTACACCGCACTCACATCGGCCCAAAGAGTGCTGGGGAGCATGTCCAGATCCAGAGGCATGAAGCCAAAAACTCTCAAAGACATCTTTAGCCAGCCTGGCCTCAAGATGGCCTCCACGATGCCTGCTACTGGACCGGAGAAACCCTCTGGGAGCACCGGGGATAAACCCATTACGGAGTCATTCCTGGAGTCACTCTTTCCTACACCCTGAGAGGACATCCAGTCAGTGAAAACAGAACTCACTACTGAACTTAAGTCCGGAGAGATGTTGACAATATTGGCGAGCAGGTGGCCACGTTGGAGGAGAAGAGTGACACCACTGTCTCTGACCTGACGACTCTCCAACAGGAGGTCATTAGGTTACAGGACCAGCACATAGACATGCAGCTACACCTGGAGGACATTGAAAACCACTCCTGCACACACAACATAAGGATCCGAGGAGTGAAAGTGAAGGACGACACTCGCAACCTATTTTCTTTTGCCACCAGTCAAGCACATATTGGGTGACTCCTTTGCGGTGGACGTCATACTGGACAGGGCCCACCGGGTGGGCCCACCCTGCGGCCCCAGCGCTCCACCGGCAGACATACTGGTGTGTGTCCAGGACTTTAAGACCAAAGAATCCATTCTATTGAAGGCAAGGGCAGCCACCCGATTTCCTACCGGGTAATTTCCCCGTGCTCTATCAAGATCTGGCTCTGACCACGCTGCAAAGACGTTGGCAATTTCGTCCAGTGACGGAGCACCTTTGAGGGTTGGGAATCTCCCATTCCTGGGGTCACCCTTTCTGATTGATATTCCAGCACGGTGGCAGGCTACAGCAAATCCACTCCCTGCAAGAGGCATGCAGGCTTTTGGGACTGATACCACCCAGTGAGGAGGAGGACACTGGGGGTTCCAATTTGGGGCCTGAGACCTCACCATCGGGCTGGTCCCGTCAGAGCAGGAGACGGCGCTTGAAGAAACCGGCAGCCTCGGATATTGCTCGTGGCCAACGGAAGGCCCTGTCTGTGGTGGCAGAGGCACTGGTGGGGGAAGACTCCGCCGACACGTGAAGACACTAAGGGGGCCATTAGGATGATGGGCGGACATTGTCCGCCCGCCATCTTATCAGATGACGGGACCGCGGCCATAAGGGTGGGGGTCCCGTGGGGGGTATTAGCATGCGCCCGCCACAGTGGTGGGCGCATCCTGCATTTTTAACATTGTGGCGGGCGGTGCTCTCAGCACCGCCCGCCGCAATGCTAAAAATGCTTGTCGTGCATGTGCATGCACAATGTGGCAGGCACCGCGCGGTGCCTGACATGTTGTGCCTGCACATGTAGGGGGGTACCATAGGTACCCCCCATGTGCCTCCCCCACCCCCCTACATCCTGGGGACCCGCATTGGGCCCCCAAACAGAAAGACCTCATGCCGAAAGGCACCATCCCGCCCTCATTCTAATATGGTTGGCGGTATCTCGCAGACACCGCCACCATAGGAAAGCACTTTTTCCGCCGGTCGACTTCGCGACCGGCGGAAATGCGGCAGACGGACTGTCCATCCGCCGAGGACCCCCAGCCATCCTAATGTGGCGGGGGTCATTTTGTTGAGAATGGCAGGCGGATTGCCCCCGCCGGCCCGGCAGTAGCTACCTCCAGCCCGGCGGGGGCAATCTGCCCGCCATCCTAATGGGCCCCTAAGTTGGGATTCTGTTTTTCTTCCTCTTTAAGCTTCTTTGCAGTTCCTTGGGGGGTGGTGGGAGGAGAAGTTATCCGCGATGACCTTGATGGTGATATCAGTTGTCCTGGGACAATGGACTTTATCTATGGACTATTGTTTGTTCAAGTTTTTTTAGGGGGTTTTATGTTTGGGTTCCCTCGTTCACCTCCCCTACTTGCCCCTTGGAGTTGCCCAACCCTGCAGCCCGGGGGCTTGCACCCTCCTTTCTGCTGCACATACTGGCTAATTGCTCATGCCACGCTACACCCCACTTGCTGTTCCCTAATGCAGTTTGATCCCATTAAAGTCCTCACACTCATGATAAGGGGCTTAAACAACCCCATTAAATGCAGGGCCGTCCTTCATCTACTGGAGCAATCCAAAGCAGACATCTGCCTTCTCCAGGAGACCCACCTCCTCACGAAGGACCACAACAGATTGAGGTCCACGGCATTCCCCATCCAATTATTCTCCTCTAACACTTCAAAGTCAGCAGGGGTGGCTATTCTGGTCTCTCGGTCCTTCCCAGGTAGGGTCTTGCGGAAGGAGGCTGAGATTAAAGGTCGCCTACTCACATGCCAGCTTACACTTGGGAATCTGACCTTCGTGGTAGGTTCCGTATACGCCCCTAATGAAGGGTAAATCAAATTTCTCCTCAATGCCCTTATTGAAGTGGCTGCAACGCCCAATAGACACTTATTACTGGGAGGGGATCCTAACATAGTCTTCGATAATGTGATGGACCGCTAGTGCCAAAGAATGACACAGGTAGGGGTATTGACACTAGCGTGGCAGACACACCTCCGGGACCTGGGCTCTCAGACCTATACGCCACTTACACCCGCACTCACGTAGCTACACTTTCTACTCAGGCGCTCACAAAACCTATGAACGCCTAGACTACTTTCTCTGCTCCACCTCACTACTGACACATGTGATATATGCGCAGATCCTGATAGCCTCCCTCTCCGATCATTCCCCTGTCCTTGCCATGTTCCAACTGCCACGCTCCTCGCGTCCTCTCAGACACTGGAGCCTGCGCGATACTCTGCTACACAAGCCAACAGTGTTTGATCAAATCCGGAAGGCCATTACCGACTACAACGCCCAGAATGCTAACCTAGACACCTCCCTAATGACCCAATTGCTGGCCTTAAAGGCAGTCGTTTGTGGTGAATTTATAGCTATATCCTCTGCTCAAAACAGGGAACGGAGTTGTAAGCGAGCGGAGATCACGCGGAGAGTTGCGGAGCTTGAACAGCTGCATCAGAGAATGGGCGCATCCAGGGCCTGGCGTCAGCTATGTGAGGAAAGGAAGCAATTGGCGGGCCTTGATCAAGACAGGGCGGAATATGCGGCTCTCAGGTTTCGGCACTCCTATTACACCAGAGGGAACAGGTGTGGCCATCTCCTGGTGAACAAGTTACGTGAGGTTAGGCAGCGCCAGGGAGTTCAGGGTATTCGGTCGCCCGCAGGTGGAGTTGTTACGAAGGATGCGGAGATAACTTAAGTATTCTGCAATTTCTATGCAGACCTATACAAGGGGGACTCGCTAGATAACCTCCATAGTGCAGGATATATTGCGGCAGCACAGGTGCCCTCCCTATCCCAAGTGCAGGCTGAACACGTAGATAGAGCGATCCAGACGGAACAGGTGATATCGGCGATCTCCCATCTCAAATTGGGCAAGTCACCGGGACCTGACGGTTACATGGCTGCCTTTTACAAAACCTTTTGCAACCAAATAGCTCCTGCCCTGACAGCCCTATTCAACACGTTTGAACAGACAGGTACCATCCTGGGAGACATGCTCGAGGCGGCGATAGTCGTGATTCCAAAACCAGGGAAAGATAAAACTGAGTGTAGCACCTACAGGCCTATATCTCTTGTAAATGTGGACATTAAGTTGTACACTGGCACCCTAGCGGCCAGCATGGGGCCAAACATGATCCAACTGGTGGAGCTGCACCAGGCCAATTTTATCCCACAGAGGCAGACTAGTGACAACACTAAACGCATTCTACATTTAATAGAAAAAGCTTCCCGTATTCAGGGAGAGTACATGCTCCTGCCCATTGACGCGGAGAAGGCCTTTGACCGGGTGCACTGGCCCTATATGGAGATGGTACTGATGGCCGCAGGACTCGGTGAGAAATTTCCTAATCGTATTTTGTATTGTTACCGTTCTCCCATGGCAACGGTCCGAGTCAATGGTCACACCTCTTCCCGATTTCCCATTGGCAGGGGCACCCCTCTATTACCCCTTCTCTTCGCGCTCTGTATGGAGCCCCTGGTGCTTAGAGTGCGATGGCGGCCACTCATAACAGGGATCAAGTTTGGGGGGACACACATACCATCAGTCTATACGCTGACGACATCCTTCTCTCCCTGTCGGATCCGATCACATCTTTGCGCTCCCTCTTCATAGAGTTGGACAGCTTTGCACATAGATCAGGCTTTGAGATAAACATAGGCAAATCCATGGCCCTTAACATCTCCCTTTCCTCGCACACTCTTACTTCTATTCAGGAGGAACACCCAATTCAGTAGGCCTCCACTGCGATCCCCTACTTAAGCATTCAATTAGCCTCTACCATCCCCACTACCATTGCCATTAACTATGCCACTCTCCGCACTCATATCCACACAGAACTGAACAGATGGAAACACTGCATGATGTCCTGGCTGGGAAGAATAGCAGCCACCAAGATGACCATCCTCCCCCAGATCTTGTACAATTTTCAGACTCTTCCCCTTAGTCCCCCATTCGGCTGGATCCAACGGACTCAGAGGGATTTATTGCTCTTCATTTGGCACGGCCGTAAACCCCGCTTCCGACACCAGATAGCAATTCTCCCACCTGAAAAGAGGGGGAGTGGGAGTGCCAGACCTCCAGCTATATTTTCACGATGCCCAGCTTAGATATCTTGTGGAGTGGCAGCAGTTAGACTCAGAGAAACATTGGCTATTTCAGGACCAAGCAGTGGCGGGCAGACCACTGCAAGGTGTCCCCTTCCTTCGTAGGCAACATCGCCCACCTAATCTGTATGCCTTATACATCATGAGTACTATCATGGATTCCTGGGATCGCACCAATGTCACTACCCAGTTGAACACTTTCCCATTGCCCCTCACACCAATAGTCGACAATCCAGACTTTCACCCAAGCACTGACACTAGATCCTTTCAGAACTGGCACGCCTCCTCCTGTAGGTCCCTAGGTCACCTCTTTGATTTAGATGGCATTATGTCCTTCCCCCATCTCAGGGAACACTATGGTCTCTCGGAGACCCAGCGTATGTCATACCTCCGAATTCGGCACTGGGCTTTACACCCACAGATCAAACCGCAAGCACAGCGTCTACTGACCCCGTATGAGAAATGGCTGGTGACACGCACCTCCGATAAGAAAATAATTTCCGACTTATATAAAATGCTTCTAGCCAACGCCACGTATACATATAATGTAGGCCGTGCACACTGGGAGCGAGATCTGGGAATATCCTTAAGCCACAAGGAATAGGGAAGGTATATACCACAGGGTCAGACACTCAGTCTACCACATGCGACTCACGGAGACCCTAACAAAGATTGCCAAGTATTGGTACTATACGCTGGAGCGGATGCACCACTTTGACACCCGGTGCAGCAACCCTTGTTGGTGGGAATGCGGGAGGTGGGCACACTGGAACACATACTATGGAGCTGCCCCTGTCTGCAACCCTACTGGTCCCAAGTCCTGGATTAGATTGACCTACACCTCGAGACGCAGCTCCCACGATTCCGTTTATACATCCTTCTGGGGCTACCCAATCCACTGACATATACACTCAAATCCCGGAGGGGTAGACCGTTTGCGATAGCGCTGGGGTTTGCTATACAGAATATCTTGATACATTGGCGCACCACTCTGCTTTCTACACATACTGGTTGACTCCAGAGGCTTTGGTTGTTGTTGGGTATGGAGAAACTCACTCTTACGCTGGCCGGTAGAGGGTCGGAATTCACGAAATGTGGTGGCCCTTCTTCACGCTATTGGTGTCTGAATTCCGGGAGTTGACTTGTCCACTGTACCTTCGACTGCTTCGACTCCCAGATACACAAATTTCAGATAGCGCTCCCAGAAAAAAACGCAAACGGCAACGTTAGACACCGAGCCTCTTCACCTGTCTCCTTCCCTACCTTTTTCTTTCTTTTTCCATTTATTTTCTCCTTCCCTGTCAGCTTCAGGTGGACGAGGGGTGGGGGGGGGGAGAGGGAGGATTTCATGTTGTTCTCCTTTCTGCGTTATTGCTTTGGCCCGCTCCATGCTACTTACCTTTGGTAATATTATGCATCGCGACTTCAGTAGCACCACAACGTTCTCACTGAGTAGCTGAGGGCTTTGTGCTTATGTATGTTCATAAACCATTCAATAAAAAGATTTAAACCAAGTTCAAGTTCAAAAAACAACTTTATTTCGATTCATAACGAATCATAAAAAGCACATAGACACAAAATGCATAATTAAGGGGTGCAGTTACATAAAGTTCATATCACTGTTAAGATTGAACAATTAAAATATTTACAAATTTTAAAAAATACAGCAATTTTTCAATAGTTCCATAAATTATCGCCAATACTGTTATATTATCTATTTCCGGAACGTTTTTTGAGGCGAAAAGCAGCTACCAAGAAATTTGCGACACTGAACATTGTTAGTGGGGGAATCTAACTTTTTTAAATAAAATAGAGCAGGCTTGGCTTGGACAAACCCCTTGTTTTTAAGCAACGGGACAATGTACTTTTTCCTGGGCAGGGCATATATACTGCAAAAGAACATAAAATGTATGGTGTCCTGCAGAGAAAAACTATCACATTTGCAGACCGATAAATCCTCGGGCTTAGCCCACACCTTAGAGTCATTTAACAGGAAGTGAATCTGGTTAAGTCTTAGTTTGGTTAATAACCAGCGATGTAACGGAATTGACACTACCGTTAAATAGGGTTCAATGGCCAGTGTAGTTTTAGAAGTATAGTGCTCCCTCACAGTGGGTTTCACAAGCTCACAGCTCTCCCGCTCTATTTCTCTCATTTTAATAAAGGTCGCTTTGAACCATTCCAGGTCATCTTTAACAATGCAGTCCGGTTTGTAGAAAAGATCTGGGCGGCCCAGGGAACTTAGAATTTTTTTAATATATGCAAGCCACGGGATGTTTTTCATATTGTCCAAGAGTAAGCAGTCCCTCATGATTGTGTGGTTCAGGGTTAAGTTAGAGTTCAGCCACGTTTTTAACCACATCAAAATTGGGGACTGTTTGATAATGTCACTTATATACCCCTGGCCTAATTCCATATGAACGGAGAAAGTGGCTGTAGATTGAGGCAGACCTAAGAGCATTCGTAAAAATGTGTTTTCTTCCACCTGGATTGCTTCTACATTGTTGGTATAACCCCAAATGGAAGCCCCGTACCTTGCTACTGAGATTGATTTCGCTCTATAAAGTGCCAGCATTGCTTCCGTGGGTTTACCACCCAGACGTTTTGAAAAACCGACGATGGCAGCAGCTGATCTTTTCATGGCGTTGATTTTGACAGTAATTTGAGGTGCCCACGTGCCCTTATCGTCGTAAACTACCCCCAAATAGGTAAAAGTTCTGACGCTAGAAATTGGTGTATTGGCACAAAAGAAGGTCTTCAAATCCTTATTTTTTCTCCCACCCACAGCCATAACATGTGACTTGTCTGTGTTTATTTTTAAATCAAGGGAGGTCATAAAGACATCGAAGGCTGTCAGTAGTCTTTGTAGCCCAAGGGGAGTGCGTGCCACGAGCACGGCGTCATCCGCGTAAAGGAGGACCAGGGTGGGCAGTCCGCCAAACCAGTGTGGATTCAAGGTGGTTAATATAAAGTGTGAATAACATTGGGGCGAGGATGCACCCCTGTCGCACCCCTCTAGTGGACTTGAAGCCAGCAGTACAAGCTCCCTCCTGTGTCATCCTGATGGAGGCTTCTAGGTCCCGGTGTGCCTCGGCCAGAAAATAAACCAAGGAATGGTCCATCCCCAGGTCCAGGAGGATTTCCCACAGCCTAGTTCTCTGGGTGTACTGATTAACAGCTACCTTCATCTTTATCATATGAAATCTTTTTTATTGATGTCATAACTACAATTTAACCATTGCTTAGTTACCATTCTTGCTTTCCTCAAATTTGACTGAAAATGCACCATTTGCCCACTCTTAAAAAAAAAAGTCCTGTTGGGAGAAGCCCCCCAAACCCCCTTATGACATTCAGGCTCGCTCACTATTCTTGCTTGCCACAGGGCACTCATCCCGAACTTTTACCCCCCACTCCTTTCAAATATCACCTGCCACCACTCCCACACAGACATTCACGTACCAATTCACATACCCAAATAACTACTCACTTACCCACACAGATACACACACAGCCACTGAAAAGCTGAGAAAAGCACTTACACACCCACTCATACAGCCACAGAGCTACTCACATACCTACTCACATACCAACACAGTTGCTCACACACCTATTTCCACACCCATACAACCAGTCACTCCCCACTCATATACCCACAGAGCTACTCACACACACACATTTGCATACAGCCACTCACACCCATGCAATTACTAAACACTCACTCACACACCCATACAACCACTCACACAATGACTCATTTACCCATATTACCACTCACACAGCCATTTACACACCCAGTCACACATTCACACACCTATCTAGTCTGTGACACAACTACTTACACAGCCAAACACCTGCTAACTCACCCAGTCACACACTCACAACCTCACTCAGCTACAGATATCCCTACTCACACATCCACTTAGAGACCCATACAGCCTCTTATACACCAATTTACACAACATCAAAACCACTGACAGACCCACTCACATACCAATACAGGCACACCCAAACTCTCTTACATACCCATGTGGCTAGTTATACACCTACTGTATTAAATGTGTTGTTGAATTACATAAATGGTGTTAGTTGAGGAAAACCCATTGCTACTATGTGTTGAATGTGTGCTTTTGGTATGGGATCCGTGATGCTCAAAGCACTAAACTATGACCCACAATCCACACCATGACTATTTTGAAAGGAAGGGGTAGCAGCACAGAAGAGAAGGCTGCAGTAGACCGAGTCCGTTTTGAAGATGAAAGGGAGCTAAAATTGAGGAAAGCATGTAGAATATAAAAGAACATATTTCATTTGATGGGTGGAGTAGAAAATAAAAGAACATATTTCATTGGATGGTGGAGATGTGCATGGAGTTAAAATTAGGTAGTTATTTGGAGAAAAAAGTAACTACATCTGTGATTGTTTTTGAATTAAAAATATATATATATGTGTTAGGAATATGCTTGAAATTACAACCAGTCAACCTCAACTCCTACAGTTTAATTTGAAGGTAGTATGCTGATTACATAAAGTAATGTGAATATTTCAACTTAGTGGTAGGTAGGGAGTCCGTTAACATGGTCACGATGAGCATAGAGCTCAAAGAATATGTCAGAAGGGAACAGACATTACTGCACTGTGAAATGCAAAAACACTGGTTTAGAAATATTGTTAATTAGGAAGTGTTCTGCTTTTAATTGAGTAGTTTTTACAAAGTATTACATAAATACAAACTATTAATAGTAGATTGTTAAATGCTTTCACGAGCTTCTGTGGTGATACGCAGATCCACCATGAACTTACATGAGTGCCGCACTGTATCTGCAGATATAATCTACCAAATTGGGCTTCTACCCAGGTAACATGGAAAGGGCTAAAATAAAATAAATTACTGACTGTTCAGAAGTGTATAACAAACATAAAAGATGAGAGGAAGCCTGTGATTTGTTAACTACAGAAGTACAAGTAAGAGCACACGGTGAAAGGTAGCAATTTTAGCTGCTTTTGTACTGAGAGTGGAGGATTGTCATAGTCCTGACTTGAAATTTCCAATGAGAACAGATGCTTACAGAAACAGAAATTAAAGTTGGAGAAAAGCAAAGAGCTTTTACATGTATGTTAATTAGGTTGTAGTATAAAAAAGAATATTTGGAGAAAAATTATAAGTATATATAAGATGAAAGAAACTGTGTAGTTTCTGGCCACTTTACTTAGGAGGTAAAATAGAAGGGAGCTTAGATGAGAACATTAACTGAAAATATAGCAAGCAGAAAAATAGAAAGGTATACTGAACATATAGTAATTTTATGAAACCAGTATAAATTAATGTGTTTGAAATTATATGTGGGTCTCTTCTTGTAGTATGCAATTTAATAGTACGCAATTTCAAACCCACTCACACAGTCAGGCAGGCACTTACATACCCAGTTACACTCCCACAAAAGCAATTATGTACCCACCACTCATATAACCAGACAGTGAGTGCCAAACTCAGTCACACACCCATAAAACCATTCACACACACATGCACTCATCAATACATACTCTTACTGTTGGACTTGGCCTTTTTGCAGGATAATCCCAGAACGTTTGGCCTTCCGCCTGTATTTTTTCTGACCAGTTTTTGGTTGTTTTATGACTCTGGGTACTTTATCACTCCTGATCCGTGCTAAAGTGCAAATGCTCTCTCTTGAAAACTTGATAAGATTGGTCTACACCTGTTTGGTATATTTAATTTACCTGTAAGTCCCTTGTACAGTGCTATCCCTTATGCACAGGGCTTGTAATTAAATTCTGCTGGTAGGCTGGCAGTGTTGCTTGCACCACTCACTTAATTAGCCTTTCAAACCGATGTGAGGCCTTTGCCACTGCAGGGCCTGCACTTGCAGTTCACTGCCACAGTGACATGGTATGGTAAGTGGTTGCCACTTCTCCAACTCCCCCTTTACTACATTTAAGTCACCCCTAAGGTAGGCCCTAATTAGTCCTGTGGGCAGGGTGCTGTGTAGGTAAAAGGTAGGACATGTGCCTTAACTGTGTGGCATGTCTTGGTAGTGACAAACGGCCTATTTGGTTTCTCACTGCTGTGAGCCTGCCCTCTCATAAGATTGCTTTGGGTATTCTCTGATATGTGCTTCAGATGTAATTCCTGACATGATAGGGTTAGCTGGACCATGTTTTTGAAATTTCTGGAATATTATTGATAAATCCTGCTTATTGGTGAAAGCAGATTTATTATTACTATTCCAGAAATGCCACTTTTAGAATTCAGCATTTCTGTGTGCTTATGTGTCTTTGTGCCCTTCCTGGATGTGTATTGACCATCTGATTCTGACTGACAGGAGAGAGGGGATGTGCATTCACTCTAGACAGTCACAAGGGGGGTTGAGTTGTGTCCTGCCTTTCGGGGGGTGACTCAGCGCTGGGCTGAATATACCACGGCTGAATTTAGAGTAGCTGGAGGAGTTGCACCTCCACTGGAATAGGGCTGTGCTTGCCATCCACGATTCTGGCTCCAACCCCCTGTGGTGTGTCTGCGGGTTGGACTGGAAATGTGAATGAGGGTGATGTGTACAGGGGCTGTGGTCCTATGATTTGGAGAAGACACTGTGTGGACTTGGAACAAGATGCTGCTGGGTCTGTATGCTGCCCCAGAGGAGTGCTGGGCTACCAGGGAACCACCATCTGGACTGCCTGTGTATGCTGGCCTGAGCCTGCTTCCTGCTTGGGCCCCCAGTGATCTTCCATCGCTTAGTGGCTTGCTCAGTCTGATTTAAAACAGGACATAGTGAGCGCTGTGTTCTTTGCCCCGTTTATATCTGCAGCACGTGTCGAGCACTGGTCATGTCCTGGAGAGCGCTTTTCCTTAACTAAAGTTAATTATGTGCTCTGGAGACTGGGTGCTTAGGTAGCCTTGTTCTATTACCGGCCCTCTGATGGAGCAGGCTCCAGTATGAATTAATGTCTTTGAAATTAGATGTGGGTGTTTGCTTGTAGTATTTAATTTAATAGTATGTCATTTCTACCAACTCACACATTGAGGCTCTTACACATCCAGTTACACTCCCACAAATGTGGTATTCAGACAGAATATCGAGTTGCAAATATCGACTTACACAAATATCGCGATGGAAATATTATGACACAGAAATATCGACAGAAAGAATATCGTCGTCAAGAATATCGAATTTAAGGTAAGAAATATTGTTTTTAATAATATAGAAGTCATTAATAGAGTTTACAAAAATACAGTTGTTTAAAATATAGATTTGTTTAATTAGTCTTCTGTGTTTTAGTTTACAGTCTAAATGCATGTGATGTATGCTTTTTGTATAAGTATTGTTTATGTTTTTAATACAAGTGTTACATTTTTAGTAGTTATCAATTTCAATTTAATTAAATGTAGTGTTCTTTAGTTCCTTAGCGTGTTGTGGGTTTATAATGGAATAGGTTAGAAAGTAATTTAATTTGAATAAATTAATGATTATTTTGTATTTATTAATATTTATTTAATGCATATTTTACAGTCTTTATTTGTAATTATTTATTAATTGGTTGTTAATAAATATTAATTGATAATTAATTATGGTAGTTTTGTAATTTCTTTTCGGTGTGTGTTGTGGGGTTTATGGGGGAAAAGGGTTGGAAGTAATTGACTTTTGAATAATTATTAATAAGTTGTTCATTTATATTAATTATTTGATTGAAATTTAATTATGTAAATTGTCTGAGTAATTTTAGGTGCTGTTTGTGGGGTTTATATGGGTAAGGGGTGGGAAGTAATTTATGTTTAATTATTAATAAGTTGATAATTAATATTAATTAATTAATTAATATTTTATTATGGTCATTGTTTATATATTTTGTGTGTGGCTTTTACTTTTATATGGTAAAGGGTGGGGAGTACATTAATTTTACTTACTTTATAATTAGTTGTTAAATACTATTTGTTTTTTAATTGAAAATAAGTTTTAATTGTATAATCAATTCTAATACAGTTTTATTTTAGCTGTAGTTTGTGGGGATTAAAGGGGCAAAGTGTGGGAAATATATTCATTTTTATGAGTTTTAATTTGTTTTTTAATTAATAATATGTCTTTAATTGGTAATTAGTTATGTTAATTATGTAAGTACATTTATTTTTAAAATGTAGATGTGGGTTGTGCATTGTGTGGTGTTATAGGGTAGGAAATAATAAACGTACATGTATTAAATAATTGATGTTTTTGTTTCTAAATATTTTATTATGAAAAATATTTATTTGTTTGAAAATTATTTTTTGTTTATTTAATATAATATTTAAAGTTATTTGTCATATGCTTTTAACATTATAATATATTTTAATTTGTAATATGACATATATTTGTATCTTAATTTCTAATATATTTCTTTATGTATTTTGTTTTTTTAAATATTTTAGTTTTTTTAATAAGTTGTTTGTTTTTCTTTTTGAACCGACTGGAGTGAGAATATTAATTGTTACGTCTCCGCAATCCAAAATCTTCCCTACTGCTGCACTCACTGGAGTGGGAATAGTGATATTTACCCCTCCGCTATCCAACACTTTCTCTACTGTTGCACTCAATGGCGTGGGAATAGTAATTTCTACCTCTCCTCTGTCCAAAATTTTCCCTACTGTTACAATTATTGGACTGGGCTTAGTAGATTTTATCCCTCCACAATCTAACAATTTTCCTACTACTGCACTAACTGGAGTGGGAATTCCTTGATGTAGAAGTATGTGTTCAAAATAATCACCTGACAACTAAACTCCATAGAAAGGAGACGGCTGGTAACAGTTTGTTGTTTGCGTCAAGCACGCATCCTTACAGCCTTATCCAAAGCATCCCATATGGGG
This sequence comes from Lissotriton vulgaris, assembly GCF_964263255.1. Classification (NCBI taxonomy): domain Eukaryota; kingdom Metazoa; phylum Chordata; class Amphibia; order Caudata; family Salamandridae; genus Lissotriton; species Lissotriton vulgaris. The sequence goes on from NC_141694.1 coordinate 1,212,314,765, forward strand.
AATGTATTCGTGCTAAAAGGAACAGCAGTACAAAGGCGGAAATTGAGAAGGAAAAAATTGTCATGTGTGATAGATTCAAACAAAGGGGATATGCTCAAAAGGTAATTAAAAGAGCTGAGAGAAAAGTGGATGAGTTGGATAGAACAGCACTTTTAAATCCCAAGATTAGAACAGACAACAAAGATAATCAGGTCAGGTTCATTACAACATACTCAAGTCAAGCATTTGAGGTACGCAAGATCCTCAAACAAAATTGGCATATATTAAAAACAGATCCTGTGCTAGATAAATGCCTACATGAAGCCCCACAAATAACTTTTAGGAGAGGGATGTCCCTAAAAGATGAACTGAGTCGCAATCAGACAGGAGGGCATACTAAGGAACGGTCGAATACGCAGTCAGGCTTTTCATGTTGCATGCATTGTAAAGCATGCACTTATAGCAAAAATTGTTCAAAAATAAAAGTACCTAATAGTGACAGGGAATTTGCTATTAGAGGAAATTATGATTGCAACACAGAACTGTGTGTATACTGTTTAATTTGCTCTTGCAAAAAATTGTACATTGGGAGTACAAAAAAGAAAGCTAAAATGAGAGTCTTGAAGCACAAACGAGCAATAAGAAATAATAATGAGTTATACCCGGTAGCTCGCCACTTCAAGACGTACCACAATCAGAATGACAAACTGTTAGCTTTTGTTGTCTTAGATGCGATCAAACCTCTAAGAAGAGGAGGGGACAGAGAACATCAACTAAGAGTCTTGGAGTCGAAATATATAATAGATTTTGAGACTCTTATGCCGGTAGGCTTAAACTCAAGTGAGGAATTACAGTCCATCTCGGATAAATTGTACTGTATTAAGTCAGTGGTACTGAGTAGTGGCCCTTTAGAGACGTTCTGTATATAACTGTTATGTATAATGTTTTTAAAAGTATGATATATTTAATAATTTTATCGTTTTTGTAAATGAAGTTTTGAATTTGTATTTAGAGCACGTTTGTTATTTTGTCTTTTTCATTAGGACTTCGAATCATTGGTTTCTGAAAAGAAATAATGTTGTTGAGACCGTCAACTAAGATCTTCTGATACATATGGAAAATCTAGACTGATTATGAAAAGATGTGACATGTACCTTTGAATTATGTGGGCAAAACTGCAATCAAATGAAATAATATGTGTTGTTATTAATGCCCACTTGGGCGACACAAGCGCACGCTGTATTTGAGATTAACTGTTTGATTTAATGAACTGCAAATACATCTGACTCTAATCAATGTTATAAGTCGTTAGTCATTACAAGATGGCGACCGTATTCTCCAACTGTTTGAAACCGTGTAAGTCCTATGTTTATTACGATCACTGGGTGTATGTAAATGGAAGTATGATGTGCAAACCTTACCGTGACCAAGCCTTACGGCGAAACGCGTCGGTTTGTGACCATCTGTTGCAAATAAAGGTCTTTTGAAGCATCCCGGAGTGTCCCTACTACTTTCTGAATCCAGGAGGTTTTTGTGTATGATATATATATATATATATATATATATACAAAGAAAATCCAAGTATTGACTGCCTCCACCAGATCGAGAGTTGCGTCGTCCCAATAGGACCCCTTGGATCGGGTCCCTCACACTTCCTTGCATAAACGACCACGCCAGGTGAGATTTTCACTATTTCTTTATTGCCGCTGCCAAACGCGTTTCGACTACACAGTAGTCTTGATCACTGGTTGTGATTAAAAAAGCGCGCGGCCATTTTAAAGAAAGTTTTTTTCATCATCACATCCGTCAGTGACCACATGTCAACTGACAGAAAGGACAGACTTCATTTTACCAATTCATTACCAAAACAGTATTTCTTCGCATTTCCTTTTACATAATTATACCGATTTGGTCAAAAAACGTGTATGTATTACAAATGGTTGCTTAAACACGGACACTTCATTGCTTTGTGTTAACATATCGTATTACGAGCTGTTTAAAGATTGTTTTTGCCACATTCAAAAAACTTTATCCACAGTGGCACATATTGACAAAGAGACAAAGCACCTTGCCAGCGCTTATCACCAATTTGATGATGAGAAGTCGAAAAATTTAGCCCATGTGGGCATACCCAAATATCTGTCGGATTAACAAGATACTTCCGATTTACCTTTAGGCTTAAAACATTACACACTTAGTTTCATCACAACTCGTCTTACAAAACATTGCAGAAATTAATAAAGCTCCAGTGAGCGAGCACTTTGGTTGTCCTTTACGCAAAGCAAACCAAGATTGTTTTCAGTTGTTTCAGATCATGTTAGACCTGATCTATAAATACATTACACATTGTGCTGTCCATACACTAATCAAGGTGATCAAAATAAATTCATTATATATGAATATAGCAGACACTCCTTGTAAAACACTGAAGATATTAAAGGTGTCTATGCAGATCTTCTTCAATGTTAAGACCGTTCGGTTGCTTAGTATTGAGCTTGATTATATACATAGATTCTAATTTTCTCAACTTGCTCAGTCTATTCCCCCCTCTTTGGCTAGCTGGTATAGAGTCGATCACACAATATGTCAATCCTTTGGCATCCCCATTGTGCATCAACTCGAAATGCCTGGCTACAGGATAGGCCCTGTCAGCATTCTTAATTGCACGCAAGTGCTGCAAAATCCTTTTATGGACTTCATTGATTGTGCTCCCTACATACCGGAGCCCGCAGGGGCACTCAAGGATGTAGATAGCGTAATCAGTTTTGCATGTGTCTTTATGTTTAATTTTTTCCGTTCTGTTGGAAAGGCCTAATCTGTATTTGCTACAGTTCAGGCCATACTTACATGCCTTGCACTTTGTGCATTTTACAAAGCCATTTTTATCTAGCCAGGTTGTTTTGAGCTTGGGTTTTGTGAGCATGTTGGATACCAAACAATCTTTAAAAGATTTTGCTTTTCTGAATGTTACTTGTGGTCTCTTGGGGACTTCCCTCCCAAGCACGGGGTCATTTTTAATGATATGCCAATGCTTGTTGAGTATTCTTCTCACCTCAACATGTTGTCTGCTAAAACTTGTTATAAATCTGCATTGGTTCTCATTTAAATGCTCCTTTATACTGCCAAAGAGGATTTGTTCTCTCTTTTGCTTGGAGGCTTTCTGTATTCCTTCTGCTATCCAGGTGGTGGGATAGCCCCGTTCCTTAAATCTAGTACTCATGACTGTTAATTCTTTTTCTGTTTCTGTAAGAGTACTACAGTTGCGCATGACTCTAAGGCTCTCTCCATATGGTATACTGCTCTTGAGGGCCATAGGGTGAAAGCTTTTAGCGTGCAACAGGGTGTTGCCACTGGTGGGTTTTCTGTACAATTTAGTTTGAATTTTGCCCTGTTCGACATACACTGTTAGATCTAGAAAATTAACACTATCTTTGCTGATGGTACTTGTAAAGGATAGGTTTAGCTCGTTCTTCTGAAGCTTAGATATAAAAGACTTCGCTTCTGACTCTGATCCTTTCCACACCAAAAATAAATCGTCGATAAAACGACTCCAGTGGACAATATTCTCCTCCCATTCCTTTTGGTACTGCGTCCGGACCACCTGCTCCTCCCACCAGCCCATATGCAAATTAGCATAGCTGGGGGCGAAGCAGGTGCCCATGGCAGTACCGCACGTCTGGTGGAATAGTTGACCATAAAATAAAAAATAATTACTGGTCAAACATTTTTCCACCATCCTCAGGAGCATTTGTGTATGTGACCACAGACTAATAGCTCTCGTGCCCAAGAAGTGTTTGACTGCACGGATGCCGTCCTTATGTCTGATGCTTGTATACAAGCTGGCCACGTCGATAGTGATCAACAGGTAGTCGTCTTCCCAGGGTGTGTCATATATTTTTTTCAGAAAATCACCAGTGTCTAACAAAAATGAAGGTAATGTTTTTGTCAATGGATTCAGGAAGGAGTCAACAAATTTAGAAGTATTTTCTAGTGCGCTACCTATCGCTGAAATAATAGGGCGTCCGGGGGGGTTAAACAAATCTTTGTGCACCTTTGGGATCAAATAAAATACAGGTGTAGTAGGCATATCTATTTTCAAGTACATAAACTCATCATGCGTCAGTAAAGAGGAGTCGTACCACTGTTTCAGCTCTGTGTTGAACAATGCATGACTATCTGTCATAGTTTTTTCTTCAACACGTACATAACAGGCTTTATCATCAAGTTGTTTGTATGCCTCTATTAAATATTTCTCTCTGTCCCAAAGGACTACATTGCCCCCCTTATCTGCATTGCGCACTATGCAATCATTACACTCCAATAGTTTCCTAATTAAAGCATAATATTCTCTCTGCTGTTCATTACTCGCTTTGTTTGGATTTAAGTTCTTACCCAACTTCTTCAGTTCATTGAGGACCAGTTCATTATAAACATCAACTGTATCCCTTGATGATGAAGGTGTGAAGCGTGATCTCGGTCTGAAGGGAGTTGGGGCATCTTGATGTATATTGATGTCTTCTTCCTGGGCAATGTTGTCAGCAAAGTCCTCAGGTTCCAAATCATGTGCTTCCATGTTCGTTGCTCTCAGTTCCATCATTAAATCCATGTCCTCCACTCTGAGGTTGTTCCCAATTGCAGTCCCCACCTGGGGAGCCTCAGTAGTCCTTTGCCTCGGGTTTGTAAGGAAATGCTTTTTAAGTTTGAGCAGTCTTATAAACTTAAAAAGATCAATGCGGGTTTGTACAAAATCCATATCAGCTTCTGGGCAAAATGAAAGGCCAAGTTCTAAGATCTTTTGCTCTTTCTCTGTCAATTGGATGTTCGTCAGATTAATGATTGTCCTGTTTTTAGTGGCATCTGTTATCAAAGTTACTTCTTCTTCTGTTTTTGATAACCTCTCCCGGCGTTTCTTCCCCTTCCGCCGGTTTGCCCTCTGCCTTTTCCTCCTGGTGGTTCTTGACTTACATTCTGTACTGGTGGCCTTTATATATATATAATACAGGCTCCTCCTCAGATCTCACAGTGCTATGAAAACAGCGCACGCCGGCAAACGAGGAAGACGGACCACAGGAATCAACAAAGGTAGTTTATTTACAGAAACACCACAGAGAACAGCTACGCGTTTCAGGCTACACGCCCTTGTTCACGCTGTAACATTGCCACAAAAGACATGCTATTTTATATTTGATGCCCTGTCTGCTTTCTACATCTATGAGTCCCAGCCAATGAGAACACTTGGTGTATTCAAACAGCAGCCCCGTGAAATGATTCATCATGACACATTCAGCACTTACCTGGCACTGATGAGGCACACGCCGTAACGCGTCTGCCAGACGCTGTAACAGTGGACATCGCGACATTGGCAAAAGTGCACCGGTGGCAATAAAATTCAGTTTGGCAACCCGAGCATGTGTCAGACCTGTTTTAACTGAAAGCAGGATTGGAGGAGTATGTGAGGCGGAGGTCGGCTCCGCAATTTCTGACACGCCCCTCGTTCAGGAGCACCGCAACATAACCAACAAACCTTTGACTTTGAGTGCTTAGAAGGCACATTGCGGCGCCCCCCCAGCCTGAAGTGTCTTGGAGGTACTGGGGAGAGGGAGCAGGCAGGCTGTCTGCTTAAAGGAATGCCCGGCTGTGATGATATTCCACCCGTTCGTTCCTGCAATTTCAAAGGAGCAGGCGAAGCATCAAATTCATTATCATGTGTGAAGATGGGTCACTGTACCATAATCTGACTGCTTGGTTTGTTTGTTCCACATTGCAGGACTTGGTGTACTGTGCCCGAGGTCTCGTGGTTGGGATTACAGCGACATTGATCATCGGCGGAACTTTCCCTGTCTGCTTTCTACATCTATGGGTCCCAGCCAATGAGAACACTTGGTGTATTCAAACAGCAGCCCAGCGAAATGATTCATCATGACACATTCAGCACTTACCTGGCACTGATGAGGCACATGCCGAAACGAGTCTGCCAGACGCTGTAACAGTGGACATTGCGATGTTGGCAAAAGTGCACCGGTGGCAATAAAATTCAGTTTGGCAACCCGAGCATGTGTCAGACCTGTTTTAACTGAAAGCAGGATTGGAGGAATATATATATATATATATATATATATATATATATATATATATATATATATATATATATATATATATATATATATATATATATATATATATATATATATATATATATATATATATATATATATATATATATATATATATATATGTAAAATACAGGCTCCTCCTCAGATCTCACAGCTCTATGAAAACAGGGCACGCCGGCAAACGAGGGAGACGGGCCACAGGAATCAGCAAAGGTAGTTTATTTACAGCAACACCACAGAGAACAGCTACGCGTTTCAGGCTACACACCCTTGTTCACGCTGTAACATTGCCACAAAAGACATGCTATTTTATATTTGCTTCATTATGTTGACCCCCACTTGTAGTGACATCACAAATCATGTGATTTGAAATAAAAACTGTAGAAATACTTTTGCTTGTAGTTTTAGCAGCAAGAAATTTAGCCTCAATGTAGCTATAACGTATAAGAGGATAAATCCCAATATACCAACATATGAAACAAAGTTGACAAAACATTATGACATACATTTTTTAAATAAATGTCAAAAACAACATCTAACTATTATTACATATGTAAATCAGGTTAGATGAATATTAACTGTATAAATACAATTTTGTAGCTGTACCTTAAGACTCTAAAACTAGGAGGGTCTTATATACATATCTTACATGTCAGGAATTAGTCAACAGTTGTAATCTTCATGTGCAAAAATACAAGCAAGCAGCAATAAGGTCGAAAAAAGTACAATAAAGTAGTGCAGATATATGTGCAAAGTAAGCAGCAAGAAAAGTGCAGTACTAACGAGATTAAGAGACAACATCATATTTATATTAGGAGCTTATCAAATCCCTGAGGTATAATCGCTATATAATATATAATATCTATGATTTTCATATATCTCTTAAAAACAATTAGTATCAAAAAGTGTCTAAAAAAGTATCAAAAGGTATCAAAAAGTTAAAACCCACAACCTAAAAAAATCTATAAATATATATGTAATTAATATATTTACACACCAAACATTTGATACACACAAGATATCATTTCAGTATTATAAACAATGCTCCCAAAAAAATATATATATATATATATATAAATATATATATACATACTATATAGAAATACAATACTGCAAATATATACATCAAGGAATAACACAGTCATCACAATAAACGTTAGAATAAATAGAGAAATACATAAGTTAATTGCAAACAGACAGAATAGTCACGTAACTATTAGACTGGCCATAAAACATATCATGATCCCCTACCCACTCGACCTTCAATAGGGAACCTAACTGACAGGGAGTATATATATGATATAATAGGGTACAGAGGACTCTAGGTACAATATATCCAGACTTTACAAAAAGTGATGTAATTCATCTAAATTATTTAGTCCATTAGGCCCACGGCTATCGAATTCAAGTATCATTCTAGTTTCAAATTGTCTTAATAGAGTTTCTCGGTCACCTCCTCTTTTTAATGGCAGTATCGCCCCCACTACGAAGTATTTTAAGCCAGACAGGTCATTATTATGAACTCTCCTGAAGTGGCGGGCAACCGGGTAAGCCGGATCATTATGTAAAATTGCCCGAAGATGTTGTAATATCCTGACATGCACCTGAAGTTTGGGGTGGTGGGGTGTGTGTGAGAGGTGGTTGGGGTGTCAGAGAGATCAGCACTACAACTCCCCATAGGCCCCCATGTCCACAGGGAGGGTGGTGGGGGTTGGGGGGTGTGAGAGACCAGCACTACAACTCCCCATAGGCCCCCATGTCCACAGGGAGGGTGGTGGGGTGTGTGTGAGAGGTGGGTGGTGGGTGTGATAGACCAGCACTACAACTCCCCATAGGCCCCCATGTCCACAGGAAGGGTGGTGGGGGTTGGGGGGTGAGAGACCAGCACTACAACTCCCCAGAGGCCCCCATGTCCACAGGGAGGGTGGTGGGGGTTTGGGGGGTTGAGACACCAGCACTACAACTCCCCATAGGCCCCCATGTCCACAGGGAGGGTGGTGGGGTGTGTGAGAGAGGTGGGTGGGGGTGTGATAGACCAGCACCAAAACTCCCCATAGGCCCCCATGTCCACAGAGAGGGTGGAGGGGGTTGGGGGGGTGATAGACCAGCACTACAATTTCCCAGAGGCCCCCAAGTCCACAGGGAGGGTGGTGGGGGTTGGGGGGGGGTGAGAGACAAGCACTACAACTCCCCAGAGGCCCCCATGTCCACAGGGAGGGTGGTGGGGGTTGGGGGGGGGTGAGAGACAAGCACTACAACTCCCCAGAGGCCCCCATGTCCACAGGGAGGGTGGTGTGGGTTGGGGGGGTGAGAGACCAGCACTACCACTCCCCAGAGGCCCCCATGTGTCATCCCAGAGCAAGATTGAGTCATCACACCATTTGCTGACCACTGCATCTCCTCCTGCTAACTGTCATGTACATAGACATCTTCACAGGGGGAACATCCAATAGCAGGACAGGACCAGACATATCCAAGTATTGCCTTCCCACCTCCACGCCACCATATTGGCCTGTACTGTCAACTACAACAACATGATGACAACAACAACCATGTCCTGATTACATAGTGATTTGTAAAGTTGCTACCAAAAACATGTCATGTCCACAACATTGATTCTGAAAATCTTGTCCCTCAGGTGATCGCAACTTGACCGGCGAAAGCAGCAACCGCCAGCAACAGTCGGCCCCCTCACAGCACGGACTCTCTGGGGATGATCCTATTGACAGCTCGGGTGCAGAGGACAATGCGGGCCCAAGCAGACTCCCAGGGCCTTCAGGCTCCCTGGACATCCCTGCCTCCACCACCTAGGCCTGTGTTACCTCACCAACACCTCCCATTATGAGCTGTACAGTCAACACCACCAGCACCGCTGCTGCCTGTGCCACCCTGCCTGACCCATCGCCCGATGATGGCCCATCAACATCCCAGGCAAGCAGGGAGAGTGGACGGGAGAGGACACAGGTGAGGCCACAGCTTACAACCAGGAGTGCAGTTGCTCGGCGAGGTGGTGAAGGACACCCAACCCATCCTGGCACCGAAACCCTGGAAGCCATCGCCAGAGTCCATGCCTCCTATGAGCGGGCGCAGGCACAGTCCGATCGGGCCCACCAAGACTCGCAAGAGAGCAGCCAGCTGCTGTGGTCCATTGACACTTGCATTGGCCAAATTGTGGACCTCATGGGCCAGCAAACTGCTCTGTGGAGGGATTGGTTATCCCGCGCCACACCAACCCCCCTCACCCAAGTGCCCAGTGGGACAGGTCACCAACACCACCGCCACCCACGCCTGAGTCCACGGACAGGGAGGTTGCCCCTGACCAACCTACCCCCACAGCTGTCTCCGCTCCGGCTCCAAGACAGAGGGGCTGTCCGAGGCTGGATGCAGCTGAGAGCAGTGGAAATGCCTCATCTACTCTCTCTAAGAGGGACCTCAAATGACTTCACCCATCCTTGAGCCTGCCAACTATCCTTTCCCACAATGCCAAGCATAGGCACACGTCTGTTGGACTAGTTGGACATCAAACAATGTGGTGTCCACATGGTGTTGTCATCTGCCATGACCTTCAACTCTCACTTCCCCCACAACACCTAATTGTAAATATGCACCAACATCAATCCACAACCTGTTAATAAACACTCAATGCTGTATGACCTTAATGTTTTAATCACATGATTGTCTTAGGAATTCTCGTTACCAGGTGCAGGAATCAATGTTCTGGAGAATCATGCCTCTGTGGGAGTGACCTAGGGATAATGAGAGAACAACAAACACAGGTCAGGAAAGTGATTCACACCCATCACAACACACTGTACTGCAACATCCCACAAACCACACTCATCACCAATGAAGTGGATCACAGGACACACATCAGGGAGCTTTGCATGTACACCATCTACCACACACATTTGTAAGCAGCACATACCAGAACAGGCAGCATAGACACACCACATCCACACTCCACCAGCAAACATACATCACGCATTGTCTAGCTGCACAAGAGGTAGTTACTCACATTCAAGGAAAATAGCGATCAATGAGCTGACGCCTCTGGTCCACACCTTTTTCCTCACCACTATCCTCATCAGTGGACATGGGTGAGATGGGAGGCGGGGCAACCTGTTGGTCTTCAGGGTCCACGATCAGTTCAATGTTATTGCGCAATGCCAGGTTGTGGAGCATGCAGCATGCAATCACGATCTTGCAAACTTTGGCTGGTGAGTATGGCAGGGCCCCTCCGGTTTTATCCAGGCAGCGAAACCTAGACTTCAGCAGTCCAAAAGTACGTTCCACCACTCAACGTGTCCTCCCATGGGCATCATTGTAACGCATTTCACCAGGGGTAGTAGGATTCCGTATGGGGCTCAGCAGCCACGGCCGGTTTGGGTACGCGGAGTCGCCTGGGGGGGGATGACAGACACAAATATCATTATCAGGATTGGTGGGAACACCATGCCACACATACAACACAATTGTCCTTGCAGCATACTCACCTACAAGCCACGCATGTTCTGTACGCAGATTAGCCATCAGTTGGGGTACAATGTTGCTCCGCAGGATGTGGGAGTCATGTGCGGAGCCTGGAAATCTGGCACACACATGTGAGATGATGTTGTCAGCCAGGCACACCACTTGCACGTTGATTGAATGGTAGTGCTTTCGATTGCGATATACAGGTTCACGTGCCTGGGGTGGAATGAGACCAATATGTGTGTCATCAATGAAACCCACTACGTGTGGTATCTGGGCCAGGGCATAGAAGTCCCCTTTGATGGCTGGCAACTCTGCTGGGCGTGGAAATGGATGTGATCATCCTTGTAAAGCATCATGGCATTCAGAACATTCCTCAGTACCATGCTGAACATGGATTCTGAATCGTTTTGTCCACCATAAGCATGGAAGGGTATGCTCAGACATGAGTCCCTTGCTCACTGCACCATCAGGATTCAAGCAAGCAGGGCTGAAGACGGCTGTAATGCCAGAAACCGGTCCCCGGAAGCTTGTTTCCTTTCCAGTAAAAGAATTGGCTTGGTAGTTTGGTCTGCCCTGTTCCCATGATGCACTGGTCCAGGGACAGACTAATTTGCATGTAGCCAGGCTCTGAGCTGGGATGGTGCAGTGAGCTAAAAAACGGTGATGGATCAAGCCCTGATCTTTTGACTAGGTACTAGTGTTCTGCTTAATTCAGATACTCTGTCCATCATAACCCCCTTTTCTGAATCGTTTTTTCCACCATAAGCGTTAAAGGGTATGCTCAAACATGAGTCCCTTGCTCACTGCACCATCAGGATTCAAGCAAGCCGGGCCGAAGACGGCTGAAATGCCAGAAACTGGTCCCCGGAAGCTTGTTTCCTTTCCAGTAAAAGAATTGGCTTAGTAGTTTGGTCTGCCCTGTTCCCATGATGCACTGGGCCAGGGACAGACTAATTTGCATGTAGCCAGGCTCTGAGCTGGGATGGTGCAGTGACCTAAAAAACGGTGATGGATCAAGCCCTGATCTGTTGACTGGGTACGAGTTTTCTGCGTAATTCAGATACTCTGTCCTTCACCACCCCCTTTTCTGAATCGTTTTGTCCACCATAAGCGTGGAAGGGTATGCTCGGACATGAGTCCCTTGCTCACTGCACCATCAGGATTCAAGCAAGCCGGGCCGAAGACGGCTGTAATGCCAGAAACCGGTCCCCGGAAGCTTGTTTCCTTTCCAGTAAAAGAATTGGCTTGGTAGTTTGGTCTGCCCTGTTCCCATAATGCACTGGGCCAGGGACAGAGTAATTTCCATGTAGCCAGGCTCTGAGCTGGGATGGTGCAGTGAGCTAAAAAAACGGTGATGGATCAAGCCCTGATCTGTTGACTGGGTACGAGTTTTCTGCTTAATTCAGATACTCTGTCCTTCACCACCCCCTTTTTCTGAATCGTTTTGTCCACCATAAGCGTGAAAGGGTATGCTCAGACATGAGTCCCTTGCTCACTGCACCATCAGGATTCAAGCAAGCCGGGCCGAAGACGGCTGTAATGCCAGAAACCGGTCCCCGGAAGCTTGTTTCCTTTCCAGTAAAAGAATTGGCTTGGTAGTTTGGTCTGCCCTGTTCCCATGATGCACTGGGCCAGGGACAGACTCATTTGCATGTAGCCAGGCTCTGAGCTGGGATGGTGCAGTGAGCTAAAAACCGGTGATGGATCAAGCCCTGATCTGTTGACTGGGTACGAGTGTTCTGCTTAATTCAGATACTCTGTCCATCACCACCCCCTTTTCTGAATCGTTTTGTCCACCATAAGCGTGGAAGGGTATGCTCAGACATGAGTCCCTTGCTCACTCCACCATCAGGATTCAAGCAAGCCGGGCCGAAGACGGCTCTAATGCCAGAAACCGGTCCCCGGAAGCTTGTTTCCTTTCCAGTAAAAGAATTGGCTTGGTAGTTTGGTCTGCCCTGTTCGCATGATGCACTGGGCCAGGGACAGACTAATTTGCATGTAGCCAGGCTCTGAGCTGGGATGGTGCAGTGAGCTAAAAAAACGGTGATGGATCAAGCCCTGATCTGTTGACTGGGTACGAGTGTTCTGCTTAATTCAGATACTCTGTCCATCACCACCCCCTTTTCTGAATCGTTTTGTCCACCATAAGCGTGGAAGGGTATGCTCAGACATGAGTCCCTTGCTCACTGCACCATCAGGATTCAAGCAAGCCGGGCCGAAGACGGCTGTAATGCCAGAAACCGGTCCCCGGAAGCTTGTTTCCTTTCCAGTAAAAGAATTGGCTTGGTAGTTTGGTCTGCCCTGTTCCCATGATGCACTGGGCCAGGGACAGACTAATTTGCATGTAGCCAGGCTCTGAGCTGGGATGGTGCAGTGAGCTAAAAAACGGTGATGGATCAAGCCCTGATCTGTTGACTGGGTACGAGTGTTCTGCTTAATTCAGATACTCTGTCCATCACCACCCCCTTTTCTGAATCGAACATGGATTGTGACATCCCCCCGGCATGTCCAACTGTGTACTGGAAAGTGCCAGTTGCAAAGAAGTGAAGTGCCGCCATCACCTTTGCTGTGGGTGCAATAGCTCCTGGATAAGTTCTGCGTGGCTGCAGAAGAGGTGACAATTGGGCTACAAGCTCAAGCTATCTACGTCGATCAAGCCGGAATTTGCGGATCACGTCCTCGTCAACCATGTCCTCCAGCACAGTGTATGGTCGATGCACATTTGGAGCCCTCGTGTGTGGGAGTAGATGGGAGCAGATGTCAATTGACCAACAACGCATAGCTGTGCCACACTATCACATGTTGACCAACACAATGCAAATAAGACATGTTGCAGACAATGATTATATGTGTGACGTGACCAATATTCAATGCAAAACTGATAACTACACACACAAGGTTCACACACAAACAACAACATGTGTGCAAACATGTACAATATAACGTGCACAAATGTAGAAATAACTGCAAACAACACATGACTGAGGGCCCAAATGTGGACAAGCGTCACCACAGACACACATGCACGTGCACACACAAGACGAACATGGAACACACCCTCCTTGTCTTCACGCACCCATGACCCCACCTACAATGCTGGGCATCCTCACATGACATGCATGGGCACACAACAGGCAACACACATACGCATATACAGAATGCACGTATACCCCCATCATTGTTACTTGCACACACAAACCACACACTCACAACAGCTTCTGAATGTGGTCAGACACCCTTGATGTACTGTGTAGATGTATACAAATGGAAAAGTGTATCCGCAAAACCTAGTCATCAACACGTCGCCATGCACATTGACGCAACTTGGGTGCACATCAATAGCCTTTGTTGACCACTGGCAAGGTCAATAGTATGAACACATATGCCAAAAATGGACATGAAAGACACATGTGGCCACGGGCCATTGACTTGACATCATAATTCCTGCAGCATTCTGGACATCTCCTAACACACATGTACGACTATCAACATTACATGTGTGCGGAAACATGCAGTGTGTGTACATACGCCATGTGTGGACGCCTTCCACCTACACAGAAGTTGCTCGTTCATCCTGCTATTGTGCATGACATATGCTGTATGGTCAAGGACCATCACGGTCACACCCTGCAAAACGCATGTGCGCACTTCCGCGACGGTGCATCATTTGAAAAAAATACAATCACTGGCGTCGCTATGGCGGTGCACGCATTCCGCAGGGGCTGTGCAGGCTAACACATACTTTTGAATATGAAATTCAAAATGGCAGTTGATCCCCCCCCTTACAGTCACATTGCAGCACCCACTGCAGACCGCCGGTCTTGGCCGGTCACCCACCGCCGGTGCTGGGCGGTCACACACCGCCGGTCTTGACCAGTCACCCACCACCACTGCTGGCCGGTCACACACCGCCGGTCTTGGCTGGTCACCCACCACCGGTGCTGGCCAGTCACATACCACCGGTCTTGGCCGGTCACCCACCGCCGGTCTTGGCCTGTTACCCACCGCCGGGTGCTGGCCGTGGGTGAGTGGCCTGTGCATTGAGGACACCATGGCATGGATGGGCCTGGCCGGTCACACACCGACGGTCTCGGGCAGTCACCCACCGCCGGTGCTGGCCGGTCACACAGCGTCGGTCTTGGCCGGTCACCCACTGCCGGTCTTGGCCGGTCACCCACCACCGGGTGCTGGCCGTGGGTGAGCGGCCTGTGCATTGAGGATGCCATGGCATGGATGGGCCTGGCCGGTCACCCACTGCCGGGTGCTGGCTGTGGGTGACCGTCCAGGACTGGCGGTGTGTGACCGGCCAAGATGTGACCGGCAAAGACCGGCAGTGTGTGACCAGCCAAGACCGGCGGTGTGTGACCTGCCAAGACTGGCGGTGTGTGACCGGCCAAGACCAGCGGTGTGTGACCGGCCAGGTCCGGCGGTGGGTGACCGGCCAGGACCGGCAGTGTGTGACCGGCCAGGACCAGCGGTGGGTGACCGGCCAGGCCCATCCATGCCATGGTGTCCTCAATGCACAGGCCGCTCTCCCACGGCCAGCACCTGGCGGTGGGTGACCGGCCAAGACCGGCGGTCTGCGGTGGGTGCTGCAATGTGCCTGTAAGGGGAGGTATCAACTGCCATTTCGAATTTCATATTCAAAAGTATGTGTTAGAGTAGCATCGCCCCAGCGGAATGCGTGCAACGCCATAGCGACGCCAGTGATTTTATTTTTTTCAAATGATGCACCGTCTCGGAAGCGCGCACATGAAGTTGCCGATGTGTGACCGTGACGGTTTGTGCATATGTAGCCAATGGAAACAGATAACACGGGGCGCGTATGCGCATTCAAAAATAGCGGAAGCCGTGCACCCCCACACCAGGGCCAGTCATTGGCTCTTTTTGAATGAGGCATCTAGGGAAAACCAAATGCTGCAGACGTGTGCCACTGATATGAGATCAGGGCCCTATATATGTGTGAATTTCTGCAGCACACATTCACTGCTTTCATCCACTGCTGCCTGCAACCATCACCTCCACCTGCTGCTGCTGAGCTATCCAACAACTGCTGCCTGCGACCATCACCTCGACCTGCTGCTGCTGAGCTATCCAACAACTGCTGCCTGCGACCATCACCTCGACCTGCTGCTGCTGAGTTATCCGACAACTGCTGCCTGCGACCATCACCTCGACCTGCTGCTGCTGAGCTGACCAACAACTGCTGCCTGCGACCATCACCTCGACCTGCTGCTGCTGAGCTGACCAACAACTGCTGCTGTAGTGCCACAGTCCTAGACCTTGCCATGCAGAGAGTGTGAGAGATCCGGTCTCGTCCCTTCACCGCAGCGGAGCTGGATGGTCTTGTGGACGGTGTGCTCAGCCACTATGAACCGCTCTACGGGGCCCCCGGACAGGTGGGAAGTGCAGTGGGGAACATGTTGGTGGGCATTAGGTGGTCACTGACTCCTGGCTTCTGCAAGCTTGGCGGTGTGCTGTGGGACCTTCACATGTGTTGTACTGAGCATGGCTGCTTGTAGATACGTGTTTCTACGATGTTTGTGAATGTCAAACTGTCCACTAACGTTCCCCTCTTGTCTCCCATCATGGTAGGTCAAGCTGCACCTTCGCAAGGCCGTGTGGAGGACCATAGCACGTGATGTACGGGCAGTGGGGGTGTGCCACAAGCGCTGGGACGACATATCCAGGCTAAGCAAGAATGTTGCGGAGATGACACCGGGGATGATTCCAAGATCGACCCATCTGGCCCGAGGCACCATGACCCCTCTAATGCACCGTATCATTGCTGTGATGCATCCTGACCTGTCCGCCCGGCTGAGAGGGGATCAACAGCAAACTAGCGGTAAGCAGACTGTATGTGTCTGTGACTTGTGAGTACATGCATGTATTGGTGCTCAGACACAGTAGTGACATCCGTGGTGTGTTTGTTTTGCTGCAATTGCATGTTGATGCCATTAGCGGAGTGAGCAGTAGCATCCATGTCCGCCAGGTGGACAGGCCACTTGCTTTGTAGTTGAGGGTTCCAGGACATGCCGTTGAGGTCTGTGGTCCCATGGCATGACATGTGTGGTGGTCTGCAAGCACTTGCCCTGTTCGTATGATGTACATGTTTCACAGCCACCACCGGTTCTTTGATATGAGGATGTCTTATAGGGGTGGGTCATGTGCAGGATGGGTGCTACATGTTATTAGTCTGTAAGGAAAGTTGTGATTTTGTAACCTTCAGTACGTGAGTGTGGCACTTAGTTAAACCTCTTTTCTCTCTGTTTCAGCTTTGGCAGAGGGCACTGACCCACAGACGACGGAGATGAGTGGTGGCAATGCATCCGGATCCGAGATCACACACACGCAGACTGACACTGAAGAGGGCAGTCCCGGAGAGGGGGACAGAACCGTCCCTGAGGACTCACATGTGGAAACACCATTGTCCTCATCTTCAGACATTGTTGGTAAGTCAGCACTGTTGTCACAGACAGGGAGTGGGCAATCAACACCTTCAGTCGGGACACAGCACACAGGGCCCACACTGCCAACAACTGCAACAAGTACTGCTCGTGCTCGCCAGAGTAGGGGAAGCAGAGTTGCCTTCAGTGCAGGCACCGCAGACCCTGCCCCTGTGACACAAAGTGCACTTTGTGCTGAGGCTGTTGATCTGCTGCGACAGCTGTGTGTAGGGCAGACCAACATGATCAATGCATTCCAAGACCATGATAGGAAGTTGAGGCAGGTGGTGGCATTCATGGAGGGGATGCATGGCGATGTTGCTGGTCTCCACAGAACAGTTCAGTCATTGGCAAACACTGTGTCTTCAGCCATTGTACAGACGCATAGACAGGGTGCTACTTCTGTTCCCCCATCCACACCACTTGATGTCTCAGGGGGGAGTGAATTTTCAGACCAGGCCTCATTTACAGGTTATTGCACTGGAAGCAGCCACAGGCAGCAAGGCAGGGCACGGAGGGCACAGACACCATCCCCTAGAACTAGGAAATCTTTCACCGAAGACGACGTGAGCTACACTGGAGTTGACACACAGGATCCTCAAGGGGTGTTGGGGGAAATGGCTTCACATGCTACACAGGCATCCCTCACAAAAGGTACTCCCAAGGCAAGGGCACCTACCAAGTCCAGGGACACTCCCAAGGACAAGGACACTTCAAAGGAAAGGGCAACTCCTAAGAGCAGGGACACTCCCAAAGACAAGGACACTACAAAGGAAGGGGCAACTCCAAAGAGCAGGGACACTCCCAGGGACAAGGACGCTTCAAAGGAAAGGCCACCTCCAAAGAGCAGGGACACTCCCATGGACAAGGACACCTCCAAAGAGCAGGGACACTGCTAGGGTCAAGGACGCTTCAAAGGAAAGGCCACCTCCAAAGAGCAGGGACACTCCCAGGGACAAGGACATTACAAAGGCAAGGCCACCTCCAAAGAGCAGGGACACTCCCAGGGACAAGGACGCTTCAAAGGAAAGGCCACCTCCAAAGAACAGGGACACTCCCAAGGACAAGGACACTACAAAGGAAGGGGCAACTCCCAAGAGCAGGGACACTCCCAAGGACAAGGTCGCTTCAAAGGACACATACACTACAATGGACAAGTCTGCACCCAGGGACAGGGCACAACCCAGGGACAAGGGTTCTCCCATAGACATAAGCTCCATCACGGACTGGCATATATCAGCCCTGGCTGCACTGAGGCTGATGTTGTTGAAGGAACGTAAAACGGATGTGTCAGCGGTGGAGTCCCCCCATACCTCTACTCCCATCCATGCCCCGCAGAAGCAGAGGAAGGAGTACACTGGTGTTGCATCCCACATTACACATGATGCAGAGGGCAGAAGGCAGGCCCACAGCAAACAACAAGCAGGGTCCAGCACGTCCCCAGAGAGCAGACCCCCACCAGCACATGATCCACCTTTGATGGGTGCCCTCACATATCCCTAAGAAACATAGACACACACACCATTGACACCTGACCACCCCGATGTCGCTCCAGTACAGCTATCCCCAGCTCCCAGAGCCACCCTGCCTCCTGGTCCATACCGCCCTGTGGCTCATCATTTCAGTGGTCCTAGTGGTGCAGCTGCAGTTCACTCTCATGTGTCAGATAGTGGCACTGTGTCTGTTGTTTGCTGTCATGCATCATGTAGTAGCACTGTGCCAGTTGTGCTCTCTCCTGTTTCAGGTACTGGCACTGTGTGTGTCCGCAACTCTCATGTGTCAGTTGCTGGCATGGTATTTGTTGGTCACTGTACAGGGACATGTACTGGCAGTGTGTCAGAGTTCAAGGCTCATGTGTCAGTCAGTCGATCTGTGGCTGTGTCTCACACTCCTGTTTCTGGTGCTGGCAGTGTGTCGGGGTCTATGGCTCATGTGTCAGTCACTAGAACTGTGGCTGTGTCTCACACTCCTGTTTCTGGTGCTGGCAGTGTGTCCGAGGCAAGTAGTTCAACCAGTCCACCAGATTCTGTGATGTGAGGTTTAGTTCCCATCACTCACATGTCATTTGACTTGGTGTTTAGATTGTCCATTGTAACCACCCTTGATTTATTGATGTCCTTGGGACCGGTCGCTTGACCCACTTACTTGTGTTGCCAGTGATGTACCTGTTATGTGCCATGGACTGTTGATGCACTTAGCCCCTCTCATGTGCTGCCTCAGATGTACCTGCTCTGTTATGACCACTGCCCTGTTGCTGTTCTGATACTGCATTGTGCGCTCTCATGTGCTGCCTCAGATGTACCTGCTCTGTTATGACCATTGCCCTGTTGCTGTTCTGATACTGCATTGTGCCCTCTCATGTGCTGCCTCAGATGTACCTGCTCTGTGCCATGGACTGTTGATGCACTTAGCCCCTCTCATGTGCTGCCTCAGATGTACCTGCTCTGTGCCATGGACTGTTGATGCACTTAGCCCCTCTCACGTGCTGCCTCAGATGTACCTGCTCTGTGCCATGAACTGTTGATGCACTTAGCCCCTCTCATGTGCTGCCTCAGATGTACCCGCTCTGTTACGACCACTGCCCTGTTGCTGTTCTGATACTGCATTGTGCCCTCTCATGTGCAGCCTCTGATGTACCTGCTCTGTGCCATGGACTGTTGATGCACTTAGCCCCTCTCATGTGCTGCCTCAGATGTACCTCCTCTGTTACGACCACTGCCCTGTTGCTGTTCTGATACTGCATTGTGCCCTCTCATGTGCTGCCTCAGATGTACCTGCTCTGTTACGACCACTGCCCTGTTGCTGTTCTGATACTGCATTGTGCCTTCTCATGTGCTGCATCAGATGTACCTGTTCTGTGCCATGGACTGTTGATGCATTCAGCCCCTCTCATGTGCTGCCTCAGATGTACCTGCTCTGTTACGACCACTGCCCTGTTGCTGTTCTGATACTGCATTGTCCCCTCTCATGTGCAGCCTCTGATGTACCTGCTCTGTGCCATGGACTGTTGATGCACTTAGCCCCTCTCATGTGCTGCCTCAGATGTACCTGCTCGGTTACGACCACTGCCCTGTTGCTGTTCTGATACTGCATTGTGCCCTCTCATGTGCAGCCTCTGATGTACCTGCTCTGTGCCATGACTGTTGATGCACTTAGCCCCTCTCATGTGCTGCCTCAGATGTACCTGCTCTGTTACAACCACTGCCCTGTTGCTGTTCTGATACTGCATTGTGCCCTCTCATGTGCTGCCTCAGATGTACCTGCTCTGTGCCATGGACTGTTGATGCACTTAGCCCCTCTCATGTGCTGGCTCAGATGTACCTGCTCTGTGCCATAGACTGTTGATGCACTTAGCCCCTCTCATGGCTGCCTCAGATGTACCTGCTTTTTGCCATGGACTGTTGATGCACTTAGCCCCTCTCATGTGCTGCCTCAGGTGTACCTGCTCTGTGCCATGGACTGTTGATGCATTTAGCCCCTCTCATGTGCTGCCTCAATTGTACCTGCTCTGTTACGACCACTGCCCTGTTGCTGTTCTGATACTGCATTGTGCCCTCTCATGTGCAGCCTCTGATGTACCTGCTCTGTGCCATCGACTGTTGATGTACTTAGCCCCTCTCATGTGCTGCCTCAGATGTACCTGCTCTTTGCCATGGACTGTTGATGCACTTAGCCCCTCTCATGTGCTGCCTCAGATGTACCTGCTCTGTTATGACCACTGCCCTGTTGCTGTTCTGATACTGCATTGTGCCCCCTCATGTGTTGCCTGTGATGTACCTGCTCTGTGCCATGGACTGTTGATGCACTTAGCCCCTCTCATGTGCTGCCTCAGATGTACCTGCTCTGTTATGACCACTGCCCTGTTGCTGTTCTGATACTGCATTGTGCCCTCTCATGTGCAGCTTCTGATGTACCTGCTCTGTGCCATGGACTGTTGATACACTTAGCCCCTCTCATGTGCTGCCTCAGATGTACCTGCTCTGTTACGACCACTGCCCTGTTGCTGTTTTGATACTGCAATGTGCCCTCTCATGTGCTGCCTCAGATGTACCTGCTCTGTGCCATGGACTGTTGATGCACTTAGCCCATCTCATGCGCTGCCTCAGATGTACCTGCTCTTTGCCATGGACTGTTGATGCACTTAGCCCCTCTCATGTGCTGCCACAGATGTACTTGCTCTGTGCCATGGACTGTTGATGCACTTAGCCCCTCTCATGTGCTGCCTCAGATGTACCTGCTCTGTTACGACCACTGCCCTGTTGCTGTTCTGATACTGCATTGTGCCCTCTCATGTGCAGCCTCAGAAGTACCTGCTCTGTGCCATGGACTGTTGATGCACTTAGCCCCTCTCATGTGCTGCCTCAGATGTACCTGCTCTTTGCCATGGACTGTTGATGCACTTAGCCCCTCTCATGTGCTGCCTCAGATGTACCTGCTCCTTGCCATGGACTGTTGATGCACTTAGCCCCTCTCATGTGCTGCCTCAGATGTACCTGCTCTGTTATGACCACTGCCCTGTTGCTGTTCTGATACTGCATTGTGCCCTCTCATGTGCAGCCTCAGATATACCTGCTCTGTGCCATGGACTGTTGATGCACTTAGCCCCTCTCATGAGCTGCCTCAGATGTACCTGCTCTGTTACGACCACTGCCCTGTTGCTGTTCTGATACTGCATTGTGCCCTCTCATGTGCAGCCTCTGATGTATTTCCTGGTTGTGTACTTGCATTGTGGATATATTGGTGCGATCATAAATGAAGTTTCTCAAACATGACACTCCCCCTCCCAACGTCGCAGCCCTGGCAGGTACTCCCCTTCCGACACCAATTGATGTGCTGGCGTACCTGCGTCGTCGTCGATGATGGTCCATGACTTGCTGGTGGTGGAGCATGAAGAGTATCGTAAATGCGCGTAGCGCTGGGTCCATGACGGCGAGCTGCTTGTGGTGGGTATCTCTGCAATGTGTTGTATCTTCGCTGTGGGGAATCCGCCGTGTTCAGGCAGGTTGTTTTTCCGCAGCAATTTGATGTGTGTTTTCCGCCATCGTGATTTGGAGGACGGTCGGAGACGTCGGTGGTGTCTCTGGATTGGTTACGTCCGCCGCGGGGTCGGGTGTAGTTCGGGTGTAGTTCCGCGGCGGTGCGTGCTCTTCCGCCGCGTATGGACTTTTGACAGTGTTTCACATCCTAATTTGGTGGACGGACTGACCGCGGCAGGCGGAATGGAAAAAGGCATTTTCCGCCTACTCCAGCCCGGCGGTCGTCCTTCCGTCCGCCATCCTAATCGACCCCTATGTTAGCTCTTTCGTTGACCAGGTTGCTATTTCGTGAACATTTGAAGGTTCCCTAAGACTACTGTAGTTTGTGAGTGTGGTTCTCCACCACTTACCTTCTCATGCACCAAGCAATTGTATGTCCTTTCATGGATGGTTTTAACATGATTCTACTTGGAACTTGTCCATGAGAATACTTTTAACAGTGTCCCTTGATAATTGTTTGCTGCTGATGTTACATAGCACAAAGTTGGGAAATACACAACTTTACATTTAAGTTCTCCTGGTGTCTTGAATTTGATTCTTTTCTTGTTCAAGTATGCTTTTCTAAAAAACTCATGTAAGTGATCACATGGAAACTGCAGAATTGAGTGTTGAAAACAAGTTGGTGTGCCTAAATTTTGGAAGATATAGTTCAGCTCACCATGAGAACCATACAAGTACTCATTATTGCCACTCTACCATGCAATCAATCAATCAATCAGGTGGTTTTTAAGGTGTGCTACTCACCCGTGAGGGTCTCAAGGTGCGGGGGGGGGGGGGGTTTGCGCAGCTCTGTTTGTTTAAAAGACCCATCTCTTGTGTGTCCTCCTGAAGGTTTTCAGGGAGGAATCATGTCTGATGTCGATCGGAAGCTCGTTCCAGGTCTTGGCCACAATTTAGGGGAAGGCTCTTCCACCTGTTCTGGCTCTGTGGATGCTCGGGGTGTCGGCGTGGGTAAGGTCAGCAGACCAGAGGTTTCTCTTGGGTACGTGTAAGGAGAGTCTCTCGTTGAGGTGTTTGGGTCCGGTGTTGTGGAGGCATTTGTAGGCATGGGTGAGTATCTTGAAAGTCACTCTCTTCTCAATGGTTCGGCAAGTGTTGGGTGATGTGTTGGTATTGAGGGATGCTGAGGACGAGTCTAGCTGTTGTGTTCTGAATGGTCTGGAGTTTGCAGAGCAGAGACTTGCTAATCCCGGCATAGTGGTGTTTCTGTAGTCCAGTCTGCTGGTTATGAGCACATGGGTGACAGTCATTCTTGATTCGGGGGTATCTATTTGAAAGTCTTTCGGAGGATGCAGAGGGTGTTGAAGCAGCTGAAGGTGGGGGCGTTTACCTGTGGGGTCATGGAGAGGGAGGAGTTAAGTATGATGCCGAGGTTTTGGGCGTGGTTCATGGGGGTGGGAGGGTGGCCGAGAACCATGGGCCACCAGGTTTTGCCCCATGCAGAGGGGCAGGGTCCAAGGACCTCTGTCTTCTCTGAGTTGAGCTTCAGGCAGTTGCTGCTTATCCAGGATGCAACGTCCTTCATTCCTTGCTGGAAATTGAGTCTGATGAGGATGGGGTCTTTGGTGAGAGAGATGATGAGCTGGGTGTCGGCGGCATAGGATACTATGCTGTGCCCATGCTGTCTGCCGATGGCGACAAGGGGGCCCATGTAGATGTTGAAGAGCGTGGGGCTGAGCGATGATCCTTGTCGTACTCTGCAGGTTCAGAGAGAAAGGGTGGCAGTCTGATTGTTTGGGTTCTGCCGGGCAGGAAGGAGCAGATCCAGTTGAGGGTAGTTCCCTGTATGCTATCATGAGCGTGCATTGAGAGATGGTGTTCAACGCTGCAGAGAAGTCGAGTAGGATCGGGGCCATGGTGTGTCTGTGCTCATGCAATTAAATTTATCATTGGAGTCTTAGAGTAGCCAATTAGAAGGTAAGGTTTGGGTGTGTTCCTGTATTTGTAAATAGTTAAATAAATCATGTTATGTTATAAGAAAGGCCATACTTTAGACCCTGTTTTCACCAACAATTCTGCATTGTCGGTGGGTGATCCTATCCCCCTGCCTTGGTCACATCACTCTCTGATCCCTATCTCTCTGAACTTATCAATTCGACCAACTGCCACAAAATTTATTAACAGTAGAGTCCGCCATTGGCCCAAACTTCCTGTAGATCCTTGGATCTCTGTTCCTAAAACTTCAAAGGCTAAATTAGACTGCAAGCCTCGGAAAAATTCACTAATTGAATAGAGTCCTCTCTGGACACTGTTATTCTTGTTAAATCTACCTATAAAAAGGTGAGAGAGAAAATGTCACCGTGATACTAGCCCAAGCTTTGATCACTTAAGCAAGCCTGTAAAAGATTGGAAAGGAAATGGAGGAAAGACTACAATGGATTGAGTAAACAGAAATATAGAGAGTCTATACAACTCTACCAAACTGAAATAAAAAAACAGGCACTTTATTAAGAAGGAATAATTAATTCAGCAGCTAGTACTCCTCGAAAAATCTTTCACATTACAAAGACCCTCTTAGAGCTCCCTTCTTCAGAAACACCATACTTCCACTGCCCAAGTCCCATCCCCCTGGAAACATGCACGGTGAAGGCTCTACTCAAAAAGCCAAGTTTAAACCCAGATGACCTGGGCAACTATCGTCCCATCTCTTTGCTTCATGCAATTTCTAAGATCTTAGAAAAATATGTCAAAACTCTGTCTGAATTCTTACAAACCCATGGTCTTATACACTATTCTCAGACCGGTTTTCGCCCTCACCATGAAACAGAAACTTCTCTTCTTGTTGTGGTCGAAGATTCTAAGAAAATCTTTGTTCAGGGATGAGCAGAAGCTATTATCCTCCTTGATTTAAGTTTGACATTTGATATGGTCAATTTTTACATTCTCTTAAACAGACTTAGGAGGTTGTGTCTCAGGTGGTGGTATTGCCTGGCTCCAGTCCTACCTAGATGGTAGAACATTCCAGTTCTTTGCAGGAGAGACCACTTTCAGGAGCTTATTGTTCAGCTGTGAAGTCCCCCAGGGCTCGCCTTTGAGCCCAACATTATTTAATGTTTACATGAGACTGCTTGCTGATATCATTTTGCCTTATGGGATTAAAATTGCCACGTAATCTGATGACATGCAGTTGGTAGTTGCCCTCAACCATCCTCAGAACTTTCCCTCCGACCTTAAATCCTGTCTGGAGAAAGTGGCAATATGGATGGAACACTCATGTCTCAGGCTCAATGGAGGATAAACAGAACTAATGCTCTTGGACAAGGCAACTAACATGGGTCTTAAACACACATGTTCCAATTTGCCTTGGCCCTGCCCCAAACCCTAACACTAACATTAAAAGCCTAGGCTTTTGGTTAGATAACTCCTTTAAATTTGACCACCGAGCATTGAAATTGACAGGAGCTTGCTTCGGCACTCTCAGACTGCTTTGGAAAGTTATCCCTCTCCTTCATAGCGGGGTAAGGAGAATTTTGGTCCAGGCTTTAGTCCTCTCTCGTTTGGACTATAGCAACTCCCTCTACCTGGGAGCACCTAAATCAACGATAAGGAAACTCCAAGTCACTCAGAACTGCATTGCTCAGGATTTCTAAAACTCAGTTGACTAAGCCGGCTCTGAAGACCCTACACTGGTGGCCAATTTTGGAAAGAATACAACAAAAATCTTTGTGTATTGCCCATAAGACCCTATGGAGGAAGGGCTCATTAATTAATAACTCTCTCATCAGTTTTTGTTGCCCCAGGAAATTCCTTCGATCAGTTGCTCTAAACTTAGCAGTCAATCCTAAAAGTAAGAGTGTAAGAAGTGGAGGTAGGTCCTTCTCTTACAACGTAGCTAGACTCTGGAACACTCTGCTCAAAGCTTCTCCATCCCTTTCGAAAGCTTCTTAAAACATGGTTGTTTCAAAATGCCACTGTTAGATTTTGGGGTTTCTAGTTGGCACAGGTAGTTACTTCTGACAAATAGGGACCCTTGACTCTAGTCAGGGTAAGAGAGTACCCTCCTAAAATAACCCCTGCTCACTGCCTTGGTAGCTTGGCACGAGCGGACAGGCTTATCTCAGAGACAGTGTGTAAAGCATTTGTGAACACATACAGTAATCTAGAGACAACCCTACAGATGGACACCACACAGGTTTTATATCAAAAATAAGTATTCTTTATATAGACTTATCACAAGACCACAGATGACAAAAATCCACAATACTGTACTGAAATGGTAATTTTAGCTTAGTTCTCTTTAGTTCTTAAAGTGCAACACTTTGAGTAAAGGTACTTTAAGATGCGACACGCAGGGCAACAAAAGTGTTGCAAATACGGAAATGCGGCAAGATCCGGTGCAAAGAAATAAAGAGGTCAAGTTCTTCCTGATGCGGCACGCTTCTCCGATGTTGTGAGAAGTCTCGACTCAATGCGTCAGCTGCAGCGGCAACACCCTTGTTCAGTGATGCGACAACAGTAGCTTTGGAAGCGACACTCTTCTCCGACGATGCAAGACGCTTCCACTCGATGCGAAAACTGCAGTGGCGACACCCTTTTACCGTGATGCGATGGCAGCAGCTCCGATGGCGGCATGCTTCTCTGTGGATGCGAGGTTCTTCTTGTGATGCGGTGCAATGCGACAGCTTCAGCGCCGAAATCCTTACACAGTGATGCAGCGGCTGTGACACGTTTCTTCCTCGTTGTGAGATGCTTCTATTCATGTGGTGCAATGCATCAACGGTGACATCCACTATGAGACGGCAGCGGCTATGACGGCGACACGCTTCTTCGGGGTTGCGGGACGTTTCTTGAGATGCAGTGCAATGCGTCAGCTACAGCGGCGACACCCTTGATCAGTGATGGGACGGCAGCAGATGCAACAGTGATATGCTTCTTCCTCTTGAGTCAAGCTTCCAGCTCCTTGCAACACGCAGTCCCTCAAAAGGCCCAAAACAGCAGCAGGCACTTCCAAAAAACTCTTGGGGAGCTAGGGGTTGAAGTCTGTTGTCCATGAGACTTCAGCAGCAGGCAAGCTCTTCTCTCATGCCATTGGAGATCCTGCACAAGTTGAATAAAGTGCACACAAAGTCCTTTTTTCCTTTCTTTGGCAGTCAGGCAACCATTGCAGGCCAATCCCCCAAGCAGCACTTCAGCTTAGGGATAGTCTCTCCTGAGTTTCTTCTGGTTCCTCTCCTCAGCAAAGGTTTCTCCTTGTTGTCCAAAAGTGATCTAATTTCTTGGGATCAGCGACCCAATAAGTATACCCCAAAATCCTTTGTCCTCTGAGGGCAGAGGGGCCTTTGCCTAGTCCAAACCAGTTCTGGTCAGTTTTGGAGCCCTTTGTTGACATGTCTCCTTTCCTTTCACAGGGCAGGGCAGAGACATCAGATGTGGAGTCAGCATTCTGGAGGGAAGGCACAGTTCTATTCAGGTCCCAGGTGCAACTCCCCCTTCCCATCTAGATGCAAATCTCTCTATTCACCACTGGGCTGACTCATCCTGTCTCCTGGAATCCCCCAGCCCTGTCACTCAAACTCCAGTCAAGGAATACACAACCTAGCAGAGGCAGGCTTGGATAGTTAGACAAGAAAATACATACTTTCTAAAAGTGGTATTTTCAAACACAGAATGTTAAAACCAACTTCACTAAAAGATGTATTTTATCATTCTCAGTTCAGTCATACTAAACTCAAATTTCCACTATGTTCCCTGAGTCAGTTAGGATTATAAGATGTAATAATCAAACTGCCCATTCTGGCTTATGGAGAAAAGGTAGCCTTGCAATAGTGAAAAACGAAAATGGCTGTAATTCACTATTAGGACATGCCACACACGCCAGGGCATGTCCTACCTCATGCATACAATGCACCCTGCCCTTGGGCCTACCCTAGGGGTGTCTGATATGAAGAAAAGGGATGGTTTAGGGACTGGAAAGTGGGTGTACGTGCCCAGTCAACATGGCAGTACCAGACTGCACGCAGGCTCTGCAATGGCAGACCCGAGACACACTTTTACATGCTGCTTCTGTGGGAGGCACAACCAGTGCTGCAAGCCCACCAGCAGCATTTGGTTTATAAGCCATGGGCACACTCAGTGCACTGTACTAGGGTATGACAAGTAAACCAAATCAGCCAATCCTGGAATCACTCATCCATGCAACAATTTACAATAGGGAGAGCATATGCACTGTAGCCCTGATCAGCAGTGGTAAAGTGCCCGAGTCATAAAACAGCCAACAACAGGTCAGAAAAAATACAGGAGGAAGGCAAAAAGTTGAGGGATGACCCTGCAAAAAGGGCCTAGTCCAACAGCCACCCTATAATCTTCTCAGTCTCCTCCTGTCCTGCTGCTGGCACTCGGATGCCTTAGGGTAGCTATCTGCTAAATAAATGCTGAACAATAATAATGAATTGGTTGTTTGTTTAAAATTTTATTGTGTGTTAATAAATGTTATTTGTAAAGCTAGAAAAAATAATATTGCTAATTAAACTTATTTGGATTGGATTGGATGCAGATTTATAAGGCGCATGGTTACCCTGGAGCGTCCCAGCGCTGTAGAACCCAGACTACTGAAAACACAGAGTGGAATTAAAGGCCCTGAGGGAACAGAAACGTTTTTAGGAGCTTACGAAAACGAAGAAGGTTAGGTTCAGCTCAGAGCTTAAGCGGTAAAGAATTCCACAAGGTTGCTGCATTGATGGAGAACTGCCGTCCACCTGATCGCGCCCTTTTCGCTCTGTGGACTTTGGCCCGACACTCATGGTCTGAGCGAAGGGGCCTATTATCTTTATAGGGGAGCACTAAGTCCTTCAAAATAGGGGGACCCTTGCCTTGTAATGATTTGTGAGCAATACAAAGGGATTTAAACTTTATCCTTTCGCGGACAGGCAACCAGTGCAGCATTCTAAGGGGTGGTTTTGCTGATGACCTTGCACGAGTACCTGTTAGCAGTCTGGCTGCGGAATTCTGTATGTATTGTAACTTATTGATAGTCGCTTCAGGAGCGCCCAGGTATAAGGCATTGCTGAAGTCCAACCTTGAGAGGATCAGTCCCTGAATCAGAAGTTTCTTTGAGGGGGAGTAAAGAAGGGGGAGAACCTTACGAACTGAACGAAGCAAGCCAAAACAGATGCCAGCAGTTTTCTTAGCTTGAACTTTAAATGAGAGGTCCTGATCAATCCACACTCCCAAACTTTTGATTTCACTTTGAGGAAGCGGGGGATCACCCATACAGGCCGGCCTAATGGCATCAGGCAATGATGTCATCTTATGCCCCAAGAGCATTAGCTCGGTTTTTGAGCCATTAAGTTTGAGTGCAGACTTACTCATCCACGTATGCATTTCGGCAAGGCATGAATAAAGGGTTCCAGAACTTTGGTCCCGTTGGGTAAGTGAGATGACAAGTTGAGTGTCGTCAGTGTAGCTCACTATTTTTATCCTGAATGGAACGACCACCTCCTCCAGTGGGGACATGTACACGTTGAATAAGGTAGGGCTCAGTGAGGAGCCCTGCGGTACACCACACTGGAAGGGGATCAGACTAGATCATGCATTTCCTTCCCAGACTTGATAAATCCGATTGTCAAGGAAGGAAGTTAACCATGCCAATGCCATGCCTGAGACTCCGAGGTTAGATAGGCGCTGAATTAAGATACAGTGGTTGACCGTATCGAAGGCTGCACTCAGATCGAGGAGGATCACCGCCACTGATCCTCCTGAGTCCAGAATGCACCTTGCCTCTTCCATGACTGCAATCAGGGCCGTTTCTGTGCCCTGAACAGGTCGGAAGCCTGTCTGCGAGCTCCGAAGTAGTTCTTTAGATTCCAGAAAAGAGGATAGTTGCTGATTCACCATCTTCTCCGCAATCTTACTGAGTCCTGGTAACAGTGATATGGGTCTAAAATTGGCCAGTTCTGTAGGATCCATCTGAGGTTTTTTTGGTAGAGCTTTCACAATCGCGCCTTTCCAGCTGGGGGGAACAGCGCCTTGACAAGGAGAGGCATTAATTAAACCTGTGGCAGGAGGTGATATGATGGTAGAGACCTGTTTAAGAATGTACATAGGTGCGGGTTCACTCGGCGATCTGCTTTTCATAGCTAATAGGCTTTTTTCCACATCTTCCACTGCTACTGGAGCAAAGGTATTCATCTGAGGACCATCTGCATGAGGCTTATTACTCAGGTCTGGAGTATCCCCTAATTGCGGCAATGTTTTAAAATGTTCTGAATTTTTTAGAATCAAAAAACACCGCGAGCTGATTACATTTCACTCCCGAAATGTCCGGGGCCAAAGGGGGGTCAGGGATCTTTAATAATTCCTAATTGATCTGGAAAGTTTCCCTCGATGAGTTGGAAGATGTCCTAATTCTCTCTTCAAAGAATGCACTCTTGGCATTCTTGAGGGAGACTTTATAGGCTCTAATCGCCACCCGGTAGGTTGTCTTACTGTGGTCCGCCCAGTCCTTCCTACAGATATGCTCAAGTCTCTTACACTTTTTCCTTTGAGCTCTGAGTTCCGGGGTATACCAGTAAGATTTGGACCCTCTTGGCCCGATTCACAGAAGGAACTTAAGACTCAATCCTAAACTTACTACTATTTTGGTATTCACAGAATGCACTTACTACTTTTGGGATTCACAGAATGAACTTACTACTTTTGGCATTCACAGAATGAACTTACTACTTTTAGTATTCACAGAAGTTAGGATTTTGTCTTAAGTCTGTCTTAAGTCTGTCTTAAGTTTGTCTTAAGACAAACTTAAGACAAAATCCTAACTTCTGTGAATACCAAAAGTAGTAAGTTCATTCTGTGAATGCCAAAAGTAGTAAGTGCATTCTGTGAATACCAAAATAGTAGTAAGTTTAGGATTGAGTCTTAAATTCATTCTGTGAATCGGGCCCTCTGCCCTTTTTCTAAATTATTTTCTTTGGCAGAACTACATCCAGTGAGCTAACAAGCCAGCTCCTGAAGTTTTCGTCCGCCTTCACAGGATCAGGGTTGTGAAGGGGAACAGTCTGTTCCAATTTGTGCATCCAGTTTTCAACGGATAATTTGGACCAGGCTCTATCATAAGTGTATAGAACCGGAGTTCGAGGAAGATCATTCCTGACCTGCCAAGAGAAAGGGACCAGAAAGTGGTCGGTCCAAGGGAGGGGGACTGGAGAATTAGATACAAGCATCTGAATGTTGGTTAAAACCGGATCCAGAAGGAAACCCTTATTATGTGTAGCCTCCGTGGCGGTCAGTCTCAAATTATAAGATTTAAGGTCGAGTAACAGGTCAGTCGCTATTTTGTCCTGAGGATCATTAAAATGTAAGTTCAAATCTCCCAGCACCAGGAAATTAGAGGTAGTCGAGGTCGATACCGTCACTGTTTCCAGTAGCGAGCTGACAAATTGCTTCGGGCAGCCCGGTGGGTGGTATACCAACAGGCCTGTTATGGAAATGGTGGGGGATATTTGTATTGCAAAGTGCGCGCTTTCGCTATTAGATATGCCAATATCCGTCATCCTGCAGGTAAGGTGTTTTCTGTAGAGTATGGCTAATCCACCCCCTCTACCAATGAGCCTATCTTGAGATTGAATAGGAAACCCTGTGGGGTGCGCCTTAAATATATCTGCCTCTGAATTAGAGGTGAGCCATGTCTCCGTCAGGAACAGTGTATCTAAATTACTGTCCTGGATAAAGAAGTTAATCTCTACGGAATGTTTGGGTAAAGATCTACAGTTCAGTGAGGCCATGTGAAGATGTATCATAGTTGGAGTCCCCTGCATTATTATTTGTTGGGGTGAACTGCAAAGGTTACAAAGCGTGTGAATATCATCTAGTCTGTGCAGGGCGTGACATTTTGGATGTTTAGTAGGTCTTAACTGTAAAAGGGCCTTACGTATGTAGCTAATGGGGTGAGCTGCCGAATCGGGCAGAGTTACTGGCCCTCGGCCCGTGTGGGCACGGATAGGCGCAGACAGGCTTGCCTCAGGCGCGCCTCCGGTGCGCCTGCTGCGCAGACGGGAAGTGGTGTGCATTTAATGGTGCCACCACAAGGAACTCTAAATCGGTCCCTGGGAGCAGCGCGAGTCCCGAGGCGGACAAGGCAAGAAAGGGGCAAAGCTGCGCTAGTATATTTTAAAAATAAACAGAAAGACAAAAGGTTGGTGATTTAAAAGTTGCTAATAGCGCTGGCAAAGGTTCGTAATTGTTAACAAAGGTGCCCTACTCCCGGCTTCCGCCTCAGGAGTCAAAAGTTCTAAGAAGAGGCGCTAGTCACCTGCACCCAATTTGTAGTGCTTGGCCCTAATCGGCCGCAGCACTAATGCGCTCACCTCAGCCTCCCCTAAGATGGCGCTGTGATTCTGCGCCAGAGAGCTGAAGTCCACCACCACCACAAGGAACCCTAAATCGGTCCCTGGGAGCAGCGCGAGTCCCGAGGGGGACAAGGCAAGTAAGGGGCAAAGCTGCGCTAGTATATTATAAAAATAAACAGAAAGACAAAAGGTTGGTGATTTGAAAGTTTCTAATAGCGCTGGCAATGGTTCGTAATTATTAACAAAGGTGCCCTACTCCCGGCTTCTGCCTCAGGAGTCAAAAGTTCTAAGAAGAGGCGCTAGTCACCTGCACCCAATTTGTAGTGCCTGGCCCTAATCGGCCGCAGCACTAGTGCGCTCACCTCAGCCTCCCACAAACACATCCATACGGGTACTCATGCATGAACTCACACACCTATAGAGTCATTCACACAGGTACTGACACACTCACACATACACTCACACACCTACTCAAAATACCATACAGTCAGTCACACCCATTTACATATGCAAACACCTACTTACATACACTTAGCGGACGATTCCGATTGGAAATCGGCCCGACCGAATCTTACCAGGAATGGAGTCTGACCGACACCTACAGGCACCGTCCGACCCGTGCAGTACGATGTAAAGCCCGTGGCCTACAACCGAGCCATACGGAAAACAAGCCGTACGATGGAGCTGTACAAAATTCAGCTATCTGGCCGGAAAATGGTCACGAGTCGCACCGACCGACACAAATCCGTAATGAACCCGACAGATACGTACCCGCGATATCCGACACGCACAGTACAATGCAAAACGTATTAAACCCGACCGATTCGCACGGAGCCCAAGCCGCACGACCGACACGGCCCGAAATAACGTACCTAAAGCGGGAGAGACCACCGCGATCGACTCGCATCAAAAACAGAACTCAATCAGCGTGAAAGGCACGGAGCAGCCTGCACAAGCCAACATGAGCGTCCGACTTGGTCAGAAGGACGTCCTCTACATGCCCACAAAAACAATGGCACAAACACAGAAAAAGGACCAGTGAAGCAATGACAAAGTCAATAAATAAAAATAAATAAAAAAACACAAAACACACCCACAACTCCACCTATAAAAAGGCAAAAAAACACTCCCATGACCTTTTGCAAATACAACAGAGCAGCCAGCACAGAACAACTTGAGCCACCAACCACAGACACACACACAACTCAGCCATCACACAACCCACACACCATCAGCACCCCTCCAAAAGCTCTCACACATACACCTACCAAAACAGACATCACTTGCACCCACACACCCACCCACCCACATCACTCCTCACCACCACCCAACACCATGCCCCCTAAGAAGAATCCACTGTTCACAGACACCGAGTTAGAAATATTGGTAGATGAGATCCTCAGAGTGGAGCTACATTTGTTTGGCACATTGGTACAAAGGACCCCCATGTCACAGAAAACCAAGACGTGGGACAGGATCGTGGACAAGGTGAATGCACAAGCATCAGTGTATCTCACAAAGACCGACATCCAGAACAGTTGGTATGCACAGGAGGGTCAAGAAGCACCTCCAGAAAGAACACGCCTTGAGCCAGGTCACAGGCAGTGGCCCTCCTGCCAAGCCAGTCTACTTCAGGTCTTGGGAGGAGCATCCATGGCCTACCAGACATATCAGAGCCTGGTGAGTACACAACAAATATAATGAATATTGTGTCGCAATACACACACATCACTGTTAAGGGGACAGTGAAACCATGCACTGATAGCAAAGGCATAGTAAACCAAAGTCAAGTAGCCCAAGAAGTGTATGCTAGTCACACAAACACAATAATGGCCACCTCAAAGTGATTTGTAAGTGTGTCATGACATGTACAAACCTACCAACAAATAGGGCAAGGCAGTGGCACTAATCTGAGTAAACACTGTCAGACATCCCTGCCACCACAACCACTATCTCACAGTGAAGCTGACTGACAGGAAGGAATAGTGGGTGTGCTGGTGAAGTGAGTGTATACAAAAGCATGATAGTGTTGTTGTCACAGACAATGCCCCCTCTCACAAAAGCACCATCAACACCTCTCTGAAGAATGCTCACCTCAGAGGGGCCTCAAATGGGCTGGCAAGTACTCTGGGACTGGGCTATGTTGTAGGGAGCACAAAGCTCTACTGGAAATTGGCCACCACCAAACACCAGGACTCCACTGCCAGCCATCTTGTCAGCACAGGCACATCCCCTCACAGGGAAGCAGAGTCAGGAGGAGGGAAGTGAGGGCATGCTGGGAAGGGGGGTGTAGCCCAGAGCATGCATTGAGTTGCAGTCACTCACAATACCAACCCACCCACATGGCCCAGCAAATTCACACTGAATCATGCTCACCTCACAGGGGGGGTGAGGGGGAAGAACTGACAAGATCTCTGCGACTGGGCACTATTGTGGGAAGCACAAAGCTCTACTGGGAGTTGGCCACCACCAAACACCAGGACTCAACCGTCAGCCATCTTGTCAGCACAGGCACTCCCCCTCACAGGAAAGCAGAGTCAAATGTCAACAGGGATCACACTCCTGTGTCAGCCACCTGATGGCCCTTGAGTATCAATGACCATGTACATCGACATCCATACATGAGCTAGGTATGCGCACACATCAACATGCACACTGAAATGCCTCATGTCGGCCAGACAATGTGCTACCACGATATCAATCTATGTCTGTGACGACTATAGACAATGCAGTGTTTAGGCATGCATCCTGAAGTCCCGTTGCAAATGTCATGTATATCAAACATTGTTACAAAGATTAAGAAGGGGTGAATTGTCCACTCTTCCTGTGCAACCTGGTTCATTACTTATTATGTTGCCCCCATTGAAAGCCTCACATATGTACACATGGGTGGTGCGTGATTTCATGCTTTTCCACATCAGTGTACTGTAGCAGCACCATCATTGGCTCCCCATTGTTGCAAATATGCTGTGCTTCCCCATGGAGGTAACCTGGCTGGTTCCCCAGCAGTGCCCAGAGATGAGTGTGTGTCTGTTCTCAAGGGCTGTGAGTCAAAATCACACACAACACAAAAAGGCAAAGGAAAAATGTTGAACATTGTGATGTATGAAGTTACAATCAAAGGTGTTGCATGTATGGATCCAGCTACTCATCCACCACACCAGGGTCGGTCACTGTTGGTGAACATATTGCAGCCCCATGTGATCCTAGAGCTAATATCTCCTCTGGACACTTCTGGGAAAGCAGGCAGTCTACCTCCAAGTGGAGGCACATCATATTTGCAGTAATGGTGATCCAAATGAAATACTGCTACAGTGCACTGAGGCGGCAATCTAAGAAGCACTGCCCCATTCCTGTAGACGTATAAGAGGGAATTTACTAAGGAATGACATCTTGTACATCCCATGGCTGCAAAGGATGAGTGATACCTTGCCCCTCCTTCATTGTTAGTAGTACCCATTGCAAGATGAATGTATCAGTACCTCTCCCTCCCTCCCTGTTGCAATATACATAGGTTAATCATTGATGTCTGTAGTAAAATAACTGACAATGTCTCTCTCATCCAAACCCAGGTGCTACTGGGGATACAGCAGCAAGTGAAGAGTAGTCCGTGGCCCAGACTCTGGTGGAGGGTGAGCTCTCTGGTGTGGATCTGACTCTGTCCACTTCGGATGACGAAGATCAACCTGTCACCTCCGGTGTGAGTCATCAGGCAGCCCCACCATCACAAACACCTGCACCCCTTGCAGCCACGCCAACAACATCGGCCACAGACCTAACCCCACCCCCAACACCGACAGACCTAGGAGACCAAGTACTAACAGCACAGGGACACAGGGACACCGGTCACCCAGGAAGCTACGAACAATGACACCAGTAGCAACACCCAAGGGGGACCCAGGTGAACTGTGCCTGCACCACAGGTCCAGCCTGTGTGTCTAGGGGTGGTGGGAGTGGTGGGAGTGGTGTTAGGCAGAGGCGATGACCCCAAACTGGTACGCATCATAGATGCATACCAGGATAGCACTGGAGGATTCAGCCAGGTAGTGAGGGGTCCTCAAGGACATGCAACAGGAGCAGGCTGGCCATCATCCACACATGGAGGCCAAGTGGGACAAAGTTACTGGTGTGGTAAGCAACATATTGACTTGTCTACGCCAGAACAGCAGCAATATGTCCACACCTCCCTGTGTGCCCACAACATCTCTTCCAACAACATCAGCAAATACCACAGGGAGGGAGGCTGAATCTGGTGGAGAGTCTGATGCAACGTTGCCGCCTACACCTGAGGATCCCCCCCAGAAGAATAAGAGGGGTCGTCCGAAGAAGGACAAGTGAGCCACAGTTGTCCTAGCACATCCCCCCAAGAACCCAGAACCTGTTTTGGATATTGGTCTTTGCGTGCTAAGAGGTCACCTTGTTGCACATGACACAACTCCCCAACATGACATGTAATGTAGAGGATGAATGGGGTCTTCACTCTGGACATTTCATCTACCAATACTTCAAACTCATCTGTGAACTTTGATTCTAAACCTCAAGTACAGCACTATCTCCTCACATGTATGTAAATAAACTCACAATTACACTGTACTTGCCTATGTTGTGATTAAAACTTGGTATGTGTAATGGAGATGATGAAATGCCAAAGTACACAGTACATGCCGGCTACTACAGCAATGTGATTACCATAATGTGACTCATGTTGATGTGACACCTATGAGGGAGACACACCAATAGGGCACCACAACAAATACTCATACTCACCATGGACATGTGACACATTGACTACTAAGATGTTTGCAAGCTATACAGTGGAATGCACAGACACCACACCTTTCCACAGTCACTGCTAACAAGCCCACAGATGAGGTAACCAAATGTCAGTCGGATATGTGAAGACAGGCGACACATATAACTATGTGAAGCAGAGGTTCGTTACAAATCAGAAACAAGTTTTTTACACAACAGTATCAAGGTGAATCCACATGACAGTGGGCACACTGTCACCAAGTGTGATCAAATGGTGCTTCAGGGGTGTCAGGCACATCACATGATGGCACACTAGAGGTCCCACCCTGGCATTGGATTCTGGTTGTCGGTGTCAGACTTGACCAAGTGACTGCCAAAGTACCTTGGGAGGGACAGAAATGAAACACAGTCAGGAGCACACAAGAACAGGATGGAAATGCAATAAACATGTCACAAGATACCTACACAGTAACAAATAAGCATTTCAACACTATTGTGGACTACAGACCATCTGACAGGACACATCACTGCACGCATCCAGTCAAGTACCACACGCACAAACTCAAACAGCAACTGAGCTGCACAAACACATCAAAGGCTAACTCAGGACATTGATATGACAAACCTGTGAACTCACATTCAGCTGAAGAAGTTGTTGATGAGCTTTGTGCAGACATCACCCTCATCATCATCATCATCACTGGCCTCGTGGCCCAGGCCAGGATCCTCCACAGGTGGTGGATGTTGGTCGTCGTCGTCCAGGATGAGAGGCACCTTCTTCCGCACAGCCATGTTGTGGAGCATGTAGCAGACGATGATGATCTTGCACACCTTAGCAGGCTCAAATGGGAGGGCACCTCCGGTCTTGTCCAGGCAGCGAAAGCGGCTTTTCAGGCACCCAAAGGTACGCTCAATGACTCGTCTGGTTCTGCCATGTGCCTCATTGTAGCGCATTTCATTTGCTGTCACAAGGTTCCTCAGGGGTGTGAGCAACCACAGCATGTTGGGTTATCCAGAGTCACCTACATATAAAGAATCACACATTAGTTGAGGATTGCAAGGGGGTGGGAGACAAAATTGCAATGCGTATATCAAGAGAGAGAGAGAGGACTAACTAGCTAGTCCAGATCCCCAGGGTTTATATGTAGTTTCAACAAGGACTAGTCAATAGTGACCTGTGTAGGACTCTAGACTGTATTATCTCAGCAAGCACCTAGTAGGTGTTCATGAAGACCTCACCTACCAACCTAGTTGGTGGCATGCTTCATCATTGGGCCCACCCAGCATAATTAAGGCACTGGCTGAAACATGCCGACCTACACTGGACGTAGGAGGTCTTAACTCCACTGCCATAATGTCCCACCGCCATAATGTCCCACTGCCTTGTTTTTAACTGCCCACGGAGACCCAGTCATTAAAATTAAATTTACCCTTGGGTACTGGGATCACCCAAGGCCGTTTTAACCTTCACTTTTTCACTCACCACACTGCACTCTCAGTAACATACCTGCTCCACTGTAATCAGGCATCGTAGCACACCCGTGACACCCTAGGTGTCACTGGGTGGGCCCGATGATGAAGCATTCCACCAACTAGGCTGGTGGGTGACTAGTCCTTGTTGATACTACAGACAAAATTGCAAGACACACACAATGGTGAACATTACACACCAACAAGCCAGGCACGCTGGTTTGGCATCTGTGACATCATCAATGGTATGGGACTTTCGTACTCTAGATGTAAGCATCGTGCAATGAACCAGGGAAACGAACACACACATGTGTAATCACCATGTCCGCCAGACATACCATCATAGCATTGATAGAGTGGAAATGTTTCCGGTTGCAGTATGTCTGTTCCTGTGCCCCTGGTCGCATCAGGGCCACATGTGTGCCATCGATTGAGCCTATCACGTGTGGCATCCTCCCCAGTCCATAAAAGGCATCCTTAATCTCTGCGAGTTCACCCGGTCTAGGCACCTTGATATAGGAGTCTAGGTGAATCAACATCCCCTTCAAGACATCTCGAAGCACCTGGTTGAACATAGATTGTGACATACCACCAATACTAGCCACAGTGTGTTGAGGTACCGGTGGCAAAGAAGTGCAGGGCTGCCATCACCTTCACCTTTGGTGTCAGTGCTTTCAGGTATGTGCGGCCAGGTACCAGATGTTGCGCGAACTGCTCCGCCAACTCATTGATCAGACTCCTTGTGAAGCTGTAACATCGGATGCTGTCACGTTCCACCATAGTCTCGAGGCAAGGGAATGGTCTATGGACTGCTGGCTCCCTGCAGTACAGAGATGGGTAAAGTAACATTATAATTTCAGCTACCCATGTGGCACTCACCTTGCAAACATCACATGATACATCATAGCAATACACACGTAACTGAGGTCTGTGCTGTTGGTTATGGACACAAATGTCACCTTCATGTCTATTATCTCACATATCAATGACACATGTCTACATACATTCCTTGGGGTGCAATGGCAAATCATTGGGCTGTGGCACAGTACATATGGACTGCTGTCACGTTCAAAACACACAACACAGTGACAAGTTAGGACTGATGTTTCACAGGCCTCACAACTCCATGTCAGGGAGATAGCCATGGTCCCTGTATTGCCACATGTGCACTTGAATGACATGTTGTATCATGGGCATCCCACAACCAATCATGTGTCCCACAGTTAATGGCCCCTGTGGTCCCTGCAGGCCATACATGGAGGTCCCTGAGACACACACACAGCATGAATGTGGATGCACAAGGCACATGGTGGACCTGCCTCTCATTGGGCACATGGAACCACAAACATCAGAGATAGAACATGCACGCAGACTGCGTGGGTACATCATGATTGTGAACATGGGTCTGGCTGTGACATACATGACATGCAACCCTGTACTCTTAGGGTATGTAACAGGTCATACACATCTCCAAACTGGGACTGTGTCCATGACTCATGCCCATAAGCCAACACTTACATTTGTGAGGTGCACCACACCAAAACTGATCTGTCCCCATGAACCCCTGCCCAGCATGGGAGTGGCTTGACCTAAGTGCCACTCAAATATGACATGTTGGCCCCCCATACACACACAGATGATGCAGCCTTACATGCCATGTGATGCAGTGTGGGACATGCTGTGGTGTTGAAGGTGTGGCCATGAGAATGAAATCTGTGTGTAAACCGTCTGCAAGTCACACCAATGTGATCCGACGCAGGTGACTTGTATGCAGATGCACCGTACATGCATGGACCGAGTAGTGCTCACACCTTGTCCATTGACTGCACGATGCATATGCATTACAGTCACCCGCATCGGATCACATTGATGCCAATGGGCAATGCGTGCACACGGCTCGGTCCCTGCATGTTGGACGCGTATGCAATGTGACCCGACGAGGGTGACTTCTACAGTGACGCGTCGTGCAGTTCTGGACTGAGCCGTGCGCATGGCTCAGCCATTGATTGCAATCTGAACCGACGCGGGTGACTTATAAGCAGACGTGTTGTACAGGCATGGACCGAGACGTGTGCACACATAGCCCATAGAATCATATCCAGATGGATGCGTTTGGTTGAAAAAAATAAGCGTTGTATAGTAAGTTTACCGATCTGTACGCACTCATTGGCAAAGGTATGTCATGGTGACGGTCGCAAATTAAAAATTCGTTCCAGTCGTGCACAGGAAATTCAGTTGGATGCCTTCAACAATGTTGTAATCCTAGGGTGTCCTGAAGGTGAGCGTTTTGAACGATGCGGAAGATGTGTAGGAGTCTTACATTTCAATGGATTGGACAGATTCACAGAATGCAAACCTGTCTGGCCTATAAGTAAGGGGCAATGTCACAGAATCTGCCTCTGCAGCACTAATTTAAGGCTGGCAGGCCCCCAGGGAGCTCACTTGCCTGCACTACATACTACTGGACCACTTTTCTGCCGCTGTCTATGCTTCCTCTGGATTCTACAATGGCACGTACTCTGGAGAGGGCCCCAGCATTCACAGAGGAGGAGAACCAGGCCCTGCTGGATGGGGTCCTCCCACAGTACTGCAAGCTGTATGGGAAACCAGTGGAGCAGGTGAGTGTGCAGTCCACTGCCTATCATTTTATACAAGTTGTCTTTGTAAAAGTAACAGAAGTGTTCATAGCAGTGTGAGGCATATGCACTGAGTACTGTCAGCTACCTATTTATGTGGGTACATGTGATGAACAGGTGTCCTGCTGCAGTAGTGCAGTAGTGCTAGCTTTACATTCCTAGCCAATGTTACCATGTCAGAGCTGCAGCACAAATGCACATCTATATGAGTGCACTACCTGTGTACCTCATTTACCTTTGTGATGAGTACCTGTATTTTCAACTGGATGCAGTACAATTATGTGGCATGTGTGGTAATGTCCTCTTCAATCTGTCATACTCACAAGTTGATGCCCACTAGAAGCAAGAAATCTGGCTGACCATTGCCCGGGCAGTGAGATCAGTAGGGGTCTACAAGCGCCGGATCCGCAACTACCAGAAGACGTGGCAGGACCTACGTGGCTGGACCCGGAGGATTGCGAGGGTCCAGCTGAAGCTGTCGCCTCCTCTTCATAGGGGCGGACACCGGACCCTGAGCCCCCACATGCTCAGGATTCTGGTAGTGGTCTTCCCGGACCTGAATGGCCAACTAAAGACCAGACAGCAGCAAGAAGGGGGTAAGTCCATGATGAATCTGTTAACTATATCTGGCATGCTATTTGCAGTCTTTTTGCCTGGCCATACTCCCACATTACGTCGGTCTTGGAGTCCAGGACTCATGTCCCTCAATTGTGTAAGTCACACTCCTCCTCTGATCCACAGTTGTGGCCCCTACAGTCTGTGACTTTTTTCACTTGGCACTGTGTTCCATCAATCAGCTATGCGGAGGGTCCTGCACAGCATATGTTACTGGAACTCTGATGTGTGCATCGGGGGTTGGTCTATTCTTTGCACTATGCCTGGTCTCTGACATGTGTTCTGTGTGTGCCTTTCGTATGTGTTCTAATTGCTGGACTGGGTCACAACATGTGTGTGGGTTTCCTAAAACATACCCATGCAGCAGGTGAGTAAATGTAGTGTCCCCAGGACTATGTATAGGAAGTATGTCACACTAGCCCAGACACCTGCCTACTGTCCAGGCCAATACACTGTTTTAGGTTTACCTGGTCGTTCATGCCCACTCCACGGCGTTGGGAGACTCTGTACTCACACTCACGGCTATGGACCTACTGATTGTGCTTCCTGAAATGTGCCATCAGGTGTCTGACACAATGTCATTGTAGTGTGGCTTCATCTTTTGTGACAACTGGTGTGTCGAGGATTTTAGTGTAAGCAGGACATCTGAGTTGTGACAATGGGGAGGATACCTGTGCAACATATAGGGGTGTGATGAGTGGAATGTGCACAATGGTGTATGCAACAGTGACATTCGCGCAGCTGTGTGTCATTAGCAGCAGACTGTGAGGTGCTCATGTTCAGGTAGTTGTGTTTGCAGTCACTCATATGTAACATTTGAGTGATGTAGGTTCAACATAGTGCAAGAACAGTGTGTGGCAGGGGCCAGACTGGTGCACTTGTCAGCTGCAGAGTTTGGGATGGGCCTAACCTATGAATGTGACGCAGTGCAGACTGATGTTGTCCGGATGCATTGCCCCATGACTTGTGACCGTTAAGACTGACTTACCATGCATGTCTGTTCCAGGGCATTGACTTGAGAAGAGGGATCCTGCATTGGAGTCAGAGGTGCTTCATGCACCCCATTGTGTCATTAACTTTCAGGACGTAAGGACATCATTTTGTGTAGTGCTGCTAGGCATCACAAGATTGTGAAATGTGAGTCTGGGCATACATTCATCAGACACCTGTACTGAGTGATTGGCATGTGATGTGATGTATGTCAATAGTAATGTACTTCTACATGGACATTTTCATGTACACCAAGTGTGTATATGGTGCATTTGTGCACTTTGGGGTATTATCAGCCAAATGCAACAGACATATGGGTACAGGTCCAGGAGGGATATGGGTGCCATGGTTGATGTTCACACTGGCTATTTCCCTATGTAGACCTGTGTGTGCATTTTGAGCAAATACCAGCTAAGGATGCCAGTGCATGACCTGTAATGTGGTGTATTGACAGTGTTGTGTGCAGTCAGTAAAGGCAACTAATGTGGTCCTTCTTTTCCTACTTATATGCAGATACATCCACGAGCACAGGAGACAGTCCCATTGTTGGAAATGGGGGTTGCCCAAGTCTCAAAGGGGGTAGCATGGCATCAAGCGGGCAGGCCAAACTTCGAGGACATGTGAAGCATTCACGCAGTACCCACAGACGACACACCAGGCACACTACAAAAGAGACGCAACTCCACCTTTGGTTGGAAAAGAAGTAGTTTAGTGATATCTCCAACCTGTAAGGTAAAAAGGAAAAATACACAGGTAATCATAACATGGCGCCAACTGGCACCCAAGCCAAGTATTTCAGTGGGGGATTATTTACATTGGACAAAAAGGGTTGAGTCCATAGTCCATAGTGTCTAGCTGAAATATAAAAAGGTTAGCACTTGGCACATATCATCAATGACGACCATGTAAGGAACAAATTCATTTGGCGTGTTCACCCATTAAACATGCAATCAAACATTAGGGGTAAGAACCCAAAATAGCTGGCATTGGCGACTCCTGCAAAAAGAATAGGAATCACCCGGCATTAACATCAGGCAGGAACACCTGTAATAAAACACTAGGTTTCTTCCCCCCTCCACCTAGGGAACTACACATTCAGGCAGGGCCTACTCAGGCCTTCCTCCTTGGGAGGTTGGCTGAAATTGTAAGTTGCATATTAGCATAACTACACCTCATGCGTGGCAACGCCAACCCAACCCCTGTAAGGGAAAAACTTCATATAATACCAGACAGGAACATGAATCCTCAGCCCCCCTGCAACCTGCAACACAAACATTAAGCAGTGCATTGGTATCAACAACATATAAACCAGGCTTGAATCCCACTGCACCTGGGCATCACTTTAGTGTAGGCATAACATTAGCATATTCACATTAGCCACCAGACATTCCCAATCCTGGGCAGGGGACGCAGTACGCTCGGCACCCTGCTTTAGCATAAGGCTTGGCCCTAACTTGGGAGGTCAGGCAGGTAGCAGTCACATAAACACTAGGCCCGAATCACATTGAACACGGGGGCACTTATGCATCTAACATGGACCTGACTCTAGGCCTATGAACCTCGGGCGTACCCATGCAGGGGGAGCATCAGGCCTACACAGGTATCAGGGGGTAGAACACACCTGACTAATCCCCTAGGCACAACAGTTAAGTCGCCCTCTAAGCCTCCATAGCTCCTAGGGTGACTCTATGGGCTGGATATAGGTCCTAGGTCCCCCTACAACTGGCACAGTCTGTTGGGACCCAACGTTGCAGGTGCCCACTGCCAGACGGGGCACCTGGGAAGTTAGTCTGGTTCTTGTGGCGGGCACCGACCATATGCCCCGACACACCCCCAACCCACGATGTGGCTGAG
Source organism: Lissotriton vulgaris (assembly GCF_964263255.1). NCBI lineage: Eukaryota > Metazoa > Chordata > Amphibia > Caudata > Salamandridae > Lissotriton > Lissotriton vulgaris. The sequence goes on from NC_141694.1 coordinate 1,212,359,412, forward strand.
TCCCCACTCACCGGTAGACCTGCGATGGGTGAAGGGGCTCCGGCTCCTCTGGATCTCCTTGGAGGTAAGGGCAGGCACCGGCAATGTGCCTCGAGGCCCTTGCTCCACAGAACTTGCATCGTGGGACTCTCTCTCTCGGCTTCCCTGCGGGGCTTTGCCACACCACCCCCTGTCTCGTGCTCCTTGGCGGGGGGCTCTTTACTTCAATGCCGGCCCCTCGTCCGAGAGGGGGCCGGTCAGGGGAGGCCTGCGCCGCTCTGGCGCTCTTCTCGGGGCCTCCCTGCTCTTCACCCGGGCAACGCGGATCTCCACAGGGAGGGGCCAGGCACCTTCGGTGTGCCTCGCGGCCCCCTCCCTTCTGTCTCCTCAGTCCGGCACGGCGCTAGGCTCTCTTCCACGAGGGGGGGGGGTGGGGCAGGCACCGACCGTGTGCCTCGATGCCCCCTCCTCTCCCTCGACAACCGGGGCTTCACCTGGGTTCCCCTCTTTCCTCACGGGGACCCAGGGCTTCAGGACGCTCCTCTTCTCGGGCTGCCGGTCGGCAACCAATCCCTGCGTGGCCTCCAGGGGTCACGGCCGCGCAGGCCAATCTGCTCGCGGCGGTGGCGGGGGCGGGCCGATGACGCGGTCAGGCCCCCGTCACGTGATGCGGAACACAGCGGCCTCAGGGCCTGGCGCGGCCCTCTTTCCACCTCAGCGGCCCCCTCCTGACACCGGGGGTCGCTGCAACGATGCGCCGCCCAGCGGGGAAGGTTTCCTCACAGCGCCGGGTTGCGGCGGTGATTTTGGTGTCACAAGGGGTAGGCTCCCTTTTTAATTAATTATTTACTTCACGGGCAGTTCCAACCGGCGTGAGGCGTCAATAAGGGGTAGGCTCCCTTCTTAATTAATTAATTAAATGGCGGACAGCGCCAAAACGAGGGTAGGCTCCTCACACTCGATCCTCCTCACAGTGCCCTCAGGCCACAGCGCGATTCTCCTCAGCAGATGACGCTATTTACAGCGCACTGCTCCTCCCTCTTAGCCCAACAGAATAGAGGCAGTTCAGGGCTTCTAGGGACACGTAGCTCCTCCCAGTCCTTCTCTAGCGCTTCCAACTTATAGCGCTTCCCAGGCAGGACAGTTCAGGTCAGGGCAGCAACAGTCTTGTAATTTACAGCACTCAGGTAGGCAAACCAGGGCTTCCAAGTAGGCTCCTCACGGAGGGGGGGGGCGAACAGCTCCACAGCCAGCCCCAGGGGCACACTCCTCACCTCCTGGGGGGTTCAAGCCCACAGCATTTCTCCTCTTCTGGGCACCTTTTTCCCTCAGCGCTGGCGTGGTTCAAGGTCCCACGGCGTCAGGGACCTATGAAGAGTCCTCCCTTGTCAGGGGCCCATGGGTACAGCAGCGGGGGGGGGGGTTTATAGGGGTGCAGGGCCCAGCTCACAGGCCCATGTGGCGGTAGCACCTCACAGCAGGTCCCCCTCCCTTCCTTGTCCCAGCGCTGACTGACCCTCTGGTGACACTTCCCCCTATTTATACCCTCCTCCCAGGCAGTGCCAGGACCTTCTAGAATGTTGGCACATCTAGCCTAAACTGGTTCTAGGGGAGGGGGTGAGCACCCTGGGTGCCAGGCTTTCCCTCCAAAAGCTAGGGGTTGCTGGGTATTAATGACTAGACCGCCAACCTAACGCAGTCAGGTGGCACTACCCAGGCCATGGCATCCATTTTAAAATACAATACATTTCAGTCAGGTGCATTTTTAAACTGGGGGTTTTTACAAGTGCTCACATTATGTCAGGTATTTACATTTTTCAAAAGGGGTCTCACACCACTCATGGCCTATACAGGTTTAATCCCATGGGGGAGACAATCCAGATAAGGGGGTCAAAAGCGAAAAATTTTGGGGGAAAAAGGCCAAGTCCAACACGACTCCCCCCCAGCCAAAAGCCAGGGTAGACCGATCAATGCCTTGATGGGCTTCCCTGCTTGGGGCAGAAAAAGGTGGACGCAGGCCTGCAACTACAGGAGCACCTGCAGTCTCTCCTCCACTCTGGAACCCAATTGTTCTCCTTCGCAACCCTCCCTTCACCAACAGAACCACCCCACTGGTGTTCCCTAGTGGGATGTTTCACCTTCCTAGAGTGGGAGGCTCTAGCCTCAGGCTTGGAATTCTCTTGAACCACTCTCCTCTCTCCAAATTTCCACTGGTCCACCCACCTGGGGTCTACACCCTCAGAATGACCAGCCCTTAGGGGCGAGGCTCCCCTCCCCCTACTTCTCCTCCTAGGGTTCCTCCACCTCCTACGCCTGGGGACACCCTCACACAACTCTCTCCCCAACCTGGAGTCGAAACTCACAGGCTGAACCGGTGACAGGGGCGAGTCCTCCCTCTCCCTGCACCCCCTCCCAGAATTCTGCACCCTCCTACCCGGAGAAGTACCCCTGGGAGTCACTTCTGGGGGGACTCTGGTTACAGATGTCCCTCCCACCAGGGCAGGCAACTCCTGTCACTGGCCACCCAACCCGGGATCTGCGCCCTGTGGCTGAGCTGGTGACAGAGAAGAGACCTTCCTCCCTCTGCACCCCCTCCCAGAGTTCCGCACCCTCCCACTGGAAGTGGTACCCCTGGGAGTCAATTTGGTAGGGACCTGCCTTACAGGAACCCCACCCTCCAGGCCAGGCAACTCCTGAACCTGGAACCCCAGTCCAAGATCTAGACCCTGTGACTGGTCAGACCCCCGAACCCCTGGAGCTCTGATTAATGATGCTCCGGGTTCTCCTGACATAAGGGGATCCCTCCTTCTGGATGACACATCGGGGCAGCCTAGCCTCCCAAGCTGGGGTTCTCTTAAAGAACACTCCAGGCCTGGTGGCCGCAGCTGGGGCACCTTGGGACACCTCCCCGTCTCACTCCCTTCAGGATCACTCCCCTCAGCCTTCCCAGACGCTCTGGCACTTACCCAGAGGTCTGCCTCCCGTGCAAGTTCCCTGGGGTCTGAGAACCCGCACTGCAACAGATGGTGACGCAGTCTTGGGAAACAACTCCTCAGCATGTGCTCCCGGATAACGGCATGGCACAGCCCTTCCCAATCCTCCACTGCTCTCCTCACCACCCAATCCTCCAGTACAGTCCAACACTCCTCCTCAAACTCTCCCCAGGACTGATGGGACAGCTTTCCCCTGCCCCTGAACACTAACCTGTCCTCCTCTTCCGGGGAATCAGGCACAGTCTCCTGGGCTTCGGGAGTGGGACTCCTTGCACTGGACCTACACTCGCTGCCACCACTGGATCCCACCCACCTCGGTGAATCCAGACTCCTGAAACCACTCTCAGGGGACAAACTACCCACCTGAGCTGATCTCTCCCTGGCGAAGGCCCTCTCCGCCTCCGCCATCCTTTCCAGCGCTAGGACTTTTTCAGTCTCTAGTCGCTGCTCTTCTACCCTCAGCTGCGCTAAGCCCTCGGCATGCCTGAGCTTTGCCAGCGCCAGCTGATACTCCCTCTCTTCTCTCCTATCTACCCACTCTTCTGGGGACAGGGAAAGGGATGGGGCAGTGGCCCCGGGGCTGGAACCAGTGCTAGACTCCCTATCTACAGTGTCCTCAACAGCTCCTGGCATCTCCGCCCTCTCAAGCTCTTCCTCCTCATCGGAATAACTACCTCCCAGGGTTCTGGATGGGGAGCCCTCTCTCTGGTCTCTAACCCACTGACCCTTTAAAACCTCGGGGGGTAGTCAGACAAGTCCCCATCAACCTCTAAGGGCTCTCCCCTCTTGAGGGCCTCATAGAGAAACAAATTCCTCCTAATGTTCCCTACTGGGGGTATCCCTCTCTCCAGGAGGAAGTCTATCACCTCCTGTTCGGTGTACTCCATCAGGTCCACTTCCTGGTAGACCAACCCCATCGTGGCGAGGTACACCCGGGACACACCCTCCCAGTGGAACAAGGGGACAATTCAGAACACTCTTCAGGAGGAAGCAATCAAAAAAACACAATAATCCCCACAACAAGGCTCGGATTACATCCAAAGCTCTATTTGCAGTGTAACCCGTGGCCGCTGTGGTACTGCGCAAACACAAGTCTATCCCACCGCTGCCACCAAATGTTGGAAATGGGGGTTGCCCAAGTCTCAAAGGGGGTAGCATGGCATCAAGCGGGCAGGCCAAACTTCGAGGACATGTGAAGCATTCACGCAGTACCCACAGACGACACACCAGGCACACTACAAAAGAGACGCAACTCCACCTTTGGTTGGAAAAGAAGTAGTTTAGTGATATCTCCAACCTGTAAGGTAAAAAGGAAAAATACACAGGTAATCATAAAATGGCGCCAACTGGCACCCAAGCCAAGTATTTCAGTGGGGGATTATTTACATGGGACAAAAAGGGTTGAGTCCATAGTCCATAGTGTCTAGCTGAAATATAAAAAAGTTAGCACTTGGCACATATCATCAATGACGACCATGTAAGGGACAAATTCATTTGGCGTGTTCACCCATTAAACATGCAATCAAACATTAGGGGTAAGAACCCAAAATAGCTGGCATTGGCGACTCCTGCAAAAAGAATAGGAATCACCCGGCATTAACATCAGGCAGGAACACCTGTAATAAAACACTAGGTTTCTTTCCCCTCCACCTAGGGAACTACACATTCAGGCAGGGCCTACTCAGGCCTTCATCCTTGGGAGGTTGGCTGAAATTGTAAGTTGCATATTAGCATAACTACACCTCATGCGTGGCAACGCCAACCCAACCCCTGTAAGGGAAAAACTTCATATAATACCAGACAGGAACATGAATCCTCAGCCCCCCTGCAACCTGCAACACAAACATTAAGCAGTGCATTGGTATCAACAACATATAAACCAGGCTTGAATCCCACTGCACCTGGGCATCACTTTAGTGTAGGCATAACATTAGCATATTCACATTAGCCACCAGACATTCCCAATCCTGGGCAGGGGACGCAGTACGCTTGGCACCCTGCTTTAGCATAAGGCTTGGCCCTAACTTGGGAGGTCAGGCAGGTAGCAGTCACATAAACACTAGGCCCGAATCACATTGAACCCGGGGGCACTTATGCATCTAACATGGACCTGACTCTAGGCCTATGAACCTCGGGCGTACCCATGCAGGGGGAGCATCAGGCCTACACAGGTATCAGGGGGTAGAACACACCTGACTAATCCCCTAGGCACAACAGTTAAGTCGCCCTCTAAGCCTCCATAGCTCCTAGGGTGACTCTATGGGCTGGATATAGGTCCTAGGTCCCCCTACAACTGGCACAGTCTGTTGGGACCCAACGTTGCAGGTGCCCACTGCCAGACGGGGCACCTGGGAAGTTAGTCTGGTTCTTGGGGCGGGCACCGACCATATGCCCCGACACACCCCCAACCCACGATGTGGCTGAGTCCCCACTCACCGGTAGACCTGCGATGGGTGAAGGGGCTCCGGCTCCTCTGGATCTCCTTGGAGGTAAGGGCAGGCACCGGCAATGTGCCTCGAGGCCCTTGCTCCACAGAACTTGCGTTGTGGGACTCTCTCTCTCGGCTTCCCTGCGGGGCTTTGCCACACCACCCCCTGTCTCGTGCTCCTTGGCGGGGGGCTCTTTACTTCAATGCCGGCCCCTCGTCTGAGAGGGGGCCGGTCAGGGGAGGCCTGCGCCGCTCTGGCGCTCTTCTCGGGGCCTCCCTGCTCTTCACCCGGGCAACGCGGATCTCCACAGGGAGGGGCCAGGCACCTTCGGTGTGCCTCGCGGCCCCCTCCCTTCTGTCTCCTCAGTCCGGCACGGCGCTAGGCTCTCTTCCGCGAGGGGGGGGGGGGTGGGGCAGGCACCGACCGTGTGCCTCGATGCCCCCTCCTCTCCCTCGACAACCGGGGCTTCACCTGGGTTCCCCTCTTTCCTCACGGGGACCCAGGGCTTCAGGATGCTCCTCTTCTCGGGCTGCCGGTCGGCAACCAATCCCTGCGCGGCCTCCAGGGGTCACGGCCGCGCAGGCCAATCCGCTCGCGGCGGTGGCGGGGGCGGGCCGATGACGCGGTCAGGCCCCCGTCACGTGATGCGGAACACAGCGGCCTCAGGGCCTGGCGCGGCCCTCTTTCCACCTCAGTGGCCCCCTCCTGACACCGGGGGTCGCTGCAACGATGCGCCGCCCAGCGGGGAAGGTCTCCTCACAGCGCCGGGTTGCGGCGGTGATTTTGGTGTCACAAGGGGTAGGCTCCCTTTTTAATTAATTATTTACTTCACGGGCAGTTCCAACCGGCGTGAGGCGTCAATAAGGGGTAGGCTCCCTTCTTAATTAATTAATTAAATGGCGGACAGCGCCAAAACGAGGGTAGGCTCCTCACACTCGATCCTCCTCACAGTGCCCTCAGGCCACAGCGCGATTCTCCTCAGCAGATGACGCTATTTACAGCGCACTGCTCCTCCCTCTTAGCCCTACAGAATAGAGGCAGTTCAGGGCTTCTAGGAACACGTAGCTCCTCCCAGTCCTTCTCTAGCGCTTCCAACTTATAGCGCTTCCCAGGCAGGACAGTTCAGGTCAGGGCAGCAACAGTCTTGGAATTTACAGCACTCAGGTAGGCAAACCAGGGCTTCCAAGTAGGCTCCTCACGGAGGGGGGGGCGAACAGCTCCACAGCCAGCCCCAGGGGCACACTCCTCACCTCCTGGGGGGTTCAAGCCCACAGCATTCCTCCTCTTCTGGGCACCTTTTTCCCTCAGCGCTGGCGTGGTTCAAGGTCCCACGGCGTCAGGGACCTATGAAGAGTCCTCCCTTGTCAGGGGCCCATGGGGACAGCAGCGGGGGGGGGGGTTTATAGGGGTGCAGGGCCCAGCTCACAGGCCCATGTGGCGGTAGCACCTCACAGCAGGTCCCCCTCCCTTCCTTGTCCCAGCGCTGACTGACCCTCTGGTGACACTTCCCCCTATTTATACCCTCCTCCCAGGCAGTGCCAGGACCTTCTAGAATGTTGGCACATCTAGCCTAAACTGGTTCTAGGGGAGGGGTGAGCACCCTGGGTGCCAGGCTTTCCCTCCAAAAGCTAGGGGTTGCTGGGTATTAATGACTAGACCGCCAACCTAACGCAGTCAGGTGGCACTACCCAGGCCATGGCATCCATTTTAAAATACAATACATTTCAGTCAGGTGCATTTTTAAACTGGGGGTTTTTACAAGTGCTCACATTATGTCAGGTATTTACATTTTTCAAAAGGGGTCTCACACCACTCATGGCCTATACAGGTTTAATCCCATGGGGGAGACAATCCAGATAAGGGGGTCAAAAGCGAAACATTTTGGGGGAAAAAGGCCAAGTCCAACACCCATGGAACAGGAGATGCTGCAGAGTCAGCCTGGGCCAGCAACTGAGGAGTCGGAGGGACCCAGTGGCACAGAGGGTGAGGGGAGCCACAACGAGGAGACCTCAGCACCACCCACCTCAGCTGAGGACCACAGCAGCTTGAAAGATGACTCCCTTGTGGGGGCAGGTATCAACAGCCAGCAAAGCATGGATAGTGAGGCTGTTCCCGCCACCACCACCACCCTCCCCTCGGCTCCCAACCCAGAGGTCCGTGGCAGCTACCGTGTTCGGGAGCATGTCTCCTTCCTGCCAGGCACCGCACCCCCTGCCCCTGTTTTCCCTGCTGCCCTGAGTGTGAAGTCTATCGACCTGCTTAAACAGATCCATGTAGGGCAGACATCAATGCTGAGTGTCCTCCATGCACACACCAGTCTGTTGACACAACTGGTGTTGTTCATGGAGGCCATCTCATCGGGCATGTCTGCCCTACAGAGGACCAATCAGGCAATGGCCTCCTCCCTGATGGCAGTAGTATCCCTCCTCCAGCAGTTCCTGATCCCTTCAGCCTCTGCCCAAACAACAACTTCTATCACCCTACCTATTGCCAGCACACACACACCAGCACGGTCACCCAAACATACAGACACAGACAGCACACAATCACCCAAACAAAAGTCAAAATGTGCACACAAGCAAAGTCAGGGGACTGATACCACACACACAGGGGATGTGTCACAAACACACACACAGGCATCCACAACCACTCCGCAGTCCTCTGTTCCCTCTCCCTCCAAGAGCCCTTTCCTTGCCTCACGTGCAACCCCATCTCCTAAGAAGCTCTTCCTGTGTGACCTAGGCCTCTTCCCCTCAGATCCAGCAGATCCAGACTACAGGGGGAACAGGAAGTCCCCACACACAGCGAAGAGTGACCCTCACACCTGGACACCCTCCCCCAGGTACAGGCAGACTGAGGAACACACCCACAAGTCACCCCATAGCCGGAAGAGCAAGACCCCACCCCCACCGCCCAGCTCCACTGCACAGTCTCCTTCCTCCATCCCCCAGGTCAGCACACCATAGGTTCCCCCACCACTCCCTGTCCCACGTTCCCCTACCCACAGATACATCACCCCCAAAATGCTCAGGCCCTCCCCAACTCCCACTTGCTCTTCTACTGACACCACCACCAGTCTGTCTGTTACTGCGAACTATTGTGGGAACCGTGCCCCCCCAGCTGTCCTGCTAACCTCACCTGTACCCCTTTCTACTCCCATGGGGTTAGGCACTGCAGTGGAGTCCATGGCCACCTAGTCTGACATGGGCACTGCAGTGGGGACCATATCCACTACACCTGACCTGCCCACTGCAGTGGTTCCAGCACCCACCCCATCAGAGTTGTGCCTCACAGTTGTGGTGGCACAAATCATGCCAGACACCTCCACTGCAGTTGCCACTGACTCTCCTGCACCCACCACCCCTTCCCAGCCTCCTTCTGATGAGCCCTGATCCTGTCCCTGCAGTGCTTGGCCTGCCCCATGTATGCCCCTCAGATTGGATATCCACAGTCCTTATCAGTGCAGGCAAGCAACTGGTGACAGGTGTCACTCACACCTTCATTGGACTTTGTATTTTTGGAAGGACATTGGACTAAATTTCATTTTGGATTTTCCCTTTCAGATGTCAAATTAATTGTTGATAAAGCATGTTTTGTTATAATTGTGCATTTGATTTAGCTGTACATATTTTTGATGCTGTTTACCCTGACCTTGCTTTGGTGATGCAGGATTTACAAATGTATGTTACTGAGGTGTTGATGTGGTGTACTCATGTGGACCATGAGATATGTTTCCTGTTCAGGTTGGTATCCATGTCAACCTTTTCAGCTGACTTGGTGTGTCATGATTAACTAATTTAGCACAGGGATGGTAACATTTCATTTGATGGCCACATCTGTGGCTTGCACCCATGCATATATGATGTGCTTCACAATGTACAATTTGACACTTTCCCTGACTGTTGTCCCATCTTCACTGTACATGCAGGTGTTGTCATCATTGGTGTAAAGTCAACTGTGTCCTCTGTGCAACTTGGTAGACATATCTATTGTCTATGTGCAGGTAACTTGAGGGGCAGTACCGTACACAGGCGTATGTTACCAGTGCCTACATTGTGTGGTAAATGATGGTTGACTAAACAAGTGTTGTGCTGACATGTCCAGGAATCATACATACTGTTTGACACGTGCTGCTATTTCCATGATGATTCAGAAAAGGGGGTGGTGATGAACAGAGTGTCTGAATTAAGCACACCACTCTTACCCAGTCCAAAGATCAGGGCTTGATCCATCACCGTTATTTATCTCACTGCACCATCCCAGCTCAGAAACTGGCTATATGCAAATCAGTCTGTCCCTGGCCCAGTGCATCATGGGAACAGGGCAGACTAAACTACCAAGTCAATTCTTCACCAGAAAGGAGACAAGCTACCGGGGACCAGTTTCTGGCATTTCAGCCGTCTTCGGCCCGGCTTGCTTGAATCCTGATGGTGCAGTGAGAAAGGGACTCATGTCTGAGTATACCCTGCCACAGCTATAGTGGCCAAAAACGATTCAGAAAAGGGGGTGGTGATGAACAGAGTGTCTGAATTAAGCAGACCACTCTTACCCAGTCCAAAGATCAGGGCTTGATCCATCACCGTTATTTATCTCACTGCACCATCCCAGCTCAGAACCTGGCTATATGCAAATCAGTCTGTCCCTGGCCCAGTGCATCATGGGAACAGGGCAGACTAAACTACCAAGCCAATTCTTCACCAGAAAGGAGACAAGCTACCGGGGACCGGTTTCTGGCATTTCAGCCGTCTTCGGCCCGGCTTGCTTGAATCCTGATGGTGCAGTGAGAAAGGGACTCATGTCTGAGTATACCCTGCCACACCTATAGTGGCCAAAAACGATTCAGAAAAGGGGGTGGTGATGAACAGAGTGTCTGAATTAAGCAGACCACTCTTACCCAGTCCAAAGATCAGGGCTTGATCCATCACCGTTATTTATCTCACTGCACCATCCCAGCTCAGAACCTGGCTATATGCAAATCAGTCTGTCCCTGGCCCAGTGCATCATGGGAACAGGGCAGACTAAACTACCAAGCCAATTCTTCACCAGAAAGGAGACAAGCTACCGGGGACCGGTTTCTGGCATTTCAGCCGTCTTCGGCCCGGCTTGCTTGAATCCTGATGGTGCAGTGAGAAAGGGACTCATGTCTGAGTATACCCTGCCACACCTATAGTGGCCAAAAACGATTCAGAAAAGGGGGTGGTGATGAACAGAGTGTCTGAATTAAGCAGACCACTCTTACCCAGTCCAACGATCAGGGCTTGATCCATCACCGTTATTTATCTCACTGCACCATCTCAGCTCAGAACCTGGCTATATGCAAATCAGTCTGTCCCTGGCCCAGTGCATCATGGGAACAGGGCAGACTAAACTACCAAGCCAATTCTTCACCAGAAAGGAGACAAGCTACCGGAGACCGGTTTCTGGCATTTCAGCCGTCTTCGGCCCGGCTTGCTTGAATCCTGATGGTGCAGTGAGAAAGGGACTCATGTCTGAGTATACCCTGCCACACCTATAGTGGCCAAAAACGATTCAGAAAAGGGGGTGATGATGAACAGAGTGTCTGAATTAAGCAGACCACTCTTACCCAGTCCAAAGATCAGGGCTTGATCCATCACCGTTATTTATCTCACTGCACCATCCCAGCTCAGAACCTGGCTATATGCAAATCAGTCTGTTCCTGGCCCAGTGCATCATGGGAACAGGGCAGACTAAACTACCAAGCCAATTCTTCACCAGAAGGAGACAAGCTACCGGGGACCTGTTTCTGGCATTTCAGCCGTCTTCGGCCCGGCTTGCTTGAATCCTCATGGTGCAGTGAGAAAGGGACTCATGTCTGAGTATACCCTGCCACACCTATCGTGGCCAAAAACGATTCAGAAAAGGGGGTGGTGATGAACAGAGTGTCTGATTTAAGCAGTCCACTCTTACCCAGTCCAAAGATCAGGGCTTGATCCATCACCGTTATTTATCTCAATGCACCATCACCGCTCAGAACCTGGCTATATGCAAATCAGTCTGCCCCTGGCCCAGTGCATCATGGGAACAGGGCAGACTAAACTACCAAGCCAATTCTTCACCAGAAAGGAGACAAGCTACCGGGTACCGGTTTCTGGCATTTCAGCCGTCTTCGGCCCGGCTTGCTTGAATCCTGATGGTGCAGTGAGAAAGGGACTCATGTCTGAGTATACCCTGCCACACCTATAGTGGCCAAAAACGATTCAGAAAAGGGGGTGGTGATGAACAGAGTGTCTGAATTAAGCACACCACTCTTACCCAGTCCAACGATCAGGGCTTGATCCATCACCGTTATTTATTTCACTGCACCATCCCAGCTCAGACCCTGGCTATATGCAAATCAGTCTGTCCCTGGCCCAGTGCATCATGGGAACAGGGCAGACTAAACTACCAAGCCAATTCTTCACCAGAAAGGAGAAAAGCTACCGGGGACCAGTTTCTGGCATTTCAGCCGTCTTCGGCCCGGCTTGCTTGAAACCTCATGGTGCAGTGAGAAAGGGACTCATGTCTGAGTATACCCTGCCACACCTATAGTTGCCAAAAACGATTCAGAAAAGGGGGTGGTGATGAACAGAGTGTCTGAATTAAGCAGACCAGTCTTACCCAGTCCAAAGATCAGGGCTTGATCCATCACCGTTATTTATCTCACTGCACCATCACAGCTCAGAACCTGGCTATATGCAAATCAGTCTGTCCCTGGCCCAGTGCATCATGGGAACAGGGCAGACTAAACTACCAAGCCAATTCTTCACCAGAAAGGAGACAAGCTACCGGGGACCGGTTTCTGGCATTTCAGCCATCTTCGGCCCGGCTTGCTTGAATCCTGATGGTGCAGTGAGAAAGGGACTCATGTCTGAGTATACCCTGCCACACCTATAGTGGCCAAAAACTATTCAGAAAAGGGGGTGGTGATGAACAGAGTGTCTGAATTAAGCAGACCACTCTTACCCAGTCCAAAGATCAGGGCTTGATCCATCACCGTTATTTATCTCACTGCACCATCCCAGCTCAGAACCTGGCTATATGCAAATCAGTCTGTCCCTGGCCCAGTGCATCATGGGAACAGGGCAGACTAAACTACCAAGCCAATTCTTCACCAGAAAGGAGACAAGCTACCGGGGACCGGTTTCTGGCATTTCAGCCGTCTTCGGCCCGGCTTGCTTGAATCCTGATGGTGCAGTGAGAAAGGGACTCATGTCTGAGTATACCCTGCCACACCTATAGTGGCCAAAAACGATTCAGAAAAGGGGGTGGTGATGACCAGAGTGTCTGAATTAAGCAGACCACTCTTACCCAGTACAAAGATCAGGGCTTGATCCATCACCGTTATTTATCTCACTGCACCATCCCAGCTCAGAACTTGGCTATATGCAAATCAGTCTGTCCCTGGCCCAGTGCATCATGGGAACAGGGCAGACTAAACTACCGAGCCAATTCTTCACCAGAAAGGAGACAAGCTACCGGGGACCGGTTTCTGGCATTTCAGCCGTCTTCGGCCCGGCTTGCTTGAATCCTGATGGTGCAGTGAGAAAGGGACTCATGTCTGAGTATACCCTGCCACACCTATAGTGGCCAAAAACGATTCAGAAAAGGGGGTGGTGATGAACAGAGTGTCTGAATTAAGCAGACCACTCTTACCCAGTCCAAAGATCAGGGCTTGATCCATCACCGTTATTTATCTCACTGCACCATCCCAGCTCAGAACCTGGCTATATGCAAATCAGTCTGTCCCTGGCACAGTGCATCATGGGAACAGGGCAGACTAAACTACCAAGCCAATTCTTCACCAGAAAGGAGACAAGCTACCCGGGACCAATTTCTGGCATTTCAGCCGTCTTCGGCCCGGCTTGCTTGAATCCTGATGGTGCAGTGAGAAAGGGACTCATGTCTGAGTATACCCTGCCACACCTATAGTGGCCAAAAACGATTCAGAAAAGGGGGTGGTGATGAACAGAGTGTCTGAATTAAGCAGACCACTCTTACCCAGTCCAAAGATCAGGGCTTGATCCATCACCGTTATTTATCTCACTGCACCATCTCAGCTCAGAACCTGGCTATATGCAAATCAGTCTGTCCCTGGCCCAGTGCATCATGGGAACAGGGCAGACTAAACTACCAAGCCAATTCTTCACCAGAAAGGAGACAAGCTACCGGGGACCGGTTTCTGGCATTTCAGCCGTCTTCGGCCCGGCTTGCTTGAATCCTGATGGTGCAGTGAGAAAGGGACTCATGTCTGAGTATACCCTGCCACACCTATAGTGGCCAAAAACGATTCAGAAAAGGGGGTGGTGATGACCAGAGTGTCTGAATTAAGCAGACCACTCTTACCCAGTACAAAGATCAGGGCTTGATCCATCACCGTTATTTATCTCACTGCACCATCCCAGCTCAGAACTTGGCTATATGCAAATCAGTCTGTCCCTGGCCCAGTGCATCATGGGAACAGGGCAGACTAAACTACCGAGCCAATTCTTCACCAGAAAGGAGACAAGCTACCGGGGACCGGTTTCTGGCATTTCAGCCGTCTTCGGCCCGGCTTGCTTGAATCCTGATGGTGCAGTGAGAAAGGGACTCATGTCTGAGTATACCCTGCCACACCTATAGTGGCCAAAAACGATTCAGAAAAGGGGGTGGTGATGAACAGAGTGTCTGAATTAAGCAGACCACTCTTACCCAGTCCAAAGATCAGGGCTTGATCCATCACCGTTATTTATCTCACTGCACCATCCCAGCTCAGAACCTGGCTATATGCAAATCAGTCTGTCCCTAGCACAGTGCATCATGGGAACAGGGCAGACTAAACTACCAAGCCAATTCTTCACCAGAAAGGAGACAAGCTACCCGGGACCAATTTCTGGCATTTCAGCCGTCTTCGGCCCGGCTTGCTTGAATCCTGATGGTGCAGTGAGAAAGGGACTCATGTCTGAGTATACCCTGCCACACCTATAGTGGCCAAAAACGATTCAGAAAAGGGGGTGGTGATGAACAGAGTGTCTGAATTAAGCAGACCACTCTTACCCAGTCCAAAGATCAGGGCTTGATCCATCACCGTTATTTATCTCACTGCACCATCTCAGCTCAGAACCTGGCTATATGCAAATCAGTCTGTCCCTGGCCCAGTGCATCATGGGAACAGGGCAGACTAAACTACCAAGCCAATTCTTCACCAGAAAGGAGACAAGCTACCGGGGACCGGTTTCTGGCATTTCAGCCGTCTTCGGCCCGGCTTGCTTGAATCCTGATGGTGCAGTGAGAAAGGGACTCATGTCTGAGTATACCCTGCCACACCTATAGTGGCCAAAAACGATTCAGAAAAGGGGGTGGTGATGAACAGAGTGTCTGAATTAAGCACACCACTCTTACCCAGTCCAAAGATCAGGGCTTGATCCATCACCGTTATTTATCTCACTGCACCATCCCAGCTCAGAACCTGGCTATATGCAAATCAGTCTGTCCCTGGCCCAGTGCATCATGGGAACAGGGCAGACTAAACTACCAAGCCAATTCATCACCAGAAAGGAGACAAGCTACCGGGGACCAGTTTCTGGCATTTCAGCCGTCTTCGGCCCAGCTTGCTTGAATCCTGATGGTGCAGTGAGAAAGGGACTCATGTCTGAGTATACCCTGCCACACCTATCGTGGCCAAAAACGATTCAGAAAAGGGGGTGGTGATGAACAGAGTGTCTGAATTAAGCAGACCACTCTTACCCAGTCCATAGATCAGGGCTTGATCCTTCACCGTAATTTATCTCACTGCACCATCCCAGCTCAGAACCTGGCTATATGCAAATCAGTCTGTCCCTGGCCCAGTGCATCATGGGAACAGGGAAGACTAAACTACCAAGCCAATTCTTCACCAGAAAGGAGACAAGCTACCGGGGACCGGTTTCTGGCATTTCAGCCGTTTTCGGCCCGGCTTGCTTGAATCCTGATGGTGCAGTGAGAAAGGGACTCATGTCTGAGTATACCCTGCCACACCTATAGTGGCCAAAAACGATTCAGAAAAGGGGGTGGTGATGAACAGAGTGTCTGAATTAAGCAGACCACTCTTACCCAGTCCATAGATCAGGGCTTGATCCTTCACCGTAATTTATCTCACTGCACCATCCCAGCTCAGAACCTGGCTATATGCAAATCAGTCTGTCCCTGGCCCAGTGCATCATGGGAACAGGGCAGACTAAACTACCAAGCCAATTCTTCACCAGAAAGGAGAAAAACTACCGGGGACCGGTTTCTGGCATTTCAGCCGTCTGCGGCCCGGCTTGCTTGAATCCTGATGATGCAGTGAGAAAGGGACTCATGTCTGAGTATACCCTGCCACACCTATAGTGGCCAAAAACGATTCAGAAAAGGGGGTGGTGATGAACAGAGTGTCTGAATTAAGCAGACCACTCTTACCCTGTCCAAAGATCATGGCTTGATCCATCAGCGTTATTTATCTCACTGCACCATCCCAGCTCAGAACCTGGCTATATGCAAATCAGTCTGTCCCTGGCCCAGTGCATCATGGGAACAGGGCAGACTAAACTACCAAGCCAATTCTTCACCAGAAAGGAGACAAGCTACCGGGGACCGGTTTCTGGCATTTCAGCCGTCTTCAGCCCGGCTTGTTTGAATCCTGATGGTGCAGTGAGAAAGGGACTCATGTCTGAGTATACCCTGCCACACCTATAGTGGCCAAAAACGATTCAGAAAAGGGGGTGGTGATGAACAGAGTGTCTGAATTAAGCAGACCACTCTTACCCAGTCCAAAGATCAGGGCTTGATCCATCACCGTTATTTATCTCACTGCACCATCCCAGCTCAGAACCTGGCTATATTGTCTACCATAAGCGTGAAAGGGTATACTCAGATGTGAGTCCCTTGCTCATTGCACCATCAGGATTCAAGCAAGCCGGGCCGAAGACAGCTGAAATGCCAGAAACCGGTCCCTGGTAGCTTGTTTCCTTCCCAGTATAAGAATTGGCTTGGTAGTTTGGTCTGCCCTGTTCCCATGATGCACTGGGCCAGGGTCAGACTAATTTGCATATAGCCAAGTTCTGAGCTGGGATGGTGCAGTGAGCTAAAAAACGGTGATGGATCAAGCCCTGATCTTTGGACTGGGTAAGAGTGGTCTTCTTAATTCAGACACTCTGTTCATCACCACCCCCTTTTCTGAATCATTTTTGTCCACCATAAGCGTGGAAGGGTATACTCAGATGTGAGTCCCTTGCTCATTGCACCATCAGGATTCAAGCAAGCCGGGCCGAAGACGGCTGAAATGACGGTAACCGGTCCCCGGTAGCTTGTTTCCTTCCCAGTATAAGAATTGGCTTGGTAGTTTGGTCTGCCTTGTTCCCATGATGCACTGGGCCAGGGTCAGACTAATTTGCAAATAGCCAAGTTCTGAGCTGGGATGGTGCAGTGAGCTAAAAAACGGTGATGGATCAAGCCCTGATCTTTGGACTGGGTAAGAGAGGTCTGCTTAATTCAGACACTCTGTTCATCACCACCCCCTTTTCTGAATCATTTTTGTCCACCATAAGCGTGGAAGGGTATACTCAGATGTGAGTCCCTTGCTCATTGCACCATCAGGATTCAAGCAAGCCGGGCCGAAGACGGCTGAAATGCCAGAAACGGGTCCCCGGTAGCTTGTTTCCTTCCCAGTATAAGAATTGGCTTGGTAGTTTGGTCTGCCCTGTTCCCATGATGCACTGGGCCGAGGTCAGACTAATTTGCATATAGCCAAGTTCTGAGCTGGGATGGTGCTGTGAGCTAAAAAACGGTGATGGATCAAGCCCTGATCTTTGGACTGGGTAAGAGTGGTCTGCTTAATTCAGACACTCTGTTCATCACCACCCCCTTTTCTGAATCATTTTTGTCCACCATAAGCGTGGAAGGGTATACTCAGATGTTCGTCCCTTGCTCATTGCATCATCAGGATTCAAGCAAGCCGGGCCGAAGACGGCTGAAATGCCAGAAACCGGTCCCCGGTAGCTTGTTTCCTTCCCAGTATAAGAATTGGCTTGGTAGTTTGGTCCGCCCTGTTCCCATGATGCACTGGGCCAGGGTCAGACTAATTTGCATATAGCCAAGTTCTGAGCTGGGATGGTGCAGTGAGCTAAAAAACGGTGATGGATCAAGCCCTGATCTTTGGACTGGGTAAGAGTGGTCTGCTTAATTCAGACCCTCTGTTCATCACCACCCCCTTTTCTGAATCATCGCTATTTCCATGATGACACTTACCTTGAGGTCACTGTGATGATGAGGGATTTTCACCATTTGCCCCAATGGTCAACTTTAGCTGCAGTTTGTGTCCACACGTTTTACATTGGATGTACACACTGATGGGGGGTTTTAAATAATTGGCCCAGTGCTATTTCAAAGCTTGACTTGTGTAGCCCACACTCTGGTGTTGATAACACATGTGATGGTAGTTACATTGTGTGTCATAATTCAATTTCACTGTTGGGGCTATTTCTCAGTCACTACACACTGTTGGCATGATGTTATGGAGAAATGTATTTGGCTGACATACCTGTGGTTGAGGTTTGATGGATGTGTGGAGCATCATCCTCCCTATGGGTGGGGGTGTCAATATTGTCTGCTACACTGACCCCTATGGGTGGGTGAGGCAGCGCCAAGAAACCAATGGTGATAGAGCGCGTTACAAATGTTTTTAACAATAACAATTTAACAATTAACAAGTAGTGATGGGCAACATGCCCCTATGGGTGGGGTGGCATCAGCGATAGTGCACATGACACATTTGGGTGGGGCGGCATCAGTGATAGGTAACATGCCCCTATGGGTGGAGTGGCATCAGTGATAGAGCACATGACACATATGGGTAATTTGGTCAAACTGCAACCTATTTTGCTCTGGCGGAGAGTATGGGCATCAAAAGCCCTTGGCCTAAACCAGGGTATTATTAGAGATGTCATGGGCTTGGGCAATGCTAAGCGCATTTGTTGGCTTGAGTATGTCAGGAAAACGCTAACTGGCCTGCAAAGACCAGAGCTATTCAGTAACCCTGAACTGATCCGTGGAGTTCCAAAGAAAGTACTAAAACGGCTATGCATGGATCACTTTGTCTTGTTAAGATGTTCAGCGGAGCTTATAAAGAAAACAGTAAACCAACATCAACTGTCATTGTCCTGCTACGCAATACAACCTTATTTGACCCTCTGTACTATGGGCTTTGATTGTTTTATGTTTTATTGGTTTAGGTTTGATGTATTTCACCGTCTGATCACATTTCCAACTAAAACGATTTGTCGAGAATCCTAGATTTATGTCCATGTGATAATATGTCATCGCAATCTACTTTTCACGTGGTGTTATTTTGCAAACTGTATGAGAAGGAACATAGTAGATGGATCAAGCAATACTTGATATATGGAGCTTGGCGGCAAGGCAGGCCTGCGTACCTTAGTCTACAACAGTTGGGAAATGTTGCATGTACCATGGTTATGACAGGCTTTTTAAAAAGTGTTCTGAGGAAACGCAACTCAATGATTAGCTAATTTCGATATATGACAGATTAATTACATGTTAATTTAATACTTTTTTATCCTTAAATGTTATTTATAATCTAACGGAATTCATAGATGTGTATATATATGTATTGTTGCTTTTATGATTTTATACTATGAAAATCGAATAAAGCTAATCTGAATCTGAATCTGATAGAACATATGACACATATGGGTGGAGTGGCATCAGTGATAGAGCACATGACACATATGGATGGGGTGGCATCAGTGATAGGTAACATGACCCTATGGGTCGGGTTATAAAAAACAACAAGGGCACCCAATCGAGTCAGCACAAGACCTCGGGGAACATATGAGTAAAGACAACAGCGGTCCTATGCAAGGAGGGATATAGTCAAAAGGTAAATATAGACACAATGGAAACTATATTGTAAATTGACTTGCCCAGCCGGGCAGAGGTCTAATATTTAATTTAGAACCACAATATTCGGAGATACCTTCAACAATTTCTTGGAGATGGGCACAAGCCTGTGCCCAGACGTTTACAAATTTTCATGGTTAGCGGAGTGGATAGAAGGTAGAGAAAGGTTTTTAGGCAAAAGCTATTGTTTTCTGTGCATATAGCAATAACAGAATTCACATTTACACCATTACTTGAAATATAGTAACAAATACACAACAGAGTATATGGTGTAGAAGTTGTCGACAGCGTTTCGATCCCATTACATAGTTACAGGGATCATCATCAGGACAGAGTAAAGCCTAATCATTCCTAGCCATGATAGCCTAAAGGAAAGGGGGGAGAAAAATAAGGAAGTTTGCCCAAGAGAGGACACATTTTAGTTATCGCTACACACTTACATTTGTAATTTAAACATAAGTGACATTCAGTGTTGCCTTAAGGGCCTATAACAAGGCTTTGTGCACGAGAAGTGAAGTAAAAGAATTTAAAAACTTTGCTTTAAAGCTAATGCATTCATTCAATGTCCATGTTCTTTTCTTATTGTGCCTGACAGAGAATAATGACCTTCATACTGCCGTGTGCCTAGTTGGTGCCCAGGCCGTGTGCTAAACACCAGAGTTTTGGCGAGATCCTGCAGTAGTGATGGGTGCGTGTCCTAAGGCGTGCATAACATGCATGTAACGCACAGGGACTTCTACTTCGGTGAAGAAAGAGCGGCACGTACTCGGTACTAAAGAAGTAACTAGGTTATCGGTGAGAAGTGAGGGGTCGCGATCGCCTACCAAGCAATCTACAAGCTTACCGAATTGGGCGAGGTGCACACAGTGGTGTCGGCCGGTGGCAGAGAGTAGGGGGCAGTCGTTATCTGCAAAGGGACCGGAGGGTCTATAAGTAATCAATTAGTTCTGAAACAGGAATCAAAAATTGGGCGCTGGCTAAATAACTCACCCGCGGAGGAACCGGATAGTCCCAATTTAAACGGGCAGCTTAAACGGTGATTACGTTTCTGGCAGGATTGGGTTTCAGGCAGGTATGCCACAGAGATCAATCTCCTAAAATTACTAGAGGGAACATTAACAAGGTAATGGGAGTCCAGGTCGTTCGTGGTGAAGCGCGTAAGGAAAGAGCTTACCCCGTGGAGTGGTTGAGGCGCCAACAATGGGCTGATTCCTCAGGAGCCTGAGGGAATCAAACAAGGGGGAATTTAGGCTTAGTAAGTAAAGGGGTACAAAATGCCTCAAGGGATTGGAGAGGGGGGTGGTGGGTAGCCATGCGCTTACCTTAGCAGACGACTGCAAGTGCTTCCCGGGCCAGTGCACAGGCGAGCAACCAGGAAGTAAATTTATACCTTGGTGATTGGAGGGAACGGTCACATGATGGGAGTGGCGATAGGGGATGCACACTGATTGGGAAGGGCAGTCACATGGTCAAAATAAAAATAAAAGAAGGACATGGGGGCGGCCATGATGGGTGGGAAGGGCAGTCCAATACAGTGGGTGCCGGCCGGTGGCAGGGAGTAGGGGGCAGTCGTTATCTGCAAAGGGACCGGAGGGTCTATAAGTAATCAATTAGTTCTGAAAACAGGAATCAAAAATTGGGTGCTGGCTAAATAACTCACCCGCGGAGGAACCAGATAGTCCCAATTTAAATGGGCAGCTTAAACGGTGATTACATTTCTGGCAGGGTTGGGTTCCAGGCAGTTATGCCACGGAGATCAATCTCCTAAAATTACGAGAGGGAACATTAACAAGGTAATGGGAGGAGCTTGAAAAACTAGCAGATACTATCAAAGACTTAGAAAAGCAGATTAATGAGAATGACACAATCAAATATGTTAAGAAATTACTAGAGAAAATTGAAAAGAATGTTGCTGAGTTCCACCGAATAGAACAGAATAAGAAATCTGTGAAGGTCAAGAAAGATATTAAATCTTTCACCCCAGAAAGAACATACCCTTATCTTAATAAGGATTTTTATACCAACCGTAACTTCAACCGGAACCCCCAAAACCCCAGGCCCTGGAGTCGGTTCAACCGAAAAAACACGGTGGTTGGCTTTACGGATTCCTCTGCTGACTCCTCAGATAATTCTGACTCCTGTGAAGGGCCAAGTACCTCTAACCGCAACCCCAACCAACATTTTTTAGGGAGGGGACAAGGGGAAGAACCCAAGCGGGGCAGGGTCAAACAGCAAGCGAGATGGCACAATCCCCCGGGGGAGAGACAAACGAGGAGCAAATTCTATCAGTGGTAGCTGAAACTGCTCCTGCCGATTTAGCTATTCCCATATTTAACTTGTCTGAGCATAATCTCTCATCACAAGAAATTTCCATCTTAAGCAAGGGACTCTCCTTTGTACCCACAATTTACCCCGACTTTCTAAATCTCCAATATGAACTGATGGGGTTCTTTAGGAAAATCAGACTCCGAGCCTTTTTCGCTCTCAACCCAGCCAAACCCACAACAGCCCTTACCCCGTTCCGTCTCCCGTCCACTTTCTCACCTACATCTGGTATGATACCTAAAGAGATCACCACCTTCGAGAAGGTTGTCCTAAAGGAAACCCCTACTCAGGCCAAATCCCACATATTCATTCCTTATAACATATCCATTGATGAAAAGAATGCCATTTCCTCATTAGGTGATAGGAATGAACTAATCATTAAGCCCGCTGATAAAGGGGGTGGGATTGTCTTACAAAATGTAAGTAACTACAAAACTGAATTGTCACGTCAGGTTTCCAACTCAGACCACTACTGTAGGCTTAACACCAACCCCACGAGAGAACTACAAACCCTGATTAGAAAGGTAACGACTGAGGCTTTTGAAGCCGGATTCCTCAGCAAACATGAACTAAATTTCTTAAATGTGGATCATCTCCGTATTCCGGTCATTTATACCCTCCCAAAGATTTATAAACGGTTGGAGGACCCCCCCGGCCACCCTATAGTCTCTGGCTGTAGTTCTGTGTTGAAGCCCCTGGGACATTATGTGAACCATTTTTTGAAAGACTTTGTGCCTTGTACAGTATGCTATGTGCGTGACAGTATGTATATGATCAACCTAATCGAGAACCATCCATTCGACCCAACTACTGAAACTCTCTGTACTCTTGATGTTGAATCGTTGTACACCAACATTCCTCAAACAGAAGCCCTACTAACCATGGAAAGAATTCTCAATACCCGAACACGCCCACACACTGTACCTACACTTTTCATCATTCAATTACTTGAAATTTGCTTAACTCAGAACTTCTTCAAGTTTGATGGTGATACTATAAGCAGGTGAAGGGAACTTCGATGGGCCCAAATTTTGCCCCGACCTTGGCCATTCTTTACATGGACTGGCTTGAATGTGACATCATCTTACCAGCCACGAACCCATTCCACCATGGATTGGTACAATGGAAACGTTATATAGACGATGTCTTTATGATCTGGAAAGGCCCTGTTGAAGCCCTGCCATTATTCCAACATTGGCTTAACAATAATTGTAATGGTCTAACGTTCACCTTAACCCATAGTAAAACTAGCATTCCTTTCCTGGATCTCTGTATACAACACAGTGACGGCGTATTGTTTACATCCCTATTCCGTAAACCTATGGAAAGGAACACTTTACTGAGTTACAGTAGCTGTCACCCGCGAGCCCTGAAAGATAGCTTACCCTATTCCCAATTTTTACGTCTGAGACGCAATTGTTTTCTCAAGATGGACTATTTTAGGGAAGCAAACGTACTGGCAGACAAACTAAGATTCAGAGGTTATCCACATCGGCTAGTCAAAAACGCTATGAAAAGGGCGTGGTACTGCCCGCGTGAATCCTTCTTGGAACCAAAAGAAAAAAAGCAATCGGACCAACTAGTATGTGTCACTACTTTCTCTGCAGTATCCAATAAGATTAGCAAGTGTATCAAAAAAAACTGGCACATCCTTAATTCTGGGGACTTAAACTTTGACCCTCCCATGTTTGCTTTTAAGAGAAGCAAAAATCTCAAAGACCATCTGGTAAGGGCTGCCCTCCTCTCGCCCAAACCGGCGAACACCCTCAGAGACTTATGGGAACTTCCCCCTCTTAGGGGACACTCTAAATGTGGCAACTATGTGGTTTGTGATTTGTGTATTGAATCTAAAGAATTTACCTTTGGTGTGGTGAAAAATGTTTTGCGCACTTTTACCAATTGTAACAGCTGTAACCTGGTATATGCCATCTTGTGCCCATGCAATTTGATCTACGTGGGACAGACCAAGCAAAAGATTAAACTGAGAATTTCGCAACATCGCAGTAGGATCAGATGCAAAACTGAAAAAAACCCCTCTTGTTGAACATTTTATTGACAAAGGACACACCGAGAATGATTTAAGATGGACTGTGATCAGCCAAATCATTCTCCCACCCAGAGGGGGAGATTTGTCTAAGCTTCTCAACAAGGAAGAACTAAAATGGATTTTAAGGACTAATAGCTTGAATTCCGGACTCAATCAGCAGGAGGATTGGACTAACCTTGCATAGATTGTGCTAGTTGGGCTCTGAATAATGAATTGCTAAGTCGAATATGTGGAACTTTGAACTGTGCATGTTTAAATTGTCCTTCACTGGTTTTAGCGTCACGTTATGCTATCACACTCTCACTTTATTCACTTTTACTGTAATCCTAGGAACCCTTCACTCACCCTTCATGGCCGCCCCCATGTCCTTCTTTTATTTTTATTTTGACCATGTGACTGCACTTCCCACCCATCATGGCCGCCCCCATGTCCTTCTTTAATTTTTATTTTGACCATGTGACTGCCCTTCCCAATCAGTGTGCATCCCCTTTCGCCTCTCCAATCACCAAGGTATAAATGTACTTCCTGGTTGCTCGCCTGTGCACTGGCCTGGGAAGCACTTGCAGTCGTCTGTTAAGGTAAGCGCATGGCTACCCACCACCCCCCTCTCCAATCCCTTGAGGCATTTTGTACCCCTTTGCTTACTAAGCCTAAATTCCCCCTTGTTTGATTCCCTCAGGCTCGTGAGGAATCAGCCCATTGTTGGTGCCTCAACCACTCCACGGGGTAAGCTCTTTCCTTATGCGCTTCACCACGAACGACCTGGACTCCCATTACCTTGTTAATGTTCCCTCTAGTAATTTTAGGAGATTGATCTCCGTGGCATACCTGCCTGAAACCCAACCCTGCCAGAAACTTAATCACCGTTTAAGCTGCCCATTTAAATTGGGACTATCCGGTTCCTCCGCGGGTGAGTTATTTAGCCAGCGCCCAATTTTTGATTCCTGTTTTCAGAACTAATCGAATACTTATAGACCCTCCGGTCCCTTTGCAGATAACGACTGCCCCCTACTCCCTGCCACCGGCCGGCACCCACTGTGTGCGCCTCGCCCAATGCGGTAAGCTTGTAGATTGCTTGGTAGGCGATCGCGACCCCTCACTTCTCACCGATAACCTAGTTACTTCTTTAGTACCGAGTACGTGCCGCTCTTTCTTCGCCGAAGTAGAAGTCCCTGTGCGTTACATGCATATTATGCACGCCTTAGGACACGCACCCATCACTACTGCAGGATCTCGCCAAAACTCTGGTGTTTAGCACACGGCCTGGGCACCAACTAGGCACACGGCAGTATGAAGGTCATTATTCTCTGTCAGGCACAATAAGAAAAAAACATGGACGTTGAATGAATGCATTAGCTTTAAAGCAAAGTTTTTAAATTCTTTTACTTCACTTCTCGTGCACAAAGCCTTGTTATAGGTCCTTAAGGCAACACTGAATGTCACTTATGTTTAAATTACAAATGTAAGTGTATAGCGATAACTGAAATGTGTCCTCTCTTGGACAAACTTCCTTATTTTTCTCCCCCCTTTCCTTTAGGCTATCATGGCTAGGAATGATTAGGCTTTACTCAGTCCTGATGATGATCCCTGTAACTATGTAATGGGATCGAAACGCCGTCGACAACTTCTACACCATATACTCTGTTGTGTATCTGTTACTATATTTCAAGTAATGGTGTAAATGTGAATTCTGTTATTGCTATATGCACATAAAACAATAGCTTTTGCCTAAAAACCTTTCTCTACCTTCTATACACTCCGCTAACCATGACAATTTGTAAACGTCTGGGCACAGGCTTGTGCCCATCTCCAAGAAATTGTTGAAGGTATATCCTAATATTGTGGTTCTAAATTAAATATTAGACCTCTGCCCGGCTGGGCAAGTCAATTTGCAATATAGTTTCCATTGTGTCTATATTTACCTTTTGACTATATCCCTCCTTGCATAGGACCGCTGTTGTCTTTACTCCTATGGGTCGGGTGGCATCAGTGATAGAACATATGACACATATGGGTGGAGTGGCATCAGTGATAGAGCACATGACACATATGGGTGTGGTGGTATCAATGATAGGTAACATGCACCTATGGGTGTGGTGGCATCAGTGATAGAACACATTACACATATGGGTGGGTTGGCATCAGTGATAGAGCACATGATACCTATGGGTGGGGTGGCATCAGTGATAGAGCCCATGACACTTATGGGTGGGGTGGGGTGGGGTGGCATCAGTGATAGGTAACATGCCCCTATGGGTGGGGTGGCATCAGTGATAGAGCACATTATACATATGGGTGGGGTGGCATCAGTGATAGAGCACATTACACATATGGGTGGGGTGACATCGGTGATGGAGCACATGACACATATGGGTGGCGTGGCATCAGTGAAAGGTAACATGCCCCTATGGGTTGGGTGGCAGTAGTGGTGGCCATGGGTTCCCTGAGGAGGCTTGGTATTGGTGGACAGGGTGTGGACCCCCTGGGTTTGTTTGTAGGGTGGGTGTCAGACTTACCGTCTGCGCCGTCCACGTCTGTTCCTGATCCGGTCATATATGTACAGGACTGGTATGACCTGCGCGATTGGATTCATGCTCCGTCTCCTTCCATTGCTAGGTGCTCTGTTTCGAATCCATGGAAGGGGTTAATGGCGCCAATCAGAGTTAATATGCAGCTCCTCCGGGTGCTGAGATGTGCTGTACGTGGCGACCCGTCCGGAAAGTAGGAACTGGTCATCGTACTTGACCGGCCGGAAGTGCAGTGTTTATGGTGCCGTGCGGCGCAAACTGAGCATTTGTGGGTCAAGCTCGGACGGATATTGTGGATGGAATCTGAGCGTGCGTGTCAGTCAGGAATTTGGCACTTATCCGCATTGTACTTCCTCACCCGGATGGTCCTGCTCCTGGTACAGTTCGGCCGTAAGGTAAGGCTACTAACACGTCTCAGAGGGCTGACCGACCGACATCGGAATCAGCCCCTTAGTGTGACGTTTCTACCCTCCAATCTTTATGATTGCTTTTCCCCCACAATTCATTGATGATTCATTCAGCAGAACATAATTTCATGGTGTGTGAGTATAGAACATGAGAGCAATTAAAAACGGAACACGCACCCACAGAAGAAATTTTTACAGCAACAAGCATGTGGCATTTTGTACAGTAAGTAATCACCTCACTCAAATCTTCGCAGCCAGGTGGTACTGTAATGACTGCAGCTGATTATGGTTCTCCCAAGGGTGCTGTAGAGTTAGGGACAGTCTGCTGATCCTGCTATCTCCCACATCATCCAGTTGTAGTCTCTATC
Organism: Lissotriton vulgaris; assembly: GCF_964263255.1. NCBI lineage: Eukaryota > Metazoa > Chordata > Amphibia > Caudata > Salamandridae > Lissotriton > Lissotriton vulgaris. The sequence goes on from NC_141694.1 coordinate 1,212,386,399, forward strand.
ATGAATTATTTTGGAGTGCTTCTACATGGAATTATTCCATGTGAATACTTTTTGGAAGCGCCTCTAGATAACTCCTTGCCACAAATATTTCACTACAAGAATTTAGCTGTAACCTTCTTTCCCCCTGAAGGTATTGTAAAATGCTTCCTGACATCACTTTTTTTGTCCTTGCTAGTCTAAACACATACTTGTACTTATATGGAGCACATGTGCACAAAAGTGTATTTATTAATAGTTATATAGGTTATGTTAGGGTTATTTGTTAATTGTTTGATTTCAACTGTATTTTAATGGGTTAATAAAAAGAATTTGTAAAGCTACAAAAAATCTATATTACTAATTTACATTTTGGGTCATAAGCACACCCATTCAATTACTCATACATGAATTCACACACCTTTAGAGTCATTCACACAGTTGCTGACCCTACCAACACATAGACTTACATGCACATTCAAAAACCCATGCAGTCAGTCAGACACCCATTTACACATGCAAACACCTATTAACATACACCCAGACTGCCATTCACACACTCACTCATACAGCCACCCACACACCAAGCCGCACATCAAAACAGCCACTTATACACCTAGCTATACAATGTTATACCCATTTGCATGCCCACACACACACACACACACACCAATTCAGCTAGTCCCACACCCACCTATACTTTGATAAAGCCACACAGAGACTAACACATCCATGCACTGACCAATACAGTCACTGACACATCCAGGCACTCACCAAGCAATACAGCCATTGAGAGAACCAGGTTCACACTGATACAACATCTGACAAACTAATACAGCCACTGACATACCAAACACTGGTTCAACTACTGTCGCACCCAGCCACACTGTGGTATAGAAAATGACACACCTAGGCACATACTCATACAATCAATGACACAACCAGTCACATATTGATACATCCTCTTAGACATCTAGCCAAACACTGATAACGACTCTCAAACACCTATACACATACTGATACACCCACTGGCATATCCAGCCACACAGTAATACCGATGCTAACACACCTGTACACACATTGTTACAGACACTAACACACCCAGGCACACACCGATAAGCCACTAGCACACCCAGACACACACTGATACAGACACCGACACAACCAGGCAAACACTTAGATACAAAGGAGCACCCCCACTCACACATCGATAGAGCCACTTACACACCTAGGCAAACACTGATACAGGCACTGACATACCCAGCCACACTCAATACAGAGACTGAAACATTCATGTACATTCATGTACACACTGATACAAACTCTGACATATCCAGCACACACCAATACAGACACTGACACACCCAGTCTCACACCGACCATGCGTACTGTCAGTGACACATTAGAAACACAGAGTTGGCTCTTTGTTTCACCAGATGGTGGTTCTAAAAAGAACTGTTTTATTTGTAAAGGGTTTTTATTGTTATTTTTCTAACAAAACGTAAACAGGGAAGTAAAAGGGTAAGGATAGGTAAATGCAATGTAGCAATACACTTCAGCCTAACACTAGTATGCGGTATATGGAAGCAAATAAAAAAAAACTAAAAGCAATGCTTCTTCACTTTATCCAAGAATACACCCACAGAAGACATTTTTACAATGACAAACATGTGGCATTATGCACAGTGAGCAACCATCTCACTCAGTTCTTCGCAGGTATCTGTTATTGTATTGACTGCAGCTGATGATGGTTCTCTGAAAGGCGCTGTGGAGGTAGACTTCCCTGATGTACCTGCATTCTCCTGTATCATCATCCGGTTGCAGACCCTTTCATGAAGTGTTTTCAAGTGCTTCCACATGGAACTTGTCTCATGTGAATACTTTGTTGCAGTGCCCCTGGATAACTGCTTGCCACAAAATTACACTGCACATATTTAGCTGTAACCTTATTTTCCCTGTAGGAATTGCGAAATACTAGGATATGGCGGATCTTCCTTCTCATCCTCAACAGGTTCTGGATGTTCATCCTTGACAGAATATGAAGCTTCAGCCATTCTATGAAAGCAGAGCACCACTGGTTCTCAATCCTCTTCCTATAGTGTTTACTGTTTTTGTGTGTGGTTTTACATGTACATGGTTGGGGTCCTAATGTACCCATTCAAAAGACAAGGTTTGGGTGTGTCATCAGGCAAATTTGTGAATCTTGTCAGTAGGTTTGCAGATCTTCGATGCTCGTAAATTGAGTAACTTTCTTGAAAAACAGATATGGGTATATATATATATATATATATATATATATATATATATATATATATATATATATATATATATATATATATATATATATATATATATATATATATATATATATATACTTGTAAATATTCACACTGATGTAATTAATGAGTGAGGTACATATGAGAAGTGATCCTTAAACCTTTTGGCAAATCAGCGGATCTGAACTCGTAGATTTATTCCAATCACATGATCATAATTAAAAACCATTGAGTACTTGTGGTCCCGTCAATGTTTTCGGACCTGTGATGGTACCACAGAAGCAAAGAATAACTAAAACAATACAAAACTTGTATAATTACATTTACAAAAGCATTATATGTTTTACATTAAGTACAAATGTCATTTTTACCTTTTAAAACAAAGATAAAGTATATTTTTCTACAAAAGTAATGTCTGCAGTTAAAAAAAACTAAATCAAAAATCAAAATAAATTGTAGTATATTTAGTATTAAAAGTAAACACTAGAAATTAATTTAGAAAACTAAACATTACAGGGACATAATACTTTAGAAATAGAATTTGAAAAACCTTTGAAATTCACTGAAAAAGTTATAGTTAGGTTCATATTTTGCACATACAAAACCTTACAAATTCAGCAATTATAGTTACCTGAGCTAACTATAATTTACACCCCACAATGCACTACTTATGACCTCACATATTATATCACCCATGACATGATCAGTGCCCTTAGGCTCTTCGATTTGGTAGAGATATATGAGTTACACTTTTGGGTAAATATACACTCAGATTTTGAGAATAGGGAAAAGCCAATCAGAGTGTATGCTCCTGTAGTTCTTGTGAAAGGAAAGTGAGGCAGACTACAGGAAAAGAGGTCTCATTGGCCAATCATGGTGCTCTATTATTTAATGTTGTGTGACTGCAGGACTCCCATGAGAGTCTCACGAACCCAACGATCCAGATATACATAAATGTTGAATCTTTATTTCTAAAACACTACTGAATGAATTTACACCAATTTATAAAAACATGCATGCTTTTGAGGTAAAGATCTAGTTTTCTGATAGATGTGGTGCAATTCCTTTCAGCCGTTCCTCCTTATGGGAATTACAGGTGGGAATTACTTTTTGGGATCCCCTTTTTTCTCGGCCTCCTAGCTATAATTAGACAGTGACGACTGCTACTGTGGATATTGATTTTTAGTAAAGTTAAGTTATAATTTATAAATTGTTTATAACGCGCTCTGTTACTGACTAGTATCCTGGCGCGGGGGAGGGATGTGCAGTGAGCAGAAGGGGAGAGGGGGAAGTCAGGCAGATTTAAGAAGTCAAATTGAATTAATGGGTTTTCAGACCTTTCTTGAAACAGGTAATAGACTGGGCTGTATGAAGGTGGAAAGGAAGTACATTCCAGGCTCTGGCCGCCCTCACGGAGATAGACTGGCCACCCAGCCTGATGAACTTAAATCTGGGTATAGCCATCCTGCATTGGTTAGCAGATTGGAGACAGCGATTGGGGACATACAAAGAAAACCGTTTACTCAAGTACAGTGGCCCGAGCTGATAGATCGCTCGAAAAGAAAAAACAGTACTTTAAACATTATCCGCTGTGCCACCGGAAGCCAGTGGAGGCTGCGCAGGTAAGGGCAGATGCTAGACCTCCTGGGCAAATTGAACAGGAGTCTCACAACCGTGTTCTGAATCACCTGCAGCCGTTGGATCAGATAAGATGGTAAGCCACTGAACAGGGCATTCGCATAATCAAGCCTGGAGAGAATGAGGGCACGCGACACTGTCTCCTTGGCCGATCTCGGGAGAAGAGGAAAGAATCTACGCAAGGCTTTGAGAGTGCCGAAACAGACACCTCAAACTTTAAGTCACTTCCAAACCAGACCACCAAGTTCTTAGCTGGGCCACCCATGGATTTGGGGCAAGGAATGTCCAGTGGCCAAAGAAGATCTCTAAAGTTGTCGGGGAAGGATCCATAGAAAAGAACCTCGGACTTCTCTTCGTTGCACTCAAGCTGAGCAAGTGCTAGCCAACGAAAGACCGAAGAGAGGCAGTGCTGAACCGCCGATGTGTCTAAGTTGCCCCCTGGCCAGGTGAACAAAAGTTGCGTATCATCGGCATAAGCCAGAATTTTAGCCCCCAGATGTTCGACCAAGTAGATCAGAGGAGTCAGGTAAACATTAAAAAGCAAGGGGCTGAGAGTAGACCCCTGCGGAACTCCAGTAGTGAGTTTCCTAGGGAGAGAGGCATGCGGTGGCAACCATACCTGTTGTGACCTTTTATTCAGAAATTACGTCAGCCAGTCAAGAGCCGATCCAGCAATGCCGATGGCAGACAGTCTGGTAAGGAGAAGCCCATGGGGCACCGTATCGAAGGCGGCAGAGAGGTCTAGTAAAATCAGAACCGCTCTGCCGCCACCATCAAGGCACTCCCAAATCGCCTCCGACACCTCCACCAGAGCAGTTTCGGTGCTGTAGGCAGCCCGGAACCCGGATTGAGCTGGGTGCAAGGCACGGGATGACTCAACAAAATGGTCCAATTGGCGAAATGCCATTTTTTAGCAGACTTTACCCAGTGCCGGCAGCAGAGATATAGGCCGGTTATCTTGATGGGGCGGCAGGATCCGTCCCGGCCTTTTTTAGAAGCGGCAGGAGTTTGGCCTGCTTCCAGCAGGAGGGGACAGTAGCAGTGGAAAAGGACATGTTAACAATCTGGGTGACCTCTCTACACACTGTATCAGCCACCCCTCTGAGCACCCTGGCCGGACACGGATCAGTAGGCGACCCCGACTTCAGGAACTTAAGTACGGCAAGGATATCTGCTTCAGCAGAGGGGAAAAAGGCAACAAACTGATCTATAGGCTTGGGCACAGGTAAGGAAGGTAGCAGAAGTGAGGTCTTATGGCTGTCCCACACAGGGCACAGGTCCTCCTGAATCCTAGCAATTTTCTCTATAAAAAAAAAGAGAGCTCTTCACACCATTGATCAGACGAAGGCAGCAAAAGGTATTGGGTAACCCCAGACATAAAAAGACTGTTTGTGGGTGAAAGTTGAATTTGCAAGCTGAAGTAGCTTTGTAAATCAAGTGAATGTGAGTGTACTTATAAAGCGCACTGCGACTCCATGGAGTATCCTGGCGCCGAAGACTGCTGGGGAACCCGTCCTGGTTTCCCTGTGAGATGGGAGCTTTCTGGGTATCTCCAAGGTGAACCAAGGCATCCCCAGCGTCTGTGGGGGGCCGTTGTAGAGATGAAGCAAGCTTAATGCCCAGAGTTGCCGAGTGTGTTCCGTGGTTAGAGTAGGCACCAAGGCGAGAATTATCGAGTCCGTTTTGACCCTGGTCCACAACGCTGCCGCGTCGGGAATTGAACCCTGGTCCCAGTCTGTTCTTTGCTTACGGGTCTGCAGCCTCTAACCAGTGAGCCACACCACTCCACAAGTCCATTATCTGCAGCTTCAAGATTGTTTACCTTGATTCTGAACAGTTACACAAGGTATATTCTGACTTTGTCCTGCTGCCCAAGTAACATTCAAGGTGCTTCCTAAACTGCTTCAACATGGCAGTGAAAAATATACTGCACAAAGCCAGGTATTTTAATAAAATACAGTACATTTAATGGTTTCCAGGAAATGCATCTGTTCAGCTTAATGACTCTCAATTAATCTGCTAACACATAAAACGAGTATCCTAGATTACAATATTGATTTACTGCAACCTTGCGAAGGACAGTTGATGTTAAATCATTTGTTTAACACAGGCATGCAAAGCTTCATTAAAAGGGTTGTTTCATCAATTTTTGTGCATTTTAGTAATTCCACTATCTTTACATTTTGTTAGTGCTTATATGTTTTATTAACATTGAAATTTAAAATTGAAGCAAGCTGCATGTTAGCAATTCCACTATTTTAAAAAAATGTCGGTGCTTATATGTTTTATTAACATTCCAGTTTAAAGCAAGCTCCACTCCTTGTTTTGAGGGTAGCATTAAAGTGCAGTGCATTATCGGAGAACGTGATGGCAGATCGTGACAAGAAGACTTAATTCTGAAAGAGGTGTAAGTTGGGCGCAGCTGCAAGTGAGGTTATAACTGTTTACAACTTTCAAATACACTGATAACAGTCGAGCAGTAAAACACTTCTGCTGCGGATACTTAAATCTATACCTTTTATAGCATGGTTAATTGCTTGAGTTTATTTATGTTTTCTTTACTGGTTTTATAGAGCATTTTGTATTGCTCTGCTGGATACATCGGCACACCTTTCAAATTCGGTGTACTGAGTGTGGGTGAAAGTGCATTTATCATCCATTGCTTCAATTGAGACCTTAGGGATGTTTTTAAGTTTGGAGGAAGGAAAAAATCCCAACATATGAGACAGGAAGTCCACGGCTTCCATGAAGTGCAGTTTAAAAAAAAACATTACTTCAGGCTCCATAGGTCTTTGTGAACTGACTGGCAGCTATGTTTATTCCCTGTATCTTCTCTTTAGGTTACCTTTGCCTCAAATTGTAAAGCGCTCTGATATCCTCCGGGATCAAGTTTGCGCTATATAAAACTTTATAAATAAATAAATAAATAGGATTTTCTTCTTACAATTATAATTGACTGACCAACTCTAATATATTTTTAAATCTGAAAAGCAAAACACAGGAGTATTATACCATATATCTCACCAACTAACTTCTGCATTTTGTCATATAGATTTAAAAAATGAATGATTAGGTTCTTGGCATTAACTAATGTGGCATTCAGAAAAAAGCAGAATTCTGCTTGCAGGTACATTTCTCTTGATTTCTTTTTATGGTGAAAGGGCCAGGCACATATGTTCTAGATTTATTCTAGAGTAAAGGGAGAAAAGTTGTGAGGAAACAATCAATTATCCACCAGTTCTCTTAGATAAATAGTAATCAACAGACAACTACTTAAGATTAGGTGATTTATCACAAAGCTAAAATAACTGGACATAAAAGACACCTCAACACGAGGGTATAGAAATGCAAGGGTATTATTAGCATGAAGCCAAATCTGTACATCCAGAATACAGAAAATCAGGAAGCATGAGTCCAAGTTTCCCTGCATGGAGGGTTGGTGAGTGAATAGCAATTATTCTGTCCCTACTCTAACACTAAGGTGACATTACTAAATAAGAATATACAAAAGGCTAAAAAGGTGTCAGTCTGTGCAGTCTTCCTAAGAAGTCTCTCCACAATCAGTGGCTCAAGTAGCATAAAGCTACCCTAGCAAAGACAGAGCTTGCCTTAGGATGCTCTCTCTCTCTGAAGGCAGGAAATAAGTGGGGCATTATCTATAACTCCAATAACTAGTTATCCATTGGTAGCACTCCCATGGTGCGTTTTGAATCACGCCATCTGCTCTTGGTACAATCCTGGAGATATTTTTGCACGATGTTGACGGGGTAACTTCCTTGGTTTGTCCTTGGTTATGAAGCCTTCTTCAGTGTGAAACACAACGACCTTCCTTTATCAATTCAAGCCACACAATTGGATTTGGCACCATGGGACAACATGGAATCACTATGTTGTTTACCTTTCTAAGGTCTTGGACAATGTGAGATTTCCTGCTTGGCTTCTGCAATCCCATGATATAGGAGAATTACACGAACATCCCATGGTCTCCCTTAGGGTGCCCTGCGCAATCATGGACTCAATTACAGGTGTAATCCCTGCCACTGTTTTCTGGGGTCAAATTGTATTGAAGCATTCTCGTAAATTATGCATTAGGCTTGACTTGTATGCGGACTGGCTCAACTCCTCGAATCAGTCCAGTAACCATCCCCTGAACAGTCCCATACCACCGGAGAGACGGTGTCTCTTAAATCCAGTGGCATTTCATCCACGGTCTGTAAAGGAAACATGGCTGTATAATGATCCTGGTTAGCCAAATTGAAAGCAATGTCCTCATCATTTGTCTGCAATTCGATTCCCTTCCGTTTACAGTTGATGGTACAGTTCAATTTGAACAAAAGGTCACACCCTAGCAAACAGACTAAACTCGAATCACACACCACAAACTGATCCTGAAAGGTTCTAGTTTTCACCAACACCTCCTCCACCAAAGGGTTTGTCATTCTTTTGTTCCTCTTCAACTTGAATCGATTTTCCAGGGAGGGGCAGAATGAGGCTACAGCAGATCTCACAGTAGAACGGGTAGCACCAGTATCAATCAAGAAGGTAATGGGATGACCTTCTATGTAGGCTTCTACATATGGTCTAATTGGGTCTACCTCTGAAACTGTGTCGAGGGTACAGTCTTCCTCCCTCCTCGGCACAGTCATAAGGTGGGCTCCGGATCAAATCAAATCAAATCTTTCCTGAGGTTCCATTAATGGCATCTGGTGATAAGTTTGATTGCCCTGCAAGATTCTTGGAGGTTGAGGCACTTGCAATCGCTGATTCTGATTCCCTCCTGCATTAAGCGATCTTGGCCTAGTCAATGTCGGTAACTGATTTATTCCATCTGCCAACTGCATGAGTTCTCCATCCTGCACTTGATCTTTAGGATTGAGACCAAACTTGCACTTCCAATGCCCTATCTTGTGACAAAAAGACAGGGAGTGGTTTTCTTTATGGTTGCAACATTTATCACTATCTTAGGATTTCTGGGGACAACTCTTTCCTGTTCTGTCAACCCTGCAACTGATGTTACTTGGACACCTCCTGGAACATTACCTTCACCACGAGCTTCAGTTTTAACAATTGCCTTCTCCTTTTGTTCCATTTGGACATTTTGCATTTGGACCAGCATCAATTTCTCCTTTATTCTCCTATGCTTCAAGTCCACCTCATTACTGCCATACCTGGCATACCATAGTATTTCATCCACAGATTTGTTTTGCCAACAAATTAGATGCTGTCGGATCATGAGACTGACCTTTGGCGTCACTCCAGTCACACATTTGGATCCAGATTGTCCATGTTTTTAGGATTGAGCTAGTCCAACCCACTGTACTACTTAAATGCTTGCAACAGCCTCTCATAATAGGCATATACTGCCTCTTTAAGTTCCTGGGTCGTTCGTCTATCCTAACATCTTCGTCGCGGCACAAATTCCACCGTGGTGCAGCAGAATTTGACGAGTGCGCAGTTCGGAAAGCCATCCGTCCGATGCATGCGAGCACCGTGACGTCAGATGGGTGAGGGCCGTCCGACGCATCTAAGAGGTTAGCCCACTTGATAACTTGAGGAGTGATTTTGGACTGCAACCATCTGATCACCTGATTGTACTTTTTCATATCCAATGGCGAAGGACCATGAGTTACTGGATTCCTCTCTGATTCAGCTGCAGGCCACTCAATAGCTATCCTACAAGCAGACCATAGATCAATAGGAACCATAATTTCAAACAAGGTGTTCAAGTAAATCAACATTACTTTGGGGATCTTAACAAAGAGATCAACTTGCTTGTCCCACTCAACAGGCTTCTCCCTCAGTCTGGGGAAATCATTCATGAATACAGCAAGGTCACCCTGACTCCAGGGAACATGCACACACCTCACTAGGCACCTCCTGTAATTGATATGCCTCTACTCCCTGCGTTTCCCTCCTGAAGGTGGTGTCTCTGCTGTTGCCTTTCCTACCCTCTTCTTCTTTGACCATCTCTCCTCCCACTTATCCAGCATACTCCAGTCCCTTATTCATATTACCAACTCTCAGATGTGCATCTTTACCCGGTCACTCTCTTTTCCTCTAGCTCTTGGTCACTTTAAGTAAGCCTACAATTTCCTTTTAAGGTTTTAATTTGTGAAAAGTCTACTCCATACTTCTGAGCCAACTGCGACAGTTTCTCATGTGCTTGTCTTGCCCTTCGGGTGACATCCTTCACTACAAACAACAAATCATCTGGCTCATAGTCTCTATTTTATCTCAAGTTAGAATCCCACTGATGTCCTTGTCTACATCAGCCTTCAGCCTCACCACATCTACTAAGTTCGCCTTCCTCGCAGCTTTGATGGAACCCTGACTCTCCTTACTGTTACTTCGGTCTCTCAACCATAAATCCAAGTCTAGAGCATCCAGAACATGCTGATTTTCAGAGGCACTAGATCCAACAAGGGGTACTAGATTGCATAGGCACTAAGGAATGGAAATTCCCATTTGTCCTTCCTGTCCTTCCCAATCAGTCCGTTCAGTATGTATGGGCTGTCTCTGACTAAGTCTTCCCACTTAGCTCAGGTCATAAACAGGAATGATGGGACCAATGGTAACCGGAAGTATAAGAGCTTCCTGCAACCATGAAGCAGCTTAACACCATTCTGTTCCATACTTCCCATGGCAGACCCCAATTCCCCTTACTCCTGCTGATATCCTTACCTCTACTACTGGATCAGGACCGACTTGAGCTGCTACTCTTCCCACTTTCTCAGCACTTTCCGAGCTTCACCCACTTTTACCCAACTGTGTACTGTAAGGTGGAGGACGCTCAGCTAACAACCCATCTAACAAGCTGTCTTTGTTGTCACTACTGTTGCTCCCATTTTTCCATTTTTTTCTCCTGGCTGGTAACTCTCCATCTCCAACCAGTACTGGGTATAACCTTGCTCCTTCAATGGTATCCACACTCCAGCTCTTAAACTTTGCATCCCACTGTCCTTCCTGGTATGTCCTCACAGTTTTTCTCATTCTCCCTTGGTATTTCTCCCTCTGCTTAGCATGAGCTGCATGCTTCCATGCATCTAACGCTTCAAACTGTGTTGGGCTAGGCAAAGGTTGCAGTACAAACATTGCTCCTCCCAGCTGATTCAATACATCCAACCGAAATTAACCTAAGCATGGAAATGACGATTCCCCCTCTTTTTCAGTGATCTTATGCCAATTTTTAAGCCAAATTATAGTATGAAGCCCAACTTTTGTCACCATATGACATGCTGGAGTATCTTCACACACTCGAGTAACAACTTCCTTGTCCATTTAAAAAAGATCCCGCAACACCCTAAAACATCGCATGATTTCAAATTGCAATTTACTGTACACCAAGTTACGACAGACCAATCTTTTTCAACCACAAATTCCTGATGACTACCAACCAATCCCAGTGTGGCGTTATAGCAAACAACCTATCGCAGCCCAACACACTCTAACATCACTCTTACCTATTGCAGTAACTCACCCCTTCACAATTTCTTTGTACGCATTCACTCACAATCATTGGGCTCTAGTCCGGGGCTTTATGGTTCTCGGTTTCACTTATTCTAGACTACCCATAGAAATTCCTCTTACTTCATGTGTGAGCCATCCTACTCTGCTACCAACTGAAAGGGCCGGGCACATGGTTCTAGATTTGCTTAAGAGACACACTCCGATATTTCTTTTTTGCAGCATGAAAGTGTAAAGTAGTAGTAGTAGCTTTATTTCGATATATTAATCATATCATAAAAGCATTACAATACAGGAAAATATAAAAAATACAATACATTTTGGCATTTTGTTCCTCAATTCAAAGTATACAAATTGACCATTCCTAAAATACATAAAGATTGGCAATAAAACAACAAAATATGGTTTAAGGGAAACTCACTTGCAAAGAGATTCTGTAGACAGCTTGAGGATAACAATAGGGCCTATACAGTTCATATTAAGGGAGACTCAGTTGCATGGCGGATCTGATCCGCCATACCCAACCCAAGAATTTTGCCAGACAACAGGCAAACAAAGGACGGGCATCAGATCTTAAGATACGTAAGGCCTCCAAATTAGATCTAGTGCCAAGATTCCTACATAGCGGTTTCAGCCAAGTGCGTCGCGGGGCTGCATAGGCTGGGCACGCAAACATTAGGTGGGTAACTGACTCGTGCCTATTGTCACAGAAAGGGCAATATGGTGTAGTTTGCAGCGGTGGCTTCCAGCTTACTGTCAGCTGCCCTAGTGGCAGTAAACCCACCCTAAATTTAAAATATAATGACCTATCCCATGATTTATGAATCATATCTAAGTATGGTTCTCTAAAAGGGAACTCCTTAATCATCAGGAATTCTACGGTGGATCTACATAGTTTAGAATTACTGTTTCTCCCATTTGCCACCCAAGACCAATATAGTTTCTTTAGAGTCTGTTTGGGCGGGGCAGTTCTATTGACCCAAGCGTCTTCAAGGCCCAGGTCATAAAGAAGCCGCTTAACTTCTTTAAGCCAACGGACCTTGTGCCAGCCGGATGTTAAGAGGAGTTCACTTAGGGCTTCAGCGTAACTGGACAATTCTGGTACCCTCCATATTCGTGCCAGCAGGAGAAGGGGACGTAGCCTCGCCTGCTCACTTATTGGGCGTGTGCCTGCATCTAATAGAAGTGGAAAGGAAGGGGTACTATACGGTAGCCTCATGAGGTCTTTGTGGAATTTGTTTTTTAGGTGCGTCAGGAAATCGACTTTCTGCACACCCCACAATTCAGACCCATACAGAGCTGCACTCACCACCCTTGCCCTGTAAATATCTACTACAGCACCAATTGGTTTGAGGGACGAGGCACGTTGTTCCTTCAACAAGGCCCCTGTTACCCTCTTGTGGGTCAGAAAGATCTTTTGATGGTGGGCTTTCCAGTTCATGGAATCACAGAGACGGAGTCCAAGGTGGGGAGGATGACAGTTTTCCTAGGGGGGTTTAGGACCAAGAATTTAGTTTTACCTACATTGATAGCAAGACCCTTAGAGTCACAAAATTTCTTAAAATTGGAGAGTAAGGATTGAAGGCCTGTTGGAGTTTTTGAGATCAGGAGGGTGTCGTCTGCAAATAGGAGGGTAGGGATTTTTCTGCCAGCCAGGGAAGGTGCATCTGCTGGATGTTTAAGCAAGTGCTCCACCACTCCATTAACATATAGTGAAAACAGAGTGAGGGCTAGCACACAACCCTGGCGGACACCCCTATCTACAGGGATACGTGGTGTTTTTTGACCCTGATCTCCCCACCTGATCTGTGCAAAGTTACTCTCGTGAAACTTGATAAGCATGCTAAGTAGGTAAGAAGGGATACCCAAACCCTCTAAGACACTCCACAACTGGGCACGTGGGACCAGGTCAAAGGCAGTCCGTAAGTCTATAAATGCAAGGTACAGACTGCCCTTGCCCAATACGACCACTTTCCAGTATAACATTAATAAGCGGAATGTCTGTTCGATGGTCCCCGTTCCGGATCCAAAGCCAGCCTGGAAGTCTGACAGTACTTGGTTTTCTTCAGCCCACTGTAGGATCCTGCCTAAGACTACCTTGCCAGCTACCTTCTGAGTGGAATCTAGCAAGCTAATTGGGCGGTAGTTAGCGGGGTCGTCCCGACATCCTTTTTTGAAGATCGGGACGACCTCCCCTCCAAGAGTCAGGCAGGCAACCACCCATCAGGGCCGCATTCAGAAGTAAGGCAATAAGTTTGCTCCACACCTCTGGGTTGGCCCGTATTAAGTCACCTGGGATGTCATCTGGACCTGCAGCCTTATTGGCAACCAGGCACTTAATTGCCCCTTCAACTTCCTTGGCAACAAAAAGGTGGTCCTTATTTAGGTGATCAACAGACACTCGGTGTGGCAGGCCCGTCATGGTATCTAGAGAGCCCATAGGAAGGGAATAAAGCTTGGAAAAATGGGCAAACCACGCCTCCCCCGTGATGTTACATGTCAATTGAGAATCGACGGGTTTATCCCTAGCTCTCAACAGTTCCCAAAACGCCTTTGAATCTTTCTTGGAACTAGCCGTCATTAGATCGCTCCAGAATTTAGTTTCGTAGACACCCCTAGCCGTGGATAAGACTTTTTTATAGTTTTTCCTAGCAAGGCTAATGTGACCGGGGACCTTGGATTTCACTGCTAGTATGAGTTCTCGTTTATCAGCGCAACTAGCAGGGGAATACCATTTAGCTCTGCCCTTAGACGTAGCTCTATTCGTGCCCCTTGCTCTTCCCTGCGGGACAACGAACAACTCGCTTAATGCTGAGGTTGTTTCTATGAAGACATTGGAGACATCAGGATTACTAAGTTCCAGTGAGTCTAGCCGCATCTTCACAGCTGTCATTATGGACTTTGCTTGGGCCATCCTTCCCTCATCCGCGGCAACTTTCCTCCATTTTAGCCGCCTGCCACAGTTCGAGTGGACTAGTTCGTGGGACGATTTCCATATGTGTGGTGACTGGGTTGGGATCATGCCTTGCCATGGGGGGGTGAGGGTTAGGGCTAGTGGGTTATGGTCACTATCAGAAGTCGATAGGACTTCCATATCTTGAAGATATACCCAGAGCTTATGGTTCAACAATATATAGTCAATTCTTGAGGTGTGCCCCATCCTATTGTAAGTATGTGCTCCCCTGGTATCAGACTTAGATCTACCATTAGTTGCTCTAAGGTCATATTCCATACAGAGGGCATTAATGTCTATGGCACTCTGGGTCAATTTTTTATTCGGATTTAGAGAGAGCAAGGGGATACCTCTCCTAATATCATCTTCCCAGATGTCTAAAATGTCCTCACTGGCTAGTGGTTCAAAACAGCAATTAAGGTCTCCAGCCAAAATAACAAGAGAATCTATATTACAGGATCCGAGCGCCTCCTCAATTCCTGTTGAGGATAACATAGAGGCACCACCCCTTGCCCCCCTTAGGTAGAGGTTAAACACTTCTAGCTTTTTCCCCCCATTACATTGAATTGATAGTCTCTGTAGATCAGGTGATTTTGTGGGTATATGCCTTATCGTTAGCCCCAATATAATACTAACCCAGATCAGAAGGCCGCCCGAAGGGCGACCTTTGCTACCAGGTGCTTGGGATGCAGGCACAAAATAAGTTGTGTAACCTACCCTGTGTCGAGGTTCCAGGCACCAGGTTTCTTGCAGAAGACAAATCCCGAAGGGTTCCACAAGGGAATTCCAATCGGGAGTGTCGATGTTACGTGCAAGTCCTGCTACGTTCCAACTAAGGAGCCTCAACGGTGGATTTCCTGCAACACTCAGCCCCAATATGGGGGCATATGCAGGGGAGACGGAAACAGAGCTAGACCTTCTTGACCCATGTTGCAACACTATAGCCTCAGCATCAGCCCCAAATAAGGTTTGGGTGTCCTCCCCCTTTGTAGGGATAGTTACCCAGGTGTCAAGGGTACTAGCAGCATTGATCCTTTTGCTAGCAAGCGGGGCCAATGGGTACGGTGTCAAGGGTGTCAGTGGAAGAGCGACTGTCTCATGCCCTGTTTCATGAGCTGTTTTAGTGTTAAAAGTATTCGACACTCCCCATTCGTTCGAAGCATGTACTGTTGGTTGGCCAGAAAGATAGGTGCTGTTTCCAACAGGTTTGATTGCCAAGGGTAAAAGGTCAGGAACCACAGGAGACAAAGAGACCTTGGCATGAGGTGGAAAACCAACAGGCATGGGAAGTCAATCTACCTCTTCAAGACAGCCAAACCTGTTGGATGTTGGTACCCCAAGCCACCGTCTGTTTGGAACTTGCCATTTGTCTCTTACCCCTCCACGGGCCTGGTGGCGTACCGAGGACCATTCACCCCCGTAGTTTTGGTTAGAACGTGGGGGGTAAAAGAATGTTAAAGGCCTGGCTACAATGGATGAATCTTCCCCATAGGTAATCCACGAGCAGATGTGGTGAGCCGTATGTGGGTCCTCAAAGGACACAATTATACAGTCACCTGGAGTAGATTTCCGAGAAGGACCTACCCAAGGAACTCTACGCACCATTAGTATTCTACTTCTCGTTCCATTTGGGATCGGTCTATTCACATTCAGCCAGTGGATAACCTTGTTCTTCAGGGACCAGTGATTTTCTTGATGGTCATTCTCAATTTCCGGTACACCTGTCAATAACACCACATATGGCTTGGCATCAGGGGGGAGATCGATATAACCCCCAAGAAAATTACTCCTATTTTGTGGACCCTATGGGGTTGGACAAACGGCCTTGTTGGCATTCAGCCTTGGGGCAGCTCCTGCTTTGTGGTGTGTAGTAGGTTGTGAGATGGGGTGCTTCGGAGACTTTGGTGGAGGTTTGGGGGTTTTATGGTCGTATCCCTTTGTACGAGGTTTCGGTACTGGCCTGATTGAGGGTGGTACTGGAGGGGAGGTGTTGGATATCGGTGGAGCTGAATTGCCATCTAGAATACCATTGTTTTCCAGACCTCGCAGACTAAGGGTTGCTAGAGCTAGAATACTCTTTTCCACCTCTAAGAGATGGTTCTCAATACGTGAAAGTCTTAAGTCCAGAGGAGATAGCAGCTTTTTTAGGGTTTCCCAAACTATTTTTATAAAATCCCCGTCCTTTCCTTCCTGCTCATCTAATTGTGTCCCAATGTCCTCTACTGTTGCGTTTTCTTTGGAAATTTCCATGGTTGCGCCATCCTCATCTACTCCTGGGGGCACCTGTACAGGAAAAACAGTCCCACCTTCAGCACTAATTACAGGGAGATTGCCTACATTACGTTGATGGGCCCTAGCAACTTTAGCCTTCTTGCGTGAGTAGGCAGTCCTTGAGTTGCGTTTTCTTTTATGTATTGTGCCCTTAGTGTTAGTGCATGGGGAATTATCATGAATCTCCGTGATTTGCAGTGTGTTAGCATTCAGTTGACCGTGGTATGGTTCAGGAATAACCACGGGTGGGATCTGACTGGCTCGCTGGTGAGTGAAACACGGGGTTGGTATTAGCACAGAGGACGTAACTGGAGTGTAATGGACGTCCACCTGCGTTATAATACACCGCGGGTTGGCCAATCACTCCGGGGTTATTACGGATGCTATGTGGCCCAGGGATGATTTTTTGGACTTAGCAATGTCCTGAGACAATCTTCTAGCAGCCTCCAGATCTAGGGAAACACGTTTTTGCATTTTAGTGATTTCCTTGTCTATAGCAATGTTTGTTCTCGTGTTAAAATAATCAAGGGTCCCCTTTTGCTTCAGACTCCCCTTAGCAGCCCTGCTGCGGCTTGCCCGCGTGCACATATCCTACAAGGCTATACTAAACAATGACAACAATGTTAACAAACAGATAAATGGTACCAGAGGCACAAAGGAAGGTGAAATGGGTGGGGCCCAGCCCAGACTCTTCAGACCTCCAACGGCCTCAAACGGCCCGCTCTTAGCCCGGTCTTCGCCCCGAGCTGCGTCCCGCGCTGCGGGAGATTAGACCTTAGATGTAGGGGACGTTATGGGCGGTGGGCGGGACAACAGGGAGAGCGGACCGGAAGCCGGCTAATCGGTCACGCAGGGACTCCTGGGTAATGGAGTCCCTGCAACGCTCGCAGCCCCGCTGTATGCCTCAACCCAGTTCCAACGTTCCTTTGCTCCCTCGAGCTCCGACGTGCAGCCCCTCTCACACCCAGGCGATGCGGGCACCCGCGGAGCGGGTGCGGCGAGGTCCAAGGGCCGGTGGCAGAAACAGGCAAGTTCACCTCCTGACGATAGCTCCTGGCAGTTAGGGTCTTGGTTAAAGAGTGGTCCCACAGTAACAGGGAGGATGGGGATTTAAAAAGCCTCCAGTGGGCGGTGGGCGGGACAACAGGGAGAGCGGACCGGAAGCTGGCAATCGGTCACGCAGGGACTCCTGGGTAATGGAGTCCCTGCAACGCTCGCAGCCCCGCTGTATGCCTCAACCCAGTTCCAACGTTCCTTTCCTCCCTCGAGCTCCGACGTGCAGCCCCTCTCACACCCAGGCGATGCGGCACCCGCGGAGAGGGTGCGGCGAGGTCCAAGGGCCAGTGGCAGAAACAGGCAAGTTCACCTCCTGACGATAGCTCCTGGCAGTTAGGGTCTTGGTTAAAGAGTGGTCCCACAGTAACAGGGAGGATAGGGATTTAAAAAGCCTCCAGTGGGCGGTGGGCGGGACAACAGGGAGAGCGGACCGGAAGCTGGCAATCGGTCACACAGGGACTCCTGGGTAATGGAGTCCCTGCAACGCTCGCAGCCCCGCTGTATGCCTCAACCCAGTTCCAACGTTCCTTTCCTCCCTCGAGCTCCGACGTGCAGCCCCTCTCACACCCAGGCGATGCGGCACCCGCGGAGCGGGTGCGGCGAGGTCCAAGGGCCGGTGGCAGAAACAGGCAAGTTCACCTCCTGACAATAGCTCCTGGCAGTTAGGGTCTTGGTTAAAGAGTGGTCCCACAGTAACAGGGAGGATAGGGATTTAAAAAGCCTCCAGTGGGCGGTGGGCGGGAGAACAGGGAGAGCGGACCGGAAGCTGGCAATGGTCACACAGGGACTCCTGGGTAATGGAGTCCCTGCAACGCTCGCAGCCCCGCTGTATGCCTCAACCCAGTTCCAACGTTCCTTTCCTCCCTCGAGCTACGACGTGCAGCCCCTCTCACACCCAGGCGATGCGGCACCCGCGGAGCGGGTGCGGCGAGGTCCAAGGGCCGGTGGCAGAAACAGGCAAGTTCACCTCCTGACAATAGCTCCTGGCAGTTAGGGTCTTGGTTAAAGAGTGGTCCCACAGTAACAGGGAGGATAGGGATTTAAAAAGCCACCAGTGGGCGGTGGGCGGGAGAACAGGGAGAGCGGACCGGAAGCTGGCAATGGTCACACAGGGACTCCTGGGTAATGGAGTCCCTGCAACGCTCGCAGCCCCGCTGTATGCCTCAACCCAGTTCCAAAGTTCCTTTCCTCCCTCTAGCTCCGACGTGCAGCCCCTCTAACACCCAGGCGATCCGGCACCCGCAGAGCGGGTGCGGCGAGGTCCAAGGGCCGGTGGCAGAAACAGGCAAGTTCACCTCCTGACGATAGCTCCTGGCAGTTAGGGTCTTGGTTAAAGAGTGTAAAGGGGAGAAAGTCATTAGGAAATAATCAATTATCCACCGATTCTCTTATTTGCATAATAACCCACAGAAAACTACTTTAGATTATGTGATTTATCACAAGGTCAAAAATAAGTGGACAAAAAGACACCCCAACATGAGGATATAGAAATACAATGTTATTGGCATGAATACAAATCTGAGCATCCAATTTAGACAGTGCAGCGTAAACAACACAAGTTAGGTAATTCAAGAAGTAATATACCGAAAATCTGGAACCATGAGTTCAAGTTTACCTGCATCTAGGGTTGATGAGTGAAAAGCATTAATTCTATCCCTACTCTAACACTAAGGTGACATCCTTAAATAAGCATCTTCGAAAGGATAAAAAGGTATCAGTATGTGAAGTCTTCTTAAGAAGTCTCTCCACAATCAGTGGGTCAAGTAGCATAAAGCTACTGTAGCAAAGACAAAGCTCATCTTAGGATGCTCTCTCTCTGAAGGCAGGAAAGAAGTGGGGCTCTATCCCTTATTCCAACAACCAGTTATTCACAGGTAGCACTCCCATCGTGCATATCAAATAAGACCATCTGCTCTGGGTCCATCTTAGAGGTATCTTTCCATGATGTCGATGGTGTACCTTCTTCAAAACTATTTGTCCTTGATTCTCAGGCTTTCTTGTGTGTGAAACAAATCGACCTTCCTTTATCGATTCAAGCCGAACAATTGCAACTTCTTCATTCCTTGCATAGCTAATAAAACAAAGACATTATTTTATTTAACGAGCGATTCTTCACCATCAACACAATATGTGGGAAATAACAGATTCCGCAACACACATGAAACCCAAAATGTTAATTCTACAGCAAGAGTTTCCAGGGACTTGCATTTCAGGCCTACAATTTTAGTCTAACATAAGAAAGCACCATGTAAGCTTGGCGAATTCACATAACATTAATGCAATTTCAAAGGATGCATTCACCTACATATGAAATGACGTAGCACTTTAAGTGCACACATTATTATCAGCTTCACAACACAAGCTCTTCATGTTACCGTCTCTGTAATTTTCTACAATAATTCTCTGTGCTACTTGTCAATAGCCTTAAACATGCCACGTATTGATGTTAATATATTTAACAATTCTAACACTTCACATTAATACAATAGATGATTATATGTAAGTGAATCCTACACATGATTATGATGCAACCCTACAAATGAAATACAATTTCCACCCTATCATGGTGGTTTCCACACATTCTTCAAACAAAGCATGCAGTTTTTTTCCGCATGTTTTTGCTTTATGCATTCCCTGGCACCCTTCAGGCTTCATCGTGCCCCAGTCACTCTGCTGGCCCTTCCAAATATTTGCTCTGATTAAAGATCCATGATGTTCATATCATCTCATGATGCCCATAGCATCTCAGATTCACGAAGGCTGCTTAAAAATGTTAATTGCCAAGTCAGGTATTTAACATCACATGACTGCAAACACAAGCAAAGCTAAAGACCTGTTAATCTTCCTTTGGTCACATTTAGAAGCTGAGGATCCCTCCTACGGGCATTAGTCAATCCAATGCCATGAGATTAATGCTTATACATTTTGGTCTTTCTGCTTCTATCCATCTCAGCCCCTCCCTTTCCTAATGCTCACACTTCCATTGCCTCTGTTCATCTTTGTTGTCTGTTTTTTTGTTCCATTTGGGACTTTTCCTACTATTGTTCATGCACTTGCCTTTGTTTATTGAAAGGAGTGGTCAGTGGGTGTTGCAGTTGGTGTTCCACCACAGCACCCATTGTTTTTGATGCTGCCCCCTATGTACAAGGGCAGCGTACATAAGAGGCAGTGACAAAATGAAGACCAGAGAAAACCTGGTCTTAACTTGGTAAAATGAGGAGAAATGCATTATTTTTCCTAGTTTTTGCTTTTTCTATGTGTGCAAAATTCCATGGATTGTTTATGTACAGTAAGGTCCCCCTTCCTGTACATTTGTTCTAGAAAAATGTTCCTTCAGTGGTCATAAATATCCAAAAAGCAATATACATCAAATACTTAAGAAAGGTGACAGAATTGTATAACAGTAATTACTTTATCATAGTTTTTATTTTCATTTAAAGCAGTTTTTTCATTTCAGTTTTTCATATAAAAAAGACATAATTCATCATAAATACATTTTTAGGACTCATATTTTTGCTTTTAAGAACACACATAATTAATAACGCACCAGTGATAGAAAAAATTAATACAAAATTATAGTAAACAATTTAATTTTAAGAAGGTCACCTGATATTAGATACTCAACTCAATTCGCTAACATACACACATGCATACCACAACCATACTACCAAAAGGGGAAAAAAGGGAGAAACTAAGTATTAGATGACAAGTTCACAGGTTGTCAAATTCTAGGGTCTCAGAAGTATTCAAGACCCCCGCACATGATCGGTCGACGCGCGTTTCGGTGGGTAAACCACCTTCCTCAGGACCTTTTTCTCTTGTGGATCAAGGATATCAGGGGACCTAAAAAGATTTATTTACAAAAAAGAAAAAAGTATCTGTCACCAACCCTTCTCATAATAATTCACAAACACAAATACCAACACAACAAAATTGGACATTGCTTAGATCTAGCATGGCTGCTCCTCACATGACCAATGATTGCACGAAAGAAAAATGCATTAAAGCCAATTACTCTGATATAGATGGATCTTAAGTGGTTCATTTATTCTGGTAAGGATGGGAAATAATTTGGATATTAGACTCTAGTTGCATGAGAATAGAGAACAATTATTACCCGTGTTATATAACTGAGATCCTATTATGCTAATTTGAGACACAAGAGGCATTGTCATATAAACCAGAAAATGGTTCTACTTACGATAAAAGGCAGGCCGATTTATGTTCCTTAGGTACTCAGTTGCTAGATTTTAGAACCGGATATTTGTTAAGAGGCACCTGCATAAAGGATACAACGACCCTTATTCTATCTTCTATAGCTAAATAGGCGTAACATACAATACCCATCAGTGGTCACTCTTACCAGTTTAGTTGCAGGACAGGGTGCAATTACTCCAACCTGTTCAGAGATAGTTATCTGTTCTCCAGGGAGTCAAATAAAACTAAAAAATAATAAAAAGTACCCATATTTAATGTTTGGTTTCTTATTTTGGTTTGCAAACACACTATTTGAACGGGATGCAGACTTCCGACATGGTATGGTGCTTAACAATATACCTTTTAGTGATTGATGGTGCTCTCAGCGGTGCAATACGGCTCAATAAGAGGCAGTCTCAACAGCTACGGTCTACACGAGTAGGAAAGGGAGACAAGAAAACCCCATATCGTCAGGTGTTTTGCACTTTGATGTATCGAGTTCTTTAAAATAAATACTAGTAAGGTGGTCTTACATTTTGTTACTGGCACAGAAGAGAAAACATTCCTTTCTTTGGTCAAAGTTGTGACGCCATTCTTCGGACAGGGGATGAGAATATTCCTTTCTTCGGTTGGTTGAATAACCTCGTTCTTTATATTATATCCATCTAAGGTGTGAGGAGGTTTAAGATATTTGTACAACCGGTAACAGAAAGGAAAATGTAACATACCGTAACGTCTCTAGTCTCACCCGTTTGTAACTGGATGAACACAGTAAGATTTAAGCGTTAAGATAATGCGGTTAATGAAAAGTAACGTGAAGCCTCTAATCACACAAAATTTATAACGGGGTAGTCGCGGCAGGAATATGGGTCGATGTAATGGATGGGCAGCGTCTAAGATGGCTACATACCCGAGCATGCGAAGTCGCGGAGTCTGTCTTCATCTACCTCGTCCGTCGGCGGTTAGCGGCGTACTATGTCTCCAGTTCAGGTTATAACGCCTCCCAAAGGTGTGGATTAGCAGATAATTATATCGCGAGAAGACGACTGTCGGATCGCTATAAACATAGAGGATGGACTCTTATTTTGAGATAGTGAAAACATAAAAGATGGACACTGATTTGTTACTCAAGTCCATAGGAAAAAACACAAAAAGTGGACACTGATTTGTTGCTCGTATCCTAGTTAGGTAAACACAAAGGTTGGACATTCATTTATTTAGTCAGTTTCACAACATTTCACCGTCGCCTATGTTCTCAATGACTATAGCGCTAAATGTAATTGAAAAGCGAGGCTATAAATGAAGGAGAAATAAATCACGAAAGAAATGAACCAAGAGAATGCAGAGTTGACAGAATCAATTAATAGTCAGTGATTGGGGTCAAAAGGATTCAATGGGTAAGTTCAGCAAAGACCGTCGAGAGGATAGCATGAATTAAGTATCATACGGGGAAAACCCTTTATATATATTTTGGCATGGTTCCTCAAGATAATTATGAGTACAGAGTAACATAGAGTGATACGATCTGGAGAGAGAAGAGAAAGGACCAAAAGTTGTAATGTGTGGTCAGAAGAGGGTCACTCAGGGCTGAGTACTAAGGAATGGATATTGGATGGAAATAAGGTATGCATATGTTTATCTTGTAACGTACCAGGAGATTTCCTCATTCAGTCCATGTCTCACACTGTCAAGATGGTATATCCAAAAGGTTTCTCTATTCTTGCGAGTGACTTCATTGGGCTGACCTATTTTAGAGATTACTTTCTCTAATATCGACCATTTGAGGTCCTGCTCAGAGTGGTTTTTATCCAAACAATGTTGGACCAAGGGTGCCGACAATTTTTTAGTCTTGATGGCAGACTTGTGTTCGCTGTAACGGACGCGAAATTCACGACCCGTTTCTCCCACATAGGCCAAGCCACAACTGCAGAAGAGAATATAGACAATGTTGCTGCTACGACAGTTGGTCAGATGTCGCAGTTTAATCTCTCTGTCGTTATATTTGATGGTCTCAGAGGTAATCGCTGTGTCACATGCGTGGCATGAACCACATCTGTGGTTACCTAGGACCGCTGGTAAGCCAATAATAGAACGCAGGTTTTCTGAAGGGACGCTTTTATTTTGTCTAGTATGAACTAGCATGTCCCTAAGGTTTCTATTTCTTCTGTAGGCTACCAATGGCGGTGGTAAAGGGGAAATGTTTTCATCACAATTTAGGATTCTCCAGTTCTTATTAATAATATTCCTGATTTTGAAATTCAGGGTGGAGTGATTGATTACACATGTAATCCGATTTTGTTTCATCCGTTTGGTGCCTTGAAGTAATGCTGTCCTGTCATAATATTTGGCTCTCTTGTAAGCATGCTGCACAAGGCGGTGGGGATATCCTCTCTTGAGTAGCCTGTCCTGGAGGGCATCTCCATGCTCATGAAAGGATTTCATGTCCGTACAATTGCGACGGATGCGCAAGAATTCCCCAAAGGGGATGGAGTCCCTTTGACAATTGGGGTGATAACTGTCAAATTTAAGAATAGTGTTCTTGGCTGTACTTTTTCTAAAAAGGCTTACTGACAGATGACCATTGGTATCCTCAATGCTAATGTCTAAGAAGTCCACTTTATAGTTGTTAAAGTTCACTGTGAACTTCAAATTCGTATCGCTGGCATTCAACCAAAGAATAAATGATTGTAAAAGTTCTTCCGGGCCTTTCCAAATAAAAAAAATGTCATCTATAAAACGTTGCGGAACCATGCCAAAATATATAAAGGGTTTTCCCCGTATGATACTTAATTCATGCTATCCTCTCGACGGTCTTTGCTGAACTTACCCATTGAATCCTTTTGACCCCAATCACTGACTATTAATTGATTCTGTCAACTCTGCATTCTCTTGGTTCATTTCTTTCGTGATTTATTTCTCCTTCATTTATAGCCTCGCTTTTCAATTACATTTAGCGCTATAGTCATTGAGAACATAGGCGACGGTGAAATGTTGTGAAACTGACTAAATAAATGAATGTCCAACCTTTGTGTTTACCTAACTAGGATACGAGCAACAAATCAGTGTCCACTTTTTGTGTTTTTTCCTATGGACTTGAGTAACAAATCAGTGTCCATCTTTTATGTTTTCACTATCTCAAAATAAGAGTCCATCCTCTATGTTTATAGCGATCCGACAGTCGTCTTCTCGCGATATAATTATCTGCTAATCCACACCTTTGGGAGGCGTTATAACCTGAACTGGAGACATAGTACGCCGCTAACCACCGACTGACGAGGTAGATGAAGACAGACTCCGCGACTTCGCATGCTCGGGTATGTAGCCATCTTAGACGCTGCCCATCCATTACATCGACCCATATTCCTGCCGCGACTACCCCGTTATAAATTTTGTGTGATTAGAGGCTTCACGTTACTTTTCATTAACCGCATTATCTTAACGCTTAAATCTTACCGTGTTCATCCAGTTACAAACGGGTGAGACTAGAGACGTTACGGTATGTTACATTTTCCTTTCTGTTACCGGTTGTACAAATATCTTAAACCTCCTCACACCTTAGATGGATATAATATAAAGAACGAGGTTATTCAACCAACCGAAGAAAGGAATATTCTCATCCCCTGTCTGAAGAATGGCGTCACAACTTTGACCAAAGAAAGGAATGTTTTCTCTTCTGTGCCAGTAACAAAATGTAAGACCACCTTACTAGTATTTATTTTAAAGAACTCGATACATCAAAGTGCAAAACACCTGACGATATGGGGTTTTCTTGTCTCCCTTTCCTACTCGTGTAGACCGTAGCTGTTGAGACTGCCTCTTATTGAGCCGTATTGCACCGCTGAGAGCACCATCAATCACTAAAAGGTATATTGTTAAGCACCATACCATGTCGGAAGTCTGCATCCCGTTCAAATAGTGTGTTTGCAAACCAAAATAAGAAACCAAACATTAAATATGGGTACTTTTTATTATTTTTTAGTTTTATTTGACTCCCTAGAGAACAGATAACTATCTCTGAACAGGTTGGAGTAAATGCACCCTGTCCTGCAACTAAACTGGTAAGAGTGACCACTGATGGGTATTGTATGTTACGCCTATTTAGCTATAGAAGATAGAATAAGGGTCGTTGTATCCTTTATGCAGGTGCCTCTTAACAAATATCCGGTTCTAAAATCTAGCAACTGAGTACCTAAGGAACATAAATCGGCCTGCCTTTTATCGTAAGTAGAACCATTTTCTGGTTTATATGACAATGCCTCTTGTGTCTCAAATTAGCATAATAGGATCTCAGTTATATAACACGGGTAATAATTGTTCTCTATTCTCATGCAACTAGAGTCTAATATCCAAATTATTTCCCATCCTTACAAGAATAAATGAACCACTTAAGATCCATCTATATCAGAGTAATTGGCTTTAATGCATTTTTCTTTTGTGCAATCATTGGTCATGTGAGGAGCAGCCATGCTAGATCTAAGCAATGTCCAATTTTGTTGTGTTGGTATTTGTGTTTGTGAATTATTATGAGAAGGGTTGGTGACAGATACTTTTTTCTTTTTTGTAAATAAATCTTTTTAGGTCCCCTGATATCCTTGATCCACAAGAGAAAAAGGTCCTGAGGAAGGTGGTTTACCCACCGAAACGCGCGTCGACCGATCATGTGCGGGGGTCTTGAATACTTCTGAGACCCTAGAATTTGACAACCTGTGAACTTGTCATCTAATACTTAGTTTCTCCCTTTTTTCCCCTTTTGGTAGTATGGTTGTGGTATGCATGTGTGTATGTTTGCGAATTGAGTTGAGTATCTAATATCAGGTGACCTTCTTAAAATTAAATTGTTTAGTATAATTTTGTATTAATTTTTTCTATCACTGGTGCGTTATTAATTATGTGTGTTCTTAAAAGCAAAAATATGAGTCCTAAAAATGTATTTATGATGAATTATGTCTTTTTTATATGAAAAACTGAAATGAAAAAACTGCTTTAAATGAAAATAAAAACTATGATAAAGTAATCACTGTTATACAATTCTGTCACCTTTCTTAAGTATTTGATGTATATTGCTTTTTGGATATTTATGACCACTGAAGGAACATTTTTCTAGAACAAATTTCTTTTTTCCCCTCTGTTCCTTGGTCGCAAATTATTTTCTTGAGGGGGTCCCATCTTTCATGCTGCCCCCTTCCTGTACATAAACAATGTTTTAAAAAAAGAACGCCATTTTGTGACTTTCATGTCTCGTCCATGAAGCAGCATACATAAAAGTGACAAAACTGCATTTTAGGATTGTTTATGTGCAGGAATGGAAAGCTTCCTACACTTAAACAATCCTCCCCTGCACACAGACACCCTTGCTAAGTGTAGCACCAGTGCAGGGGGAAACGCAAGCCTGCACCATGTCCTCATAAATATGGTGCAGCCTTGCGTTTCAGAAATGACGGAGTAAGGCATTAAGCCATGACAGCTAACACCTCACTCTGCCACTTCACTTGTACTTATCCCCCCCTTTCATGTTTGTGCATAATCAAACCATACCTTTCACAATCAGACTTCAGAACCACTGTTGGTACCCGGATGTATGTCGTTACAACGCATACTTTTACAACGCCTACCTTTACAACGCATTTTTTACACCGCAACATCCATCACAATGCATTCCATTACACCGCATGCCATTACAACGAATTATTTGAAACTACCTTTACAACGCATTCCACTACAACGCATACTACATTTACAACGCATACCGTTACAACGCATACCATTACATAGCATGTATGGTAATAATTGGAAAGTGTAGGGGTAAAAATTACTATTCTAACTCCCGGAGGTGCAACAGTAAGGTAAGTATTGGATAGTGTAGGGGTAAAAATTTCTATTCTAACTCCAGGGGGTACAACAGTAGGGTAAGTGTTGGATAGTGTAGGTATGCGTTGTAATGGTATGCGTTGTAATGACTGCGTTGTAATGACATGCGTTGTAGTGGTAAGCGTTGTAGTGACATGCGTTGTAATGGTTGCATTGTAATGGCATGCGTTGTAATGGATGTTGCGTTGTAAAATTTTCGTTGTAAAGGAAGTGCATTGTAAAAGTTGTGTTGTAAGTGTTGTTTCCCTTGGTACCCTATTCAGTTATCACGTAGACTGTGATAATACTCTGTCCCAGCTATTCCCTGGCTCCCTTAAGGAAAGTTCTGCTAATCTTCACTTAATTCGTAAAAAGGTTAAAAGCATTCAATCACAGTATTCCCATGTTGGAAAGCCTGCACTGTCTGCCCCTGGAGGTCAGTACCATCTTCAGGATCATCTAATATATCAAACTACCTGGCAGAAAAATTCACCATCTCAAGAGGCTAACACACAACACAATCTGCGACAAGACTATAAATCAAAGGGGGATATGCACAAGAATTGCAACAAACTAATGCTCACATTAGTTAGCTGCAATTTTTTTACCATCTTGTACCGCTGAAAACTATCGCCATGTTACCAACGTATTTGCAATACGTCGCTACATGGCAATAGTTTCCCACCACGGCAGGAATTGTCGACGTTAAGACAAGCGTTATGCCGCTAATGTGAAAAAGTGGCGGCCAGACTGTCAGCAGGTAGAAAATGTATTCTAATCTGTGTGACATCACTTTTCTCATGTTTTGCAGGAAAAATAAACTATAAAAAACCAGAAAAGTACCAAAAAAAGAAATAATTAAGAACTAAGCCCTGAAGAAACATGGAGCAAGCTGGAACAAGTAATGCAGGAGAGAACAGAAAGAAAAGCCCCTCTTACCCCTCTTACCCCAGAAACAGCCAGGAGGATCAGCCAGAGACCCAGGGGATGAGAAAGTGGAAAACCAGGATCAGCCAGCAGGAAAATTAGATCGTTATTGTGGAGGTGACAGTCAAACAACACCAGCTGTACAGTGTCATTGGGGTCCAAAAATGCAATATGGCAGTCCATCGTAGCCAAGGTAAATGCTGTAGCAGAGGTCAAGTGGACAGTGACCGACTGCAAGAAGCACTGGCATGATGCTAAGCATAAGACCAAAGAGAAACTGTCCAACAATCGCCAGGCAGCACTGCAGACCGGATGTAGGAGTCCAGCGCCACAGGAGGAGTTGGAAGCCTTGGAGAAACAGGTGTCCGTGGTCACTCGCAAGGAGTTGGTGGTTCGAGTCCAGGGACAGGATAGTGCTGAACTTGACCAGCTACATCAGCAACAGGGTAAGTAACAACCAAGTTCTGGGGGAGAGGGGGTGTGGGCACCAATGTTACTCATGTCCAAACAAACACCCACACTGATTTCTGATCTCTTTCTATACACAATGATCCCTGGGGGTAAAGCCACATATCACCTTAGTTATTGATATTATTTAAACACACATAATGGTGGTGTCACAGACTTGGAATTATGCACATAAAAATAATCCAACATAGAGCAAAAATAATATACATGAGACTACAAAATAAGAACAGCAAGAACACGCAAAGGGCAATATTGACTGGAGAGGTGGCAGAATGTTGCATTGGGCAACTTGCCTCAACACCACACTAATACAAATTGGCTACACAGGGCTGCATCTCATTTCCAACAATATGATGCAGCCCCATGAACCAGCCTGCTCTGGGGCTACGGTTAGAAGGTCACCACTGATGGCGACACATATGCACAATGTTCATGCTCTGGGGCTTAAGTTAGCAGGCCACCACTGATGGCGGCACATATGCACAATTGTGCAGGGTTGTCTGAGTTGAGTTGAAGATTCTACATGCGCATGAAGGGGGACCTTACTGCACATACACATTCTTCCATACAACACAGGCACTCTGACCTCTCTCTGTATTTGTGCTGTGTGTTAGCTGGCGGTCGCAGGGGTGTCCAGGCGCACCTAGCATGAGACGTAGTAGTCAAGTGTCCGTTTCAGGAAAGCAGGCGCCATCCGTTGTGATTGCGCGAAGGAAGGAAAGAAGTGCCCACCTGATTATCAAGGGTACCCCACAGGTTATTGAGGATGTATATCTCAGAGCAGTATTGCCCTTGATGGATATAATTTCAGGGGGCTCATATGTGAGAAGTGGCAAGGTCACAGATGTAAGCGCAAAGTGCGTATCACAATGTAGTGATGGTCCTTATCGGTCCGCAAAGCTGACAAAACCAGTACCTGGTGGGATATAATAAAGATGTAGTGTACACCTAAGTGGTATAGACCTGGTTGAGTGGTGCTGTTTGTAAAATAAGTGGCAGGCTAACAGAAAGATGCACAGCATGCAAGAGACGTGCAATTATTATTATTAATTTTGGGCTGTATTACCCTTGTAGTTTGATTATGCCAATAGGGCATGGTTGTAAAATAGAGCGCACTATGCTCTTGGTTGGAAAAACATAATATCACAATGTGGTATAGTCTGTGTTGGTTTTTATAGCAGAGAAGGCCAGTATCTGGAGAGACACAGCTGAGGGCCTGAGTGCTATTGTGTAATCAGAAGAATGCACGGAGGCAAAGAAAGGGTGGGGGACTTTGAGCAGTGGTAGATTATAGTCATGTACTAAGAGCATAATAAAGATAATGCATTCCTCATATTATTGAGATATCAGTATTGCTACTGTGTCATGTATGCTTAGTGGTCATACATAGGCATGAGGTGTTGCTTAGGATGGGTGGTTCAAGTCTGTAATCCAATCCAGGGGATCTCATAATTCAGCCCATTCACTCTACGGAGCAGTTTGAAAACCCACTGTTGTTCCTTGCGGAACAGGGTAGCTGTGTGCCAATCCGTGTTGGCTTCCTGGATGGTCCATTTAAGTTGCTCTGTGGTGTGGTTGTGTTCAATGAAATAAGCGATCATTTTGGTAGAGGAGGCTGTTGCAATCAGTTTTTTTTATATGTCTTTATATTGAGGTTCCCGTGATCCATTGTGATGAAAAGATCCAGGGTGGGGAGTTCCTTGGTGGATGTTGATAGAGTGAATTTGATGAAAGGTTCCTGGGTATTGATCGAGTTGTGGAATTGAATGCATCTTTCTTCTTCTGAAACCCACTCCAAGATGGCTCCTGCTTTCCTGACACACACACTTGACTACTACGTCACATGCTAGGCAAGCCCAGACACCCCTCTGCAACCACCAGCTAACACACAGCACAAATACAGAGAGAGCCGCAATGAACACCCCAGAGGTGGCGAGAGGTAAGGTAAGTTAATAGACCTGCTGAGCCAATGCAACTGTAAGTAAGTCTCCCCCTGGCCCTGCGCGTTCTGTTGCATTCTGCTCTGTACGTATTAAACAACTAATGCCACAACTCTCTGTACAGATTTGGAGAACTACCTCAGCTGTACCTCATGGGATATTAACTCTGTTTTGCATAGCTAAGCCCATACCACCCCATTCAACTCATGTCAGCACAGTGTAACCTGACATCTTGCCATAAATGGTCTACCTCAATATATGTTGAAATAGCTAGAAACTTTACCTGGGAACGCAGCCACCACCGCCAGTAGTGAAACGCCACCACCGGCCAGAGTCAGACCACGCTACAATCCACGCCGCCGCCCCGGGACCACAATTCCCGGCAGGCTCAGCGGCGGAGCGCCCCAGTGACGAAGTGCCAGCGCCAGGAGGCGCATAAAATCGGTGCAGAGCCTGGCGGAGTGGGGGAGCTAGAAAGTTTACCTGGGAACGCCGCCGCCACTGCCAAGAGTCAAACGCCGCCACCGGCCTGAGTCAGACCACGCTACAATCCGCGCCGCCACACCGGGACCACAATTCCCATCAGGCTCAGCGGCGGCGCACCCCTGTGACGATGCACCAGCGCCAGGAGGCACATCAAATCGGTGCAGAGCCCTGCTTTGCGGGACGCACCGAGCGAAGCCGGTTCAAGAACGGTCATGGATGGGATAGGCCACCCCCCTAATATCAGCCACAGCATAAAAAGGTTAGTGACATTCCTTATTGTTTGGCTGTGTTATAACCTGCTACAGTGGAGTATAAGAGACAGGCTCCAAATAGCAAACATGTCTACTGTACTAACTGAAGGAGTGAATGCTAGGAAGTCTACTGGCGGATCACTAATGGGCACCCTCAACAATTTTCTCGTCAGGGTAACATCAGTACTGGCCAAGGATATTGAACTTACTGAGCAGAGACTATCCTTGGAAACCCCATTTGATAAGAGATCTTCACTGGGAAGCCTGGCGAGGGTTAGATCACAAATCTATCACCGGGTTGATTCCCAGGACACGTTGCCCCCTTCGGGAGTGGAGGAGAGAAGCCTCTTGTCACAGTCAGCTGTCACCCTTGAAACAAGTTTGAACTCCCCCAATTGGATGGACGCACATAATGTTGCAAGGAGTGTTCCCTCTACTAATATTAAAACCCGCTCAGCCTTACATGCAAAAACAGGTCCTTCCCAGCGGGAGGCAGGGGCAACAGCCAAAAGAAAGCGTACCGGGGCTCAAATACTTGCAGGGGGAAAAAGGCTAAAATTGGCAAAACGGTTGTGCCTAACGAAGATCTAGCTGCTAGGCTTCCTCCTAGTCCTGCACATCCTATAGTAAATCCTGCAGAGGGGTATAGTAGGCACAATTCTACTGTGGGGGGAGATGTACAACCTGACTTGGGCCCTTTGTTTTGGAAAAGACTGGAAAGTACCCTTAAAAAGCTATGTTATCCAATTTCGGCCCGGCTGGACTAAATCGAGAATAGATTGGTGTGTCTCGAACTTTCACTCGCATCAGTCCAGAAGCAGGTGGGATCTTGGAAAAGTGATCTAACTTGTAGGCAGACAAAAACTACAGGGCAAATTTCTGCTGATTTCAACGATGTTGAAGCATCAAACGGGTGTACTGCCTCAATCCAAAAAGCCCCCAAGCTGTCTACTGACATTACTCTGATGTCTAATTTGCCAGGGGGTGAAAACATAGCTCCAAGGGATAGACCACACCAAATAGTTGCCAGTAGATCTGCAGCTACACAACAAAAATCGCCTGTGATGTCTCAAGTACACAGGGTAGCTACCCTGCCCACTATTGATCTCCCACCCGAATCAGCCCCCTATGTGGTAGTTTTGGCGGGGGTTCCCTCATTGGCCCAGGGAAAACTTTAGAGACTGGAGGTGTGTTGAATTTATCTGCAATTGGCCC
Source organism: Lissotriton vulgaris (assembly GCF_964263255.1). Classification (NCBI taxonomy): domain Eukaryota; kingdom Metazoa; phylum Chordata; class Amphibia; order Caudata; family Salamandridae; genus Lissotriton; species Lissotriton vulgaris. Next base: position 1,212,419,364 of record NC_141694.1, read on the forward strand.
CAAAATGATTTGTTGCCCGGAATTCTTACACTGCCGTTGTCCTACTTCTACAGACCCCCGCATTCCATATCAAGAGAAACATTCCCATTGGGAGAAGCGCTGAATCCATGTCCTCTGGGGAACATCAGGTTGTTTAATAGATTCAATGCTCTGTCAGGACTGGGGGACTGTGACTGACGGTATGTGTCCCAAAGCCCAGTCCAGAATAGTATAGCCTTAGGAAACGGGGTGGACTTAGAAAGGCGGGCAGGCCAAGATACTAGCCAGGTATTTAGATCATGGGAGAGCAGGGCAGAAGGAGGTAGAAGGTCCTACTGACCTGTTATTATCTAACGAAGAACTTCCCTTTGATGGGGGAGTATTGATGAGGGGAACAGTGGTTACTTCAACAATCCCTCGTACTAGTGGACCTACTACTGCACCTTCTGCTCAAAGCCCGCTTTTACAACCCGCCCCAGCACTACATGTTTTTTTTTAGGCACTTGGGGGCTTGAATAGCTTGGTTAATCATGGCAACTCGGCATCTAGGAAATCCAATCAAAATGCAACTCTAAAAATCTTATCCTGGAACGTAGCGGGTCTCGCTGCCAACCTAGAAATTCCCGATTGGTGTGCTTTTGTAGACCTTCATGGGATATGCTTATTCCAGGAAGCATGTGTCCTTAAACCCATACATAGATTGGGTATGTCACCTATATGGAGCCAGCCACCAAGGGACCCAGAGGCAGACCATCAGGGGGACTGTGTATATGGGTAGGTGCTCACTTTGGGTTAACTATGAAAAGAATAGAAACCAATAGCCCTGATCTGACATGTATTTTAATGTCACATATTAAAACCCCCAAACTGGCACTCATTATTATCGAGGCCAGCTGGACCGGGAGGCACCTCTCAGACTCTAGATTCTATGACCACTCTTCTTCACTCTCCTCCGGGAGATGTCGCAATGATGATTGGTGGTGACTTCAATTGTCACTATAAACCACTCATTGGTGTTTCTCAGATCTCAACAGAAGAGGATGAAGCAAGGTTAATCCCTCATCCGAATTTATATCCAGTAAAGCATTGGTCAGCCCTGGTACTCCAGTTAACCTCCATTACTTATTCTTTCTCTATAAGAGCGGGTAACGGGCGATTCCAGGTGGACAGCCCAGGGCACTCAACCTATAGTGGAATGGGGCGCACTTCTGTAATTGATTACTTTATGATTAGTACGTCCCTTTGGCCTAAGATCCTCAACTTCCACATCTCTAGTCGCACGGAAAGGGGCCATAACCCCCTGTCAATTGAGATGAATTTCAATTTGACTATTGAGGGTAGTGAAACGCACGAAAACAGTGACCTTAGAATAATCCAAGGTGGGAGGAGAATCCGATGGGCAAACATGAAGAAGTCTACAGAAGATATGGGTAAATTGTATCTGAGTTTAAATCTTCTGCTAGAAAGGGCAAATTCTATTATGGCTCTCCCATTTGCAAATAGTGCGCAAAGGCTCCTATCAGGATTACACGAGGAACTTACCGCACTATTGGCGAATTCCTTTTATAAAATAGCCCCCATTAAACCTAAGATTCAGGTTGATAAACACCCCTGGTTTAATACGGGTTGTAGAGAATCGAAGCACGCACTGCTCAGGGCACTTAAACAAGGTACGACGGTCGCAGTGACTGAAGCCAGGCGCGCATAAAAGCAAATGATTTTTAACGCAAAAACAGAGTGGGAAGAAGAATGATGGCTCGTCACCACATCTGCACTCGAGGCTAAAGATACTCAGACCTTCTGGAATCTCGTTCATACCTGGAAACCAGAAGGCAAGACCTCGATTGATCCAAATAATCCCGAAGAATCTTGGTCTCTGCATTTTAAAGAGCTTTACTCCATCCCCCAAGCACTAAAAAGTGCAGCCCCCTTAACCCTGCTGGTCGTGGATCCTATGTGGTCTACACCGCTTTTCACTTTGGATGAGGTACATATCGCTGTGTATAGCCTGCAATCTAACAAAGCCCCCGGGCAAGACAGGATTCCAGGCGACCTTTTTAAAGAGGAACCGGTAGTTTGGGCCCCTTATTTACTACTACTATATAACGCAATTCTGCAGGGCCTACCTCTCCCAGGTACTTGGTTGGGGGCGGAGATAATACCCATTTACAAGAAGGGTTCTCTGCTCGAACCTTCAAATTATAGGCCGATCAGCCTTATCGATGTAAGCTAGAAAATCTATGCAAAGCTGCTCCTACAACGTTTACTGGACTGGGTTAATGACAACAACATTTTGACCCCCCTTCAGGGAGGGTTTAAGGCCAAAATGTCCACAACGGACCAATTATTTAGGCTCCAGGTTCTTTACTGGAAGCACGTTGTTTTGGACCGGAGAAGCCTATATCTAACGTTCGTGGACCTAAAGTCAGCATTTGACTTGGTGGATTGAAACCAACTTTGGTCTATCTTACTATCCATGGGGGTTCCACCATACCTATGCTACCAATTTAAACTCCTCCAGGATGGCACCTTTGCCAGAGTACGTTATGGAAAGCATGGCCAACTAACGGGGCCTTTTCCGGTTGAGAAGGGGGTCAGGCAGGGTTGTGTGCTTGCCCCAACCCTCTTTTCCCTCTTCCTCAATGGGTTTATAGAAGATCTATTATCCATCAAAGACATTGACTCCCCGAAATTGACCTCCCAGAGATTTCGCGTATTAATATTTGCGGATGACACCCTGTTGCTCTTAAAATCGTCCATGGGCATGCAGAGGGTCCTAAATCAGTTCATTAAATTTTGTAACCAAAGAAACCTGGTAGTTAACATTGATAAAACCAAGTACATGGTATTTAACGCCAATACCACTAACTGTCCCCATCCTATGATGGAAGGTAGACCATTAGAAAGAGTCCCAACTTTTGACTATTTAGGTTTAACCATAAATGACAGAATGGGGTGGGGCGCACAAATGGCCAAGGCCAATTTAAGATTAACTTAGACTACTGGGGGAATTTTAAAAGTCCCAAAAAATTGTGCTTATAAAATCGTTAGTGCCCCACTCGAAATTTTTAAAGCTCAAGCAAGGTCATCATCCCTTTATGGGGCGGAACTTTGGGGGCACGTCCCCTATCCTGAGTTAACCACTACAGAAAACAATTTTATTAGGCAAATTTTAACTTTACCCAGAAATACCCCACTTGTTCCACTCAGGTTGGACTTGAACATTAGCCCTTTCGCTGATGCCATGGCTTCATGCCCACTCCTTTATTGGAGGAGGTTGTGGAGCACTCCTGAGTTGGAATGCTACAAGGAGGAATTAAAGGTGGTGCTGGCCTCCTTAGAAGCTGGCAGGATTCTATGGCTGTGTTTTGTAAGGCAGTCCTTCGCTTTGATTGGACATGAAAATCTATGGTCAAACCCTGAGGCATCCTGCTCAGCTATTTCTAAGAAAACATTGTCCAACACTACAAAGGACTTTGATCTCAGGAGGACATTCTGTTCAGCAATACCAACGAGCTTGACTGGTGCCTTCCTGAATTATAAGTCATTCTACAGCTTTGAACAGGAAATTGATGTAATCCAACCCATCCTAGCGAAGAAGCTGTACTTACAGTTTAGATATGGAACACTGCCCCTTTATTCAATGACCGACAGGTGGACGGGGGGTCCTGTACACTTAAGCCCAGGCTGTAGATCAGAAGATGAAACGATTCTTCACGTTACTCTCTTCTATCTGGCCTACTCATCCATATGGAGAAAGTGGATAATAAAGATGTGTAATAACTTGGGCATCAGGAACTATCTAGCTTTCTTCAGGATTTTGAAGTCTGATACAAATCCAGTGATAGTGTCTGTTGTAACTAAGTTTTTGTTTTCTATGTGGATTACCCGAAGGAAATTGCTTAGCTATGGATGGCACATATGTATATATCTGTAGAGACCAGGGAACCAAGTGGATCAGCAAATGTTATTCTTACATTTTTTAAATATCTGAAGATAATTTAAAAGTTTTATAGTTTTAATATATTGTCTTCTCCCCTCTGATGTTTTAGACGTTGTATTTTAGAACACATGAATACCAATGAACTGTCTAAAAACTGTACATGTATTTATATGTGCTTTTATGGTTAAAACTAACGAAATAAAGTTTTTTGAATAAATGAATGAATATGTTTTTACTCACAATACTGCAATATATTTTTCTACAATACACAGCTCACAGTATGAAATGGTGCATAGGCAGAATATCGAGTCTGAAATGTTGATATGCACAAATATCGAGTTGGAAATATCATGATACAGAACTATCAACAGTACGAATATCGTGTTTAATTTTGCTTTTATTAATAATGTTTCTTTAACTGACAATTAATTATGTTTATTATGGAGGTACTTTATTTTTTACATTTAGATGTGTGTTGTAAATTGTGTGGTGTTATAGGGTAGTAAATAAAAAAGATTTAGGGGTCGATTCCGATTCGTGGAACGAATCCGTACGACGATTCGTATTCGTAGCCGTTTCCGTACGAATCGTACAAAACCGTACAAATCACGTAGAACGATCTGTAGGAATAGAATTTCGTATGAATGTCTGCGAACCGCACAAAAAATGAGGTCAAATCCGTACCACATAGAGCCGCACAGTGAACCGTAAGATTCGTGAACATGCCCTACGACCCGCCAAGTACGATACAGACTGTGGACCGAGAACGCGATTCGTACAGAAAGCGGCAATTGAGCAATTCGTACGGAGAACCACACATACACATAAGTACCGTACCCATGCGATCTTGGGGGTACCCACCGTACCCCTATTCTCTCCACCCCTACGCACCGTACAACTACACACTGTACACCTACGCTATGTACACCCATGGACCGTACCCCGATGTACTGTACCCTGATGTACCATACCCCTACACTTTATACCCTGACACACCGTACCAGTTCGCACCGTACCCCTGCAAACATGCGGTGAACTCGCGTACCCGGGGGAGTCCGTTACACTGCGTTTAGAGTCGAAATGTGCTTTTACGGATGTTTAAAGTCCCGTAGAGAAAGAGTCGTACGGAGTGTTGTCCAAATGAATCGTATTTGCTGGTTCATAAAAAGCTGCCTCAATCCGTACGAACATCGCGTACTGCGTGTTCCGAGTGCGATCCGTACGGTATCTTGAATCGTACGGTCTTTTGTAGGATTCGTACAGAGAACTGCATTGAGTACACATCATACTACAACGTACGTACGGGTTCGGTTCTGCGTACCAATCGTATGGGAAAAACGCTCCGTACGGCGATTCGGACTGGATTTTACCGAATCAGAATTGGCCCCGAAATGTATCTCATAATTAATGTTTTTGTTTATAAACAATTTCTATTTGAAAATAGTTATTTGTTTGTAAATTGTGTATATATTTTTTAATATAATCTTTCAAGTATTTGTTAGATTTTTTTACATTATGATATGTTTCTATCGTTTGTAATTTTTTATATTTATATGCTTTCTTTTTTGTTTTTAAAACCTTCTCTGTTGTTGATATTTTTTTAATTTTGAACTGACTCCTGCGGGAATATTAATTGGTACCCCTCTGCTATTCAACATTTTCCCTATTGTTGCACTAAGTGGAGTGGGAATAGTATTTTTACCTCTTTGCTATACAACACTTTCCCTACTGTTGCACTCACTGGAGTGGGAATAGTAATTTTGACTCCTCTGCTATCCAACACTCTCCCTATTGTTGCAGTCATTGTAGTGGGAATAGTAATTTTTACCCTTGCGCTATCCAACACTTTTCCTACTGTTGCACTCACTGGAGTAGGAAAAGTACATTTTACCCCTCCGCTATACAACATTTTCCCTACTGTTGCCCTCACTGGAGTGGGAAGAGTGATTTTTACCCCTCACTATCCGACACTTTCCCTGTTGTTGCACTCACTGGATTAGGAATAGTAATTTTTATCCCTCCACTATACAACACTTTCTAAACTATTGCACTCACTGAAGTGGGAACAGTAATTTCTACCCCTCCGCTATCCAACACTTTCCTACTGTTGCACTCACTGGAGTGGGATAGTAATTTTTACTAGACCACTATCCAACATGTTTCCTACTATTGCATTAGCTGGAGTGGGAATAGTAATTTTTACCCCTCCGCTATCCAACACTTTACCTACTGTTGTATTCAATGGAGTGCAAAATGTTAGTTTAAATACTATTTAATAGTTTAATATTTTAATTTATAATATAAAGTTTTTATTAGATGTTATGCTATAAGTTTGTGTATATATATATATATATTTATTTATTTTTTCACTGAAAAAACATGGGTTTGAGAGGTGTTATAGTTAGCTGGAAATTTCACTCATATAAAACCATTAAAATTCCGCCGTTATAGTTAGTTTTACTAAATATAACTTGCGCGCCCGCAATCCACTGCTGATGATTTCACATATTACATCATTCATTACATGTTCAGTGACATCACTGATGAAATCACTGATGACTTCTCAGCTGACATCACTGATGACATAACTGATGACATCATCCAGTGAATGTGGTATGGTTTGTTATTTACATGTGAATTATATATACATAGCAATCTGCCTTGAAGACTTAGTGGATGTATAAGTGTGTGAATGGAGGATTTAGTACCAATGGGATTGACTGTCTAAGTGAGGAATTTTAGGTGTCTCACTAAATATATGGGATAGGGATTAAACTGTATGAATACCCGTATCACTCTATCTCTTGTTATGTAAACTACTACTTAAGTTAGTTACTACCTATGTGAAAGTCTACATTAGTTATTAATTAGTTAAGTGAGTATTTGTATGGGATAGTGAATGAATGTGTGTGTGGTTGTGTGGGACATGTGTGACTGTGGAAAGATTTGTAAATAGTTGATTTAGTAAGTATATGAGGTTAAGACTGTATGCGGAAACAGTTGTTTGGGTGAGTGAATCTCTTTATGGGTGTGGTGATGAGTAAATATATTTCTCAATGATATATGTCCAACAAACTAAAAATATAAAATGCAGTGTATGTGACAGTTATTGTATATAAATAAGTATACATAATACTCAGTGATTATATGAGTGATGTATGGACAACTGTATACTTATAACACTGATTTTATAACACACTGAGTATGAGTTACTGTCTATGAATAAATAAAGTGGTGTTTGTATAAGTATATAGCTAAGTAAATGTAAGTATGATCTATTGTTTGCATAAGTGAGTAGGATGTTTGCATAAAGGAATAGGGTATGTGCTGGTGTGTAATGTTGATGTAGGTATATAAGTATATTTAATAGTGTTCTATTGATCTATGTTAGCATGTATGAGTGAATCTATAGGTGAGTGTTTAGATGTGTGTGTAGATGTAGGAATCACTGAGTGGGCTTTTGGAAACTTGTACTGGTGTGTCAGTGTTTCAAATATGGTACTTCATATTTTATAACGTGTTTTATAAGATTATGCTACTGTTTGATCAGGTGTCATCAGTGATGTCTTTTGAGATGTCATCAGTGATGTCACTGACCATGTCATGAATGGTGTAATGTGTGACATCATCAGCAGTGGATTGCGGGTGCGCGAGTTATAGTTAGTACAACTAACTATAACAAGGGAATTTCAAATGTTTTATACGAGTGAAATGTCCAACTAACTATAACACCCCTGAAACCTATGGTTTTTTCAGTGAATTTTAAAGGTTTTTTAAATGATAATTCCCAACTATAACATGTCTGAAACCTATTGTTTTTTCATTGAATCTCAAAGGTTTTTTTAAATGCTAATTGATAACTATAACATGTCTGAAACCTATGTTTTTTTCAATGAATTTCAAAGGATTTTTAAATGCTAATTTCTAACTATAACATGTCTGAAACCTATGTTTTTTTCAGTGAATTTCAAAGATTTTTTAAATGCTAATTTGTATATATTTGTTTTAATATTTTCTAACTACATGTTTTTAATCTTTTTATTTTTAGATGTTATTTTTTAAATTACATTACACATTTTTTTAATAATTTTTTTTACATAAAAATATATTTCTTTTTCATTATTATACATTGTTCATAATATACTTAAATAATTTTCCTTTTTTAATGGAGTTGTGCACTGTTATTCTATGGGTAGAAATTCACTTAGCAGGTAAATAGTGTTATTGTTACCTTTTCTTACCCAGTGATGGATCCTGGATACAGCACTGCTAAACAGTTGAAAGAATGCAAATTACCAACGACGTGTGGAAGCCCACGTCTTCTTTTTTTTTTTTAAATATCGCTAAAATGCGAACCCTGCGATTTTTCCCCAAAAAAGAAAAAATAGGGGCCCTGGGAGACCTTGTGGGACCTCCTGAGGAGACCTAGAGGATCAGGGTTTGTCTACCCTCCCCCTTTTCACGTTTTAAACACACATTTCACACGCTTCTTCAGCCTCCCTTGTACCGAGACATAAAATGGCTGCCAACAGTTTCTAATTTCGAATGATAACAACCATTTGACAGTCAATTAGCCTTCAGTGTGTGATCGGAAGGGTGTGCTTATGGTACGATGACAATAAACGGAGTATATGTATTCAATTTTTTTTATGGGAAGGGGTCCGCCTGGACCCCCCGTACCCAATTCCGGGGCATGGCTAATTATATATAATTATTTTATGGAGGAGGGCTGCAAATATTGTGTGGTGTCAAGGAACAACTATGAGGCAGCAAATAGAGAGGTGATGGAAAATTAATTGAGTGGTGGGACCACAGAACAGAATGAATATTTGTTCCTATGCTGCAGTGATCCCAAAATCCTGATCTTATACCTTTTGCCCAAAATACATAAAAATGCCACTATACTACCAGGGAGACCTATTGTGTCTTCGCGAGGCAGCTCCCTAGAAAACATGTCCAAATATGTAGACCATTTTCTTCAACCTTTTGTACAAGGATTGCCCTCGTACATTAAAGACACTAGTGATTTTTTGAAAAACATTAAGGACATAGAATGGAAGAAAGGATATCTACTTATGAGCATGGATGTCTGCAGTCTCTATACTAGCATTCCACAAAATGAAGGTGTAGATGCATGCAGGCATTTCCTAAAAGAAAGGTCTCTATCATTTCTGCTACATACAGAAATGATACTGGAAATGATAACAATTTGTTTACAGAACAATTTTTTCCTTTTCAATAAAGTTTTGTACAAACAGACCCAGGAGACGGCAATGGGAACCTGCTTCACCCCCAGCTTTGCAGGTCTATACCTCGGCTGGTTAGAGGAGCAGGTTGTCAGGAACATCAGACAATACAATGACCATGTTGTCCTCTGGGCAAGGTACATTGATGATATTTTCTGCATCTGGGATGGAAACCAAGCCCAGGCAGATGAATTTGTACAGATATTGAATACAAACTGTTTAACCTACAATTTACCAGTGAAACTAGTGAAGAACATATCGAGTTTCTAGATCTCAAACTAGAAATTGTAAATAACAAAATCTGTAGTAAATTAAACAGAAAAATAAACGGCTGGCATCAGTCTACTTCAAGCCCAAAGTTGTCACCCAAAAAACCTTAAAAACAGCATTCCGTTTGGCGAACTATTGCGCACCAAGCGAAATTTCAATACGAATGAAGATTACAAGAAAGAAGAACTAACTATGACACAAAGATTTAAGGAGCGAGGCTATAGCTCAGTTACCATTAAATCAGCTGAGGAAAAAGTAGCAAAACTACAAAGAGAGGAGCTTTTTGACAAAAAAGCCAAACCACCCAATAACCAAATAAGGTTTATAACAACATACAACAATCAGGCATGGGAGGTACGCAAAAGCCCAATGAAATTTTGGGAGTTCCTGAGAATGGATGAGGATCTAAATGACAATATTGGCAATTACCCATCTATGACTTTTAGAAAAAATAAGTCATTGAAGGATATATTAATGACTAGCAGTATCAAAGAGATCAAAAAGCCCAATCCCATTCAGGATTCTTCACGTGCACGAATGTAAAGCATGTAGAAACAGCCATAATTGCAACTCTGTAAAAATATGTAGTGAAAAAGCAGCATTCAAGATTGTTACACACTTTACCTGTGATACCGATTTTGCAGTTTATGCACTTAAATGCCCCTACAATTTATTTTACATTGAAAGTACTATCAATAGAGTAAAATTACGCATTCTGGAATATCTTCGAGCCATAGCCAAAAACTACAAACAGTACCCCGTTGCCCGATACTTCAGTATCAAACATAACTAAAATCAAAATCTTCTCTAGTTCTGCGCACTAAATTTTATTCCACTGAGAGAAAGAGGTGGGAACCGCACACTTGAATTGAGAAAATTGGATTCAAAAATGATTTTCAAATACAATACTATTAGTCCTTTTGGTTTGAATCTGGATGAGGAGATGTAGATACATTTATGATAAATTAACAGTCCTGGTCTGCACCTGTTCGTTGTTGCATTTTTAACAAGTTTTTAACAAGTTTATGTTTGTTTTACACGGAGGAGTTCATTTGTTTGGTAACACTGAATTTGTCTGGTTTTGTTGCAGAAAAGAAGAAATTCATTTGGAGATGTGGTTGATTCCATAGAGAGGTTGATGAACCATAACTCACTTGAATTTGATCCCTAAGAAACTGAAATGTTGCTTGATGAATTGAAAGACTGCTATACAGTTTCTAACTCACTTGAGTGAAATTTAATTCATGGATGTAATGTAAAGCATAAGCGGGAACGGCGAAATTAGATCTGAGTAACTTCTCTATGTTTAAAAAGAACAAGCCGCATTAAACCCCACTTGGGTAAAAATGCCACAACAATATTGTTTATCACCATCAAATGCATTTTCTGAATATTTATCATGATTTTGAACCTCGTTTGGCATTTACAAACATTTTGCATCAAACTTGTTACATAGTATGTTTACTATGTTTATTGTGACGAACAGAAATGAACTCGGCACCTTTAAATTGTTTCAGTTCACTTGTGTAACTTACCTGTGATAGAGGAGTGAGGTTAACTCCGAAATGCGTTGGGCACCTGTTGTTGTAAATAAACACTGTCTATTTGCATAGAGGCCACGGCACCAGTGAGTTTCATTTCTTGCTAACTGGACTTTTGTTGGAATATGGGGGAGTGGCGTCCCGGCCGTGCTGCCCGCCATTGAAAGAGGCTTGGTTTTGCCAAAAGTGCATTATAAATATATATAAATATATATATATATATATATATATATATATATATATATATATTTTCGAAAGGGCTGACAGCTAACATCCGCGCTGCAGTCACACAAGAAGACTCGCACTCCAGGGTCTGTGTTTTTAAAGATGTTTAATGGCGACGCGTTTCGACCAAACGGTCTTCTTCCAAAGCCAACCAAAATCAAATGTGTTCACCATTTTATGCATAAAGTGTTTCACATAATTACCAAGAAATAGAGGTAGGACTGCTCTATTAACAAGAACTACAAATGATAAGAACTACCATGAAGGTAGAAGACAGACTTTACCAAAGTTTTACAAAACATAGGTTAAGTCCTGTTTTTGACATATTCGCCGTATACACATGCAAATTCATAAAAGTTTAAATTAAATTAAATTCAATCATTGTAATTTAAATTATAGTTATGCACTATACAGTGTAAAGTGGAATTCCTATTCACAAATTTAGCAAACAGGATCTTCAAGATTTTACATAATACCTTGTCATGTTATCACGGCCAAGTGGCCGCATTCTCCACAATATAAAAGAATTTTGAGAATTTTTATGAATTAAACGTCACGGCCAAGTGGCCAAATCAAAATGTCAATATTCCTCATTTGACTGTCTGGGTGGTTCTTTACATATTAGGCAGCACGACCTACTCCCTAGCTAAGGTAAGAACAGGCAATGTCTCAATAATATAACCGGAGTATCCGACACTATATAAGAGAAGAATGCCACCTCAACTTAACAAGTAAACCAAAATAAAGGGTGAGGGACTGAAATACCTCTTTCAGCCCTGTGGTGATAGTGAAAGTGAACCCTGTGTTGTCTAAAATCTACCTAGCCAGGTACGACATGAACAAGCACAATGGTGTGAGTGTGAGAAAAATTAAAATCATTGGTATTATCATCAGTACCCACATTTGGAAAAGGGACAGATCAATATATATGATGGGTTCGTAACACAATACAGAACCAGACATTTCAGACAGATTGGAATTGGTAAAGAGGCTCTGCGCCCATGAGTTCTAGGGGTACAGATGTTGTTTACCGACCTGTGTCAGAGAGAGCCCTCTCTGAACAGGTTTAGTGAGGGAGGGGAAGACAAACACATGTACCAGAGAGGGGGGAAAAGACATGGTAACAGGGGGGGGAAACAGGATCATTCAAGAACTTGTGCATAGTAGGAAATGGGCTCAACATATGGTCTTAGCCAATATGCACATGCAGTTCTTCGTCTTCGTTCAGACCAAAGGGGTTCATAGAGTCGAGGTGAATGATATATCGGGATTCCAGGATACGTAGCTGTTTAAGACGGTTTCCCCCTCTGGGGTTTGCTGGGATCCTGTCAATGCCAAAAAAGGAAAACTGGTTAACATCACTGTTATGAACTCGAAGCCAGTGTCTAGCAGTTGCATAGGATAGATCTACATTTCTGATAGCCCGCATGTGCTCAAGGATCCTCTTCTTTATAGGAAAGATGGTACTGCCTACATAGAATTTCGAGCAAGGACACATAATTACATACACACAGTGATCAGTGTTACAGTTCATAAATTTCGTGATACTCTCCGTTCTACCCGTGGGCAGTACATAGGTTTTCACATTGCGACTGGTTGCACAGGCTTTGCATTTTCCACATTTATAAAAGCCTTTTTGCTCTTTAAGCCACTGTTTACTCTTCCCTGGGCTCTCAAAGTTACTTCTGACCAGCATATTTTGCAGGGAACGTGCCTTCCTGTAAGTAACCTGCGGTGAACTGTTAGTCAATTTCCCAATTACTGGATCACTTTGTACTATGTGCCAATGTTTCTTTAGGATACCTCGTACGCTAGCTGCCTCAACATTGAAAGATGTTATCATCCTGACATTGCTGGAGCCAGAAGACTCAAGTGGTTTGCTAACCTTTTTGGTTAAAAGTGATGCCCTGTTTCTAGTTTTCACCTGATTTTTGGCTTTCATGAGTGTCTGTTCTGAATAGCCCCTGGCTCTGAACCTCTGGATCATGCTCCCTTGTGCCTTTACAAAGTTGTCATCGTTGCTACAATTTCTCCTGGCCCTTAGGATCTCGCCATATGGGATGCTATCCTTCAAACTGTTAGTGTGGTGGCTCTTAGCATGCAAGATGCTATTTCCTGAGGTGGGTTTCCTGTATAGGTCTGTAACCATTTCCCCTTCTTTCACCCTGACTGTGACATCTAGGAAGTCCATCTCCACAGGATCTATCTTGCTCGTAAATCTAAGATTCACGTCATTCTTGTTGTTGTCTAGGAGAAATCTGTTCAGGTCTGTTCTTGACCCATCCCAGATCATAAAGATATCATCTATATATCTGGTGTAGAACACAATGTGACGGGTTGTATCAACATTGTGTTCAGACCACAGGATCTGTTCCTCCCACCATCCCATTAGCATACAGGCAAAGCTAGGAGCAAAACAACTCCCCATAGCAGTCCCAACTTGTTGTTTGTACCAGATGTTGTCGAACAAAAAGAAATTGTTAGTTAAGCAAAATTCCAACATATCTAAAAGCATTTCAGTTTGGTTCAAATAGAAAATCGACCGGTCCCTCATGTAGTGTCTACAGGCATTGAGACCATCACTGTGTTTAATACACGTGTACAGAGAAACCACGTCGATGGTGACCATGCAGTAACTGTCCTCCCATCTGATACCCTCAATCTTAGAAATGAAATCAGTACTATCTCTGCAGTAGGAGGGGAGATTTAAGACATAAGGAGAAAGAAACGTGTCAAGAAAAATAGAAGTGTTTTCAAGAAGGCTCCCATTTGCAGATACTATTGGCCTTCCTGGGGGTTCACTTCTGTCCTTGTGGACCTTAGGTAACATGTAAAAACAGGGTGCAATGGGATGAAGTACATGAAGGAATCTAAACTCTGATTCGGACAGCAGGTCTCTGTCCCTCCAGGCCCTCAGCTTATCATGATATGTTGAAATGCTAAGGGTGTATTCCTCCCTATTCGCCTTCCTGTAATTACCTGACAGCTCCAGTTGTTTGCGGGCTTCCTGTTTGTATAGGTTAATGTCCCACAAAACAACATTGCCTCCCTTGTCTGAGGGTTTGATTATATAGCTCTTATCGCTGTTTAATGTTTTTAGAGCTTCCCTCTGCTGTGGGCTAAGGTTGTGGGCATGTCTATTCTTGGTTCTCTCCCATAGGATAAGTAAGTCCCTGTTCACCACATCATGAAAGGTTTCCAGGTTGTCATGGGGTGTGATGGGGTTAAAGGTGGATTTGGGCCTGTGCTTAGTAGTATTCCTGCCACTCAATGTTAGTCCCATCCTGTTAAGAATTTCTTCATCATCCAAACCATTTACATCTTCCCCACATAGTTCAAATGCACTCGCTAAGCTGTCAACATCTCGTATTTGTAATGTTTTAGACAATTGTGTGTTACAAATGTTACCATTACTTCTCTGTTCTAATGCACGTTTCTTTTTCATTTCAAACATTTTCATAAGTTTCAATTTACGGACAAAGAGGAACATGTCAATCCTTGTTTGGCTGTAATCGAAGTTGGCTGTGGGGCAAAAAGTCAAGCCCAACTCCAAAACCGATTTTTCAGCCTCAGTTAGGGTGTGGGGGGAGATGTTAATAATGGTCAAGTTTTGCTCACCCATCATTGTTGCTTGTTGTGTCGCTGCATTTTCCCACGCGACGTTCCTCCTCTTGTGTTGCTTCCCCCCACGCCTTGTTGCTTTCCTCTTGCGCTTCCTCCTCGTCCTCTTCCGTAAACCAGGTTTGGTGGTCTCCCCCTCAAAGTCTGAGCCGACTGTAAAAAATCATACTCCTCCATGGGTTTAAAGGAAAGCAAACTCCGCCCACTTGTATCAAGACTTTCATCAAAGTCCGAATAATTTTCTGATCCGGATTCAGAGACTGTCACATTACGTTGTTGTCCCGCCAGTTGCTTGAATTGCTTGATAGCCGCATCATATTTTTTACCAAAGGTCAAGATACGTCCACTGGCGTAATCTTGTTTATCCCTCAGAAACTTGGTCTTTTTCTTCTGTTTGATCTCATTTTCATACTTGTCGAGCCTCTTCTCCATTTGCTCGAGGGCTTTGGCTATCTCCTCCTTTGCATCAAGTTCGTCCAGCTCTGCTTTCATTTTGGCAATATCTGCAATCACTTGTTCCAGCTCCATACCTGCATATTTAGATAGCAGGCCAAGCATGTTCTTGCAGGTACCTGCCATTAACTGGGACCAATCCTCGATCAGTTTGGGGTGGGGGTTTTGATAAGTTGGGGTAATCATGATTCTGAGGCCTCTTGGCACCCTCCCAACTTCAATGTAGTTATTTAATGAAGTTACCTCCCACCACCTGTTGATTTCCTTTTTAAGTAGTTTCTCATATTGAAACAGTAACTGTTTCGTCGATTTGTCGGGTACTGTTGTTATAACCTCATTGTTGTTCACTGGTCCTGTGCTCGTCGGGTCTCCCTCACAGAACAGGGATCGTGCCTCTTCTATTCTGCCTGCCCGTCGGCTCGCTGTCATGACGTTTGAGCTTGTGCTCGCATCCATGGTTACAGGTTCAGCTTGTGGATTAATTTCACCGCCCGTGATGTTTTTTTGGGCTGTGTTAGCATAAAAAGAAGGAGAGAACTCTGGGTAGTTCTCAAGTTTAGGTGGAAAGCAGCTCCTGTTAGAGCATTCTCAACAGCAGCG
Organism: Lissotriton vulgaris; assembly: GCF_964263255.1. NCBI lineage: Eukaryota > Metazoa > Chordata > Amphibia > Caudata > Salamandridae > Lissotriton > Lissotriton vulgaris. The sequence goes on from NC_141694.1 coordinate 1,212,435,242, forward strand.
ACACTCTAGATCTGCTCACCTCAAATGTCTGATTTCTATCAAAGTTTTAAGCATAGGATTATTTCGATTTAGAAATCATAAAAGACAGCACAACAGCTAGACATTTACATATTTAAAAGATAGCCATTAACATATTAAACAGCAGATTTTCACAATACCATGTATCGCTAGAGAGCCAAATCAAATGTCAACTCATCCATCTGATAATTAAAACAATAAATTAAGTGCATTTGATGAATTATAACAAGTATATTATATCTTGTGTTTTTAAATCCTATCAAAACACATATAATTCATTATGCAAGTTTCTTAATGCCATAGTTTTACACCTACAACATATAACATTACGTATACTTTAAGGTGGCATGATCACATAAATAACTTTAAGAAAATTTGTCACTGTAATTTTGTTTTGCGTGCTCGGATAATCCACATCCAGTTGAGAAACTTCGCAACGGCTATGACCACTGCCTGAGAGGTATTGATATATGATATGATATAAAGGCTTTTGTAGCGCACTCTTTTACTAAAAATAGTATCCTGGCGCGAGAAGGTGAGAGCGAATCACAGGGTTCAAGGATAGGCAGAAGAGAAGTGGTTTACAGAGTGATGTTAAACAGGTGGGTTTTCAGTCCTTTCTTAAAAGCCATGATGGTAGGAGCGGTCTTGATGTGGAGGGGGAGGGCATTCCAGGCCTTCGTGGCTCTGACCGCGATGGACTGGCCGCCTAATCGAGAGTACTTAAATTTGGGCACGGACAGTTGGCACTGATTGGCAGACCGGAGGGATCGGTTAGGAACATAGAGGGTGAACCTTTTCCTCAAGTAGGCAGGGCCAATTTGATGGACAGCGCAATAGGAGAGGACCAGAGTTTAAAACATGATCCTGTGAGCAACTGGGAGCCAATGGAGGCTGCGAAGTAGGAGGCGGACACTGGATCTCTTGGGTATATTAAACAGGAGTCTTACGGCAGCATTTTGTATGACCTGAAGACGATGAGTCAGATAGGCCTGTAGCCCGCAGAACAAGCCGTTCGCGTAATCTAACCGGGAGAGTATTAGAGAACGTGTAACAGTCTCTTTAGCCTCTCTTGGGAGGAGGGGAAAAAACCTACGTAGGGTTTTCAAGGTAGAGAAACAGACCCCGTAAGTTTTTTTATATGATCCTCAAATTTGAGGTAATTTCCAAACCAGACTCCCAGGTTTTTTGCTGGGCCGCCAATAGATTTTGGACAGGGCAGATCAATGGGCCATAGAAGGTCACTAAAATTGTCGCGGAAGGAGCCATAAAAAAGAACCTCAGACTTGCCTCCGTTGCATTTTAACTGGGCAAGTGCTAGCCATCGGAAAACTGATGATAGGCAAAGTTGGGCCGCCGACGTATCCAAATTGTTCTTGGGCCAGGTAAACAGAAGTTGGGTGTCGTCGGCGTAGGCCATAGTTTTTGCCCCTAGCTGTTCTGCTAGGTAGATTAAAGGGGTAAGATAAACGTTAAAAAGCAAGGGGCTCAAAGTGGAGCCCTGTGGGACCCCAGTAGCGAGTTTCTTTGGGGAGGAAGCGAAGGGAGGCATCCAGACTTGTTAAGTCCTATTATCTAAAAAAGACGTCAGCCAGTCAAGTGATGGGCCGGTGATGCCAATGGAGGCTAATCTGGTAAGTAGAAGGGAGTGGGGTACCGTGTCGAAGGCGGCAGAGAGGTCTAATAAAATCAGAGCCGCTCTGCCACCTCCATCCAAACATTCCCGGATAGCCTCAGAAATTTCAACTAGGGCTGTTTCGGTACTGTAGGCAGCCCTGAATCCTGACTGTGCTGGGTGCAGTGCCTGAGATGTTTCGACAAAATTGTCCAGCTGTTTAAAAGCGATCTTCTGGCAAACTTTGGCTAAGGCTGGCAGTAATGATATAGGCCGATAGTTGGAAGGAACGGCAGATTCCAGCCCAGACTTTTTCAAGAGTGGCAGCAATTTAGCTTGCTTCCAACAAGCTGGGACGGTTGCAGAGAGAAAAGAAAGATTAATGATCTGGGTGACCTCACTTCCAACTGTTTCCGCTAGTCACCCGAGGACCCTAGCAGGGCAGGGGTCAGAGGGGAACCCCGATTTCAAGGCCGCGAGGACAGCAATGATGTCATACTTGGAAGACAGAGCAAAGTTAGCGAACTGATCAGCAGGTTCCGGCATCGTAGAGGGGGGAAATACAGGGGGGGGGGGAAAGCTGTTACAGACAGCAAGCAGGCCATCCTGAATTTTGGCAATTTTATCAACAAAGAACGAAGAAAGCTCTTCGCACCATTGCTCAGATGAGGGCAGCAAAGGTTGTGCGGCATATGGTGAAACAAAGCTTTTTACGATTGAAAAAATTTCCTTGCTGTTATTATTAGCTTTATTAATTCTTCCTGCATAGTAACTGCTCTTGGCAGATCTGATGGCCGCATAATAATTTTTTTGCGCCACCCCCAGATCCTTCTTTGCCTCAGGCAGATATGCTTGTCTCCATACCCGTTCAAGTTTCTTACAACCCAATTTAAGTTCCCGAAGGGTGTGTGAAAACCAGGGTTTGGAGGGGGTAGTACGTTGTCTATGGACCCCGCCTTTGTTTATGGAGGTAGCGGTCCCGTGTTCTACCCATGTATTAAAATTGCTAACCGCCGCCTCAATTTCTGAGGGTAGTAGTGGACGGGTTACAGCTAGGCAATCTGTCAGGGTGTCTAAATTAATCTTCTGTTGCATGAGCAACTTGGGGACCGCTCTCGGCGGCAGTAGCCAGAGACCAAGAAAACCTAATCAGTTTATGGTCCGACCAAGTCACTGTCTCAGGACAAGTCATGACAATATCAAAGTTAGAGCAGACCAGATCTAGGACGTGGCCTCCTGTGTGAGTGGGTACAGCAACCCACTGTTTGAGATGGGCCATAGAAAAAGCTTTGTCTAGGGGAACGGCCTCCGGAGAGTCCAGGCTATCAACATGGATGTTAAAATCCCCCAGAAGGAGATACCTTGAGTATCTTAGTGCCCGTGGGATTATAACCTCTTCCAGTGCCCCCACAAAATTCCCAACGTATCCTGGAGGCCGGTAGACCAGTGTGCCACCCACGGTAAGATGAGAATTAAATGCTAGGGAGAAATGGAGCACCTCGCGTCTGCTAGCTGATCCTGGGGGTCGCAGGAGAGAACCCATTGCTCCCTATAGACCGCGGCGATACCGCCTCCTCTACCAAGCGGACGGTCTACCCTTGTGATTTTAAAACCCCGTGGGATGGCAAGCTCGACTACTGGGGCACATGTGTCATTAAGCCAGGTTTCAGTAATGAAAAATAGGTCCAGCTGATTCTCAACCAGCAGTTCAAAAATATCTGCTGCATGCTTGACCAGTGACCTTGCATTAATCAAGCCTGCTCTAATCGATGAGGAGTGTACATGACCTTGAGCATGGTGGCTTAGAGTAAGTTGGAAGCGGAAGTTACACATATGAAACACCCGAGATGCACTATCAGCCACCTCCCAAGAGTCATTGCACATACAGTTCCTGACATTCCTGACATTCAGTGCAATGAGGTGGTCACGGGAGTACCGAGCGTTGGAGCTAAGAGGATTCCGGGGTACACAAGCAGGAGGGCTGGCACTGGGCACGTCCGGGCACAGATGGACCCTCCTTTGGCGCTCCTATTGGTTCGAAGAATTCTTACGGACTCACAGCCTGTTTTAAGACCTAGCTGCAAGCAGATAGGTTTTAACCCTGTTATCCTAGGCACTTTATATGAAGGGCAGACAAAAAAAATATATGCCCAATGCCTTTCCGTTGAGTAGGGCAGAAGGGACAAACAGAACTATGTACCCCGCTCCATTTCGCAGTGAAGGCATTGAGTGGTAATGTCCCAACCCTGAACTGATGATATTTCTTCCTATCCCCAGGAATGGTAATCCAATCCCAATAACCCTCAAGAGCTGGAGGGTGTTTTAGTCCAAAGAACTCTACCGTTAAGGATGGGCTAGTACAACGCCCAAATCTTTTTAGCACAAGCATTTTCCAGTACAAATCTCTAAATCTCTAAAACTTTTTCTTGGAGGAAATACATTAGCAGTTGGGTCGTCCCACAAGGGGGATAGGCCCATAGCAGTGTATGTTTCCCTTACCTCCCTCATCCAAGGGATTTTGTGTGCCCTATCAGCATCTCTAACCTCAAGAAAAGCCCGTGCATACTGGGAGAGTTCTGGGATAACCCACAATCTCCTCCAGTAAGCTGCTGGTCTATAGCGGGCCAGATCTTTGAGGCGTTGAGATCCTAAATCATAGAAAAGGGGAGTTAAGGGTGTTGATGCTGGGAGACCTGTAATACCACGCTAGAATTTGTTTTGCGTGCCCGTCAGTTGGTTTAAATTACTAAATCCCCACAAATCTGCGCCGTAAAGAACAGCTGCTCCGACTTTAGCGTCATAAATCTTGAGTGCCGGGGTGATAGGCCTAGTTTATGACTGATAAAATTCTTTGGTAAATGCTCCCGCCAATTGAGCGTGTTTCGTGACCAGCTGGTTGGTGTGATGTTTCCAGTCTAATTTAGATCCTAGGGTAATGCCCAGATAAGAGAAAACTTGGGTCTGTTCGAGTTGTACCCCATTCATAACCACCTTCACTCTAACATACTTGTATTTGTGTAGGACCATGAACTTGGTCTTGGTTACATTTATGACAAGTCCATGGTCTTTGCAGAAGACTTCAAAGACATCAATGGCCTTTTGAAAGCCTTGTTGGTTTTCTGAAATTATTAACGTGTCGTCTGCAAACATCAGCAGGGGGATCAACTTGCCATCTAGCTTTGGGCCATCTGTTGGTTGATGTTTGTAGTAGTTGATCACCCTGTTGATGTATAATGAAAAGAGGGTTGGTGCCAGTACGCACCCTTGGTGTTCTCCCCTAGCAATTGGAAATGTATCCGTTACACTCCCCTGCTGGTTCCAATGGACTTGGGCAAAATTATCTTCATGTAATTAATGAAAAAGAACAAAATATCCAGAGGCATTCCTGATCTTTAAAAGCTGCCCACGTTTTCGCACGAGGCACCAAGTCGAACGCTGATTTAAGATCGACAAAAGCCGCAAAGAGTGTGCCTCCCCCTAGCAGTACCACCCGCCAGTAAATTAAAACAAATCTAATAACTTGATCAACCGTACTTGTGTGACTGCGGAACCCAGCCTGGGGAGGCGACAGAACTTCTTTCTCCTCAATCCACCCTTGGATTCGCTGCAGTACTAATCTGGCTACCACCTTTTGTATACAATCGATTAAGCTGAACGGCCTGTAGTTTCCTGGGTCCGAGCGCTCCCCCTTCTTAAAAATCAGAATAATCTTGGCACCCTTCCAGGAGTCAGGTATGGGTGAGCCTATAGCAATGCCATTTGCAAGCAATTGGATATAAGGTGCCCAGACCTCCTTGTCATGCATAAATAAATCTGCTGGGACTAAGTCTAGACCTGGAGCTCTACCCTTAGGGATAATGTTCAATATCTTAGTAACCTCTGTTCTAGCAAAGGATAATGGAGTAATATTCCAATTTGAAGTACAAAAAACCTCCCTCTCGTCACCAGCCGTATCAATTGATGCAAACTGGGACACATAATGAGAAACCCAGAGGTTTGGCGAAACGTAATTAATCGGTTCGGCCCTATTAATCCCCTTTCCCCATTTGACCATATCCCAAAAGGAGCACATTGATCTCTCTTTACTTGCACTCAGCAGCTCCCTCCAATAGTCCTCGTCCCATTCTTGTTTGGCGTCATATTTGGTCTTTTTATACATGGCACGAGCATTTTTGATCCTATCCCTATCTTTAGATTTAACTGCGTCAGATAGGGCTTTGTAAGCAGCCCTGCAAGACTTCCCTTACCATTGGTCTTCCTTCTTAGCAGGCCTATTCAGCTTGTTTGGCACCTTTTTTATAAAAAAAAACTCCTTAATTGGCTAAAAAATGTTTTTGGGATCTGGCTAGCATTGGATATAATGTCCTCCAAAGCGGTATGTTTTTGACATTCCACTGTAGCCTGGACAGTCAATTCCCTCATTGCGACTATGTTCTCTTCTTTCATTAGACAGTTAGCCCACCTTATTCGTCTGGAGTCGCTATAAAGGACTATTTCCACGCAATCCGGAGGGCCCTCACGTTGATAAGATTTAAATAGCCTGAATGATAAGACTAGAGGGTCATGGTCACTCTCGACCCGTTCCACTATCGACATATTCTTAATATTTGGCCAGTCCTTTTTAGTAGTAAGGATATAATCAATACGACTCTTGGACAAGCCGTTATTGAAAGTAAAAGCGCCACGTTTGTCAGAAGCCATTCTTTCATTTGTAGCACGTAGCCCATGTCCTACACATAAAAGTTTGAGTTGGAGCGCAGCCTTTGACCATTTTTTAATACGTGGTAATGTCAACTGAGGGATATTCCATATAAAATCTATATACAAAAATCCATAAAATCAGCGTACTCTCAGTATATATATATATATATATATATATATATATATATATATATATATATATATATATATATATATATATATATATTACCTACTGGCGGTCGCCAGTAGGTATATATAGTTAGGATTTTTTCCCTATGGGATTTTTGAAATTTCTATGTCTAATAACTTTGGCGTTTGTGGACGAAATTGGCTGAAATTTTCAGGAAAATGGAACATTTTGTTTCTGAGCAGCCCCTGAAAATTTGGGGGGGGTTTGTCAAGGGGGGGCCGAGAAAAAAGGGGGGTCCCAAAACACGTTTTTCCCATGTTAATTTCCATAGGGCGGTTGTCCTCACTTTTAGCTCGAACGGCTGAATGGATTTGCATGAAACTTGGCAAAATTGTAGGGACTGTTAGCCCGATGTGCCTTTGCTAGGTCTCAATATATGTGCTCCAGTGGATTTTGAGAAATTAACGTTCAAAAAAAGATATATATCTGTAACAGCGCTCCGGGCAGCGCTCCGGTTCGCGTACTTTTCGCGTAACGGAGCTTTGCGAAGCGAAGCTGATTGGCTCTTCGGTGTCTGTCAACATTCTAAACAGTCCGGAGCAGCCGCCATCTTGTCTCTCGGTAGGATCGAGAGACAAGAGGAGGCCAAAACAAAGGGGGAAATTACCATAAGGGGGCATAGTAGATCCTCGTTGACCCCCTAGGTTTTATGTGGAGGTTTTAAAAGGGCCCAGCAGGGCAAAAAAAGAGCGTGGGGAGCGCCCGGTTCGCGAACCGGAAAGCGTTCTGGGCAGCGTACTATAAGGAAAAAAGAATGTTAGACTTTTCAAATACTGTATGTTAATTGATTGTTGGTTTTGTTGATTATTTTTTAATTTCTTTATTTTTTAAGCAATTTTTTATTATTGTGATTGTGTTTCATAACTTAATAAACTTTCTAACATTTCACTGTCTGAAATGTCATTATTTTCATTGAACATAGTTTGTAGTCTCTGAGGGTGTAAAATGTCCTCATTTTGAAGGAGGTCATCTACTGCTTGCACACATTGCAGTAGTTCTTGGTCCCAAGTTTCATCCATAAATTCAATATAATTTGGATCAATTATTTCTTGGCTGCTCTCTTGCAGGACAATTTGAAATTCAACTTTCTGTTCGCCTTCCATTTTGCCTGAAATTTGGATAAAAAAATATATATATTAGTAGAGATAGGGCACTGTTGGGATTCATTTTAGATAGGCAGTTTTTATCAGTGAATTTATCTTTGGCTAGTGTATAGTATCAGAGTGGAAGTAGGAATATAAAAAAGTGTATGTGATTTAACGTAAGTAAATTCATAATTATACAAGAGAAGCCTAACTCCATCCATAACTATAACAGAGAAGTCTATCTAAATCTATAACTACTACAGAGGGATAGTATATAACTATCAGAAAAAGTTTACCATATTAATTTATAGTGCACAATATACTTCAGTTTTAAAAATAACAACTTACCTTTACAAACAAGTTGAAGTGTTTAGTGAAAATTCAATTGAAATGTACAACAAGAAGTAGCAGTCAAAATGGCTGTGTTTCCTTCTCTTCCTTTATATATATTCAGGTATATAACCAATCAAATGTCAGGTAATAAAAGTAGAAAATGAAAGTAACATTTTCATTGGTTGTGAATTCCAACACTTCAGATGTGTTTTGTGAAGTAATTTACCTCACGGTATTTAGAGAGGTCTACAGGCTAAATGGCTAAATGGAATTTCAATCAAATTTGTGAAAATGAAAGGGATTGTTATGTAGTATGAGCTAATCTATATTTGGTGAGAGTGTCTCCAGTCGTTTTTCTGTAAATTACTTTCCCACCTTTTTTATTGGACCGCTTCCCGGGAATCGTACCGGTTCGCGAACCAGCAGCGTTACGGGAGTCCACCATTTTGTGTTTCGGTCGAATTAAGATACAAGATGGAGGGCAAATAATGTTCAGAATGGGTAGAAGGGGGCACGGTAGACGTATCTTGACCCCCTAGGTTTTCTGAGGGTGGCTGAGGAGGCCCATATGTGCGGGAAAAAACAATTTTTTTTAGAAATTTTGCGCGGTTAGCTTCCGGTTCGCGTACCGGGTAGCGCTCCGGGGAGCGTAGTTTGTTGAAAATTAGAGAAAAAAGTTAGAGTAAAATAATGATTGTGAGTGATCAGATGTAGGGTAGCTCTGAGAAGAGCTTTTGGGTTTATGGTACATTTAGGTACTTATAAGTAGGTACCAATGCACAGTCTTAAATTCAAAATGAAAATTCTGTTGCCCTCATCTGAGAAGTGAACTCCATCTCCTCTGTAGATATCTTGCATGCAGTAACGCAAATTATTGTTGTACATGGAGCCCATTCCATGGTCTCTCATGTAAGCTGAAACAGATTTGTTTACATGCTTCCTCGACTTCTCAATTTGTGGACAAAATTGGTTGGACCACCTCCATTTCTGTCTTTGGCATATATTTGAATATACCAAGGCAGTTTGAGGGAAAAGTGCCATTAATTGCTCACAGGTGTCCTTTAAAAGCATTTCCAGACCTACCCCAGTCAAAGTGCCCAAATCATTACCTCCACAGTGCACAATTAACAGGTCAGGTTTTGGCAAATGCATAAAGGTTTTCACCAATGGTATCAATTGGTGACATTTTAATCCTCTTTGGCCCAACCACTTAATTTCCACATCTTGTAAATTGAGGTTAGGTAAATTTCTGTTCTCAGCATACCTTTGAGCCCAGTAGATGTAACTATGTCCAACAATCCAGACATAAAACATGGTGAGAGAAGGTTGTGCTGCAGTCAGATGAAGTGTGGTAATGAAAGGGCAGTTGAAACAGTAGGAGTTTGTAAAAAAAAAAACTGTGGAGTTTCAGTGCTAATGATTCATTAGCAGTGATTGGAGGATTTCCATTTCTGAAAACAGAAAGTTAGGGTGCATGGATGTGTTCTTTGAAAGATGTAATTTGAATGGTCAAGGAAAAAACATTTAATGAAAGATTGCACTGGATACGCAGGTGCACTGAGAGTTCAGAGTTCAATTGAAACATTGTTGTGTGAACTTGCAAACATCAGAGGTCTTTCAGGAGGTGGTTGCTAAGCAAAAAAGGCAGAGAGGGCAGAGGGGGGAAGGGTTTTGATTTGAAAAAAGTGAGGGAAGAGTTATGATTGGCTAATATGAGAGATATGTGTAATGAATATCAGCATTTCTGTGCTTTCTATAGCTGCAGCCTCTGGAGTGCATCCTCTTTGTTCTGCTGAAGACAATTTGGTGTATTTCTGAGACTGTTTTGAAACTCAAAAAGTATTTGCTAATGTGAGAAAAGATTTATTTAATTTAGATAGAGAATAGTATGATTTAAGGAGAAAATGATGAAGAAAGCTGTGTTTTTAAAATGTTGCTTTGTCTCAAGTGATATACAAATAGATTTTGTTTCTTTGAGAAATTGTAATTGCATATTCTGTGTAGAAATCTTGCATGCAGTAACGCAAGTTATTGTTGTACATGGAGCCCATTCCATGGTCTCTCATGTAAGCTGAAACAGATATGTTGTGTTTAAAAACGATTTTTGAAAACAATTACATTTCTGGATATGTACTGCTAGAGCTTCATAGGTTGTTTGGGCCATATTTATAAGGCATTTGAGTGTCTCTGATGTTATTTTTCCCATTTTAATTGAAGAGTTTTCTCCATGGGGCAAGTTTCTTGTAAATATGCTCTCACCTGTGCTTGGCAAATTTAGATTTTGATTATGGGAGTTACATAGCCATGTTAAAAATGACCCAAAAATGGTGCAAGGGCAATCAAAAAAACGCTTTCATGTGTCTTAAGGACATTTTTAGTCATTTCCTCTTGAATGTAGGTATACAATTGATTTATATGTTGTGTTTAAAAACGATTTTTTGAAAACAATTACATTTCTGGATATGTACTGCTAGAGCTTCATAGGTTGTTTGGGCCATATTTATAAGGCATTTGAGTGTCTATGATGTTATTTTTCCCATTTTAATTGAAGAGCTTTCCCCATGGGGCAAGTTTCTTGTAAATATGCTCCCACCTGTGCTTGGCAAATTTAGATTTTGATTATGGAAGTTACATAGCCATGTTAAAAATGACCTAAAAATGGTGCAAGGGCAATCAAAAAAACGCTTTCATGTGTCTTAAGGACATTTTTAGTCATTTCCTCTTGAATGTAGATATACAATTGATTTATATGTTGTGTTTAAAAACGATTTTTGAAAACAATTACATTTCTGGATATGTACTGCTAGAGCTTCATAGGTTGTTTGGGCCATATTTATAAGGCATTTGAGTGTCTATGATGTTATTTTTCCCATTTTAATTGAAGAGCTTTCTCCATGGGGCAAGTTTCTTGTAAATATGCTCCCACCTGTGCTTGGCAAATTTAGTTTTTGATTATGGAAGTTACATAGCCATGTTAAAAATGACCCAAAAATGGTGCAAGGGCAATCAAAAAAAAAACGCTTTCATGTGTCTTAATGACATTTTCAGTCATTTCCTCTTGAATGTAGGTATACAATTGATTTATATGTTGTGTTTAAAAACGTTTTTTGAAATCAATTACATTTCTGGATATGTACTGCTAGAGCTTCATAGGTTGTTTGGAGCATATTTATAAGGCATTTGAGTGTCTATGATGTTATTTTTCCCATTTTAATTGAAGAGCTTTCTCCATGGGGCAAGTTTCTTGTAAATATGCTCCCACCTGTGCTTCGCAAATTTAGATTTTGATTATGGGAGTTACATAGCCATGTTAAAAATGACCCAAAAATGGTGCAAGGGCAATCAAAAAACGCTTTCATGTGTCTTAAGGACATTTTAAGTCAATGAGGAAACACAGGTGATGTAATTCTGAAATAAGGAAAAAAACTCCACATTTTTCAATTACATTACTAGTGTTTCCTAAGTTTATGAATGACATTGTGCAGATGAAGTTTAGGTCTGACCACAGATTCAAAAGAGGTCTGCCCTTTGTTCAAGAGTGAAGTGGACATGACTTACTTCATTGGTAGGCCTTCACATGTATTATCTCCTTTGTATTCTTCAACAAGCGAAAAACTCATCTGCAACCGTGAGTAGGCCTCACCTCAAACAAACCTCTGGATAGGCCACACCTTATCGTCATCCTGAATCAATCATTTAAAATGTTAGGGAGAGATTTATGATAGGTGTATGCCTGTTTTGTACCACTGTGCGTCACTTTTGTGACGCAGTGGTGGTGCAAAAGATTTGCTATGTTAAATAATAAGTAGGGTGTTAAGTTTTTGATGACTGTTATTCATTTACTGTTTGGTAATAGTGGTTAATAACATTTTTTATTATATTTTACCACAGATTCAACTGCAGATCATTTCAAAATTTGAAAATGCCAACTAAGAATCGAATTAGAAAGGCTAGAAAACGTCAAAGACAGCAGGTTCATCTATTACTGCAGCAGTCCTCTCCCAAAAAAACTTGTCAAATCACCAAGAAAGCTCCGGGTAAGACCACGAAATCATTCATAAGAAATATTTGTAGTAAAAAAAGTATTTCTACAGAAAATGTTTCAGTCCAGAAAAAGAGAAGCAATTTAAACGGAAAGGAAAGACCAATCAAAAATGTTACTGCTAGAGCAAGAGATAACTCTGTGCATGATAGTAGAAGGAAACAACAGTTTAGGGACATTCGAAAACAAATGTTCCGCAACAGGATAATAGTTAATTTATTAAAAAATATTAAGAAAGGCCAACAGAAAGTGGCATTTTATAAAAAAAAGAAAAATGTAGAGAACATTATTGATCAGGCTTTTGAAATTAAGCGAAAGTTATTTATTTTGGTAATCAATAGAATTAGGAAACTAAACAAGGTAATTTCTGATTTCAAATCAAATAGTAGATGGAAGAGAGTAGTTAATCGAAGTAATTTTTGTGAAGTTTTTTCCGGAGAATGGATGCATAGTTCAAGTTGTGAGGCATTTTTTAATGAGGAGAGTTATTTTCAGGATAATGATTTAGTGCTTGCAGTTGACACCAGTGGTCGAGCTTATGAAGTGAAGGATGGTTGTCCAGTTGAAAAAGAAAAACTTGTGACAACAGAGATAGAAGAGGTGTTAGGTAATGAGGTTTTAGAAAGACGGCCTAAAGGTCCTGTGTACATTTGGAAGTGTAGTTCTATTTGCAGTGTGCGACAGGATTCCATCAATTTGCTTGGTGATTTTGTACGGACATTTAGTAAGAAAAGTTTGAAGCAGAAAATGAAGTTGTTGCAAGAATTAGATCCTTGCAGAGTGAGACAAGTGACAGGTTTGCGTGGTCATTCACTGGCTTGTCTTTCCAGGAGAGTATGCCAGAGTGTTTTTCATCATTTCAGGATGCTAGCAGTGCATCATAATAAAGTGAGGAAATTAGTCAGAATGTTGTATTATGCTAAGAGTCCAGCAATTATGCTTAAACAATTATGTGCTGCTCTTTTGCATGGTTCTGAAATAGATGTCAAGAATATTTGTGAAGAAATTGAGTTTTGTTACTTTGGAAGTAAAGATGAGAATGTTCAAATTGACCCAGAAGTAGAGGGTAATGTTGAAGATAATGTACAGGTTTCCAGTACAGATAATTTTCAGAAGGAAATTGCCACTTTCAGGTGAAATCAAGTGAGAGGCCTAATTTCACTTGTGTGTGTTGTTGACGCACTTATTATAAGAATCAGATTAAGTTAGTGGATTTATATGCAAAAAGTGAAAGGGAAAGTAATAGTGAATGGAAGGATTTTGCCACATACTTGATGGTAGAAAATTGTTTTGATTTGGGATCGGATCAACGTGTGTGTACTTATTGTTGTAACAAATTAAACCAAAACCAGATGCCTGCTAGGGCGGTTCATAATAATCTGGAATTGGTTGAGATTCCTTTTGAATTGAAGGATTTAAATACTTATGAATCTATTTTGATTCAAAGTATCCATCCCTTTCAGGCTATTGTAAGAATGGAGCCAAAGACAAGGAAGTTGCCTCCATCAGATTTACAGAGAGGATTAAAGGGGAGAGTTGTTTATTTGCCTCTAGATTTGAACAAAAACATTAACACAATTGGAGTAGAAAAAGTGGAAGAGGAACCTCTGGTTATCTTAGTTAATGGGGTTCCGACAAAGAATAAGAAAATATGGCAAGATTTAGTGGATGTTAGGAAAGTCAAAAAGGCAACATTGTATTTGAAAAAAATAATAAGTACTATAAGAATGTATATGTTGCAGAAGAGGAAGTAAGTGATGAAGAGGATAGCGATTTGTGTATTGGCCAAATTGAGAAAGTAGAGGCCTCTAAAAGTGAAGAAATATATGAACATTATAGTGTTCATCCTTTGCATTCCAAGGAAGTCATGGGGAATGCTATTGAGTTGTTTAAAATGAAACAAGCCAAAGGGAGTCCCATTAGTGTTTGGGAGGAAAGTTTGGAAGCTCGGTGTTTCCCACAGCTATTTCCAACAGGTCAAGGAGGAAGATATGATGAGCGACCTCATCAAATTCCTGCTTCTGAATACCGGACTTTACGATTGTATGCAGAAGATCCTAGGTTTCGTCAATGCATTCCCTATTTGTTTCATCTCCTGTTTGAAAGCGATCTGTCTGGACTGTCATATGCAGTGAACCACATCTTGAAAAGTGGCAAACAGATGCGAAACATCTCGGCAAGTGACTTTATGCATAAAGTCAATGTCCAAGACAGTATTTTGGATTCTCACCTAATTAATCTCATGGCGTGTCAGCGTGGTACTAATGAGTACTGGCACCGTCGTCATGGTGATTTAAAATGTATGCTGAGGAACTTAGGAACTCCGACATGGTTCCTCACTCTGAGCTGTGCCGAGTATGGCTGGGAAGACTTACTTGAATTTCTACGAGAGGCAAATGGAAACATTGAAAACATTGAATTCAAGACACCCGGAGAACTGTGTTCTTTGGATCCAGTGAATGTATGCAGGTACTTCAATCATAGATTTGAAGCTATAATGTCTTTCATCATGAATAAGAAGAATCCACCTCTTGGAGAGGTGTTGGATTTCTTCTGGAGAAAGGAGTACCAAGCAAGAGGTGCTCCTCATATACATATGCTGCTGTGGATCAAGGATGCACCTAAATTTGGAACAGATCCGGATGACTTAGTGATGAATTTCATAGAACAGTATTCTACGTGTGCTGTTCCAAACGCAACGGAGAAGAAAAGCCTAAGAGAACAAGTTCTACGTTTCCAAAGCCATCGTTGTGGAAAGTACTGTCGTCGTAAATTCAGAAACAAGGACAAGTTCTACACCAAAAGTCGTTTCAACTTTCCACGACCAGTGATTTCTAAAGGAAGAGTGAACAGTTTGATGTCTTCTCTGCGACATAATGTGACGAGGAAATCACCCAAAAATACATACAATTTGAAAAGGAACGAAGAGTCCAAGTACATCAACGACTACAACCCAGTGATTTTGTCCATGTGGAATGCTAACATAGATATACAGTTTGTGGCTGACAACTGTATGGCTGTGGCTCGGTATGTGACATCTTACATCACCAAAAAAGAAAAGACAGAATTGAAGGATATGTGGGAGGACATTTCCCATGAAAAGAGCCTCAGTAAGAAGTTGTACAGTTTCAGTCTGAAGATGTTGTCGCATCGAGAAATTGGAGCTTACGAATGTTCTGACCGGTTGTCTTCAGCAAGTCTTTATGCTAAATCCAGGAGTATCGTTTGGGCGAGTCTTGGTCTTGCTGCAACGTGTAATCGAGTTCTGAAACCTGTGCGGGAAATTGAGTATTTGGCGGAAAAGGAGCCAAACAGTACTGACATTTTGAAGACCAACATGTTGGATACATATTATCCAAATCGAAGCAGTCACCTCGAGAATGTTTGTTTGTATGAGGTTCTACAAAATTACATATTCAAGAGGAACATCAAAGAAGATATTGAGAAAGGAGTGTATGCTGTAATTGGAAGTGAGGGATGTCTGGTGAAGCAAAGAAAATGCCACTTGGTAAATCATCGAAAATTGAGTGGCGAATCTCCTGAAAAAAAGGAGTTTTTCTATTTAGCACTTTTGCAACTTTTCAAGCCTTGGCGTGCAGAAGAGGAACTGCTTGGAGATTTCCTCTGTTACGAAGACTCTTTCACTGCCGCCAAGGAGACCATAGAATGTCCTGCTTTTCGCAAATATCAAGAAATGTTGACTTTGGAAATTGAGCAGGAAGCACCGATTGCAGCCGAGATTGCCAGAGACAGTTCTCAGGACAGTCAGAGTTCTGTTTCATTGAGTCAGGATCCACTAGGAGGACCTATTATCGAAAATGAAGCTGCCACTGCTATGAATGAAGTGGAAAGAGCCATGGCACATGCTCAGGAGGATGCGGTTAACTTAGAAGACTTGGAAAAACAACTCAACGTTGAGCAGAGGAAAATATATGACGAAGTTACCAAGCAAATTGATCATGGATTAAGTCATGAGAAGAAAGAGTGCTCATGTACGTCGTTGAAGCCTGTCCGACTGTACGTGAGTGGAGAAGCGGGAACTGGAAAAAGTTTCCTTATTAAAGCAATTTCTTGTTATTTGCAGGAAAGGACTGAGTCATCACTGTCTTGTGTTGTTACCGCTCCTACTGGACTGGCAGCACATAACATTAAAGGTATTACTTTGCATCGTCTACTGATGCTGCCAGTGGAGCATGACAAGAAATTACAATACCACAAGTTATCTGGAGATGCTTGTTGTGAAGTTTCAAGAGTCTTGAGGAAAATGAAACTTCTTATCATTGACGAAGTAAGCATGGTTTCCAATGTCATGCTTGCCTTTGTGCATTTGAGAATGCAAGAAGTTCTTAAAACTGAGTATGATGTGTTATTTGGTGGCAAACACATCATTGTTTTCGGAGATCTTCTGCAGCTGACACCAGTAAAAGGACAACCTGTGTTCAAAATACTCACGCATGAAGATACCAGGAAGTGCCTAGGGAGCATTGGCAACGTCAATATATGGTTAAACTTCAATTATGCTAAACTGCATGAAAATATGCGTCAGGCAAAGAATGAAGATTACAAGAATATTCTACAAGATATTAGAATTGGAAAAGTGACCGAGCATGGGAAAGAAGCTTTACATGCACGATTACTGTCAAATTTATATCCAGAACAAGACGTTGTGCCTGAGAATATTTTTCAGAAAATTACTGAGAAGAAATCCGGAATATGTTTGATTACAACTCTTGCAGAATGTGCCATCTTCAACAACAAAATGTTGCATTTAGAAAAGCAAGAGATTGTGAAACTGGAAGCTATTGACAGAATAGAGCATATGGGATCAACAATTATTTTGTCTGAGAATTTGAAATCAAAATTGGATTCATTAGAGAAGACAATATCTAAAACAGCGGGTTTTGAAAAGACTTTGAATGTGTGTTTAAATTGCCGAATCATTTTGAGAAGGAATTTACATGTTGAAAGAGGTCTGGTAAATGGATCAATGGGTAATGTTGTTGATTTTGAGAAATACAGAAGTAGAGATGGAATTGAATTTTTAAAAATTAAATTTGATGGCATTGAGGAAGTACAAGTAATTGGTCGTTGTTCTGCTAGGTTTTTGCTTGTTAAAGACATATATGTTCGTCGTAAGCAGTTTCCTGTTTGCTTGGCATATGCGGTGACAATCCATAAATCGCAAGGTTTAAGTGTAGATAGTGCATTAGTGAATATTGGCAGTTCTGTGTTCAAGGAGGGTATGGCATATGTGGCATTGTCACGAGTTAGAACTTTATCGGGATTGTACTTGATTGACTGTGATGTCACAAACATTTGTGCGGATCTAGATTGTGTTAAGGAATACAATAGGTTAAGAAGAGAGTATGCGTCACATTTGCCTCAATATCCTTTGTTTGAGAAACGTGTGGTAGGCCGGAAACGAAGAAATATCAGTAATAGTAGGGAGGTTGTAGCAAAAAGCCCAAAAGTCGATGAAACGAAAATTGTAAGCAGAAAGAAAATGGATTCTGTTGAAGATGTTGTCGGTTTTCAATTTGAAAACAGTTCTGGTGTCAACTGCTATGCTAATGTAGTTGTTAATGTTGTCTTTTCACTAGATACTTTAAAAGAACAGATTGTGATCAATTCTGAACAAAGTTTATGCTGTTTGTTGAATTCTGTGTTAGAGAAATGTAGCACTGATAGAACAAAAGTAGAAAGTGTGTCTGAAGTTCGTTATCTGTTAGACGAATGTTCAGGTCAAACAGACTTCTCTGAAAATATTCAGCAGGATTGTCAGGAGTTTTTAATGTATATGCTTGATGTATTGCAAGATGAGGGTGTAGATGTAGATCACCTGTTTGGGCGTTCTTATCAATGGCAGCATGACTGCGAGAACTGTAGGGTATCAAGTACTACTAGTGTAGACTCAGAAAGATTTATATATTTAACTTTGCCAGACAGTAAATCAGTGTCCTTTAATAAGCTAGTAAAAGCAGCTGATCACAACATGGAGTGTAGCCAATGTAAATCTGAAATGATGTCAACATTATTTATACGAAGATATGGCCAGTATGTTATTTTAATGTTCCAACGATGTAGGCCTGATGGAACAAAATTGACAACTTTAATAAAAATTTTGTTGCTTCGCAGTTGTCAATATCAGGAAGGACTTTAGTAACTGCAGCAATTATCTATCATGACGGTCCTTCAACAACATCAGGACATTACACAGCTTATTTAAAGTCTAGAAACGGCTGGTCATTCTGCAACGATTCTGTTGTAACTTTCAAAAAAAAATTGCCGTATGACCTTAAAAATTCTTACCTGGTGTTTTTAAAACCAAAATTTTAAGGAAAGAATCTCGAGATTTGCTCTAAGGAATTGCAAGAGGTTCATGGAGTGGAGGGAATGTAAGTCTGCAATGCTGTCTAGATTATTGGTCAAAACTTTTAATTATAATGTCATTTTAAAAATCCAACTATATAAACCTGATGCAAGTAAGTCTGCTTCATAGTAAGCAGTATCAGTGTCATAGGAAAAGTAGAACATGAGTGAGCAAGAAGGGTAAGATATTAGTAGTCCAGGATTGTGAAAGTAATCTTAAATGTTTTCTTTCTGAAAGTTGCGAAAATAGAAAACGACGGGATTTGCTTACAAGAATTCCAAGAGTTGTAAATCGCTCTAACATGATTTGGCCATGTGGAAACATGTGGTAGAATGTGAGAAGTCTTTTATCGTATGTTTTTTCAAAACGATGGAGGTTTTCTTTCAGAAAGTGGCGGGCTGAAAATATTAATAGCACAACAGAGTGTAAGCTGTTCATAGGACATCCTTCGACGTTATGGAAAGTAAGTTAATTTTAAGGAGTTTTGAATTCAGATTTCTTATGTTGTATGGGTTTTTTAAACACAATCATTTTGATTGTGTTTTTTTTCCCCGCTGTTACATGATGAATACCTTCAAGTCACTGATTTTAGTGAAATTTGATACATTCTGAGAACAGCAAAAATAAACTATTTAACATGTGTAATTACTTCTCTACTTTTTGTACTTATGATATACATTTAGAAATGTGAGGTAGACATGGAGAAACTGAGGCTTCTGTAAGTGTCAAAGTTAATGCATACACTGCTGCACTTCTGGGTACTGTTTCATATGCTGGACTACATCTGCACTATGAGATACCTAAGCAAAGGCAACACAGGTGATGTGATTGTGAAATGAGCAAAAGAAACTCCACGTTTTTCAATTACATCACCTGTGTTTCCTATGTTTACGAATGACATTGTGCAGATGAAGTTTAGGTCTGTCCACGGACACAGAAGAGGTCTGGCCGTTGTTCAAGAGTGAAGTGGACATGTTTTACTTCATTGGTAGGCCTTCACATGTATTATCTCCTCTGTATTCTTCAACAAGCATAAATTTGATATGCAACCCTGAGTAGGCCTCACCTTAAACAAACCTTTGGAGAGGCCACACCTTATCGTCATCCTGAATCAATCATTTAATCTATCACATTTAACTTCTATTAGTTCTACTGCTTCATTTCTTTAACCTTTACTTTCCTGCCTTTGCTACTTCTCTCATTCCTTTCTCTATTACTTAATTATTCTACTCCTTCCACTATTTTTCTCAGTCCCTCTCTTCTCATACTTCTTCACTCTTGTTCACTCACTCTGTCTCTATTAATGTCACTGTTTCTGACTGATCACAATTTTTTTTTTTAAAAAGAACAGTAAGTATAAGGGAAGGAAACAGACAGTTATGTTAAAAGAAAGACAGCTATAGGGAGTAAACTAGGGATACTGTTATCCGCAATCCACTGCTGATGATGTCACTGACCATGTCATGAATGATGTAATATGTGACATCATCAGCAGTGGATTGCGGGTAACAGTATCTTTTGTTTACTCCCTATAGCTGTCTTTCTTTTAACATAACTGTCTGTTTCCTTCCCTTATACTTACTGTTCTTTTTTTTAAAAAAAATTTTTTGGTTCGCTCCAGGTTCGCGTACCGGAAAGCGAACCGGGAAGCGAACTAAAAGAAATAGAGGTTGGCAGAGTTCCAAATATTCTACCAATTTTTTTATAACGGGGAGGTAGTTCTGAAAAGAACTTTTTTTTATTGTTTTTGTTGTTTTATATTTTTTTTATTATTTTTCTGAACATTTATTTAGTTTTTTTGTATTTTCTGAACATTTTTATATTTCTTTTGTTTTTTTGGGGGGGGGAACGAAAACGATTCATTGTAAAGGGCTCAACAGGAGCAACAAAAAAAAAAGAATTTATTCTTTGGGGCGTTTCGGGCAAACATTATTGTCAATAGCTCTGTTAATTAGAGTGATGCTACTTTCTCTGTAGCAAATGAACTGATTGCAACGTACGCACACTTGTTTCACTTCCCCGAACTTCATTTGTATATTTGGGACCATCTCCCTCGCCTCGGGTCCCGTCACTTCCTGTACAACTGATCTTCTGGCCATCGAAGGGGGATTATCTTGCTCGTCACGTAACTGCGCAGCACTGTAGTTGTTAGGATGCCACCTACTCATGTGCCGATGCATTGTGTAGTTGCCGTAACTGTACTTTTTATCGGTCCCTCTGGACAGTCTATCATTACATATACGGCAAAATACGTAGCGTGCATTTACTTTCTTTTGGCCCTGGGGAAATTTTAAAAATTGCCAAATATAGTTCTCCTTCCGATGATACCTCCTGGGCTCCTCTGGCAAAAAAAGCGTCTCTTCCTGCTCTTCCTCCTCTTCCTGTTCTTCCTCTTCTTGTTGAATAATAACTTCAGCAGGTGGTCCTCTCTTCCTTGGATGTGGTGGAGGTGGAGGGGAAGAACCAGCTGAAGCTACTAATGAAGCCATTGCTCACTGTTAACAAAGGGTCTTTCTCTCACCAAGATGAAAGTCAGAGTGAGGAAAGAAGGAGGGGTTTTCATCATTTGGGAAAAGCAATAGTTCTAAACCAATGAAAAGTGTTAATTTTAGATCACATGACCTAGTCTTACATCATTAGGAAACCAAAAGTGAAATGAACCAATGAAAAGTGTTATTACTGAGTCACATGACCTGCTGTGTTTACGTTACGCGCATTGCGCCGCGTTCCGGTTCGCTTCCGGGTACGCTAACTTGGCGCATCACATGACGTATCACGCGACAACGCGAAACGTCATGCTGAAGCGACACGTCACGATGTTGTTTTCTAACGCAACAGTTACGCAAACGGAACGTTTACCGGTTCGCGGACCGGGTCGCGGCTTCAAATTGAGCTAACGGAAAGCTAACCGGTTCGCGGACCGGGAGCGAAACAATAAAAATTATTTTAAAAAAAATGTATTAAAAACATGTGAAATATATTTTCAGATTTAAAGAAGAATACATTTTACAGCTACAGATATTAGCTTTTAAAAAACCAATGAAATTCACTGAAAAAACCATAGGTTATAGACCATATATAGTTACGAATTAGCATTTACAAAACCTTGAAAATTCACTGAAAAAACCATAGGTTATAGACCATATATAGTTAGGGATTAGCATTTACAAAACCTTATTTTACTCGCATAAAACCATTGAAATTTCATATGTAGTTAGTTGCACTAACTATATATCGCGCACCCGCAATCCACTGCTGATCATGTCACATATTACATCATTCATGACATGGTCAGTGACATCACTGATGACATCACTGATGACATCTCAAATGACATCACTGATGACATCTCATTTGCCATTACTGATCACATCACTGATGACATCATTCATGTGATAATACGGTGAACCTCTTCAGACTCTAATATAATCTTAGAAAAACAATCAGAGTAAATATACGCTCACAGACTGTCACTCATCCATGGAGTTACTCACACACCTAGTCAGTCATGCAAAGAATCAATCACACTTCCATTTCCTCTACTATACAGTTATACACACTTTACTTATTCAAACATATACTAACACATATTTACTCTCTTATACAATCCCTGATACAAGTTCACAATGATCCATACAGCCACTCACACATTCACTGGCTCTTATGCACAGTTATTTATATATGTCATCTCTCACATGTACTGTGTTTTACATATGTACTTACTTTGCCATGTAGCACTGAGATATCCATTCACTCACCAATACACTCATGCACACAGTCAACTGCCCATACAGATGTTTCCACATGCACTTTTGAACCCATACATCTAGTGAATCAACTGCTCACACATCTATGCACATAGTCACACACCTCACAGCCACCCACACTGACACTCACTCTCTCATAGAAATACTTGGGCAACCTATCATTAACCCATATACTTAATCATAAAGCTACTGATCAACATAAGCAGCAGTTTACAGAACAATTTTTATAATGATTTACAAATTAAGACAGTTTAGTCACTAACCCATGCACTCAGTGAGACATATTTAATCACTCACTCATACAGTCAGTCATGCACCTACTAAATCCTTCATCCAGACACTTATACATCCACTCATTCTTCAATATGTAAGACATATTTTGACTTTTCAGAAACATACAGTCACTGGATGATGTCATCAGTGATGTCATCAGTGATGTCATCAGTGATGTCACTGACCATGTCATGAATGATGTAATATGTGACATGATCAGCAGTGGATTGCGGGTGCGCGATATATAGTTAGTGCAACTAACTATATATGAAATTTCAATGGTTTTATGCGAGTAAAATAAGGTTTTGTAAATGCTAATCCCTAACTTTATATGGTCTATAACCTATGGTTTTTTCAGTGAATTTTCAAGGTTTTGTAAATGCTAATTCCTAACTATATATGGTCTATAACCTATGGTTTTTTCAGTGAATATATATATATATATATATATATATATATATATATATATATATATATATGTATATGTATATATATATATATATGAGGTACGTGTAGTTCCCAGTACAGCGCAGCGCAGCGCAATCAGCCACACCGCTAGTCAGGAACAGGCAAGACCCAAACGTGGTGCAAATGAATTTATTTAGTTGTTAGCCCAGCACCAATCCGCCATGACGCGTTTCGGCTAGAGATAGCCTTGATCACATGACAAACGTCACGGGGGATGACCACCCCTTTTAAAGTGCAATACAAGTCATCACATGTGATGGAAAGAGAAGAAATACTCTACTTTCCAATGAAATACAATATAGATGTAAAATAACTGCATGAATGCATGAGTTACACATAGGTAAATATCGACAAACAATCAGAATTGCATAAATAGTAATTCATGGCATGACTGATAAATAAATACATAAACAACTAAACTTATTGATAATACAAAAAAGTTTAAAAATATTTAAAAGCCTATAAATAGTTTAAATCGTTATTTTACAATTTAAAACTGTCGCCACGCTGATATTGTACCTGTCAAGGAAATTAGTTGTTTCCATTATTAATTAGCAAGTACTTTGGTATAAACCGCAATTCATATTGTAAAGTGTCAGATATTCGGATAATAGATGTAGAAATATTGCCCATGTGGGCTGCTACATGAAAAACATATTAACCGCCTAATGGTCAGTTGTGCAACACAGTTATTGTAAACAATCACATGACTTGATGGAAGAAAGTGCTACAATAAAGTGAATTGTGCAAAAAATAATGTTAATTCATCAATTTATAGATTAAAATCATAGGTCAAACAGTGTGAAGGTCCTAGGTTCTTGTTAATTGGTAGCCGTACCACATTTCCAAAATGGAATCGAATTCAAGCTACAGGACACATGTGATTATTGCAGGTTAGACTGGAATATAACAGCAAACTGGGTCTATGCAAGTTATAGATGAGTATAGCAATCCTCTCCCATATTCAGACCCTGGGGTGACTTGGTATCAAGGGAGATAATGTAGCGGGTCTCAAGCTTCCTCAGTTGGGCCTCCCTGTCACCACCTCTCCTTTGGGGGGGGATGCAGTCTATAACAAAATAGCGCAACATTGATGCATATTTATCGTGCGCTATTTCAAAGTGCCTGGCTACTGGGTATGTAGGATCAGCATGTGCAATTGCACGAAGGTGTTGTAGTATACGCTTGAGGACCTGGGGTCGAGTACTGCCTACATACCGAAGCCCGCATGGGCATTCTAAAACATAGACTGCGAATTCTGTTTTGCAGCTAAGTTTTTGCTGGATTTTAATAGGTGTGGGAGATAAAGGTGTAACTACCTCGGTTTTACTCACACCATGTCTGCAAGCTTTGCAGCTAGAACACCGTATGAACCCCTTGCTGTCGTCTAACCAAGAGCTATTTACAACTTCTGGGCTACTCGATACTAAGCTATCTTTCATTGATTTAGCTTTTCTGTATGTGATGCTCGGATGTTGGGGCAGAATGGTGCCCAACACAGGATCAGTTGAAATCAGAGACCAATTGCTTCTGATTATCTTTTCAATTGCTCTGTGTTGGTTGCTGTAACCAATGATCAGTCTGGTGTCATTGTCACTAATTCTAGCAGGGACAGTTGGCTGATTTTCACCTCCTAAACCAAGGAGTTCCATCCTGTTAACCCTGTTGGCCCTAGTCATAGCGGCATCCAAGATAGCTGGTTTGTAGCCACGCTGTAGAAATCGCTCCCTACACTGCAATTGTGCTGCCCGGCACTGATGTTCACTGCTGCAAATACGTCTAACCCGCAGCATCTCCCCGTAAGGGATGCTGCGAATCAAGTGGGCAGGATGATGGCTGTCCGCATGCAGCAGCGTATTACCAGCCGTGGGCTTGCGGTACAACTTTGTTTGGAGAGTGCCTTCTTGAACATAGATTTCAACGTCAAGAAACACCACAGATTGGGAACTGATGGTACTGGTTAGATGGATATTAAGATTGTTGTTATTGAGTTTGTCAATAAAATCTCTCACTTCTACTTCAGTCCCCTCCCAAACAAAAAACAAATCATCAATGTAACTTGATCACGGTGTTCAAGTTAGTGGGGAGCTAACGAAACGCGTTGGTTTGCGCTGTGAATAATGCTGCAGAGGATCTGTAAATAAATCAACTTGTCTCACACCATTTGAGTGACTGGAGTGGCGGCTTCTATTTGTTTTGGACCGGGCGATCTGGGATCCCTGGGGGAAACGCAGTTTGGATTTAGAGCGGTGTGGTTCCACCGCAAGAAGATACGCACTTGCTAGCAGCGCCACACTCGGAAGGAGACCTGAACCATCCAAGTGAAAGAATATATATATATATATATATATATATATATATATATACCACAGCAATGGCAAAATCAGCCCGCGCCACTTTCAGCTGGCGGGCCTCAACGGGGTTTTGCCTTTCCCCTGTAAATCCAACAATGAAGTTGTCATATTATCCTCCAAAAGACAACAAGTTGAGGCCCTTGAGCATTTGCGGTGAAGTTTATTTTGCGCTCACACCCAACGCGTTTCGCAGCCGCAGCCGCTTGATCTCGTGATCAAGCGGCTGCGGCTGCGAAACGCGTTGGTTGTGAGCGCAAAATAAACTTCACCGTAAATGCACAAGGGCCTCAACTTGTTGTCTTTTGGAGGATAATATGACAACTTCATTGTTGGATATATATATATATATTCGAACGAAAACGGCGTACCAACGAGCACTCAGAAGAGCAATCACAGAGGTCAGGACAAGGTTGCAGAGCAAAAGGGTTTATTAATTCATTAACCTTGTGACGCGTTTCGCGCTTAGGAAGCGCTTGTTCACAGGTGTGTGAACAAGCGCTTCCTAAGCGCGAAACGCGTCACAAGGTTTATGAATTAATAAACCCTTTTGCTCTGGAACCTTGTCCTGACCTCTGTGATTGCTCTTCTGAGTGGTCGTTGGTATGCCGTTTTCGTTCGAATATTGATTCCGGCTGCTCCGCCGGATACGAGCCACTTCTTAAAGCGGTTGGATTGCCAGCAGGAGCCCCTCTGTAAAGTATATATATATATATATATATATATATGTATATATATCATGGCACAAAGACTCCGGTCGTGACAATGCCGACTGCTAGGGCGGTCCGTAACCAGAGTACCGGCAAACCTGTATTATTTCAAACCCCAATTATGTTATATCAGTGAATGGTATGAACTGGTGTGACTGGCCCATGGCTTTGCCATTGGCTAAACAAAATGGATCTATGTTTTTGTTTGTCTACTCCAGCATATCTATGACATTGTATATCATGTCATGATTTTAATTTTAACCAAGGTGCCTTTATAGATGTAAATGTTTGTTCGTTCACTTGAGTGTCATCACAACAATATCTTTGATGACAGCCTACCACCTGGTAAAAAATATGCTGAGTGATAATAGTAGTTGGTTAATACCACGAGCACACTGTCGACCAATGGGGGACCTTAGCTCCATTCTTTATCTGTACCCTTTCATAAGGGTTAACTCGCACAACTGTATTTCCTCCATTCCTTTTATCTTGTTTGTTTTGTCGTTCCAAATTACATTACTCAAGCAAGTAGCATTTTGACTAATTGACGGGCCACCACACTGCACTAGCACTCACAGCACTCTTTACATTGGTCCTGAAGACGCTCAAAGGTTATCCTCCTGAGACCACAATCTGTGCAAAAATTGCCCAATATGGACATGACACCTGTCTAGCTACCGGGGGCGATTAAAATCCCCAAGCAGCACAAACTTTGGTTTTTCATTGATGACAGGGGGGTTATTCCCTATTAAAATTACTAGCTTCCCAACCAGCCATCTTTTAACTTCACTTTAAATATTTCTCAGACCACTCAAAAACTATTTTCCTAACTGAACTTTTGTTACCCTAAACATCAATCAGTTTTAATAAAAAAAAGTTCTAGTGCGGACTGATGGTAGCCTGTCCCTTGAAAATGCTGTACATATATTTGTCGAGATTAATTATGTGGGGGATGCATCTGTTGTATTCCATTACAATTCAACAGTATATGCCCACACCCCAAAAATGAATGGGAGCCCAAAGCATCAACCTTTGGCAATTTATTATTACAAAAAACACTCTTAAAAAAACGAAACTAATGATACTTATAAATCCTACACTACACTAACCTAGCTTGTACTAATATTAAACTACACTAAACTAATTTGCTTACCTAAGACTACACACAACAACATATATTAAACAACAACCCACCTCCCCCCTTACGACACACCAGAGGCATCACAAAGACATCTTAACCAATACATCAACTAACTAAACATACATACTAAACAGTTATATATTTTTTGTTTTTTAAAATAATTTGTATTAACAAGTCCAAAAAATACATCAACCCCCCACCCAAAGGAAAAGGAAACTTAACCAAAATCACATGATGCTGATGTGCATAACCCTTGACTTGATTAAGCATCATCACACCTGAGGTGAGGTTCATGTGATGCACATCCAGACTGCGTACTACAACATACTGAGCCTGCTGCATTGCTTGCATATGTCAACACATAATCCAAAGCTAGGGGCGATGCACTCACCTGTGGCATGTGGGTCCATGAATACATCCAAATCTCCTTGTGTGATCAAGGGTCCGAAAAAGTGTGGAAAGTACAATTAATGTCACTAAAATCACATTTTTCAAGACTTACATACATCATTGATGGTTTCATTTTACAATTTCATTCACTGTAATAGTAAGGTGTGGTGCCATGTTAAATATATGTTGAAATCTGCTGAGCCTGTCTTCCCACCAACACATGCCAATTTCACCCTGGTGGCTGAATGGACATCCCTGCAATGAATAGACTTCCCTGCAATGGTCTGAGTAACGTAACATACTACGACCTGTCCCACTGCTTCATGAATGACAAATTTGCTCTCACACTTCAGTAGACGTGACGTTTGTAGGTCAAATCTGTTTTTCCACTACAGGTGTATCATGAGCATAGACATGTTGGTAACCCACATTGTATATCTCACAGAGATTGTCAGCCAGTTGATCATGTGAAGTGTATCAATATCAAAGCATGTAGAGGTGGCACAGTATATTATATCATGACGGTCATGCTTTTTTGCCAAATTGCAATTTCCATGATGGGTGCATATATCTTGTGCTCAACTTAATTGGAGTCTTGTGCATTCATCCTCAGATGCGATACGATGTTGGTCATGTACTTACCACATTGCCTACCGACAATGAGTCCGAGGTGATCCATTATGTACCCCTTACAGCCTACAAAGTTCTGCCACCGGTGCTCCACTGCTGGACAGTCCTGTCCACACCAAACATGTTAAGCATCTTCTCCCGGATGTGCCCCATCTCACTATTTGGACTTTAACATTGTATCCCTGTAGGATAATTTCCCCCAGCCTCTACCATCTTAGGCAGGTAAAATTTAACAAGCCAGAGGAAGTCACCCAAGGCCCCCTCTGACATACTTTCCTTCCTACCCTGACACAACATCCCCAAATACAATCTTGACCCAGGCAAACCGAGAAAAAACACAATTAACCCATATTAGCAATAGAAATATACAAAGATACCCCAGAGTCGTACACCCAACAAAACAATCAGACAGTCGCAAAAAACACACGTAGGGACAGAGACACAGTACTTAACAAGGACAGTATGGACAGTACACTAGACACATAACTCTCTCACAAACAACAAGATCACCAGACACCGTCTAACACATCCACAACTCACAAAATACACTAACAGTGAGACTGAAAGAGCAAGTGACAGTGTACTGTAGCCCTCCATGGGACAGGATGGAGACTGACATCATTTCCTGCCAGTTTGCATCCCGTTTTCATGGTTTGCGATAAAATTACACATGCCTAGGTGTGAGCATTTTTCATGGCGGTTATGGAAAATATTACAGCAAATGTGGATTTGCGTTGCTTTTTTAATCGCTTATTGATACTTGATCCGTATAAGTACCATTTCATTAGAATTTTCTGGAATAACAGCCCAATATGTATTTGTGATGAGATCTGTGTGTTGTACCTTTGTATAGTGTATCTGTACAGTATGGGTATGAGAGGTCCTGAGCTATTAGGAGGCACAATTTACTCACATTGATATCTGGTTATAACTGGTCCTGTGGGTATGTAGATACATGCCACAGTGTCATACATTAAGGTTGGCATTGGTGGTATGTGTCACTACATGTGAGCCTCTTGCATCACACATTGTGGTGATGTCTGTGCATGTTCGACGGTCTTGCTACACAAGTGTACTTGACAAACAGGCAGTCACTACCTGTCTATGATATTTGCAAAGCAGCATGCAATGCACTGCTATGACTGCACATTCATATCTGGGTATATGAATAGCTGGAGACACAGAGGGGTACATTGGTGACAGTCTGTGTTACAGCACTAATGGATTCATTTTCATAAGATATGTCTATATATTTCATGCTGTGGTATGCATAACATGGTCTATGGTTGATGTGCAACGTGCATCTCCATTGTCAACATTACAAAAAATGGTAACCAAGCCGTTAAATGGTGTATGTTCTTGTGCATGCAACATCAAAAGATAAGTCTACACATATTCTTAGTACCCTATGGCCTACAAGATCTTACAGGGACAGCTCAGATAATCCATAGTGAAATGTATGTGACAGAAACCTTGAAATTATGCATAGCTCTACATGCCCCACTCAGACATGTTCAACCTTTTTTGAAGACCCAGATTCACATGTGAACATGTCATTGGTACTTTGGAATGGCAAGGCAGCACTTTTCATGTCACAGTCCTTGCAAAAGTAGTGATACCTGTGAGCACAAGCAGTCCACAGGGCCTGAAGATTATGATGTGCCTTTGTATGAGACTCTGGTGTGCAGACACAGATACTGCTGAGTTACAGCAGACTGAAAGGGATGACAATGCCTGATTTGTTTGTGATATAATTGGACCATTTTCTTGCCATTCTTGTGTGAGCAATGAAGATTACCTGATGGCAAGGTTTGTCATGTTATTGTTTTAACATCACTGACATGAGAAGTATGCATGTTACAACTTATTGAGTTGATCATTGAAGGTGCGACTGGTAGTGCACAAATGTTGGTGTGCATTGCTGGACACACACCATGGGGACACTGAAGTAACAGGGTAGACATCCTATTTCTTTGAATGTTCTCTGAATGTCATTAAGCAAAAGTAGGGTGTGCTGCCCGTCACTGTTGAGGATGAGGCCCATCTACTCTACAAGACTTGTGATGCAGGTGACATGGGACTGGGCAAATTAGAGTGTCCACTTGTGTCCCCTGTATAAGTATTTTTAAATGCATAGTTTGTGTACTTTGGATTGTTTTATCTGTACTCACCAAGAATTATGCTGGCTGAGTCAGTAAGTCAGAGAGTGTTGTGTATTGGTACATGGTGTAGTAATGAGTTGGTGGAAATGGTTGGGTATGAAGCAGAGGAGGGCCAGGGGATGTATCTGCACAATATCTGGAAAAATACTGCTTGCCCCTAACAGACGATATGGGACAGGTTTTCTGCTAAACAATGTTGCAATTCATGAGGCAAACATGTGTTGCAGCCTATCATCAACACATGTTAGGGAGCACTTTGTTGTATTTTGGGTTTCCCAGGATGATATTGGGACAGATATGTATGCCAGGCATACTCCTGGTGGTGGTGGAGTGTCTTGGTGTCCACACTGTACTGTTACATGAATCGTACATGATAGCTGGCCAGCTTGCACAAAACCGTTTCATGATGAGGATTTGTACATTGTTCGAGAGATGCAACATGGTGTGACATTATCATTTCTTCTTAGAAGCATGCTTGTCTTTGTGTTTAACTGTGCCTGCAGATGTGTTGCGATTTAGATAGTTGCAGTTGTTCTGAAGTGCAAACGTACACACATCATACAAATGACATGTGTAAATGTGCATTCATAATCCAGATCTAGGTGGTGCACCTTCTAGGGGACTATGATGAATCATTTCATGACTGTATGACCCCAAACAGTGTCCATTCCTATTGTCATATGTTGCATGTTGTTGGTATGTTATTGCTGTACTGAGTGTATTCCCTGTAGCACTTTCTCAAGGTGTATATATGTTCTCTGTTTGGGTGTGTGAACACACAGCTAGAGTTCTTTGAAGAGGATGTAGCCCATTATACCGCTTCATTGCCATGAGGCAAGCTTGTTGTGGTGCATGTTACATAGACAGAACATTGGCTTTGTCTTGGCAAGTACATGGTTCTACATACACTTTGTTGTGTGCTGCTGTCTAGCAATTCGTTCCATGTCTGGCATTCATGTCATTGCTTGGGCTTAAGTGACAATAGCATTGACAGATCATTGCTGTGCTGTAGAATGATACATGCACAGTGGATGATTCATGTAATGTGACTGTTGATCATTACAATGGCACAGGTGTCAGCTTTTGAGTTATTTTTACATTCATTTGTTTTCTCATTGTGTGTGCTTGGGGCATTCCCAGAACTGTGTTGACACACAAGGTATTGTATCTGTACTATCACTGTATCTTCATCCTTTACACCCAGAAGTGGATGCAATACAGATCTGCAATGTATATTTGATAATGTTGTTACTCGCCTTCATTTCTGTGCCATTGGTTTCACAGATGTGTTTGATTGTACATATTATGATGTTTTCTAGCTATGTGGGCACAGCTACAATGACGCATCAGACTTACAATGTGTGTTGCACTACACTCTTGTATATCATCAGACCTGTATGTGCTCCCGAGATGATAGAACATATACATATTGATTGTCACTGAGGGACCATACACATTGATTTGCTCATATGCCCAATACCTTGTAACAACTCCAACCTTCGTTTGATGGATGTTCTGTCCACTGCTATATGTGATAGCTGTGCGGCACATATTTTTAGTTACCTTTCACTTAACAGATATATGAACTTCTGAAGGAATAAACCATGCATACAAGACTTTTGTGTAATGCTTTTTTACTTCACAGAGTAACATTAGGCATGTATTTTTTTAGAAAAAACTTGTGATGGCATCTTTGTTTGTTGTCATTATGTAAAACAACATCCTATGATTTGATCCCTCTTTGCTGTTCCAGCAGCAGAAGCTGTGGTGGGTCTAACATGTGCCTCTTCGTCCTGGCCATCCGCTGGATTGTCCTGCTAATCCTGGTCTTCATCCAATGGTGTGTTTGTGCATACACAAATATTGTGCAGAATGAAACATGCCATTATAATCCTGCAAACAAGTTCAGGACTGAACAGGAGTCTGCCCTTGATATGTCTAGTCACCAGAACCTGGATTTGAGGACGCCAAATGTCCATTCAACAATGACCCGTGTGCGTCCCAGTGCAACATTGTAATCTCTCTTGGCTTGTGTGTAGGTCACTTTGATGGGGGTCATCAGCCGTGTGAGAGTGCCAAACCTTGATCACCTGAAACAGATTAACGAGATATGTGTCCATTGGCACATGTGCGTGATTAAGCATCCACCTTGACTTTTTGATGATTACTATGTTGGTACATCATCTAGGTACCTCCTTGGGAGTGATTGTGATGAGGATAGCTGAGAGTGAAAATCCTTGAATGCTAAACGTTGAACTCATTGTGGGCTCCTTACATCCAGCTTGCCCACAAAGTGGGTCAGGGTCTAAGTGACAGTGGCACTGCTAACTGGTGCACCTGGCTTACTAGGACACTTGAAGACAACACGCATATGCATTGGTGTACATGTGCATGAGTTGACTTTGACTTTGCATGTATGCAAGTTGGGGTACTACACATCAATTTTGCCATGTATGTGTCTGTTCTCAATCGACACACATTATGAATTCTGATTTTGTGCATCAGATTGCTACCGCTCACAAGGGGAGTCATGTGGATGCTTGACATGTGGTGAGAATGTGATTTGGAAGGTTTGTATGAACGTGCTATGCATGCTCCATTCTGCAATAACACAGACTAATGTTTAAACAACTTGGTTGATTATTTGTGTGCATTTGGTGCTCCCCTCATGCATCACTATGTGCCGACCCATGATGCTGGTACACCTGCTGCATGGTGCATGGCTGACTGTGTTTTAGCAAATTAAGTCAACTGTGCACTATCACAGATGAGAGGAGGGTGATCTGTCATCTTGTTGTACATATGGTACATGTGTTGATTTCAAAATGTATGTAGCACAGCAGAGCATATGTTCTGTGTCATGTACTGCATTGATTATTTTAATTTTTGTCTGAGGAGTTCTGCAAAATCAAATCTATATTCAAGGGTGCCATAGTGTTTGTGTGAGATTTTCTTGGCTACTCCCTTGTTGGGCTGCTTACACATGTCTTGATTATTTTGCATTGTGCACTTGTGTATATAGTTTTTTCAGCTGTTTAAAGGTATTTTGTATTACATTGGCTACCTGTGAATTCTCACATATTTGAGGTACATGCTTGTGTACTTGAGGTGTGTGGGTGTGTTCAGTTTGTACTCCTCAACAAGCAGTCCAGTTCCATATGTGCCATTCTCAAAGCGCTGGCTGATGATCGATTGACGAAAGATGTAGGAGTCATGCACACTCCCAGGAAACCTAGCAACAACATTGATGAACAGGCCCAGGTGGTCCACAATTTCCTGTACATTCATTGAGTGTGTGTGCTTCCTGTTCCTGTCTATAAGTGCAGTTTCCACGTGAGGCACAAGTAGAAAATGGGTGCAGCCAATTGCTCCAAACACATGCGAAAACACAGCAATGTCATAGAAGCCTTGCTTGTTGTCAAGTTGTTCCCGTGCAGTGTTGGGGAAGTGTAGGTGCTGTGGCGTCATGTTGATAATGGCATACAAGACATTTAGGAGGAACCTGGAGAAGGCTGACTGTGAGCCTCGACCCACTCTGGCAGTGGTTGGTTGGAAGGCACCAGAGGCCAACATGTGCAGCACTGCAAGTAGATTTGTCTGCAGAGGGATGTTTGTGCATAAGATGGAGGTCCTTTTCAGACGGTAGTGGGCTATCACATCCTCTGGCCAAAGGTATATCAGGGTGATGCATTAGCGATAGACCCAATCTCTTCTTTGATGCTGCCTCTGGTACTGGTGGCGGTGGTTGTGGTCTTTTTGGGGCTCCAAGCTGCAAGAGTAGTACTTCCATGGTATCCTTAGGTAAGCAAATGCCGGTCAAGGTTAACCTCCCTAACGTACAGGTGTGTTTGCACCATTTTTTAGACCAGCATTTTTCTGGTTTTAAAAACCAGCCTCTAACTCGCCATAGCAGCAGTTATTTAGAAGTATCGCTGGACCGATAACTCATTGTAAATATCGTGAATTGGGGTTAGCGGCGATTGTTACATGGAAACGCCCACCTTGCATCTTATTTTCATGACGTCCCGCTAACAGAAGTGGTGATCCGAAAAACACACGTTTACGCAGGAAAACTTCAGCTAACTGCAGTTAGTGGCAACTTGTAAATACAGCGATAAGAAAAGATTCAGTAGCGTCAGAAAATTGACGCTACGGCCGCGCTAACTTCTTGTACATATGCCCCAAAGTGTGTTAAGGGAAATGTCTGAAGGCTACCAGAAGCAAGCCATACTTCATGGATCTGGAAAAACATTCTAGGATGGATCGCATTCACTCCTTCTCACACTAATTAATATTAATTATGTACAGCCCTTATTCCACAAAGTTTCGCAATGAAAAAAATGGAGATACCTAGAACATCTTACACAGACTGACATGCAAATGGACTTTAGATTGATTTGTTCACATGGCACTTAAAATTGCTGCAAGTTTCTCTACCTCTGCCCCAAAGCAAGTCTTTGTAACTACGGTAGGCAAAAAAAACTGCCTTTTCTTATCAGATGAAGATTGCTCCAGCTAAAGTGCCATTTTGTGTAGCTCAAAGAACATCCTTGCGCTTTTCTTGACATATATGTGAAATGGGTGGAATAAATCCAGGCTCAAAATGTTTCTTCACCTGCTTTTCATCCGTTGATTAAGCTGTTTATCTCACCTTTCTCTCCAGCTCAGCCTAGCTTATTTTTTTAAATTATTTCTTCTACCTGTGAGCTGGACATAGTTCTGCCTCATACTTCCTTTTTTCTTGAGATCAGTATAATTGTAGTCTTAATTTTTCTTAAAACTGTTTTTATTTGAGTTTTCATTTAAGAACATGGACAGTTGTGCACCATCAATTTAAAAGGAACTAAATAGCACTGGTAAGCAATGCATACACAAGTTAGTAGAGAATGTGGATTTGGAGTAGAGGGAGGCAAAGCGTCTGTCAAGACGTCACCAATCCAAACAACCGCGGGGGAATGTTTTTGTGCCTTCTGCCTTGTAGGCTCTTCAAACAGTATAGGTTCCACCCAATTATGAACAAGAATGTGGGGTGAAGGTTTTACAACTAGGAACATGGGGGAAGTATGGATGGTGATCGGCGGGAGTGCAGGGTAAGTTGTGGCTCTCTCCACCACCTTGCTGGGACTGAGGATTGGCAGGGTGATACGTATCGGTGTGTTTGGACGACTCCAGCTAGTGTAGTTGAGTGCCTTATGGGGAGAGTACCTTTCCTGTGGACTCAATTGCTTGCAGTCACAGATACCTGCAACCAGCCTCGGAGCAGGTCTCCTAGCCAGGTGGGAGGCGAGTGCATTAGGCGAGTATGGTGGGTGGAAGAGCAAAGCAGTAGGAAGGAGGAGGTGGGTGTTAACTATATATGCTTCTAAAGATGACCCAGGGAATCTACGGTGGGAAGTCATTGCTGTGTATGGCCTGTTGGAAGTGGTCAAAGAGGGTGTCCCATTCCCCGAGATCCTTTTTTTCTGGAGGTGGCGATCGTCTTCATGACCCAAATTTGACCCTTGGCTCTACCTCATTTTTGTAGCGATCCTTGCAATGCAGAGATCGGGGTGCCTGCACTGCACTCTAGTGAACTGTTAGGGTTCTCTTGGCTAGCAGGAGTGCCACGTCAGCAAAGTATACCTGCGATTGTGTTTTTTCTTGCGCTTGAAGATACCCAGTGCACAAACCTTTGACTATTCAAGGTCAGGGAGCTCCCTGATCACCGCTAACACATCATGAACAGAGTGTCAGTAAAGGGAAGGCTCAGCACAGGACCATAGCATTGCTCGCAAATCAGATGACACGGCTCAGCAGCATGGCCAGTACAATTGGGCAGATGATAAAAAATGATTCACCTGCCCAGGCGTCAGATAGGAATGATGCAGGATGAAGAATGACATGCTTTTGAACTGCTGGTATTGAGACACCTGTTAAGGGAATACTTAAGCCTGGTCCCATTATGTTGTGTAGAGCGTGGCTCTAATCGTCCTCCAATCTGCCCCCTAAGGTGCAAAGTTAAGTGCCAGCATGTTTCCATATGGCCCTGTTCACCCACATTTTCAGGCACTTCCCAGCACCCATGTTTAGGAGATTTTGTATGATCTGGTGTATTTGGAGCTCTTCATCCTGTATAAACGAAAGAACATGTCAAGTGTTATGTAACTACTGGTAGGTCATAAACTCTCTTCTGGGGAGGATGTCATCTTAAAGAAGCTTGATGAAGGATTGAAGGTGGCCTGCCCTGAAGAGGTCACCGACTGTGCTTAGGAATTGCTCAGACTATAACCATATGTCTGCGGAAAGGTAGGAGCCGGGGAAGGGTGGGAGGCTTTGCAAGGTAAAGGCTGGGGCATATGGTGTTATACTGCACATAAGGTATGAGATTCTGGCCAGGCACCCTCAGGCGATAGTGATCTGGAGTGACCATGAGGATCGGAGCATGGCTTTGGGGAGCCGGAGGTTTCAGATTGTGGACAGGCACAGGGAGATATTAGTAGTTTTAGTGTTGCTTCTCTCCTAGGCTGGCTCTTTTTTTCTGAATTTGTTGCATGCTCTGTACCTAAAATGTACATTTAGGATGGCTATTCAACATCAACACATTTTGTTATTAATCTCAGTTCATTTCTTGTGACTGTTTTTCTTCTTTGTGAATCTGAGTTTATTGCGCTTTTACCATTGCAACCCTTACAAAATTCTATTATCCTAATTTAGTTTTGTATAACCAAATCAATCCATCACTTGTGGCTATTGCTCAGCCTTGGTGAGATTTTGTTTATCTTCATTGATTGTAATGAAGCTACTAATAGGAAAGCAAAGAACCCCATTTACCAGGCCATCTTGGGCCTAGAAACATGGTCATTTATTATTGAGAGATCAGCAATTGTCTCCAAGTGTTCTTCTCATTGGGCTTCAATTCTGCTCTAATTGAATTGATCATTACTACTGGCTAAATTGTGGTACTCTCTGCCCCATCTATCTTTATTACTATACTGTTCATCTGTAGACCGTGGGTATTAATGTTTCAGTAATAAGAGCTACTTATGCTCTATGAAAATCATCATAAGCTATTCATATTATTATAGTTGGTGTAAAAACCATGTCAGACAAAATTAAATTAGTGGAAAACCATTTGCAAGGTTATCAGCAGTAATCACCTGAGTGCAACACGCACGGTTGCCAACAGGTATGTAACAAATCTGTGTGAATGTGGAATGCCTTTGGGTAATATATAAAAAACACAGGTGCAATGCCCCTGGCATCGAGTTACTAATATCAGTAATACATATCTCCAACACTGCATGAGTAATCACTCACATGTCAGCTTTAATTATATTTTGGAAATTCAACCATTTTTCTCCAAACATCAGCTTATGAGTTCTGGAAATGGGCACATTTTTGTCTGGAATACACATTTTTTTATTTATTTCTACATATATTCATACCCCCAAATAAAAACTTTCAATTTACCACACTAGGCTGCACACAGGAGAGCCACTTACTTGTGGATGGAGAGCTACCAGTAGTTCACAAGCCACTCGTTGAGGAAGCCTACCATAGAAAATATCACATTTGAGAGGTAGACAGTACCAAGAATTCATGTAAGGTTGTATAAGTTCTGATGTGCGCAAAAGGGCATATTTACAAGCCCCTATCACCACAGGTTCTGCATTTTTTGTGACCTTCCCTTTGGTGATAATCCCTTGGCCTTATTTACAAGACGTCTTTAAGCCACTTAATGTGGCTTAACACCGCCTTGTAAATAAGGCCCCCTTTCATGCTACACGTAGCGTGAAAGGGGCAAGCAATGTGGTGGGCGTTCCGCCGCAACACCATTGAAATTGACACTGCCCCCTATTTACAAGGGTTGTGTAAATAGGAGGCAGCTCCAAAATTAAGACCAGGGAAAACCTAGTCTTAACATGGGGAAATTAGGAGAAATGCTTTATTTCTCCCTGTTTTTTGCTGTTTCTATGTGTCCTGCCCTGTGCAGCACACATAGAAACAGCAAACGTTCATGATTTTTTCTTTAAGAGGAGGAAGGTATACCTTTCTGCACATAAACAATCATTAAAAAACGATTTGCTACTTCTATGTGTGCTGCACAATGCAGCACACATGGAAGTTGCAAATCGACGTTCTGGATTGTTTATGTGCAGGAAGGGACACCTTCCTGCACATACACAATCATTCCCTCAATGCAGGCACCCTTACACTATGGTGCAAGGGTGCCGACATTGGCAAAAGGCAGCGGAATTTAGCGATAGCGCAGGGAGATATGCGGGAGTGCACCGTCTTATTGTAAATAGGGCACAGCCCTGCGATTCTAAGGTGATGGAACACAGCGTTAGCAATTTTGGAGCTAGCCCGTGCTCCACCATTTTCTTATACATATGCCACAAGGTTCTTCCTTGCTTCACATTAGTCTGTTGCAGAATGCCACGTCCAGTCATTTGCGGAGCTCCCTCACCTTCAGTACTGCTTTGCCGCTACTGCACTTGCAGTGACCTAGAAGACTTTCTTGTGGGTTGCAGGAAGTGTGGAGCTCCGGCAGGAGCATGATCTGGTTTCTTTATTCAATTTCCCAACACTGTGGGGCCGCCTGGCAAGCTGAATTTCCCTCATGTTTAAAGAAGTGTTACCAAAGTGTTTTTTCCACCACAATATTGTTCGACTGCACACAGTTGTGCAATGTCTTGATGAGGACAATTTAATATTGAAGGTATCAAAATGATGCACCTCTATAGGCAATTACAGTAGCTATGTCTGTCTAGAAAAGATTAGATGGTGTTTGAGTCATTGTTCATTAACCATTTTTTTCCAGAGGTCCTTTGCCTGTATGTTCCTATACACATGCGTGTGTCATATTGCTCGTTATTGTAACTGTGTGTTTGCTTTCATACGGAATCTATGTTAAATATTAAAAGAACGCCTTGAGAGAATTGATGTCAGTTTTTTTAATGTACTTAAAATTATATTATTTATGGGGAGGGGACTCATTCATAGATTATTATAAAAAAAATTGTCATCATGTGTTATTTTTTTGGGATGAAAAATTGTTTATACATTTTAGGCGAGGCTACTTACAGGGCTGTCACTGCCAGTATTAAGATAAACAGCATCCTTCACCTCCTCATTGAAGCTCTTAAAAATCTTGCATTTTTGTCAAGGCTTTATCATCATTTTTGGGTCATATTTAATTTTAAAATTGTCTGACAAGCCCATCTTTGTTGGATGATCGCCTGGCTGCCCAGCACCTTGTTCTTGCAAATCCTATATGCAACTCTAACTAAAACCGAAATGCAGCTCTACCCAAAACTGATCTGGGGACAACCAAAAAGTGGTTAGAACTACTTTATAAAAAAATGTCAATAATAAATATTAATAGATGCGCCAAGCATCCTCAACAGGACAGTGTCTATCATGATATTACCACGCTAACCTATATATGTCAACCAATGCCAAAGCAGCAAAGGTTCCCCATAGACCAATCAATACAGTGATATGCTAAGGATCCTCCTAAATCCTCCTAAATACCAGTTGTGAGAAAGTGGATTAATTAGTTGGAGGGCATGTGGGTCCTTACCAAGTAATAATGCCATCATTTCCCACTAGTCCCAGATAGGGCTCAAAAATGTATCGATCACTGACACAATATTGAGGTAAACAATAAAGTTTGACACAAATATTGTGTCAAAAATATTCTTTACCAAAATATTGTGTCCCTTTACTTATAATGGTAAGTACAAAAATATGCTGTATGCTTTCCAACCGCAGTCGGAGGCTTCCTGACTGACTCGGTCAATTTGAGGGCTGACAAACTAATTATGATATCGGCAGTTGAAACGAAAACCGGATGGTTATTCTGCCTTGGTTACACCCGGCTCCAGGGGTCTTCCAGTCCGAACCGCACCGTAATCCCCTATGGAAGGCGTTTCTGCCACCGGGATTATGATGTCAGTTTCATGCTACCTTTCCGTGCTGGCCTTTCCGACACAGAAAGGCTGTCAGAAAGCAAATTTGGCAGCCCCTAGCAGAGCGTACTTGCCTCCACGGTATACGGTTGGTGATCGGTGTGTAAAATGTAGGAAGCCTGACCCTGTACTTACGTCCGGTTAAGGGCCGTGACACAAGCTCCCATGAAGAACAGTGGAAAGCCGTCATGTTCGGGCTGGACTGTTCCTATGAGGCACAGGGTCAGACTGATTTGCATATGGCCATGTCTGAACTGGGGTGGCAGAGTGGGCTAAATAACAGTGATGGATTAAACCAAGATCTGTTGACTGGGTGTGAGTGTTTGATTGGTTCAGATGCTCCGTCCATCACCACCCCC
Source organism: Lissotriton vulgaris (assembly GCF_964263255.1). NCBI lineage: Eukaryota > Metazoa > Chordata > Amphibia > Caudata > Salamandridae > Lissotriton > Lissotriton vulgaris. The sequence goes on from NC_141694.1 coordinate 1,212,475,800, forward strand.
TTTTGTACCGCTTTGTTCGCCATAAGTTGGCAGGGTATGCTCATACGTGAGTCCCTTGCTCACTTTGCCACTGGATTCTAGCTAGCCCGGCTGATGATGGCTGATTAACCAGTAAATGGTCCCAAGATGCTTGTTTCTGGTCCATGGAAGACAGGGCTTGGCCGTTCAGGCTGGACTGTTCCCATGAGGCACAGGATCAGACTGATTTACATATGGCCATGTCTGAACAGTAGTGGCGGAGTGAGCTAAAGAATGATGATGGATTAAACCCAGATCAGTTGACTGGGGGTGAGTGCTTGCAATGTTCAACACTCCATCCATCATCCCCTTTGGTTTTGCTTTGTTCTCCCTAATTTGGCAGGGCATGCCCAGTCGTGGGTCCCTTGCTCACTTTGCCACTGGATTCCAGCTAGCCTGTCTGATGATGGCTGATTAACCAGAAACCGGTCCCAGGATGCTTGTTTCCGGTCCAGGGAAGACATGGCTTGGCAGTACGGGCTGGACTGTACCCATGAGACACAGGGGCAGACTGATTTGCATATGGCCTTGTCTGAACTGGGGTGGCGGAGTGAGCTAAAGAATGATGAAGGATTAAACCCAGATCAGTTGACTGGGGGTGATTGCTTGCAATGTTCAACACTCCATCCATCATCCCCTTTGATTTTGCTTTGTTCTCCCTAATTTGGCTGGGTATGCCCAGTCGTGGGTCCCTTGCTCACTTTGCCACTGGATTCCAGCTAGCCTGGCTGATGACGGCTGATTAGCCAGAAACCAGTCCCAGGAGGCTTGTTTCCGGTCCAGGGAAGACATGGCTTGGCAGTTCGGGCTGGACTGTTCCCATGAGGGACAGGGTCATACTGATTTGCATATGGCCATGCCTGAACTGGGGTGGTGGAGTGAGCTAAAGAATGATGATGGATTAAACCCAGATAAGTTGACTGGGGGTGAGTGCTTGCAATGTTCAGCACTCCGTCAATCATCCCCTTTGGTAACATTTGCTTTTGACAGGGTAGGATTTTTTTTATTAATTTAGTTCATAGCCAAACCCACATTGCCATCCTCTCAGATGTAAAAGCTTCTCCCTACACCTAAGTCTTTTGACCATTGTCTTGAGCAATACAAATTTCACTCCAGGTGAGCAATTAACAATCAAATAACATTGAACACTAGGAGAAAGGCCCATTTGGCTTAGGCAGGAAAATGACAACTTTCTAAAAGTGGGAATTTAAAAATAGTAGTTTAAAATCTGACTTGACTATTAGATTGGATTTTAACTGACTATTATCTTGAGTCCTCTATTCCCAAAAGGAAGTAGCATTATAAGGTGCTATAATGTAACCCATTTTTTTAAAATGGAATACCAATTCTTACGACCTTGAAAAACAACTTTGAAGATTTTTCAACAGGAGGACACGTAAAAGTTAAGCACACATGTCCTACTTATTACATACCATGCACCCTGCACTGTGGGCATTTACGGCCTATATTAGTGATGACGTAAAGGTATTAAAAAGAAAGGTTTAGGCTAGTATAAGTTTGCCAGTTCGAATTTGCTTTTTAAAAGCTGCACACTTTAGGCTGCAGGCCTAAAGACATGCTTTCCATTCTCACTTTAGAGGTGGCACAATATGCACTGCAGTCCAATATTGACATTTAATTTACAGGCCCTTGGTACCCTGGGTTCCATACATTAGAGACTTGTAGGTAAGTTACATGTGACAATTAGGGTTGCTAGCCATTTTGACCAGTTTTTATGGTTAAGCGCACATGCAATGAAGCCTCGTGGGTACAGAGTCTAAAAACCAAGAGCCTCAGTGATAAAATACAGGCAATCATTCAAAAAGAGGAATTTTTTTACACAATTCAAGGCAAGCCTGTGCTAAATGCATTCCCATAGGCCAGTTGATGTCATGATGTGCCCCTAACATCTGCCATTATTACAGTAATGGCATTATGAACCCCAGATTTCCCCCAGCGATCAGGTAATGTTATGTTGCCCCACATGAAGCTCTCACGTCCAGTTAATGCAATTATAGGAGTGTAGAGTCCACTTGTAGTCAACCAGTGCTATGATGTGCCATAGGAATTGCTCCAAAAGCCAGGCAATGCTGTGATGTACACCAGAGTTTCACTGTAAGCCAGTCAAAGCCAGTAAAAGAGATGTTGGGCCCTTGACAGCCCCACAAACTAGATGATGGTCAATGTGTCACAGATACATCTCTATTTGCAAGCCTCTCACTTGATATACCCAAAAGACCTCTTAATAGGCCTGTAACTTCCATGATGTACTTCAGATGTCTCCCATATAAGACATTCAGGGGTATATTTACAAGAACTGCAGGTAACTAGAGTTAGCGTTAGTTAGCTGCAGTTTTCTTAACCCGACCGATCACTGAAAACTATCGCCCTGTTAGCGATATATTTACAATACATCACTACATGGCGATAGAATCATCCAGCTGCAGTGAAAACTGGCGCAAACAATAGTGTCAAGGTGATAACAATTATGACATTAGCGAGAGAAAAGTGACGACAGGCCAATTAGCGGGAAAAAAACTCCTGTTAGTCAGCCCAATGTCACTTTTTTACTTCTATAGGCCAATAAGTCCACCTCCAATGAAAAATAAAATAAAAACATTTGAATGCAGAATGGAGCAGCCAGGGCCAAGTGCAGCACAGATTAATAACCTCCACAAACACAGCCAGGATGACCAGCCAGAGTTCCAAGGGAAGAGGAAATGCAGATTCAGAGCTAAGTTTATGAAAAGAGGCGCATCACTCGGAAAACCCAGTGTTGCATCACTTTTCATAGCGCCCTCCTTGCAATACTATGGCAGCCAAAACCTTGAAAGTGCAGACAGTCCCCGGAGCCCGGAGGCCTTGCTGGGCCTGTGTCTGTGACCCAGAGTGGGAGGCTGAGGTGCTGTGAAGTTGCTGGGCCATGGGGGTAGACATAAACACGTTGCTGATCCCCCTTACCTGGTGGTGAAGTCCAGCAGGTCCCATGGAGACCACCTGCACCCCTTGGAGCTGTGAATGGTAGAGGTGCTCATGCGCACCAAAGTAGGGAGGTCTGCATTGTAAACCATGCCCCACCATTACACCGGGTGCACAGAGGTGATTATCAATGGTGGGCAGCACTTCTCTGCATCACAGGCCAGGGGTTGTTGTGCTGGCCGGATGCTGTGGAGGGTTTGGCCCCTGAGCTGCGCGACTTTGTGTGGCGGCAGCGCTGCAACTTCACACTTAAGGGGGGCCTGTTGTATCACCTTCATCAGCAGGTTCCACAGGGGCCTTGGCGGCAACTGCTATAACCAGGCTTGTGAAATCCAACCTGGCTGAGGCTCCTGCTGGCTGAGGCACAGATTTAGAGAGAGTGCAGTGCATTGAGTCCCAGTGTCAATGTTCAGGTGAGGAGAAGGTGAGACACGTAGCGGAGGAGTCCCGGGGGTGGAGTCTGGCCCAGGCCTAGCGCCGGTGCGTGACACACACCGTGCCCAGAGCAATCCCTGTACTGCAGCTGCCCTACATAACAGAGGGCATCGCAAAAGACTGGTGGGTGACTCCACTATCTGGCTGAAATCGCTGAGATCGGCCATTGGTGGCAGTGGGTGCCAGAGGTACGAGGGCCGGTTGGGGCTCAGGCTCTTGGGTATCCAGCTTGATCTGCTGTTACTCACTGGGGAACACGGCATCCGATCACCACTGTTAGATCAGAACAGGCAACCTGGTGGTACTGCCTTTCCTTATCCCCTGTTAGTTTGCTTTTGGGTGTACAGGGGACTATGCCTTAGTGGACTTCCTCTTCCCACAGCACTGTGCAGTCTGGTTACTGTTGCTGTTCCCATCTACTGCTGCTTGTTCTTCTGACCTCCACCCACAGGGTCCTGCCTGCGCCTCATCCCTGGTGATCCATTGGTAAAGCGTCACTGCTCTGCAGCTTGACTACCCTGCCACTCCTCTTTTCTGCAGTTTCTGTCCATCTTTCTGCTCTTCTCTGCTGCTTTTCTATCTTATTATTTTTTTTATCTTTGCTTTGTTTGGCTTTGTTTTTTATCTGTTTCCTTTTTCAGTTACTTTTCCTTGTCTTCTCACTCGTTGCAGCTGTGATCTGCAGTGCCTACTCTCCTCCAGTGTGTTTTGCACATTTCGCACATTCCAGCTGTCCAGCCCCTGCAACACTACCTAATGGCAGATGCTGTGCGGCCATGTGCAGCGGGCATGCCACAGGTGTGCTGAAGGCAAGCCAAAGGCAAGCCAGTCTGTGTCCTTCCGCTCCTGTACTACGCACAGCACCAGGAAACCTACCTCTCGGACACTCCACCCCTACGACGCCAGCATCCTACACCCCCTAAACCCTGGACGCCACGCCGCCTGCTATCTAGCATCACAGAGGAATACCCTTGCACCCTGCACACACCTACTGCCACATCAGCACACCAGCGCCTATTACCGCCCAGCCAACCAACATCGCACTCGACTGGCTCAATTGCATTCTCCTCAACATGCAGTCCCACCACAAATACTCCACAGAAATCTGGGACCTCCTCGACACCACCTCTTCAGACATCGCCTTCTTCTCGGAACTCTGGACCAACCTCTGCTCTGGACCGGACATCGCCATCAACATCACCATCCCCGATGGCTACAAAATCACCCGCAAGGGCCGACCTGACCGTTCAGAAGGAGGCATTGCCACTGTCTACAAAAGCACACTCCGACTTACCACGCACTCTAATGACCCAACGGCGACCATGGAACACCTCCACTTCTAGATTTGGACCAACCCCAACACTCCCTCTTCACTGCACCATTGTCTAAAGGCCCCCCGCCCATAAACGCCCATTCACCGATGGCATCGTAGACCTCATTGCACCCCAAGGTCTCCAATCCACCAAATACATCCTATTCAGTTCCACCTGGACAACCCCAGTGACCAGAACACCATCCCTCTCCTGGGGAACTTTGCCAACATCGGACTCAAGCAGCTAGTCTCTGCAGCAAGGAACTTCAACTACAGCCACACCACCAAACTCTCCTGGACAGACCCTCATTGTATACATCACACCTACCATACACCACAGCCATCAGTGCCCCCATTGCAGCTGGATCAAAGCCACCGAAGAACTTTGCGTCAACTCCCTCAGCGCCACCACTCTGCTAACGCATACAGATGCCAACACCGCAGCGTACATCCTCCACTGATGGACCTTTAACTGCACAGACATCTTGGCACCCCTCAAGAAAAGTCCAGGCAAACAACATTCCAAGAAGACCAACTGGTTCACTCCCACCCTCCACTAGTCCGAATGTACCTGCAGACGTCTTGAGAAGGAGCCGCAACAATAGCGCTGAAACTCATACATCCTTCAAATCCGCCATCAACGCACACCATACAGAGAAAGAGGAAATACCCTGGATTGATAGGTTAAGAGCAGGTAGGTGTCCCTTCCTGCACAACATTAATCAACTCTGCAACACTGTGGCGCAAGGGTGCCTGCATTGGCGCATGGCAGCCATTGTGCATCAATGTAGGGGAAAAAATACAGGGGGGGCTTATTCATGAACCCCTTCCGACAGTTTAAAGCTGCTGGTGCGTCATTTTGTTGACATACTTGCAGAGTTCATTTTGCACCATGTTGCGCCGTATTGACAAAGTGACGCATCTAGGCATATGTGTGACCTTGTAAAGCCTTGTGCCACATTTTACCTGCACCATGTATGATGTATGCAGGGTGGGTGTTCCTATGCAGCAAAGCCTCGTAGGAGTGGTGCAATGAAATCTATTACATTTCACTACGACTTTGACGGAGTACAATATGAATAGGCCTGCCCCATGCATTGCTGGGTTTGCGTTATGCTCGCAACATAACTGCAGCAATGTGTGACTTTAGCGCTGACAGATATGTCAGGATTCCAGACGTTTCTGTCATTTTTTGCGACATGGAGTACCGTACAGTAAATACGGCGCATCCATGGTGTTGCAAGGAGGGCACAGTGAAAAGTATTGCAACGCTGTTTTATCAAAGCGATGCAACAAACACTTTTCATAAATGAGATCCAGTGGAGAAGTGTGGCTCACTGGTTAGAGCAGGCAGACCCTGAAGCAGAGGTCAGACCCGGGACCAGGGTTCAATTCCCGACGCGATTCCTGAGCTCAAATGTCCACGGACTCGATAATTCTCGCTTTGGTGCCTGACCTAATCATGAGTTCACACTCTGCAACTCTGGGCATTAAGCTTGCTTAATCTCCACAACAGCCCCCCGCGGCGGGATGCATGGCTTTCACCTTGGGGATGCCCTGTAGGGGCTATCTCACAGGGAAAAGCCAGAACGGGTTAGTAAGGCAAGCGCTTAGACCCCCCTGGGTGATAAGCGCTATATAAATCCAATATACAATACAATACAATAATGTGCCCATCTTATTGATAGAGCGCATTCCTGACCTTTTGTTTTGGTGCAGGGCAGTGCAGCAATGTTCTTTGCAGCGCTGCCAAGCACCCAAACATCTTATATGTGAGCCCAAGTGTTTGCAGCAATTTTAAGACCATTTTTATGAATTGGACTTGAAAGTAGTTTTTCGGTTTTACACCATGCAAGGAATTCATTGTAAATATCGCGAAGTGTGGTAAGTGGCAGTTTATTCACGCCTAACTTGCATCTCACTTTCGTTAAGTCCCACTAACAGAAGTGGTGACATTGAAAATTCACGTTTATGCTAGAAAAGTGCTGCTGACTGCAGTTAACGGCAACTTGTAAATAAGACGATAAAAAAACCAGGAGTAATGTCAAAAAATGGACGTTATGGCGGCGTTAAGTCCTCATAAATATTCCCCTCAGTGTGATGATGTGCCCCAGGCTTCCCCCCATAGTCCAACCAATAAAATGATGTGAATCAAGTACACACTTCATGCGTCATAATCTGTCTCACATATCTTCCCTTAAGCTGGTCAATGCCATGATGTGCCTCAGGTGTGATAGTAACCAAAGAAAACCAGGGCCCAGGTGTGCCCCATAGGCCAGCCATTGGCAACATATTCTTATGTATCCACTTGCTATATGTGCATTCATCCACAAACCGCCCTCTTCACTGTTATAAAGCACTGTATTAAAGTCACTGCTACAACAACACACATTGTCGGCTGTGGGTTACAGCATCTACTCAGCTCCTCCTATTTTGAAATGGGTAGCAGAGATCACGTGGGGGTGGCAGGAAGAGGGAATTTTGTATTTTGTTTTGTCCTTTACTTTGAAAACTCTTTAAAATCTTTCTTGCACATCGTAAACAGATTTTAAAGTCAGACAAGGCTAGTTGCATTAACATTTGGGCCCGGGGATATACATTTCTTCATGATCACATATGCATGCTCAATATAACTAAGGAGATGAAAAATGTAAAGAAGGAGGAGCATGCTCTGAATCCGAAACAGAATTTTAAACTGGAACCTTAACATAAAAAGAGGCACTGTTTTTATTCCCTGTGCTCCAATAATTCTTTCCCTTAGCGCACAGAAAATCTTCCAATGAACTGTTTCTAGTCAGTTTATGTACTATTTATAAGCTCTTGAGATAATGAGCGTGAATCAGAATGGAGTAGTTTAATCCAGTGGTGAGTTTAGCATTACACATAATGTTGGCAATTACATATAAATGTTTTCTGCTAAGTTTAGAGCAACATTAAACAACCCTGAAGTGCTAGGAGATAAGCTGATAGCAGTTAAGAAGCCGGAACTATAAAAGGGCATATCTGTAATTTGCAAGCTACCAATTTTCAGGGATCTACTCCAGGACCATTCAGCGGATGATGTGGCTAAATCCCACGAAAATATTGTAAGTAGAGATTATGAGTGTAAGAAGCTTTCTTTCTCTTTCACAAACCAAACAGACAGGCCTGCAGCTTGCAAGATAAACTCATGATGAGCATCTGGAAACTCTTTTTAACAAGATGCTCGTGCCCAAAAATAGCTCTGCCTAGGCGGTGGGCTTTACAATCTCATGAAAACAACAGGAAATGTTATATTACTTGGATAGAGATACATAAATCAATGTATTTGCTAACATTTTAGTACATTCATTTAGAATCGATTGTGAAAATGCCAAGAAATTTGCTTATCCTTATTTGCTAAAGAGGGAATTCAGTTTAAAGTAGAAAATGATTATTCTCCAAGCAATTTTTTTAAAAATAAGGTGTATTTGTATCTGAGTGAGAAAGGAAGGTAGTTTAATTTATTTCCAGTTTGCCTCAGACTGAAGCTTAGGCGTGGGAGGCTTTTATGTCGATGGGAGGGTGCAGGACAGGACACAGGCTACATCTACTTTTCATTGCCACATTCTAAAACAGAAATAGTGGCATTGGTCCACCTATGGTTGATGCATGTGCGTTGGCATCATACACACCTTGCACTACACATCATTATCAATGCTGGTCTCTTAGCATGTGAAACAAGTTTGGTGATGCCTTTGGTCTTCTTTAAGTGGTGAGCAGGGCACACGATAAATGGTAGGCATGATGAGGAAGAATGAGGATGAGGAAGAAGGCAAAATGAGACAGAAAAAGAGAGATAGATTGAGACTAGGAGCAGTGGAGAACAAATATAGAGGCTCATTACGATGTCAGTCGGAAAGGCTCTGTACAGCATTCAGATTTTCCCAACCCGCGCCGGAACCCATGTTTCCGACTGAACTGGGGTGGCGGAGTGGGCTAAAGAACGGTGATGGATCAAACCCAGATCTTTTGACTGGGTGTGAGTGTTTGATTGGTTCAGATGCTCCGTCCATCACCACCCCCTTTTGTACCGCAACTGACTCAGAAACATTTCCGACCGACCGATTACGATAGAAGGTAACTGTTCAGTCTTTCGGTATTAGTTCCAACTGGCATTTAGAGACTACGAGTCAGTCAGAGCCGAATCGTACAGCTCTATAAACCATGTTTCCAACCAAAGTATGATGATGTCAGATTCTGACAGGCTTTGGGAATCGTTCAGTCCGATAAAAAACGGCTGTTGGAAACTGACTTTAGAGGCCCTTAGCAGGCCTCTTGCATCTGGGTGGACAAAAATATTTACAACAAGGGGTGGTGAGGGACAGAGTCTCTGAATTAAGCAGAAAGCTCTCACCCAGTCAAGAGATCAGGGCTAGATCCAACACCGTTTTTTAGCTCACTGCACCATCCCAGTTTCAGAATCTGGCTGTATGCAAATTAGTCTGTTCCTGTCCCAGTGCATGATGGGAACAGGGCAAACCAAACTACAAAAGCCAATTCTTACACTGGGAAGGAAACAAGCTCCCGGGGACCGGTTTCTGGCATTACAGCCGTCTTCGGCCCGGTTTGCTTGAATCCTGATGGTGCAATGAGCAAGGGTCTCACATCTGAGAATACCCTTCCACGCTTAGGGTGGACAAAAATATTTACAACAAGGGGTGGTGAGGGACGGAGTCTCTGAATTAAGCAGAAAGCTCTCACCCAGTCAAGAGATCAGGGCTAGATCCAACACCGTTTTTTAGCTCACTGCACCATCCCAGTTTCAGAACCTGGCTGTATGCAAATTAGTCTGTTCCTGTCCCAGTGCATGATGGGAACAGGGCAAACCAAACTACAAAAGCCAATTCTTACACTGAGAAGGAAACAAGCTCCCGGGGACCGGTTTCTGGCATTACAGCCGTCTTCGGCCCGGTTTGCTTGAATCCTGATGGTGCAATGAGCAAGGGTCTCACATCTGAGAATACCCTTCCACGCTTAGGGTGGACAAAAATATTTACAACAAGGGGTGGTGAGGGACAGAGTCTCTGAATTAAGCAGAAAGCTCTCACCCAGTCAAGAGATCAGGGCTAGATCCAACACCGTTTTTTAGCTCACTGCACCATCCCAGTTTCAGAACCTGGCTGTATGCAAATTAGTCTGTTCCTGTCCCAGTGCATGATGGGAACAGGGCAAACCAAACTACAAAAGCCAATTCTTACACTGGGAAGGAAACAAGCTCCCGGGGACCGGTTTCTGGCATTACAGCCGTCTTCGGCCCGGTTTGCTTGAATCCTGATGGTGCAATGAGCAAGGGTCTCACATCTGAGAATACCCTTCCACGCTTAGGGTGGACAAAAATATTTACAACAAGGGGTGGTGAGGGACAGAGTCTCTGAATTAAGCAGAAAGCTCTCACCCAGTCAAGAGATCAGGGCTAAATCCAACACCGTTTTTTAGCTCACTGCACCATCCCAGTTTCAGAACCTGGCTGTATGCAAATTAGTCTGTTCCTGTCCCAGTGCATGATGGGAACAGGGAAAACCAAACTACAAAAGCCAATTCTTACACTGGGAAGGAAACAAGCTCCCGGGGACCGGTTTCTGGCATTACAGCCGTCTTCGGCCCGGTTTGCTTGAATCCTGATGGTGCAATGAGCAAGGGTCTCACATCTGAGAATACCCTTCCACGCTTAGGGTGGACAAAAATATTTACAACAAGGGGTGGTGAGGGACAGAGTCTCTGAATTAAGCAGAAAGCTCTCACCCAGTCAAGAGATCAGGGCTAGATCCAACACTGTTTTTTAGCTCACTGCACCATCCCAGTTTCAGAACCTGGCTGTATGCAAATTAGTCTGTTCCTGTCCCAGTGCATGATGGGAACAGGGCAAACCAAACTACAAAAGCCAATTCTTACACTGGGAAGGAAACAAGCTCCCGGGGACCGGTTTCTGGCATTACAGCCGTCTTCGGCCCGGTTTGCTTGAATCCTGATGGTGCAATGAGCAAGGGTCTCACATCTGAGAATACCCTTCCACGCTTAGGGTGGACAAAAATATTTACAACAAGGGGTGGTGAGGGACAGAGTCTCTGAATTAAGCAGAAAGCTCTCACCCAGTCAAGAGATCAGGGCTAGATCCAACACCGTTTTTTAGCTCACTGCACCATCCCAGTTTCAGAACCTGGCTGTATGCAAATTAGTCTGTTCCTGTCCCAGTGCATGATGGGAACAGGGCAAACCAAACTACAAAAGCCAATTCTTACACTGGGAAGGAAACAAGCTCCCGGGGACCGGTTTCTGGCATTACAGCCGTCTTCGGCCCGGTTTGCTTGAATCCTGATGGTGCAATGAGCAAGGGTCTCACATCTGAGAATACCCTTCCACGCTTAGGGTGGACAAAAATATTTACAACAAGGGGTGGTGAGGGACAGAGTCTCTGAATTAAGCAGAAAGCTCTCACCCAGTCAAGAGATCAGGGCTAGATCCAACACTGTTTTTTAGCTCACTGCACCATCCCAGTTTCAGAACCTGGCTGTATGCAAATTAGTCTGTTCCTGTCCCAGTGCATGATGGGAACAGGGCAAACCAAACTACAAAAGCCAATTCTTACACTGGGAAGGAAACAAGCTCCCGGGGACCGGTTTCTGGCATTACAGCCGTCTTCGGCCCGGTTTGCTTGAATCCTGATGGTGCAATGAGCAAGGGTCTCACATCTGAGAATACCCTTCCACGCTTAGGGTGGACAAAAATATTTACAACAAGGGGTGGTGAGGGACAGAGTCTCTGAATTAAGCAGAAAGCTCTCACCCAGTCAAGAGATCAGGGCTAGATCCAACACCGTTTTTTAGCTCACTGCACCATCCCAGTTTCAGAACCTGGCTGTATGCAAATTAGTCTGTTCCTGTCCCAGTGCATGATGGGAACAGGGCAAACCAAACTACAAAAGCCAATTCTTACACTGGGAAGGAAACAAGCTCCCGGGGACCGGTTTCTGGCATTACAGCCGTCTTCGGCCCGGTTTGCTTGAATCCTGATGGTGCAATGAGCAAGGGTCTCACATCTGAGAATACCCTTCCACGCTTAGGGTGGACAAAAATATTTACAACAAGGGGTGGTGAGGGACAGAGTCTCTGAATTAAGCAGAAAGCTCTCACCCAGTCAAGAGATCAGGGCTAGATCCAACACCGTTTTTTAGCTCACTGCACTATCCCAGTTTCAGAACCTGGCTGTATGCAAATTAGTCTGTTCCTGTCCCAGTGCATGATGGGAACAGGGCAAACCAAACTACAAAAGCCAATTCTTACACTGGGAAGGAAACAAGCTCCCGGGGACCCCCTTTTCTGAATCGCCCTTGCATCTGGGGACAGGGTGCAAGTTTTTTTTTCATAACAACCCCTTTTTTCAATGGGGGCCAGTTTTGTCAGTCTGAACAAAGGCTCCCATTGAAGTCAATGGGAGTCCCACTGAACAGTGTTCGGAAACATCGTAATCAGTTGGTCGGACTCTACGAGCCTGAGTCGGTTGGAACAGATTTCGACAAGGAGTCGGTCAGAATGCTTTCCGACCGACATCGTAATGAGGCCCATAGTATGTCACAACCCTTTTCAGAGGGCCACAGGCATGCAGGGGCTACTGTGCCAAACCGTGGGTGTTAAGGCCTTTTACTCCTAATCTCCTGGTTCCTGACTTACTTTAGATCCTGAATAATTGGTCCAAGTACCCTTTCTGCACTTGACTCTCAGGTTTGCATGGTCTGAGCAGTCCAGGAGGAGGAAGGGGGCATGTGGATACAGATTAGTGAACAAAGGCTCAGTGGTGGCTGGCACAGGTAAAAGCAGTGGGTGAGGCGGATGCGGGGTGGGGTTCTAGGAATTTGACAAATAATCACAGAGTTGGTGATGCAGCAAGTGCAAGGTAAGTGGTGTTATTAATATGTTATTTTATTTTACTCATCTTGTTGACTTCTCTGACCTCAACTGCCCCACCGCCCCACCACCTCACCTCTCTTACCTGTACTGAGTGCCACTATTTATTTATTTATTTATTTTTTAAATTTCGAAAGCGCGCAAATACCTTTCGGTGTCTCGGCGCTGGAGTTTGCAGATTGCAGGGGTTCCACTGACGTCTTACTGGTTAAAGAGCCAGGTCTTGAGGTGTTAGCGAAATGAGAGTAGTGATGATTGATTTTTGACAGAGGAGGGGATCTGATTCCATAATTTTGATGCTGCCACTACAAAACGTCTATCTCCCCAAGATACTTTTTTTGTGCATGGGATTTGGAGCTGTTGGGCCGAAGAAGAGCGTAGTGTTCGGCTGGGTTTGTACAGTTTGAATGCTCTTTTGAAGAAATCAGGTCCATTATTGTTTAAGGCCTTGTGAATGATACACATGGCCTTAAACTTTATCCGGCTTCTTATTGGTAACCAGTGGAGCTCACGAATTGTGGGAGAGATAGAAGCGTGCTTAGGTATACCCATGAGAATTCTTGCAGCAGCGTTCTGGACAAGCTGTAATTTGCTCAGAACTTGCTCTTGAGCGTTAAGCAATAGACCATTGCAATAATCCACCCTAGATAACACCAGGGAGGACATTAAGGTTTTGCCTGCGGTTGGGGGAAGAAAAGGGAGCAGTTTCTTCACCATTCTCAGGGTAAAGAAGGAGGCTGACACCACCGCGTTGGCATGGCTTAAAAACGTAAGCTTATTATCAAAAAGCACGCCCAAGTTTTTCACCTTGGTTACAGGTGATGGGGGAGCTCCCAATTCCGAGGGCCACCAGACCGGAGACCAAGACGGAGTCACTACACGGGCTCACGACTCAAAATGCAGCAGCAATAAACTGTTGTCCAGCCAAAAACTCACTTTTATAACAAATTAGAAGAATTTTATTTCTACTATTTGCCACATAAAGAAACACAATGACATACATGATTACACAGTCCTCCCCTGGGGTTGGGGCTCTAGTGTCTCCCTGGTGGTTCCCTGTTTCACTCACTCATTGGGTTAGCGATTGTTGGTATTCCCCATTCACCAGTGGTAACATCCAGGGTATGCACCACCAGTAGTCCAAGTCTCAAGAGTACACTATGACTCTGATTTAAAGTCATTAGTGTTCCAGCTCACACACACTTGAATTAGCAGAAAATTCCCCTGGTGCCCTCAGGTCTGAAACCAGTTTTACCCCCTCTGGCAGAAGTGAAGTGTTTGTAGTCTTGGAGTGCGCCCCGTCACTGGGCACTTGCGTGGGCTCCAGTCCAAGTCAGGTGAGTTGGCCGCACCCAGACTAATCGGCTGTGGTCAGCAGGTGCAGGCTATCTCCCTTGCAGTCATGCTCATGCAGTGATATGAGGTCTCCTGCAGCTTCTACTGCAAGGTAAGTGTTCACATGCTTCTGAAGGGCGGATGGCTACGGCGATCCTATTCTTGATACCATGTTGGTGACGGAGCTCCCACGACGTCCTGACTGATCCAACTGGTCCCACCAGTCACAGTCCTGGTTACTTCTAGAGACCTATGGGTCACCACCGCTCATTGTCCACAGGCTCCGACCGGTCAACAAGGCAAAGTTATCCACAGCAGTCCCTTCTGGGATATGTGGCCACCGCAGCGCTGATGCACAAGGCTTTAGCCCTTACCACATGGCAGTCTTTCACCATGGTGTTCCCTCCTGGCACACAGAACACTGCACCACAACTGTACAAGACTTCAGACTTTACCACACAGTAGATTTTACCACAGCTATTATCATGGCAGCCCCCCTGGCATACAGCGGTCATCAATTCAGTTCACCACATGAGCAATGACCTGTTCGGTGCAACTGCTGTTTCCTCACACCTCACGCAGGGAGTCCAATCGACAGGGATCTACACTGGACCTTGCTCCACCAAACGCTTTATTCTTGCTTTTAGGGCATACAGGTCTTGGCAAGCAGCCAGGTCCTGATGCTCTGGTCAGGTGGTCTTGGATTCCCTGGCTGATTTCCTCTCACCCAGCAGGAAAACTAGCAGCCTTGTGCCCCAATCCTAGTCACAGGCAGAAGTCTTGCAGAGCTTCCCTTCCTTACACTACCCATCTGTCTGCTTGATAGATGACAATCTTTGGAGTATCAACGTCCACTTCTACTTGTCCATTTTCAGACACCAAATGAGTTTTAAGGTCTGAGTTTTTGAATTTTTATGTTGGGGTTCATTTTCTTTTGAAGTGCATACTACTCTGCTCCCTCTTCCTCTTGAAAAGCAGTCTTTCACAGCAACGATTTTCCGGAGCTGATAGTCCTTCAAGACAGGCCTTGGAAGTGACTAGAGTTCACATATGGATGTCAGGCACAGTGATGTGTGCATCAAAAGGTTGTACCACTCCTGGGTACACATTCCCCCATTACATACACTCATCTCAACTGCACAGCTTTTCTCATGTATTGTACCACTCCCAAGTACACATACACCCAGTACATGCATATCCTGCATGCTATGCTCAGCAGTACGTACTCCAGGTATTGTACAACTCATAGGCACATGCACCTCCAGCACATACATGCACCAAGCATGTACGTCTCAGTACTGTGTTATCCCTGGATGGCATCCTGCCCAGGCACACATACACCCAGCATAGATACAACACTTCTGTGCTGCACAGTACTTCACACCTTTCTGATTCTGTCAAGGGTGAGTTAGGCACACAGTAGAACTTTAAAAGGTTAGTGAGACTGTCTACCTCATTCCAGTGACACAAGATAAAAAAGGAATTGGTCACTCCTACTGATCACTACACAGTGTGCTGCCACTGCCGCTCTCGTGCTGCTTAACTCTTGGTGAAGGCAGTAGCCTTCCACCATTACGAGGGTAGTTCTCTAGGCACCCCTTCTGGTACAATAAGACTGCAATCTGTAAGGAATCTCTATGTCATGGCTTACATGCAGGATACATGTTTGCCTATGACAACTAAAATCAGCATGAGGGATCCAAACATCAGTACAGATTGGTACTCAGGGCAGGGGTTCACGTCCATTACCATGCACAGCAGTCCCAACATAATGTCATACATAAGCAAAGGAAGTGGATAGCTTTCATGTTTCTTTCAGCTTTTGGGCCATGGGCATTAGGTCAGCCTTTGTTGTAAATATAATTGTTAAATAAAGCTTCCTTTGTAAGGTGTTATTGTGAAGAACCATAAAAAAATTCAGTTTGTTATTGCTGTGATGTAACAAAAATGGATACTCACATGAATGACTTTATCAAGGCAAGCATTTTTTTCACTTTGGTGAAGCTGCATCACCTAGGTTTCAAGAAACCGAATGCAGTGGTGGAAAGGTAATTGGAAGTTTCACTCGACCTACTTCTGACCCTTCTTTGACTCCTCAGACCCAAAGAAGGCAGAAGAACACAGGTGGCGTCGTACCTAACCCTTCTACCTACTGTCATGTCAGCAAGGGTCCAGGGCCGGACTGGCCGTGGAGGGCACCTGGCGTGTTCCCAGTCAGTCGGAAGGCTGGGGACGGTTTTGGACTGGTGGGGGCTGTTTTTGGACCAGGTGGCCTGTTTTGCAGCAGTGCTGTACTACCGGGCCCCTGTACCAAAAGAAAGCAGTGCAGCAGTGTTTTCCAACAACCCACACCCCACCCATCCCCCCACAGCTATAGCGTGAGTTGCAAAGGATATGTGTTCTGATGGATCTAGTGTTGGAGCTTGCAAATGAAATAAAACCAATAGTAAATCCGGAAATGGTAGTGATATCTGTTAAATAATTAAAGATCGTGGAGGCCAGATCAATGCCAAGTTGCTATTGGTTCACAGCCCTGGTTCACCCCTATGTTGACCCCTTGCCTGGGAGCCTGCCAGCACTTCCTTTCCTTCATTCACTCATTCATAGAGAGTGAAATGGGCTGGTTCCACCCTCTACATTTGGGGGCCATCTTGGAGAGGGCAAATTGACATTATCTTCCAGATCCATGTGCTACTGATAAACCATTACCATCGGTCAATAGATCAAGTGCAGCAACAGCGCAGGCAGCTGCAACGTGTCTTCCTATCCACTTAAAGGACACTTTGAGTGCCCTGGCGGCCCCTCCCTCATTTACAGCTATGCAGCAAGTAGTGCCAGCTGCACCGTTTAGGCCACTCTATCAGTAGGGACAGTCCGGATTGAGTTTACAGTGAGGTGCACGACTTCGCCCCATTCCCTCACAGCTGCGCAGCACTTAGTGCCAGCTAACATTCTGGATACAGGGCTTCAGGCCCTATTACGATTTTTGTGGTGCTAGGAAATGTTTTTCAGGTAGTATGAAATATTTTTCAAGTAGTATGATTTACGCACCCTGTTCTGAGTACCTCTAAAGGTGGTTACATGATGATGAGGTTGTCTTGCATATTTTGGTTATGTTTGAGATTTTGTTCCAACCTGTGCTTTATGCCCCTCATGTTAGTGATTCTCAGGAGATTAGGGTCCAATATTAGTCTGTTGAGATTATGGGCGTACGAGGCGGTTGGTGCCGAATGTGGTTTTTGCTAAAGGCTGATGCTAAGTACAGTGATCACCAGTGGATACTGGGTGTTCGTTTAGGATCTGTTTTACTTTTACTAAATTTGCTTTGTGATTATTCTGACAGTGGTCCAGTTGGCCCTGTCATATGTAAACAATTCCCTTTGTAAATATCATCTAGTACCAGGTGGCATCATGTATACCTAGATGAAGGGCCCAACAAATACCAGCGGAATCACAGAGACTTCCAAGCCCCCCATCTTCTTCTGCTAACGATCTGTACCTAATCACCTCACCTACCGGACGACACATTAGTTCAGTTATCTTCACCAAACGTCTGGAATATGTGCCCCCTTTATGTCCTTTTACTTCTCCTCACCACTGCTTTTCTAGTAACACCCCTCTCTTATCCCCCCCACCCTCCTCCTCCTCATTGTCCCAATATGGCCACCACTCGAGTTAAGGCTGGAATTAACTGCTACAAAATCATTTATCCTCCCAACCAGACGAAAGCTTCAGTAAAATGATTGAAGCATAACACTATTGAACGTTACCCTGATTCCCTTTTTGTTGATCAATTTTTACAATGGTCGGTTTGGGAGGCTCAAAAATGATCTAATTTTCTTCACTCACGACTCCCCCTCTTGGTCCACCAGCTTATATAATTCCCTTAACGTCAACTCCTCCTCCACTATCCCTCATGGGAAACAACTAAAAATGTCCCCATCTGCGTTTTTCAACGGCTCCCTTACTCACTCTATAACAACGGTACTGTCATGATCCAAGGCAAAGACACCTGTCTCTCTCTCTTCGGCCACCTCTTCCCCTCCCTACTCGCCTCTTCTGCGACCGGGTCATTCCCTGACTCTCTATCTAGCTCCACCCATTACTCCCTTTATCCTCCCCTGACCCCCCCACACTCTAATAGGCTGCACCCCGAGAAGCACAGGTCAGCCATCAAGCCTCCCCCTCTCCTGTGCCCTCCTCTCACATTCCACCCCCAAAGAACACCCCCCTTCATCACTTCAGCCTTACCTCTAGCGAATTCGCTCCTCGTCCAATCTGCACCATCCCAGTACTCCAATCTCATCTCCTCCATCCTATTCCTACCTGTCACCCCCCTTTTTAGTCCACCTCTGCTCCAACCTTCCTCCCTCTGTTAACTTTCCTTATGCTCCCCTTATTCCTCCCTCTCCCCCTATTCTCTACCCCCTCCTCCCCTCGCTATTTACCCTGATTTCTCCCCAAACCCATTGCAACTCTCCCCTTCCCCTACTCCTCCAGCATTGCTATGCTACCCCCCTTGGTAACCCTTTCCATTTCCCTCCCTCAGGCCCAGCAGAACCATTTCCTTTCTTCAACTTCCCCTTCTCCCAACGCCCCTCACTCTGCCAGATGCCCGCTCCCTCACAGCCACCTGGCCTAGCTGACAGGACCTCTCCAACCACCTCCCCTCCTTTCCGCCCTAACCTCCCACTTCCCTATGAATCCACAGAGTCCTCCCCTCCCCTTCTACCCCACAGCCTTGAGCTGCACCCATCTTCCCCTAAATTTGTCCTTAATTCCTTTCCTTCTTGTAATGACAACAAAGACAACCCGCCCTGCACCTCTGATACACCAACTCCCGCTCTCAACCTCCACTTTTCCCCACCTATGAACCCTAGACCCCAACTTTCCTCCTGTCCACCTCCTGCCCTGTCCTCACCACCAATTTCACCCCCTCCTGTTTCCATTGAGCCACACAACCTTCCATGCTTTGCGCTACTCTCACTGGAAAATAAGCTCGGCTCTCTTATCACCTCCATCTCCCAGCTTGTAGCTACCATTTCACTTTTAAGCTCCAAGATCTCCACTTTTCCTTACACCTCTACTCCTCTGGAAAACTCTCACCTTTCAACGAGCTGCACCTCGCCCGCACACACCAGTATAGCCAAGCATAACCAGTCGTCTGCAACCATCATTAATCCACACAAGCCCTTGAATGCCACCTTTCCTCAACTTGCATCTCCGAGTAACCCAACCATCTACACTATTCCGACTATCACCTCTGTCAGAGCCAAGCATCCACCTAAACCCGCCCATGCACCCCAGTCTAAGTACAATATCCCATTCACTCTTCATAGCCCAAGTGCCCCATCACCAAAACAGTCTTGACAGAGCTGCGCTGTCTGCTCCACAACTGCAGATCTGCAAGAGAACGCAAACTTAAAATCTCCGATACTATCACCTTTCACAATATTGACATGCTCTTCCTCACAGAGACCTGGTTCAACGATACCTCTCACTCTATGTTTGATCTCCTATTACCCACAGGCTATTCTATTTTTAGAAATTACAGAACTGACAAAGTTGGGGGAGGTGTTGCAGTCATCTTTAGAAACTCCCTTCAACTTAAGGCTTTTCCTATCAGCTCTTTCCGTACTTTTGAATGCCTATCTCTTGAGCTTCAACTACACCACTGCTCACCCCTCAGATTCCATGCCATTTACAGTCCGCCTGGCAGCGGCCCTTCATTTATGGAGGAACTCACTTACTTCATCAACGACCAATAATTGCAAAGTGACAATCAGACCTTCGTGGGTGACTTCAATCTCCACTGGGTCTTACCGCAAGACTCTTCCGCAAATTCACTGGCCACCTTCCTCTCTGCAAATGATCTTATCCAACACTGCACAGAATCAACACACTCCAAGGGCTCAATCCTGGACCTTGTTATTTCTAAAGCAGTCATGCTTTCTATCGCTACCCCTATTCATGTAGACTGGTCTGACCACGTCCTCATCCCATTCTCTTCACCTTGCACACTCTATAACTCTTGGCCAAGAGGGCTACCTCCTGGTTCCGTGACACTAAATATATTGACACCGTTTCCCTCTGTGATTCAGCTTTGCTGTCACTTCCAAGGCTAGTCCCGAACCTAGATGTTGACGTACTCACCTCCCAATGCCTCACAGTCCTTGCAGTCGAAATCAATAATGTCGCTGCTCTCCAAAGCTAAAAGAAAAGGCCCATTCCCTCAGCACCTTGGTTCAACAAATCACTCTATGAAGAAAGGAAGCACTTAAGACTCCTGGAGAAACAATGGAGGCAAGCACCCTCCACCGAAAATTTGACCACCCTTCGTTCAGCAAGATCCAAGAACCACAAGCACATCTTCCTTAGGAAAGCGTCGCACTTCAGAATCCTCCTTGATTCGGCCAAAAATAGACCCAAAAATCTATTTGATCTCATCAAGTATACTAACTGATCTTCCCAACCTCCAAGGTGTAGGATTCTACAAAGAAAGCAGCGGATTTCGCTGTATTCTTCGAATAAAAAGTGAAATCACTGGTGGATCGGGTCACTCATCCTATTCCTCCAGAGGAGCGCAAATCACTAGTCATTTGGCAGAACTTTGACCCCATCTCTGAAGATGCCCTCCTCAATTACATCCATGGAACAAAGCCCTCCAACCATTCTCTTGACCCCAACCCTAGTGCCATTGCCATTTACTTCTATACCCATTCTCATCTTTATTTGACCACTCTAGTCATCCTCTCCCTCTGTCAAGGCTCCCTTCCTGTCCCCTTCAAAACTGGGTAGGTCACCCCTCTGCTTAAAAAACCCACTGCTGATGCGAATTACCTCAACAACTTCCGCCCCATCACTATCCTACCCTTTCTTGCGGAGATCACAAAAAGATGTGTAGCGAAACAACTCTCTCGTCATATCAAGGACAATGATCTTCTGGACAATTTTCAGTCTGGCTTCATCCAAAACTGCAGCACTGAAACAGCCCTGCTGCAAGTGATTGATGACCCGTTGCGGATACTCGATTCAGGAGTGTCTTGTCGTCTAATTCTCCTTGACCTTTCTGCAGCCTTTGACACTGTCAATCACAACACTCTCCTCAACACTCTTCAACAGAGAATGGGCATGGAGGGCACTGTGCTTAAATGGTTTGCTCCCTTCCTCTCTCATAGACCCCAAATGATCAAAATAGCGAACAGTCTTTGGCCTCCTTTGGCGGTAGGTCAAGGTGTTCCTCAAGGCTCTATACTTGCATCCACACTGTTCAATCTCTATTTAGAACCACTGTGAGATCTCCTAAGTAAATCCGGAGTCCACTATCATCTCTACGCAGACGACACTCAAATCTACCTTAGGGTTGCCTCCACTCACGATCTCTCCGTCCTAAGCTCTACTCTGGACTCCATTCAAAACTGGATGTCAACACTTCAACTGATTCTGAATCCCTCCAAAACTCAAGTCCTCCTCCTCTCCTCCTCACTCTCTCCTTCCCCGGTTCAATCATGGATGGATCAGATGAATCTACTTAACAATAAACCCATCATTGTCGACAGCCCAAAATCCCTGGGTGTCATACTCAACAAAAAACTCAATCTAATCTTCCACATCAACTCCATTGCAAAGTCTGCTTGATACCAACTGCGCCTTCTATGGGTAATCCGTCGCTTCTTCCCGGAGCAAGACCTTAAAACCCTAGTCCAATCGCTGGTCCTCTCCAGACTGGACTACTGCAATTCTCTTTTCACTGGCCTCCCCAAATCCCACCTGTCCCCCTTTAAATCTGTTCTCCATTCAGCAACTTGCTTCATTTATGGGGCCAAAAGAAGTGACCACATCACACCTATGCTATCCACCCTTCGCTGACTTCTCATCGAGGCAAGATCTATCTACAAGACTGCCTGTATCACCCACAAAGCCTTACACTCCTCCTCTCCTTGCTACCTGGCGAATAAACTGAAACTTTCTGGAGGCTCTAGACCATCACGTAATGCGGAAAATTTACTGCTTGAAACTCCCACTTTCAAGAAGGAAAGATCGATGGCCCAATCCTTTTCAGGCAACGAGGTGAGAATCTGGAACTCACTTCCGCCTTAGCTTCAGACCACCACCTCCTCCCAGGCCTTCAAAACTGACCTCAAAGTTCTCCTCCTTCAAAGACAGGTCCTAATGTAATTCACACCCTCTCTATTATCTGAAAAAAGACCCTCCATTATAGAGCATCCTTTTCTCCATGACTATGGAAGTGCCTTCCCAGTGTGTTCTGCCATTTATTGCAGTATTATCCTTCTACCTGTGTTTGGTACTCGTTTGTAACATGCACACGTCACTTTTCTTTTGTAACACACTGTTTGCTACCTCTTACATTTTGTTTGCTTTAGATACTTGCACAAGCTGATTGAGTTCAGACGTGCATTGAAGACCTGGCTATTTAAACAAGCGTACGGCTAGAACTCTACATCTTCTGACCCCGCATTTTCCATCTCTCATCTGTTTTCTCCAGCGCCATGAAACCCCTGGGTGTCCGCGCGCTTAACAAATTCCGCATAGAAATAGAAATAGAAATAGAAGTGCCACCATTGCCTAAGTAACGTTTGTTCTTGTGTTTGAGTGTCTGCCATATATTGCAGCACTATACCTCTACTTGTACTTTGTACGCTTTTTTAGCCTGCACACGTCACTCTTTCCTCCTGTATTGCACCGTTTGCTACCTCTTGTATTTTGCTTGCTCACAATTGTCATTTTTGCCTCATGTAACTTGACGTTTGCTTTTGTAATTTGTTCACTTGTAATGTTCTCCTCCCGTATCAGTTCTGTTCCTATTGTGAAGCGCTCTGACAACTTCGGGTAAAGTCTGCGCTATACAAAAACGCATAAAATATATATATTTTTTAAATTGTCACGGCTGGTTTGCGTTCCTAGTCCGGCTCTGCACGGGTCTCTTCAGACCTGCAATGATAGAAGAAAACAATTCATGCTGACAAGCGGGTCTCACAAAACCTCTGTTGGCATGAAGCTTGATCTTTTGGGCAGAGAGGGGCCTGGAATGCAAAGTGAGTGATGGGGTCAATGGCAGGAATCTAGGTATTTCTTTTTTTCTTTTGATTTGGGCAGGGAAGAACTTGCAGAGGGTGGTGGCGGTGGGTGGTAAATGGCAAAGTTTTTTTTATCATTTGCTGGGCAAGTTATGTATATTTCCCCATTACTCCTTTTTTCTTGCACAAATGCTCGGTGCAGTGGCATATGGTTTGTGGGGGGAGACTTGGAAGCTTATAAATCACTTGAACATTGGAGATTTTTTTACCTCAGGGTTCTAAGAGCCATCATAGACAACTGAAGATTCATTCTCATTGTCGATCTGATTTCACTTAGAACCCTTCAGGTGAAATACATCCCTGTTATTCTCAGTAACCCATCTATAAGTCTATATTTTCACACGAGAATGTCCAAGGTGCTCTACAAAGATTGTCACAATTTGCATATTGAAACATCTGTCAGCCACCTCTTCTTTTAGGTGCAGGTACATTGTTTCAGTGCATGATGCGTTCTATCAAAGAGCCAGTCGTAATTGTCTATTTTCCTATCATTGTGACTCTTGCGAATAGTCTCTTACTCAATTAATATTTGGCCTGCGTCTTCCACTCTTTGATTTCATGCATACGACAATGATCAAAATTAAAATTGCCTCTCGCATTAACAGCCTTAGGCCACACATTCAGTCAACATATTTTAAAAGTTGCAGCTGATACACAATAATCAACACACACATACAGTCACACACACAACCATACACACGCGTTTGACAACATTTTGAACAAGTAAAGGCAAAGGGTAAATGGGCAGAGACCAAATAAAATGTGCTCCCTGTCTGGGCCTTACATCCCCCTCCAACCACTAATAGGAAGAGGTCGACATAACCCCTGATTTGGCGTCTGTTCAAGGCCATCCAGAGGCCTCTAAGGCTTTCTTGAACAAGAGCAATGAGAATGAGATAAATCCTTTAAAATAATGAAGGAAAACATATATGGCCTGCAGGAAATTAACGGACTGTCAGGCCTCAAGCATTAGTCCAAAAACATATTTTGTAAGGAAGTGAACTGAACTTATTTGATTTTTCCCAAAAATCCAACAGTGTTGGAAACAGCAAAATCTGCAGGAAAGCAAAATGAATGCTGACTAAAAAAGTTGCTTAAATGGAGCTTTACATATTTATTTTTATTTTTATTTAACAAAAACATTCAATAAAACCATCAAGTTGAGCAGCAGACAATCTAGCCATTCGTACCAGTGTTCCTGCCAATTTCTATCCTAAAGAACTCCCACATTACACGACTTAGTGTAATGGCATACCATGTGGCATTACATGTTGCAAGTATACTGGGAAATGGCCAATGTTGCACAAGGTTACACAAGTGTAATAAGAAAAAATAATCTGTCATCTAATGAGGTTTGAGTAGCATGAGGTACATCCAACAACGCCTGTATATTGTTGGCTAGGATATCATTAATGCATTTGTTAGGGTTTCACTCCCCTTGTGCACAAGATCCACAGTAAGCAATGTTCTTTTTTACATCTCATCATCCCCATAATAACTACATATAAGGAAATATGATGGCTAGGAGCAGAGGAGGGTAAAGGGAAATAGGATAAGAGAGAAAACTGAGACACATGACTTCATCACGTCTACCTCCTCAGTCTAATGGCTATTAAGGTCTGTAGTGAATATCTAAACATAAAAGATATCTTTTTTAATTGAGAAAGAATTCAATTAGTCAGAGAGAGGGAACATCTATCATATACAATAGTTAAATTGTGTGTAAGCCTTGGAGAAAGTTTAATTATGTAGAAAAACAAGGAGGAGTGTGAAGCTAAATTGGGGCAATCCTCAGCCTCTAATAAAAGAGAGAGGGACCCCACAACCAAAGGGATGGAGTACCACAATAGACTTTCGTCAAGCAAAAAATTCCCTTTGGAACACCTTACTGTTAGACCGTACGTTCTCAAACACACATGAATAGAAACAACAATATTAACGTGATACTATACTGGCGAAGCAGAATGTACAAACAAACAAAATTATGAGAAAATACTAGACAGTTTATTCATCTTACAATACATCATAAAATAATTTAAAATAGGGACAGACAGTTAAAATAAGGAAACAATTAGATTACTATTGGTAAAAAGGAGGCCACAAACAGAAACTTAATTTTTTAGAGCGTCAGAATTATCTTCAGTTAATATAGAGCATAATCCTCCTTATTTTTTTGCATCAACGTGTTTCGGCGGACCTTCTAATAAAGCCACCTTCATCAGGAATACATATAATGTCTTCCCAGTTACTTCTCACAAACTATTTCTAACACATTAGATTATGCTAGTAACACCAGGGGCATGCTTCATCATTGGATCCTCACCCACTGCACCTGGTGTGAGTTTGTGGGTTCAACTCGGTTTGTAAGTGGAGCTCTTACTAAAACCTAAGTGCAAGTAAAAAAAAAGCCTTCAGGATCCTAATTCGTGTTTATTAATAAAGTCCTTTAGCTGGGAAAAAACAGTGTGATGTCCTATGAGCGCAATGACCCCTACCATCTATAATTCAGTAAGGTCGACATGTTTCAGACTGCTACAAGTGCCACTCCAGGTCAGCAGGCTTTTTTCAGGACCAACCCAATCCGTAGATTTTCTACAGATTGTGTTAAATACCAACTCCTAATGCTGGTTTACACAGTACGCTAAATATGAAGCATGCAGTCATACAGACTATAAAGGATATGTTCCCTCTAGTGGTCTATGACTCCTAATAATTCAGGCTCCATGAAGAAGAGGGGTGGGGTGATATCGGTCATCAAACTTACACCAAGGGATATCATCCTCCCTTGCACCTATTCAGCTCCCCGCCCTCCTCTGACGATTCGCATTCATTTGTGGCTAAATCAAAGAAGTGAATAAGTGGATGGATGAGTGAGTGAGTGCACAGATGCATGCAACAGGCCAAACCAATATTACATATGGAGATAAAGGGCATATAGGTAGATGAGTGAGTGACTAAATAGATGAATGGCTGAGCGAGTGCACAGATGGATTTTAACAGGCCAAACCAATATTACAGAATGAGAATTTAGGCAGCACTAATTACAATGTTATAAAATGACAAGACTATCAAATGTTATGCTAGTAAATACATTACACTAGGGCTAGGTGCCACAAAGGGCCAATAATATATCAATTATTACCACCATTATTCCAGTGTAAACATTACACAGGCGTTCTCATCTTCATGCCAAAATACCCACTGTAGGTCAGAAATTATCCCCTTAAGCATGTTCAGCTCTGTGCTGCCAATCATCATGTATGGCCTGTTCATATTTTTACACTCACTCATTAGATTGCCACGTTACTCAGTACTCCATAGTGCATGGTGAAGCGTTCCAAGTCACTCAGTAATCATCAGGGCATGTTCAGAATTGTATTATTACGTATTACTTTAAAATGCATGATCGTATTTCTGCTCATAATTGTGACTGACTGCCCAAATTTGAACCACAGCTTAGCTGCCTATCTATTTTACCACACACCATCACACCATCATAAACGCATGTTCTGATTTGCAATACACTCAGAAAACCTGAAACTGAGCATAGATTTTCAAAATGTGCCCTATCATTGTTTATTCCTTGGAGCACGTTTATATTTGTGCTGGCAGCAATCCTTAATGTATATTCAGAGTTGCCCCAATTGTCTAATCCTACGTGTATTTTGAGACTAACACAATCACTTAGTAGTTGATCATTGATCCTTAGTTCCCATACCTGCTGTATCAGTCACCTCTAAAATCCAAATGAGCAGCAAGAAACCCACCACAGACATGACATTTGGGATAGGATCCAGTGTTCAGGTAATGTGCAAATTAGTTGCCTTTGACACTGTGGTCACTTCAGAGGAAGAACCACCACACAACAGCAGCGGCTCTAGCTAGAGCGAGAGCAGACAGGCAAGCAAAGGTCTCTGTGTCGATGCATGCACTGAGATTTCTGTGGGTGCCATAGAAACTACCACAGACTAACACTGCTCAGGAATATGATGGTCATTATCTTGCACTTCTTGATCGCCATTTCTCGAGGGCGAGGCGCGTCCCGAGACACGCCCCCTCTGCTGGCCATGCCCCCTACCAGGTGTATAAAGAGCGCGCCCAACCCCTCGGCGGCGCACTTACATCGGTCTCCTGAGGCGGAAAGCCGGGAGCGCTAGGAATTGATTTTAAAAATTCTTGTGATACTGTGTTCTTAATTTTATATTCACTTACTGCACTCTTGGCACTTTGAACAGCGGAATCGCTGCAACGACACCCTCATCTTGATCGCCATTTCTCGAGGGCGAGGTGCGTCCCGAGACACGCCCCCTCTGCTGGCCACACCCCCTCTTACGCCCTGACCGTTCACCATATATCATGTGTCTTGGCAGGAAGCGCAGCGGACGAGCGCAGCGGGAGCGCCTAAGGCAAGCCCGTCTGCGCCCGTCCGCGGCCGGACGGGGCTAGGGGCACGACACCATGCCAAAATGATGTCTTACTCCTCCAAGGAACTTATCGCCCTCCAAGGCCACTGGCCACTTCCGGATCCCTTCTGCAGGCTCATCTCCTCATTAGGCCTCGCTCCTTCCCCCCCTACAACACCACACCCTCCGTTGTGTGCCCCCCGTCACCTTGTCCCCCCCACTCGACCCTCACCCCATCACTCCGCCTTTGTCGGTATTCCTACTCAACACCAGGTCAGCGGTCAAGCACCACCACAAGCTGTTTGTCCTACTCGACTCAGAGAAGCCTGACCTACTGCTCCTGACCGAAACCTGGTATTGTGATTCCTCCCTCCCTGTTCTCCTGGCTACCCTACCCCCCTCCTATGTGGCCTTACGTGCCAACCGCCCAGCAGGCAGGGTTGGTGGTGGGGTCGCCTTGATCGCTCGGTCGGAATTGAATTTTCAATCACTTCCCTTTTCCCCCATCCCCCCGCTGACTTTCTGGTAGTCCGTTCTCTTTTAGCCCCCCCCCCATTACCTGCCTCTTAATGTACCACCCTCCTCAGTCTTCGCCCTCATTCCTACCGGCATTTCAAGACCTGTTGGCCAACTTGGTGGCCAACTATGCCTCGGTCTTGGTGCTAGGAGACTTCAACTACTGGCCCTCAGATCCACATGAGTGTACGGCCTCAAAGGAATTCACAGAATCCCTTTTGTCCCTCAACTTTGTGCCGCATATAACTGTCCCCACCCACTCTCACGGGCACATACTCGACCAGGTCTGGTCCCTCAACCTCCCAGTGGCTTCGACGGCTGTTTCTCCCTGCCCCTGGTCCGACCATGCCCTCATCTCCCTCTCCATTCCCCGTAACCCGGTATCCAAAACTCCGCATGCCAAAAATACCTGGGCGCGGAACTGGAACAGACTGGATTTTCCCTCCTTGACCTCCCTGCTTCGAAACTCCACCCCCACCCTTTCTGGCTTATCATCTGCCTCTCAAGCCAAGGCCATAAACACCTGGCTGGCTGGAGGCTGTGATTCAGTGGCTCCCCTACGTCGCATTTCCATCCGTTGACCTAAGGATTCCAACAGATGGTTTAACGACCACCTGAAAGAGCTTAAACTGAGCGCCCGACGGGCGGAGAGGCAATGGAGGAAAAATTACTGTCCCTTATCAAAAACCCACTTTCTCACATCACTGGCCAAATACAAAACAGCAATCCTTGCCGCAAAAACCACCCACTTCTCAACAAAAATAACGTCTGCTGAGAACAAACCCAGGGAAATCTTTGGCATAGTGAATGACCTGGCATTCTCAGACCGAACCTCACCCCAAATTCCTCCCTCCCAGCCTCTCTGTGATCAACTCAACACCTATTTCTTGGATAAGATCGTTACCATCAAGGCCAACATCCCACCACCCTCGCCTGCTTTCGTTGATCCCTCCCCCCCCACCGTTCAATGCCTTCTCACCTCGATTCCCCCCCTCACTCAGGAATCATTTCTGGAGATTCTTCCCAAAGTGAAGTCGGGGTCTCCGGCGGATGTCTGCCCGGCACGTATCCTGCAGCAAATTTACTCCTGCTGTTCTGAACCCCCCATCGCCTTCCTCAATAGCTCCCTAGCACAGGGTGTAGTGACCCCTGCGCTAAAGGCAGCCACTATAGTACCCATCTTGAAGAAACCTGGCGCCGACCCTTCCATCTCGGCCAACTATCGCCCCATCTCCCTGCTGCCCTTTCTGGGCAAGGTGATGGAACGCCACGTCACTGCGGTTCTTAGCGCCCATATTGAGGCTAATGGGGGGCTGGCTTCCCTCCAGGCCGGCTTCCGTCTCAGACATTCGACCGAATCGGTTGTGGTCTCAGTCCTAGACAACCTCAGAAAGGGTATGGATGATAACAAACACCAGGCACTGGTCTTCCTTGACCTGTCCGCCGCCTTTGACACGGTGGACCATACCATCTTACTTTCCCGTGTCAAGGCGGCTGGAATTGGGGGATCAGCTCTGGTTTGGCTCTCCTCCTTTCTGAGGGACCGCACCCAGGCGGTCCGGCTAGGCGACTTCTTCACCACTCCTCTCCCTGTCACTTGTGGTGTTCCCCAGGGATCCTCCCTCTCTCCCCTACTTTTCAATCTTTATATCTTCCCTCTTATCTTCGCGCTCCAGCAGCTGGAGGTCACCGTGTACAATTACGCGGATGATCTCCAGCTCATCTTCAACCTGTCCTCTTCTTCCCTCTCTGTCTTTAACTTCCAGTCAACAATGACATTCATCAGGGACTGGATGAACCACAACCACCGTAAGCTGAACCCGGATAAAACCTAATTGGTTCTCACCGGTGGTTCATCCAGCCCCTGGAACTCCATCTTCTGGCCCCCCTCTCTTGGTCCCGCACCTTCCCCCTCAACCACGGTCAAAACACTGGGTGTCAAAATGAATAATCAGCTCACCCTCCATTCACAAATCAGCTCCGTGGTCTCCTCTTGTTTCCTCACTCTCCGAACCATCCGCTCTGTCTCCCGCTTCTTCTCCCCTCAGGCACTTAAGATCATCATGGCCGCCCTGGTGATATCAAGGCTGGATTATGCCAACGCCCTCTATCATGGCATTCCAGCATACAGCCTGCGAAGACTCCAGTCGATCCAGAACCAGGCGGCCCGGCTGGTATATGGCCTCCCTCGCTATCATCACTCCACCCCCCTTCTCAAGGAGCTTCATTGGCTTCCCGTAAAGGAACGCTCCCTTTTCAAGACCGGCTGTATGGTCTTTCAGGCCCGCCAGGGCACTGCCCCCGCCTTCATCTCTTCATTAATAAAACCTTATGTTCCCGCAAGAGAGCTTCGGTCTTCCTCTAAGTCCCTTCTTCAGATCCCACGCTTCACACGCAAAAAGTGGGGTGGGGCCAACTTTTCCACCCTGGCTCCAACATTTTGGAACTCCCTACCTGACCATCTCCGTTCTGCTACCCAGTATCTCTCCTTTCGCAAAGATCTAAAAACTTTCCTCTTCAATCAGGCCTTCCCCGCTTAACTCTTCATTCCTTTCCCTCTTGTCTTTTCCCTCAGTTGCCGAAACTGTCCACTAGCGCCAAGAAACCGCATGGTGTACGCTGCGCTCTAGAAATGTTTTAAATTAGAAATTAGAAATTAAAATTAAATCTTCCAAAATTAGCACTGTAACAGTGCCTGCTCACAATATGGTAACCACTATTTGAACAGAAGCACAAATCACCTCATTATAGTGTGGAATGCAAAAAGAAGAAGACAATTTAATTCAAGGAAGTATTCCACAAGACAATTAGCATATAGAATTGTAGTTAGGTAACAGTGAATTATACAGATGTTTTTCACTGAGGGGTTCTGGGTGACATCAGATAGACGAGAGTGAAGCTTGAATTGTCTGTGAAGTCACGGAGAACCCTGTAGTGAAAAATATCCCCATCATTCAATGTTTACCCATCTATAATTTTATGGTATGTATGGCCCCCCAAATAATCTTCCTCTGTTTTCAGCAGCTATGCATACATAACATTGCCTCTCCTCCCAGTTAAAAATACACAAAAAGAAAACAAATGGCCCCAAACCACACACTCCCACCACCCTGAGTGTCTTTCCTTCCTTCCTTCTAATATAGAAACTGTGCTGCTCACTCCTTTCCAATTTCGGTCTGGCAGGCTTTATGAGTGCCCTGCCAGGTCAGCCTGGAATTAGTTTATGCAAAAACAACAAGTTATGTGTGGAATGCTTGAATTGATCTCAGCCACTGGCAAACACTCTAGATGCATTCAATTCCAACGTTTTTGCCAACTATGCCACTTCAGTTTGGAAACAAGCATATGCAATCAGCCTTGACCCTGGTCCTCGTGGGAACAGTCCAGCCCAAATTGCTAGGCCAGGTCCTCCCTGAACCCAGAATACAAGCATCCAGGACTGGTGTCACCCATACTAGTGCTTTTCAGCCAGGTAAATATTGGCTCCAGTGACAAAGTGAGTCTGGGCGTATGTGGCGCACTTAGGGTGTCAGATACAATTTTTTAAAATCATGGTGAAGACTAACCTTTTGAATTAATCTCAGCCACTGGCAATCACTTAAGGTTGCCTCCCAATCCATCGTTTTTTGTCCACCATGCACCTCAGTTGAACCCGCCATATGCAAAACAGTCTTGGCATTGCTCCTCATGGGCACAGTTAGCCCCAATCGTCAGGCAAGGTCGCCACTGAACCGGAGTGCAAGCAACCAACTACCATTTTTCACCATGGATTGCGATGCAGCCCGAGCAATAGCCACTGGCTGAGATTATTTCAAGTATTCCAACCATTACCTTGTTTTTGTTGCAATAATTCCTTTATGAGATATCAATAGTGGGTAACAGCTTCTGTTACCATCTTTTGACATGTCATAACTGTGAATTGCTAGATTTGGAATTTGAGATTCACGCTAAAGGCTTCCAGTGGAAGCCATACATAACAATTGTTTTTATCTTCCAAGCCATGATGACTATTATCTGTAACTTATATCTGCCTCCATGTGATTTAAAACAATTGCTTTGTGTTACACAGCATTGGGACGTGCTCTTCTTTGCAAGGTTCTCACATCTCATAGCTGTCTTTGCCATGCC
Organism: Lissotriton vulgaris; assembly: GCF_964263255.1. Taxonomy (NCBI): domain Eukaryota; kingdom Metazoa; phylum Chordata; class Amphibia; order Caudata; family Salamandridae; genus Lissotriton; species Lissotriton vulgaris. The sequence continues at coordinate 1,212,507,946 of NC_141694.1, forward strand.
ACCCACATCATCCAAGGGCTTTCCCTCATTGTACACAGTTCTACCTTTTGTAGGACATTCCTTTCTGATGGATTACTTGTCCCAGAGACCACCTTATTGACAACCCTTTCCAATGACACATTTTCAAAGCAGCCCGAAACTCTAAAAGCACTGAATCTTCAAGAAAGCCTTTTCTTGGACCACTCTTTTTAATCAGTGCCTCCTTCTTTAAGCAACCCTCTCTTTTCTGTTGGCACTTGTGATGTTCCCTGTTGGACTTGGCCCTTTTGGCAGGTTTACCCCGAAACGTTTTGCGTTCTCCTAGGCATTTTCTGTAACCTAGTGTTGGTGATTTTAGGCCTCTGCGCACTGTGGTCCAGTGTAAAGTGTTTGCGCTCTCTGTGTATGTGTGGTGAGACTGGCCTGCCCTACCATAGGAATACGTGGGGGATATGTGTGTCCATGGTAATTTTCTGATATGAGAGAAGTGCAGGGGCGAGTTTGGTATGTGCAAACTCGTGAGAATAAATGCTGCATATTGGTGTGTGCAGATTTATTGTGACTAGTGGAGAAGTGGCACTTTGAGAAGTGGGCATTCCTGTGTGCAGTGTGTCTGCCTGCTTGATGTGAATTGCATGTCTGGCTTGTGATTGACATGGGCTGGCTGGTGTGGTTGGCTCCAGGAGCCCTGATGGGTCTGCCCAGTGGTGAATAGGGAGATCTTCATGTTTGTGGGAGGGAGGAGTTGCACCTGGGACCTGAATAGGGCTGTGCCTTTCTTCCACAATGCTGGCTCCACCTCCTGTGGTGCCTCTGTTGTCCCTTGCCTGTCCTGTGATTAGGAGAGAGGAGCTGAGAAAAACAAAGTGCTCAGGAGCTTCTCTGAACCAGTTGTATCTGGTTCTCCCATTGCCTGCACCTTGTAGACAAAGGAAAATGTGGTTTAAAAGAAGGGGCTGTGACCCCATGAAAGTGTTCTGCCTTGGATACTGACCCTGCGGGATGTGCTGCTGCTGGGGCCCAGAGTTGGCTGCCATGAGCGCTTACCTCCCTGGGCCCTGCATTGCCCCTGGATGCTTCAAGGCCTTCTTGGGAGACCTTCTGCTTTTTTTTTACCCCTAAGGACAGTGAGCTTACTACTGGTGCCTGGTGAGGGCTTTGCTACCTCTCTGCCTTTGCGCCCTGGGAGCACTGGAGTTGGGCTCCTGAAGGAGCAATGGGGATCTGCAGCGCACCCCTGCATATTGCCTTAGGGAATCCCCACTGTAGGGATTCCCTTGTGATGCTGCTGGGAGCAGGTGCCCACCCCGCATACTGGTGCCCATATTGTACAGCATATTAGAGGAGCGGGTGCCCACCCCACTCTCCCTTTCTGAAGACAAGCGGGTGCCCACCCCACAATGCAGCCGTGAAACTGAAGCCGCCGCGATCGGTGGCAAACCGGAAATCAGGCCCGCGCCGCCTGACTGTGGGCGGGGCCTGGAGTGCTTCATTGCCGCTTCCCTGGCCTGGGGGAAGCCGTGCCGCGACATGCTGGACTACAGGCAGGGTGGCAAGGAGTATTGTGGCTTGTTGGAGGGCTCCCATGAGCTAAGGGAGCCCCGCGGTGTCCGGAGAAGTCCGGGGTCCCAGGAGGGGGCCCGGGTGAAGTGCTGATGCACTGCGAGAGGCTGCCCCTTCAGTGCACAGGGAGAGAGAGAGTCCCCGAGGAGCGGGGGTTCTCCAGTGCATGCGGCGAGTGCTGCAGCCAGAGAAGAGACCGCGAGAGAGGTGGTGCCGGTCCCGTGAGCTGATGCGGCCAGAATAATCCCTGTGAAGAGGATTCCCCAGCGAGCAGCAGTTTAGTGAGTGAGAAAGGTTGGGAGGCTCCGTGGGGAATAATGATGGTGCCTGACCAGGGCACAAGGTGATGTTCACTTCTGAGCTGCCCCGACCTGCAGCGGGCCGCACAACTGTGGCCATGGCTATTTAAAAGGGGCCAGAGAGGCCCGTGAGCATTTGTTGGTGCCCACAGTGTGGGGCTGGTCTTCACAGCAGCGCTGCAGTTGCGGGCCTCTGCAACGAGGGGGCTTTTCGGGAGTCAGTGTGCTCCAGGGGACAAGTTGATTCTTAGAGCCTAGATGGCTCCATCGCTTGGGCAATATTGGTTTAAAAGCCCCAGCAAGGCCCAGAGAGCACAGTTGTGCCTTGGCCCCTTTTTTTCTCTCCCCAGCTGGGCCGCACCAGCGCAGGCAGCTGCAATGGGTGGTGCAATTCTTGAGAAAGTTCGTGAAAGGGACGGAGATGGCACAGAGGTGCCAGGTCTTCCCCATTGTTCCCAGCTGTGCAGCAATTAGTGCCAGCTACAATGTTTAGTCCATTGGTTTCTTTGGGGGAGATGGATTGTAAGCTAGGAGTGAGACGCACTCCCTCTCCCTCATCCCTTCACAGCTGTGCAGCACTTAGTGCCAGCTGCACCAATTAGGTTTGTGCAGTGGTGCAATTGGATTTTGCTGCATAACGGCACGCCCTGACTCTTGGGACACATTGCATTTGAGACCCTTTGGAGATGGCCAGTTGGCCAGGGGGACTGGGAGGTTTGTAGGGCACCAGGCCTTAATGTGATGTGGTGCTAGTAAATGTAATGCATTTAGTATGTTTTACCCACCCTGTTTGATACCTCAAAATATGATTTATGATTATGAGGTTGTTTTGCATAATGATTTATGCTAGTGAGATTATGTTTCACTGTGTGATGTACGCCCCTATTGTGAATTATGCTTAGGAGGTTAGGGTCAAATGTGTTTTGACTTGAGAGATGATTGCATAAGGTGTTTATGCTGGTGAGGGTGGCGCAGAATGTCATTCGCGCCTGATGTGAGACTGTGCATAATGTAGTTTTTGATACAGGCTGATGCTGAGTACAGTGATTACCAGTATTTACTGGTTGTACTCTAAGAATAGGTTTTTTAAGTGTTCAGAAATTTTTGGCGCTCAACTTATCACGGTAAAGTATTTGGTTAACTTGGTATTGAAGTAGGTGCTTCTTGGACAGAGGAAAACCTTAACCTCTGTGAAGAAAAGAGGTACACAAACCTCTATCTTGTTCTGATTTGGCAAGGATCCAGAGCACACTATGCGTAATTAAATATTGATCATATGTTAAAATATTCACTCCTTTGGGATAGATCAGCCAAATGTGTTTTTTTCAAAACGTTTTTATTATCATCAGTGTTCACCCCTTGGGAATCATTGTCTTTGTTACTTAAGCCTACACGTGTTTCATCACAGCATGTGGCTGTGAATCTTCAGGGCTGATCAAATTGATCGAGGCGCGTGGTCGGGGAACCGGTGATAGTTCCAACCCGGTCCTTATCGGGTGGTGTATTCAAGTGAAAGATTACGGCACCAGTCGGTAAGTCCGGTTGCCGTCAGCGAATTGCTTGACTGTGAAGTTTCACAGCTAGAAGTTGTCAATTAGCGGTATTCAGGCCGTGTTCAGCCTGTGAGGAAGCTTCGTTCAGCTTCGGTGTCGGTCACCAAGTTCCCTGACTTTAGCGCAAGCCTCCACCAACCAGAGATTCCATTTCTAACACTCGCCATTCAAGCTTGGCCACTCCCACCCTTGTACCACTAAATAAGGAAAGACGGCCTCCCTCTCTACTGAGATGGTCTGAAAATGTAGCAACTTCATTCAAGAGACTCCATCATTATATTCACACCATGGCGCCCGCAATGTGGCGGTTTCCCTGCAATGACATCTCTGCCAATATTAACAAAGCATGCCAGCCATGCAACTGGCAAATCAAAAGTGAGAATGTAATTGAATGTGCTTCCAGTGCAGCAATGCATAAACGCTTCACCATTTGAATGTGGAATCTCTCCCACATACAGATTTGTACAACTAATCAACCAACAAAAATGGTCAATCACCACAAACAAGCAGAACTACCTATCGCCTGACTGACACTTTAAGCACCAAATGGGTTTTTGTGTGGACCATCCAAAAATGCAAATGACACTTTAAAACTAGTAAAGGATGGGGAGGCCCATCTCTGTGTTTATTGGAAACTGATTCCATTGACTCTTACAGACAGCAGAAGCAGTACCTATCCAGAGCAAAATGCATATGTTTTAGAGTTTTTACATATTTAAGATATTTTAAAAGCTTTGGATTAGTTCAACAGACTGATTTTGAGTTTTTGGTTTTTTTCATCACAGTTGTAACATTCACTGGCAGAAAAAGTGTGCTGCATTTAAAATTCATCACAATCGCAGCAGAAGTTTCTCCACAAACCTGTCTGGCTTCTACAACAGATAAATTACTTTCAGGGCTTTGTATGAGTTTCTAAGAGAGGGCAGCCCTAAGCACCATCAAAGCATTTACCCAGAGAATAAACATAGGAAAATCTACACAGGAAAATCACTTTGAGAGGATGTCCAAATTACAAACAAAGAATGTTTATTTTTGAAACCTAGACTTCTTACAAAAGAGAAAAGGCAATGGTTAGTCAATTAAATGAAAAAAATTAAAAATGCAAATATATCCAGTTATCTTTGGCAGTAGAATTTGAACCGCAACGTAGACAATACCCAGAACCAAATGCAATCTAGCACTAGGAGAATGATGAGCAACCTGTTGATTCAGCGGGCCAAAGGAAATCAGTCTCATATGTACAACTCTACACCACGATACTCACCATTATTCATAAATCTATCACTAGGCCCATAGATGACTGAGACATGAATTGGCCAACTGAATCATATGACCTAATTAATTAAACACTTTCATAAACATTTAATTAAGTCAAAATCATAGGCAATGGATTAACTAATGGTAACTCAAACGAAACAAACAAGACTAGCTTGTCATTTCAAAATCTATTTTATTAGCTTTATTTATCGAGCAAAGAGCATTTAAGAATTTAATTCTTAATTAGCATTTTATTAAGCAGCATTATTTTATTAGAAAGGCACATTAGACTGTCAGTTTGAATCAAATCAGCATGAGAAATGCTTTAAACATTTAAGAACTCATTCCCTAGATCCTATTTCCCTAACTTAACTAAAGAAACCTAAAGGGAAAATCATAAGTTTGAAAGGATCTTACGTGAATCAAAAGTCTGACAGCATCTCTGGAACACAGGAATGAGCCAACAGAGCTCTTCGCAAGGGGGCACATTTTATACCTTTTCACTATCTAAGACTAACTAAAAGAATACAAAAAGAAGACCAACTCGAAGCGTGATTGGTCGAGAAATGTCAGTCCATGAAGTCATTCGCCTTTCACATTGCAAAAACCATATTCCTTAAGAGCGGCATTGTCTTTTGTCTACATGTGTCACAAACTCTTCCGAGGCTTGCAACATTTAATGGAACATTTGATTGCTTCCTCTGCCCAAGCTTTTTCGCCGCTATGTCCTGTCCTTGGCATTGAAAGTTATACAATGATTACCTCAACGTTCAGCAGAGCTCAGCTTCCGCGAGTTTGCTTTTCAAATAATTATGAAGAAAATGTTTTCTTTCATTCTCTGCTGTGTAAGGCCCAACTCGACAGGACTTCGGACATCCCTTTTAGAAATAGGCCACAGGCCTCTTTTTAGCAAGACTCTAGTATGCAAGGAAACACTAGACATCAATTAATCCAAGTAATGATAATTATTCTGTTACCCACCCCATCACTAATGTTAACCCATTAGTCTATGTTACCTAGCTTTATGCACAAAAGACAAACGAAACACTGTCACATGAAAGACACAACATAAACACGAGCACATTTAAGAAAATGCACATGCTATTATTTAAAACAGCCGCAGTTAATGTTTGACAAAACAAAAGACAAAGTTAATATATTATTTAAACGTAGTGACAAATGCCACAAGAGCACATATTATTAGTCCCACGTGTTCATGAGGGTGCACATTATTCTAGGTTGAATTAATACAAAAACATGCAACACTCGTTAATGTATTATAAATTATGGGAGTTTAAATCTGCGAACAAATTCTTAACTTATCTTTGAAGTCCGCTTCATCAACTCCCTCATCTGGTGATTTCTAAATCACCAAACAAAACCCAAAATTTTATCCAAAAATTTTACTTTTAGAAATGTCATATAATGATCTCTTTCTGTGTTAGTAAATCTAAACTCCTGTTTCATCAGTTTGTCTAGAGCTCTCATATTGAGCCCTGCGAAATGCTTCCATTTCTATCTCCTTTTCCTGAGCTTTTCTGAGTTTGTAAATCAATCTTCTTTTCCCTCACATGCTTCTTTCTCTTGTGAATCATGCAACTGGTTTTTAACAAAAGTGTCACTATAGCAATGATTATTACAGGATAAAGCACTTTGCCAATGAATGAACTGCCAATTTCAGCAAACCATTCCCTGATTGCCCCAAATCTTTTAGCCAAACGTTCTGAGAAATTGTCACTTTCCATGGGTTCTATTTCTGAGTGAAATTCAGTGATATTCTTTATCAGCAATTCTATGTTCTGACTTTTATCTGGGATATACGTGCAGCAATGCTGGGCATGCAAAATCCCACAGACTCCTCCCTCTTTTGCTAGAAGTATGTCTAAAGCAAGCCTGTTCTGCATAACCATGCTTCTGGTGGCAATGAGCTCAGTATTGACCAATTGAAAACCACTTGCTGTATCAGTGGACAATCTGTCAACAATTGTGGAAACCTTTCTAATTTTGATTGCATTCAGAGTTATTCCCACCATAGGAATTATTGCACCAAATATATCTCCCATGATCTCAGAGAAACTTTCTCTCTTGTACCTATTCAGGTGTTTGCCAATTTCAAATGAACCCTCCCCATTTCTGTCCACATGGAATATTTTAGAAAAAAATAGACCAAGGTAACATGTACCATACCAATGGTCCGGGAGACTGAAATATGCCTTGTTCCCACAGACAAAATAAATTCCTGGGAAAATTCGGACCATACCACCTTTAAATCCCCAACCCCCTACAGTTCGATAAGTGTCCTCACACTGGCTTGCACCAACAAAATAATTGTCGTAAAGCGTATTATCTCTTCTAATGCAGAATTTTCCACTAACTTGATCATCTATGTCAATAGCAGCAAATCTATTTTCACCATTAAGCTTCTCATCTTCGAGCTGCCAAAACTTGGATTTAGTCTGTTTCAGCATCTCATTTCTTTTGTAAATCGCCCTCCTTTCCTCAACCAACTTGAGAAAAGATCTTTCTTCATCTCTCATTTTGCAGGTTAAATAATTTTTGTAAGCATACTCATAGGCGAGTTCATTAGTTACCAGAAAGAATTCCCTCATCTGTTTGGCAGGTCTGACTTTGTTAAGACTATGTACAACCTTCAAGTTAGCAAATATTTCATCAAAATCTGAGTAATAGTACTCCAGACGACCTGTCTGATAGAATAAGCTAGATATAACACTGCATGTTATTCCATAAGTAAGAGGAAGCATATTATACTTGACCCCTTCAGAAACCGAAGTAGGAAGCTTAGCGCACACATAACAATCTTAGACATCCATGACTCTAACATACTCTGTCAAGAGTCTTGAAAAGGAATTAGTAGAAAAATCACCAACAGATCCGTCCTGGTGAATCTTCGGTCTATGCTCAATAACCCTGTTAGTTTTGCCTGCAACATTATGAACAGCTTGTTTAGATTCAGCTTTGCTTGTCTTGTTCACCTTATAATCCTCTTTGTCTATGCCAAGAGGAAAGATACCTGCTAACAGTAACCAAACTAGAATGATTAAAATCACACAAATGGAAGACATTTTACAACATCTCCTGAGGATAGCACACCTTGAATTGTCAGTATTAGGCATTCTTTTTTTTTTTTACTTCTTTTACTTAAAACAAAAATGTAAAATTAGTAGTAGTAATTAAAACAATACCTCCCCTTTTAAATTTTTTTTAGTAACCCTTTAACAGCTTTTCTTCGACCTTGCGTCCATAAAAGTGTTTCCAGCTAACACAATTTTTTTGACCTTATGACACCTAACACAATTTCTTCAGCCTTATGCCAAAAATAAACCTCAGCTTAAAGAAAAACGAAATCTAATCAATGTCACTATTTTCTTCCAAATCTTCATGACTGCTACTAATAACCTCAACTACTGGTGGGATAATTATGCAGGCCCACTCTGGAGACTTGTACTTCTGACTTGGCTTCAATGGTCTTTTGCTCTTTCTGCTAATTTTTTCACCAACTTGAACTTCAAGTCTTCTTTTGGCCAGACATCACCTTTTCTCAAGAGTTTCTTCTTAGGCTCAATTTCATTACATTCAGCTTTCCAAGCCCTTTTTCAGAATTTTCTTATTTCAGACTCTTCATCACTCTCATCGGAGTCAGTTTCAGAGATTTCAATACTGTATCTAGGAACTTCTTTACTCTGCAGCTTCACTCCGTTAGGAACAACATCTCTGTAGCTGGTACTTGGCAATTCTTCCTCCTCTTCTGGAATTACTTCTAACTTTCCAGTTCCAGAATTTCCGTTCCTGCTTTCAGAGCTTCCAATCTGCTTTTCAATACTCTCCTGATCTTGAATCTCTTCTGACACAGTTTCCTTTTCAGTTCTTTTTTCGAGAACATCTTCCTCATTTTCTGAATCAACAACAACAATTTCTAGATCTTTTTCATTTGATGGTTGATCCACATCAGAATTTTCCAGATGCCGGCTTTTCTGTCGATCTTCAGATTCTGGATCTTCAGGTTCTTCTTCTGAGTCTGAATCAGTTGCAGTTTCGTCACTATCTTCATCAGGGTTATCAGGAGGTGGTACGCGAATGGTGTGACTTGCATGCACCCACCTCTTCAGACCCTTCCATTTAACAGCATATGTTGTGACTAGTATCACCTGTCTTGCTTTTTGGCAACTGGGTACTAAACAGTTCCTCCTCCGATGAACCGTTGTTCTGACCCAGTCTCCTGGCAATAGATCATGAGCCTGTTCCTTTTCTTTTGAAATCACATCTGTTCCCACCTGATGGAATACAGAAGTTACCACATCAGACAACTGCTTACAGTAATCCATAATTGCACTATCATTTATTGTCAACAATTTTCCAACTGGAACAAAAGCCTGTCTCATTACTCTTCCCATGAGTATATCATGAGGGCTAAGACCTGTCTTTTTATCTGGTGTGCTCCTCAAAGACATCAAAACAAGTGGAAGTGCGTCTGTCCACTTTACTCCTGTAGCTAGGCACATCTTTGAAATTCTGTTTTTTATTGTGCCATTAATCTGCTCTACAACACCTGATGCTTCTGGTCTGTAAGCACAGTGCAACTTTTGCTATATGCCGAAGGCTTCACAAATTAATTTAAGCAGTCTGTTTTCAAAGTGAGTGCCACAATCACTTTCAATAGTCACTGGAAATCCGTATCTAGGTATAATCTCCCTTAAAAGCAATTTTGCCACAGTAACTGAGTCATTGTGACGAGTTGGGAACGCTTCCACCCATCTTGAAAACAGACAGACAATAACAAGGACATATGTCAACTTGTTATGTGGTGGCATGTCAATGAAATCCATTTGCAACCTGGTTAAAGGACCACCCTCCCGTCCTATGGTTCCCAAGCTTACAACTGTTTTTCTGTTTGGATTGATTTGTTGGCAGATCAAACAACGCTGGCAAAGTGACTCCTCAATAATCCAAAATTTTGGATTATACCAAGTTTCCCTGAACAGTCAAATCATTGTGTCTCTTCCTAAATGACCTGGACCATGGTACATCCGTGCCATGTCAGCAATCTTGCAATTGGGCATAACAGGTCTGTCATCTTTGTTAACCCAAATTTCATCTTCCTCCCGCTGTCTGCAACCTTCTTTGAGCCATGTGTTTTTCTCCTCATCATTTGCCTCATCTTGTAAGTCTTTTACTCCCTGCCATGTTTCTACTACAGATATTAGCATAAGAGAGTTCATGATATGATCATTATCCTTTTCCCGATTAAGTGAAAGATTGTTTTTCGCACAGTAACATGCAGTTTCATCAGCAAAGGCATTTCCTTTAGTTATATAGTCTTCTCCCTTTTTGTGCGCTCCACATTTGACAACAGCAATCTTTTCTGGCAACTGAATGCCATCAATCAATCTTTTGATTAATTTTGCATTCCTGATCGGAGTTCCCGCAGAGGTCAAATAACCTCTTTGAGACCAGAGCTGGCCATAGTCGTGGACTACGCCATATCCATACTGACTATCAGTCACTATGGTAACTTTTTTCCCTTCTGCTTTTTCACAAGCACGAATTAAACCAACTAATTCTGCCACTTGTGCTGAACGAATTCCTTCAAGAGTTGAACCCTCAATTATTTCTGAAACTGTGCAAACTGAATATGCTGCTCGGGTCAGGACGGGGATGGAGCTGCCGCCTATACAGCTCTCTGGACTAAATATAGATTGCATTTAGGAACCAGATAGGATTGAAACTGCAATGAGTCTCAGAGGAGCAGCTACAAGAGGAGGGTTAGTCCCTTTTTAAAACACCACGCTACTTACCTGACCTTGTTGCCAATGGGCATTGCCGTGAGGGGAACGGCGGGAGCAGCACACGCAGCAGCACACACCGGGAGGCGAAGGGAGGCGTCCTGAGAGAACGGACCACACTCCCCAGCATTCCCTCTGCCAGCAGCGCGCCCGTGATGCGCAGAGAGCGCCAGAGGCGCCAGATAAAGCCTGACACCCCCTCTCGCCCCGTGAGTCACGCGCGGGAGCGTCCGGGAGAAGCCCGGGACAAGGGCGGGGCCGTCTGTGGCCGTCAGGGGCCAGAAGAGGCCAGGCAGGGCCACCCCCCTTGGCACGAACTGTGAGTACTATTGAAGGATACATCGTGGAAAATCCACTTGTTCCCCTTGTTTTTTTAAAATAACATTCACCTGATACTGTCAAATTAAGCCCTGAAATGTCAGTCCAAAGTACACTACCGGACAATTACTTATTGAAAGTGGTCTCCAAAATCAACAGCGGCAGAAGGAAATCACTAGGAAAAAGTACTATTGCAGACCCCCCTTTGACCCCGTCGGCGGATGCAAATAACTATATTAACTCAGATAATATTGTTAATGAGATGGTCGCTCCTGTAGAGCTTGATAATAGTATTAATAGTATTAATGTTGAAGTGACTAAGGCTTCAGACAAGTCAATAATGGGGGATGATGACCAATGTGATAATGTTGGGGGGACACCACAGCAATCTGGGAGGGCTTCCAAATTTATGCGAGCTTGTAGAAAAACAGTCCCCAAGCGAGGTAGTCATATTTCAAGAAAGAAAAAAGACACCACACATTTGTAACATACCGAGGACTTAGGAGCTCTGAGCCAAGATAAATATGTTTCCATTAAGCCTGACCAAATTGACTCACTAATGAGTACCATTCTCAGTAAACTTAGTATGGTGGTAGAGCCATTGCTAACTAAAATAGGAGATCTCCAGGAGGAAGTAGCTAGGTTAAGGGGTATGGTGGGCAAGCATGCTGACAACTTAGAAAAGTCTTTAGCCCACTTCAAGCCTCAACTAGTGTCCCTCCCATTACCACCAGGAAACACTCTTCTAAAGAACCACTGAAACCATTACCTACATCGACTCAGGAGGCAGGTAGATCTTCAAAGCAATCTAACAATGGGGTTACAAGCACTTTGCCGGGTGCCAAATTGCCAGCCCCCATGCAAGTATCGGCACCTGCGGTGCCAGTTTCATCTGACACAACGGGAGGGTCTAATGGGGTGTCCACTAGGATATGCAGACGCCCAGTTGATCTTCCACCCGACTGTGTACCCTACGTTGTGGTATTAACTAACGTCCCCATCCTCACTCAGCCCCCAAATGATTATGAGACACCTGACTCCTTGAGGAATAAAACCATCTCTTGGTTAAACCGTCATTGCGGCTACCCAGTTGGCTATTCTGACCAAATTATCTCTATCAGAAGAGTCAACTGGATAGGTAACACCAAAAAAGTCGGTGGGGGGGACTGTGTGATAATAAATTTTAAGCATCCACAACATGTGGCGACTGTCTTGCTTAGAGCGGCCGCAATTACACAGTCGGAGACTGAAGTAGTCGCTAGACCATTGGGCTATTTTTATAATCATCTTGGTGGGCAACCTCCGGCAAACTGTAAGGAGAGGGTACCGAGTAATCCTACCTATCCACCTATGGTAAATAGACCAGTGATGCCTAACTTTTTCTTTGGTCCACAAAATAGTCTATTCACCCCACCGCTGCATATGGGGAATTCTATGATAGGGGGGAATGTTCCCTTAATGCATACCCCCAACCCATTTGTACCTTTTGGTAGCACCCCTTTGTATGATAATGGTATGGTTTACCAAGTCCCAACCCAGAACAGGTTTCAGTCCCTGAGTTACTTAGATCAGAATGACTGACATGAGATTGACCCCCCTAGGGAAGTAGGAAATAGTACCCTTAATGAAGAAGTTATTTTGTTAATTGAAGAAACGGGTAATGATGTGTGCTTGAACTGTACGTTAACAGGGGGCGACATCCCGAATTTTATACCTAACATAGAGCCTTTTATTATTGAGAATAACATGTCCATATCTAGTGTTGAACAGCCTAATGATAGCCAAGAGAGAGTGAAGGTAACTTGTTATATTGCTAGCTGGAACATTGCTGGAATTGCGGGCAAGGAGGATGCGTTAGGCTGGAAGGATTTTGAGCATTTATTCGATATCCTGTGCTTACAGGAAACCTGGTGCAAAAATTTCAAAGGCATTGATGGGTATGTGTCTTATGAGCTTCCAGCACTGCCCTCAACCCATGGTAGAGCTAAAGGTGGGTTGATGGTGCTAATTTCTGTCAAATTACCCATCTCAGTGAAAAAGTTTGTTAATGTGGGGGCGCATTCGCAAATTCTATGGCTTACACAAGAAATTGGCAGAAATATTCTATTGATAAATTTCTATAATAATGTTTTTGATAACAGTAGACATGTAGCAATTAATTAATTAGAAACGGCAGTGAATAATTTCGTGAAGAATTTTAATGGTGTATTTGAATTTATTTTTGTGGGGGATTTTAATGTTCCTGTGTGCCCATTATCCACCCAGAAGGTTTGTGGTGTGTATAACCGACTGGGGGAAGCTGAAGTCCATTTTCCCCATCACACCTATGGGGAAACCTTGAATAATTTTATGATTCAATATGACATGGAAATTATGGACAATGCTAAAAACGACAAGGGTGAAAGTATACCAACTTTTAAAGGAAGGGGCGCGAATACCATTATTGATTTTATGTGCATGTCTTCAACCATTGCTCCGCTATGCCCAACGCCCAAGGTGATAGATATCATGTTGAGTGACCATAACTGTTTGACTACTGAATTAACTTTCTGGAAAAACAACCATGTCTGTGAACAGGGTATCATTGCCAATATCGAACCCCATAGACAGAATGGTTATAGACTGAGGTGGAAAGGAGAAAAAGCGGACATAACATCAGATTCCATTATTTCTAGTTATCTGATGGAGATCACGGCAATTTTAGAACAGGAAGACACCTCGTCAGACAGTATTGACCACTTTAACAGGATTAATTCAATCATCAATAAAAAGTTTACTAAAGAGGCTGGGTCTAAAGTTAGATGTATAGGGGGTTGGTTTGACCATGCTTGCTCTACTGCCAGGAATGACCTTAAAGAGGCTCTTGCAGCAAAACCAAGGGACAAGGATTTGGTGGTCCAACTTAGACAGGGATATAACACGACCCTCAAACGTAGAAAAGCTGAATTACAGCAAGAAGCCTGGGATAATCTCACCCAAGCTGTGGACACGAATAATTGTACCCTGTTCTGGTCCACGGTGAATAGCCCATTCCTAAAAGATGACAAGGTCCCAGAACTCACATCTAATGTGAGCATGGACTCGTGGATCCAGCATTTTTCTAACATCTTTGACTCTAGTAATTTAACAGATTCCAATGGAGATAGATGGCCCACCCTAGCCTTAGATATTACCATTGGAGAAACCATGGCTAGTATAAGATCTAGTAAAGGAGGTAAGGCCCAGGGGCCGGATGGCGTTCCCATAGACGTGTATAAGACTGCGCCAGATATTTGGGGTCCACTACTTACCAAAATTTTTAACACAGCTATCTGCTGTAAAATACCGTCTACATGGGAAGAGTCAATAATCATCCCCATATATAAGAAAGGAGATCGGGGGGATGCTATAAATTATCGACCCATATCCTTATTGGATTCATCTGTTAAAATTATGAGTAGGGTCCTTCTTGTAAGACTAGAGGAGTGGGCAGAATCTAATGAGATCCTAAGTAACTGTCAGTTTGGCTTTAGGAAAGGCCGCGGTACTATTGAACAGTGCCTGAATTTAGAGCTACTAGTGGGAAAATACACCCAGGCGAAAAAAGGGTCGCTTTATCTATGTTTCGCTGACCTTAGTAGCGCCTTTGATTTGGTAGATCACGCATTATTATGGGCCAAATTATTGGAAATGGGTGCACCTGAAGGCATTATATATTTCTTAGCCCGACTGTATTAAAAGCTTCGCACCAGTGTTCGCTATGGACCCAATGGGGAATGTACTACAAAGTTTGGGATAGGAAGAGGTATTAGACAGGGGTGTGTTTTAGCACCCCTGCTTTTTACCCTCTTTATTAATGAGGTCGAATCTGCCCTGCAGGCAGTCGCTGCGGATGCCCCTAGAGTCAATAACTTTAATATACCTGTATTACTCTATGCGGACGACGCAGTGTTACTGTCTAGGACACCCTTGGGTCTCCAACGTCTGATGGATTGTTTTGTATCCTTTATTAAGAATAGGAAACTGGTGATCAATAAGTCTAAGACTTATGTAATGGAATGCAGTTCGGGAAAAGCAAAAATCAGAGGTAAAACCCACTATGTTATTGATGGTGAACCAGTTAAAAAAGTTGAACACTTTTGCTATCTGGGAATTACCTTTTCTAATAATGGGAGCTGGGCCACCGAACATAAAGTAGTCAGAACTAAGATGATTAGGAGCTCTAACTGGGTCTTTTTGTTTGCCAAGAAGTTGGGGAATAGACGCATTATAGACATGTTAAATATCTACCAAGCTAAATGTCTATCTGCGGCCCTCTATGGGGCAGGTGTCTGGGGTGTGTCATCTGCCAAGAGCCTTCAGGTAGAGGAGAACCTCTTCCTGAAAAAGCTCTTATATTTACCCAAGTCTACTTCCAATTCCTTGGTTCATAGCGAAACAGGGACCCAAGCCTTAAATGATCTGATTATGCTAAGGCCCATACTATTGTGGCGCTCTATCTGGTTCAGTGATGGCACCTCATTGAACAGAGCAATTATTAAGGACTGCTTTTCATTGGACCAGCACCTGAAGATCCCTTGGATCAAATATATTATTGAATGTTTACAAAAATTATTCGGGATCAATGTGTTAACGGACCCTTACAGTCTCTCGGAAATCTCCAAATCTAATGTGAAAACAACCTTTTTAAATCACTGTATTGAAAGGCATCTTCTAGAGGATTCTAAGTTAACTACATGTGTACTGTACAATAGCATGAATGAATTTACTGGTTTCAGCCCATATCTGTCACAGGTAACAAGAACCACGCACCAGTTTGTACTAACCAGAATGAGGATGGGTATAGTACATTATCTGGTTGCGTGCCCAAACATTAAAATGCGCCCTATTGGCCCCTGTGAATGTGATAATAAAACTGAACAAAGCACTAAGCACTTTTTATTAACATGCGAACTGTATAGGGAGTTACGGAAATTCTACTTGAAGCCATTATTTAATAGATTTGGAGTGAGAAACACTTTGGATGCTATGAGACTGCTTTTTAATCTGAATCACCCGGACATTTGCTTTTTTACCGCTTCTTTTTTGCTTAAAGCTATCAGCGCCAGGAAAAGTATGTGTTTTTAAACATTTGTATATTTTTAAATATTTATTCCATCCCCCTCTGGATATTTTGCATTATGTGGTATTTTTTTGGAGATATGTATTGTTTAATGTATTGTTTGTAATTAATAATTGTATATTCTATATCATGTGTTTTCTTTAACGAATTATGTATGAATTGTCTGTATTATATGTGCTTTTATGGACATGTTTTTAAATGCTCCGAATAAAGCTTTATGAAATGAAATGAAATGAATATGCTGCTCTCTTAAACAGGAGCCATCAACAAAGTAAACAATGTCTGACTCTGGCAAAGGCACATATTTAATGTCTTTTCTGGGTTTAGTACAGTATTCCAAAACATCCAAACACTCATGATCAATGTCATCAGTTTCATTGTCAATTTCAGAAACCACACTATCTGGTAAAAGTGTAGCCGGATTGAGATTAACACATCTCGCAATGGATACATTATCTGATCCCATAATAACCTTTTCGTATTTGGTCAATCTGTTACTCGACAGATGCTGTGTTTTACTTCTGGTAAGAAGTGTTTCAACAGAATGAGGTACATACACTTTTACAGGAAACCCCATTATGATTCTTTCACTTTGCTCAAGGCTTACACTTGTTGCAGCCACTGCTTTAAGCAACCTGGCAATGCTTTTGCAACAGGATCAAGAACAGCTTAAAAATATGCTATAGGTTTTCTAATTTTTCTATGTTTCTGAATGAGAACTGATAATGCACAACCTTCCCTTTCACTGCAATACAGCTCAAATTCTTTGTCGTAATCAGGAA
Organism: Lissotriton vulgaris; assembly: GCF_964263255.1. Classification (NCBI taxonomy): domain Eukaryota; kingdom Metazoa; phylum Chordata; class Amphibia; order Caudata; family Salamandridae; genus Lissotriton; species Lissotriton vulgaris. Next base: position 1,212,524,599 of record NC_141694.1, read on the forward strand.
TCCCCAATGCTGGTGCTTCACACAGACTTTTCTTTAGCTTTTCAAAAGCCTCTAATTCTGTTTTTGTCAAAACAATCGGGTCTTTTATGTCTGCCTTTGTCAGCCTTTATTGTGGTTTCGCAAGTACTGAAAACCCACAAATCCATTGTCGACAATAACCAACCATTCCTAGAAACATTCTGATCTGTCTTTGTGTTGTTGGTGGCTGTATCGCTCGAATCATTTTTATTCTCTCAATTGTCACTTGTCTGATTCCTTTTGCAATTCTGTGACCAAGGTATTTCACCTCTTGTTTGCAAAACTGTAGTTTTGCAGGTGACACTTTATGTCCCTCATCTGCCAATCGATTCAAAAGTGTAATGGTGTCTGTTGCACAATTTTCTCTTGTTCTTCGTGCAATAAGGAGGTCATCTATGTACCGAACTAGCGTTGACTCTCCAGGCAATTTTAAATCTTCCAGGGATTTTTTTAACAACTGATTAAAGATAGATGGATACCCTTGAGGAATACAACACCATGCTAATATGCGATCCTGGAACCGGAACGCAAAAAATTGTTGGCTATCTGGATGCAGTGGAACTGTAAAGAAGGCATTACATAGGTCAATGACCGTATACCATTCTGCATCATGCGGAATCCGGTATAGAATTACAGCTCGATTTGGTGCAACTGGACAGCAAGGAACAACTATTTTATTAATCTTTCTCAGGTCCTGAACTATTCAATTAGTTCCGTTTGGCTTTTTGATTCCCATAATCAGTGAATTACATGGGCTGCTTTCAATTTCTCTCAAAACACATTGCTTAATGAATTTTTCAATCACAGGAATGACACCTTCAATAGTTTCAGGTTTCATTTTGTACTGGGGAATGTTTGGAAAATCTATTCCCTGTCTCACAGTAATTTTTACTGGGTCCACATGTTTCATTAAACCCATTTCATCACCAGTTAAATCCCAAATTTTCGGATTAACTGCCTCTTTCAATTCCTCAGGTAAATTGTTTTTATCAAAAGCAGGAAACATTTTATTTTCTTCGTCAACGATTAGCATAGTTAATTTATACAGACCATCTTCTTCTAAAGTCTGAAGCTCAATACCATCTGGTGAGCAATATATTTTGCAGTTCAGCTTGCATAACAAATCACGACCTAATAGGTTAACGGGACTGCTGTTACAGACAACAAATCTGTGTTTGTCATTGTAATTTCCAATTTCTACATCAACTGGTTTTGTCAAATCTGTTTTTATTTGCTGATTAGCAACGCCAACTACCTGGATGGTTTCACCTGAGAGAGGAAGATTTTCAATTTCCACTGAACAGTAGAACGGGTAGCACCAGTGTCCACAAGAAAAGTGATATATTTGTCATTCACTTTACCATTTACAAATGGACCTGCCTAATCTACCTCAAGAGTGGCTCCAAGTACACACTGTTCCTCCTCTCTCAGGCACCGTCATGAGTAATCTTCTGAATCACTGCTCTCATTTTCTTTCAGCCAAAATTGTTGAGAGACATTTGACACATTTACTTTTTGTGATCTTTTTACTTGTTCAGCTCCGCAGAAACCCGTCTCTGGACTGTATCTCTGTGTATTCATGCAATTTGGCAAGCGTGGCTGTGGAATTTGGCTCTGCTGATTCAATTGGCTCTGCTGATTCACTCTGTCGCTGTAGCTGTTGCTGCTGACTTATTTCATTTAACTGTCGCTGTAGCTGTTGCTGCTGATTTATCTCACTCTGCATCTGTGGTTTTAATGATGAATTTTTAAAATTTCTGGGCGGATTTTTACACTTACGCTTCAAGTGTCCAATTTCGCCGCAATTAAAACAAGGTAGCTTTTGTTTTAGCTCTTCAATGTTTATATTAAATTTAGGTTTATTCACATTTGAACTTTGCTGGATTCTGCTGAAAATTTTTATTTTCTAAGGTTGCTATCTGCTGTTCAGCTAACTTCACTTGTGCCTACATTGCCTTTTCCTTGAGTTTCTTCTGTTTTGCATCTATCTCATCACTGCAGTATTTTGCCTTCCTCAGGATATCATCGACTGAAAGTGATTGCCAGCCGACAATTCCGTTTCTAATCATTTCTCCGATTTCAGGTTTCAGGCCATAAACAAATCTATAAATGAAGTGGCTCATGTCACTTTCACTTAATTTTTCATAGCCACTGTATTGTTTAAATACCAGGAGTAATCTTTCATAAAAGGAATGAACTGATTCTTTTGGTTCTTGGTTTGTCCTGTCTATTTTAACCCAATCTACTTCTTTTGCAGGAATCTTGTTTTTCAGCCAGACAATTACTTTGTTAAAGAAATCCATAACATCGTCTGAAGGAGAACCTGTTATTCTATGTCGAGGTGGTTCCTCTTTGGGCCAACCAACTGAAATTTTACATTCTGTCCAAAGATCTGATGAGACAACAATGTCAAAGAAACCATCTAGATCATCCACAGAACTTTAGAAACCTTTATGAATCTGTCAACCTGACGATACCATTCTACTGGCTTTTCTCTCAGCCGAGGAAAATCATTTGTAAAGAGCAGAATGTCATGTCTTGTCCATGGAACATGAACATAACCTCCACCAGCTATTTCCCTCATAGGAAATTCACCAAAAACCTCTCCTCTTTCTCTCTTTTCTTCTTCTCTTTTCTTTGTCCATTTAACTCTCCATTTACTTAATTCACCTAATCTTTTTAGAAACACAATTAATTCTTTTACATGGGTTATCCTGCCTGTGGTATTTAGATTCTCAATATCCTTCTCATAAAAATCCACTCTATAATGTTTTTGCAATTGTTTCTGACGACTCAAATCTATTTCTAATTCAGCAGCCACTTCTTCGAATTGTTCATATTTATTTTTAGTTTTCCACTGAATGCTCTTGCAAATAAACAACAGTTCATCATCCTGATATTGTTTCAAACAGTCAGTACCAATTGTGCCAATAATTAATTCTTGTAAATCTGCTTTTAATTTTGCAACATCAAGTTGTTTAGACTCAAGAACTTGTTGAGGAATCTGTGTTAAATCTGTTGTATTTATGGTCTTTTCTAAAAAACCATAATCTGAATCTGCAGCTGATGGTGTGGCACCATTTGACAAACTTTGATTTAAAGTTAAATTTGGCATTGTTTTATCTCGCTGAATTTCTGTTAATTCAGAATAACATTTTTCAGCCACTTTTTGAATTTCTGCATTGAATGAATTCGTTAAGACTGAATGTCTGTTTTCACCTTGCTCAAAAACTAGTACAACAGGACCAATTGTAACTGGTACTGTTACCGCTTCCATGCCTTTTGTTAATTGCTGAATTAATTCTCCCTTCGCTTTTAAATATTCTGAAATGTTTGGTATATTTTCAGGTAGCTCTGCTTTTTTGTCATTATTTGAGAAATAATTTCTCGAATCTGAAACCTCTGGATAATTTCTGCTTTCTCTTGGAGTATTTGATTTACTTTTTGATCTTGCCCTTTCAGGCAATCTCAAAAATCTGGGTGAATTTTCATCAATCTCTCTAGGAGGTGCACTAGGAGAAATTCCTGAAAAACTTCTCGGGGTAGACTGTGAACAGCTTGGCTGATAAGGTGGTGGATTAATAAAAATTTCTTCTAAAACTGCATCATCTAACTCTTCATCAAGATGACCTTTTTTCATGGAATTATTCTTTTGACCTAATGTTTCAACAACCATTTCTATAACCGGGTACACACCATCATGCATGTCCCCTTTTCTCCAACGACGCACTCTATCCTGATGGGTTTCCCTATTTATATCTAATTTTGGACCTCTTGATGTTCCCCAATTTTCACGTTCGAGTTCCATCATTTCAATTTCCCATTCAACTAAAGCTTCAAATTGAGTGGGTCTGGGTCTTTGCCAAAGAGCCATCATTTTATCTCTTAAGTTTCTTAAAACTTTAATGATCCATCTTCTGGCCAGGCTAAAACACCATCATCTTTAGTATATTGCATCCAATTTTCAAACCAGAGAACCGTATGATAACCATATTCTCCTTCCATATATGCTGCAGGTGTTTTGTACTTATGAAGTAATTTTCCACCACGCGCTTCAATTTTCTTGTCAGGATTGAATACATTTTTAATTTTCTGAAACCATGAAGGCTTCTTTTCTTCTTTATTCCAATAATAACTCATGTTTTAAAACAATTCTGTTTAATTTAGAAAAGATCGTAAGTCTTTCCTAGTTGTTCCGCTACTCTAACCAATCCGTGCTCGAAACTCACCAATAAGTCAATCAGGTTAAGCCACGTCACTACCTTGCTCAACCAATGAGAAGCCTGTTTTCAGAAAGGACCAATCAGCTAACAGCTCATTTTGGTCACGTGAACCAATCAGCGCGCTTGCTGTGACGTATGTTAACCAATCGCAGCACGAACCCTGTGACGTATACTGCCGCTGCAGCGAAGCTGCGCGTGTCAGTGTCACTCCGTAAACTCACCCCTCCTTTACAAAATATTTTCACAGCGCAATTTTAAAACAATCCTTTTCAATGGATTTCAGTTAATAACTATGGAAAAACAAACCATTTGTCTGTTTCACTAAACAAAGTGATAGTTTCACCAGACATTCAAGATTTCACTCTCGTGAAATAGACAACGCTATTTTCACAAAAACAGTTTTATGCATTTATATGGGAAAACCTATTCATGTATACATGAAATCTTTGGCAGAACTCTAACTAAGCATGGGCGCAAAATCCGTTCCGCTCGCGGATTTTGCGGATTTTCGGCAAATTAGCGATCCGCGAATTTGCCAAAAATCTGCAAATCCGCGAGCGGAATGGATCCGGGGGACAAAAGTTCAAGCTTCAAACTTGTAACTATTTTAGAACGGCGCTGGCAAGCTGCCAGCACCATTCTAAAATAGTTACTAAGTTAGCTTCAACAGGAAGCACTAATAGATAAAATGTAGGTGCTCGAGCACATGCTTTATTTTATCTATTAGTGCTTCCTGATGAAGCTAACTTAGTAACTATGTTAGAATGGCGCTGGCAGCTTGCTGGCGCCATTCTAAAATAAAACAGGAGTGGGGCAGAGGGCAGAAGGTCACAGAGTGGGGCAGAGGGCAGAAGGGCACAGCAACGAGTGGGGCAGAGGGCAGAAGGACACAACAACGAGTGGGGCAGAGGGCAGAAGGGCACAACAACGAATGGGGCAAGGGGCAGAATGACACAAAAACGAGTGGGGAAGAGGGCAGAAGGGCACAAAAAAAGAGAGGGTGGCAGTGATGAACCAGAGGGTGCATCGCGGTCTCACACAAAAAAAACCCTGCGAACAAGCAAAGCGCCCCGGGAACACGCCAAGCGCCCTGCGAACACGCAAAAATAAAAAAATCTGCCAATTCGCACAAATTCGCGAATTTTGCGGATCGCGAATTCGCAAATCCGCAAATTCGCAGATCGCAAATTCGCAAAATTTGCCCATGCTTAACTCTAACCAACCAATAGAAATCCACAAACGCCAGTAAGAATAGATGATGCCACCTTACCCTTCACACAAGCTCGGAAAAATCCTACTACTCTTTTCACAACGAGTTTTAAAACGGGCCCTTAGTCCCTATACTCAGAGCTACGATTTCATAGGCAAACCTCACTATACATACAACCTATCATACCTAAAATCCTTGAACTTGTGTTGTACGTCCACAACACTTAGTGATATTTCAGTACCTCTAACTTAAAAACAGAACAAATGAATTGTGTAACTTCACCTGTCACACTATTCTGCTGGCACATAGGATTTTTCTCACTGCTGGAAAAAACCTTTCGACAACATATAACAACTAGACAAAACTTAACATGTGTTAAACATGTATCCTATGTAATTACCATGTAACATGTCAGTTACCATAGTAACCATCCTCTGCTACCAGAGATTTGATCCAGCGGGCCAAAGGAAATTCAGTCTCATATGTACAACTCTACACCACGATACTCACCATTATTCATAAATCTATCACTAGGCCCATAGATGACTGAGACATGAATTGACCAACTGAATCATATGACCTAATTAATTAAACACTTTTATAAACATTTAATTAAGTCAAAATCATAGGCAATGGATTAACTAATGGTAACTCAAACGAAACAAACAAGACCAGCTTGTCATTTCAAAATCTATTTTATTAGCTTTATTTATTGAGCAAAGAGCATTTAAGAATTTAATTCTTTATTAGCATTTTATTAAGCAGCATTATTTTATTAGAAAGGCACATTAGACTTTCAGTTTAAATCAAATCAGCATGAGAAATGCTTTAAACATTTAAGAACTCATTCCCTAGACCCTATTTGCCTAACTTAACTAAAGAAACCTAAAGGGAAAATCATAAGTTTGAAAGGATCTTACATGAGTCAAAAGTCCGACAGCATCTCTGGAGCACAGGAACGAGCCAACAGAGCTCTTCCCAAGGGGGCGATTTTGATACCTTTTCACTATCTAAGACTAACTAAAAGAATACAAAAAGAAGACCAACTCGAAGTGTGATTGGTCGAGAAATGTCAGTTCATGAAGTCATTCGCCTTTCACATTGCAAAAACCATATTCCTTAAGACAACATTTAATGGAACATTTCATTGCTTCCTCTGCCCAAGCTTTTCCGCCGCTATGTCCTGTCCTTGGCATTGAAAGTTATACAATGATTATCTCAACGTTCAGCACAGCTCAGCTTCCGCGAGTTTGTGTTTCAAAGAATTATGAAGAAAATGTTTTCTTTCATTCTCTGCTGTGCAAGGCCCAACTTGACAGGACTTCGGACATCCATTTTAGGAATAGGCCACAGGCCTCTTTTTAGCAAGACTCTAGTATGCAAGGAAACACAAGACATCAATTAATTCAAGTAATGATAATTATTCTGTTACCCACACCTTCACTAATGTTAACCCATTAGTCTAGGTTACCTAGCTTTATGCACAAAAGACAAACAAAACACTGTCACATGAAAGAAACGACATAAACAAGAGCACATTTAAGAAAATGCACATACTATTATTTAAAACAGCCGCAGTTAATGTTTGACAAAACAAAAGACAAAGTTAATATATAAATTTTACGTAGTGACAAATGGGACAAGAGCACATATTATTAGTCCCACGTGTTCATGAGGGTGCAAATCATTCTAGGTTGAATTAATACAAAAACATGCAACACTCGTTAATAATTATAAGTTTAATTCTGCGAACAATTTCTTAACTTATCTCTGAAGTCTGCTTCATCACTGTCATAAGTTCTGCTCCATGAGGCAGGAGAGAACAGAAACATAGAGGTGCTGTAAAAGAAGAGGTTTGACCTGAAGTCTGCCTCCGAAGGAAGCATGTTAGAATCTGGTTTTGTCTCCCAAATGGACCGTCTTTGCACACCTTCAGACTGATAAACCGTAATGTCACTGTAGTGTGTCTTATAAAATTACTATTCAGATGGTATAATGACTTCTGCTCTACATCTAATGAGTACACTGTACTGTGCCTAGCACAGAAAACAATACCGCCTTCAAAAATATAAACAACACCTCTGTTTGTCTGAAGGAAGTGGTGTGCAATTGTAAACAGTCGTAAATTCGTCTTCTCCAGAAACAACTGCAGAGCAAGCAAGAACATAATACAATATTGAAGGTCACAATCAAGGCTCTACGATGCAATAGGCCATGGGAAGAGAAAAGATGACACTTTAAACTGTGTACAGCGGTTCTACAAAATGAAAATGAAAAAAAGACCAGGGCTATGCAGGTTAGATTAAGCCATTCCCTGTTAAAAACACAATGCAATTTATTTTCTCTTTTGTCTTATTAATCTCTGTTAAAGCATAATATTATCGATTTTACAAACTATAGCCCGTGTCCCATGCTGGAAGATCCAACACTTTAGGTACCAAAACGAATCATAAAAACAGAAGTTCATTGCCAGTGACCATGTGTAATGTCTTTTCGTGCTTTTGGATGTTCTATGTGTTAACATGATAGTGTTGAATTAAACTTTGGCATCTTTCCGCAAATGGCAATTAATTTAAAAAACGTGCACAATCACTTAAGAAATGCTTGTTTTTCTAAAGATGTTATAGGCTTCCACCAACCCCATCTGTTTCTGGCACAGTTCTGCCTCAAATTTAGGTTCAAGTCTATTTTATTGCATTTTAGTATGACAAACAAGGAGGCCCCAGAAAGAGTTCACGCCAAAATTAACTAATTCATAAGAGAAAACCGACAGTCAAACAAGTAACCCCTTCCTCCTACTCGCTCCCACCATCAGGGTACTTACTCCAATAACGATTACTCAAAAGAAAGGGACAACTAAATACACCCCACATACACTCCGCAATATCACTCTAGACCATCCTCCCGGTTTTCTGGCTCTATCACGAGCAATAAGTGGCGATATCGGGGACAGGTCAATTCACGAAATGCCACCGAAAGAAGGGGCATATTATCAAGGACCGGTGTTAAAATTATCGCTGTTTTATCAGCAGGAAACTGCAGATAAAACGTCAATAATGGGCTTGATAATACGCTCTTGTTAATTCCCATAAAAGCCCATGTTCTGGTGTTAACATGGGCTTCCAAGGGAATTAACAAGAGCGTCCTTGATAATATGCCCCACAGTGCTATGTATGGATGCCAAATCTCCCTCAATGAATTTCCCTAGTTAGTCAATGTGAGGGTCAGTCGTTCCAACTCCAATGTGGGCCAAAGCCGATGCAACCACCGATTGTGGGATGAGATTTTCTCCGTACCCCACTGGGCGAGTACGTTCTGTAGAGCTGCCCCAAGCGCAGGGCCATTATGCCACCCTCTGCATGACTTGAGTGGGAAGGTGGGTGCAATTGGTAGGCCTAGAAAGACATTAGCAGGACACCAGGGTTGTTTGCATATCAAAGTGAGTGTCAATGTCAAAAAATATCACATCCCAATAACATGTAAACTTAGGACGGGATCACTGACAGAACATCGACAGACAAAATATCGAGAGGCCAAACTATCGAGGATAAAATATCGATAACAGAATATCCACTTCCTATCTTCAAACAGGCAAGTGCAAAAATATTGACTCCAAAATATTGAGTGTAAAAAATATAGAATTTCAAAATATCGATTTTTTTAAATATGTTAAAAGTAACTTAAAAGTAATATAACAATAAATTAAATTAATAGAAACATATTTAAAATACTTAAATAAACAAAAAATGAAGAAATAAATAATGTAACTTGAAAAAAAATGTTTAATACATATATATATATCTACATATTATTAACTAAACATATACAATATTTTTACCGTAGGATGGCGAGAGGGTTAAATGTACTGTAACGACTTCAGTGAGTGCAACAGTAGGGAAAACGTTGGATAGCGTAGGGGTAAAAATTACTATTCCAACTCCAGAGAGTGCAACAGTAGGAAAAGCGTTGGATAGCGTAGGGGTAAAAATTACTATTCAAACTACAGGGAGTGTAACAGTAGGGAAAGCGTTGGATAGCGTAGGGCTTTAAATTACTATTCCAACTCCAGAGAGTTTAACAGTAGGGAAAGCGTTGGATAGCGTATTGGTTAAAATTACTATTCCAGCTCCAGTGAGTGCAACTGTAGAGAAAGAGTTGGATAGCGTAGGGGTAAAAATTACTATTCCAACTCCAGAGAGTGCAACAGTAGGGAAAGCGTAGGATAGCGTAGGGGTAAAAATTACTATTACCACTCCAGAGAGTGCAACTGTAGGGAAAGGGTTGGATAGCGTAAGGGTAAAAATTACTATTCCCACTCCAGTGAGTGCAACAGTAGGGAAAGCGTTGGATAGCATAAGGGTTTAAATTACTATTCCAACTCCAGTAAGTGTTACAGTAGGGAAAGCGTTGGATAGCGTAGGAGTAAAAATTACTATTCCATCTCCAGTGAGTGTAACAGTAATCCTACTGTTACACTCACTGGAGTTGGAATAGTAATTGTCCGCTCTCACCCCAACAAAAAGTTGGGGTGAGAGCGGACACACCTGCCTCATTCCTCTACATATGGGGAAGTGAGTGGAGATGTGACCATTGAGCTGTACCATTGCTTGTGGCTCCCTGTAGATCCATTGGCAAAATCTCGGTCAAAAGCTGAAGTGCCATAGCGTCTTCTCTAGATACGGCCAATGTACCCGGTTGAATGTCTATTGGGTGTCGACTTTCAAGAGTATTTTCTCCCTCCGGGAGCATTGAGCCAAACCCATACTGGTCCAGGTCAACCAACACTGGCATATAAGGGCCCAAACGAACCTCATTGATACCTTTAAACAGCTTAATGTCCATATTAAGATGGGATATTGGGTGGTAGGCACTACATTGGATAGCGTAGGTGTACAATTTACTATTCCAGCTCCAGAGAGTGTAACAGTAGGGAAAGCGTTGGATAGCGTAGGGGTTTAAATTACTATTCCAACTCCAGAGAGTGTAACAGTAGGGAAAACGTTGGATAGCGTATGGGTTAAAATTACAATTCCAACTCCAGTGAGTGCAACAGTAGGGAAAGTAAATACTTCTTATATAAATATAAATATCATAAATAGTAAAATCTATTGCTAATTAATTTACATTTTTTAGAATTGTGTAAATTATATTACATAATCTATTAAAATAATAAATAAAAATTATTTAATAATATAAATTACCTACTAATACTAATGATTTACCTATTAACAATCAATTAATTTAAACAATAAAAATATTTTACAAAATAAACTCAATATATTTGGAATTAAACGACTTCCAAATCTATTCCTCTATAAACACATAACCCACTACAGAAATTAAAATAATTAAATTAACATATTTTTTAATTAATCATTTAAACGTATTTACCAATTATATTGTAATTAATTCCCAATTAATAATTAATTAACAATGAATTCTAAATGAATACCAATTCATTAAATAACATATTTAATTCATGATTATTACTTCCCACCCTAATCCCCTATAAACCCACAACCCACTACAGAAAATAAATTGCTAAAAATAAAATATTTATCAATGAATCAATTATATTTAATTACCGATTATATTTTAATTAATTACCAATTAATGATTAATTAACACTAATTTTTAAATAAATACCAAGTAATTAAATAACATATTTAATTATTTATAATTAAATTACTTCCCACCCTATTCCCCTATAAACCCAGAACCCACTACAGAAAATAAATTACTTCCAAAAAATATTTACAAATGAATCAATTATATTTAATTGCAAATTATATTTTAATTAATTACCAATTAATGATTAATTAACAATTAATTAAAAAAACAATTAATTAAATAACAAATATAATTAATTATAATTAAATTACTTCCCACCCTATTCCCCTATAAACCTACAACCCGCTACAGAAAATGAATTACTAAAAAAATATTGATCAATTAATCAATTAAAAATAATTACCAATTATATTTTAATTAATTACCAATTAATAATTCATTAACAATTAATTTTAAATAAATAACAATTAAATATAGAACATATTTAATTAATTATAATTAAATTACTTCCCACCCTATTCCCCTATAAACCCACAACCCGCTACAGAATTATATTAAACAAAAATTAAACAATAATATTAACTTACCTTAATTTCGATATTTTTGTTGTCTATATTATGTCTAGTCGATATTATGTCCATTCTATATTTTTGAATCGATATTATTGCTATTGTAAATGTAAATGTAAATGTACAGGAATTTATATAGCGCAAATCACCGAGCGGTTTCTAAGCGCTTGCTTAGGGAACCCGTCCTGGTATTCCCCTGTGAGATAACCCTGGCAGGGTATCCGCAAGTTGAAAGCCAGGCATCCCGTCGCGAGGGGCCGTTGTGGAGATTAAGCAAGCTATTGCCCAGAGTCGCAGAGTGTGAACCCGTGAATCGAGTAGGCATCGGAGCGAGAATTGTCGAGTCCATGGACATTTTAGGACTCAAGACCCCGCCGAGCCGGGAATTGAACCCGGGTCCCGGACTGACCTCTGCTTCCCGGTCTGCCTCCTCTAACCAGTGAGCCACACTTCTCCACTATTCTAGTCGATATTACATTTTTGAAGTCGATATTTTTGTAGTCTATATTATGTCTAGTCGATATTTTGTCTTGTCGAAATAAAAAACTCGACATTATGTCTAGTCGAAATAAAAAACTCGATATTATGTCTACTTACCCTTATGACGGTCCCAGAGAAGGTGAAGCAAGGTCCCCTGCGAACCACAGCCCCTCCTATAGTGTGTGCTGCACTTGAGGTTTCCCCTTTGCAATCTGGCAGTGGTAAAGTACCAATAAGTAAAAAATGTTTCGCCAGTCTCTATGCTGGCTGTGTTCTGAGCTATATGCCGTGCCCTATTAAAGATCTCCTCCCACTCTTTAGAGGGCAATGTCCTCCCCAAATCTAGCTCCCATCTCTCTGCCCTGAGTACTTGTGTACCGGATGGCCCACTGGAGGACAGTGTAGAGGTCAGTGATCAAGAAACTATCCTGGTCACTAGCCACCTCTCATAAGGGGTACGGGGGTGCTGTGAGCCAAAGGCATATCAATAAATAGGCACGCAATGTCTTCCTTGAAGTTACTCAAAAGAGAGAGGCCATTGAGTGGACAAAAATGGCCTATATACCAACAACACAGTGATTACCACAAGGAGAAAGTGGTGTGGTCCAACCATGGTGTAACATCGGTGTTGCCCAAAAGGGGGGTCTGCTGGGAAGGAAATTACATCAACACTTTTCGTGTAGCCATCCGATCCCACACCTGTAGAGTAGCCCTGGTTATAGGTGAGCTGTATAGGCTCGCCCTTTGAGGTTCACGGAAGAATGGAATTTTCTATAGATGTTTGCCCGTCACTGCTCTATCCATGAAGATCTAATGCTTCTGAGATTCATCCCAATTCAACTAGGAGGTGAAGCTGTGTGGCCTAATAATGCAATAGATTTGGGACCCCTAGGCTCCCCTCCATATTTAAATGGTAGCTTTGTTCTCAACTCATTTGCGGTCTCCCTTCAGCCCAAGCAAATTGGTTAAGCTCTCCTTGTAGTGTCTAAAGCACCGGAGGGGTGGAAGGGCCTGAAAGAGGAAAAGGACCCATGGAAGGATGGTCATTTTTAACGAAGCCATACGACCCAAACAGGAATGGATCTAGTGCTTCCATTGAGCTAAGTTGCCCCGGACTGTCTGCATCAAGTTGATGGTCATCGTTTCATGCACTGTGGGGGCCACTTGGACTCCCAAGTAGGGGATCGAGGTCAACTATCATTACAGAGGGTATTAGGCAGTTAATAATGCTGGTGGAGCTGGTGAAAAGGACAGATTCAGGGCTTGTGATTTCTGGAGATTAACCCGAAAGCCTGCCACTGTCCCAAAGTCCACCATCTCTTTCATTAAGGCTGGGAGGGATCTCAGAGGATCCTCGAGTGCAATAATCATATTGTCAACATATAGACTGATAGTGTGCTCCTCCACTCCAAAACATACTCAGGTGATATGTGGATTGTTGCACACCCACTGGGTTTCCAATTCTATGTAGAGAGCAAAAAGTTGGGGTGAGAGCGGACACACCTGCCTCATTCCTCTATATATGGGGAAGTGAGTGGAGATGTGACCATTGAGCTGTACCATTGCTTGTGGCTCCCTGTAGTTACTCAGGATCCATTGGCAAAATCTCGGTCAAAAGCTGAAGTGCCATAGCGTCTTCTCTAGATACGGCCAATGCACCCGGTTGAATGTCTATTGGGTGTCGACTTTCAAGAGTATTTTCTCCCTCCGGGAGCATTGAGCCAAACCCATACTGGTCCAGGTCAACCAACCCTGGCATATAAGGGCCCAAACAAACCTCATTGATACCTTTAAACAGCTTAATGTCCATATTAAGAAGGGATATTGGGTGGTAGGCACTACATTGCTTCCTAACTTTTCTGATCTTAGAAATAGCAACAAGCATCGAGGGAAGCATAGTCCCTGACTCAGCGAAAGAATCAAAAAGGCGTGTAAAGACAGGGGCTAGTGTGGTGCAGAACGTTTTATGAAAAATGAGTGGGGAAGCCATCTGGGCCAGGGGTCTTAAGGTGTTTCAGTCTGGCAATGGCAAGATAACTTCCTCCACCAGGATCAGCCGATCCATAGCGTAGGCCTTTGTGGACATTAACTGAGAGGTGTGCACTCCTGAAGGTATGCACTGGGAGCTTCCTGCTGAAGCTCCTGTGTCGAATAAAGAGAGAGACTAAAAATCCATAAGGTTGCTGTGATGGAGCCGTCCACTGCGATGTCAGAGCCACGGGGCGCCACAAGTGCATCAACCCAATTTGTCTGTCGCTGAGCCCGAAGTTTATTGGACAGTAATCAACTACATTTGTCACCCCGTTGCCTGAGTAGGGCATTCAAACTCCTGGACTTCCCTATGAGAGGTCTCTCATTTGTCCACCGTCAAAGCGGCAATAAGCTCTCCCTGGATCACTGCTTTTAGAGTCTCCCACAGGGTGGTGAGAGAGATCTCATCAGTGTCATTAAAGGCCAAATAATCAATAATCGCTTGCTTTGCGATTATTGATTATTTGGCCTTTAGTGGAGTAGTGTGGCTCACTGGTTAGAGGCGGCAGACCCAAAAACAGAGGGCGGACCGGGACCAGGGTTCAATTCCCGACGCGGCAGGGTGTTTGGGCCAATGTCAGCGGGCTCAATAAATCTCGCCTCGGTGTCATTCTAACCATGGGTTCCACTCAGCAACTCTGGGCAATAGCTTGCTTAATCTCCACATACAGCCCCATCAACGCCGGGGCTGCCTAGCTTCACCTTGGGGGTGCCCATCTCACAGGGAAAGCCAGGACGGGTTCCCCAGCGTTATACAGCGCCAGGAAACCTACGGGTAGCAGTGCGCTTTACAAGCTAAAATACATTTACAAATTTACATATGCAGGTTGTACAGTGGCAGTCGACTCTCCCTAAGGCCATTGGGCGGGGTACACGTCGCTCTAGGGGAATCTGAAGAGGCAGCGACACTGCTGCATGATCTAAAAGAGATTGCTACTCAATCACTACTGCCTCTACAAATCTCTTCAGCTCACCTGTCACTAAAAATCGTCCAATCAGGCATACATTTAGGAGCATGTGATTAAATAGTGTAGTCCTGCACCTGCAGTTGTCCATCCCTCCAAACATCGATTAGGTCCACCTCTCTCAGCCAATGCCCCACTCCACCAGAAAGGGCTCCTGCCTGCCCAAATCGTACTGCCGATCTGTCCAGGTTGTTGTAAAAAGCAAGGTTATGGTACCTCCCATCACAACCACTTCATCCTGGGAGACCATCACCTCTGATATCGCACATCGGAGAAAATGTTCATGACCATTGTTAGACCTGGCACCATTGGTTTGGGTCTCCCTTCCATTTTTTGCTATGTTTTCACTGGTCTAGATACTTTGGGCACTTTGCCACTGCTATTCAGTGCCAAAGTGCAAGTGCTCCCTATTTTAAATTGTTGTATTGGATTAGTGACTCCATGATTGGCTTATTTGATTTACTTTTCAGACCCTTGTACAGTGCACCATGTTTGCCCAGAGTCTGTAAATCAAATACTGCTGGTGGGCTTGCAGCACTGACTGTGCCACCCACAGAAGCAGCTTATAAAATATGGCTCAGGCCTGCCAATTCAGAGCCAGTGTGCAGTCTGGGACTGCTATGTCAACTTGGCAAGTGCACCCACATGCCAGTCCAGAAACCTTCGCTTTTCTACATTGTGAGCGTGGGCTTAGGGCGGGCCGGATAATCAGGCGAGGAGGCCGTATGTAGTGTGCAATGGTGGATCTTTAATAGCGTCAAGAACACAGTTAATACAGGTGATGGAAAGACAGTATCGATGAACGGTCGTCCGCGATGGTTTCTTGTCTTCTCCCTCCGATGATGAAATGGGGGTCCGCCGGGATGGATACGTGCTGGGTGGTCCTTGGAGGGAAGAGAAAGAGGACAAGGAGCGGTTAGTCTAACCTGTCTCGCTATGACACTATTCTACAACCATCACCGGGAGTGTACGGGAGTAGAAAGAAAGACAGTGAGGGAAGGGTAGCGGGACGGGTTCGGAAGGAGGAGAGAGACAGGGTGTAGGTGAGGGGTCGTGAGGGTTCCAGCTATGTACAAATGTGCTGTACAAGTGAGAACGTGCTATACAAATCTTTACAGTGCAGGCCAGGCTTTGTGCTACCAAGGAGAGAGGGTCGAACACTATATACAAAGCACCTAACGTGCTACAGAGGTGGGTTCGGTAGTACTCACACGCTCCACCGCAACTCCCAGGTGAGTTGCGGCCACTCTTCAGCCTCCTCCTCTGGACTCCACCAGTCTTCGCTCCACTCTTCTGCCTCTTCCTTCGTCTGGTCCGCTTCAACGCTGGTCTGAGCCTCCTGCCACGAGATCGCTGCTCCGACGGCGCCTTTGTCCTTGATTCCGCTTTTACCCTGTTCCGGTGGTGATTCCGGGGCGGGACTTCCGGGGTCAGGTGGTTGTGGTTCCGGGAATCGCCCGTTCCTGATTGGCTCCTGGAAGACAGAGAGGGGAGGGGAGCTGGTCGTCAGGTTGGTGTCCCAGGACGGTACCTCAGGGGCTGTTGTGAAAGGCGAGTGTCCGGAAATGGGAGGTACGTGAGGGGTTGGCTTGTGTCCCGTATCACATCCCCTTCCCCTAGCTGTCTTTCTTGTACGGGTGGGAGTGAGGGGATACCGGGAAAGGAAGTCGGCATTGAATTGTTTTAAAGCGGAATGGCTGGAGGGACAAAAACCAACGGAGGACCCAGTCATTGTGTCCTTTGTTCCGGGCCATCCACTCAAGGGGAGCATGGTCGGTGTAGATGATGAACTCGCGCCCCTCCAAATAGTACCGGAGGCTCTCGACAGCCCATTTTATGGCAAGAGCCTCTTTCTCTACAACTGCCTAGTTCATTTCGCGGGGAAACAACTTCCTACTCAAAAACAGAATCGGTCTCTCATTTCCTTTGTCGTCTGTCTGAGAGAGTACGGCCCCTAGGCCTTGGTCTGATACATCCGTCTGCAACAGAAAGGGTTGAGAGTAGTCTGGACTGACTAAAACAGGCTCAGAGGTCAGGGATGCTTTCAGTCCTTGGAAGGTACTCAAAAGAGAAGGAGTAGGGTTGCGCAGGGCGTCTTCGGTCTTGGCTGTCTTTTTAAGCAAGTCAGTAAGGGGAGCAGCTCTTTGGGAGAAGTTAGGGACGAACCGTCGGTAGTAACCTAGGAGACCCAGGAAGGCTTGAAGGTCTTTTCGGGTTCGGGGAAAAGGAATGGCTTGGATGGCTTCTACTTTTTTCTGTTGGGGTCTGATTACTCCTTCTCCCAATAGAAAGCCTAAGTATTTGACAGTCTGGGCTGCTAAGGTGGTTTTGGCAGGGTTGATGGTAAACCCATAGGCACCCAAGGATGTAACTACGTGCCCCAAATGCTCTAGATGTTCTTCCCAACTGTCACTGAAGATGATGATATCATCAAGATATGCTCCTGCGTATAGGGAGTGGGGCCTCAATATCTGGTTCATGGCTCTTTGAAAGGTGGCCGGGGCACCATGTAAGCCGAAGGGCAAAACAGTGAATTGGTACAGCCCGGCCGGGGTGGAGAAAGCCGTTTTTTTCTTGTCCTGTTCTCTAAGGGGAATCTGCCAATATCCTTTACAAAGGTCGAGCGTGGAGTTGTACTTGGCCTTCCCTATCCGCTCGACCATTTCATCAACGCAAGGTAGGGGATACGTGTCAAAGGAGGGTACCTTATTCACCTCGCGGAAATCTATAAAGAATCTCACCGATCCGTCAGGTTTGGGGACTAGGACAATCGGCGAATTCCAATCGCTCGTGGAGGGTTCAATGATTCCCATATGTAACATTTGTTCGACTTCCTGCTGAATGACAGCCCGTCGGGCTTCGGGGACTCGGTAAGGTCTTAACCGAACCACCTTCCTTGGTTCCGTATGAATGGCATGTTCAGTGATCGTGGTATGCCCTGGAGAGGAGGAAAAAACGTGGCTCGAGGGTCGAAGGACCTCTTGTAGGGCTCGTTTTTGTTTCTCGTTTAGAGCGGGATCAAAACAAGGCTCAAATGAGAGCGCTAGATGGTGGGGTTCACTTGTCAAGACAGGTCGGGGTCCCTCCCATTTCTTAAGGAGATTGACATGATATATTTGGGTCGTACCCCGTGTGGGGTCCAACTCCAGCTCGTACGTAACAGGGGTTACCTGCCTGAGGATTGTGTAGGGACCTTGCCATTGACCCAGTAATTTTTGGTCAGATGATGGCATCATTAAGAGGACCAGGTCTCCGACAGAAAAGGTATGGGTTTTGGTGCCTTTATCGTATTGCCTCTTCTGCCGGTTCTGGGCGTCTTCCATGTTTTGACGTACAATGTCTCCGATGACTGCCAGATGGGTTTTGAGATTCTCCACATACTCAGGAAGGGGTTGGGTTCTGTCAGGTTCGGCTTCCCAGGCCTCTTGGGCCATGTCTAGAAGGGTACGGGGTGGCCGACCATACAAGAGTTCGAAAGGCGAATAGCCAGTACTGCTTTGGGGTTTGCACCGGATGGCAAACAAGGCCAACGGCAACATCTCCTCCCAACGCCTGGCTTCTAGAGCGAATAGCTTCTTTAGTGTCTGTTTCAGGGTGGCGTTATAGCGTTCTACCAACCCGTCTGTTTGGGGGTGATACGCTGCAGTTCTAATCTGTTTTATCCCGAGTTGGGAACACACTTGTCTCATCAGGTGGGAAACAAAAGGGGTGCCCTGATCCGTAAGGATCTCTCGGGGAAACCCCACCCTGGAGAAGATAGCAATAAGTGCTTTGGCTATACTCTGAGTGGTGGGCTGTCGCAAGGGAACGGCTTCTCGGAAGCGGGTGGCGTAGTCCACTAGGACCAAGGCATAACGGCAACCACTTCGGGAGGGTATCAGGGGTCCTATGATGTCCATCCCTACTCGGCTAAAGGGAACATCAATGAGGGGAAGCGGCTGTAGGGGAACCCTGGGGGGATGGTGTCGGCTGTTTTTCTGACAAACCGGACATTCCCGGCAATAGCTCTTCACATGTTGGTATATACCCGGCCAATAGAATTTCTCTAGGATAGCCTGACTCGTTTTCTCGTCACTGAAATGACCCCCCAGGAGGTGGCTGTGTGCAAGAAACAGGACTTTGTTGCGAAAGGGACCAGGGATTAATAACTGGGCATTCTGCTGAGGCCCTCCTTTCCGGTATAACAGTCCTGCTTTCTTAAAAAAATAGGGACCTACATGTAAAGGGTCTTCGTTATCCAAGGCTTTGGCCCATGCTTCCCGCAGGAGAGGATCTTCCCTTTGGGCTGCCCTGAACTCTCTGTCAGTCTGCCAGGGGTGTTCCGACGGTATAACAGGGTAAGCACTGGAGTACCCCTTCCTTTCCTGTCGTCGTTGGTTACGTGTTTTCTTGGGTCGAGGATCCGAAGTCTTTACCGGCTGCTCTTGAAAAAAAGGAGCTTCTTTCCACCAACGGGAAAATGAATCGGTGGTCTTTTGTACGAGCCCGGGGAGTCCGGCATAATCGCTCCCCAAGATCACCTGTTCTGGGAGGTTTGGAACTAGTCCGACTGTGAGGTCGGTTCCAGGATCAGCGGGGTGTTGTACCCGGATGCGTGCAGTCGGGTATCTCCTCGTATCGCCATGGACACATTGAATGTCGACCATACGGACCAACGGGTTTGCTCATGTCTTGAGGTCGCAAGACACTTTGTCTGCATCCGGTGTCTGCTAGGGCGAGAACAGGCTGGCCATCGATGTGTACTGGGATATGAAAGGGAGGTGGACTGGCTCCCGGTTTAACACACACATAGTTCCGTACGAGGCCCACCTCCATAGGTTCCTCTCTTTGTGGACACATGCGGGCAATGTGGCCATAGGCTCCACAGTTATAACATTGGGGTCCTTGTTGGGGTGGCCCTTGGTGGGGTGGTCTGTACAATATGGGAGTCGGCATCAAGGGAGGGGGTTCTGGTCTGCGTGGCAGAGGAGGTCTGGGGGGACGATTTCCACCCGAGTTGTGTGTACGGTTGGGATGTTCTTCCCGCCCTCTTTGTAATTCTTGAGCCCGGTTAAAGGCAGCGGCTATCTTGACAGCGGTGTCGAGGGTGAGACGGGCATGTTGTCGTACCCATCTCTGAGTAGCGGGGTGTAGTGAAGCCAAGAATTGTTCTAAATAAATCTTTCCTAGGATATCTTCTTTGAAGAGGTCTCGGGCTTCAACCATCTGTTTGCCAAGTCTTTAATGTGGAAAGAGAGAGCTCTGGGGTTTTCTTGCGGACCTTCCTTAGCTTGCCGCAGTTTGACCCTGTACGTTTCATCATCGATACCCAAGCGTTCCAGTATGCAAGTTTTGATATCGGCGTAGGGTGTGTTCCCCTGAATATTGGCTTGCTGGTAAGCGGCTTGGAGATCGCCGGTCAACAACGGCCCCAGATATTGACCCCATCGGTCGGGCGGCCATGAGGCTGCCTGTGCAAGTCTCTCGAAATTAGTGAAAAAATAGTCCGGATCCTCCCCTGGTACATATTTCTGCAATACGATTGATGGGAGGGAGGCAGTCGGCCTCTGCTGACCCAGGGCTTCGCTTAACTTCCCCATAGCTTGGTCGTGTGCGGCCCCTTGACCCTTGAGAACGTCATGTAGTTGGCCGCGGTCGTCTTCTGCTGTTTTAAGGAACTTTTCTATTAATGCTCCCCACTGCTCTTGGGTCTCCGCCATTTGCTTGACGACGGCCTCCATGCTTCCAGCTGATCCCACTTCTGACACCACCTGTGAGCGTGGGCTTAGGGCAGGCCGGATAATCAGGCGAGGAGGCCGTATGTAGTGTGCAATGGTGGATCTTTAATAGTGTCAAGAACACAGTTAATACAGGTGATGGAAAGACAGTATCGATGAACGGTCGTCCGCGATGGTTTCTTGTCTTCTCCCTCCGATGATGGAATGGGGGTCCGCCGGGATGGATACGTGCTGGGTGGTCCTCGGAGGGAAGAGAAAGAGGGCAAGTAGCGGTTAGTCTAACCTGTCTCGCTATGACACTATTCTACAACCAGCACCAGGAGTGTACGGGAGTAGAAAGAAAGACAGTGAGGGAAGGGTAGCGGGACGGGTTCGGAAGGAGGAGAGAGACAGTGTGTAGGTGAGGGGTCGTGATGGTTCCGGCTATGTACAAATGTGCTGTACAAGTGAGAACGTGCTATACAAATCTTTACAGTGCAGGCCAGGCTTTGTGCTACCAAGGAGAGAGGGTTGAACACTATATACAAAGCACCTAACGTGCTACAGAGGTGGGTTCGGTAGTACTCACACCCTCCGCCGCAACTCCCAGGTGAGTTGCGGCCGCTCTTCAGCCTCCTCCTCTGGACTCCACCAGTCTTCGCTCCACTCTTCTGCCTCTTCCTTCGTCTGGTCCGCTTCAACGCTGGTCTGAGCCTCCTGCCACGAGATCGCTGCTCCGACGGTGTCTTTGTCCTTGCTTCCGCTTTTACCCTGTTCCGGTGGTGATTCCGGGGCAGGACTTCCGGGGTCAGGTGGTTGTGGTTCCGGGAATCGCCCGTTCCTGATTGGCTCCTGGAAGACAGAGAGGGGAGGGGAGCTGGTCGTCAGGTTGGTGTCCCAGGACGGTACCTCAGGGGCTGTTGTGAAGGCGAGTGTCCGGAAATGGGAGGTACGTGAGGGGTTGGCTTGTGTCCCGTATCACATCCATATTAGTCACCCCTAAGGTCAGGGTGCATTATATGTAAAAGGTAGGACATGCCCTGATGTGTGTGGCATGTCCCGATAGTGAATTACAGTCAATTTCATTTGTCACTATTGCACAGCTACCTGTTCCCATAGGCCAGAATGGGCAGTTTGATGATAACATCTTATCATCCTAACTGACCCAGGGAAGAAGGTAGAAATTCGAATTTAGTATGCCTGAACTCAGAATGTTAAAATACATCTTTTAGTGAGTGTGATTTTTACATTCTGTGTTTGAAAATACCACTTTTAGAAAGTAGGTATTTCCTTGCATAACCATCCAGCATGTCTCTGCTAGGTTTGTGTATTTCATGTCTGCATTTTGAGTAACAGGGGGCTGGAGAGGGCCTAGGCTCCAGCAGTCTGATGGGTCAGGGTTGGGCTGAAAAGGACCTGCATTGAATAGAGAGTAAGGGGCAGATATTTCCTTTCACTGACCTGAGCCCTCATAGACTAGAGAGTAGGGGGAGGAGATTACCTTTCATCAACCTGGGCCAGGTCTGCTCTCAAACTATGCTGTCTCACCTCCTGCCAGGAAGATGCACCCAGGAGAAAAGAACTGTTTTGACTAGGCACAGACACTCTCTGCTTTTAGAGAACCAAGGATTTTGCTGTATACATTTTGGGGCCCAGACCCCAGAACGTTAGATCACGTCTGTGAATCAGGACAACCCCTTTGCCAAGGAGAAGAACCGGAGAAGCTGAAGGAAGATTACTGCCCCTGTGCTGTTGCTGTTTGGGGTTGGCCTGCAGTGGTAACTTTATTGACAAGGACAGGCGAAAAGGAACTTTGTGTAAACTTTTACTATCTTGAGGAAGATCTCCAAGGGCTTGTGACTGAGCTTGCCTCCTATTCTGAAGTCTGAGGGACACAAAGACTACACCACCAGCTCCCCCCGAATTCCCTTGCTGGGAATTCTACCTGCAGTGAGGTACCTGCTGTTCTTTGAGCCTTCTGAGAGACTGTGTCGTTGGGAGATGGAAGCGCGATGCAATGAGGAGAAGCGTGTCACCGCCACAGTAGTTGCTGTCGCATCGCCGAAGAAGCGTTGCCATTGCATCGCAGACAAAGTGTGTTGCATCACCAGAGAAGCGCGCCGCCGCTACAGAGGCCGCTGTAGCATCACGAAGAAGCGTGTTTGCAGGGCCGGTCGCAACTCCAAAGTTAATCGATTCTGCCGCACTGCCGTCGGGCGTGCAGCATCGCATCCACGTTGTTGCATTGGATCGAGGCGCCATCTTGTCACATCGTAACCAGAACACAGTAAGAAATTGACGCATAACCTCCTCTCCAGTAAGGAACTGATGCATCACCTCCCCTGTGCTGCTGTAAGGAACCGACGCATCACCCCCCCCCCAAAGCAAGGAACTGACGCATCTCCTTCCCTGCAACCCTTTTGTTTGTATTGCGTGATGCTTCCCAGGTACTTTTGAGAGTAAAGTGTCGCATTTACCAACTACATTTGTTGGCGACCTGACCTGACCGGGTCAGTCCTGGTCACTCCTCCTGCCGCCGCTGCCAGGCCGAGTCTCTGCCCCTGTTTGGAGTGGGCCCCTGTCCTTGCCCGCTCTCTCCTGTGCCGCTAAGGTTTGCCATCTGTGTCGTGTTCTGCTCGTGTTGCTTATTTTTTTGTCGATCCCCTGCCCCTTGTAACTTTGCTCCGTGTCTCACTGCCCCTCCGTCTGTTGTCGCCCTTGCTGTGCCTACTGTATTTTGTGTCCTAACTTTGTTTCTGTACCCTGCCCTGTTCCGCTGCCCACCTGCTCCCTGCCGCTGCTCCCCCGCGGCCCCACCCACGCTCCCTCTGCATCTCCTCACCGCCCCCCCACTCGCCACCCTGCTCCCGCCTCCCAGCTGCCCCTCCCTCCCACTAAGTAGTACTTAAGCCGGGCGTGGGGGACAAGGAGCTGCGACCTGACGTGAGCTGG
Organism: Lissotriton vulgaris; assembly: GCF_964263255.1. Lineage (NCBI taxonomy): Eukaryota > Metazoa > Chordata > Amphibia > Caudata > Salamandridae > Lissotriton > Lissotriton vulgaris. Next base: position 1,212,548,314 of record NC_141694.1, read on the forward strand.
TCAGTCCCGGTCGCTCCTCCCGCCGCCGCTGCCGATTGTGCGCCGAAGGCGCGCCAAAGGTAAGCCCTTCTGTGTCCGTCTGCACCTGGACCACGCCCAGCGCCAGACCCCCTGGCCCCCGAAGATGCCAGCCCACCTGCCGGACCTACGACGCCGCTACCCTCACTGCACTCAACACCGGCCGAAACCCCGGCTGCCACCGAGCCACCCCAGGACGCACCACGGACCCTTCACCTGCCAATCCTGCAAGTTCTCCTGCATCCGGACCTGCAACGCACCCGCCAAGCCGACCCCAAGCAGCAACCACCTGAAGTGCATCCTGCTCAACACCCGCTCTGTCCACAGACACGCCGTCAAACTCTGGAACCTCCTCGACTCCACATCTCCAGACGTCGCCTTCCTCACGGAAACCTTGATGAACGCCTCCTCAGCGCCCGACATCGCCATCGTCATCCCGGACGGGTACAAGATCACCAGGAGGGACCGTGTCAACCAGACCGGAGGAGGAATCGCCACCATTCACAAGAACACCATCCGCATCACGACCAACACCGACGACACCCTCACCGCCGCTGAACAACTGCACTTCTAGATACACACCGACCCCAAGACCACCCTCAGAGGCACCCTCATCTACAGATCCCCGGGACCTCGCACACAATTCAGCGAAGACCTCGCCAACTTCATCAGCCCGCACGCCCTCCCCTCCGCCGACTACATCCTCCTAGGGGACCTCAATTTCCACCTGGAGAACTACAACGACCGCAACATTACCACCCTGCTGGACAACCTCGCCAACCTCGGACTCAAGCAACTGGTGACCACCCCCACCCACTACTCCGGCCACACGCTTGACCCCGTCTTCTCCTCCAGCAAAGACATCTCCTTCAGCCATGCCACCGGACTCCACTGGACAGACGACAGCTGCGTCCACTTCAGCTTCAGAAGGACCACGCTCCACCACCACCCGCAACAGGTTCCCCGCAGAAGCTGGAACAAGATCACAGCCGACCAGCTCACCAAATCCATGAGCCAGCACCCTCCCGCCAGCTCAACGAACCCGAACCAAGCCGCCAACAACCTCACAAGGTGTATCAGCAACTGCACAGACCACCTCGCTCCACTGAAGACCCCCCCCGTCAGACCCGGCAACAAGAGAGCACCCTGGTTCACCGACGAACTCAAGAGCTCCAAAAAGAACTGCCGGGCCCTCGAGAAAGCCTGGCGCAGAGACCCGACTACAGACAACATGACCACCCTCAAGCTCGCCACTCGAAAACACCACCAGCTGATTCACACCACCAAGAAAACCGCTTTCAAGGAACGACTAGACAACAAAGCCCACAACAGCAAGGAACTGTTCAACATCGTCAAAGAGCTCTCCAACCCAAGCGCCGGAAACAACGACATCACTCCCTCACAAGACCTCTGCGACTCACTCGCCTCGTTCTTCCACAGCAAGATCGCAGACATACACAACAGTTTCAACGCACAGCTGACGCACCCGACGACCCCACCAACGCCCCCCACCACCACCCTCCGCACCTGGACCCCAATCAACACCGAAGACACCATCCACACAATGAACTCCATCCACTCTGGATCACCAAGCGACCCCTGCCCTCACCACGTCTTCACCAAGGCCGACGCCATCATCGCACCCCATCTCCAGGACATCATCAACACTTCCTTCGACACCGGCACCTTCCCAGAGATCTGGAAGCACGCCAAACTCAGTGCCCTACTGAAGAAACCATCAGCGGACCCCACCGACCTCAAAAACTACTGTCCCATCTCGCTCCTTCCTTTTTCTGCCAAAGTCATCGAGCAGACCGTCAACAGACAGCTGGCCGCCTTCCTCGAGACGAATGGTTCCCTCGACCACTCGCAGTCCGGTTTCAGAGCCTACCACAGCACCGAGACCGCCCTCATCGCAGCCACAGATGACATCCGAGCCCTGCTCGACAACGGGGAAACAGCGGCACTCATCCTCCTGGACCTCTCCGCAGCATTCAACACTGTCTGCCACCGCACCCTAGTGCAGCGCCTCTTCGACATCGGAATCCAGGAGAAGGCAGAGGAGTGGATCATCTCCTCCCTCGCCGGAAGAACACAGAGAGTCCCCCTCCCCTGTTCAGATCCGAGGCCACCGAAGTCATCTGTAGCGTATCACAAGTATCATCGCTCAGCCCCACCCTCTTCAACGTCTACATGAGCACCCTCGTGGCCTTCGCACGCCAACACAACCTCAACATCATCTCCTAGGCGGACGACACTCAGCTGATCCTCTCCCTCACCAACGACCCCGCCACCGCCAGAACCAGCCTACACGAAGGGATGAAAGACATAGCCGAGTGGATGACGAACAGCCGCCTGAAACTGAATTCAGACAAGACAGAAGTCCTCATCCTGGGATCATCACCCTCCACCTGGGATGACTCCTGGTGGCCCCCTGCCCTGGGCAGCGCACCCAAACCGTCGGACCACGCACGCAACCTGGGCTTCATCCTAGACTCCTCCCTCTCGATGACCAGACAAGTCAGCGCCGTCTCCTCGTCATGCTTCAACATCCTTTGCATGCTATGGAAGATCTTCCGGTGGATCCCCACCGAAACCAGGAAGATGGTCACCCAGGCCCTCGTCACCAGCCGTCTGGACTACGGTAACACCCTCTATGCCGGAACCACCACCAAACTTCAGAAAAGGCTCCAGCGCATTCAGAACGCCTCAGCACGACTCGTCCTGGACATCCCCCGACACAGCCACATCTCCGGACACCTGAGAGACCTGCACTGGCTCCCCGTCAGCAAGAGAATCACATTCCGACTCCTCACCCGGCACACAAAGCTCTCCACAACCAAGGCCCCAGATACCTCAACGACCGCCTGACCTTCTACGCTCCCGCCCACCAACTACGTTCCACCAGCCACGCCCTCGCTGCCGTTCCCTGCACCCGAAGAGCCACCATGGGAGGAAGATCCTTCTCCTACCTGGCTGCCAAGATGTGGAACTCCCTCCCCATCCACCTCCGCCTGACCCAAGACCACCTCGCCTTCAGGAAGTAACTTAAGACCTGGCTGTTCGAGCAGTAGCGGACCCCCCTCCCCCAAGCGCCTTGAGACCCTCGGGGTGAGTAGCTCGCTATACAAATGCCCTGATTGATTGATTGATTGATTGATTGATTGATTGATTGAACTAAGCTATTTCTACAATTTTAAAGTCATATTTGTATTACAGTATTGTGGATTTTTGATGTTTGGTCTTGTGTCTTGTGTTAAGTCTTGTAAAGATTACTTATTTTTCTAAACTGGTGTGGTATCAATTTGTAGTGTTTTCTCTGTATTACTGTATGTGTTCACAAATTCTTTACACACTGGCTCTGAGATAAGCCTGCCTACTCATGCCAAGCTACCAAGGGGGTGAGCAGGGGTGATTTTAGCAGTGTAGCCCCTTACCCTGACTAGAAACAAGGGTCCCTAATTGGACAAAGGTGCAAACCATTGTCAACTAGAGACCACCATTTCTAACAACCATCATTAGGGGCGTACAATAACTCTAAGGTAAAGTTATAAATCTTCCACCACAAGCCAGTTTGCTAGTAACTGTCCTTTTACCTCAGCCACTCAAGTGCCCATCTTACACCTAAGGAAATATGAGACAAAAATAGCCAAGCCTGCTGTTTTTGTGGCAACTAAGGAGAAATATTGTAGGAGGGCTCTAGGTTTCAAATGGTGACAGTCCCCTAGGAGCAAGTGGGTCACCTGTCGCAGACATAGCTCTGCCTCGACCTGCTTCAGATAAGATGCAAGCCCTCCTTGCACTTAATTGGGTGATTGAGACCCTTCACATTAAAGGTAATCATTTTCTATTCAGCATGCGAGGAAGGTGTGGAAAATGATTTTGGGGGTGCAGGATTGTGTTCTAGATGCATCTTCATCCAAGGGAGTACCTCAAGCTTAGAAGTAGAAGCTACTTAGAAGGAACAAAAGCATAAGAACCTCTTATGGAAAGTGAGTACTCCCCCAACAAAATCTCCATTGAAACCTATGATGCTGGCCAAGGCGAGAAATGTCCTAAATAAAACCCAGGTCAAAGAACACATTAAAACAGCCCTAATTCTGCCAGAAAATACCTCCTCCCGTCCTTCCCTCAACTCACCCCCTTCCCCACCCCGGTGCCAATTGTAAGATGATCAGCTGGTTCCAAAGCAGCTCAGGTGTTGTCCTGCCGATCAGACCCACCAGTGAATGTGGCCAGTCGACACAGGAGAAACCAGGCATTGCGCCGTGACTATTAGATTAATCGTTTATCTTTATGACGATGCTACAAGCCGGAATTATATAATTATATCAATATTGTCCTGAAGAAGCCCCAGGCCTGCTGGCCGATTAGGGGTGAAACACGTGTTGGCTGTTCACTTGATGTGCCAATAAATACGCTCTGCACTAACTAATGTGATTTTATTGGAATTATTCCAAAGAAGAAACATTTAAATCTTCAAGCCCCGGCACAACCTTTTTATTCTCTACCTAAACAAGGGGGTAAGGGGTGTCCCCCTGCTGAGGGCCGAAGTGTAAACAGATTGGAAGCTCATTAAACTGGCTAGTATGGGATTGTGATCTTGTTACCCCTTCAACCTGTGCAATGTGGCCAGTCCGCCTGCCATTCTATGGCTATGGTCACCTGGTCTGGATATAGTTACTTAGGAGAGGATAATTCACCATATCTCTGACCTCGAGGGCTGCATGGAGGTGATCCAGCTAAAGACCAGGGATAAACACTTCACAGTCAACAAGAATTTCAAATGAGCCCATTTACACATTCATATTCCCTGGCTGTTTCGCTGGGGATCAAGTTTTATGTTCACTTTGATCAGGATTAGTCAACATCTAACTAATCTTCTGTTCTTTGTTTGGTCAATGGACCATTAGTTGAGAAGTTGATGGTGATATTAACAATTAACTAACTAACTTACAGATCTTAGGGAAATAACCACAGACTCTGGGTAAGATTCAATAAATGTTATCTATATCTCAGTCATAAATGAACGCTCATTAGTACAAATTCACAGTGCAAACTCCATCAACTTTCATGGGAGAGAAAATTCATTTAACAATACATTCAATTCACAGAATCATTCAACAATTCAATGCATTAGGAGTGAATGGATGAAGAGACAAAAGACATAATAAATCATTAATTTGTTCATTTCCAAAAGATATGCAAATTTAAAGACAGAAAAACATTTACCCAAGGGCGATAACGTGAAAAACAGCCCTCTGGAGACAAAGACTATAGGACAGGATCAGGACAGGCCAATACTTACTAAGACTTTTCCACAGACCAGGGTGCATCCCTCTCTTACACTCTCTCCCTCCTTGATATTCTTCCGGAATCTTCAATCTAATCAGGGTGTCATTCAGGTTTGAATCTTCCTAGTATGTTCTCTCTTTTCATCATCCGAAGCAGCTCTTGCCTCTCTCTCTCTCTCTGCATCAATGCAGGAAACGATGATCTAATCTAACATAACTCAATTAGACACTCTAGTTATACTCTTTATTTCTGCATGTCCCGCCGTCAAAAGTTGCAAATATCGGTTGGTCATGGACTGTGATTGGGCAGGGTAGTTGTCATCATCTCATGCTGTCATGTTTAATTTATTAATGAATCCTTTGGCTATCAAACCCTTCTCCTTCAGCTCATTTATTATTCTGCCTTATTTCTTTTCACAAGTGTTTAATGTTTCAAATTAAAAACATATTTCCATAGTGTTCCACAGTCGAGAAAGCGTTCACACAGTGACTTGTCCTTGGCTCTTGGCATCTTGTCAGCGACACAGTCAGCGGGTCACATCATTATCACACTGCGCATGTCTTAGCTCGCTTCCATCTTCACCGCCATGTTTTTCCTTTGCCTACCACATTAGGCCCAAAGGTACACTATTAATAAAGGAATTATAAACAGATGTTAATTTATCAAATATGTGATTGACACTGTTCACCACCCACTTCTTCTGTACGTCATGTTAATTTCTCTTTCTTTAAGCAAAAGTATTAACAACAATAGCTCTCTTTAAATTCAGGGAAGAATATGCCTGGCATTCGGTGCCTCAAGACCTAATGTTAGTAACTTATGTGCATGCGTGAGAGTTTTCCCCCTCAAACAGGTTAGTCACATGGTTATCTACGTAGTTCTGGTTTGCATATGCGCAAAAGCATTTTTCGGTTTAAAGCGGGGTTTGGTTGCGCAGCAGTTTATTCTTTGTTCTTTGAGGGTGTGTAAAGATCTTTTCCCCGTATTTAAATGCTGTGTGTATGTCAATTTCGTTTTCTATACTATTTGACTGATTAGTACTATTAATGAGAGATTGCTTCCGAGCAAGTTTCGTTTTCTTGAATCCTTGTTCCAACAATCCCCTCTCTGATGGCATTTTAGAGACATCATAAAATAATCCTCATTACCAAGTGCCAACTTTATTATTTAATGTATCTCAGTTGTTCTCTACACTTTCTCTATTTTTCTCTTTCATGTTCATTTCTTTCATTTTGCCGTATAGATTTTCTTTCACTTCCTCTAGCTCGATTTCCTCCCTTTTTCTCTTTCTTCCCATCCTTCTATTTCTGGTTTCAATCATCAGTCTAGTTCTCATTCTTCCTGTGCAACATTTATAGGTCATTATTATCATCAGTATTACTAAGGCTATTGAATTACTGGAATTCATATTTTTCCTAATACACTACTCCCAAAAGTGGAAAACCAGCTACCTATAGTGGAAAGACTCTCACTAACAGGCACATGCATCAAAGGTTTTACGAGCGCAAACGGTGCGATTCGCAAAAATTGTCCGTTTGCACCCACAAAAAGGCCTTTAGCGATGCGATAAAGTGTTAGGCACTCGCAATTTAAGAAATCACAATTTATTGCGATTTCTTAAATTGCGATTGCATTTAAGCAATCGCAATTTGTGATTTCTTAAATGCAATGCTAGAAGCACTTAGAAATAGTGGTTTTGGTATTTGGGGTCGCAAAATACAGAGAAATTACTCTGATCTGTAATTTACAAAAACTTTGAAAAAATGTTCAAGGTTTCAGGTTACACACACACATTCCCTTTGGGCATATGTGTGCGCAACATGGGTGCACATCACAATTTCAGGGGTGCAACAGGGTGTCATTTTGACAGCCTTGCACCCTTGGAATTGTATGCACAATTTGCGGGTACCTATTGGTTCATTTGCCAGTAGGCCCATAGGAATGAATGGGAAGCCATTCCTTGATTGCGACTCGCACTTTGCGGACGCAATTAAGGAATGTTTAGGAATCGCTATTTTAATAGCGATTCCTAATTGCATAGGCTTTTGAGAGTCCATACTTGCGATTCCTTAATAATCACAATTAGGACTCGCAAAAGCATTTCTTGATGCATGTATCCCTAACTCTTTCGCAAATACTATCAACCTCCAGTTGGGTCAAGTCTTTATGAATCTTTGTAATATTCTTAATATATCCCTCAATGCCTTTACTTTTGTCTGGAATATTGTTGAAATAAAGAAATGACGACAAGAGAGTTCGCCAGAGCGTACTTCTTTATTGACAATCCACTCTCCAACAGCAGCCTGAGGGCCCCAACATTCTAAGGTGAGCTCTAGAGGGGAAATAAAAAAGTGAGGGGAGGGGTGGACGGAATGTACCAACTTGAGAACAAAACTACAATAAACCTCCCTTCCTATTTAATGAACAGAGGTGACAAAGTCTCAAGCTATGCAACAGGTGGATTATAATGAGACAGGAAACGTTGTGTCACTCAAAATTCTACATGTGAAATATTAACAGAATTACAAAAAGAACAGTAGGTCACATTTCAGACCTTACAATTTTGTCACAGCTCCACTATTGCCCATTGTTGAGTTTGACAATTTTTTTTTAGGGCTTTGGCAATGTGGCAAGGAGGGTAAAACCTACTCTGGGTGTGCCAGTCTTTCGTGTTCCTCCTGATTTGTACTACTGCACCAGCTTCCCAAACTGCTGTTTTACCCTGTGCTTCTTATTGTACCATTCTTTGTAATTGGTTGGATGAGAAACCACTTTCCTAGTACCTTCTTCCCAGTCGGGATTTGCCTCCCTGCCTCTCTGCCTCCCTCCAGCCAACTAGGGTTGAATTTGGTGCACGGTTCTCTCCTGTGGCGTGAGATGAAAGGGGAGATACCAGAAACCAGGTTTGGGGAGGTGTGATATGCCCATAAACAGTTCTGTAGGTGGTGCTCTACGTGGTGACCATTGGCCACAGCCAATTGAATATGTTCTTTGATCATCCTGTTAGCTCGTTCAACTAGGCCATTGGCTTTTGGCAATACAGTGCCGTCAATTCATGTTTTATGTTCATATTGTTTAAGAATTCCTTCATGGCCTGCGAGGTGAACTGGACCCCATTGTCCGTGATAAAGGTAGGGGGAATGCCCTCTTTTGAAAATACACCTCTGAGGAATTCAAACATAGTGTTGGTGCTGATGCGATGCACAAACCTCTGGGTGAGCCAATGTGAGGTGTAATCAATTAGGACGAGCATAAATCGCCTCTGGATACCCAGGTTGTCCATGGGTCCTATTATGTCCATGGATAGCTTATTCCATGGTTTGATCGGTATCTTGACAGGGGTGCTGATGGAGCAGATTCCATCTGGAGTCAGGCATTGCTTTATTTGTGTGTTTCAGACAGACTGCATTTAAATTGACACGCACATTTTGGTGAAAGTTAAAAACATGGCACATGAAAAATATGAAAGTGAGGCCTACTCAGTCTGAAATGCTTGAGTTGAATTAACATGTGTTTTTGCAGTATAGAGAAAAACTTGTGATTTAAGTGGCCTTTGAAGTTTTAAAGACTAGTAGAATGTGTTCTCTCTTCCCAGTTCATCCCTTGCAATCTAGATTCACTATTCCTGTCTTAAGAGACTTTGGCTTGTTGCATATTTGAATAAAAAAATATTTCAGTTCATAACACCTCTTTTATAATGTGTGTGAATTAATAATGCACCAAACACTACACATGGAGCTGAACATTTTTTTGCATGAAAAGCTATCTAAAACATTAAAGCATGTATGTATTAACTGTGTGTACTTTTGAAACTTACGCTAATGCATAATAATGCTATGTTGTACATTGCACATTTTTGCACGTGGAGCACAAATAATAAGAAAAGCAGCTTTAAAATTATTAGCTTGCTACGAAATCCTTATAAAGGGTATTAGTATAAAGGAGGGAAACATAATGGCTACAGACCTACAATAGCGCGACTCAAGTGCGGATGCCTGGTGGAGCGAGCTGCTGAACGCCACTTTTAAAACTCTTTTTATACCCCATTTGGGAATTGTAAAATTGTGAAAGTTGGGCTGTGTTTTAAATATAGCTGCTTTGTGTGTGTGGCCCGTGCCATTATTTTTTAATTGAACCGCCTTGCTCCCTGCCTATTTCTTTCTCCTGAGGCGGAAAGCCAGGAGACCTTTCTATCTTCTCACTCGTAGGCATCGGGCTCTGCTCTTACCCCTTCTCTGGGGGCAGACGAGCACCTACCTGTCTCCTTTCACCATCGCGCCGCTTCTCCTGTCACCCTGTTGCCGATCTTGATCTGGGCGCTCCCCTCTCAGCTGAATACGAGCTGAGGGGCATTGAGGGTCAGGGAGGCTGCGCACTAGTACTGCGGCCATCTTGGGTGAGGAAGGGTTGCGGACTTACGGGCGGGACTGTAAATCTAGACGGGTATTGCTCCGCGCAGCGGACGCGTTCAGCGAACGCGCCTGACTCGCGCCAAAGGAGCGCCTAAGGAAAGCCCGTCTGTGCCCGTCAGCGTCCTGGAGGCGGACGAGGGCGGACGGCCTGGCGATTTCCTGAGACGGACACAAAATTCTCTATACAGGTACTCGTCAGTGCAACTTTTGAGTCTGCGTAGTCCCTGTAGTAGTGAATGTACATCTCAGGGTCTCAATTTTGAGGGCAACTCCTATTGTCCCGGATGTGGCTGGGCACTTAGGGAAGCCCTGCCGGTAGGGGACACCAGGGAGCTGGGGCACGTAAATGTCCCAACGCCAGGGTCTGATTATTCTAAACATGGTTTTAGCTGTGCACTTGTGAACACTCGGTCAGTGTGCAAACATGCCCAGGACTTGTTCAACCTTCTGTCTGACTCTAAACCAGCCTGTCTTTTTCTGACGGAAACATGGCTTGGTGAGCCGTCTGGGCCGGACATCGCCAATGCTTTGCCCCCCAACTATTGTTGAGGAAAGACCGGGGCTCGGTAAGAGGAGGGGGCGTCGCTCTAGTGATCGACAGGCGCCTTCAATGCTCCATTATACCAACAGAAGACATTCAAGGGGCCGAAGCGCTAGGATTTTGCTTGTCACTGACACCAGCCCAATCCTGTGCGGGACTGCTGGTCTATAGACCCCCGGGCCCCATGGGATCTTTCCATGAGGGACTTTCCTCTGTGATCTCGACATTATGTGTGCAGTTTAAACACTTATATTCCTTGGCGATTTTAACATCCACTTTGACTAAGCGGATGCAGTAGACACAATCAAGCTTTTAGATTCCACCAAGCCTCTGGGCTTGTTACCCTATCTGGCGTTACCCACGCACAGTAAGAGCCACATGCTTGACCAAATTTTCTCTATCACCCCTATCAGAGTTTCCCCCCCCTACCAGTACTTTGGTCTGACCATATGCTGGTGACCTTTGATATTCTGCACAAATCTGGCTCCACCATTAGGGATAAAGGGCGCGCATCACAGATACTCTGTTCCTTTCATAGAGTGTCACCGGATATGATTGAACAATATCTGTTGAATCACCCCTGCATGTTGTCGGGTGACATTGAGGCAGACATTAATCTCTTTTAAATGTGGCTTGCGTGCTGCTTGAAGGAGCTGGTGCCCCCCGAGCGGTCCTTCAAGACCGCTTCCCGCGCATCCGCTCCATGGTTCACCCCAGCGCTTAATTCCAGCCGCAGGCTATGTAAGAAAGGCGAAAGAGCTTGGAGAGTAAGTTATCTTGAACCTCTGAAGGAGGCGTTTAAGCTCAGCATCAAGACCTACCATAGGGAAATCTATCTGGGGAAAAAAGCCTACTTTGCTAGAAGAATTGAGGAGGCTACTAACACCAGCAAATAAATATTCCTGGTGGTGAAGGAATTTACTTCTCCGACTGCCATCACGCCTAAGTGCTCCTTTTCGGAACCTTGGGTGTCTCAACTGGCAGGCTTCTTTGCAAATAAGATCACTAGCATCCAGGAAAATTTTCCAGCTGCCGCGGTAGGGGGTATGCCTAATCCAGGACCCTGTATTCCTGCAGCAGCCGATGGACATCCCACTCTTGCGACTTTTGCCCCCATTGAGCTTCAATCCTCTCTGGAAGTTCTGTCTAAAATGAGATCTGGCTCCCCACTTGATCCATGCCCCGCTAAGTTTCTAGCCAAAATGGCACATGTCGTTAACCCGATTGTGAATCCGATTTTAAATCGGTCGCTAGAAACGGGCACCGTGCCATTGGCTTGGAAACAGGCGATGGTTCTTCCCCTCTTAAAAAAGCCGTCCCTGGACCCCAGTATCCATGCCAACTATCGGCCAATATCGCTGCTTCCGGTCCTGGCCAAGGTGGCTGAAAAACACGTGCATTCTGTCTTGGCCGACTTTGTAGAGTCGCATGAGATCTTGCACTATACCCAGTCCGGTTTCAGGGCTAATTTGAGCACTGAATCGGCACTGTTGGAGGTGTCAGAGGCCATCAAGGAAGTTCTAGACAATGGAGGGAAAGCACTGTTAGTGTTATTAGATCTCACGGCAGCATTTGACACCGTTCCCCATGACCGTCTCCTATCAAGACTGTTGGAGAATGGTGTCCGGGGAACGGTGTTCAGATGGTTTGAGTCGTTTCTTTCCAACCGACAACAGACAGTCTGGCCCCCCCGTACTCTGTTGCAGTGCCGCCTTTGGAGGTGGGAGTACCTCAGGGGTCGATTTTGAGCCCCACTCTTTTTAATATCTATATGTCCACTCTGGCGGCACTGGCAGAGTCTCTCGGCGCCCAGATTGTCTCGTTCACCGATGACACCCAGCTTCTCTTCACATGTGGTAGGAACACTGACTTTGATGGTGAGAGCATTAAGAACTGCTTGGGTGCTGTATTTTCCTGGTTTCAACTTAATCAGCTGAAATGCAACTCCAACAGGTCTGAGCTCCTCTTTTTCTGGTGCCCCCCTGACCCCTGTTGGAAGGCCTGGTGGCCCGCAGGGATGTATCCTCCTTCCACTGACTCCACGGTAGCTAAGAATCTTGGAATCAAGTTGGACAACTGTCTCTCATTAAAAACACAGATTCTTGGTCTGGTTGGGCAGTGTTTCAGGATACTAAAAATGTTAAGGAAATTTCTCCCTCTCCTTTCCATATCCCATAGGAAAACAACGGTGCAAGCCCTGGTTGGATCGAGGTTGGATTACGCTAATGTACTCTACCTCGGCCTACCGGAATATCTTTGGTCTCGTCTACAGTTAGTACAGAACTACGACACAAGCAATTTTCGGCCTTGGCCGCAGATCTCATGCCACCGCTCTTTTGAAGTCCCTCCACTGGCTGCCAATCCGGAAACGCATCAGGTTTAAGGCCCTTACCACTGCGTTTAAAGCCCTTCATGGCATTGGGGCTATCTATCTGCGGAAGAGAATTGTTTTTCACCATTCATCCAGAGCCTTAAGATCGGCTGCCTTGTCTCTGGCCACGGTCCCGGCAATTAGGAGTGCGCGGACTTGGAGTCGGTCCTTTAAATATCTGGCGCCGCGGGCTTGGAATGCTCTGCCACTCGCTCTGAGAAAGATCGAGAATTTAGTATCTTTCAGGAAAGATCTAAAAATGTGGCTGTTCTGTCTCTAACTTCCCCTTCGCCACTGGGGTTATGCTATGTTAGGTCTGTTAGCGCTGGGACACTCTGCTTGAGTAGCTGAGCGCTCAATAAAAGTCCCAATAACATAACAACACATAACATTTACATGAAATTAATACTCTTTTGTGTTTGTTTTGTTTTTTGGGCCTAAGAAAACATGGCTGCCTGTGAATCCAGCAAGGCTGTGACTTGCATTAAAGAGAAGAGAGCATTCGCAGATTGTGCCAGCTTGCCTCAAAACATGAAGGAGTCAAGGCCACTATGAACTGTACATTCATGTGATTGTGCCAATGTACCAGAGTTAGTTAGAGTATCCTCCCAGCCTGTACTGTGACAGGAAGGAAGGAAAAGATAGAAACATTTTTCCTAGTAAATGTTGCTAAACATATAAAATGTATTAATCATTTATGTTAAAACTGGTATGGTCAGGAATTTAGAATGAGATCAGGATGGGGAGACCTCATGCCATTGTGACTGACCAATGAGGTACAAGCTTTCCTGAACATGAAACATTTTTGTGTAGTCTGCCAGGAGTATAAATAAGGACCTCTTTGGAGGCGTGGTTGGGTTTTAGCTCACTTTTGGCTTTCAGGCTCATTTGACTTTTGGGCTCTTTTGGCTTAGGCTCTGCTTCATTCATAAGGGTTAGGTACGAGAAACTTCGCGGGAGATAGCTGAGGGTGGAGATTGCTTCCGAGGAGAGGGGATGTTCCCTTGCTCATGTTTATTTTTTGGAGTCCTGACACGTCATATTTTTTACACGCCTGGCCACATTCCTTTAAGGTCTTGTGATGGACGGGCTGTTTGCTCTTTTTGACACAGAGATGCAGAGGGCAGCAACAGAAAGAAAGGCGTTTTAGACTCAGATGCTAAAATTTTAATTTTATGCTTTGACTAATTAATTAGGTCTGAAAAGATTTATTTGTCTTATGACTTTTTTTTCTCTTTATAGGAGATTTTTGCAAACTATTTAATCATTGATTAGCCTTGCAAGATTATTTTTCTTAGAAACTCTTCAAGAGTTTTGACTGATATTTTGCGCCACATTTTCCTTTCTACATGTATGCTTATATGCAGACTGTAATATGGTCTGTATCAATGCTATTTTTCCTGTTTTACAAATTCTGTAACCTGATTGATATTTTGCTAATAAATAAAGGGTCAGAGAAAAAACTCTCGTCATTGGCTTAAATAATAATTGCATTTTTGAGTGTTCATGTTTATTTAAAGTCTCCTGAAGGTAATACATGGTGTCAAGGGCCCAACATCTTTTTCAGCTATAAATAGAGGTAGCATGAGGATTTTGCATTGAGAAATTACCAGAAGAAATTACAGCTGCATCAGTTTCTGGTAATCAGAGGATGGTCATTATTGGTTAATTTGGTGATTAATGATTATTGATTTCACCATCAATTACTCAACTAAGGGGTCATTGACCTTAAGAGGGCAGTACAATAATTGCCCAAGTTAGATAAATGTCCAAGTCCTGATTCCTGACTCCAGTGCTCAGAACCTGAAGACTGAGACGCTTTTTGGTTCTGCCAGTAATTTTATTTTAGGCAGATTTTTCGCCCTATTGTATTTAATCAATGGGTGCTTTTTGATTTTTATATTCAAAATTTACAGGTACTTCAATTGAAGATGTATTTATCAAAGTCCAAGGACTTGCTTTGTCATACACAGATTGGTATTAAATATGTACACATATATTACATTTAACACTAAACAAATACTTTTGTGATATTTACAATACACAAAGACATTACTTTTCAAGAAATGACATTACATTTCAACAATAGTGCAGATTGTACCCTGCTAACAGATTTTGTCACCAGACCCGTTTTCAAAATGTCTTGAATATATTTTTGTGGTCTGGTATCGCAAGGGAAAAAGGGGGGGTTTGTATTTTACCCAATCATTGACAAAACAAAAAGTGTCTCTTCTTGTTTTCTACCCTTTGCGATGAAAATGATTCGTCAACTAAATTGGACAAGGGAGTGCAAAAGGTGAGCCTACGCGTTTCCAAGCCTGTGTGTTGCTCATCAGGCTTTTCTTCAGGGCTTTTGCTAGTGGGTACCTTTGCGAGGAACAAATTCCAGTTCTGTCTGCTTTTTGGCTTCTTGCTGGCAATTCGTTCTATTGTCCTGAACGTAATGGCCGTGAATCTTGTCCTTACTTGCTTAAATCTGGCGTGCTACGGATGGCAGCGGCAGGGTATGGAGTTTCAGCCCGCAGCCTCGCCGCTGCTTTCTCAGATGTGGCGGCGTCTTTTGTTGATGTGGCTATTTAATAGTGGCGTTTTGCTTTGAAAAAGGATGTGGGTTCCCTGAGTCGCTGCCTTGCTCCGTGGTCACGATTTACTAGGTAACTGGAATTTGTTCCTCGTAAAGGTACCCACTAGCAAAAGCCCTGAAGAAAAGCCTGATGAGCAACACACAGGCTTGGAAACGCGTCGGCTCACCTTTTGCACTCCCTTGTCCAATTTAGTTGACGAATCATTTTCATCGCAAAGGGTAGAAAACAAGAAGAGACACTTTTTGTTTTGTCAATGATTGGGTAAAATACAAACCCCCCCTTTTTCCCTTGCGATACCAGACCACAAAAATATATTCAAGACATTTTGAAAACGGGTCTGGTGACAAAATCTGTTAGCAGGGTACAATCTGCACTATTGTTGAAATGTAATGTCATTTCTTGAAAAGTAATGTCTTTGTGTATTGTAAATATCACAAAAGTACTTGTTTAGTGTTAAATGTAATATATGTGTACATATTTATTACCAATCTGTGTATGACAAAGCAAGTCCTTGGACTTTGATAAATACATCTTCAATTGAAGTACCTGTACATTTTGAATATAAAAATCAAAAAAGCACCCATTGATTAAATACAATAGGGCGAAAAATCTGCCTAAAATAAAATTACTGGCAGAACCAAAAAGCGTCTGGGTCACCTTCTTTCTCTCATACATTTACGTGTCCTACCCAGCGCATGTACAGGACACAACCCCTTCTTTGTTCCCACATAACCTGAAGACTGGCAAAGCAGTACTGGAAGGTGATGCAAGAAGGTGATTGCTGGAGTGGTGTGAGTATCAATAGTGTTGTGAAATGTTGTTAATGTGCTAGGATGTATTTTTTGAAGTTTTGAAAATATTAAGGTTTTTTTGACTGTTGGTGAAATGTTGCTCATTTTGAATTTATGGTGTTATTGATTATATTGGTAATTTCATAGGACAGAATGTTTGGATTATTGATTACATGTTTTAACTCTTCATGTTAAGTAAGTTAGTGTCTTGTCTTATGTTGTCTGGAAACACAGGTACAGTGATACCTGGAAATCCCGGGAAGGAATAGCGGGTGATAAATGGAAGCCACACTGCTCTGAGGTTACTCATCTGTTGGAATAACCCTGAGAAGCTAGGTAGGGCTGGCAGTTTTAAATTAGGGACTTTTTTCTGTGTAAAAGGTTGAGTGATTGATAGCAAAGAGTTCGCTGGTGAAACTTTGGTGTTATATCACCTAGAAAGGGTAACACTGAAGGAGTAGCAGGTTCTTCTGAGCTTGAGTGGCAGCAAAGAGTTTGCTGGTGAAACTTTGGTGTTACATAACCTAGAAAGGGTAACACTGAAGGAGTAGCAGCTTCTTCTGAGCTTGAGTGAAGGGTAAGCGGAAGGGATTTACCTGCAGTGTTTGAAGAGTAAACGGAAGTTATTACTTTGTGAAGAATAAGCGGAATGTGTTACTTGCAGTGAAAATAAATCTATCCTTTATTTAGCACAACAGACAGAGTAGCAAATGTTTTTATGTTCTTTCTAACAGAATTATTGAATAAGAAAAACTCAGAAAATATTGCAGTAAGAATTTGAGGAGGGTCAGTGGTAGGAGTAAAACTGACTGCAATTAAGACTGACAGCTTTGGAGAAAAGAAATTGCATTGAATTGTTGCAAAAATGAAAATGTTTGAGGGTTTAAAGAAACTGTTAGGAGGTAGAGTGAAAAATATGTTTTTTATTGGTGATGCTCCTGAAGGAACACCTGTGCATTTTATGTCTACCAATTTGAGACAAAATTCATGTATGTGGGTTCACCAATGGTACAAGATTACTGAAAAAGAGGGTGCTTTGAGGTTTCCAAAAGATGGTACTTTTGAATTGCAAATTATTGACAAATTAAGGAAAATGTTGTGTGAAATAATGACACCATCTAAAGTTGCACAATTTGAGGCCTCAAACATGTGGTAAAAGATAGCAAGAGAATGCAAGTGAGGATAAAAAGGTAAAGCACCAGATCCAGGAGAAGGAAATGAGTTATGATAAAGAACTTCAAATAAATAATGATTCAGGTGATGTAATAATGGAAGCATTGTTAACTGAGTGTCCGCCACTTTTTGTGGTTCCCATTAAAAATACTGAAAATAGTGTACTAGTAAGTACTACAGTGGCTACTGCTTAATTGTACAGAGAGAAAAACAGATTCAGAGAACTGTGCAGACATTTTATATTGACCCACTACCTGTTGATTCAGCACTGACAGTGATACCTCCAGGTGTTGCTGCTTGAAATGTGACTGATTCAGTCCAAGAACTGCAAACTGCAGATGCACAGATAATGCCTAGAAAAATTATGACTGTCCCAATTAATATGGTCCCTACTCACAGGGTTCAAAGAGCTGCAGAAGGAGTGATTAGGACAGGGTTTATTTCAGAAATTCAGAATTCACATATGATTGAACAGAAATGATCAAGCACTAAAAGGTGAGGAAAAAATGGTATTAACAATATCTGCAGCCTAGAAACAAATACATATATTTGAAAATAGGATTTCTCAAACCTGCTTTGAGGAAGCAGCAGTCATTAAAAAGATAGAGAGCATAGGGGAACAAATTAACACAGGCCCTGAAAAAGAAAAACAGTGCACCCGTGCAGAGTGATAGAACGCTTGGGTATCCAATTTGTTGGATATAATGGCCTCACACACCCTTGCAGTTGTCATGCTCCATCATCGGCAATGCTCCTCGTTGGGTCGGCGCTGCAATACCCAACGGGCAACACCTCAAAGAGGGGCTCTTTGGTGGAGATCTTTTTCCAACTGCCGTATGGGTGAAGTGTGGGTGAGGGGCCAGTATTGTGTAGATGTTTTTATGGGGGTTAAAATTGGGGTAAAGAGCACCAGGATGAGGTTTATTCTAGCGGTCCCTTACTCCAAGTTAAAAAAGGAAGTTGAATAAGCTCGGAGGGAAATAATGCTCCCTGGTGAGAGTCTAGACTAGTGAATAGATAAATAGGTCGACATGTTTCCCGCTATGCGTCTTCTGACAAGCGTTTCTTCAGGACCGTGTATATAAGAGATAGTATGTGCTATTACAAACTGTCTACAAAGAGCATTTACATTTGCTAAGGTAAGGTATTCCAGTGTGTGTAAAGGTTCAAAGGTACCTGTGTTGTGCTGTAATTGCCTATCAATGTCGATGCAAGCTACAACATCAGCACCCGGCAGGTCAAGTTCCGGGAACAACCGCTTAATTTGCAGGTTTTGAATTGCCGAGTCTCCACTTGTAGACCTACCCCTCTCTGCCGGGTCCGGGAGGTCTCATGCCATCGTGACTGACCAATCAGGTACAAGCTTTCCTGAACATGAAACATTTTTGTGTAGTCTGCCAAGAATTAGAGTATAAATAATGATCTCTTTGGAGGCATGGTTGGGTTTTAGCTCACTTTTGGCTTCCAGGCTCCTTTGACTTTTGGCCTCTTTTGGCTTATCCTCTGCTTCATTCATGTGAGTTAGGTACGAGAAACGTCGCAGGAGATAGCTGAGGGTGGAAATTGCTTCTGAGGAGAGGGGAGGTTCCCTTGCTCATGTTTATTTTTTAGAGTCCTGGCACCGCATATTTTTGGCACGACAGGCCACATTCCTTTAAGGTCTTGTGAAGGGCAGGCTGTTCACTCTTTTTGACACAGAGATGCAGAGAGAAGCAACAGAAAGAAAGACTTTTTAGATTTAGATGCACAAATTTTAAGTTTATGCTTTGACTAATTAATTAGGTATGAAAAGATATATTTGTCTTATACATTTATTTCTCTTTATGGGAGATTTTTGTCAACTATTTAATTATTGATTAACCTTGCAAGACTATTTTTCTTAGAAACTCTTTAAGAGTTTTGACTAGTATTTTGCACCACATTTTCCTTTCTACATGTATGCTTATATGCAGACTGTAATATGTTCTGTATTAATTCTATTTTTCCTGCTTTCCAAATTCTGTAACCTGATTGATATTTTACTAATGAATAAAGGGTCAGAGAAAAAAATGACTTTTGACTAGAAAATATAACCCTTTAAAATACTCAACAACTCTCTTCATTGGCTTAAATATTAATTGCATTTTTGACTGTTCATGTTTATTTAAAGTCTCCTGAAGGTAATACATGGTGTCAAGGGCCCAACACCTTTTTCAGCGGTAAATAGCGGTAGCATGAGGGTTTTGCATTAAGAAATTACCAGAAGAAATTACCGCTGCATCAATGCCTTGCGCAAGGCTTTAGACTTGTCACTCTTTGCGCAGCTTACACAGTCTTTGACTTGCTGCTCCGTCATGGCGTCCATCTTAGGGAATCAGAATGTTGCCCTGACTCTCTGTTTCGTGATGCTGCACCCCAAGCGCCTTTCGTGCAACAGTTCTATTATTCTCTTCCTGAGTCCTGTAGGTGTCATCACTCTGCATTGGTGGTACACTTTGCACCCAATGATACTCAACTCATTTCTGACTTCCCAATTCTCGGTCAGTTCCTCCTTGAGTTAATTCGTTTTGTCAAGTCACCCTTTCACCATGATGTCTCTGAGCCTGTATAACTCCTTATATTCCTCCATGAACTTGTCCCATTCTTCTTCTGTGATGGCAGGGTCGTCCACTGCCATGATGGGATTATCCAGAATTTCCTCTTGCACATCAGTTCGTAGAGGGGGCCTTGATAAGAAATGAGCAATCTTATTTTCTGCTCCGGGTATGTACTCAGTGAATGAACTCCTAACATCGGACCAGTTCAATAGGATAATTTCGCAGGATAACAACTTTTGATGATATCCAATGGAAATAACACAGATG
The DNA here is from genome assembly GCF_964263255.1 of Lissotriton vulgaris. Classification (NCBI taxonomy): domain Eukaryota; kingdom Metazoa; phylum Chordata; class Amphibia; order Caudata; family Salamandridae; genus Lissotriton; species Lissotriton vulgaris. The sequence continues at coordinate 1,212,568,343 of NC_141694.1, forward strand.
GAATGGAGAGAGTACAAAGAGGGGAAATGGTCAAAACTGCCCCCTGAGCAGAGGTCGTCACCAGTGTTGAAATAAAGAAATGACAACAGGAGAGTTTGTCAGAGCGTACTTCTTTGTTGACCATCCACTCTCCAACAGCAGCCTGAGAGCCCCAACATTCTAAGGTGAGCTCTAGAGAGGGAATATAAAGGTGAGGGCAGGGGAGGGGTGGATGGCGTGTACCAACTTGAGAACACAACTACAACAGATATATGTAAAGCAGTGTTGAACGTTTAACATGTCACAGACTCCACCTTCTTTTACCAATAGAATATCAAGGGCAAGTCTATTTTGCAAGACCAAAGATCTGATTGCAACCATTTCGTTAAGAACCCTCCAGCAGTATCTGTTGATAAATGATCATCTACTGTGAACAACTTATGCAAATTCAATACAACTCCAACTGACTGTATCATTGCACAGAATATGTCACCTACTATTTCTGAAAAACTTGCTTTTTTACTTCTTGTTAGTCCCTTACTTATTTCATCCATTTAATTGTTCTTAGTGATGTGGTATACTTTCGGGAATACACTGGCAATATAACAACTGCCATACCATTGTGCAGGTAACCTTTAATAGGCATTTTTACCACACACAGAATAAATTCCTGGGAATACAGGATCAGTTTCCCCTTTTAGTCTCTATCTGCCCATAATTATGAAGGTATGCTCGCATTCACTAGTACCTATGAAGACACTGTTATACTCTGTTTTTAGTCTATGTAGATAGAATTTCCCCAATTTTGACAAGTCTAGGGACATTGCAGCATGAGCCTTGCCTTTCTTATAGTCCCCTTCTAAAGTAGCCCGTGGAGGTACAAGCAACTTCTGCTCAACCGCCTTCTTTTGGAAATCATGTCTTCTTTCCTGTACTAAAATTGGAAAATCTGTTTCTTTGTCACGAAAAAGACATTTTAGATTATTTCTGTGAGCATGTGTTATATCTATGGGATTAGTTGTTAGGAAAAATGTGTCCATGTACTCGGCCTCTTTACTACGAAGCACTGAATTCAAGTTTCTTCTAATAGGGATCTCTGAAAACACTAGATACATATTTGAATAATAATATTGTAACTTGCCAGTGACATAGAACAAACCAGACACAACACTACAAGACACACCATAAGTTAATGGAAGATGGTGCTATGTTACACCTTCTGAGACCGAAGTAGGTAATTTCATGCAAACATAACAATCACTCACATCCATCGTATCTACATATTTATATAGGAGTTTAGTAAATACATTTAATGACGAATCACTATTTGATTTGTCATGATAATGCATGCTCTTATCCATTCCTTCTCAATCTGTAGTAGTTCTCTTAGTGACCACATTCATTCTTTCAGTAACATTTGTGTTATTTTGATTATTAGTCACCATTAGGACAGGTATTACAACCATTAACAATACCCACATCCACATTATTATTGTAATACTACACAAACAACATTTAACACATCTCCGCTTTACGCTAGATTTCAGATGTTCAGTCACTTTTACTTCTGCCATTTAAGCATCTAAAATTTATTTCTAAATGTATTATCTTTCTAAAAAAAATATTGTAAAAAGTGAAATCTTTGTGTGATCCCATACTTCAATGTTTTTAGCTTTATTTAGCCCTTTTTCTTTGGATCTTTTCCTTCTTCTTGTTTGAACATTTCTCTCAATAAATTCACCTTTTGTGCAAAAGGATTTTCTTTAAGGTGGTCTCAATTCCCTTTCATCAGATACTTCATCAGTGTCACTTTCTTGTTCTCCATTTAAATCAAGATTTTCAAAATCTGCAAGGATGATGTAAGTCCAATCTGGAGCTTTATATTTTCTACTTGGACCCTCCCTCTTTTCGACAACGTCAATGATCTTCTTCTTGATTGTTCTTGCTCAACCTGACTTCACACCACATTTACTTGTTCTAATTAATTCTTTTCCTGTTTTTCGTTTCAGAATGTATCTCAGTCTTTTCACTCCAATCAGCCAGTGATCTCCCTTTCTAACCCTTTTTGTCTGTACTGCCTTTTCACCTTCTTCACGTATTTCAAATGTCCTATTATTTTCTCTTTCTTTTTGTTGGACCAATTCTGAAATCTCTGCTTTTTCTTCTTCTGTTGTTTGTTTTTGTTCTGGACCCTCTGGTCTTTCTTTTTCCTCTTCTGACTGGGCTTGATCTAAATTTTCTGTAATTGATTCTTTCTTTTTCCTAACTGAGCTGGATCTGAATTTTCTGCAATAGATTCTTTTTCTTCTTCTTCTGACTGAGCTTGATCTGGGTTTTCAGTAGTTGATCCTTCTACTCTTTGCTCACTTTGTTCTTGTCTTTCAAACTCCGGCTCTTTCTCAGTCTCTACAGCAGTATCTTTAGTCGCAGTAACTGGCGCCCAATCTACTTGACGTGTACTTGGTTGTTTCTCGTCAATGCGTTCTTCAGAGTCTGGTTCTCAGATTTCTCCGAATTCACAACTTTCAGCTCCAGGACACAAATCATGAGCATGGTTTGGCTGTGCTGTGGTAGCATCTTCTCCAACCTGGTGGGACACAGAATGTACCAGCTCAGCTAGTCCTTCACAATAGTCCAACACTAGATCATCAGTTATATTCATCAATTTGTTTCCAGGTACGCATGCTTGTCTCATTGCTCTTACTATTAGGATTTCATGTGGACTTAATCCTGTTCTTCAGTCAGGAATGCTTCTAAGGCTCATCAATACAAGGGGCAAAGCATCAGGCCATTTAAGTGAAGTGAATGCACACGCTTTCCCTTATCTGGATTTTATTGCCCCATTGAGTTGCTCGACCACACCAGAAGCTTCTGGTCGATAGACACAACGTAATTTCTGCTCAATTTTGAAAGCTGTATAAATCAATTTGATTATTTAATTATTAAAATGAGGTCCTCTATCTGATTCCAAAGTGACTGAAACCCCAAATCTTGGAATGAGCTCTCTTAACAGTCGTTTGTTAACTCTGAGACTGTCATTCCTTCTCTTAGGATAGGCTTCAACCCATTGAGAAAACAGACACACAATACCAAGGACATACTTCAAACTGTTGCATAGTGGCAACTCAATGAAGTCTAGTTGAAATGATGTGAATGGTCCTTCTGCTTTTCTAATTTTTCCCTACCTGACAACTGTCTTTCTCCCTGGGTTTTGCAATTGCCATGTTAAACATCTTTGGCAGAGACTATCTGCAACTACCCTAAAGTCTGGGTTATACCATGCTTGCCTGAAATGTCTAATCATGGCATCCCTCCCAATGTCTGTGGTTCCATTATATACCTTAGCCATTTGCAACAACAAACTATCTGGCATTATTCGTCTACCATCTGGACACACCCACACTTCATAGTCCGCTCTTCGTGTGCAACCTGATTTGATCCAGTGTTCCTTCTCTTTTGCATCTGCGTCATCCTGTAACTGTCTGCCTTTGTCCCATGTTTCAAAAGCAGAAAAAAACAATAATTGGCAATTGTTAACTTCTTTTTCCATCCCTCTGTTCAAAGACATCATATTTCAAGCACAGAATTGTGCAACTTGGTCAGCGTACCGATTACCCAATGTCACATAATCATTTCCTGACTTATGTGCGGGACATTTGGCCACTGCAATTTCTTTTGGCAATTGCAATGCTTCCAATAATTCTTCAACATCTTTGCCATTTCTGATGGGAGATCCTGAAGAAGTCAGAAATCCCCTTTGTAGCCACAATTGGCAAAAGTAATGCACAACCCCAAAACGATATTGACTATCTGTAAATATGGTTACTCTCAATTTCCTCACAATTTTACATGCTTTGTTTAATGTGAACAATTTGGCTAATTTTGCAGGCGTGACTCCTCTTAGATAGGAAGCTTCTATGATACATGACACAGAACATACAGCATAACTTGACATCAATTCTTCATTCTCCCTCCTCAAACAGGACCCATTAAAACAAACAGTACAAAGTCTGACTCTTGCAGAGAAACGTCAAGGAGGTCAGGTCTGAGCTTTGTACACATTTCTGTCACATCCAAACAATCATGATCAACTTCCTCTTTCACTTCTTCACAATTGGAATTGGGCAACAAGGTTGCTTTATTCATCATGGTGCATCGTGCCACACTTACATTATTGGCACCCAATGTTACTCTTTCATTCTTAGTCAGCCGACTAAGGGTCAAATGTTGAGTATGCATCCTTGTTGAAAGGATCTCAACAGAATGTGGCACGAACACCTTTATAGGATGTCCCATCACAATCAATTCACTCTGTTCCAGACTCACACAAGTTGCGGCTACTGTGTTTAAGAAGCCAGGTAATGCTGCAGCCACTATATCCAGGTGTCTGCTCATGGGGAAACCATTGCACACCATCAGGGACTGTTTGTTTGCCTGCCTGCCCGGTTCCCCGCACGCCCAGCTGACCAGTTCCGCTCTCCCCCACTGCCGCTCAGGACATCGCGACTGCTGAGAGGGGAGAGCGAGGGAAAACTACACTCCCCAGCGTCCCCTGCTCTCACGGGGACGCGAGCAGCCGCGTCAGGATCCCGCGCCGGAGGCGCTTAAGACAGGGCTGGGGCTGCGGCCGAGTGGGGGTGTCTGCCCTAGGGGGCACCATTGCACGCCATCAGGGACTGTTTGTTTGCCTGCCTGCCTGCCTGCCTGCCCGGTTCCCCGCACGCCCAGCTGACCAGTTCCGCTCTCCCCCTCTGCCGCTCAGGACATTGCGGCTGCCGAGAGGGGAGAGCGAGGGAAAACTACACTCCCCAGCGTATCCTGCTCTCACGGGGACGTGAACAGCCGCGTCAGGATCCCGCGCCCGGAGACAGGGCTGGGGCTTCCGCCTTGTGGGGCGCACGCGGGCGACGCCGGGCTGAGCCCGGTCAGAGGGCGGGCCATCTGTGGCCATCAGGGGCCAGAAGAGGCCGGGCAGGGCCACCTCCTGTGATCGTACAAATGGGTAAGCGCAAACACTTGGGTACTGAAGGGTTAGGGTCTAAAGAGGCAAAGGTACCCCGCTAAGCAGATACCATTATCTCATATCTTACATCAGCAGTTGGTGCCATTAACCAGAAAATAGCCAAAGCCGAGAAGGAATTGGAATTGGGAAAGTCTCCTGATTTATCTATTCCAGACCCCTTGCTTCCCACAGAGCCGACCCCTGAGTATTGTTCGATCAGGGCTCCACCTACTTGTGACTCAGTAACTGTAACCCATGACCCCCGGTACAAATTATAGAGACTCAGGGTTTAAATGTCTCTTCAAACAAGGCCAAACAGAAGTATAAGAAAAGTGGGGGGAAAGGTTCTTCTGCCTCCCTTCACCAGGACCTTGTTCACGACATTTCCTCAATCATGGGAGATAAATTGGAAGAATTGATTAATGCCCGACTGGAACCAATTATTGGAGAAATTGGTAAAGACATTGTTGACTGTTTAAATACATGTCTGGCTGGCCTGTTAAAGAGGTGCAAGAAAATTGACTCATTCATCAACGATTTTCGCGCCAGAGACAAATTTTTTGCTAATGCTAACAAGGTTACTGAGACTAGTAATATAGAGTCTATGGAATGCATAGAGGTAAAAGTCAGCACTGGGAATATACATCAGCCACCCACATCTGCCTCATCAACCTTACCTCATAAGGTGGCCAGGCCTGGTATTAGCAAGTCACTCCCGTTAGATAACCCTATTCCAGCTGTTCAAGGGAATACTGTAGCATGCCCTAAATTCTCCAACAACATAACTAACCCCTGTATTTCTAGCACTCCCAGGTTGCACTTACCCCCTGAGGCGGCCTCTTTCGTGGCAGTAATAACTGGGGTCCCTTTCTTACATCAAAATGAGAACGAGTCTACTAGGGACTTGCTAGACAAATCCAGGGAATGGTGCAAACAATACTCTAGTGGTGAAGACGATATATCCCGCTCTATTATTATGGCCAGAAGGGTGGGGTGGGTAGGGCATGGGGAGACGAATATCAAGGGAGACTGTATCGTCATCAATTTCTCTGAGAGACAAGTTGCTGAAAAATTATTCTGGGACGGGTCTCCCATCTCAAAGAATGTCATTAGACCGCTCCCTTTAGGGTATTTTTATCCACCGCGAGGGAGCAAGAAGTTACATCCATACCCACAGAAGGTATCTGGAAATAGAGAGACACCCACCATAGGGCCATGTAATTTTGCCATGGAGTACAAGAGCAGTGTCCCAGCCCCTGCTCCTCAGTACCCACCCCCAACCACGACACCTACATTGACTCTGATTGACAAACAGATCGAGGGAGTCTTTTTATCCAATCGTTTTGCACCATTGACATTTCCTAATAATTCAGACTGACTACACAAGAAACGAGACACTAATCAGATCTCTTCCTCAATAGGCAAGAATATGTGTAGAATTCTTAGCTGGAACATCGCAGGCCTAAGATCTAAGATCGAGGATGAGAACTGGCTGAACTTTGTCTCATCTTTCGATATTATATCTTTTCAGGAAACGTGGGACATAGCCAATAGCTTTGATCTTGATGGGTTTGCTCATTTTAACATTCCTGCTATACCAAGTGCTTCAGGAAGAGCAAAGGGCGGCCTGCCTATATAATTTTCACTTAACCTGAAAGGGAAAGTCAAACAGTTAGAGACAAGCTCCCCTTACTTTTTAGTAGTAGAACTGTCAGTGACTAACTCGCTCACAATTTTACTTATTAATTTCTATAATTCTCCAGAATTTGTCAGCACAAACCAACTTGTAGTATCACTTGAGGAATTTTTTGAAAATTATAAAATAACGAAAAATAGTTGTGATATCATCCTTATGGGTGACTTCAACATCCATCCTTGCCAAAAAGACTGCATTATGGAAGACAAAGGGGGCCCACCTCTTTCGCTCCTCACGCACTTTGAGCACACTAAACATGGGGAAGCAATGGAGAACTTTTTGGCCTTCTTTAACCTTTACGAGTCAAGTAGCTGTGCAATAGGCCCTAGATGCCTAACATTTAAAGGGAAAGACACAGGTTCGATCATAGATTATATCTTTATTTCACCTTTTATTTTGGGTTTTATTTCAAGCTATAGGGTAGTAGACTCTATTTTTAGCGACCATAACCCTGTGGTATTAGAGGTTGCACAGGGGGGGGTTATTAGATTTTAAAGAATCCGACATACGTTGTGTGACTGATTTGACAACCAAAGACCAGGGTAGAAGGTTGAAATGGTCTAAAGTGACCCCGATTACCTTCCTAAAAGAGGTATTGGCAAAGGTTGAAGTGGAGGTTGGCATTTGTTTAGATCCTCTTGCCTCTAATAATAGAACAGTGGAGGCTTTTAATATTATATGCCAGCAAGTAAACAATGACTAACGCTTAAACCTAAATCAGGGGGGCAGAGAGGAAAAAGGTGGTTTGACACCAATTGCTCCAGGGCTCATTCCGCCCTTTTAAAAGGATTAAAGGAGACACCTAGAAATAAAATAAATATAGCCTTACTCAGGAAGGCCTATAAACAGGCAATTTATGCCAGGAAGAAACAGATTAAAGAACAAGCATTGAATGACCTGCAATAAGATGAGGTCTTGCGGGATAGTTCCAAATTCTGGGAGGTGATTAATCACCCCTATTTTTCAGGGGCGGAGAATCACGTCGCAGAATGTGTTATACCAGATGAGCAATGGCTATCCCATTTTGGTAACATACATAGTCAACCTATATCTGCCCATACCCAGGAGGGCCCTATCTATTTTCCCTCAGAGCCAATTCAACCATTTGAGCCCGAGAAAGTAGAAAAAGCCATAAACGACACACTTAAAAACAAGGCACCGGGCCCTGATGGGGTCCCTGCAGACTTATATAAAGCGGCACCCACATTCTGGGGTAAGATTTTGATAAATGTGTTTAACTCCGCTAGAGCAAATAAGTTCCCTCAATCTTGGGCTAAGTCAATAATCATACCGATCTTTAAAAAGGGACTAAGGGCCGATCCTGCCTGTTATAGACCCATTTCCCTAATTGACTCTGCCATTAAGATCCTGGGCAGAGTCATTTTGGGTAGGATAACAACTTGGTTAGAAGGCAGGGGAATCCTATCAAATGCTCAATACGGTTTTAGGTCTAAAAGGAGCACCCTTGATCAGTGCCTAAATTTGCACATGATCCTTAGTAAATATACCACAGTGAAAGAAGGGGCTCTGTATATGGCATTTATGGATCTCTCCTCAGCCTTTGACCTGGTTAACAGGTCAAAGCTGTTGAGAGTCCTGTTAGATATGGGAATGGAACGACCATTGGTCAGTTTTTTGGCAGATCTACACCAAGGACTAGAGGCTTCTGTTAGAGTCACTCAAGATGGAAGATACACTGGACTGTTTAAATCGCGGAGAGGGGTGAGGCAAGGGTGCATACTTGCCCCGCTCCTTTTTACTTTATACATAAATGCACTTGAGCCAGCGCTCTCCACCATGGGAGTCGAGTCCCGCGTGCAGGAGAAATTAACATCCCGGTCCTCCTGTACGCGGATGACGCGGTCCTACTGGCCCGAACGGGCGTGGCCCTAAATAAGTTACTGGCCTCTTTTGGGGATTTTATGACATCACTAGATCTCGAAATAAACACACAAAAATTGCAGGTCATGATTGTGGGACTTAAGGGCAGGAAAAAGAAACCCATAACTTTTAGCTGCACAGGAAAGGAAGTACTTAGGGTCTCCTCCTTTACCCATTTGGGCGTAATTTTCGACGATAAAGGAACTTGGGGCGCCCAACACAAGTCTAAATCAAATGCAGTTACTAGATCAGCCGCAGCTCTTTTGAACTTTGCTAAAAGAATGGGGTCACGCCCAATGGAGGCCATTCTCAAAGTTTATAAAGCCAAATGCCTAGCAATCGCTACCTATGGTGCGTCAATATGGGGATATACAAACTCATATGATATTCAGAAGGCGGAAAATAGATTTCTTAAAGCATTACTTTCCGTCCCCCAGTCTACCCCCATTTTTACCACTCACTCAGAGTTAGGTATTGGGTATGTTACAGATCAAATAAAATCACCCCCGTCATCTCTTGGTTAAAAACCCGGCTAAATGATGAAATCTCCCTAAATCATCAGATCCTCAAAGATTGCCTGGCCATGGATGGTGTCCTTAAAATCCCATAGCTGGCATACGTAAAATCTATGTTATCACTTGTGGGACGTGTTGATCTTTTCTACTGCCCAGATACCATTCATATAGAGGATGTTATGATGATAAAAACATCATTGTTAAACTCTTTTATAGCAGAGCGGGAGGAAAGAGAGTTTAAAAAACCTACCGTTAGAAGCAATTACGCCCTCATTACTGCCCCAGGCCTAGAACCCTACCTGGTCTTTGTTAACAAACCATTCCACCGTTTTCTTTTAACTAGATTTCGTCTTAATTTGATACACTTTCTGTTGGGCACTTAAGCCAGATGGGAAACTCCTGACATTGCAAGTCCTTGTGACTGTGATCATTTCTCATCCCAGGACACTCTACATCTATTATGTTTTGCGATCATTATGCACAAATTAGGAAAAAATATTTCCTACCGATTCTTCGAGAGGCTGGCTTTCTACAGGTCAGACCAGCACTCTTATTTTTGCAATTGTTGCACAACGTTCGAATAACTTTTCATGTAGCAAATTTTTTAGTAGCGGGAGTTCGCATAAACAAAAGGCGTAACAAAGGAAGACAAGGACAATTCCTAAATGAAATATTTTAGCAAATTTTGCTGTGTTTTAAAAATTTTTTAAGATCAAGTGAAATAATTATTCTGTTTGATTAGTTTACAATGTCGTATTATTTTGTGCATATATATTATCCTTCTTGATCTCATGAAATATGTTGACTTGATATATGATATATTTTGTACAGATTTGATCATTGTCACACTTTATCGTCTTTTCTATATATTTGTATCCTGTGTATTTTTGTGATTTTTAAAAAAAATCGAATAAAAGTGATTGACTGACTAACACTATATCCAGAGTATCAGAAAAGTATGCTACTGGACATCCGGACAATCCATGTCACTGTGTTAACACTGAAAGTGCACAACCTTCTCTTTCACAACACAACAAAGCAAACTCTTTTGTATAATCTAGAATTCCCAATGCTGGTGATTGACACAGATTTATCAATGAGAGGGTTATGGCACTTATGCAGCAAGGCTATACCAAACTAAACAATAAACATCTACGATTGCCAGTGCTGCTGTCTATTCCACTAATTCATCCGAAAGACGGAAACAAAACTAATCCTTCTCGACCACTTTTCGGTTTGAATTTATCTATTTATTTCAAAAGTATTTTCATTCACCTTAATTTCAATTTTTTTCAACCAGCTTTAGGTTTCAAATAGAAATTACTATACAGAACCCCACAAAAATACATCACATATAAATCGCCATATCTTCACACCTCATTCTCTCCTCAAACTTCCAAGTGTAGTGGCATTCATACTAGGGAAAGTTTTGAGTTTTACATTTTCTGATGGCCTATTACAAATGATATAAATTGTGTTTATTGAATCTATGTAATGTCGCTTTTTTTTCATATTAGATTGATGCTGAGATTGTTACCCCTAGGTGGGTTTCTAATGAGTATAAGAAATGGTATAATTGAATGCATGAATGTGTTGATTCCCTAGTATGAATGCCACTACACTTGGAAGTTTGAGGAGAGAATGAGGTGTGAAGATATGGTGATTTATATGTGATGTACATCAGGACTCATTCTGTATTGTGGTTTGTTTGGATATAGCGCACCTTCTTGTACCATGATTATAACTGGGTCTACCTTTGCCATTAGACCAATTTCCTTTACTGTGAAATCCCACACATCTGATCTTACTGTGGTTTTCAATTCATCAGGCAAATCACTCCCAGTAAAAAGTGATAACATCTCATCCACTTCTGTTCCCTGTTTTGCTAACATCATCTTGAAAGAGACGTCTTCATCAGGTTTTTGGAAGGCAACACCATCAAGCGTACAGAAGATGATGCAGTTCATTTTGCACAATTAGTCCCTACCTAACAGGTTCACCGGACTTGAACCACATACTACAGACCGATGCATGTCTCTGAAATTTCCAATATTCACTTCTATTGGTTTAGTGACTGAGGTCCTTATTTGCTTATTTGAGATTCCTACAACTTGGACAGTTTCTCCCGAGAGGGGTAGGTTTGAAATTTCTGTTGTTCTCACAGTAGAACGGGTTGCACCAGTATCCACTAGAAAAGTGATGTCATTTCTATCAACCTTTCCATCAACAAAAGGACCTGACTGATCTACCGCCAAGGATGCGCCCAGCACGCACTCTTCCTCCCCCCTCGGTCACCATCATTGGGACATCTCCAAATCACTCGCATTACTTTGCATCCAAAATTGTTGAACAGTCTGTGTATTCTTACCACCTTTTTGTGAAATCCTGTGTTCACACTGTATCTCTATACCTGAGCTTTCACATTGTTGGTCCAAGAGGCTTGTGGCACCTGCAACCGAGGAGTAACTACCTGCTCCTGTTGTTGTTGGTTCACAACCACCTCATTCTGCATCTGCATAATTTAAAATTTGATTTACCCCATTATTCTGTTGAATATTTCTACACTCATTCTTCCAATGTCCAAGCTTTCTGCATCCATGACAAGGATATTTCTTTTATCCTTCATTTCTACTTATTCGCCCTCTTCCCTTATTTTCATTCAGTGCTTGACTATTCTGATTCTGCCCATTCATCTGATTATCATTTTGAGCACCAGAAGCTGCCTCTTGGTGTTCTGCCAACCTCACTTGTGCCCACATCATTTTCTCTTTCAACTTTTTATGCTTGGCATCAATGTCATCACTACAGTACTTTGCGTACTTTAGAATGTCATTGATTGACTTGCTTTGCCAGCAAAGCATATGCTGTTGAATGATCTGACTAAGTTCTGGTCTTAACCCATACACAAACCTATATACAAAATGTCCCATATTTTTATCACCAATGTTCTCAAAACCACTATACTGCTTAATCACCTATAGCAACCTTTCATAGTATGCATGCACTGACTCCTTAGGTTCTTGAGTTCTTCTGTCTATTTTAACCCAATCTGTTTCTCTAGGGGGAAATTTCCCTTTCAGCAAGATAATCACTTGATTATATTTCTTGACTACGTCCTCTGAAGGTGCACTGTTTTTGCATCTCTAGGTTACCTTTCAGCTTGCCAATCAACTGTAATTTTACATTCTGTCCACAAATCTGTGGGCACAACTATGTCAAAATGGCCATCCAAATCTTTCAACAAAACTTTTGAAACTTTAACAAATCTCTCTAGCCTTTTTAAAACATAGGCTAGGAATTCTACCCTGTATTCCGCATTTGCAACCATGGCTGAGAAGGGGTTGGGGGACAAAATGCAGGCTGTGCGGGGCAGAGTATGAAGACTTCGAACATCTACTATGCACCTGCCCAAGGCTGAAAGAGGAAAGAGTAGCCCTGTTAAAAACGGCCTTCAATGAACTTAAAATCCGCACATGCAGACAAGCGGTTCTTGCTTGCTTCGACCCAGGCCATCCCCCATTAAATGGGAAGATGGTCAAATTCCTGAAATGTCTGGAACTGAAACTAAAAAATCTGGAAGATGGCACTAGACCGGACTAGTTGAATATTGGCCAAGACACCACACTGGGACCTCACACCTGCACCAAACTGTTTTTATCAAAATTCTCTTGTTTTAAAAATAATATATTTTTCTAAAAATCTTTTTATCCGAAGGTATGAGCTATCAATGTACTTTTGTAATGGTTTTAATTAACCTAAAACAATAAAATTACTTACTTACTTACTTACTTACTCTACCTGCTTGTACCATTCAATTGGTTTCTCTCTCAATCTAGGGAAGTCATTCGTAAAGGACAAAATATCCTATCTACTCCATGGAACATGACATATCCACCACCAGGAACTTCTCTCATCGGACACATCTTTCAACCTTTTCTACCTCCCTCAATGGAAATGTAGATACTTCCTTTGTAGATGCTTCATCTCTCTTCTTTGTCCATCTACTTTTCCATCGATCAACGTCTTTCTATTTCTTCAAAATCTGCATTCATTCCTTTATGTGCAATCTCCTTCCTGATCCATTCAAACTTTCTAAGTCCTTTTCAGTAAATTCTGATCCAAAAGGTTTTAGTAGTATTTTTGACTTTTCTATATCTATTCCAAATTCTACAACTTCTTCCGATATTTTCTCATGAATATTCTTTTTTCTCCAGGCTATACTTTTGAACAGAAACAACATCTCTTCATCTCCATATGAACCTAATCTGCCAGGACTTATCATACCAATAGTCATTTCCTCCTAATCTTGCCTACATCTATAGTTTTTGGTTGAGGTTTCTGCTTTTTTAATCCTTTTGCCCATTCCTTTAGATTTTCAGGGGTAAATCCAGTAGAACTTCCTGCCAATGGAGTAACAATTGGTTTTCCTCCTTGCATTTAAGGGTGAAATTCTTTTTGGGGTTTCAGTCACAGTGTCAAGATTCGGGAGATCTAGTAATGAGACATTCAAATCACTCTCACTAGTTTGATCTTCTAGCATCACTATCTCTTTTCTAACACCATTCTGTGAGACTGTCACACTTTGTGTTTTTGGTGTACCGCGTTTGTCATCATACAATGGAATAACAGGACCAAAATCCTGCCCCTAAACCTTTGATCGTAAAACTCCAAAGAATTCAGACTAGAGCTGCAAAACAAGCCCTAAAGAAGCCCGATGGAGCCTTGACCTCTTTGTCCCTCAAAGAGCTTCACTGGCTTCCAGTTCCACAGAGAATTCAGTTTAAATCACTCTGTGTTGTATTCAAGGCACTGCATGGTCTGGGACCAGCACCATTGCAGAACAAAGTTGCTTGGTAGGCCCCCTCAAGAAGCTTGTGTTCTTTGGTTGCTCATTTGGTCAGCACACCCAGAATCAGAACCTCCAGGTTTGGAAGCAGAGCATTTATCTGTGTGGCTGCCCGTCTTTAGAACGATCTTCCACCCATTCTTCGGGCAATAGAATCATTTTTACCCTTTAGGAAGATGCTTAAACATGGCTCTTCCCAAGGGTGTAACACAGTATATTCATCACTGTTGGTAAATATTTGCATACTGGGGAGCTAACTCCAGTGCCAAGATACCGGTGGGGTGATAGTGCACTTTAAAATTTGCAATACAATACAATACAATACAATACAATACAATAGTTACTGGTACTGTCAATGCTTCAGCATTTAAACCTAACTGATTTATTTTCTGTATTATCTCTTCTTTTGTTTTGTTCAATGCATCCCTTTCCTTTGCTTGTGATGCTCTAATGACTGTTAGATCATATAAAACGTGTGAAACCAATGGCGTTCCCATCATAGGGGCACTTGGAGTTGTATCTCTAGCACTTTCTCGATAAGGCGGATGTCTTTTGACTAGAACATCTTCTAACAATTCATCATCAGATTCATCACACCCTCTTTCTGACACTCATGTTTTTTGTTTTTCCCTAACATTTACTTCATTCCTGATCTTCAGCCATTAACACTGGATATAAACCCTCTGTTACTACAGATATTCTCCATCTTTTCATCTGATCTACTTGAGTATCAAATGGGTATCTGTGTAAAAATCCACTATTAATTCTTCTTCCTCCTCTGTATTTCTCTCGCTCATATGCCTCTACTTCCCATTCCTCCAAAGCCTCATACTGTGTTAGTCTAGGTTTTGGTTCTAATGAATTCATCCTATCTCTCAAGTTCTGAAGAATCCTCTAATTAAATATACCATGTTCTGGAAAAGCTGGAACACTGTCACCTTTTGTAGATTCCATCCAATTTTCCCACCACACATGTATGATATCCACTTTCCATAATCATAAAGGAGGCAGGCATATCATGAGGTGGCATAAGAATTCCTTCCCTAGTCACCACACTTTTGTCCTTTTTAAAGAAAATCTTGATCTTATTAATCAGCTTCATCCTTACAGCTCTTTTAATTAAACTAATTTAGTTGCTAAAACCCCAAAACTCTTCCGTATTTTCACGTATCCTGTCTGTTGACACTAGTCCTATAGCAGCGCGTTTCACACCAACAGTCCAATCTGGGCTTACTACGTATCCCTTTTCTGCAACCAATACCAGCACCATGCTCACCAATCAGAGGATCAAACACACCCACTTGTCTGACCAATGCTAGCGCGGCTCTTTGTGACATCAGTATTGCTCCTTCTACTGACCCTCCCTTTACAATCTGCTCTTTTCACCCGCCTGTTGTTTCCACCAATACCAGCACGGCTCTCTGTGAGGTCAGTACTACTCCTGCTACTGACCCTCCCTTCACAAAGTAATACGACAATATCTTTTCTAACTCTTCTTTATACATTTTCGGTTAATAACAACGTAAAAACAGCGCTACTCTGTTTGCTCCTCTAAACCAAAGATAGTTTATTCAGTTGCTTCAATGAGAAAGTACTTCCTATCACTACAAGTAAAAAAACACTATTTACCTTTCACTTAAGCTCAGGGAGGACCTTTTACTCCTCTAGGGATACTGCTCCTTTGGGTAAGGCCAAACTTTCACAGGCGGGCCATCTGCTGTCACACACACTCTTCTCTTATCTCCATCTTGCTACAGTGTCTGAACAAAGGAGGGGTAGGAGGTGCAGCGCTAAGATGGATCCAGTCGTTTCTATCTGGCCGAGGTTTCCAAGTCAGGCAGGGCGACAGCTACTCTGAGCGAGTAGCCTTGGACCAGGGGGTGCCGCAGGGCTCGTAACTGAGTCCAACTCTTTTTAATCTGTACGTTGCCCCGGTTGCCATCATAGTGGAGAGTCACGGTTTGCGCATGGTGTCGTATGCCGACGACACGCAGCTGGTCATCTCCCTATCGCGGGCGCCCGGTCTTGCGGCAGACATCTTCAGAGCATGCATGCAAGACCTAGCTGCTTGGATGTCTGCCAACTGCCTTAAGCTCAATGGAGGCAAGACTGAGGTGCTGGTGGTGGGGGGAGACCGAGCGGCCTGGACGTCGGCATGGTGGCCACCTTGCCTAGGACCAACACAAATCCCCTGCCAGGAGGCGAGAAATCTTGGTGTTTGGTTTGACTCCAACCTAACTTTCGGACCCCAGGTCAATCGCGTGGTTGGTTCCTGTTTCGGGATCCTCAAGACCCTCAGGAAGGTTCTAGAGCTCCTTCCTATCAAAGCCCGCCACTCGTGCATGCACTAGTCACGTCCAAGATGGACTACGGCAACCTGCTCTACCTGGGGACTCTCGAGAAGAATTTAAGCCGCCTGCAGGTTTTACAAAATGCCGCAGCCCGGTTGGTGCTCAGACAGCCCAGAAGATCAGCTTCTAAAACCACGCTCCAGGCCCTACACTGGCTTCCGGTGAGAAGCAGGGTGGAATTTAAAGCACTATGCACCTGTCATCGGATTATCAACGGCAGGGCACCTCTCCCCCTACAGGGTCTCCTGACACAATACGAGCCTTCTTGTTCCCTCAGATCCTCTGGCTCGGGACACCTGTCCATTCCTAAGGTGTCCAAAGCAAGGATGGGCGGCAGGTCCTTCAGGTATCTGGCTGCATCTAGCTGGAACAAACTCCCTGTGGCGTTGCGCCTGGAATCCTCAGAGCCCATTTTCAGAGCCAAGCTAAAAACATTTCTTTATGCCCGGTAGTGGGTTCCCACCTTAGCACCTTTTCTGCTAGCGCTCGCATCACAGCGCGGGGACACGCCGTCTGGCGTCACCATGCGCTTTTACAAGACCCCCTATTATTATTATTATTATTATAGTCCCTAATATAAAACCTACAGCCCTGCATAGCGTTATGGTATTATGACAACTGACGAGTAACCTTCTGCAGTGTGATTTCCTTACCACACTCTTCCAAATTCCGTTTCCAGGATTCCCAGGTATCTCTGTACCTGTGCTTCCAGACAACATAAAACGTTAAGCTAACTCTTAGTGTTAAACATATAGTCAATAATCAATAATTAATACCTAATAATCAATAAACAATAATCACCAAACGAATCGATAATAACCATCGCTCTGCTGCCCGAAAAACTGATCCAGCGAAAGGCCAGGGATAAACACTTCACAGTCAACAAGAATTTCAAGTGAGCCCATATATACATTCACATTCCCTGGCTGTTTCGCTAGGGTTCAAGTTTTATGTTCACTTTGATCTGGATTAGTCAACGTTTAACTAATCTTCACAGATAAACACTCTCCCTTTGGTCAATGGACCATTAGTTGAGTAGTTGATGGTGATATTAACAATTAACTAACTAACTTACTGATCTTAGTGAAATAACCACAGACTCTGGGTAAGATTCAATAAATTGTATCTATATCTTAGTCATAAATGAACGCTCATTAGCATAAATTCACAGTGCAAACTCCATCAACTTTCATGGGAGAGAAAATTCATTTAACGATACATTCAATTCACAGATTCATTCAACAATTCAATGCATGAAGAGTGGATAGATGAATAGACAAAAGACTTAGGGCATTATGTAGGTACATTTATTTTACAGATTCTTAAATACCTATTTTTCCAAATCGTTAATCAGGAATTGGTAAATGAGGTGTAGGAAAAAATTCGGTAACATTTATCAGATCAGAAAAATTCGGAAAATGTGTACCGAATCGGTAAATACAGAGTTGGTAAATACCGAATCGGAGATTCCAAAAACAAGCAATTGAGGATTCAACCAATCCTGTTCATCCACCCCACCCCACAACCAGGAAGATGCCACACCCATGCAGGTACAGACAATCAGAACCTTCTGGAGAGCTGGGAGCAACTGAGGGACTGGCTGAACATTGCTGAGGAGAACTGCAGGATGGCATCCAATGAATCAGAGAGGGAAGGAGCAGAAAGAAAAAAGAAAATGAAGTTCAGTGCAAGTGAGCTTCAGGTCCTTGTGGAGGAGGTGGTGAAACACCACACACAGCTTTTTGGCAAGCAGTCCCTGCAGGTAGCAGAGGCTGTGAAAAGGAAGATCTGGCTGGCAATCCAGGCAAAGGTGAATGCCATTGGGGTGAGCCCACGGGGCATAGATGACCTCAAAAAAAGGTGGTATGATCTTCGGATTATTACCAAGAAGAAGCTGGCTGCACAGAGGAAAGAGGCCAGTGTCACAGAGGGAGGAAGGAGCAGGGCACCTGCCCTCACTGACCTGGAGCAACTTGTTGAGTCCACCCTGGAGCCCGAGATTGTGTCTGGAATCGGGGATGCAGACAGCTCAGCCAGAGCTGCCAAAAAGAAGGTAAGAAGCATGCACAGCAAACCACCCTTCCTTCCCTATCCCTATTCCCCAATGTGGCTGTGTGACTCACACTCCAGTGCCGGTTTTAGTATACACCAGCAATGCATCATGTGAGATGGAGTCAGGGAAACACCCATCATGACAGTCATCACACTAAACAACAAGGCATGCCACAAATATCAGTCAGAAACAGAAGAGGACATTGAGATAGTGTGACAGGATTGTAATTTGATATTGAAATGCAGGGCTGCAGGACCACTGAGCTAATGTCCATATCTGTCCACAGGAGAGTAAGCATGGGCGGAAAATCCGTTTCGCTCGCGGATTTTGCGGATTTTCGGGAAATTCGCAATCCGCGAGATTCGCGAATCTCCCGCAAAATCCGCAAATCCGCGAGCAGCGGATTTTGCTCGCACTGCTCGCACTGTTCGCGTGAGTTCGCGTGAGTTCGCGCCCCGCGAATAAGTGCAAAATTGCAGAAATACGATTTTAGCAAACTGAAAGTAACTACTTACCAGGTTCAAAAGTTCAGGCTCATCATTAGTAGCCATTTCCTGTAGTGCTTGCTGAGGGGCCCCTCCAGAGTTCAGTTGCCAGTTGCAACTATTATGTGACCCTGCTCTGAACCTCAGAATAGTTACACATATGCCACAAAGGTCCTGAATTACAGCTAAGGGAGACAAGCAGGAGCCAGGCTGGCAGTTCAAATCCATTAATCAGCCCCTAATTCATTATTGTCAGTTGGGGCAGGGCAGGTGTTGTAACTAATTTTGCAACAATGAAAGCACTTAGCAAGTGCAAAAGTTCACTAATCAGGAAGCACTAAGGAAGCAGGTGCCAGCTAAAAAAATATTCTGTGACACATTAATCAGCCCCAAATTAATTCAGGTCACTTGAGGCAGGGAAGGTGTGCTTGCGTTGCCACAATAATGTACACTGACTGGACAACCAGAGGGTGCTGTGATGAAACAGAGGGTGGCATGGGTGGGCCAGAGGGTGGCATGAGTAGTCAGAGAGTGGCAGTGGTGACAGAGAGTGGCAGTGATGAAGAAGAGTGTCCCAAACAGGCTGGACACGTAGAAACAACAAGTTCGCGAAACTTGCGACCCGACAGGTAAGTTCGCAATTTGCGACATTGTACAAAACCCTCGCGAACTGGCAGAAACCCGCGCAAACACACAAAAAAAAAAAATCCGCAAATTCGCGAGAATTCGCGGATTTTGCGGATTGCGAGTTCGCAAATCCGCAAAATTCGCGAACGCGAGATTCGCAAAATTCACCCATGCTTACAGGAGAGTCATCGCGCAGAACTGCGCAGGAGAAGGAGGGAAGGGCACCCCGTAAGGGAAGAACTGAGGAGGCCAGCACAAGTGCAGGTCTCAGCACTCAACCACCACCGGCACCAACACCACAGGCACCTGCACCACCAGAGCCAGGCGCTACAGCAGAGCCAGCATCAACACTGCTGACTGACTCACCACCACAGCAGGCCTCACAAGATCTGTCAGCCTCACCAGCGGCAAAATCACCTGTAGTGGTAAGGCCCAGAAGGCATGCTGTTGCCACTCTCCATGTCATGGAGTCGTCCTCCGAGGACACAAGGGGGGGTGACACACCAACTCGTCCACTGGAAGAAACAAATCCTGGGCTGCAGTCCAACTCCGAGGGTGCGCACACAGGTGCGAGACGCCGCAGGGCCCGGGAGCACAGCACAAGTTAGCAGGGTGATGGGGTCTTCGGAGGGCTGAAGGCCAGTATGGTCAAGGTTCAGCGCCTGCAGGGGAATGCGATAAAGTCTGTTCAAAGACAAATGTGGCACCTAAACCAGAACATGGTTAATATTGACAGGGGCTTCAGCTCTATGGTGGAGGGCATCAAGGGGATGGCAGAGGGCATGCGGGACATGTCCCAGTCTTTGATGGTACTTTGTGACAAACTGGACAAGGACAGGGCAAGAAGGTGCAGGTAGAGGCAGTACATGGAGCAGCACACCAAGGCAGTGAACCGCCTGGCAACTGCCAATTCCCTGCTCTGCAGGCGCTCGGTGGCAATGCAGGAGGGGCTTGTGCACTGCCTGCTGCACTGATGTCACCAGGGCAATGGGGAAGGTGACAACCTCACTGGAAGTGCTGCTGACCACCCAGTCAGCATAAATGCAGGTGCACTAGGTGTGGGGGAGAGTGATGAGACCACCAGCAGGAGCAGCATTACCCCCCCTGTACGAGACACTGAGGAGCAGCAGGTGGCATGCTGCGGGCCCTGGCTCAGCAGACAGTGAGGAAGGCCAGCTGCAGGCATCCAGCACTGTTGTGCATGGGTGCAGATGTTAATGCTTCCCACACATTTTTGAATATATCGAGGGTGAAGGTAACCCATGACTACCTATTAGGTTTGTAACCATTTGGTTTGGCATGGTGTGCCGTTTTTGCTTTGTCGTAGTGTCCAGTTATTAAACTATGCCATGTACATGCAATGCCTGGCTGTGTCTCCTTACCTACTTAGAAATAGTTGCATGTGATCTCTGCCCGTCTCTGTCTCCCATCTGTTGCTGGCGCAACTCCTGCTGTGTTGGGCTCAGGCTGTGCATCTTCATCATCATTATTCTCAGTATCTGTTAATTCTACTGCTGTTCCTTTCCTAGTGGCAAGGTTGTGCAGCATTGCGCAAGTTGCAATTATTTTACGGCAGATGAAGGGTGAGTACTGATGTGCGCCTCTGCTTTTGTGGAGGCAGCGGAACCTGCTTTTTAACAGCCCAAAGGTGCGCTCCACAACGTTGCGTGTAGATTTATGTGCCTCGTTGTAACGTCTCTCACTCAGGGTTGATGGGTGCAGGTAGGCAGTAAGAATGAATGAGCAGACGGCATATGCGCTGTCGCCTTTGTGGAAAAGAGAGAGCCATTACTCACATGCACAACAACACGTACATCTGCAATATCTTTCTGGGTGTGTCATAGTGATTTACCTAGCAGATATCCTTCTCCAAATTCCCCCGCTATCAGGCGTGTGTAGATGCCACCTTTCTGGAAGATGTAAGAGTCGTGGGTGCTTCCTGGGAATTTGGCCACAATGTCTGTGATTATGTCGGCAGCATCACAGATTACCTGCACATTTATTCAGTGTGTGGACTTTCTGTTCCTGTAGATGTACTCAGTGGCTGCAGGTGGGCAGATTGGGATGTGTGTGCCATCAATACAGCTGATGACATGTGGGAACTGTGCCATTTTTAAAAGTTGGTCTTAGTCTTCAGCAGTTCCGCATGTGTGTCAGGGAAACTGATGTAATGATGCATTCTCTGCATCATGGCCTCCAGGAACCTCCTGAAGAAAAGAGACAGGCAGCTCTTGGACACCCCACCTATCGTAGCTATCACCCCCTGGTAACTGCCAGATGCAAGCAGGTGTAGGCTACAGAGCACCTGCACATGTGGTGGTATGGCGTGCGCGCTTGGTGTTGGATGCTCCAGGAGTGGGTGCAGGTCCCTTATCAAGTCCAGGATGGTGTGGGGGTGTAGCCTGTACCTTTCATGGATCTCTGCCTCAGTAAGTTGGAATAGTGTGATCCGCTGTCTGTAGACTTGCTCCTCCCATCTCCAGTGCCTCTCTCCTGCTGCCTGTAGCCGTAGCCGCCTTGCTATCACATAGAAAGCTGCCATTCTGATCACACTGTTGCATTTTGGGGCCTGTTTTATGGGCTGCACCTGGTTACCACCTGCTTTCAATCCATGGTAATTACCGATCTTAAATACCGAATTTCATGAAATTCTGCATTTTCAAAGTTACCTACATCTCTATTCTAATTTTTACAGTTTCTTATTTACCGATTCGGTAAATAAGGATTCAGTAAATACCGATTCCGTAATTTTTAATTCGGTAATGATGAATCGATATTTACCGATTCATATTTACTGAATACTTAAATTTGGCCTCCTACATCTCTAATGCCTAAATACCGGTCGGTAACGGCAAATTTACAGAATTTCGGCCGTTACCGACCGGTGTTTGGCTACCTACAAATGGCCCTCAGACTTTTCACCAGGGCGCATCCCTCTCTTACACTCTCTCCCTCCTCGATATTTTTCCGGAATCTTCAATCTAATCAGGATATATTTCACACAGATTTGGTATAAGGGTTTTTTGAGGGACATGGGGATAAAGGGGTGGAAAAGAGAATGAAAAAGTTTTCTGTCAATGAGTGCCGAGGAGAAAAAGCTGGCGGGCCCAGTGGTAACAATATTACCACCTGCTATTATCAATTTTTTGTACCACCTTCTATAAATAGCATAAATGTCTCTCATTACCTGTTACAACTGGTGACATTTCTAGTATTTTATGGTGTAAACCATGGAATGAATTGGTTTTGATTTAACCTTCACTTTGTATTGGCCGGAATATGACTTTATCAGCCCATAACATGTTGGCTATCCTGAAGCATACCCACTATCTTTTTAGTCAGATATGCATTAGAAATGGCAACATTTTACCCGAAATGCAGAGGCTGACAGGTATCATTGTTGGAGAATCTTTGAATTTTGTTAGAGAACCCAAAAAAAACAGCTACTTGGGCAGATTGGAAAAAAGCGTGATCTCCATCTCTAAACAAGGGAAACTTATTTTGCTTCGTGATTCTATGAGAACCATAAAACAGGAATGGTGACATGCTTGTTGTGTCAAAGGGTAAGCGGAATGGCTGCCAGCAACTGGTCAGAACAATTTAACCATAGAGACAAGTTGAAAAAGTTGTTTAATAAAGTCTGGTTGGCCTCTTTCATCCAATCAGAACAAGTGTCTGTGGCTGCTTGTAGCCATTCAGATTTACACTCTTCCACCATCCTATCACAGACTCTCTGAGAGGGTTATCCATTTTGCAGTGGTCATGACCCTATTTAAGATACTTCTGTGATATTTCTGTTTCCACTGATTTAGAAATAGCCCCAAAAATGCCCGATTTGATTTGTCTTACTGGGAACAGAAAAAGATTTCTATCCCTATTCTGCTTCCCCTTTTAAATGAATATATGTTTAAATGGCAGTGCCATTTAAACAGGTATTTAAACGTATACATAAATACGTGTCATATGTATTAATGTTATTCATTGTCACAGCAATGGGGGTTTGTCTTGATCACTATCAACATAGGATCACAATCAAAATACAGAAATACCTTTCCTGTCGGTGTGAAGAATAAAAAGCTATATTTCCACCAAATCTAGAAAAGAGATACATAAATAAATACATGCGGCCTCGTTTTCCTACTTATGAGTTGGGTTATTTTTATTCCAGAGTGTTTTCGTCCCCTCAATGGAGGAGTTAACATCTATATCCAAAAACGATTGCATGTAGCAGCAATGTGATTGATACATCGTTTACACCGTGGTAACAGCCCCCACACAGATAGGCGCATTTTCCTATTACAGTAATAAGAAAACAGCCACCTTGAAAGGGATCAGTACTTGGGTTAAATAGATTGCGGTGCCCCCCACGCGCCACAGATGTTCAGCACCACAAACCCACTCAGAGTCAGGCCCTTATTGTTTATTCTTCTTGTCAGTTTGGCTGCGATAAGGAGAAACTACAACAAGGTTAACGTGGACGTTTGACAAAGGAACAACAAAAAAAAAAACCAATTTCGGAAGAGGTCTACCGTCGAAAATCAAAACAAAACTTTAAATGGACGAGCAAACTGTATTTTTTCAGCATGAGTTATATTTTATAAATGTAATAAAATATGCCCCTGGCATAAAGAAAATGCAGAACCTACGGCAAGCAAAATAAAAATAAAAGAAATCTTTGGCATAAGCTGATCGTCGTATGCAAGGATACAGCTGCGACAAAATGCAAGCCCCTTGTGTCTGTTGTTGCTATTTTTATTTGTTGAGGAGGCCTGACTGTACACAAGGCCTCGGGGACTTACGAGAGCAGCAGGAGCTGCTAAAAATAATGATACAAAAGTATAAAGATGCAAGACTTCATACAGAGACTCAAATTACATGCAATCCTTTCATGTCACGACTTGATAAGTAACACCGCCACAGGATGCATTTGTATTCCAATGCGCGTGGCAGTGGCATGTGCGTAAGAACCCTCTTATTTTTAACCACGTTTGCTTTTTCTCTATATCCAACCAGGGATGCTTTTAATGACTATAATATCGGAAACCATGTTTGCAAGTAACAAGTTTTAGTTTTACTTTAGTGTTATTGATGTAATTTATGGCAAATTATTATTCCTAACCGTGTTTGATCATTATAAACATACAAGGGGGGCTAGGGGCTGGTAAGTGTAATTGCTCTGTGATTGATTGATACACCTGAATGCTAGCATCATGGATCAATAACAGAGTTCATCTTACTCATAAGCTATTGCACTTTTTTGCGGATTTTATAGGTGGCTCAGAGGGGCCAGTAAAAATAAAATCCTTATTGTACAGAGAGCACTTTTAGGCAGGCATGTGTTCTCAATATATAATTCAAGGCGATGCTTGACTGATAGCAAAATCTTTATCAAATCTTGAGCTATTAACTGAGAGTTGGGTGGAGGCTGGCAAAGCGCTGCACAATTTTGCGCTGCGCCTGCAGGTTTTTATAATAGGAAGTAAATCGATGGAAGTGGTTTGCTTCACTTTGTGGCCCAGATTTACCAAATTCTCATGCGAGCAGCGCAGCAGCCTTGTTGAGTTACATGAGAAGGTGAGGGCAGGAGAGCAACCGATCTACAGATATATGGCTCTCTCCTCCCTTCTCCCCAGCGCCGGTGCTGATTTTGCTGCCGAGTGCCATGCACAATTCTTTGCAACATAGTGCAAGGGTGTGAGCATGAGTCTAGCATAGGTTTTGTACTAAAAGGTTACCCTTCCAGTACAAAATACTTTGCTTACACTACATTTAAAACTGTTCCTACTTTGTATGTGTGCTGTAGAGTGTAGCACACATGCAAAGTCTGAAAAAAGGAGAAATGGAAACATTGCTCATGCAACTCCTGATTTCAAATGGGGTTCATTTTTGACACAAAATCAACTTTCTCGATTGTGGCTAGTCACCAAAAGGTTCCCACTCAATCTTGTGCTAGTAGGCACTGTCAGTCAACCAGTTCATTCCAGGAAAACCCAGTAGCCTTATTCTCCCTTCCTGACACCCTGAATACAATTTTGCTCCCAACTTTGTTAGACCACTAGCTGTGGGAGCACTGAAGGGGCTGCTGCTGCTTTCCACCAACTCTCAAGCATGAGACCTAAGGGGACATTTCATAATTTATTGCAGAATGTAGCATAACACCCAACGTTAGGTGCTGTATTGTGCGAGGACAAGTGAGCATCGCAGATTCACATCTCCAAATATATTGTGCTGCTGCTCCTTTCCCTAATGCTGGCACTTTTGGCACTCACTGGTTGTGAGAGCTGTGCCAGGATTGGGTGGTGCAGTTTCCTGCTTCTGGAGCTCCCAGAAGACACCGAGGGAGAAGGAGGACGCGCTAGAAGTCTGGCATGTCTATTTTATTGTTTTATTTTTGTACCCGCAACCCCTGCCCCACCACCCTCAGTGCAAGCCAGCCACCACTGCCCTTGCACCACAGTGCAAGAGTATGTATGCGTGATGTCAAGTGTAGTCCTCGTATTGAAAGGCTACCCTTATAGTACAAAATACTATACTTAGTCATAGTTTAACATTTTTCTTGCTTTCTGTGTATGTTGTAAGTGCAGGGAGCATGCAACGTTTCATACATTTTAAGAAACAAGAACATTTCTCAAAGTTACTGCCAGCATCAAAGAGGCATTATTCTTTTGGACAGAGCCCTGAATACAATTGTTAGGACATATGGCTTTAGTCAAAGCCCATGGGTGGTTTAATAGGAATGCAATTGAACAACCCATGGTATGGCCATTCAATGAAAAGTAAAAATGTGTGCATTGTGCTACATTGCATTACTTAAGGCTACCTTCACATACAAGTTAAGTTTTGCACTGGAAAGTAAACTGTTGAAAAGATGCAGCTTGCACAAGTGGTACAGGTGTAAATATTTAATCAGGAGTCCCAGAGTAAAGCATAACACCAACTGTACAGCAAGATGGTCAGCTCTCGAATCCTAGATCTGCCAAGAGGCATGCATCACTGCATTCTATGGCACAGTTGGATTCCAGACATGACATAGTGGCAGCTTAACTATCTTCAAGATTACAACATAAACCCCAGTTCTACACTTTGTCCCAGTTTGTGTTACTTTAGCGACAAAACCCGGCACAAAATATTAGTAAATTTGGGTATTTCAGAAGAATGAGCAAATGAATGGCAAACCCAGAAACTCTGATTTCTAGTTAGCAACCTAATGGTGTATGCAAGGACACTTAGCTCATCGAGCGGTCTAGCCATACCATAATTTACAGATTTTTTAAAATGGACAGCATTGTTTTTTGATACTATGAAGCCCATAAGAAAATTAGATGAAAGGACGTCTAAATACATACCTACCTACTAGACCAGGCATGGATTTATCAAATTGCAGGGTCAGCATAACTGTTGTTATAGAGATTACCAGGAGAGATGATCTTTGATGTCTGCTGTAAATGAATTATAGCCCTTATAAAAATCGCTTTTATTGCTTACTACACCATCTCTATGTTGTTAAATAGACTTAAAATACGCTATACATTTGAGAAGATTGTGCCCGTGCCTTAACTTATTTCTGAGCCGCTATTGCTTATAATCTGATTCTTAAATTCAATCCATATCAGGGTTCAAATTGCAGAAGCTCTCAATAGTCTGCCTTTTTAGTGAGCTTGTTCTGCTCCTTAACATTTGGCATCCATTTTATAACTTGTCAGACATCATAACAAGTAACATGAGGCTAAGGTCCGGAATGTGATCGAAAACCATATAAATCACTTAATACAAAACGAGAAATATCCATCCCAGGATGTTGAGGGGTGAGCAGGGGCCTTGCGATGTTAAATCCACTTTGAACACTTCCACCAATATTACATCAGTCTGCTAATATTTTACCAAGGCAGAATGCAACTGTGCACTTGATTCTTTGTTATACAGATCCGTGAAAGAAAGTTTCACTCACCAAATGAGCCCTTTTAGAGGTAAAGTATCTGATGAACCTTACTGTTTTGTAAAATGTTTGCTTTGATCAAAATTTCAAATTAAACAAAGTGTACAATTTAACACTTGTCAGTCATTTGTCTAGTCAGTCTTTTGGAAGTCACGCCTATGGTAGGCGAAAACAGCCTACAGGGCATGGTGCAGTCTATTTTAACTTTTTCATTGCCTAGAAGTTAAAAATTCTTAAATATGTTTTTCACTACTGCAAGGCCTGCTTCTCCAATTGGATAACATTGGGTTACCTTTTTTAAGTGATAGCTTTCAATTGGGAACAGGTTAGAATATCAAGTTGGGTCTCTGAATACTTTTAATTTGAAACACTTTTTAATGGTAAAGTTGGATTTTAAGACACAATTCTTAAAATGCCACTTTTAGAAGTTTGTATAGCAAACAACAGTGTCTCAACAGATATTATTTAGAAGGCAATTTCATGTTCAAGAAAGCATGCACATAAGAGTTGGAAGGGGAGGAAAACAGGGAGACAAAAAACAATTATAACCAGTAAATGCAACACTTGGTGTGTATTGAGCAGAAATGGCAATAATAAGGGAGGACAAAATGGCGGAACTCAGTCACATTAAATGTACATGTAACCTGTACAGACTTGTGCACATTAGTGCTCGTGAGAAATAAAGTGAACGGCGCACGTGACAAGTGAAATATATTCATAAATAAAAAGGGGCAAGAAAAAGACACAAATATATACAAAGAACTCTTGGAGGTTCCCATACATCAGTACATTTTTGGGAGGTACAATTAGTTTCATAGAACCACAAAGGTAACGCCAAGAATTGTGCTGAAGGGTCTACAGCGCTTCGACCTGTCCAGAATTGAGGTCATCTTCAGGACCAGAATATGAGTTTCTAGGAGTGCGTTATAAATACCATGGCCACAAGTCCAGCCGGGTCAAGGTACTAGATAACGAGGAACAAGAGAGTAGACTGATATCGAATGAAGGATAGTCAACAAGGGCAATTTGTAGGGATGTTGACACGTCAAGCCAAGGATTGCAGAATAGTCATAGAGGAGGACTCAGAGTGGAGACGTCTTCAGCAAGGTAAGCAATACTAGTAATTGTAAGTGCTGGAGATGCTTGGTCAAAGAAAACAGATGTCTGGAGAATGGTGTCAGATCCTATGGGGACTGCAGGCTGACCAACGTGAGTCTGCACTCTGAGCCTCCTCCAGAACTCCGCTCTTGTTGAACAGTTTGCGGAATTTGGGCACTCCGCGCTCAATGGAGGAGTGCAGAATTCCTGAATCCTGCCATTCAGGTGCGAAGCAGATGTTTTTTCCATATGCACGCTTGAGTTTTCTTTTGGGTCTAAACCGCAAGCGCCAAGAGTCTCTGGCTGCTTGTGAGCGAGACTTCTGACACCTGTCACACTTTCATTCCTTTTTCTAAGGGGATGTTTCCATGGATCGGGTGGATTGTAGAGCAAGCTAGAGATTTTGAAGAAGAATGGCTGGGACTTCAAGCCCCACCCGCAGTTCTGGGGTGCCACCTTCAAGTTCCGAGAGGGCAGTCTTGTCTCACAGCAGCCAACAGCACCATCAACCAGGACACAAGCAACAACAGCAACAGAAGGACCTGACCCAACCTCTGTATTGTATTGGTTTTCTTTGACAGGGCTCAAGTCCAGTGCACAGTCAATGGCAAAACAGGTTGAGTAAGTGGCAGGACCTTTGACCATTCACAGGATGTTCCAGGAGTATCTGGATGATCAATAAGAGGTCTATGTGGATCAAAATCCATTGATGTGTTGGTTAGGAAAGATGTCTCAATGGGCAGAACTCAGCAGGCTGGCAATAAAATATCTGGCTCGTCCTGTCGCCAGTGTGACTCCTGAACATGTGTTCAGGGCAGCTGGTGCAGGTGTCACAGTTAGAAGGCCCAGTCTCTTGCCTCAAAATGTGGGGAGATTGACTATGAACCAACATTTTATACCACACAATTACACGATCCTGAAACAGCATCACAGGAGGAAGAGGAGGGTGATTGGTCTGAAATTGAATCAAATGTGTTAGCTGACCAATTTCTGGGGGAACCACCTGACAAACTCTACTTCCCGGACTAAGTATACCAGTGCCCCCATAGAACTTTTAAAAATCTACTCATTAAACTTAGTTCTTTCTTTGCAAAATAAAAAATAAATAGCTGGAGGAACATTATCATTTATGTGTCAGTTTTATGCTGCCCCAACTTTTTTATTAGTCACATATATATTGATGGATTGCAGTTCGACCAGTGTCCATTGAAAAAGTCTTCACAATTCCTTCATGACATTGTGGACAATGCCTTTCCCCGGCGCACGGCTGTTGCCTACTGCCTACCACTTTTTGCATCACTTAGCACTAGAATGGCTGCCTCACAAAATCATTTATCATGAACAAGACTGCCTGCCAATACCAAATCCCAATGCATTGCCTGTAAAAAAAGATGCTTGAATACTTAATTGCTAAACTACCCATGCTTGGATTGGAAGAGGTAACTTCAACTATTTCAACAGTGAGCGACTATGTGAGTGATGATTTGAGTTGATTAATGATTCAAGTGGTGGCAGACAGTGAGGGAGTTTGTTGAACTGTAATGTGGGAGCTTGCATGAGATGACTGACTTGCAATGTTTGGGGCTTGAGGGGTCGGTGATCTATTTTCCCCTGGAGGTGATTGGCATTCACAAACTTACTTATCAAAAATTATTAACCTCTATGATTCGCCCCTATGATCCTTCTGTTTTTTTCATCATCCAGGTTGGCTGCCCCAGACAGTCATTTTATTTACAAAACTGCTAAATTCCAATCTGTTTCTTGCATTAAAGGGGGGAAAGTGTACCTACCACCATGCGTGGAGTGGACCAGGTAGCTATTGCACCACTAAGTGATAAGATTATTGAGTGACTGTGAGCGATGATTGATGTAGGGGCTGAAAGTGATGGAGGGTGTGTTGAACTGTAATATGGGAAATGTCTTGAGATGACTATTGATTTGCATTGTTTGGGGCTTGAGTGATGGGCACTATTTTTTTTCCTGTAGCCCCTTCACACTTAGCCAGATTTAATTGAAGGATGTTATCCTTTTTCTCTGGTTCTTCAAAGACCAGAACAGTCACTTATTTAACAAGCAAAACCCTATGCAAAATACTGCGGTTCTGTTTCTCTACTTGTTCTGCATCCGCAGTGAACTCCAAGTCTATCTTGCTTGGGTCATAGTGATTCATGATGATGATGATGACTGGTCTGGGACAGCAT
The DNA here is from genome assembly GCF_964263255.1 of Lissotriton vulgaris. Taxonomy (NCBI): domain Eukaryota; kingdom Metazoa; phylum Chordata; class Amphibia; order Caudata; family Salamandridae; genus Lissotriton; species Lissotriton vulgaris. The sequence goes on from NC_141694.1 coordinate 1,212,599,013, forward strand.
TACTGAGATTCAGGAGGAGGAACGTGGAAGAACTCAGGGCAGGAGCTGCAATACTACCTCATCAACAGCTAGTAGCAGTAAGTTATCAAGTATCGACTTCAGTTCAAAGGTAAATCAAGAGTCTGAGGCCTAGTACCCAACTGTGTGGAATAGTCACAGGTGCATTTGTGAAATGTGCTCTGTAAGTGTGTTGGACTTGTGGCAAAAGTGATACTCTGAGTCGCCTTTCGTTATTTTCTTTCTCTGCCTCTGAGGTTTCTTGATACACTCCTCTAGAGCTTACATTCCTTCTGTCCTTCTCCTTCACTCTAAAATACGGTTTCTCTTTTATAATCTGCAGGCCTTCTTCTAGTTCCCTTCACAAACAAAATCGAAAGCTAGCTAAGCTCAACAACACTCCTGCTCCAAAGAGTGGACAATTCGGAAGTAAATGCAGATGCACCACCCAATTTTGCAAAGCAGTATCATTTTTCTTTTAACAATCATACTACCTAAGATATGTGGGTGGGTGGGTTCACTCCCCAACCTACAATACAAAACATTTAGATATCTGATAAAGTGGGTCTCGAGGGCAGAAGGGATGATTGCAATGCATTTATCAGTACTCTGTCACACTCATTCCTTTGTTTCCTTCTAACAACAGGGTGATGGCAAATGATGTGCTGCTGCTTATTGCCTAGATAAATGTTGGCCTCTGTTTGCAGTGCACTTAACTGTACTGTGTCATAATCATTTCTTTTTTTCCGTGCACCACTGATTGATGACGATGATATGCTGCCCATTTCCCAGATGAATGGTGTCCTTAAGTAGTGTTTGTCTTTGTCAAACCTTTCCCAAAATCCCCATTAATGAAAACCCTAACCCTATTCCAAGAGCTGTGTGATTTATAGATGTGTGGCTTAAATTACTTCCACCATTCTTTGGTGGAAGCTATATTGGTAGGCAAATCACGAACATTGGCCCCTGACCTTTAGGCAAACCCTTTCCCGCTCGCCCTCAGATCCAGCATTGGTTGGGTCGCACGTGTCATATATGTGGCCTAAATTATACCATCACTGGATCACACGTTTGATGGGGCGGGTGAGGTGAAAGCAGCACCACTTACTGGAGAATCTTCTAAGTAATAGCCCACACCAGCCCATTACCAACCTCATGGGACCCCCTTGCAAAACCAGGTTGGTTTGTGATAGGTAATTTTGATGTCGCCTCAATAGGTTTTGGGCCCTTGCCTGTTGCGGGTCCTTGACCCACCCTCGCAAGTGAGGTACCATTTTATCAGGAGACCTGGGGGAACGCTGATTGGGAGGAAATTTGTGGATCCATGCAGATTCCAGTACTTTCCCACACAAACATTTGAGAACAAAAGTGAGTTTTTCAGCGTTTTTTAAGGTTTGCAGGGGACTCTGGGTTGGAGAATGTTGGGGGACCCATGCAAGCCATACTTCGCTAGACTCCCCCGGGTGTCTAGTTTCAAGAAAAGTGTGTGTTTGGTAGGTTTCCCTAGATGGCTGCCGAGCCGCAGGCCAAACACTCATGGGACTCCCTTTGCAAAATCAGGTTGATTTGTGATGGCTAATCTTGATGTCCCCTCAATAGGATTTGGGCCCTTGCCTGTCGCGGGTCCTTGACCCAACCACACGAATGTGAGGTACCATTTTTATCGGGAGACTTGGGGGAATGCTGGGTGGGAGGAAATTTGGGGATCCACGCAGATTCCTGAACTTTCCCAAATATAAATTTGAGAAAAAAGTTTTTTTTTCAGCAAAATTTGAGGTATGCAGGGGATTCTGGGTAGGAGAATGTTGGGGGACCCACGCAAGCCATACCTCACTGGACTTCCACTAGTATCTAGTTTTCAGAAATGTGTGGGTTTGGTAGGTTTCCCTTGATGGCTGCCGAGTCCCGGGCAAAAAACTCATGGGAACCCCCCTTGAAAAAACAGGTTGGTTTGTGATAAGTAATTTTGATCTCGCCTCAATAGGTTTTGGGCCCTAGCCTGTCACGGGTCCTTGACCCACCCATGCAAGTAAGGTACCATGTCTCTTGGAAAACTTTGGGGAATGCAGGGTGGGTGGAAATTTGTGGATCCACGCAGATTCCAGAACTTTCCACCACAGAAATGAGAGGAAAATTTGGGTTTTTTTTTTACAACTTTTTAGGTTTGTAAGGATTTCTGGGTAACAGAACCTGTTTAGAGGCAGTCAAGTCATCCCATAATAGATTCCCCTTGGTGTCTAGTTTTCAAAAATGTATAGGTTTGCTAGTTTCCCTAGGTGCCGGCAGAGCTAGGGTTCAAAAACAACAGCTAGGTACTTTGCCAAAAAAGGGTAATTTTTCACAGTGAAATTGAGGTGTGTCCACATTGCATTTTCCACTGTTTCCTATTACGGGCACTAAGCCTACCCACACAAGTGAGATACCATTATTTTCTTGAAAGACTTTGTGTAACGCAGGGTGGGTGGACATTTGTGGATCCACACGGATTCCAGAACTTTCCACCACAGAAATGTGATAAAATGTGTTTTTTCTTTTTACACTTCTTTAGGTTTGCAAGGGATTCTGGGTAACAGAACCTGGTGAAAGACAATCAAGTCACCCCAAAATGTATAGGTTTGCTTGGTTTCTCTAGGTGCCAGCAGAGCTATGGTTCAAAAACTACAGCTGGGAACTTTGCAAAAAAGGGTCATTTTTCACTGTGAAATTGTGGTGTGTCTATGTTGCGTTTTGCGCCATTTCCTGTTACTGGCACTATGCCTACCCACACAAGTGAGGTACCATATTCTTGGAAGACTTTGGGGACCGCAGGGTGCATGGAAATTTGTGGATCCACTCCGATTCCAGAACTTTCCACCACAGAAATGTACTAAAATGTGGGTTTTTTTAAAAATGTTAAGGTTTGCAAGGGATTCTGGGTAACAGAACTTGGTGAAAGGCAGTCAAGTCACCCTATCCTGGATTCCCCTGGGTGTCTGTTTTTCAAAATTGTATTGGTTTGCTAGGTTTTCAAAGGTGCCGGCAGAGCTATAGTTCAAAAACTACAGCTGGGCACTTTGGAAACAAATTGTCATTTTTCACTGTGGAATTGTGGCGTGTTCATGTTGTGTTTTGTGCCATTTCCTATTGCGGGCATTATGCCTACCCACACAAGTGAGGTACCAATTTTCTTGGAAGACTTTGGGTAACGCGGGGTGGGTGTAAATGTGTGGATCCACGCAGATTCCAGAATTTTACACCAGAGAAATGTGAGGAAAATGCATTTTCTTTATAACTTTTTAGGTTTGCAAGGGATTCTGGGTAACAGAACCTGGTGAGAGGCAGTTAAGTCACTGCAGCCTGGATTCCCCTTGGTGTCTAGTTTTAAAAAATGTATAGGTATGCTAGGTTTCCCTGGGTGCCGGAAGAGCTAGGGTTAAAAAACTACAGCTAGGCACTTTGCCAAAAAAGGGTAATTTTTCACAGTGAAATTGAGATGTGTCCATGTTGCGTTTTGCGCCGTTTCCTGTTGCGGGCACTAGGCCTACCCACACAAGTGAGTTACAATTTTTCTTGAAAAACTTTGGGGAATGCAGGGTGGGAGCAAATGTGTGGATCCATGCAGATTCCACAACTTTCCACCACAGAAATGTGAGAAAAATTGTGTTTTTGACACTTTTTTAGGTTTGCTAGGGACTCGGGGTAAAAGAGCTTGGTGGGAACCAGTCAAGTCACCCCATCCTAGATTCCCCTGTGTGTTTAGCTTTAAGAAATGTATAGGTTTTCTAGGTTTCCCTTGGTGCCGGCAGAGCTAGAGTTCATAAACTACAGCTAGGCACTTTGCCAAAAAAGGGTCATTTTTCAAAGTGAAATTGAGGTGTGTCCACATTGCGTTTTGTACCGTTTCCTGTCACGGGCACTAGGCCTACCCACACAAGTGAGGTACAATTGTTTTCGTAAGACTTTGGGGAACGCTGGGTGGGTGGACATTTGTGGATCCACACAGATTCCTGAACTTTCCACCACAGAAATGTGAGGAAAATGTGTTTTTTTGGACAATTTGTTAGGTTTGCAAGGGATTAACAGAACATGGTGGGAGCCAGTCAAATCACCCCATCCTGGATTTCCCTGGGTATCTAGTTTTTGAAAATGTATAGGTTTCCTAGATTTCCCTAGGCGCAGGCAAAGCTAGGGTTCAAAAACTACAGCTAGACACTTTGCAAAAAAAGGTAATTTTTCATTGTGAAAATTTGGTGTGTTCACTTTGCGTTTTGAGCTGTTTCTGGTGTGGGCACTATGCCTATCCACACAAGTGAGCTACCATTTTTATCGGGAGACTTAGGGTAATTCAGATTTGCAAAGCAACTGTTATTACCCATTGACATTTGATGCATTTCTGCCTTCCAAATGAAAAGACAAATGTAAGAAAATGTGTACAAAAAGTAATTGAGAAAGGAGGTTGAAAGCACAGAAAATTGCAAAAATAGTCTATGTCCCAGAAAAATGCCAAAACTGTTTAACATGTTTTGGTTTTCTGACAAATGTCTGTCATTCCCTAAAAGCTAGGAAAATGGTGATTTCAGCCCCAAAAACCCTTTTTTGATACAATTTGCAGGGAAAATCCCAGATGCTTTCATTTGCAGCACTTTTCCCATTTCCCCCCCAAAACAAAATGTAGCTGTATTTTGACTAATTTTTGGGACCCCTCCAGGAGACCCCACACACCCTGGGTACCTTTAGAATCCCCATGATGTTGGAAGAAAAGGACACAAATTTGGCATGATAGCTTATGTGGTCAAAAAGTTGTAGGGCCTAAGCCCTAACTACCCCAAATAGCCCAAAAAAGGCTTAGCACACGGGGCAAAAAGGCCTAGCAGCGAAGGGGTTAAGCATCTCCTTGCAGTAATGGACCAGTAGGGTGTTTGCATTCTGATTGAGTTTTGCGCACAGCAGCAGATCTGAAATCTCAAATTTAAGAGGTCATTGTGCTTAATGTCTCTAAGCAACATACATCTTTTGGGTGGTCAGTAACACAGTTCTTTGTGAACAAGAGAGAGAAGAGACTCTACATCTGGTTGGCCAGTGCACTGTTATGACATTCTCAGCCCATAAGTTGTATTGATTAGGTATGATGACGTTCTGAGTGGAGCCTTACCATAAGTGAGGTTGTAGCAGTTTTAAACCAGCTTAATATTTAGCAGGAAGAGTTCAAATTTAGAACTGCATTATAATAACTCTGTGACTAGAAATATGTTCTTGCTGAGTACACATGCATATATTTGTATGCTATTTACAGAGCACAAACCTAGACAAAAGGCAGCAGAGCACTGTTATTCGGAAAAGGTAAGCTTAAAGTCATTGAGTAATAGGAGAGGAAGCTAAGTTGTGGATTGTTAATACATGGGGACTTATGTATAAGGTGATAGCGCCCCCAGAATGTCACTTTCACCAACGTTCCTATGGCCCAATGCCCTTCTCCATATTTACAAAGTGGTGCTTTGCAAATATGATACCTTTTCATCTGTATAAAGGGGCGTGAAATGGGTGTTGATAAACTGGTGTTGTTTGTTTGATTCGGGCCATGCACCTGGACTTATTTGAACTTTTAATCAATTTTTAAAATTCATTGTGGTGGGAGGCCTGTTGTTTCAGTCGGGGCCTAGTGATTTCTTTGCATTTATTTTTTCTTCTTTTGTAAAGGAAAAATGTTGCACAGTTTACTACATTTTCGAGATTTTTTTAATACATTTAAAATTTTGATTTAATATGTGGCCAAGTAGTCTGCCAATTGGCTTTCCAGACAGCAGGCCCAGTGTTAGTCATGAGTGGACGAAACAAAAGTTTCTGTGGTGTTTACAGCATTAGGCCAGAGCACCGCTTTCCAAACTTTTCATGTTGGTGATAACTTTTTAGACATTTCTGATTTAGTGACACGGTAATGCCAGTGAGCATAGTGAGCGAGCTCCAACCACTTAAGAGGGGTTCGGGGGGCTCCCCCGAGAAAATTTGGGAAAATTGTAGGCAAATGGTGCATTTTCAAGCACATTTGAGAAACCAGGAAGGTTAATAACCCAATTGTGAATCTGTTCTGGCAAAGACAGTGACTGTGACAAACATCTCAATCCATCATTCAGTAAGTGAGCTTCACTTTAGTGCACAAGTAGCTGAGCAGTCATAAGATGGTTAGCATATAACAAAGGTTACTTTTTTTTTTTTTTTTTTTTGTTTTAAGTGTGCAGTTTTAGAAATAAATGGAAGAGCGATATATGAAGGACCTGGTGGGGTAAGGTTGGTGTCATACATGTGAAGGGGAGTGGCACGGAAAGGCGGAATGGATGATGAGTGTCATATTGGAGTTCCAAGAGTCGTGGTCACACAGAGGGACAGCAGAAACAGGGTATTGGCCCATGTGGGGGGAAGGGTCATACTGAGGGCTTGCAAGAGAACTTTGCCACGCATAAACACTACAGTTAGCTCATAGAGGGGCTGCACTGATGAGATGAGGCAGAGCACATACAAAAGGGCAGCAGGCCAGGCAGTTAAACAGGCTAGGCTAGGGCTAGGCAGTTAAACACAGGAGCTTCGGGGTGGAGAGGCTCAGAGGGCCGGCAGGGGTGAGATAGATACAACAGAGAGGCTGCAGTGGGGAAAGGGGCAGATATGCAAACTTCAGTAGGGTATAAGGCAGAAGAAGCTGATACTGAGGAGGGGACAGACACACAGAGGGGTTGCAAAGGGTGGAGAGGCACAGATCGATTGACACACAGGCCGCAGAAGGGAAATTCAGCATTCAGAGTGGAAGCTTAAGACACAATGAAAGAAACACATAGCAGGATAACCCATTGAACGTAGCAGGAAAAAATCATGGTCAACCAACAGAGCTCCTAAAAGCAAATCTTCCAGCATAGAATACACAGTATATAGACCTACCTAAGAAATTAGTGATTCAGTCAAAACACACCTTTTAAATAAAGTTCCCACAGACAGGCTACCACCACCTAAAAAGAGTAAAAAGTAACAGCCCTGACACCTCTAGTAGAAACTCTCACACCTCTACCAGCACCATGTCTCACAGTGGATGCCAGGGCAGATGTCAGCTTTCCCAGTCCTCCCTGGCATGTGTAGTTTGGCGGCCAGATGAGGCTGAACAGGTGACATTTGACAACTATACCACCACACACCCTCATTCTTCAACAAACAGGAGGATGAAGAAGGCCAGAGACAAGTGACTGCTACTTGCTGATAACTCTGTGGATATTAGATAACAGGGCACTGGGAGATCATGCCATCTGCCCAGTTTCTCCTTGGCTTGTATCAAACTGAGCCTAAACTTGTTAAGAATGTTAGGCTCTTGGTAATTTGAAATCTTAATTTTCTTAATTTACAATACTTCATTTTTAAAGCATAAACTATGCCACAGTGAAATAACCTCCTCCATGCCTCCCAGTTCCCTTCTTCTCTTTGGCGGAAGCAAAAACTGAGGCTCTAGCTGACCTCTTGTGACCTTGACCACCCGGAAACACCACCAGCTGATCCGCGCCGCCAAGGCCACCCGGAAACACCACCAGCTGATCCGCGCCGCCAAGAAAACAGCATTCAAGGACCGGTTGGACAACAACGCACACAACTGCAAGGAACTCTTTAACATCGTGAAAGAGCTTTCCAACCCCAGCGCAGGAAACAACAACATCACCCCATCGCAAGACCTCTGCAACTCCCTCGCTTCATACTTCCACAACAAGATCGCGGACATACACAACAGCTTCAACAACCAACCAACGCACACCATGACCGAACAACCACCCCCCACCACCACCCTCCACGCCTGGACCCCGATCAGCACCGAAGACACCATCCGCACGATGAACTCCATCCACTCCGGATCACCGACCGACCCCTGCCCTCACCACGTCTTCAACAAGGCCGACGCTGTCATCGCACCCCACCTGCGAGACATCATCAACACATCCTTCGACACCACCATCTTCCCTGAGAGCTGGAAACACGCCAAACTCAGCGCTCTACTCAAGAAACCAACAGCGGACCCCACCGACCTCAAGAATTACCGCCCCATCTCGCTCCTCCCGTTTCCAGCCAAAGTCATCGAGAAGACCGTCAACAAGCAGATGGCCGCCTTCCTCGAGACGAACGGATCCCTCGACCCCTCACAGTCCGGCTTCCGAGCCAACCACAGCACCGAGACCGCCCTCATCGCCGCCACCGATGACATCCGAGCCCTGATGGACAATGGAGAAACAGCGGCCCTCATCCTCCTAGACCTCTCTGCGGCATTCGACACGGTCTGCCACCGCACCCTAGTACGGCGCCTCAGCAACATCGGAATCCAGGACAAGGCGCTGGAATGGATCATCTCCTTCCTCGACGGAAGAACACAGAGAGTCCGCCTACCACCGTACAAGTCAGAGGCCTCCGAAGTCATCTGCGGCGTCCCCCAAGGATCATCTCTGAGCCCCACCCTCTTCAATGTCTACATGAGCCCCCTCGCGGCCATCGTACGCAAACACAACCTCAGCATAATCTCCTACGCCGACGATACCCAGCTGATCCTCTCCCTGACCAACGACCCCGCCGCCGCCAGAGCCAACCTGCACGAAGGGATGAAAGAGGTAGCCGAGTGGATGACGACCAGCCGCCTGAAACTGAACTCGGACAAGACGGAGGTCCTCATCCTGGGCTCCTCACCCTCCGCCTGGGACGACTCCTGGTGGCCTCCCGCCCTGGGCACCGCACCCAAACCGACAGACCATGCACGCAACCTGGGCTTCATCCTGGACTCCTCCCTCTCCATGACCAGGCAAGTCAACAACGTCTCCTCGGCGTGCTTCAACATCCTACGCATGCTACGGAAGATCTTCTGGTGGATCCCCACCGAGACCAGGAAGACCGTCACCCAGGCCCTCGTCACCAGCCGACTGGACTACGGCAACGCCCTCTACGCCGGGACCACCGCCAAGCTCCAGAAGAGACTCCAGCGGATCCAGAACGCCTCAGCCAGACTCATCCTCGACATCCCTCGAACCAGCCACATCTCCGGACATCTGAGAGACCTTCACTGGCTCCCCGTCAACAAAAGAATCACCTTCCGCCTCCTCACCCACGCACACAAAGCCCTACACGACCAAGGCCCGAGCTACCTCAACAGCCGAGTCAACTTCTACGCTCCCAAACGCCACCTCCGATCAGCCAACCACGCCCTCGCCGCCGTCCCCCGCATCCGAAGAGCGACCACAGGAGGAAGGTCCTTCTCCTACCTGGCCGCCAAGACCTGGAACTCCCTCCCTCCCGACCTGCGCCTGACCCAAGACCACCTCTCCTTCAGGAAGAAGCTGAAGACCTGGCTGTTCGAGCAGTAGCGGCACCTCCCCCCCCCTCCCCCCAGCGCCTTGAGACCCTACGGGTATGTTAGCGCGCTTTATAAGTGTCAATGATTGATTGAGTGTAATGTAACTGGTGCTCATGTTAAGTGCTCAAATACCTTCGGTCAAGTTCACCAAGTAACACTGCAAACAAAATCAAGCATTGGCATAGTCAATAGGTCTTGCCTGTGGGATCTTATAAGTATTTAGCCATGCAGCGCATTATTCAAGGTGCTTAACATTTACTGTTCTTTAACGTGGAAACCTTGACAATAATAGGCACATTATAGCAGCTAATTAGAAGTATTTTTTTAAGTGTTATTTTTGTACAACTGGTAGTCTGAACCCAGATATCTGGAGTAGCTCTCATACGCAATCATAAAGAAAGATGTACAAGCAGGGGTGCAGGAGTAACATCTGTGGTAAAACGATACTGGTTATGGTATAAGATGTTGCGATGTCCTACTTGTTGGTATTGATAATACCACTGGTACGAACTGAACACCGTGGAGGAGTGTAAACCACAGTGTACTAAATCAAATAATAAACTAATAAACTACAAAACGCCATATGTCCAGAAAGGACAATACCAACAAAAGTGTTTCACAGGAGTGGCACCCACCTCACTAGTCAGGTTGTGACTGCAACCAGGTGACTGTATCCCACTTTGTGACACAAGACAGGGATCTCCCTGTTGTAGAAGGACCCTCACTCACCACTAGCTGGTGACATGCTTCATCACGGGGTCCCCGCTGGGGCGATCTAGTACCACCCCAGCGTGCTACAACGCCTGTTTTGCAGCGGAGCAGGATGTGGTGGGTGCAAAAGGTGCCCAAATCAAAGTGTGGTGATAATAGGTGCAATATATTTTAAAAAAATACTAGGTTGTAGTCTTTATACCTGTTTTAATAATGACCAACCTGTATTTGTTAAAAACAAGTGAGCGAACAATTAGGTTCTGTGTTACGAAACCAAATGTCCTTAGTAGTATACAAAAATACTGGTCAACATGTTTCTGCTGTTATACTGCCATTTGCTAAGCATTCGTCGGGACCTAAAAATTAGACCCCCAGTGGTATGCGCGCGCTAAGGCGCACCCTACTGTGAGGTTCGAAATGTGAAAAAATATATTAAATAAATAACTATCATGGGCAGTCTCCATGATAAAGGTCAGGGCAAAAATGTGCAACCTGGCCCAAAAACCTGTGAAGAGAAAGAGGAATTATTGGCATATGATGTCCTTTCTGACATTGTATTCAGTGAGAGGACATGGGTTAAATGGTAACAGGGCTGCATGCTATGTCATGGTTTAGTGGCCCAGCATGCCCATGCAGAAGGAATAAACTAAATTCTAGTTCTTGTGACTGAGGCAGCTTCAATTTCATTCTATGTCTGCATGCTCAATCCCAAATTCAAGGTTCATTAAAACCTTTAGTGGTTTAAAAACTAGTACTAACACTGACCTATCCAATGAAGCGGTCATGGAAAACCAAGGAAAGTAAAAGAAATGCCATTTCTATGAGATTCAGTGTGCAGTCAGGCTACTGACACCTATACACGGTGTTAAATTAAACAAATACACGGTGTTAAATTGAACAAATACTCATATGAAAAGGGACATCTGGTCATTTGAGGCGATCGCCTAACTTCCATGCCTCCGAGTCTCCTGTGTCTCTCATAATAGTTAAATGGTAAGCATGCTGCCAGGAGTAGCGCGGCTAAGGTTATGCTCTCGTTATGGCTATATGCACTGCTATATGTAAAATGTAAAAACGGTGAAACCTGTATGCGTTCAGCATGTCGAAGAAACCCCAAACAATTCTCAGTTCAAGCAACACGCCAGTGAAATAAGTTAAAAATAGACTCACGCCATTGGGGCCGTATTAAATCCCCTTCAGATGAAAACAGCGCGGGTATTCTTCACGCGGTAATTGACTAAGGAAAGGGAAAGATATACGGGAGTCTCGGATATTTATCATTAAATTCGCTTGTGCTGTGAGGGGAAATTGACCACACTTACTGCTTTACACGCGACTCCCCGCCTTCAACCTACAATCAGGGTTGCCGTCTCACCCGGAAGGAGAATAATGCACTTCCTATCCCTCCTTAAATGTTGGTGTGGAGTGAGCTGTATCGACCCGCCCATTTAAAGTGATACACATTAAATGGAACACATTGTAATTTCTCGGTCCCCTCCTCCTACAGAGGCAACGAGGAATACGTAAGTAGGTGAAGCCTGGTGGAGTCGATAATAACAAAATTATGTTAAAAGGCACCTAACGCAGAGACAAAATAGCCCATATTTAGGAGATGGAACCAAGCTTAAAACCAAACGGTGGAAATGCAAGCCGATATTAACAAAATTATGTTAAACAGACACCCATCACAGAGACAAAATTATGTTAAACAGACACCCATCAAAGAGACAAATAGCCCGTATTCAGGAGATGGAACCCAGCTTATAACCAAAAGATGGAAATGAAAGCGCCCCCTGTAGGTTAGTCCTCACAACCTAATACAGTTAGGTAATAGAGGGTATGAGCATGGTGTAGTATTGTTATTGTGTATTTGTGTCAGCGTCGAGGAACATGTCACCTATCTAAGGACTGGCGAGTCTGACAACTACCACAAAGATTATTATCCATTGTGATTAACGCTCAGTAGATATGAAAGTGTACATGTGTATTTGCAAGTAACGGATGTTCATTCTCATTGTAAAGTTACTGTCAACTTGGGCAATTGTTATAACGAGCAGAGATTGTTTAGGAAAAGCCCAGCAGTACAGAAAACAGAAAACAGAAAGGGTGAATGTGGGCTAGAACATGATGCTACCCCAGGGGATATCATCATTAAGTCCTGTTCTGTGGGTGCCCAGACGGTACACCCACCGTTGTTCCTTTTCGAAGAGTTTCTGTTCGGAGGCCGTGGGCAGGTGTTCCAGAATTGTCCAGTGTAAATCATTGGGTGTGTGATTAGACTGTAAGAAATGTGCCGTTAGTTTAGTCGTGGATTTTTTACAACAAATGTTACTTCGGTGTTCACATATAAGCAGAATGAGTCAGGACATCTCCAGACTGCTAGTCAAGAAATATTTAAAAAAACACAAAAAAAAAGAAACACAACAGCAAGCATGCGTTAAGAATTGAGAACAACATGCCACTGCATATTAGGCTCACCAAACGATGCATGCAGTTCAGAAAAGAGATAAAGACAAAATCTATTCAAAGAGCACTTCGGTTGTTATTCAGGTTCTCATCTCCAAAAGTTCTTGCAGTCCCAAACAGCTAAGACGCCACATTTTCCCTCCATGTCCAATGAATGGGTGAATTAAATGAGTTTATAAAGCATACAATTACGTAGAAAAGGGTGTCATGATTGTACACAATCTTGAATTGGTTCCCTAACTACCTATTTATGCAAAGAACTTTGCTGCAACCAAGATATGTTTGTCGAGTTTTGATTCCTCCTAAAGCTGACGTTTAAGTCTCTGGCAATACAATGTTTGTCCCATTACCTTTTTTTAATGAATCTTGTTTAGTGAAAAGGCCAGTGAAGACGATTATTAACACCTGGGCTTGAATACAGGCCCCTGCTGCTCACTGTTACACTCAGCACCAGCCTCCGAAGTGCACAGACCCCATCTGACTGGTGGAATAGGCGGGACAAACAGCAGCTATCGCAGAGAAATTTGGAAGGGCCTTGAACGCCCACCGTGGATTGGCCAGACAGCAGGCTGCCACGGGCACCACTCTCACATGTGCTCCGTCAGACTAAACCTAGAAACATCAGCCTGCTCTGCGCCCTGAAACAAGAAGTTGGCCTGTGGTGCAATCAAGGTTATTAAGTGATTGTGGCACCAAAGATGCAATCACTCAGCAGCCCTGGATGTTTATTGTGTAAATCATTGTTTTCGGGGTTTGTTGTGTTGTAATGGAATTAGTAGTGTGGGTTGAGATGTTACCAAGTTCCTAGTGTATCATGGCATAAACAGGTGCTAGCTCAAGATGCAAATTAACAGATGTCCGTTCCATGCCATAAAAAAATTGGCTAAGACTGTCTCAGAAAAGGTTCTTGATAAAAGTTTGATTACGCTCACCTCAAAGATTATATTACATCCCTGACTTCATTTTACACTTGTGGGTTTTTGGCAAAGCATACCATAAATGAAATGCACGGTTGATGCAAGGGGATATGGATACTGCTTTAAAGGTTTTTATGCAGACTTTTAAGATGGATTGTCTAGAGTTAGCTGACTCGTGGGCTGAACAGTCACAACGCAACATTTTAGGGCAAGCCTGAGGCACACATAGCCGAGGTCACACAACCGGCAAGATGTATTATTTAAAAAAGACTCACTGATTTAGCAGGATTATGTAGCAGGATTATGTATAGTTCAGCAATTATACCTGAGTGGTCCACCCCCCCTGGTGTCGGTGGTCCCCTGAGTTCAGTTAACTTACGCCAATGGCTCTAGACATTCACCTTATATTCTGTTCCAGCACACATCATCTCACAATACTACTAAGTCAAGTCAAGTCAAAGAATTTGTATAGCGCACTACATACCCAGAGGGTTTCAAGGCGCTTAGGGAAGGGAGGAGGATTACTTGTCAAATATCCACGTTTTAAGTTGCTTTCTGAATGCTAGGTGGTTCTGGGTAAGGCGAAGGTATGTGGGGAGTGAGTTCCATGTTTTAGCCGCAAGGTATGAGAAGGATCTTCCTCCCATAGTGGTCTTGTTGATGCGGGGTACAGTGGCGAGGGCTTGGCTGGAAGAGCGTAGTTGGCGGGAGGGGGTGTAGAAGGACAGTCAAGAGTTGAGGCATTCTGGTCCAATGTCGTAGAGTGATCTGTGTGCGTGGGTCAGCAGTCGGAAAGTGATCCTCTTATCGATGGGCAGCCAGTGGAGGTCTTTCAGGTGGCCAGAGATGTGTTCGTTACGCGGGATGTCTAGTATGATCCTGGCTGAGGCGTTTTGGATTCGTTGGAGTTTCTTCTGGATTTTAGCGGTAGTGCCTGCGTAGAGGGTGTTTCCGTAGTCCAGTCGGCTCGTGATCAGAGCATGGGTGACTGTTTTTCTGGTTTCGGTGGGGATCCAGCGAAATGTTTTTTTGAGCATGCGAAGAATGTTGAAGCAGGATGAGGATACGGCACTGACTTGTCTGTTCATTGAGAGTGAAGAATCCAGGATAACGCCTAGGTTCCGTGCGTGGTTCGTCGGGATGGGAGCATTTCCAAGGGCTGCTGGCCACCAAGAGTCGTCCCATGCAGAGGGGAATGTACCTAAGATGAGGACTTCTGTTTTATCTGAGTTCAGCTTCAGACGGCTGTGTTTCATCCATTCGGCAACTTCTTTCATTCCTTCGTGTAGGTTGGTTTTGGCGGTGCTGGGGTCATTGGTGAGAGAAAGGATCAGTTGAGTGTCATCTGCGTAGGAGATGATGTTGAGATTGTGTTGGCGAGCGATGGCCGCAAGGGGGCTCATGTATACGTTGAAGAGGGTGGGACTGAGTGAGGATCCTTGTGGTACACCACAGATGACTTCAGTGGCCTCGGACTTGAATGGTGGAAGTCGGACTCTCTGTGTTCTTCCGGTGAGGAACGAGGTGATCCATTCCAATGCTTTTCCTTGGATTCCGATGTTTCTGAGGCGTTGTAAAAGGGTGCTGTGGCAGACTGTGTCGAAGGCTGCAGAGAGGTCGAGGAGGATGAGGGCGACTGTGTCTCCATTGTCCAGAAGAGTTCGAATGTCGTCTGTTGCTGCGATGAGGGCAGTCTCCGTGCTGTGTTTTGCTCGGAAGCCAGATTGTGAGGAGTCGAGGGATTTGTTGGCTTCGAGGAAAGCGGCGAGTTGGTTGTTGACAGCTTTCTCGATGACTTTGGCCGGGAAAGGAAGGAGCGATATGGGGCGGTAATTTTTGAGTTTGTTGGGGTCCGCTGTGGGTTTTTTCAGAAGGGCGGTGAGTTCAGCGTGTTTCCAGCTCTCCGGGAAGGTGGCGGAGTTGAAGGAGCAGTTGATGACGTCTCGGAGGTGCGGTGCTATGACGGAGTCGGCTTTGTTGAAGATGTGGTGAGGACATGGGTCTGTGGGGGATCCTGAGTGGATGGAGTTCATCAGACGGACGGTGTCCTCAGTAGTATTTATCAAATTACTGACACACCAATATAATACATTAAACATTAGCTGTTGAACAATAGATCTAAGCACTAATGGCAGTCTAGTCATGTGACAAAATGTGTTACCTTGCGGAAATCTTTTTATATATCATTTGCCATCACACATCTTGCAGTGAAAGGTGTTTTTGCTATTCAGCCAGTGGCACTGACATATTGACCTATATGGGATGGAATGCTAAGATCGTGCTGCCAAATCTAACCCTGTGCTCCAAGCACTAAACACAACTGTATACCGGAGGTGTAAACCTTTGTTCTATTTCGATAGCATTAAAAGATATAAAAGAAACGACCCTTCACTCCCACACCAACTCCTGTAACGCCTAAAGTGGGAAGATGGCGCTGGATCAGAAAGCTGAATGCCAAAAAAAAAGTTAAGGTGCTTTGTTGTTGGCATGTCCCAACAAAAGCTCACCAAAAACAATTTGGGAAACAAGCGTGGCACACCTGAAGGGCATGGGTCGAGGACGGCCAGACAAAAAACTGATCCTAGATTGAGGTAAAGATATTTGTAAATTATCCAAGTTTCTAAATCTAAAAGGTGAACTCTGTTCCGAAACGCAACTCTGCCTTGCAGCTCCTTAAAATGTGGGCGCCATAGTGAAAACACCTTACAAAAACAAGCAGTCCCCAAGCAAACTTAGTAGCACCAAGCATGACTGGGTACCTGCTGTCCATGAATGCTGCAAGACGGAACACAGTTTTGGAGCAGAATGTCCACCTTTTAGAATCTTGGATATTTTACAAATACCTGCACCACAATCTAGGATCAATTTTTTGTCTAAAGTAATCATTGCTTCGAAGAAACAGAGGCCTTGTAAAAGCTACAGTCTAGGAGCCTGCCAGAGGCATGAAAGCCTACTGTCTTCGGAGTCGGCAAAGCAAACACTCACTAGCACACAGAAAGTGAGAAAGCGGGGCATGCGGTCTCGTTGTCTGATGCAAAAAACATACGCAGAGCTTTGCAAAGTATGCAGCACGGACGTCCTGATGTACGAGAATGTGCGTACGTCAATTCAAGCATGTACGTCTGTCTTAAAGATTGAAGACAGACTTACATGCTTGATTAGAGAGCACCGGCGCGCGACACACTCACATATGTCAGGCGACACAGTACCGTGTTGCGTCACGTACTTTGGAAAGCTCTGGGCTAGAGGATGGATTTTGATTTAAATACAAAATTTGCTTTTTTGTTGTATTTGGTGTTTTTTCATGCAAACAGTGTGTAGGAGTCAAGACTAGGTGGGATAATACCTTTGAAGGATGAGTCTTATTGTAAAAAAAAAATAGCCCAATAATTTTCATTTTTGGATTGCTGAATTTATGATGTTTTCTCTGTTTTACCATGCCTCCTTTGTCTGCCCAGTGTGTGCGTTTTTCTGTTTGCCATAGGCCAGCATGCCTTTGTTCCAGATGCCATTTGGCCAGTGTGTATAGTCAGTGCACTGTACCGGCCTAGGCCTGCATGTGCTGCCGGTTTGTTTTACAGGCCTCCTGCCTCTTGTTGTGACCATGTGGCTGGTGGCAATTTTGTGTAGGCAGCAAGTGTGCTTTTGCCATAGACTTGCATGCTTTCTTTGTTCTAGGCCTCCAGCTTCTTATTCTGACCATGTGGCTGGTGGCCATTTTGTGGATCCAGCCAGTGTGCTTTCCCTATAGGCATGCATGTCTTCTCCTTGTTTCCAATCAAAGTCTTTCTGTTCAGTGTTGTTGTTGAAGACAATGTGGGAAAAGAGAGGAGCCAGGCCCTTATGGACAGGTGAAGAGGCTGGACCCTATTATATTCTGAACACCAAAAAGTTGCCTCTCACACCTATATTTTAAACCACATTTGCGGAAAAGTTGAGCACACCAATAGTCGTGATCAACAAGGTATTTTTATTTATACCGAACCAATCTGGGAATTAATCAAGTTTAAGCATGTTTTCACACATAAAGACACATAGATACAAAAATTATTTACAATTTGAATATGAAATACATTCAGGAAAAAAAGGGGGGATATAATCCTGGTTCTAATAAGCAAAAACCATTTATAAGCAAAAATAAGTGATTATTCAAAGACAAGACAAAACCATTATGAACATGTGTAACGTACAGTGAAACATTTCGGGTTGTGAATGATGATTAAAGCAAGCATAGTAATGAAGAAAAAAAGGGGGGAAGTAAGAAAGAGGCAAAGTAAATTTGTGACTTTTTGCAGTAGCAGAATAACTACTGCCTTGAATTGACTCAAAACAACTCCTTCCTAACTGGCCGACGCGTTTCGATTCCAGTGCAAAAGTTACTGGAATCTCATCAGGGCACAAGTGAAGTTCTGTCTGTCAAGAGAGAACGGAATTGAATTAAATCAGAACTATATGAGTTCTTTCTCCCATTAAAAGTGACGCTCAGCAAGGAACCTACCAGAGTGTAGGAATTGAAGAAATGCACATAAATTCTCAGTGTGCAGCGTGAAGCTTCTAAAACAGGGGATCAGATGAGGGTCACCTACAAATATGAACATTATGTGGTCAGACTAATGTTTTATTGTCCAAACACAATCAAGAATTGAAATGAAAACAAAAAGGACGTACCGTCCGAGGCGAATATGCAAATTCCGCCTGCCGGCGCTGTGTCACCGTTTGTAAATCAATGTGGGGGAAGGCTGGACCAGGGCTCTTGTTCGCGCTGAGAGAGAGAAGCGAGGCCACAGGTCAGAGTTTTAAGTAAATATTTGTGTGAAGTACTAACTGCGATTAGATGGGAAACAGGACGTACCTTACTATCAGCAAACAACCGGGCTTAGCGCTCCGTAAATGATTGTCAAGGGAGTCCCGTCATGACATCTAATTGGAAGGGACATCCGCTGTGAAAAGGAGGCGGAAAAAGCATGAGACCGCGTCCTTGAACAATAATGTGAGTGAATCTAAGAGCAGCGCTGGGGAGCATTGCCTACCTGTGTTCAGTTAGTGTCAGCCTTCAGGCGTTCTGGCGATCTCTGTCGAATCCAAGATTGGCGCCAGGTGTGTTTACCTGTATATGAGTCACAGGTAAAAAATGGGCATCATGGGATATGTAGTTTCTAGCCCAACATGTGTGTTGAACAGTGAAATACATATTAAAAGAATGACGTTTTTATAATTAGGTGACCGAGACATGTACAGCTTTGGAAAATTTAAAAGAGGAGGAAAGAGACAAACAGAGCCTCCCGGATGGGAGTGGTCTGCCGCAGCATTAAGTTGGAATATCTAGACCCTTGAGATTTCCGATAAAGTGTTAAGATCGTTTTGGGCACTCTTGAATTTTAAAATGAGATATGCTTCTTTCTGGAGGAGCATTCTGTCGATATCCACGTTTCGATTGGAAGATCGGAATGTGTACAAGACCGTCCACTTGAAGTCATTGATGTCGTGTTTCTCATTTAGAAAATGATCCACCATTGGGGCATTTGCGGTTTTATTCTTTAGCCTTGATCTGTGCTGGCAAATACGAGTGTTGACTTGTTGTGTCGTCTTACCGATATAGATTTTGGCACAGGGACATTGGACTGCATAAACCACATTCCTGGTTTTGCAATTAGAGAATTCTCTATGGTTCCATCTTGTCCCCTCATGCGTGAATTCATCCCCTTCAATGGTGTTGGGGCATACTACACAGGTGCCACATTTGTGGTGGCCTGTGATCGGTTTGAGATTCCACTGACCGTAGTCAGTGGAATCTCAAACCGATCACAGGCCACCACAAATGTGGCACCTGTGTAGTATGGGAGGCTCTGTTTGTCTCTTTCCTCCTCTTCTAAATTTTCCAAAGCTGTACATGTCTCGGTCACCTAATTATAAAAACGTCATTCTTTTAATATGTATTTCACTGTTCAACACACATGTTGGGCTAGAAACTACATATCCCATGATGCCCCCTCATGCGTGAATTCATCCCCTTCAATGGTGTTGGGGCATACTACACAGGTGCCACATTTGTGGTGGCCTGTGATCGGTTTGAGATTCCACTGACCCTAGTCAGTGGAATCTCAAACCGATCACAGGCCACCACAAATGTGGCACCTGTGTAGTATGCCCCAACACCATTGAAGGGGATGAATTCACGCATGAGGGGACAAGATGGAACCATAGAGAATTCTCTAATTGCAAAACCAGGAATGTGGTTTATGCAGTCCAATGTCCCTGTGCCAAAATCTATATCGGTAAGACGACACAACAAGTCAACACTCGTATTTGCCAGCACAGATCAAGGCTAAAGAATAAAACCGCAAATGCCCCAATGGTGGATCATTTTCTAAATGAGAAACACGACATCAATGACTTCAAGTGGACGGTCTTGTACACATTCCGATCTTCCAATCGAAACGTGGATATCGACAGAATGCTCCTCCAGAAAGAAGCATATCTCATTTTAAAATTCAAGAGTGCCCAAAACGGTCTTAACACTTTATCGGAAATCTCAAGGGTCTAGATATTCCAACTTAATGCTGCGGCAGACCACTCCCATCCGGGAGGCTCTGTTTGTCTCTTTCCTCCTCTTCTAAATTTTCCAAAGCTGTACATGTCTCGGTCACCTAATTATAAAAACGTCATTCTTTTAATATGTATTTCACTGTTCAACACACATGTTGGGCTAGAAACTACATATCCCATGATGCCCATTTTTTACCTGTGACTCATATACAGGTAAACACACCTGGCGCCAATCTTGGATTCGACAGAGATCGCCAGAACGCCTGAAGGCTGACACTAACTGAACACAGGTAGGCAATGCTCCCCAGCGCTGCTCTTAGATTCACTCACATTATTGTTCAAGGACGCGGTCTCATGCTTTTTCCGCCTCCTTTTCACAGCGGATGTCCCTTCCAATTAGATGTCATGACGGGACTCCCTTGACAATCATTTACGGAGCGCTAAGCCCGGTTGTTTGCTGATAGTAAGGTACATCCTGTTTCCCATCTAATCGCAGTTAGTACTTCACACAAATATTTACTTAAAACTCTGACCTGTGGCCTCGCTTCTCTCTCTCAGCGCGAACAAGAGCCATGGTCCAGCCTTCCCCCACATTGATTTACAAACGGTGACACAGCGCCGGCAGGCGGAATTTGCATATTCACCTCGGACGGTACGTCCTTTTTGTTTTCATTTCAATTCTTGATTGTGTTTGGACAATAAAACATTAGTCTGACCACATAATGTTCATATTTGTAGGTGACCCTCATCTGATCCCCTGTTTTAGAAGCTTCACGCTGCACACTGAGAATTTATGTGCATTTCTTCAATTCCTACACTCTGGTAGGTTCCTTGCTGAGCGTCACTTTTAATGGGAGAAAGAACTCATATAGTTCTGATTTAATTCAATTCCGTTCTCTCTTGACAGACAGAACTTCACTTGTGCCCTGATGAGATTCCAGTAACTTTTGCACTGGAATCGAAACGCGTCGGCCAGTTAGGAAGGAGTTGTTTTGAGTCAATTCAAGGCAGTAGTTATTCTGCTACTGCAAAAAGTCACAAATTTACTTTGCCTCTTTCTTACTTCCCCCCTTTTTTTCTTCATTACTATGCTTGCTTTAATCATCATTCACAACCCGAAATGTTTCACTGTATGTTACACATGTTCATAATGGTTTTGTCTTGTCTTTGAATAATCACTTATTTTTGCTTATAAATGGTTTTTGCTTATTAGAACCAGGATTATATCCCCCCTTTTTTTCCTGAATGTATTTCATATTCAAATTGTAAATAATTTTTGTATCTATGTGTCTTTATGTGTGAAAACATGCTTAAACTTGATTAATTCCCAGATTGGTTCGGTATAAATAAAAATACCTTGTTGATCACGACTATTGGTGTGCTCAACTTTTCCGCAAATGTGGTTTAAAATATAGGTGTGAGAGGCAACTTTTTGGTGTTGAAGACAATGTGGCACTGGTTGGCAGCCATTTCGTGCGTCCAAACAAATTCAGCCTTGTGATGGTTGAGCAAGGAGATAGCAGTTTAATTAGAACATTATTATTTTTTGATGATGTCACTTATGTTTAATTAGTTAAATTATTTAAATTTTTTTAAATTACTTTGTAAATAGTTTTTTAAATTTTCTGGTTTTTTTGTATAATTCTTTGTTTATACCATTTGCCACTACATCTTGGTTCAATCAAATCAAACACATGTCTGCTATAGATGCACAACAGCATTCGTTGTATAGGTATTATTCCTTCTATTGCCATTGTAAGGTCCACCTACCTCAGAGTCATTGCCACATCACATGTCATGAGTGATGGGAAATCACATATTGCACATAAAGCAACCAATTTCATCTGTGTTTTGTTGTTGTTTTGCTTTCTCTTATTCTTCCTGAGTGTCAGTCACCATGAAAGTAGTTATTTGTTGGTGTGGTTTTCAGTTTTACAAACAAGTAGATATATGTACACTTTATTGTTAATTAAGGTAGTAACAGTAGTGACCACAGAATAAATGATTTTTTTGTTTGCACTTCAAATTGAACAGCAACAATGCCATGTTTCAGTGATGTCCTTCTTGCCTCTTTTCTTTTAGATACAAAACAAGAGACAACAACACATCACTCACAGTACTGCCTGAAAGACGCGCTGTGCACAGCATGATGCGACCCACACATCAGACGTCTCTTCAACTTGTGAAGCTAAGTGCCACTGCTATCTACCAGCTTCAGGATGGCCCCAAAGAAAGGTGTCACTGGTAGGCCTAAAACTGGTACCAAGAAAGTAGCCAGTGAGAAGAAGAAGGATCTTACTACCACCACCACTGGTTTGTCGCCCCAGATGTTTTTTGGAAAACAAAAAACTGTGCCTGCAACATTGGCCTCTGGGGAGCAAGCTAGGAGCAGCAACCCCAAATCAGTGGACCCACCCCAATCTAGGCCCAAGCCCATGTGTGTCACAGAGGCAGCCAGTCTAATCACGGCAACGTCGACGAGCAGTGATGTCAATATTGACTTATCTCTATCGCAAAGTAGTACCCGAACATGCAGGAAACTCAGAGAAGTTTACAACAACAATAATAACAGCCACAACCGCTAATTGTAGTTCCTACAAGGTAGGAGCAGTTCAAGAGATTGAGCTACATACTGAGGAAGTAGAGCAATCTGCTCCAGAAGATCCATCGTCTTCCAGATCTCCAGCTAGAACAAGGAGGGTTATTGGTGCCTAGTCTTCTTCTACAAGCTCTCCTTCTGATGATCTAGATGCGCTTGGATCCCGCCTCAGTCTGAGAGTGAGACACGCCACAAGACGACTCAGAAGAGGCTAGGGAAAAGGAAGGTTCCAAAAACCTTTAGAGTTATGGAAGCAGATGTAGAAGAGGGGGATGATGACGAGCCAGTCATCATGGATGTTAGCCCTGCCCCAGTGGAGACCTAAGTATCCCTTCCCAACTTCCCGGGGGGATGTGGCAGTGGCACCACATATCCAACCACCGCCAGCTGCCATTTTTGCAAAGTCCTGGCAGCGACCTACATCCACAACCTCTTCAGTAGAAGTAGGCACTGCAGAACCAGAGGGTCAAACATGAAAACGCCCACCTACCACCAGTTCATATGACATTGCAGTGGCACCAACAGCATCAAAATGTTGAGCTCCCCAGTTTGGGATTTCTTTTCTGTTAGCCAGAAGGAAGCGAACATTGCCATATGCTCCCTTTGCAGAGCAAAGGTTTGTCAGGTAAGCTCGGTTCAAACCATGGTACCGGGGCTAAATGTTCCATTTGAGAAAGCAACATATGATCCACTGAGAGACACACTTTAGCTGCCAAAAAACTGCAGGTGTTGTTGGAAAAGGGGGTAAAAGCTGGCTGAGCAGGTAATCCAAATACGATCCGATCATGGTGGAAGGAGAAGAAGAGAAAGACATCTTCATTACGCAAAGCAGTCCTCTCCCAGCAATGCAGTAGTATAGCCCGCAACATCTCAATGGTCCAAGACTCAGGTCAAGACACCAAGGCAAGAGAGGACAGTGACTGCCCCACTGAAAAGCACATTGAGCCTACCGCCGCCTGGTTTCAAGAAGTCACCTGATTCAGTGGTATCAGGAAAGAAAACCTTCACGCTACTATTCCTGCCATGTTTAGGCCAGAGGGGCAGTATGAACGCAACCACCCAACCGAACATTTGTACAATGCAAAGCTAACTAAAATGTTAGCGCTGACCTCCTTCCTTTTTCTTTTGTCAAAGGGGTTTTTTATTTTTATTTATGGCAGCCATCGGCCCAGAATGGAAGGTTCCCAGCTGGTCCAATTTTGCCACAGTTGCTGTTCCAGCGCTTCATTACAATGCGCTTAAATTGCTTGGACAAGGTTTGCAGCAGAGTGCTGTCCACACTATCCACCTGACAACAGACATGTAGACCAGTTGCCAAGCGACTGAATACATGTGCATCACTCAACACTGGATCTCTTTTGTGGGGGGCTAGAGAAAAAATATCTTCAGGTGTTGACACTGCTGAGATTTTGGATGCTGCTCAGAAGCATACCACAGTAGCAATGTTCGCAATGGAGAAATTGCGTGCAGCTGCAAACATTTTGGAAGACGTAACCAACAAGGTCTTTAAATTGCTGCATCCAAGAGGGCTAAAGATTGGATTTGTTGCCACAGACAATGGCAGTGACATAGTTAAGGCCATTGCCGATGGTGGTTATTTCAGGGTCCTGTGTTTGGCGCACTGCATAAACATCATTATACAGGACTTTAAAAATAAAAAAGACACAGGGACAGATGAACGACCATTTGTTTTTGCAACTAGAAAATTGCGAGTAGCAAATGTACAACAGTGTTAGAGACACTGTGAGCGATTCCCAATAGGGTTGTAAAATGAGAGGCTCATGAATATTAATGAGCCACTCGCAATTTGCAACCTCATTGGGAATGGCTGGCCCTCCCAGGGATGGTGGCCTGCTGGGCTCAGCAGACCTCCATGTCTGGGACTGCTTTTCAATAAAGCAGATTTTTTTTAAATGTAGCCCTTTTTCCTTAAAGGAAAACGGAATGCATTAAAAAATTTAAATGTTTTTGCTTTATTTAATAAGGGCAGGTAGTGGTTCCTGGGTCCATTGCCTGCCCTTAAAGAATATTTTTTGATCCAGTCACAAAAGGGAAGGGGTCCGCATTACCACCCTCTTGAAGACGGTGGAAATTTGCGAGTGTTTTGTGACCGCAATTTCAGTCGCAAAACATTGGTACATGGGTTTGTGGTCGCTGTTAGGAAGGAGACAACCCCTCCCTAATAGCGAGTCCCTAAACACTATTTTGCGAACCGTAATTTATTTGAGAATCGCAAAATAGTGTTTTACATTGGCCACAAGATTTTGGCATGCTTTAATGGGTCGCAAACCCATTTGCACATGCTAAATACCGTCGTACATCTGGCCCCAAGTAAGCAACTTACTACTTACCTGCAGAAGAATCTGCACTCATTTCAGCTATTCATTTAAAGCCCGGAAACAGCTAAGGGTTATTCAGCGTGATAATAAAATGCCTCTTAAAGCCCTCATGGAGGGGTGCCAACACTCTGGAACACCACTAATTTTATGATTGAATATCTGTTTGGGCAGTACAGGCCTATCAATGAATATGTCATGCAAAGGGGAGATGTAACTGTAAAAGGAATGATTATTGAGATGGACTAATGGGGCCTAGTCAAATGCCTGACAGAGATGTTGCTTCTTTTTGAGGTGTTCACATGGGAAGTCAGTAAAGAGGTCAGTACCATGGGCCAAGCTATGCCATTGTTGGACATGCTACAGGAACAGCCAAAAGAGGTGTCTGCAATGTATGCAGGTGTGGAAGGAAAGAAAATATGCATATGACTTGGTGGATCAGTGCCACAATCCTTGATCCACGGTCCAAACCATTACTGTCCACTCTCATTCCTTTTTTAGACAGGGATGTTAAAAAATACAAAACATAGATAGCTGAGCAAGGCAGTGAGCTAGAAAAAGAACAGCAGGGAAATAGAGGCCCACTGGTCCAGGGCACAAGTGCTGTGGTGCGGCCTTCAAGATCAGAGCCTGACAGCAGTGCTGTTGGCTCACAGCACCCAAAACCAATGACAAGAACACCATTAACAACACAAAGAGCAGGAGCATCAGGCCTCAAAACGGCAACTGAGTGGTTTTTACTGGCAGAGCTTAAGTCCAGCATGGAGGCGAAAGCAAAAGAGGTCAAGCAAAGTTAAGCACCAACATTGAATATTGAGCGAATTGTCCAAGGCTATCTGAATGTTGAAACAGAGGTCTACCTTGATCAAAACCCATTGGTGTATTGGTATGGGAAGATGTACCAGTGAGTAGTGCTCAGCAGCCTGGAAAAAACTATTGGGCTTGCCCTGTAGCCAAAGCTTCCGCTGAGCGTGTTTGCAGTGCTGCTGGTGCCATTGTCACAGAGAGAAGGATCTGTCTCTCACCCCAAAACGTGGAGAGAGTAACCTTGATCAAAATGAATCAGCACTTTATACCACTGGATTGCCTCTTATGTTAAGTATCATATGAGGAAGATGACGTTGACTCAGGTCATGGAAGTAGTGTGTTACAAGACCTTCTTCTGGGCGAACCACCAGAGTTTGAGGACAATTTCGACTTCCCTGACCACTAGGCCTTCTTTCTTTGACATTCAAAAACAAAAAAAATATATGAACATTATTATTTTTATTATTTGTGTGTGTCTGACTGTCTGGTTGACCAATTCATCCCCACCGACTTACAATAAGAAACATTTTTATTGCCGGATTGGAGTTGCAACTGTTTGCAGTCAGTGAAGAAATCTGACTCCCGACACACCCTCCAAAGCCATTTACCTCTAGCCAGACATTGGACAGAGAATACAAACAAATGTGCGCCTGCCTCTATCCTAAGCTGTGACTATCAATGCTTTCCTACCCTTGAGGTACTGCCCCACCCACATGTGACATTTATAATTCAATTTACACTGGCAATTCTCTGCTTAATGAACAAATGGAGGATCAGCATTTTGCAATGAACCACCAATAGATCACGGTGAGCATACCAGAAGAACAGGTAAATGCTGGCATGCATTCCACGCTCAGTGATTTGTGTTTGTTGTTGTGATTTGTGAGCTTGTTGTGATAGGGGAGCACCTGTTACTTCCCTAAACTGTTCATGCCGCCACCGCCACCAGAGTCACTTGCCGCCACCATTGGAGACACTTGCGGCCAATCTCGGTTCAGGGAACTACACGCCCCAGTAGCCCTAGCGTCGCGCATGCCACCCACGCCACCAAACAGCGCCAGGAGGCGTTGAAAAGGACGACAGGGCTCTGCAGCGTGGGAGCACCTGTTACTTGCCTGAACTGTTCTTGCCACCCCGCCACCAGAGTCACTTGCCGCCACCACCACCGGAGATACTTGTGGCCATTCCCGGTTTAGGGAACTACATGCCCCAGCAGCCCTAGCGGCGCGCACGTCGCCCACGCCATCGAGCAGTGCCAGGAGGTGTTAAAAAGGATGACAGGGCTCCCTCAGTGCGGGAAGCACGTGGGTGTGCCCAGGCAAAGCCTGGACCAAGGAAAGGCCCGTCTGGGCTTGTCACAGCCTGAAGGAGGCCAGGCTGGGCCATATTATTGACAGATCGTAATACAGACCAGATGCATTGGGTGGTTTAAACAAGGTACGTAGACATAGTAATTAACTAACTAACAGCAATTAACCGTCATACCAGGAACAAATCAAATCTGCATTAAACTATGAGTAAGTACAAGCCGCTATCAGGGCAGGGTGTGGTAGGAACTCTAGATGCCTTCTTATTAAGGGCTGAGTTGGCATTGATCCATGAAATAGCATTTACCACACGTAGACTGTCATTAGAGCCTCACTACCCTCCAACTCGACTGCCAATGACTGCCCCTGCAGAAATCATTGATTTGGTGGATAACTGTCATGATATTAACACACCGCATCCTCCGATAACTGTTCTGGAACTTAAAGAACTTAATGAAGTCCCGGAGGTTTCCGAGGCAAGTATCAATATGCCAAAGCCAAATATAACCCCAAGAGGTCAGAAAGCTACACCCTGTCAAGGGAGCAGCCTTGCCCCACCACCTAAGAAGAGGAGGGGTCAGGGCCCTAATAAACAAACCAACCCTCCATCAAAGGTGCTGGGATAGAACTAAAAACCTATTGGACGAGAGCCTACACAAGGACTTACTGCCACCCGAAGGATATTGCATTATTAAGTTTGACCCCAACCCAGGAGCAGGAGCAGGAGGAATTCTGGGATAAATTAAATATGATTGTGTCAGGTCTTCTGAGTCCGTTGATGCAAAAGATAACCCAGTTGGAGGAGAGGCTGGTTAATATATAACAACTAAGAAACAGTCCTCCAGCAGCTTTGTCTAGTTTCTGTTAATGCAGAACGAGGACTGTCCACTCTAACAGCATTGGAGACCAACCTCCTATTCGATTGGAAGGTAACCCTGCAAACAAGAGCATTTCATTACAAGGGCACTGCACTTGTCTAATGACACTAATCACTTGGCCTCGACACGGCTGCTGGGGAGAGGAGCTGTGTCCACTTCATCAACCAAGTTGAATTCTCCAACTCGAAACATGGCAGGCCCTGTAGGCAAGATGAACCAAAGGGGACTAACTGTGGTAGGGAGACCCTCATGCCAAAAGATGGAGGACTCAAAAACAACAGTTGACGGACAGAATGCAGAACAATGTCATACATTCACCCCAGTACAGAGATCCATCGTTTTTTTGCTTACCATGCCATTCCAGTTTGAACCCAGCCAAATGAAAATCAGTCTTGACACTGTGCCCCATGGGAACAGTCCAGGCCGAACTGCCAAGCCAGGTTCTCCCTGGACTGGAAACAAGCATCCAAGGACCTGTTTTGGGCTTTCAGTGGCAAGGAGAGCAGGGGATTCATGTCTGAGCATACCCGTCCTACTCGGGGTGACAAATGCAAAAACAACCGTTGATGGACAGAATGCAAAAAAATGTCATACTTTCACCCCTGTACAGAGATCTGGGACTAAATACATTGCACTTTTGCTCACCATGCCATTCCAGTTTCCAACCAGCCATATGCAAATTAGTCTTAACCCTGTGCCCCATGGGAACAGTCCAGCCCGAACTGCCAAGCCAGGTTCTACCTGGACTGGAAACAAGCATCCTAGGGCCGGTTTGATAGCTTGATTTCAGTGGCAAGGAGAGCACGGGACTCACGTCTGAGCATACCCATCCCACTCAGGGAGACAAATGCAAAAACAACAGTTGATGGACAGAATGCAGAACAATGTCATACATTCACCCCAGTACAGAGATCTGGGCCTAAATCCATCGTTTTTCTGCTCACCATGCCATTCCAGTTTGAACCCAGCCATATGCAAATCAGTCTTGACCCTTTGCCCCATGGGGCACTCCGTCCAGCACCACCCCCTTTTGTACCGCTTTTGGCCGCCATAAGTGTGGCAGGGTATGCTCAGACGTGAGTCCCTTGCTCACTTCACCACTGGATTCAAGCAAGCCGGGCTGAAGACGGCTGGAATGCCAGAAACCGGTCCTCGGAAGCTTGTTTCCGGTCCAGGGAAGACATGGCTTGGCAGTTCGGGATGGACTGTTCCCATGAGGCACAGGGTCAGACTGATTTGCAAATAGCCATGTCTGAACTGGGGTGGCAGAGTGGGCTAAAGAACGGTGATGGATTAAACCCAGATCTTTTGACTGGGTGTGAGTGTTTGATTGATTCAGATGCTGCGTCCATCACCATCCCCTTTTGTACCGCTTTTGGCCACCATAAGTGTGGCAGGGTGTGCTCAGACGTGAGTCCCTTGCTCACTTTGCCACTGGATTCAAGCAAGCCGGGCTGAAGATGGCTGGAATGCCAGAAACCGGTCCTCGGAAGCTTGTTTCCGGTCCAGGGAAGACATGGCTTGGCAGTTCGGGCTGGACTGTTCCCATGAGGCACAGGGTCAGACTGATTTGCAAATAGCCATATCTGAAATGGGGTGGCAGAGAGGGCTAAAGAACGGTGATGGATTAAACCCAGATCTTTTGACCGGGTGTGAGTGTTTGATTGATTCAGATGCTCCGTCCATCACCACCCCCTTTTGTACCGCTTTTGACCGCCATAAGTTTGGCAGGGTATGCGCAGACATGAGTCCCTTGCTCAGTTTGCCACTGGATTCAAGCAAGCCGGGCTGAAGATGGCTGGAATGCCAGAAACCGGTCCTCGGAAGCTCGTTTC
Organism: Lissotriton vulgaris; assembly: GCF_964263255.1. Classification (NCBI taxonomy): domain Eukaryota; kingdom Metazoa; phylum Chordata; class Amphibia; order Caudata; family Salamandridae; genus Lissotriton; species Lissotriton vulgaris. The sequence goes on from NC_141694.1 coordinate 1,212,628,752, forward strand.
CGCTCCAGGGAAGACATGGCTTGGCAGTTCGGGCTGGACTGTTCCCATGAGGCACAGGGTCAGACTGATTTGCATATAGCCATGTCTGAACTGGGGTGGCAGAGTGGGCTAAAGAACGGTGATGGATTAAACCCAGATATTTTGACTGGGTGTGAGTGTTTGATTGGTTCAGATGCTCCGTCCATTACCACCCCCCCCTTTTGTACCGCTGGACTGGAAACAAGCATCCTCGGACCGGTTTCGGGCTTTCAGCCCTCATCAGCCAGGATAGCTTGATTCCAATTGCATGGAGAGCATGGGACTCACGTCTGGGCATACCCGGCCCACTCGGGGTGATGAGTGCAAAAACAACAGTTGATGGACAGAATGCAGAAAAATGTCATACATTCACCCCAGTAAAGAGATCTGGGCCTAAATCCATCATTTTTTTGGTCGCCATTTCAGTTGGAACCCAGCCATATGCAAATCAGTCTGGACCCTGTGCCTCATGGGAACAGTCCAGCCCGACCTGCCAAGCCAGGTTCTCCCTGGACTGCAAACAAGCATCCTAGGGCCGGTTTCGGGCTTTCAGCCCTCATCAGCCTGGATACCTTGATTCCAGTGGCATGGAGAGCACGGGGCTCATGTCTGAGCATACCCGCCCCACTCGGGGTGACAAATGCAAAAACAACCGTTGATGGACAGAATGCAGAAAAATGTCATACATTCACCCCAGTACAGAGATGGAGGACAGTCGATAGTTGCCCAAGATGACAAAACTAGACCAGGGGTCCAAGGAAGCTACATCTTCCCCCCGACGCAACACTTTATACAGTTGTCTTGGCTATTGTCCCTCCCTTGCTTTTTGGCATTGTAGAAGACTGGTCAACATTGAGAAACAAGTTCTTACATTTTTTAAGAGCAAAGACAGGAATCTCTAATGACCTATTCACAGAATTTAAGACGGCACAGGGTATTGGTTGGGTGGGAAGGTCTACCAAGTCTTTATCTGGCGATTGCATTGTATTATCATTTAGGTCTCAGGGAATGGTTCAAACTATATTGGACTGGATAGGTAACTGGTCCATTAGAGCTTTTGGGATTAGCATTTTACCACTATAAACCTCATAGTCTTCCATCGTATTTCCCAGAGATAGAGAATCCTTGCGGACCAAGACAGACCAGGTATTCAGTCCTAGTCAGTAATCATTTTGATGTCTTCAACTCCTAAGAAGACATTGACTGACTGGCTTCTAAGAACCAGCACTTAACTTATGATAGCGGGCCTGCTAAGTGCAGTACGGAGAGTACATTGGAGCAGGGTGCAAGAATAGACTCCCAAGAAACAGTGAGTGCTACAATTCCAAGTATTGGAATGAAGGAGGGCACAGAGTGGGATGCTAGTAAACTGAGCACAACTCCCTCCATTAGACCCTGTGAGCACTTAACTCAATCATCTGCCCCACCCTGCACTGGTAACCTCAATATTTCTAAACCTGCCCTCTCTACCTCCCTGACTAATTCTGAGCATCTTGCTTGGAATATTATCCCCTGGAACACATCAGGGTTGTGCGCAAAATTACAAAATCAAGAATGGTGCAGCTATATCGTGAACCACGAGATACTCTGCCTGCAGGAAACCTGGTCCATAGAGGCATCTCATATAAATGGACTTAAAACACTCCACAAACAGACAGTGAAGGGCTTTGAGGGGAAGGCCAAAGGGCGGGCTCTGCACATACATCTCCAACAAGTTGGTAGTAAATAAAATTGAACCATACCTGGCCGACAGTTATTACCATATAGTCAAATTGTCTTTAAGTATAACACACTGTATCGTCCTGGTTAATTTCTACAGTAGCATCCCACTAGCTAATCTTGGCAAGGTGTTAAAAAAACTAGGTGAGTGATGATCTAAAGCCTATCCGTAACACTGGTTCAAAAAATACAATGTTAATTTTGGTAGGCGATTTTAATTGTGCTCTTTGTCCCTTTGAGGATAACAGAATTTGTGGTTTCATCAGTGAAGATGGTTTGTCCAATACCCACTTTTGTCATTCAATATTGTGGGAACTATTTAAAGAGTTGCTTTTTAGTGTAGAACTGGGCTTTGCAAGCAAATTATTGGATATGCCTATCGATATACCTTATACTTTTAATGGAAGAGGCCTAGTATCAACTATGGACTATATATTGGTCTCTTGTAACCATGCATTTAGGCTGCATTCTTTTAAGGTGGGCAATAACTCTTTGAGTGATCATTTTTCTGTATGTTTAACGATTAATACACCATCATATGGACCGAAAAGGGTCGCCAACGCAACACATGACAACAGAGAGATAAAAATGGATTAAACAAATGGTTTTACTCTACCGTGGACAAAAGTGGATCCTCTCATGGTGACAAATGAATTGATATTGACTAGTGACACTTGTTTAAGTGAATCAGCCACCCATGATAGTATTTTAGCGTCTTTTCTGGAAATCTCAGAAGAGGTTAGGAATTTACTAACTGTCCAGCATCGTAATAGAAATAAAGAGCTGGGATAGTTTAGCACGAAGTGCACGCAAGCACATTCCAATTTAAAGCGTGTGCTTCATAATCAGCCCCGAAGTCCTAATGGTGTTAGTCAGGCTAGACTGGCTTATAGACAGGCCATCGAGGAGTGCTATGCGTATTGATGCTTGGGGAGCACTCCGCAGAGCGGCGCAACAGAAAGATAGCGCCGCGATCTGGAGAGTTTGGAAGACCCTGTTCCTACTTCCTAGTGATGGTCCCTCATAATAAATTGCGATAACTGAGGTTTCCTGGATTGAGCACTTCTCAAAGTTATATAATGGACAAGGATACCCTAAAAGGCCAACTTGTGACACAATATTAGAACCTTATAATGACATGTACCTGCAGGTCACCGTGGAGGAAGTGAACAGAGCGCTCGCACTTAGAATGGGCGGAAAAGCCTCCGGTCCAGATGGTGTTCCAGTGGACCTGTTCAACTCTAATACTACCCTCTGGGGGCCTATTATAACTGAGGTCATTAACACTAGTTCCCAAGCTCCATTACCTAAGAGTTGGGCTGAGTCTATCATAGTCCCAATATTAAAAAAAGGGGACCGACATGATCCTGGCTGTTACAGGCCAATTTCTTTACTTGACTCTATGGTAAAAGTGGAAGGGCTTGTGATCTTGGAACGCTTGGAAGATTGGGTTGAGGAAAGACGGGTTTTATCTGATATGCAGTATGGTTTTCGGGAAGGGCTGGGAACAATCAATCAAAGCCTAAATCTGTCTATTCTGATGGAGAAATATATAAAAGCGAAAAAGGGAAGATTGTTCCTGGCATTTGTGGACCTAAACGCGGCCTTCGATTCTGTAATACATGACAAACTGTGGGAGGTCCTCGAAGCTGTGAGGGTTGAGGCAAATATCACCCTTTTCCTTAGGCGGCTTTATACTGGTGCCTCAGCCAGCGTGCGTTTCGGTCTGCATGAGGAACGTACAGCTGCATTTTACATTAGGGGAGGGGGTCAGGTAAGGCTGCATCCTGGCCCCCTTTCTTTTTAACCTTTATATTAATGGATTGGAAAATGCCTTACTTAGGGGCAGACAAGACTTCCCTCAAGCCGGTGGCCGACCTAGTCTCGCGATGCGGTCTTAATGGCCCAAACTGAAATCAGCCTCCAAAAGGTCCTAAGTAGTTTCACTAACTATATGAAGGACCTTGGTCTCGGAATTAATATATCTCAGACCTTTGTTATGAAATGTGGCACAGGGAGTCAGAGGTCACGAGACATGTTTGTAGACAGACAGAAATTAGCTCCAACGAAGAGTATTACATACAGTGGTGTCTTATTTAGCCATGCTGATTCATAGGCCCACACTATATCTACCAAAAGGCTGGCATTCATATGGACAACAGCTGCCCTTACATCCTTTTCCAAGAAACTGGGCAGAAAACCGCCAGTTGAGCTTATTCAAATCTACAGAGCCAAGTGCATCTCAACTGCAATGTATGGGGTGGGGGTGTGGAGTTTTGCCAACACTTATAAAGATTTAAGGTAGTGTACGAAGTTTTTCAAGTGAGCATTCAGTGCACACAGTTATTCAAGTGAGCATTCTCTTGATTTTGGTGACAGTTTTGCCAACACTTCCCCGCTACAACTGGTGGAAAACTCCTTCCTAAGGTAAATTTTATCAGCTCCACCAAGCACATCTTCTTATGTTCGTCACGAGGAGCTGGGCCTTTATCTCGGACCTCATAAAACTGGATCCCATACTGCTGTGGAGTTGGATCTGGTCAAAAGAACAGACTTAGCTACATATGGAGACCTTGCAGGATAGCCTCCAACTGGAAGAGTCCTTGAAAATCTACTGGGTAAGGTTTGAACGTGATTTTATGGAGGACCTGGGTCACCCAGAATATTTTACGAACCCTGAAACAATACAGGGGATCTCCAGGAACGCATTAAACAAGAGGGTCTCCTGTTATTAGATACAATAAGAGTGTCTGGGGAAATTTGAAAGCCCAGTGTCTGTGAGTTGGCGTGGTGACAAGTTGACCATTAAATTCATTCGCAGAGGGCGAGGGCGCAGAAGAGGAAATCAACTGGAAAAAAGAGTACAATGGGAGGAACCCCAGACACTGATGGTGGAAACCAGGAGCAGGACCTCCAAAAAATGAATCTAATGGTCAATTTGTCACCACGCCAACTCACTGACACTGAAGTAACTGTCCTTCAGAAAGGTTTAGGAATTGTCCTGACACCCAAGGTTGACGATTTCCTACAGACATGCGAAGTACACCAGTTTGTTCGCAAGATACACCTCAAAGCTTTCTTTGAGGGCAAGACCTATGAACCTAATGATGACTCAGGTTTACACAACCCTTCCACCTTCACCCCACACAGCGGGATGTTCCCAAATGAAGTGCTCACTTATGAGCAGGCAGTGTTAAAAGATGTGAAAACCCTTACTGGACTTAAACATTTTAACAACATCCCACGGAAGGAGATGCAGGCACTGGAATCCCTGGCAATGGACCCCACCATCACTATTAAACAAGCAGACAAGGGTGGTGCCACAGTCATCATGGCCACAAAGGACTATGAGACAGAATGCCTTATACAACTGAGCAATCTGAAATACTATACACCCATTCCTGTGAACCCCACTGAATGACTGACTAGAGTCATCACAGGATTAGTTGATTCCGCAGGGAGGCAAGGGTGAGTGAGCCAAAAGGAAGCTGTCTTCCTCCCAAAGAAAGAACTAAATACCCCCTACTTCTACACACTTCAAAAGATTCACAAAGGGGTCTCACTAGTACCAGCCCACCCTATAGTCTCTGGAATAGATTCTGTTCTAGAACCACTGTCGCAATGTTGCGACCATTTTCTACAGCCATTAGTCAAACATCCCGTCATACATACTAGACACCACAGACGTCCTACGATTAATTGATCAGTTTGAAAACATTGATCAGATCAACTTCCTCATAACCCTAGATGTGGAGGCCCTCTATACGAACATCCCACAGAGCGCCACACTAGCGGTTATTGAGGAGGTGTTGAATGCCACCCCCTGGGAGTCACCTACCCCACCGACCTTCATAATGGACTGCGCCACACTGGCCCTGACCGAGAATGTTTTCGAGTTTAAGGGCCAGCTTTAGCATCAGACGCAAGGTACTTCCATGGGGAGTAACTTTGCTCCCAGTGTGGCCTGCCTTTACATGGTGTAATTCGAGGGGCAAAACATTTTTTACAACTCTAATCCATACCATGCCAACATCCGGTTGTGGAAACGTTTCATAGAGGACATCCTGATTTTCTGGTCAGGAGATAGTGAGTCATATAGGAGGTTTTTTAGGTGGATTAACAGCCTCAATCCTTACCTGAATTTCACTATAACAGCATCCCCTAGTCAGATAGCCTTCCTGGATCTGACGATTAAAATCGAAGGTAGCAATCTGTCAATCACAATGTATAGGAAAAGTACCGACCGAAACAGCCTTTTACATTTCAACAGCCACAACCCAAGCACTCAAAGAAAACTTCCCCTTTGGTCAATTTTTAAGAGTGCGGCAAAACTGCAGAACCATTAAGGAATATAAGACTGAGTCAACAACACTAACAAGAAACCTAACCGCCAGAGGTTATCCTCACAGGAACGTGTCACTTGCAAGAAAACAATCCCGTAATAATCACAGAGAAGGACTCCTGGAATATAAAACAGGAGAACAAACTAACACAGAACTTCTGACTTGCGTAACTACATTTACGCCAGCCTCGAACAAACTGAGAAAAATACTGAAGAAACACTGGAGTATCCTCAACATGGGAGTCATGAGCTTTGAGCAACCACGTTTTGCGTTCAAACGCTCTAGAAACATTAAAGATATACTGATCCAGACAGGACCAAAGAAGGAAAAGCCTTTGAGTCAACAGACGACACTGTGGCAACTACCAGCAGTGAAAGGGCACTACCCATGTGGCATGTGCAGCGCCTGTTCCTTCACCGCAGTGCACAAAACCATCACACTGAACAACTCGTTCCAGTTGGAAATGAGAGTACACACTAATTGCAAAACGTCAAACTGTATCTGTCTCCTGACATGCCCCTGTGGTCTCAAGTATGTGGGTATGACGGCTCGACCCATTAAGTTGCGGATCTCAGAGCACCGCAGTAGCTTTAGATGCAAGAATCCAACACCAAGATGTGTATGTACTACCTAAAAAAGAACCACTCTCCTGACTCTTGAAATGGCTTATTCTAGAGGCCAACCCAAACACGTCCAAACAGAATCTTTTTGCAAAGGAACAAAGATGGATACATCGTCTTTGTTCAGACAACACTGGCCTCAACGAGGAGATACCGTGGAGCTCTATCAAAACCTAAGTCACACTCTCACCCTCCTCAGCCAGTCCTCCTAGGTTGTTACACACGCTGTTGGGCCTTCATGCTTAACATAATCTCCAGTGAGGTTTTGTATTCCTCATAGGACAATATACAATAAAAACTACAATACCCAAGAACCATTTTCACACAGTTCAAATATGGCCGCCAAACATGCAGAAGGGCCATGCGGGACTCACTTGATACTACCCCCATCGAGTGGTATTACGGTACTATTTTTAACAAACTACAGGTGATCACACACCAGTTTGCGTACAGTCTGCAAGCCCCAGCAAGTATTGCATTTCAAACAGAACAATACACAATATTAATCACACCTTTCCAATATGGTAGCCCTGCGCGCATTAGGAACTTGCTGGCCTTACTCGGCACTGCCCTCACCCCCATCACGTGGTAACGCCTCACTGCTTTTGAGCAATGGCCTCCGCAACCCACCACCTCCCAGATCCTGTGGAGCGGGTAGGTCAAGAGCGTGTACACAGAGCAGCCAAACGTGAGTAATTATGGGGTGCGAATTCGGGGTCGGTTCTAGTTGAAATTTATATTTTTAAATATTCATTGCCCTTATATTACACTGAGCCTGTAGCCACCGCCTGCTTACAGCGGGCTCATGCCACTGACCACGCTGTGATACTGCCACAATAGCGATCTTCACTAGGATCGAGACTCATCCACAACACGCAACCTTAAGGCCCCTCCGCTGTCCTTTACTAACAGGCACACGCGACTGATTGAGACCAGTACCCACCCCCATTAGGTAGCCTGTGTCAAACTAACCGGAGCGACTCCATCACTAGAGGTCAACAAACCCTTTTTCAACAGAGAAAGATCGACACCCATGTTTGCCCGGCTGGCATAGGCCCCCTCCATTGATCCTCCTTTACACCACCTCTGCAACCACTGTACCATCCAATACAAGCACGTATGGCATAGCGCATGTTCCTTTAGAGAATAACACATCTAAATAGCTTATGCTTGTATTGGTGCCTTTTGATTTCCTATTGAGAATACAACACCCCCTTCAGTCTAGAATCTTAAGTAGCGGCCTGGCAGTTTTTTGTGACTATCTTACAGCGCGCACATAGTGATGCTACTATCAATCTCCTACATCTAGAAGCACACGCAATGGCCCAATATAACTACAGCTATTGGGTGATGACAGAGGCAAACACTTTGTCCTATATGTATTGACACCATTTTTATTGAGTAAAGGGCTTGTTTTCAACCATGTTGTCAACCATGTTTTTATGTAAATAATGATAAGTTTGGGCCTGGAGACTAGACATCCCCCCATCCCCACCAGGCTCAATCCCCGTTAACAGCGAGTACATTTGTCCTTTGTTTACAGTCCATAACATAGGAGCTATGCCCTATGTGACAACTACCGGGTTGAAGCCTGAAAGTGTGGTACTTTAGGTGAGTCCAACCTGTTCTTCTGTTCCTGCTTCAATTTTCCACAGGGGTTAGCTCACTGTGGGAATGCACCACCTTATTCTACCTTTATGTATTTTATATCCTTTCGCGATATTGCGTTCACCACTTTTAACTATAGAAGAAACTTTGGAGTCACTACTACTGCTGCACCTAACTGATTGTCTGCTACTTTTAATGCCTGAAATGTTGTTCCTTCTTTCTCTGATTACAGGCATATCCAGACTACCACAGGTACTTCCACATATTGGGGATAGACCCACTTCTTTGGCTCACATGAACAGCCAAGGTATTTAGTGAAAATAGTATTTGTCTTTTCTCGGTCCTGAAGAATCGCGAGTTATTGTACACAACGCGAGAAACATGTTGACCATTAATTCTCAGTAACGGCCACACTAACAGGAGACATGATATCATGATGAGTGCCTTGCTCACTGTTTTTAACAAGGGCAGGAGACCACCAGAATAAAAGAATTGACGCCAGCCCTATCTTAATCCACACACACATCTACACCCGTCTGGCCCCACACCCGCACTTCACCATACGGCTGTTGGATAAAAGATCTCTGATAAAGTGCCCCTTTTAGGTGAGCCCGTTGGGTATTGCACCACCGACCCAACGAGGAGCAGTCCATATGATGAAGCATGACACCTGAAAGGGTGTGTGAGGGCATTATAATCCAACCAATGGATTCCCAACTGTAGAACGCACCTGGTTAAAGTGGGTCCCAGCCTCTAGTTTTGACTCATTTTATTCCCTTCTCCTCTCCCCCTTCTAGAGGAACAGCATAACACCATTTTGTTGATATGATTCATGTGCTGGCAGGCAGTGTTAGACTGGGTGTTTGCCACACTTAAAGTGTAAGTGATGAATTTGAGATTCTTAACAAGTTGGTGGCCTTGGCCTACTGGCAGCTGATCAATAAATTTGCATTTTCCCCTGAAGGTTATTTTTTTTCCTTCCCCTTTAAAAGATTGGATAGTGAGATTCCTTCCCCGGGTTCAACTCCACTCCACACAGTCCACACTCCACTCTGTCTTGTTTTTTATTGTTTTATGCTTTGTATTTATACTCCTCAAAGACTCAGACTCGACCAGTCCCTTACATAATGCAAAGTTTGCAAACACAAATCTAGTCTACCCAAAAAGTGACTCAATCGTTCCCTTCTTGTTTTTCAATAACAAAATGGTACTTCTACAGGCCGAACTATTGCATTTTGAGTGGGAACACTGTTGGTACGGAGTTGGACACCATACTTGGGGTCAGACTCAGGAGGATCAGAGATGATGGAATGACTCATGGCGTGGGCATGAGCGTGACTACGGCAAGTACTGCCACCAGAAGATGGAAGTTTTCAAATTCACTGAAGCCAATCGATTTGAATGATGATGACTTCGAAGTGGCCTAAAGATAAGCATTAAGCCTTATGGACTACCTTCCATGGGCTACCTCCCATGTATTATTTAAATCCTATTAGATCAGATCATTGCTTCTGGTGATCCCTGTATCACAACATCATCGCCCTCATCGTGCACGGCTTCGCTCCCAAAGCATTACACAAGTAAACTACAGACAAATGTTTTCAGGGACATTTGATCCTATATCTCTTGGTTAAGGATAGAAACGCCGTCAACAAATTTGTCAACCTTATACACAGTGATTTGTATGCTATATTATGTTAAAGGTAAACCCTCTGCAATTGTTGTTTGCTTTATTGTAATTATTTGATACAGACAACTACAATCTACCTGAGCCTTTCTCCATTTTCCCTTGTTATGTGAGTTCATGGATACAGGCTTGTGTCCCACTGTAATTAATTCGGATCACTGAAATATTATCGACGGACACCTTATCGACTTACCAAAATATCGTTGACAAATTATCAACGACAAAAATATCGACTTACTATACTTATTACACAAAATACAAAAATATCGAGTAAAAAATATCGAGTACTAACTATATCGAATACATAAATATCGCTTAAGTAAATATCGACTACAAATATATCGTTGGACATGAAATTAGCCTTAACACTACAAAAATATCGACTACAAAAATATAGACTACCACAATATCGTAAAAAAAAAAATATCGAGTTCATGTTTGTACACTTTTCTTTCTAAAATACCATCTTTATCATCAATAAAAGTCATTTCTCACTAAAAAATACATTTCACATATAATACCTGTTACTTACATAAAATTACTATTAATCCACATTTGCTATACATTCTATTACATGCATTTTATCATTTTCTACTATTCTTTGCATTTAACTAACATTTTCATTACTTATTTTCACATATAAATATATTGCATTTAAACACGAACCTGCTTTAATGCGGGAAAGACCACATACCACCATTCTCACATCAACAAACACTCCAATTAACTTACAAAAATTCAAACTAGCCTATACTATGCTTCCTTACATCCTACAACCAATCAAATCAAAGCACACATAACACATATACTATAAAAGGGATACATGCATTCTACCATTTGTTGCTGCTACCTCTCTGGAAAGTAGATGCCAACACTTTGAAGATTTTGTTGCACAATAAACATCTTTAAAGATCCAGCTCACTAGCTAATTAATCAAGTAAGTAACACAGCATTTTTGTAGAAAACTAAATTAGAAGTGCACTATTTTCCTTACATCTCCTAAGTCTTACACTTATTTTATTTTCATGTCTTCCTACTTTTCTAATAGAAACTACTCCAACACAATTCCTATTAAATGGTCATATTTCTTCACGTGCAAAATCAGATAGTAAGTATATAATAATTCTCTGTTACACAACAACTGCTGTTTTTAAACACTAATTTACAAGAGTATTTAATTTTTAAAAACATTATATTTACAGATATCCAGAAATTGTGCTATTTCTACAGGAAAAACGATAAAACTAAACTAATTACACATGTAAGTATAGATGTGTTTGTGATAAAACTGCCAATTTCATTAATGCACATTTTTAAACAACATATCTTGGTTTTTACATCTTCCCTATAGATCATTTGAAAAAGCCAACATCAACTATACCAAAACACAAGAATACCCTTCAGAAAAATGTAAGTATAATTGTAATTTGCTAAAAAGTGGGCACAAAAAACGCTAACTATATTCTTAACACCATGTTATATATTTTGAATTGCCTCTACAGATATTCAGAAAACATCATACATCTATTCTACATATCATATGAAAACATCATACACAAAATATACCAATATACAAGAATAGCCTTGTAAAAAATGTAAGTATACTTGTCATTTCTCTAAAACTGCCGAAAATAACACAGACTATGTCCTTAACAACATGTTATCTATTTTATATTTCCTCTACAGATATTCAGAATACATCATACAGCTATTCTATCTACAACAAAGAAAACGACATATTTAGAAGTTAGTATACGTTTAAATCTGTTACATTTCCAAACGGTTCAGTATTAAAATAATAATATTTTGCTTTTATTTATTCTATCTACTCTACAGATCATACCTGTACTAAATTGATGTACTCCAGCAATTACTACTATACTACTATTTAAACAAGTAAGTATATGTAATGTTTACATCAAATGCACTAGTAGGCAAAAATGACAACTGCTTTTGAGTAGGAAATACGTTTGTTATATGTAAACATTAACGTTGTTTTTCTATATTTTCATACCAACAGCAAATAAAGACATACATACAAGAACATCATTGAAAAGACATTTCTGCTTCTGTGACTACTACTTTGATTAACTGTAAGTATAAATGCATCAATAATGATGTTAGCACCACAAAAGTAAAAAAAATGGGTTCTGATTTTGTTTCTTTCTACTCTTTCCTAGAACAAGTAAATCAAAATGACTGAAGGTGCAGAATTTGTCATGTCTCAGAAAAATAAATTACTATTATGCTACATGGGTTATGTGTACAATCAGGAGAGACAAAGTGGTAGAAAGGTTTTTTGGAAGTGTACAAAATATTACTCCAACAAATGTTATGGGAGGGCCACTACTGAGGAAAGTAATGTGCTATTTACTAGAGAACATAATCATCCCCCAAATGTCACAGAAATTGAAATTAGAGATGCTTTAGAAAGTATTAAAAGTGCTAGCACACAAAGTGACAAACCCACCACACAAATCCTGAAAGAAGAACTGGTAAAAATCCCTGCCCATGCTTCAGGTCAACTACCCTCTATTGACTCCCTGAAACGCACAATTGCACGCACTAAACGCCTCACTAGCACAACCCAACCCAACCCAACTTGTTTTGATGAAATTATTATTTCTCCCGAAATGGCCATCACACACAATAAAGATAAATTTATTCTTTTTGATAATGAAAGCAGTACAAACAGAATAATTATGTTTGCAACTGCAAGTAATTTAAGAAAAATCCAACAGTGTCCCCAATGGATGATGGATGGAACATTTAAACCCTGCCCAAAACCTTTTTACCAACTGTATTCCATCCACGGTTTATACCATCATTCTAACATACCTTTCATTTACTGTTTGCTACCCAACAAACAGCAAACAACTTACACCGAAATTTTAAATGTTCTCAAAACGGAAATCAATAATTATTTTCCTGAAAAAATAATTATTGATTTCGAATTAGCTATGATTAATAGCATTTTGAGAACATTTCCCCACACAGCAATCCAGGGTTGCTATTATCATTTTAATCAGAGTATATGGAGGCATCTCCAAAAATCTACTTTAAGTATACTATACTCTACAGATAGCACCTTTGCCTATCAAGTTAAAAAGTTAATAGCCCTGGCCTACGTCCCTGTTACAGATGTTGCTGAACATTACAATTTATTAATTGACAGCGCATACTATAAGAGGAATGAGGACAAACTAACACCATTGCTAGACTATTTTGAAGACACTTGGGTGGGAAGGTTGCACAGATCAGGACATCGACGCCAGCCCAAATTCCAAATCCCTTGGTGGAATGTCTACCTCAGTACTTTAAACCAAGAGGCTAAAACCAACAACAGTGTTGAAGGGTGGCATAATGCTTTCCAAGCAACTACAAACCGAGGCAAACCCACATTCCAAAACCTTCTAGAAGCTTTGAAAAAAGAACAAAGCTATCAGGAACTAAGAATGGAACAATCAGTGTCACAAATAGGTCCAAAACTCACTAAACAAACCCAACAAATGTTCCGACTACTTCAAAATCAAGTCACATTATACCCTACAACTAGAGGATTAGAATACCTGGCAATAATAGCAAAAAGTCTCCTCTAAATAAATGTAAAGTAAATATACGAATGTCTTCTTACAATATTAAAAAAAATTACATTTCATACACATATATAATGAATTATAAATAAAACATATTTGTTTGACAAACATTTTAAATTTTTTTTGAAAAATTCGTAACAAATATGCAATGTTTATAATTTTTTATAACATACACATAACATGAAAAATCGACATTTCCCACCCAATCAAAATTGTAAAATAAATACTTACAATTTTTGGACTTGAGAGACGCAATCAAGGAAAAATCAATCCATACAATCCAATCCAATATCTTACTATTCCAATATGGGAAACCCTCAAAAACCCGAAAATAAAAAGTAAAACGTAAAAAAACGCTCCAGGAAATCCCGAAAACAGTAGTGTGGACACTTTAGGATTTAAAGTTATATACACACTATTTTAAAAAAACGGTCACGCATATCAATGTATCAATCCGAATCGAAACCCTCAAAAAAACCCGAAAAAGGTTTAAAAAGTGTAAAAACCGCTCCTGGCAAACACGAAAAATAGGAGAAAGAATGTCTAAATATAAGCATAATAACTTAAACGTTTGTTTCTCCGTTAAAAAACACGCTTCCTTCCATGTAGTTTTCATGCGAGGAACCGAAACCTGTAAAATAACATACATAACGAAAGCCACCCACAAATACCCCCTTCACATTTGTAAATATACTAACCATTAACATTAACCATGTAAGAAGACATTTCCGAACACTTAAAATTAGACTTGAAGTAAAAAAAGCACGACACATCCATAACGGAGACTTTTCACCAAAACGCTACTTAAACTATTAATACATACACCAAAAAACACTACAGAGTTCGATTATACCCTCAAACATGACCACTTACTTATAATTAGTAGTTAAAAATAACCTTACCTCTCTCCACGCGAAGCAACTCCCAACCGCGAGCTTCTCCAGTCCTGAATGGAGCGCAATAACCTTACGCGGTAAAAAAGTAGTCCCCTTAACCCATTTGTGTAAAAGGATAATAGAATAAACAATGTCATATGGAAAATATATAATACATACACATGTATAAAGTAACAAATTAATACACTATACTCATGACAATTTTCCTTTATTAACAAAAATAAATATATTTAATAGAAATTAATATATAATATTTATTATATATTAATAATATTAAATAATTATGTAAGACTTTGAATAAAAGATGTAAATAATTTCTTATGGTGTATATTTATATGAATAATTTTGTGTATAATTTTAATAAAACATTATAAATGTTTATGCTAATAATTAATAATGATAAATAATATAACTTATTTATTGTTATTAATATAACAATTAGAACCATTTTGTATATAAAGAATGGCCTGAAAAAAAAGTATCTATTTTATCTGTGAATGTATATATTTTTGTTAATAAAAAAAATGTTTATGTTTATTAATTAATATTAATAATAATTAATAAAATAATTATCATTTTTATTAATTATTACAAACAGTTTTATTATTATGTCTAACTATAACAAAAGTATATAATTGCTTTACTAATATTTGCTCAATACCAGATATTATAATTAAACATATTGTTTCCCTATACAATTATAAACTTTACAACCAAATCGATTTATATGTTTTATGTAAAAACAACATTTTGTGAAATATACACCAAAGAAATTTTTGTTTTGATTTCAAGTTATCCTAACAAATGTAATAATAGTCATGTTACTTGTTAAAAAGAAAAATGTATTATATATATTTTATTATATTAATATTTAATATTAAAATTATTAAATATTAATATAAAAATGTATAACAAATCATTGTTTTATGTATTTCTATATAAATACTTTAAATTGTAAGTGACTGATGGGAATATGTAAAATTTACAGAAAGAATGTAGTAATCAAAATTTTTTTTTACATTAACAACATGTATATAAATGTAAAGATGTTATTCTGTGAATAATAAAAGTCAAAAAAATGTGATGTTATATTTCTTTGTGATTGTATTGTAGTACACAATAAAAAATCAAAAAATTGTTTAATAAAGTTATTTGAAAACATCTATGTTGCATTAATTTTTAATATTAAAATACAGTAATGAACAAATGTATACAAATGTGCTGCACACTGACCAATTTTATATGTCTTATTACTACTCCAGTCAATGTAATATCATAGAAGCTGCAAGACACTAGCAAAAAATGATTTACTATTCCTACTACACTCAAGGTACTACCATAAAATGTGGTGGAGACTGACCAATGTGTTTTTTATTAATCCAACTCCAGTGTAGGTAATATTACTGATGGTGCTGGACACCAACCAATTAATAATTAGAATTCCAACTCCACTCTAGCTACTTTCTGAAAACATGCTAATACATATATTTTTTTGATCAAAATAAAGCGTACTAATGTAAAGTTATAATAATAGCTATTTTCGTGTAATAGATTTAATATATCAGTGTTAAGTTACACTATACATCAGCACTCTAAAATACCCAAAACTGTCCCAAAACACTAAAAAGACCCCTTCACCCTAAAGGCCAAAAGTGACCCTGAACCCTACAAATACCCCTTTATCAACAAACTGAAAACTGACCCTGAACCCTACAAATACCCCTTACCCACAAACTGAAAACTGACCCTGAACCCTACAAATACCCCTTTACCCACAAACTAAAAACTGACCCTGAACCCTACAAATACTCCTTTCCCCACAAACTGAAAACTGACCCAGAACCCTACAAATACCCCTTCACCCACAAACTTAAAACTGACCCTGAACCTCAAAAAAACTCCTCTACCCACAAACTGAAAACTGACCCTGAACCCTACAAATATTCCTTTCCCCACAAACTGAAAACTGACCCTGAACCCTACAAATACCCCTTTACCCACAAACTGAAAACTGACCCTGAACCCTACAAATACCCCTTCACCCACAAACTGAAAACTGACCCTGAACCCTACAAATACTCCTTTCCCCACAAACTGAAAACTGTCCCTGAACCCTACAAATACCCCTTTACCCACAAACTGAAATCTGACCCTGAACACTACAAATACCCCTTCACCCACAAACTGAAAACTGACCCTGAACATCAAAAAAACTCCTTTACCCACAAACTGAAAACTGACCCTGAACCCTACAAATA
Organism: Lissotriton vulgaris; assembly: GCF_964263255.1. Taxonomy (NCBI): domain Eukaryota; kingdom Metazoa; phylum Chordata; class Amphibia; order Caudata; family Salamandridae; genus Lissotriton; species Lissotriton vulgaris. Next base: position 1,212,645,497 of record NC_141694.1, read on the forward strand.
CTCCTTTCCCCACAAACTGAAAACTGACCCTGAACCCTACAAATACCCCTTCACCCACAAACTGAAAACTGACCCTGAACCTCAAAAAAACTCCTTTACCCACAAACTGAACAGTGACCCTGAACCCTACAAATACCCCTTTACCAACAAACTGAAAACTGACCCTGAACTCTACAAATACTCCTTTCCCCACAAACTGAAAACTGACCCAGAACCCTACAAATACCCCTTTACCCACAAACTGAAAACTGACCCTGAACTCTACAAATACTCCTTTCCCCACAAACTGAAAACGGACCCAGAACCCTACAAATACCCCTTTACCCACAAACTGAAAACTGACCCTGAACCCTACAAATACCCCTTTACCCACAAACTGAAAACTGACCCTGAACCCTACAAATACTCCTTTCCCCACAAACTGAAAACTGACCCTGAACCCTACAAATACCCCTTTACCCACAAACTGAAAACTGACCCTGAACCCTAAAAAATTAACCTATAACAAAAACTATGAAACTGAGCCAGAACACTATAAATAATAATAAACACAACATGAAATATGAAAATATAATATAAAAAAACAATAATAAAATATATTATCACATTAGCTATAATAATAATTTTGATTAATTAATATTGCTTTATTCCAATTAATTAATTAACATCAACATAAATTAACACATTACATTTCAATGTATCCAGTTAATGTAATTAAGTCATTATTATTAATTAATTACCAATTAAGTTATTTAAATTATATGCAATATATTAATTACATCATTAACTAATTATAATTAATGTGTTAGCAATTTATAAATGTAAATAATATGCTAATTCATAATAAAATAAATCACTAATTATTAATAATTAATAACCAAAATATCAAATAAAATCATATACAAATCAATTTTTTAAAATAATTATTATTAATAAATAATGACTCAATTAATCAATTAAATTATATGCTAAATAATCAATTAAACAATTAACTAATTAATATTAATTATTTACCAATTAAAAAAATTACCAAACATATATTAAATAATTAATTATTATTAAATTACTTCCCACCCTATTCCCCTATAAACCCACAACCCGCTCCTAAACATTAACTACTATTTATTTATATATTATATATATTATTTTATAAAATCTATATTTTTTAACATTTTCTCTAAATTTTTTACTTTTACTATAATTATTAATAATTATTAATAATTAATTAATCAATTAATCAATTAAATTATATGCTAAATAATCAATTAAACAATTAACTAATTAATATTAATTAATTACCAATTAAAACAATTACCAAACAAATTTTAAATAATTAATTATTATTAAATTACTTCCCACCCTATTCCCCTATAAACCCACAACCCGCTCCTAAACATTAACTACTATTTATTTATCTATTATATATATATTATTTTATAAAATCAATATTTTCTAACATTTTCTCGATATTTGTTACTTTCACTATATTTCGATATTTTGTCTACTCGATATTTTTGAGTCGATATTTTTGTATTCGATATTTTTGGGCCATTTTTACAGTCGATATTTTGTCCAACGATATTCCTATAGTCGATATTTAGTTAATGTCGATATTTTTCCGTCGATATTTTGTCCATTCGATATTATGTAGTCGATATTATGTCCAGTTACCAATTAATTCACCTGTTTTGCTTATTTCATTTATTTGCATATTAAACTGCCCTTATCCGGATGGATAACGGCTAAAATATAGTACTGATTGGGGCTATATTGATTTCATCTCAATTCTTTACTTACTCAGGGACCATTGTCTCTAAAAATAAACTAAAGATAAACAACAGCACCAGGCCTACATAAGTCTGTGCTGTGGTTGGTAGTGGTGAGTGGTGTGACTGACAGCAGTGCATTGATTTTCTAATTGATTGGGAAAATGCTATGATGCTGTATGTATGTGCTCACTGCTCAGTGCTGTCTGGCTCCAATTTTTCGTTTAATCCAAAGCTAAGTAGGGGTTGTGGGGGCGGCCTGTTGTTGAGGTAACTGCAGGAAACAGACATTTACCCATGCTGCCTCTGAGTCTTCTCTTTTTGTCTTGCACTCCTTCTTATGCAGTTTAACGTTTCTCTTTGACACTTCACTATCATTTTTGCTTTTCAATCTACAGGCCCTGGCCTTTACCCTGCGCCATACTGGAAAGCAATGTAACATTTACCTTACCAAAGCGGATCCACCAGGCACCCAAGATGGAAGGACAGTCCAAGAGGAATGCAGATACAACTCCCAATTTAGCATTACAATATCTTTTTGTTTCTTTAATCATCACTGCATTTTGTGTGTTGTTTATGTTTGTTACTTGACTCCTACAGATATTTTAATTCTATTGGATATCTTTCAAAGCTTGGTACAACAGTTACAGAACATTATGTAACTTGGGTCTCTCTGGGGCAGACAGACAATTTTATTAGTTTACTCGTACTAGTACTCATCATCATCATGCATGCATTTCCTTTTCCTCCATAACAGATTTACGAAGGTCGGCTGCCAAGGTGAATGTGTTGTCCTTGTGTAGTATTTGTCTTTGTTAAACCTTTCCCTCAAATCCCCGTCCCATCCTGGGACTGTGTGATTTATTGAGGTGTGACTAAATTAAATTGACACCATTAATTGAACACACACTTGGTGGGGTGGATGTGGTGAAATCAACACCAACTTAAGGCAGGGCGAGGTTCTTCTGCTGCTTTACGTATAGCCCACACTGACACTATTATTATATATTAGATTGCCCACCCATGCACGGTATTCAATAAATTTTTTTCATTTTTTCTGAGAAACATTATTCATAATTGCCAGCATAATCATCCTTCCAACACTAAAGGTTACGCTTATCCACTTCATAGCTCGAGTCGACTTCATTTTGTAACTTTTACTAGCTCACCATTCTTTTTATTTATTTTACTTTAGCATTGTTTATCATGTTTTCTCATTTAACAATCTTCTTCTTGTGTACTACTCGTCGTTCTATGGTCTCCTTCTGGTGACTGTCTGAATTAGATGAGCAAAGCTTGCATATAAAACGTTGTTAACTCAGTTTTTTATTTCAATTAAATTAGTTCCCTGCAAAGAATATTCCTCATCCTATAGTTTGCGTTCGGCTAGGAGAGAGTGGAACCTCGCTTCTAGATTTGGTGCTTTCACTAGTATTCAATGACTAGTCCGCACGCATGCTGCTACTTTTATTACAACCATCATGATCATGGCACTTTGGGAAACAATGCAGCCACAGCTTCACCTAATCACAGGTAAGAGATGAACTGTGGGGGATTGCTGTGCTATAATAATGTATATACTAGGGAAATTCACCCCCCCCTGAGTCCTTAGGTGTTACTATAGTTGCAGACTGCAGAGACTAGGAGGAGAGAGTAGTAGAACAAGTGAGAGTACTGCATAACTATCTGTTTGTTTGTTACACTATCAGCAGATTTTGAAAACTGGCTGCGCACCTGCATGGAAAAGGAAACAGTGCAAAGTAAAAGAGTAACCCCAAAAAAAGAATTCAATCACATGTAGAGCCATAAAATATGTATTCACCTAATATATAAACTAAAGCCCACAACACTTGGCCACCCCCTCTCCCTAACTCCAACCAATGTCCAAAGAAAGCCCAAATTGTCCAAACAAATGTCTGTAACAAATGCCCCAAACCCCAAGATTCAAATTTCCTCAACTCACACATTCCCACCCTCTCCCCAACATGTTCCATCTACCAATCAAGAGATTAAAAAAAAGGGAAGAGATTAGAGATCTTGCGGCGGGCTAGGACTCGGAGTTGTTGCTCCAACTGATCGAACTGCTCCTCCATCCTGGCTTCCATTTGCGCCATCCTCAGGAGCATATGGCGCTGAAAGGCTCTGAGTATATAAGGGGAGCAGCAGTGGTTGATGAATGGCAGCAGGACCCTGGGTCCATACACCTAAAGGCACTGGGGCCTGGCTGGGGCCCAGGACATTGGAGGCTGTAGCTGCTGCCGTCTCCTTCTCCTCCTCCACGACCCCCGGCCACCAATATTCAGCCCTGATAGCCTCCAGCTTCCTTTGCCCGCTATCTCCTGCATGTTGGGCTGTGATGAGGATGATAGTGGATTGGCCGTAGTAGCTATATCAAGAATGAAAAAAGATAAACTGTAACCAATACTCTTAGCAAATCAGTAACACATAAAATGATATAGTCATACCATAACACTAGCAGGACATAACATGTGCTGGTATCCTTGATTCCTCTGACCATTCGATTTTGATGTGATTACAGTTCTAGGCATTAAGCACTATGGATTATACCAGTATTCTTTTTCTCTCTCATTTTGCTAAATTAATGTAGACATGCTACCTCTGCTTTCGTCCTAGACAGACATACTTGTGTTACATTATACTTTACTATTGTCTGCAGGTCAAGCAGCTGTACCACACAATTATCTCTTTCCCTACTATAATGGCCATGCTCTGTAAAATCAAATGCTAATGTTCACATTCACTGTGACTACAACAAGGCAGATGAATAGTTACTAATACATGAATGATATACGGTGCAATGTGAGGTACTACTTTTGTAACCATGCAGCCGATAGGTCACCCATGGCTGACACTGGCAAAACACTATGGGCAGGGAGTGGGCCTCTGAGGGAGGCAATTGATGATCATGGGTGGGTGGGGTAAGGGTACATAATGTATGTTGTCCTTAAAAACTGCTGTGAGTCAAGGGAGCAGCCTGCAATATAACCTTGCTCAAACCTTTGAATCAAAAACAATGATAAAAACATTCCTTGTTTACTCTTCTTCCCAGGCATTTTTCCACTGCATATTTCTTCTAGCATTATTTTTATTCTTCACCCTTGGCTTTGCTACTCAATCACTGTTTGAGTTTTACATTCCCTCCATCCAGTCTTCATTATTAATACTAGTACCATCCATCCAAACATATCTACCATTCTTAACAAACTTGTTACCAACATATATTTGTCATTTTAACCACCCATGCTTCCCTGCTTTGCCCCATCAAACTGCCAGAGGATTCCTTTCACCCATACACTTTCACACATGGAGGCATATTTCTTTCACCTTTCACCCATCCTTCAACCACCCACCCATGCATGCATCCTATTAGCCACCTATATCCATCCTTTCACCCACGCATCCTTCTCTGCCAGTCTAGCCTCTGCAGCTAGTATATAAATTGTCAGTAAGCAAGCAATATGACTTACCGCCGCCCGCCAGTGCTACTGGCTCACCCCCGGCAACTGCAGAATCTTCTCCCTGGATGGCGCCGCCATCCCTGCTGGCCCCGACACTGGTGGCAAAATTGAAAACACATACACTACACACATCACTAGCAATTCGGGTCCAGTGATTGTATTGCCTCTCAAAAATTGTAAAATATCCAGTTGGGTATTTTGTTTTTGTTGGTGGAAATTTTTTAAAAACCTCCTGTAGTGTAAAGGGCTGAACTGATCGGCTGAAGCTAAAGGTAAATCCGAGTTTTTGAAAAGAAATAAGAGTGGCCAAGTGACTGGAAAAAGGGACATAAAATCTTCCTGGTTGGCAAATGTGATGGTGCCATCCTCCTCCTCCTCCTCATACTTACTTTCAGCCATGGTGCACCATAATCACGTCACCATCAACTGCTGCTAATAAATAATACTATGCCTAGATAAGAAGACACATCTTTGGGGTGTCCAACGTGACCAAGGCCACTCTCTCGTTTTAGTGATTGAGCATGAGAAAGTAAAAGAAAGCCTTTTCATCTCAACAAACATGCATAGAATACCTTACTTGGACAGGCATTATGCATGACAGAGTAGTAGTATTAGTAGTAGTACTAGTAGAGTAGTAAGGACAAATGGGTTCTCTGCGTCTTATAATACCACCACTAGGCAGTCCACAAAATATATATGGGGAGAGGGAATGCTGACTGAAAAACCCAAAGAAAGGAAGCTACAGATAGAGGCAGTTTGAGGTGAAATACAGATATTGGAAAGGGGCGACCAATCGGTCCCCCCAAACGTATGGTGGAGTACCCCGATCCCCCCGGGAACCCATTTTTGGCGGGAGGCGCGTCTCGGCTGGTATGCCCGAAGCGGCGTAGCCGGGGCGCGCTTTTTCCCGCCCAAGAGTGGGGTTGTCCTGGACACCGAAGCCGTCCGCCACGCCCAGGGAGGCGGGAGGAGGCGGGTTCACGCCCGCCCAGAGAAGAATAAAAGGAGCCACAAGCCAAGGAAGCATCCTCTTGTTCCTGTGCTCTGAAGCTGCACCTCCTCGCTGCACGTGAGCTTGAGACGGAACGAAGAGCCAAATTTGAAATTTGTAATTTCTCTCTTTTCCCTTCTAGCACTGCAAATCGCATTCAAGATCTTTCACCTACGAGAAAATGCCGGGCAAGAGAGTCGCAAAGAAGGTCAGCACCGACCAGATGCTCCGGATGTTGGTGAAGGACATGGCGGAGATGAAGAGAAAAATGGCGGCCAGGGACGGTGCGGGAAGGCCAAAAAGACCCAACCCAAGGCCGGAAGAAGGAAGAGGACCAGGAATGGGTCAAACGAGGACGAGGTCCCAGTTCCGGAGGCTCCCCCGGTGAGCCCTCCTAGACCAGTGGAGATTCCCGCGCCGGCTCCTGCCGAGGGCCAGCGGATCCCCGTTGTGGTTACCCCAGTGGACGAAGGGGACATGCCTCCGGAATTGGCCGCCCAGTTGGCGGCATGGCTGGGTAATAGCAGCGGGTGTTCCGTGGCTCCGGGGGACACGGCTGAGGAGGCCAAGCAATTAATGAGGCAGTTGCGGCAGTCTCGAGAGGCCGCGAAACCTCCTTGTCCGTTTGTTTCCCCGCAGGCTCCAGTGGAGCAACCCGCAGCTGGCACGAGTTCGGCAGCACCGGCGGTTACAGCTTCTAGCTCAGGTAAGCAGTTAATGCCGATTGCGGGGAAGGGGTCTGTGCCCTCGAGAAGGGAGAAATTGGCTCAGCATATCCCGATGAAGGTAAAAGAACGGATATGGGCTGAGAAATACGTAAACATGTTCTCCTTACTAACTGACCATTTTGAGATTGAGCATGTGAAAGCTCAGAAGGAACTCATGCATCCGAGTGTTTGGCGCGCAAAAATGGCCGCCTTTAGAGTCGATGAGACGATAGGTAACTGGGGTAGAGCATTTGGCATATTCACTTTGATTATGGGGGAACAGAGACCTGATTTGTTGACCGAGTTACCTGTGTACCAGTCACGTATTATGGAATATTCTCAGACATATGTTGGCAATGAGTGGTTTTGTTATGACAATATTTTTCGTAAGGCTAAAGAGTTCGATACATGCCTGACGTGGGATTGTTACGACTCCATTTCTTGGCAAAAAATGGAAAAATCAGGCATGTTAAAGGCGCCATTGTTGAGGGGGGGCGGGGGTGAACTTTCCCGCCAACCATCCGGGGCGCCCTTTCGGACAGGGGCAAGTACTGAGCATCACCCAAGGCCGAACGGCACTACAGGTAAAAAAGGGGTATGCTGGAACTTTAACAAGGGAAAGTGTACGAGGCCCCAGGGGTCATGCAAGTTTAGACATGAATGTGGGGGGTGTGGACAGTCTTCGCATCCCGAGACCATGTGCAGAGCCAAAACGGGTGATAACGGTAGTAGGGCAAGCGCCAAACAGGTCTGACATAGTCCGAGGGGCGGCATTACCCACACCGGTTGATACCATGGCAATGATTCCTTGGCTCTGCAAATACCCTGATCATGTCTCCGCTGGGGTGCTGCGAGACGGGTTTTCTTACGGTTTCCGCATCCCGGTGGGGAATTTTCAGGGTAAAGCACAGTGTAGGAACCAACTTTCGGTCCTGCAGAATACGGCAGTGGTGCAAGCAAAGATTGGGAAAGAAGTAGCCCGGGGTCGGGTGGCAGGACCATTCAACACGCCACCAGTTCCTAATTTTGTTTGTTCGCCATTGGGAGTGGTCCCTAAGAAGGACCCGGGTGAGTTCAGATTGATACATAATTTGTCAGCCCCGAGGGATTTGTCAGTTAATGATGCAATAGACCCAGGGCTTTGTTCGGTGCGGTACGCATCCTTCGATGATGCAGTCGCCATGTTGAATCGCCTGGGACCCGGAGCGCTGATGGCCAAATCTGACATTGAGTCCGCTTTCCGGTTGCTCCCGGTACACCCGGACGATCTGCGTCTCCTGGGCTTTATGTTTCAGGGGCACTATTACATGGATAAATGTATGCCAATGGGCTGTTCCATATCGTGTGCTTATTTTGAAAAATTCAGTTGTTTTCTGCAATGGGCATTCACAAGGATTACGGGTTTTCAGCATGTCATGCATTATCTAGACGATTTTCTGTTTCTGGGGGCAGCCGGGGACACAGAATGTGCACAGGCTCTGAAAGAATTTTGTGATTTGATGGGACAGTTTGGTGTGCCATTGGCGCCAGGTAAGACTGTGGGGCCCTCAACTTTGCTCGAGTTTCTTGGAATAGAGCTTGATTCCGAAGAAGGTTGCTTCCGCTTGCCAGAAGAAAAAGTGCGGAAATTCAGGGCTTCGCTTGAAGCATGTATTAGAGTAACTAAGGTGAACTTGCATCAATTGCAGCAGACTGTGGGGCAGTTGAATTTTGCCCTTAGAATAATGCCAATGGCCCGCCCCTTTTCCCGCTCGATTGCACAAGCCATGGTCGGTCTTAAAGAGGGGCATCACCGCACAAGGCTCTCGGCCGAGATTTGCCAGGACATGCGCATTTGGTTGGCATTCCTGGCGGACTTCAATGGTCGGGTTGTCTGGACGAAGCCGGCGGTGTCCTCCGAAGAGTTGGGGCTGTGGACAGATTCGGCGGGGAGTATAGGCTTTGGCGCCATCTTTGGCAATCACTGGTCAGCTCAAACGTGGCCGTCATGGTGGCACAAGTGTGGACTTACAAGTAACATTGCTTTTCTCGAACTGTTCCCTATTCTGGTGGCTTTGAAAACATGGCCTGAGGGGTTTAGGGATCACTCTGTGGTGTTCTGGTCTGATAACATGACCGTGGTTGAGTGTATCAATAGTCAGGCAGCACGATGCAAGTGGATCCTGAGGTTGCTCAAGGAAATTGTTTTACTATGTATGCGATTGAACGTGCTCTTTAGAGCGAGACATGTGCCAGGGGTACTGAATCAGGCTGCTGATGCGCTTTCTCGTTTCCGTATGCAGGCCTTCTGGGGTTTTCTGCCCACAGCGGACCCGGTGGCGGCACCATTTCCCGAAGCTCTCTGGTCTCTCGGTGCCCCGAACTACAAAACCTTGTGGGAGAGAGTTTAGCACCCAGGACAAGGAAGGCATATGAAGGGGCGTTCTGTTCCTATTGGTCCTTTTTGGGTTCTGCTAGGGGAGAGCTTTGGGGTCAGGAAGAATTTGTCATAAAGTTTTTACTGTCTCTACGCAGGGCAGGCAAATCGGTGGCCACGGCCCAGAGGCATCGGGCCGCCATTTCCTTCATGGCGCGGGCTCATGGTATCTAGGACCCTACAGCGTCTTTCGTGGTACAGAAAGCGCTGCGTGGGTGGCAACGCCTTGAGGGTCGCAGAGTAGACGAAAGGCACCCGATAGGTCTGGATAGGTTGGCCCTGTTACTGTCCGTACTCCCTGCTACATGTTCATCCCAGTCGGAGACAGTGTTATTCCGGGCAGCTTTTGCATTAGCATTTCATGGGGCTATGCGGGTAAGCGAGCTAGTGGCAAAGAATAAGCACGATACGGGGGGTGGACTGTGCCGAGAGCACATTCAAGTAAAGGGGGAGACGATGATTGTCTCGTTTGTCAGGTCCAAGACCGATCAAGGCGCGATCGGGGATAGTGTAGTAGTCCAGCGGATTCCCGGATCTCCCATGTGCCCGGTTGCATGCGTTGAGGAGTATTTGGCGCAGAGGGCGGCATCATGGGGAGGGACCTTGCTGAGGCATGCAGATGCCACCCCACTGACGAAGTTTCAGTTCCAGCGGGTGCTTGCAATGGCAATTTCGGCCGCGGGCCTGAACCCGGGCGAGTTTGGGACTCATTCCTTCCGGATAGGGGCTGCTACAGAGGCTACAGCCAGGGGTCTGAGTGTTGAAAAAGTGAAACAGTTGGGGCGTTGGTCCTCGAATTGTTACAAAAGGTATGTGCGGTTGCACATGTTGCGAAGCTGATATCATGTACTTACGCTTCTTGTTTTTTGTTTGGTTACAGTTTCGCAAACCTACGAGGCGGGGCGGACTGTGCAGTCGGCCCGACACCTGGGAACCAGCGGTCAGAGATCACCGGCTGAGGAAAGAGTGGTGTGGGTCGTGGGCCACTCATACGTGAGGCGTGCCGGGGACGTATTCAAAGCAGGTGAAATGATTCACACAGCTGGGGAATACGGGTACAGGGTGACCTTCTACGGAAGGGGCGGGCTCTGTATTGACCAGTTTCAACCTTTTCTTGAGGGTTTGTTAGGGCGGACAAGGTCACCGCCAGCTATAATCATAGTACATCTTGGGGGCAATGATTTGGTGACCACTGGTAGACGACTACTTCTCGGGGCGATACTATCCACAGTAAGTTGGTTGGCGAGGAGGGTTCCAGGGTGCACGATTGCATGGCCCCATATGATCCCACGAAAGGTGTGGCGGGGGGCTAATTCAGTGTCTGCTATAAATCATTCTGTGAAAAAGATTAATAACAAGCTTGGTAGACTGTTCCGTACCAGTACATTGCATTAGATTCCTCATGGTTGTATCAGGGGGGACAATATGTATCTAGAGGATGGGGTCCATTTGTCCCGGTTGGGGAATTCTTTACTCATAGGAGACCTCGTAGCCTGGTTAAGGAGTTTGCAACATGACCTTTAGGTAGGAGTTTTGTGGGGGGTCCGGATAGCCGGTCAACTATCCGGCCTGTGGCGGTAAGGTCATGATCGGTGAGCAGTCATTGGAAGATCCCTAGGGGGGGGCATCACCCATTACGGATGGGAGCGCCCGGGGGGAGGTGGCCATTGGCCCCTCAACGGGGAGGCGGTCCCTTCTAAAGGACGGGACGCCTAAAGGAAAGGGAAGGCGGTCAAGGCCCCTCCCTGGATAGGAGGGGCTACGGGCCCCTCCTGGGAATTTCCCAGGGCCAGGACATCTGCGACGGCAGATGTGGTAAGTTGTGTAGGGTGGGGAGGGGGGTCTACGCTACCTTCTAGACACCTCACACGAGTCCTCGGACGACCACGTACATGGCGTCGAGTTAACAGGGGCCCCCGTCAAGACAAGGGAAATTGGTATGGCACACGAGGTGCAGTCCTCTGTGCGGCCGCCCCTCACAAGTGAGGGGGGAGTTCTGGTTTAGGGATCTGACACCGGTTACGACCTTGCCGTTGGCCCTTAACGTTAGGATGTACAATTTCAATTTGAAATGCATTTTTGTAAGGATGTTAGTATCGGCTAGGAGAACCTTTGTATTAGATATATGTTAAGGTTAGCCAAACATCGTAATGTGGATATGAAATTGTACATGATATGAAACTGTTATTTTAATGTTTTGATTTTGTTTCATATTTTAATAAATACGGCCGGGAAGGGTAACTCCCTTCCCGCCTTCCAAAAGTTCAAGAACTGTTTCCGGTTTCCCAATTCTTGGGGATTGTGTTGAGAGGGGGTGGCGGGTATCTCAGCCATATGGAAAGGGGCGACCAATCGGTCCCCCCGAACGTATGGTGGAGTACCCCGATCCCCCCGGGAACCCATTTTTGGCGGGAGGCGCGTCTCGGCTGGTATGCCCGAAGCGGCGTAGCTGGGGCGCGCTTTTTCCCGCCCAAGAGTGGAGTTGTCCTGGACACCGAAGCCGTCCGCCACGCCCAGGGAGGCGGGAGGAGGCGGGTTCACGCCCGCCCAGAGAAGAATAAAAGGAGCCACAAGCCAAGGAAGCATCCTCTTGTTCCTGTGCTCTGAAGCTGCACCTCCTCGCTGCACGTGAGCTCGAGATGGAACGAAGAGCCAAATTTGAACCCACCCACCATCCCCTGAAGACAGCAAGTTGTTGTGGTACAAAGTTCGTTTTACGTAGTAGTTTTTTCTTGCAGGTTGTTTCTGAATAAAGTTTTGTGATTCGGTTGCAATAAAGTGGATAACTCTGTGCGGTATGCTTTATTAAAGACTTTCATCAGAGTGATTAGTAATGTTTTAGATGTTTTAGGTTGAGATGTGATCTGTTTTAAGTAGGAATGTCTCTTTCTTTTTAGTCATTAATCTTGTCGTATTTATTGTTTGGTCGGTCGGTAAGGTCATGATCGGTGAGCAGTCATTGGAAGATCCCTAGGGGGGGGCGTCACCCATTACGGATGGGAGCGCCCGGGGGGAGGTGGCCATTGGCCCCTCAACGGGGAGGCGGTCCCTTCTAAAGGACGGGACGCCTAAAGGAAAGGGAAGGCGGTCAAGGCCCCTCCCTGGATAGGAGGGGCTACGGGCCCCTCCTGGGAATTTCCCGGGGCCAGGACATCTGCGACGGCAGATGTGGTAAGTTGTGTAGGGTGGGGAGGGGGGTCTACGCTACCTTCTAGACACCTCACACGAGTCCTCGGACGACCACGTACATGGTGTCGAGTTAACAGGGGCCCCCGTCAAGACAAGGGAAATTGGTATGGCACACGAGGTGCAGTCCTCTGTGCGGCCGCCCCTCACAAGTGAGGGGGGAGTTCTAGTTTAGGGATCTGACACCGGTTACGACCTTGCCGTTGGCCCTTAACGTTAGGATGTACAATTTCAATTTGAAATGCATTTTTGTAAGGATGTTAGTATCGGCTAGGAGAACCTTTGTATTAGATATATGTTAAGGTTAGCCAAACATCGTAATGTGGATATGAAATTGTACATGATATGAAACTGTTATTTTAATGTTTTGATTTTTGTTTCATATTTTAATAAATACGGCCGGGAAGGGTAACTCCCTTCCCGCCTTCCAAAAGTTCAAGAACTGTTTCCGGTTTCCCAATTCTTGGGGATTGTGTTGAGAGGGGGTGGCGGGTATCTCAGCCATATAGAAATATAAAATAACTTAGTAACTATTTGGGTGAGACAGAATGACAGGTACAAAGTACAGCAGTTGGACACTGATAGTAATGATATTTCAATAATTAGGATAAGGGTCCCTGATGTGGAGGATCTTCTACTTTTTAACGTTTATGCTAGAGGGATGCCCGGAGGGAAAGCCTCAGATACTGTCACTTTTCTTGATTCCTATCTCGACCAGTATAAAGGAGGGGGAAATATATTAGTCGCGGATGACTTCAACTGTTCCTTTTGAACCTCTAGACACCAATGATGTAGACTTAGGCCTCGTGGAGGATTTGCAATGGGACATCCCGCAACTAACATTAACCCCCATCAAGAAATGGACGGGAGCTGCTTTACAGTTAGAAGCTCTTTGTCTGAAGCATGGATTAAGGGTGGTTAACGGGAGGATAAAATAAGATAAGCAGGGCTCTCCCACCTATAGTAGCGGGTTGCAATGTAGTCGTATAGACTATTTACTCCTCAACAAGGAATATTGGCCTTGTGTGATAGACATGATTGTCTTGGAAAGGGTAGAAAGTAATCATAACCCCCTGGTATTATCATTTCACCTAGTAGGAAGTCACGTTGTAGTTGACCCTCCTGCAGGTGTAGAATTACATCTAAGTAATGATACCCGGAGAGTAAAATGGTTGTATCTTTTAAATAAAGAGGATCAGTTAGAGGCTATCAACCAGCTGGTCGCAAATGCGATCATAGACCTCCAAAACTGTTTTATACAACAGGAAAATAAGTCCAGTGCTACTTCCATTCATATTGAACTTTTTAACAAGCTGAAGGGCTTTTTTATAACTAGTATTCAAAAATCAACAAATTACGCCAAAGCATTGATTGATTCATGGTATGGGAAATCATGTATGGAGGCCTACAAAGCACTAGCAATGGCGATAAGATCTAAAAACAGGGATATGACCAAAAATGCGTGGGTGGAGTACAAGTTAGCGCAACACAAGGCCAAAAGGGAATGGGACGAGCAATATTGGAAAGAGCTGTACCATGCTAGTAAAGATAGGACCATGGTTGTATTTTAGCATCTGGTCAAGTGGGGCAAGGGAAAGCCCGGCCAACAACCATCCAACCATGTAGCACCCGAACTCCGGGTTTCACATTTTAATACACAGTTCGCCAATAAGGCTCGAGAATGTGAACTATTTCAGGGTCCCCCCTTTAACCATGTTGGCAATCCCCCCTTGCATTTTACTAAGCAGGAAGTTGACACTGCACTTAACACTATACCGAGTGGAAGAGCGCCCAGGCTTGACTGCGTTCCTTCTGTCTTGTTCTTGTATAATAAGTCTCTGTGGGTAACCTATATTCAGCTTCTAGTGAATGCCGTTGCAAGTGGTTCTACCATCCCGGAATCATGGATGGGTGCAGAGATTATCCCGATTTTCAAAAAGGGGGATCGTTCAGATCCTGCCAATTATAGGCCTATAAGTTTAATTGACTGTATCCAGAAGGTGACTGCAAGGCTCGTGTTTAGCAGTAGAATTCATGGCTGGATTGATGAGTTCGATATCCTCTCACCTTGAAAGGCTGGGTTTCGCTCACACACGAGCACAATAGACCAGGTTTTTAGATTTGTTTTAATTTATTGGCGCATGGTGGTCCTTAAAGGTGGTAGAATATATGCACCGTTTGTAGATCTCAAGTCAGCATTTGACTTAGTTTTGCGTGCCAAGCTGTGGAGTGTCCTTGCAGAACAGGGCATGACTTTGGATTTGCTGGCCTTTCTAATTAAACTCCATGATGCAAATTTTGCTCAAGTTCACTGGGGTCAGCAAGGGAAAGTGACAGACAGATTTCCGATCGACAGAGGGGTCCAACAGTGGTGTGTACTGGGACCAACATTATTTTCCCCGTACATTAAGAGGCTGACCCAGTACTTTTTAGATCGCCCCACTGATGCCCCCACCCTTGATGGTAGGAAGATCCCTCTGCTAATGTTTGCAGACGATACCTTGTTAATTTCCAAAACACAACGAGGCCTGCAGACAGAGATTGCGAGATTTGAGGTGTTCTGCAGGGATTTCTGCCTTAAAATTAACGTGGACATGACTAAGTTCATAGTGCTACATAAACAAAAGATTGTAAAAGGGAGAGTAACCATGAATGAAGCCAGACTTGAGCAGACCCAAGCTTTTATGTACTTGGGTATCACGCTAGGATGTAAATTAAATTGGAACTCACATATAGATCAGTTTGTACTTAAACATGCAAAATTATCTGGTGCCCTGTTAAAAGAACAGCGCCTTTCCCATACGAAGCTGATTGCCCCAGTGTTAAAAATTTACAACTCAAAAATTACAGCTTCGGTCCTGTATAGGGCCGAATTATGGGGCTTTAGTAATCTAGCGGCACTGATGACTTCCCAACACAAATTCATGAGGGGTATAACAGGCCTCCCCCAAACTACTCCATTATTACCCCTCTTTTACAATCTGGGATGTCAGCTCCAGGATGATGTGGCAGGCTATAGACCTGTGGCCTACTGGAAGAGGCTCTGGGTCACCCCCAAGCTCGTCCAGTACGCACAAGCTCTACTTGAGATCAGGGATGCCGATAGTGTGGGTAAAATCTCATGGTTAAGGCAGGTAAAGGCCACCTATAATAACATGGGCCTTATCTCTTTGTGGCAAAATCCTGTAGATAATGTGTTTCCGTCTCGAAAGGATTTCAAGGAGCTATATTGGAATATGGTCACCATGAAACGTTTTATGTCATTAACTAGGCCCTCTTTGTCAAGAGATTTCTTGAAAACTAAACACGCTTCTGTCTATGAAGGGTATTGGGATTTTATTAGGGTACCTAGTGACAGGAAATGGTACCACCAATTTAGGGTGGGTACCCACCCTATCAATTTATTTACTGGTAAATGGCGTCCTGGTACTTGTATGGAATGCCCATTTTGCCCGACTCAGTCAGAAAGGATAGCTCACATCCTATTAGTTTGTCCAGTTTATATAAAATTGAGGCGCACATGGTTGAAGTCCATCTATTTGATGATGGGAATCAATACTGGCACAGAATCATTAAGGATATTAAAAACGGATAGCAAGGAATCAATTGTAATTGCAGTTGCGAAATTTTTACAAGGAATGTGGATGACCCGTGCCTATAGACTGAGTAAGACATAACTGCTATTGGATATACCTGGTCTTTTAAAAGAAATTATTTCTTAATCTGGTCCCAATCACATTCTGGTCTCTAC
The DNA here is from genome assembly GCF_964263255.1 of Lissotriton vulgaris. Lineage (NCBI taxonomy): Eukaryota > Metazoa > Chordata > Amphibia > Caudata > Salamandridae > Lissotriton > Lissotriton vulgaris. The sequence goes on from NC_141694.1 coordinate 1,212,661,793, forward strand.
AGTATTATGGCCTGGGATTTTTGTCACTTTTTATCATGTTTTACCTAATTTATTGTATTTAATGAAGGAGTAAATGTGGACTTATCATATATAAGGTTATTTTTCTACTATAACGAGAATGGAATGCTATGTTATTATTGTTTTAAATGTAAATGTCTTTTATGATCATGTACCAAAATAAAGATTTTCTAATCGAATCGAAATAACTTAGTAAATAATAGGCTAATGCAGGGATCACAGGATTTTTTAAACGGATATATCAAAGAGGATTTGGGGAAGAAATAAAACTAGGAAACAGGTAGAAAATAGTTCAAATTAAGAAGCATTAAAAGTTAGGGGATTATATATTAATATTAACAACAGGAGGACTTACTGGGACCAGCAGAGCCATTGGCCCAGGAGGCTCCTACAACCTCTTACTGATGCATTTAAGACATAACTAAAGAGACAAGAAATAATTGGTGGTGAATAAATATTCATTCCAAAACAAATTTTGTACAGGAAATGGCAATTGCAATAACATTGAACTTTCCTAAATCAAATTGACTAGTAGTAGACTAGTATCACAGACCGTCCTATTGATTCCACATTTCCTAAACCTACCTAGCCCGCCTATTGCAGATACTTTGGAATTAACTGCTACGAATGATATTTGCTTCTAAGTTCCGATCTCATTTGCAAACATACTTAACCCCCTTTGACTAGCCAATTCACTAAGTCTGCATTTCGTCTTTAAATTCATAAATAAACGCATGCAAACACAAAATTGGCTGTTTACTTGTCACTGTGCAAGCTACAAAAGGTTCTAAGAACTGAAGTGACAGGACAAAGAAAAGGAGTCCCTCTCTAGTCTGCATTACTTTTTTATTTCTTTAAATTTTATTTATCATTTTAGTAAGTTACAGCAATATAATCATGTGTACTCACTGTCATCTGTACATTTAACGAGAGTATGCATCGATATTGACCAAATAGAAGGCAATGTAGCGAAAGTCCGATAATAAGAAGGAAGTAGAATATAGTTAAAAAAAGAAGTCCCAGTGGGATGTCCGAGTCCCTGGGGAGTAAAAGCACATTTCCTCTGCACAACCCCCTATCGTCCCACCAAAGAAAAGCAATGCTCAACAATTGAATAAAATCAAGACAGTCAATCTTAATAAAGTACCTTTCAACATTCAGAAACAGGTTATTGTGTTGCATATGCCCCTCATCCCACTCCAGTAGGGACTATGCCAATTTCGAGTTGCCAGGCAGCAGGTTGACGTGTATTCCCTGTATGAGCCCTAAATGGTCCCCAGATGTCTTTGGGGGCGAGAGGAGCGCAGTAATGTGGTGGAGTAAACTTCGCTGTTGGTGTTGCAGTATGCTTTGATATCCAGCCAGTTTTGTAGCGTGGGAACTGTTTTGCGGCTCCAATGTTGTGCGATTTCCCTTTTGGCTAAGAGCAAACTAAGGAGGCAAATCTCCGTATTCCTTTAGGGAACTTTACCACATCGCCCAGTATTGCTATCTCGGGCGTGGGGACTAGTGTCAATTCTGTCATATCTCCCAGTGTCTTGTGTATTGCTTCCCAATATGATTTTATCTTAGGATATGTCCATGTGAGTTGAGCGAAATCTGTGTAGGGAGCATTGTATTTGCGACAGTTGTGTGGTCTGGCCGGGTCAAGCCTGTGCGATTTAGCCAGGGTGATTTATATTCTGAGCAGAAGTTAAAAATGAAGCAGTTTGTGTTGACTATTGAGTGAGACGTCCTTTGTCATAGTGCAACATTTAAGCCATTGCTCAACGTGATGGTGCGCCCCAAGTCATCTTCCCATGCTTTGCATATGCTGTCGTCTGTGACCGGGAACCTTTCTGAGCATGCCCTATGAAGTTTAGGTACAAGACAAGTCCCACTCTGATCCTCAATGATCATGGAGAGGGGAGAGAATGGGTCGGGTTCAATAGAAAAGCTGGGTAGGGAAGCCCGCAGTGCTGAACGGATGCCCCCCATTACGAAGCAGTCCATAAATGAGGCGTGACTGAAGCGTTCCTCGTCTGTCACAGAAAAGACATGTCCATTAGGGAACAGGTCCCCCATTTTGGTGATGCTGAATTTGTTCAAGATGCATTGAACCAGTTTCCCCCAATGATTGGCAGCCAGGGGGCATTGGGAATAAGTAGCGCTGAGGAATATAGTATGTCAGTGCCTGAGAGGCGTCTTAGTTTTTCCCAGGCCCAGCTGGTGGTGGAAACCGTTTGTATGTCTGTAGGGTCTCTAGATACGCCCTTTTGGCAGCATCATGGAGAGTCTCTCAGGTAACACAAAGTCTGCCTCAGGACGGAGAAATGGGATACTAGCGTCTGGGTGGAACCACGCAAAGGCGTAGCTGCATTGGGCTACCAAGTAGTACCCAAGGGATCCTCCCTCAGCCAGACGCTGTTCAACATTTACATGGCCCCGCTCGCACACGTAGCCAGACAGCACGACCTCAACATAATGTCCTATGTCTACGACACTTAGCTGATCCTCTCCCTCACCAAGGACCCCATCACCGCCAAAGCCAACCTCCACGAAGGAAGGAAGGCCATCACCGACTGGATGAAGGCCAGCCGTCTGAAGCTGAACTCGGACAAGACGATAGTCCTCATCCTCGGCTCCAACACTTCAGCCTGGGACGACTCCTGGTGGCCAACGGCACTGGGGCAGCCCCGACACCCACCGACCACGCAAGCAACCTGGGAATCATCCTCAACTCAACGCTCTCAATGACCAAGCAAGTCAACGCCGTCTCCTCTTCCTGCTTCACAGACTCCCCATGCTCCGCAAGATCTACAGATGGATCCTGACAGATATAAGAAAGACAGTCACCCAGGCCCTCGTCAGCAGCAGACTCGACTATGGAAATGCCCTCTGCGCGAGATCCCCGACCAAGCTCATGAAATGACTACAACGCATCCAAACCACCTCAGCACGACTGACCCTCGACGTACCATGCCACGGCAACATTACCCCCCACCTGAGAAACCTGCACTGGCTCCCCGTCAACAAGAGGATATCCTTCAAGCTCCTCACCCACGCACACAAGGCACTCCACAAGACCGACCCAGCCTATCTCAACAGACGGCTCTCCTTCTACATCCCCAACGGCCAGCTACACTCCACCGACCTCTTACTCGCCACCATCCCGCACATCTAAAGAACAACCACCAGTGGGAGATCCTTCTCCCACCTCACGGCCAAGACATAGAACACCCCCCCACTGAGCTTACGACAGACCCAAGACCTGCTGACCTTCAGGAGGATACTCAAGACCTGGCTGTTCGATCAGTAGCGCCCCTCCAGCACCTTGAGACCCTTGCAGGTATGTAGTGCGATTGATTAATTTATTGATTGAGTAGTACAATTAAAAATCAGGAACCCTAAACCCTCCTCTTTTGTATGGCAATTTCATTACCTGCCAGCGTATGTGGGGCTGTTTGCCCCCCCCCCCAGATCAGCCTGATAAGATAGGAGCAAAGTGTTAGAAAGAACCGGTTCAGGCGGGGTATGGGTATATTATTAAAAAGATATAAAAATTCGAGGAGCACAACCATCTTGATGATGGCTACCATGCCATCGATGGATAGTGGCAAACGTAGCCACTTCTCTACCTGAGCCTCAAGAGCAGAGATTGCTTGACCATAATTAAGATGAAGGATGTGTGCTGTGTCTAAGTGGCTGTGAATGCCCAGATATTTAACAGGATCGGTACACCATTTAAGGAGGAATTCACATTCCCACTGCAGTGTGCTTGAAGTCAAGGGGAAAATAACTAGTTTGCGCCAGTTGATGGCCAGTCCAGAATGTTGTCCAAATCTGGTTATTTCCCTAAGGAAGGAGGGGATCGAGATTAGTTTGGGGTTCTCGTACATAAAGAATGGTGTGATCTGCATGTAAGGAGACAAAGAGGGGGCCAGTGTTGGATAGTGGCGGATTAGTGGGTCCATGGCGAGAATGAATAATGAGGGAGATATGGGACAGCCCTGATGAGTACCATGGGATAGAGAGAAGGGTCGTGAGAGTGTACTTTTCAGTCCCAGTCTGGCTGTGGGGCGACTAAATAGTAATTCAATGGTGGCAATAAATCCTTTAGGCATTCCCATGCGGTGCATAACGGATAGAAAGAAGGGGTACTCTAGAGAGTCAAACACTTTTCCACGTCCAAAAGGATAGCAGCGGCCCGGACCTCCAGGTTAATCCTACGCAAAATTGAAGATTTAGTGAGGTTGACCGATGTGGGACAAAGCCGGACTGCGCTGGGGAAATAATGAATTCCATCAGGAGAGATAGGTGCATTGCTAGAACCTTGGCCAGGATTTTATGAAAGCAATGTCCGAAGATCCTTTAGCACCCCAGCATGTTGAAAGCAACGTCTGAAGATCCTTTAGCACCCCAGCATGTTTGGCAATGCGCACTCCTCTTATCCTTACTCATACATTCCTTGAACCCTTCCCACAGGACTGCCCAAGAGTCCACGAGCCAGTATTAATGGCAAAGTAGTCCTTTATAGCCTCGTGCACCTAGGAGTAGAAAAGGTTGCGATTTAGGGCCCGGCCGGGAAAACGCCATTGTCGCTAATACCCATCTAGTTTGGGCACCTCAAGTCGAAGCTGAACTGGGGAATGGTCAGAATACATTCTCGGGAAGGTCGTAATTGATTGGTACCATCAGGAGACACCTGGGGAGATGAGCCAGTAATCTTTCCTCGTCCATGTGTTGTGTTGACAAGAGTAATGCTTGTATTCAGTGGTGGATGGGTTATTTTTTGCATCAGATGTCAAGTAGCCCTGAGTTGCTCACAAAGGTCTAGTAGTGCCTGCTGCACACGAGGTTTTATGATAGGAGTTTGGGCCGTGCTGTCTAAAGCGGGGTTGAGGAGCAAGTTGAAGTCTCTCCCTGCTATCAATAAGTCATAATCTAACTTAGCGAGCTGGGAGTGTAGGTAACGAAAAAATTCAGGGGAGTCAGTGTTGGGGGCATAGACGCATACCAGAGCGATGTTGTGACCCATTAGTGACCCTGTGACAATTGTGTATCTGCTCTCATTGTAATCAGTCATGGAGTGGAGGCTGAAGGGCACCCTCTTGTGGAGAATTATTGCTGTGCCGTGGGAATAATTGCTGAAGTTGGAAAAATATCTGTGGGCACCCCAGCTTGAGATGAAGCGTGCGGGATCAGATTTGGGCAAGTGAGTTTCCTGTAAAAAAACAATGTCAATTTTGGGATACAACAAATAATGTACGACATGTCTTGTCTTACGGTTATCATTAAGGCCTCTGACATTCCAGCATAATAGGGACAATCCACAGGGACCACTAACATTGCCTAGCTGGGCCATCTAGCGGTCAAGATGGTTATGGCCAGTATGGGCCATAGTGGACAAATGTGAAATTGGACAGTGTGCACAACAGTAAACAACTCTACATATTTGTGAAGTGAAACTTCTCCCTCCCCCACCCACACCCACCCTTAACACGAAAAAGGCAAGGTAGAAACCTCAGTATACAACAGAACATGAAATACCAAGTAATCTTAGGCAGTAATGAAATACCCCCGAAGCGGTATATCTATATCACTAGAAACAGACCAAAGGCATATACCATAGGGGTAGCAACGCCTAGCAAGTCGACCGGCTATCTGAAACATTTTGTGTAGTTAGATACTATTATCCCCAAAAAGATTAATGAACAAAGAAGGGTCTATCAGTTCAATAAAGTCAGCCAGTTCCTTTGTTTGAAAAGAGGTCCATGCTTGCATTGGAGCAGCTGCACGTAGGAAAGGACCTTGCGCCATTCGTGATTGTCTGGGCGTTATTTTGCCTGTGCATTTGGCAGAATTGTTGCGCCTCCGTGAGGCTATCAAAGATGTGGGTCCTGCCGTTGACATCCACCCAGAGTCTAGCTGGGTGTAGCATGCAGTATTTCAGGCCCAAATCCGTAGGGTGGCCTTGACCCCATTATATTTCTGACCTGTTTCTTGCACCATAATCGTGAAATCAGGGTAAAATGATAGTTTAGAGCCCTGCCATGTAGTGTCCCCACGCTCCCAAGTGAGGCGGAGCACAGTGTCTCAGTCTCTAAAGTTCATGAGTCTCGGAGGGAAGCCGGGTTGGGCTGAGGGCCCAATGTGTGGTGGGCACGTTCTACCACGAACCCTGGGGTAAAGGACTCCCTCCCAAAGAGGTCTGCAAGCAAAGAGTCCACAAAGATGTCTAGGCGGCCTATGGCGGTTGTCTCCGGTGCCCCTAAAATGCTGATGTTGTTCTTTCTACTATGAGCTTCGAGATCTTCGTTCTTGATCGCCATTTCTTTAAGGATGCGTTCTAATCGGTCGAGGCATTTAAGGGATTGCGCATTGCTGTCTTCTATGTTGGAGACACAAGCCTCTACTATGTCAAGGCATTGGTCGTGCATTTTGATCCTGGCCCCTAGGCTCTTAAGACTCTTGTCCAGGGCGCCAAATCGCCCATCTAGTGTCTTAAAACCAGCCCTCATCTTGTGTAGTAGGGATGCAGAAGGAACAACGGTATCATCTCCATGTTCCGTGCCCTGCCCACCCTTCGCCATTTTGAAGCAGCCCTCTGGAATTCTGTCAGCCAACTTTTCAAATGGGAGAGTTCTTTGCTTAGGGTCTTAGCAACCCATGCAGCTGTGCAGCTATGTGAGAGGGGGCATCATCAGATGGCCACCACCTTGTTGACTCGTAGTACACTGGTCAGTTTATACCTTCCCGTGAGAGTCGAGGCAGGGCCAGGGCATGTAAGTAGCAGGCAGTGTTCTCCCTTAAGTAGCCAGATATTGGGAACGTGGTGTGACCTGGAAGGGCGAGCACGTAGACCGGGGCTCCAGTGTGTGTGTTCCCTGGTGAACTCCTTCACCGTGAGGAGCGAGAGTTCCCCCGCGTGATCTTGGAGGCCTGTTGCATTAAGTGTGGGGGCCGCAGGAGAGTGCTGCAGTTCCCAGGTGTAACAATCAAATTGCAGCCAGCAATGTATGTCAATGCGCTATGAGCGAAGCAGCTGTGGACCCTGTGCTGCAGAGGGTCACTTGGACTGTGTGCCTGGAGTTTAGTAGCTGCATCAGGAGGCCGTTCACATTGTCGAGTGCACTGTAGGAGGCAACTAGGCGCATGGAGCGTTGATTCCACTCAAGCCTCCCCCCGTTTCTGTGCCAGAGCAACAGAGTGATGGCCTCCTGGTCCCGCCCGTGGGCCCTGTCCCCACGGGGTCTTCCGGAGAAAGCCTACTCTTGCGGAACAAACCAGGAGCACCAGTCAAACATGACCGCACCCCGGAGGGGGTAGAAGGTAGGGTGGGGGGGAGGCGTGCGCTATCGTGGATCCACGCACGGTGCACTCACCTCCGGTAGGATCAAGCACTTCCAGCAGGTTCTGATTTTCGGCCTCACTTCCCCCTCAGCAGCACGCCATACAGAGGGCCACTAAACATGGCCGATGCTCGCTCCGTCTCATGTCTTGCTGGATGTCCGGCTGCCAAACCCGTGCAGCACGGATCTGCATGCGGATAGTAGCCCGAGCACAGCATTCTTTGGGCAAGCCGATAGTGTTAGGCTGGATGTGTTTCAGGGGAAATTGCAGCTGCTTTGGTGTTGACTGGAGGAGCTTCAACGCCATGCGGCTATCTTGGTCAGTGACTTGGCCACGTCCCCTAATCTACATTACTTAACATAAGCTCTTACATAATCACCGGAAGCAAGCACAAACACAAAGTTGCAAACAAGTACATTGAGGGGAATGGGACAAACTTGCATATGCACTGGCCAAACTGCTGCAGGGGCACACCACATACAGTATCCCCCGAAATCCAACATACATCCTGGGTCAAGTCCCAGCGATAAAGCAATGCGCTAAACATTTAAAGGCCAAACGAAGGGCCTTTCAAAAAACAAGGTCAGAGTCTGCAAATTAGCCGCTAAAAATCCTTCACAATAGGTTTGGAAATAAAAACGCGAACTCACTGAGGCAAAATGGCGGAATTTTGTTTTACCTATTGGTACCGTGTAAATCTCAAGAATTCTGGTGATATCTCCTCTTGATGCAGCTACATGGGTGGCCCATGTTAAAAGACTGTACACTGGTGACCCGAATGGCACCCCGCAGAATAGTGCCTCAACATCTGGAGAGGGACCTGAAACCACCCTAGCAGAGCCGGGAGTCCCTCCAGCCGCTTCAAATTTCCCAAGCAAAGGGGAGGTCCGTTTAATTCTAAAAAAGATACGACAGAATGGAGCCCACGGCCCTAGCAGTCTACCAGGCTCACTTTTTAGGGACAATACAGACTTTTGGTCAGACACCCTGGGGCAATTATATGCAGAATGTAGGCTACTGGGGGACGGCCCAGACTCCTGGAGGGGTTCACTGCTGCAACAAATAAATAAAAAAGGGCCAAACACTGACCCTGGGAACTACCGAATGATCGCCCTCCTGGACATCGAGGGCAAGGCCTATGCAAGCTTACTTTTGGCTGAATTAGTGGACTGGGTCGAGGTGCAAGGATTTTTCCCCTTTTGTTAGACTGGGTTTAGACCAGGGGGCTCAACTGTGAATAATATTGTTGCCCTGTTGTATCTAGCCCAGCATGCAGTGTCCCATTGCACCTCGCCTCATTTTGCTTGCTTCATCGACTACTCCGCGGCTTTCAATGGTGTAGACCGATCCATCCTTTGGCAGAAACTGGCTCACTGGAACATCATTCCACCCTTATTACAAGCCATTAAATCACCATACTTGCGTACGCCGATGAACTGGTTCTTTTTGACCACACCAAAATAGGGCTTCAAAAAGCGCTTACGGCCCTTTCGTTATACAACGCTCAGAACAAGCTGGTCACTAATTCAAATAGTAATTTTTGTCCATTACCTGAAAAAAAGGTAGCAAAATGGCGGTTGGGCATGCTGACTCTGGTCAGTGTCAAATCTTACAACTACCTCAGGGTTTGAATCAGCGAATCGGGACTCCCACAGGTGCACTTCCACAAACTGCAACAGAAGGGGAAAATGGTTACCGATGCCCTTTGCAAATGATACGTGACTCTGGATAGCCCTACAACAATGGCCATACAAAGTGTCCTGAGGGCCAAACTTTTACCGTCCCTCAATTACGCGCAGCAGGCATTTCCAGGGAAATTTGCGCAAGACCTGGAAAAAATACATTGCACCGCCTACAAAAAGATATTCCATCTACCAGCTTGCACCAGGAACACCTTAATTCATTTGGAATTTGACCTCAATCAACAAAAACTGGAGGAGCTGACGACTCTCTCAAAATACTTTTTCTTAACAACTGCAGCCCTCATAAACTCTATGAAGGCAGTTTTAAAATCTATTTTCCTACAAACCAGAAATCCATGGTCTGCCTGTCTTTCCCTAGCCAAAGATCTTCTGCAGCTTGCCACAAAGAATTGGGACCCCAGTTTAACCAACTATGCTATCATCAAGGCAACAATAAACAAGCATTTACAATGCAATGGTTTCGCCTTTTGAAAAGTTTGAGCTATTGGCATTTTAAATGACAAAATTTGTATTTATGTGTTGGTTTTGAAAACAGATAAATAAATGGCATTGTCATTTACAATGCCAATAGTTTAATCTCTAGATCGAAACTTGTAAACAGCTACTCCAACCGGAGTGTTCCGGCGCTAGAGGTTCACAAATGACGGCAGCCAAGGACAACTTAACTCGTAAAAAGGCATGTTTTTAGCTGTTTCTTAAAAAGGTAGTCGTATCAGTGGATATCAAAAGCACTTTTGTATGTATATTGTCAAAAACTGCACGAAATACACTAGCTTGACTAATCATTTCCCATGACAACTACACAATAGCACTAGCTGTTTAACCACATACAAGTTCCAGTACAATCGTCAGTAAGTTCTATGAGCTCCATCAGATGTTATAATGCAGGTCAATCCTCCTCCTGGTGATCAGTCCAACTGGCTCCTGTTAAAATACTCGGGACTCTGGAAGCACACATTCACCTCCTCGTGAGGCTACTCTGGCATACTCCACTCACACAGCAGACACTCCCCCTAGATATCACTGACTGCCAACTCACATCCCACCATCAGTTCAGCTGTTGCATCTGCTAACGTTCTGGACGGTACCCAGGAAATACTAATAGTCTATTAGTTCGTCCGGCTTCTGAATACTCATGAGGATGAAAACACGGTGGAGGAAGGGGCTGAGCACCCACCCAGCCTCCTCACAGATCCAACCAACGCCAGCACCTGCACAGATGCTTCAAATGTGAAAGAGCCGGGCTAGCTGGATCCCCAACCAACTCAGCCCATGAAAATGTTCAGCGTGTGTGTTGCAAAACTGCAGACTGAAGAACGCAGCTGCTATGGAGTCGGGTCCAACATTACCTGGCTCTGCATAAGCAGGCCTATGTCCAAAACCAAGACCGGCTGAGCCCAGGAAAACAAATTAAGCTTAATAATGTTTAAAGAATTCATAGTGATGTCTAGAAAATCACAACATAACTAATGCTAAGCCTGCCCCCTTGTGGGCTATTGCAGAGAAGATGTAATATTATAACAGAAGCAGCTCAAACGTTGTGCTACTGACAGCGGTGTGGGTGAGGGGTCCAGATGAGACATAATTAGAGTAGCCTCGGTGTGTGAGAGAGGGTAGTGCAGCTACACCTCGACACGGCTGAAAGACGCACGCTGTAGTCGATGTTTACATACTTCGAGTTATTGAGAATAACTAATCATTAGGCTTTACATTCTACAATATAGAAATGCGGAAAACCCACAAGAGGGGCAGAGTTCCTGCAGTCTTTATTTTAAGGCAGGGTGGGACCCTGGGGAAGGGATGCTCTCCACGGAAGGGCAGAGGAGAGCCTTCTTGGGCTGGGACGACCATCAACACGTTTCCAACACAGGAGGTATTCACAGGCATTCACCGCGGCCTTTTCGACCTTGTTTGCTCACTTAAATTCGCTCCTAAAATGGATTGGAGGAAATGGTGGGAGCGTCCTCTAAAACCTCCATAATTACTGGGGATGAATATCTCTGAATGGAAGGAATAATATCTTACATACAGAGAAAACAAAATGAAAATGTTCATTTATGCAACACTTACCCTGGGGACTGCTCGCACATGAGTAGAGAGAGGGGGGATACATGTGGGATACGCAGGGCTGTTCTTCGTCATGAACACACACTGACACAGAGCACACGGCGTGCTTGCTGGTGGAACACAACAGCTGTATCACGACATCCTGAGAACATGGCTCGACATTATAAAATGATTAAGACTGTCAGGCCCTCAGCTGGCTGAGGTGCACGCTGCGAGCGAGGACAGGGTTGGTACCAGTCCAACAGGATGTGAACAAACAACGCGTCCTCTGTGGGCGCCATGTTAGTTTCCCGCAGCTCGAGGGTGGGTGCCGCGTGCCAGATTGGACGTCTCCAGTAAAGTGACACCATGCTAAGTGCATCTGTGTGCCGAGGCTTCGCTGCTGCAGCCCGTCTGTACCCTCTTAATAATGCATTATCCTTTCAAGAAAGCGGGTTTGGTCTCAGAGATTTTTTTTGTTGTAAAATGTGAATACTTTCCACATAGCTATATATGCGCGCCAGATAAAGTTTTATATAGCGCAAACTTGATCTTGGTCTGACGCTATCGTTCTGTGCGTGTGTTTTCTCTTTTAACATCTGAAAGTAAATACAAAGTGAAAATTAAAGCTACTCTGTATATTTATATATCACCTACTAGGCAACACTAAAGTGTATAAAAGAGAAAGGGCTTTTGTGGGTTTACCAAATCGTGCAGTCTGCTTACTGTCTGCATTGATTTCCGTTAGGTGGCTTTAGTGTCACTATAAAAACAAGAAGAACAAGTCAGGTCCCGGGCCGGCAGCCAATCACAGCGCGGCCCGGGGAATGACGTCACGGGGGTGTCCCGGGCCGGCAGCCAATCACAGCGCGGCCCGGGGAATGACGTCACGGGGTGTCCCGGGCCGGCAACCAATCACAGCGCGGCCCGGGACACACGGCATCAAGGGGCAGGACTTAAAAAAAGAGTCAGAAACGCCCACGATTCGCGTTCTGACCGGGAGAAAGTGATTGACGCTGATGTCTTCCAATGGCTAGCCTCCATTTACGGAGCTAGCCAATGGAAGACAGAGGCGGAACCAAAGCCCCATATCTAGGACAAAAGATTTCGCCCTGGGCGGAGCAACTGCCACGCAGTTGCTACGGCCAGGGTGAAACCTAAAAAGCAACTGCGGCTACGCTCTCGCACTTTCGATATGGAATCCCTGGCAGCAAGAGGCTTTCATGAGACCCAAAGTCTCCCACACACATAGTCCAGCCAGAAATTCGACCTTAGGCAGGCTGTGGGGAGGTCAGCCTTACACAGGATCTTAGCTGCCCGATTACACCCTCTTCCTTTAAAAGAACTATTTCCAACTATGAACCCAAGGCCAAGTATTAGGGAGTGCTGCTTCTGCAATTACAAACGAGAATCCTTGGCCCACATTCTATTTTGCTGTTCAGCTCTCCAGCCAGCTCGTAGAACTTATCTTAGACCAATCCTCCTTCAACTGGGCACCCGTACACCAAAAGAGGCTGTCCAACAACTTCATAATTTGGACATTGTAAAGCACATGGCGAGCTTTGGGAAATTTGTTTAACATACTCGCACACTATTGATGGGCAACTCTCCACAGGCCGAGTCAGGAGAACCCTCCGGAGTTCCGTAGAAAACTGGGCCCGGGTTGTGGAAGCTTTGACACAACTGAACTTTTGACTTCCTTTGCCCACAACAAGATTTTTTCAAATTTCTGTCTTATTTTATAAACAAAAACAAATGGTGTTATTAATAATTTTTTGAACAAATATTTATTGTTTTACATTTCTAAAAGTGGTTTTTCTCCAGCTTTTTTTTTAGAAATATGATGCGTTTTGTAAATGATTTGGTTAACCGCACAAATACATTCATTTTTTCATTCATACATTTAGGTAGTGCTGAGCACCTGTCTAGAATAACAATCACATAATATAATATTTGTAAATGTTACGTAACTTACCTGGATGTGAGCAGCATGCTTGCTATTTGGGAAACAAATATTAGCAATAACATAGAACACACAAGTAATAGAAATATTAACAATTAGATCTTCACCAAGCACCGCGACCTCAACGGCTAGCAGGACCAGCAGGACCAGCAGGTCCTGCTCTCAGTCCAGGATATTGGACGACTGGTGTGTCAGCTGATTGTTGGTGTGCCAGACCCCAGAGCCACCCATGATACACTGCCCAGTGCACCCTCGCCCACTGCTGCTGCTGCTCCCTGATCCCATACCTACACCCAGGCCTGCTGCCAGTACTGAAGAAAGCCAGTGCTGCCATCTCCACCTCAGGAAACATGGCCCGGGACTGCACACCTATCTGGGCATCACCTTCCGCAAGGAAGGCAGCTCTTCTTTTCCACCTTTTTTGCACTGGTCTCTGTCATGATGCAGGGGGTGGAAAAGAAAATGTAGAAAGTATAAAAAAATTAAGGGAGCAGAAGGAAGGAAGTAACAAAAATTAGAAAGCATGTTATAAAGTAAAACAGTACAAGACTCACTATAAAACACACAAAAAATAGTAAAGAAACGCAAAATATATATACACTTAAGAAGACCAAGGGAAAGATAATAATAATTAAAAAGATCTGAAAAGAAGTTTTGGGAAAGAAGGATTGAAAAGATTTAGACAGAATTGAGAAGTAGACCCCAGCACCATAACAGAGAAGAAAACAAAGATGGCCAAAACAATGTGCGACCGCGTTGTGCAGTTTGCACGATATTTTCACCCGAACACTCAATGTAAGTTGCCTTACAGTAGATACATCATGCAAATAGCAGGAGCAAGCAACTCCGACCGCTCATAGAACTCCGCGTAGCATGGCAGAGTATTTTTACAGCTTCACGGAGTTCCCCGTAGCACGGGAATACGAGCGCCAACCAGGGTTAACCAAAACCTCGAAGTCTACGAAACTAAAGAAGGCATGGTGTAGGAGACTTCGGTAGAGAATCATGATAATGACTCTGGTGCATGGATTAAGCATTCTCTGAAGAAAGGGATGTAGGTTCAGAGTTGGATTATCTGAAGCTGCAAGAAGTGTCAGGGTAAAAAGCAAGTGAATAGAAAAGTATGGGAGGAGATAAATGTAGTTGTTTTCAGGCTTACTGAGAGGGGGGCTTTGAATTGATTGAGCAAAGTGAGAAGGTGCAGTGAGATGAATTGAGGGAGAGGTAATACCCTTGTGTTGCGGTCCGGCATTTTTGAACTGGTAGTAAAATATTTTTAGTTTTTCCTCAGCGGCCCAATCATATACTTTGTATTTGTGCAAAATGATATTAGAAATTCAACATTGAAGATTGAGGAAACTAAGATTGTAATTATAATTGCAATTATATAGCGCTTACTACCCCTGACGAGCAGCTGCAGGGCTCGTCCGCGAGTACTACGTTTTTCCAGAACACAAAGGATTAGAGGTGGATTTGTATAGGGAAATATAAATTGTTAATTTGAGCAGTAGACATGTGAGACTATTAGTTTGATTGAATAGGATAAAGGAGGGAGGAGTCTAGAAAGGGTATGTTAGGGAGAGCATAGTAATAAAATGAAGTTTGGGATGAGTCAAAGGAGGGATACAGTAGGGAAGAGTCTAGATAGTGTTATTTAGGCGATCATAGTAGTAAATTGAGGTTTGGGGGGTAAGTCAAGTAGGGAGAGAGGAGGGAAGTGTATTGTAAGGGTCATACGGAGATCGATTAGCTTCAGGTCAAATAGGTTTTTTAGGTTGTATTTTAATGGTAGAGGATTAATGAAAACATCCCAAAAATGTTCAGTTTTCTTACCACTGTTTTGTTGATTATTGTGTTGGTCAAAAGTCTTGGATCAGTTTGGAAAAAGTTTTACACTAAAAGAGTAATGCAATTTTTTTGGGGGGATGCTATGTGTACTGTAAGAATTATTTTGATAGACCGACACGGTGAGATGAGCCTGGGCTGGCAGAAATCTGAATAAAGCAGTTACAGTAGGGTCCCAATCAGAACTAGCTTGGTTTTATGGTGGTGAAACTTCATTTTAACAGTCTCCTTCCTTCATAATTAGTACTAGTAAATGTTTACCTGCCTCTGAGGGACTAAAAGCAATGCTGAACTGGATACTGCCATGTGTCATCAATTTAGAAAGATGTGTGTAGATTAATATCTATGAGGATTTGATAATCATCAGTTTTTGATATATTAATTAAAAAGATGTTCTGAGTGACTATAAAACAAGGATTGTGATGAACACCTGAATGTGAGAAATGCAAATATTTGTGGTTTTAAGTATAGAAGAAAGGCACAAGTATTCCTGGGAAATTACCGAAATTGCATTTGCTTTCTCTAATTCGAGTACTATTGGTAATTATCCTGACAATCCAAACTTCCTCCTGTATTACATCACTGTATTAACTATTCCAACTTGTGAAGTGACATTACTACTCCACTTTTTGAAAGACCATGGTTTCCTGACTTTACCTAATATAATGTTTGGCACAGAAATGCATTCATGTAGGAGGATATTGTGGACCCAATAAACTCGTTTTGCTCCTTACAATTTTATTCAGTGTGAGTTCCCAAATTAAAAACATTGTAAAACTGGACTGATGTTAGTTTCATAATGTATGATTCAAGGCTCTAATTAATTAAATTAATTCTGTATTATATGAAAAAACAATGTAATGATAATAAAGAAAATACTTTACTCCTTCCTTGGTTGATGCAGTCATGAGGGAGGAAAATTAAGCACTTATTTCTTCACTAGCAATTCTGCAAGATGACTGAAACCAAAACACTGGAAACGAACCAGGTGAAGTGACATGAATAAAGCTTCATAACCAACTACTATTGTTCTGAAATTTGTGGTAACTTTACTATTTGTAGCAACATTTACTATAATGCACAAGCCAAAAAAAAAGTTAAAATAAATCAAGGGCTTCTGGGCCAAGATTCTCAAGGAACATTGTGCATTTTCGTTCCAGTTACCACTCCCTTTATTTAAAAAATGTTTTTAAAAAAATATGCCTGATGGATCAATCAAGAAACCTTGAATGAAAGGGAAAATAGATGCAGTACATAAACAAGGGTGAAAGTAAGGCATTTAATAAAGTAACTGGTTATTGTATTCTTGGGGAAATTGGGATATTGCACAATTTGAATTCCTACATTGAATGATCTTATCCTTCCTGCTATGCAACCGTTACACATTTGATCTTCTCAATGTTGTGTAAGGATGACCGAGTGGAGGAAAACGAGAAGTGCCCGACGGGTGACTCGGATGTCTCAAGTAGGCTGGAAACATCCAGGACTCTAGTGTCAGCAGACCAACCGGGGAGGAGTTCCTGACGTCACCATCAGGGGACGGTCTAAGAGACGTGGAGACAGGCAGCGGAGGAGAAGAGGAGCGGGAGATGAGGAGGACAGAAGCGGAGGAAGTAGGACGATGAGAAAGGGCATACGTTACGTTGGGTATTACCGTTGATTCATCTCTAACTTCTCTTCCCTGGTCAGCCCCCTTTCCAATCTCCTGACGAATGAGTACCCATCACATATATCCACATGGAACCCAGAACACGAGAATAACTTCTGCACCATAAAAAACGCCATCTGTGCAGCACCTGTTATGCACTGCCCGGACTTCAAAAAAACATTTGTCTTGCAAACCAATACTTCAGGTCTAGGTCTAGGTGCTGTGTTATACCAGCCTGACTCAAATGACGACCTCAAACCACTCCCCTTTATCAGCAGAAAACTGTTTAGCCGCAAGACACATTATTCTACGATCGAGAAGGAGTTCCTCGCTATAAAATGGACCATAGAAGCCCTACGGTATTACCTTTTGGGACGCTCATTTGTTGTACTCATTGACCATGCCCCTCTCACTTGGCCAGCGAGCAATATGGACACCAACTCAAGCATCCTTTGCTGGTTTCTAGCATTGCAACCGTTTTCATTTCAGACAATCCACATGCCAGGAGCAAAGCAGATAGGGGCTGACTTCCTGTCCCAGCATCCGTTCTCCGAATAGCCCCAACGGCCATTCCTGAGGGAGGAGATGTGCAAGGAAGACAGAGTCGAGTACAACAAGAAGTGCCCTACTAGTGACTCACATAAGCCAGAAACACCCAGCAGTCTAGTGTCGGCAGACTGGTCCGGGAAGGAGTGCCTGACGTCACCAGCAGGGGATAGCCTAAGAGATGCAGAGACGTACATCGAAGGAGATGAGGAGTGAGAGACGTCGAGGACAGAAGCGGAGAAGAGAAGGACGAGAGAGAGAGACCATGAGAAGAAGGAGGACGGGATTGAGTGCACCAGAGAGGAGAAGAACGAGAAGAGTGTCCTGTATATTACCACCAGGCCCAGCGACTAACAGGACAGTGTAGAAGCCCTAGGTCCCAACGCCACAGCCCTGGTCACAGGTAGTGGCTTAAGGCAAGTACCCTTGAGGGGCTCATTCTGATGGGGGTGGTGGGAAGGCACGAGGTGAAGAGCACCTGTGTCATTGGCTTAAATCACACTACGGGTGATACCCTGATGCCTCCCCTCCCTCACTTCCCACCGACTGGTGAAGGTTGCAACATATAGAAAGGACAAAAGAACACCTCTGGTAACCCAGGTTTTGGTTTTATTTTTCCACACTGTGACCTGAGAAATGAGCCGTGTTGTCCTGTTGACCCCAAGACTTAAGGAGTGTCTAAGGAAAGACAATGAGATGCCTTGGGAGAGACTGTCCTCATCTTCATTTTTTCGATTTTCTTGTTTTTTTATGTTCTCTTCTGATTTGACAATTGGCAAAAGAAAAACAGAATAAACGAAGGCGCACTGTATCCTCGTTGTTTCATTGTTTCCAGTGGTCCCTTTCTGCCTCCATAAACCACCCCCCTTACATGTTGTTAAAGAGATTAATAACTTCTCCTGAAATCAAGGGGATGGCGTATCATTATCAATGTAGTTATCTTAAACATTCTATTGTAGGTATGCCTATCTCCATTTTACTTTAATTTATCTGTATAATGAGGTTAAAATAGTAGTCCTGTTACATCACAGTCAACCCAGGGTTCTAGTAATATTTAATTATATATAAAACATTATAAATCTTCTTATGTTATGTATTGTATCAAAAGTGGCAAATGCATGGCTCATAAAGCACTCTCTGATGAATCAAGGTCCAAAACTGAGGCTAGTATTCACCTCAAATACATTGAAATACTAAGTGAACAAAAGCGTATATGCAATGCCTGAAGAACGGTCTAAAATACTCTGCAAAGACATGTGAATGCGAAGTTGACTTTTGCATTGTAAATGATGACCAGAAAAGGCACATAGGAAAGTATTAAATAGAAGAAGACTTCTGGCAAAGGGTGATTATTTTCATTGTATCTTTAATAATACCTGTGTGTGCACACATTTCCTTGGTGAATATAAAAAGATAAATCCTGCAATATATTATCCTGAAAACAAACCAGAGCAAATGAACTTGCAAGGGAGACTGCTGAGGAACACTGGGTCTTTTAACAGGCTGAGGCATGCCAACATCATGGTGTTTCTAAACAAAAAGGGCTCAAATCAGAAATACCAAGCATTTGTAATGCAATCATTCTCGCCTTTGGGACCTTATATGTATTTAGAGATCCTGCACATTAGCCTGGGTGCTGAAACATCAACTGTTCTTTAACATGGAGGGAATGTAAGCACCAAACTATGTGACACGTCAGGTATAGGAACACATGGAGAGAAATATTGCGTTTCAGCAGGAAATTGTATAGCTCAAATCTCTGCATTTAATATAAAATCAGGGCCTTCTGAGGTCAAATCACTGAAAATACAATATTTGAAAAAAATAATACTGTCTATTTTTTTTTTATTGCAGAATTAGAAACCAGTTCACAAAATAGGTCAACCAGTACACTTATGATATCACAAAGCATAAATAAAAAATGAGTGAATCCGTACACAGCCAATTAGCCCACAACCCGAAGGCCGGGCGGCGCAGCAAGTCGTATGCACAGCAAAGGTGTCACAGTGGTCACCCCATAGGGGTGTCTGGTTAATAACATCATTTGGTATCTGCATTTTACCCCCCTGAACTCCCCCCCCCTCTACACCAGCCAGCATGCTCCGGCATCCTATGTGGGTGACATCGGAGTTGTAACCCCTGGTCCTGCTCATTCCTGTCAGTGGACGTCTATGGTGTCGGTCCAAAAATAATACTGTCTATGGGTGCTTGTGCAAGACAATTTCTATGGACTGGAATCTACAGAATGCTAAAGTGATTCTGATATTTTACCTACCTCTGCTGGTCGTTTTCTAAGTTAAATAGAGGCAGTTGCCAGAAAAATAAAAAAAGAAAGCCCCTCAGCAGAAAGCAATTCTGTTATTTTACTGACCTCTACAGGTCGTTTTCTATAAAGAAAGTTAAATAGAGGCATTTGAACAGAAAAAGGACTCTAAGCGGAAGCAGACAAGTTCTATGGAAGATCTCCAGAGCCCACAAAGTACATACACATGTAAGTGTATACTAAAGTATTTACAAGAGGTCTTGAATGATCGATCTAAAAATGTTGCTCTGTCAACAATGTAAACACAGCAAACATCGTACACTAGGTTTTAATTACAAGCTAGACTTGATGATGCATCTGCAGTTTAAGAAAATGACTACTTAGCACCCAATTATCCAACATAGGGAGAGCATAAATGGGACAAGGAAGCAATACATGAAATACTATGCTCAAACAACAAACACATGAAAGTCTAAACTTGAAGGAACTGGCAAGACACCGCTCTCCCTCCTTGTACATCCAATGTACTTCTTCCTATTGTGCGGCTTGTACTCAGCAATAAAAAGCCTTATGCCACTTCAAAGAGGAATACATTGTAAAAATCAAAAATACAAGGCAGTCAAGAGCATATAGCACTTTTATGTTTAACAAATGTGTGTTAATTAGAAATTGTCTATGTTCATTTTAACATTGTTTCTCGCCATTATTTATTATTTTCTGTGCATGACAGTTTTTTTAAATGGTGTTTTATTTTGTACTATGATCCGTCTTTGAGATATTCAGTGTACAGCTGAACACAGTTCCATAACTGAGCATACACATGCAGCGTTCTGTTAGCATAAGAGGTTGCCTCAGCACATATGTTAACATATATTATCCATCAGGCCGGATTAAGGGGACGAGACATGTAATCCATATTTCATTCTGACTGTTTGCTTTGTCAATATTTTTGCTCAGCCGTCTGCATGGGTAATGTTTAACAAGGATCTCACATGTCACAGTCACAACCCCTTTGTCAAATTAGCTGCTTCAAATTATAAAGTAATCGAACGGAAATTGCAGGATTTTTTAAAGGCTGACTTATGTTGGTTGCTAAAACACAGTCAGTGAATTAATTTATTGAATTGCGCTTGGTTGATGCATACCCAATTTAAATTAAATTGTGTGCTGCACTAAAGTGAAGAAAACATTTCAAGTATTTAGAGCCCGAATCACAAAGTCATACATTTTTGCATGGTTAGTTGCTCAATATACATTTTCTAGATTCAGGCTTTCATGGTATTCAACTGCTTCATGGACCAAGAGGCAGGCACTGTGGACACAAGTTTTGAAAAGTATTGGCCAGTGGAAAGAACACTGTACACTTGTTAAGGTATGCATGCATATATGCCTGTATGAATGAAAGTATGCCCCTAACTTTGGGGACTGGTAGTTAACTACTACTTGTATGTGTTTTCTTTCAAAGACATCTTGGAACTGAAACAGACAGAAATTAAGACCATATCCCTCCCAATCATGTCCACAGTGCATTCCAATGAATGTACAAGTCTGGGGTGGAGCCTAAACAACTGGAGCACATCGAGGTAGGTTTCAGATTTGTGACTAGAAAGGCCTATTTTGACTGTCAATCCTGGCCTCTCTTGTTACTCTAGTTGTTTCGTCCATCTTGCCTTGAGAAAGTCGTGGTACAGACTCTTGTACTGACGAAACACGTGTCAGCTGTTTCTTTTGATGTTTTGGCTGTTTCATTTGATGCTTCTTGAATAAATGAAGTAACAAATATACAAGGACTTTTTGCTTCAATATCCTGTTAAAGAAAGAAGAATCAATGGAGTTGCTTTATTGTCTTTATGCCATTATAGTGATTAACAAGTCACTTGCTTTATTTTGCATTTAGGATTGTGCTCACTTGACCCCTTTGTTTGTATACTTATTATTATGCCCTGTTGTAACACCTTCTCTGCCAGTTTTTTCCAAAATACTAGGGCTGTTGTCTCTCTGTCTCAGAGTAGAGGGGGGCTGTCTACATAACCGTTCATCACCCCCCTTTACTGACTTAGGGGTAGATTCAGTTAGTTCATTTAGTTTGTTCAAGATAGAAACTTGTCCTGCTTCTAAGTGCACTAGCCTTTCCTCTAATGGACCAATGAGTGTTTGAATTGTAGATGCTAAATCTGCAAAAAGGGACTTAAAATCAGATTGGTGGTTACAGGTTTGAGATGTTGTAGTGCTTTTTACCTGGTTTGGACGTTTTTACCTCCTATTTGTCCCTGTATTAGGCTTACTTTGGGCCATAGTTGCAACTGGAACTTTATTGTTTAGTACATCAGAGGTAATGTGTATCACAGGAGGTAGACTAATTGGAGGGACTTTCTTTTCCTTTATACAAGTTCTCTTTGGTAGGAGCTGTGTAACAACCTCTTGGTCGTCAGAACAAATCTCGCCCCCTCCTCTAAGAATGCAGCCGTTAATTAGGTCAACTGAAATGTTACTGATGATCTGTGTTCCTGGGGAATTTGTCCCTTGATTACTAACATTTTTACTCAAAACCCCTGTAATCAGTATTTCTTTCTCTTTAGTCAATGCATCTTCGACACTAGATATTTGTTTCTCTATAGCCCCTACTGCACTCATCAGATAATTCATTAGTGAAATATTGTTTAATTTTTTTCTTGTCTGATGGCAGTGCTCCATTTGATTTGTTTAGCTTTCCTTTCCCCATCAGTAATGAGGTGCTCCTTCTTTATGCACAATTAAAACAATATGTCAACAGGCAAAGTCTGCTTAAAGGGGAGAGTCTTTAAGCAATATTAATGCAAATATAAATGCCGATGAGCCAAGAGACAGTGCCCAGTCCTGCCTCTTACGGGCTCTGACGGGCAAGGACGGGCCCGCTCTTGGCCCGGGCTTCGCCCAGGCACGCCTGCTCGTGTCTAGCGCAGCGGGAGTCGCTGCGCTGATTTAAGCGCCTCCGGGCGTCTTGGGACAGCGTTGTTGGTGTGCGCGGCCAAGGGCATGCTGGGGGATGAAGTCCCCAATGGCTGCGGTATCCTTGAAAGCGCCTTTGCTGCGGCGAAAGTCCAGGTGAGTAGCAGCGTGGTCAGGAATTACCCCGTGGCAGACCGCTGACAGGCGGCAGAAGAGAAAGGTTTCACACACCACAGGAGTCGACGCGCTGATTTAAGCGCCTCCAGGCACCTTGGGACAGCGTCGTTGGTGTGCGTGGCCAAGGGGATGCTGGGAGATGAAGTCCCCCATGGCTGCAGTATCCTTGAGACCGCCTATCCTGTGGCGAAAGTCCAGGTGAGTAGCAGCGTGGTCAGGAATTACCCAGTGGCAGAACGCTGACAGGCGGCAGAAGAGAAAGGTTTCACACACCACAGGAGTCGACGCGCTGATTTAAGCGCCTCCAGGCACCTTGGGACAGCGTCGTTGGTGTGCGTGGCCAAGGGGATGCTGGGAGATGAAGTCCCCCATGGCTGCAGTATCCTTGAGACCGCCTATCCTGTGGCGAAAGTCCAGGTGAGTAGCAGCGTGGTCAGGAATTACCCAGTGGCAGAACGCTGACAGGCGGCAGAAGAGAAAGGTTTCCCACACCACAGGAGTCACCGTGCTGATTTAAGCGACTCCGGGCACCTTGGGACAGCGTCGTTGGTGTGCGCGGCCAAGGGGATGCTGGGGGATGAAGTCCCCAATGGCTGCAGTATCCTTGGAACCGCCTATGCTGTGGCGAAAGTCCAGGTGAGTAGCAGAGTGGTCAGGAAATACCCCATGGCAGAACGCTGACAGGCCGCAGCAACCCATGCAGCCACTGATACAGATATTTACATATTTATACATTACACGTTAATACATGTATTCACTAAGATAAACTTAATAGGTCAGTTATACAATCAATTGTACACAAAAAAAACATCAATTTAGACACTTATTTACCCATTTATCTTCCATCGACCTTTAGATATACATATATAAAAAATATTTATTTTTCAGAAAGACACACATTCACTGGATGATGTCAACAGTGATGTCATCAGCGATGTAATTTGAGATGTCATCAGTGATGTCACGAGTGATGTCACGGACCATGTCATGAGTGATTTATTATGTGACGTCATCAGCAATGCATTGTGAGCACGCGAGTTATAGTTAGCTGAACTAACTATAACTGGGGAATTTCAATGTTTTTGTATGAGTGAAATGTCCAGGTAACTCTAACATGTGTGAAACCTATGAATTTTTTAGTGAATTTCTAAGGTTTTTTAAATGCTAATTCCTAACTATAACGTGGCTGAAACCTATGGTTTTTTCAGTGAAAAAAAAAATTAAATATATATATATATATATTCACTGAAAAAACCATAGGTTTCACACCAGTTATAGTTAACTGGAAATTTTACTGTCATAAAACCATTGAAATTCCAAATTATAGTTAGTTGGACTCACTATAACTTGCGCGTGCAATGCACTGCTGATGACGTCACATATTACATCACTCATGACATGGTCAGTGACATCACTCATGACATCACCACCACCACCACAACCACCAAGAGGACCACCTCAAGATATCATTGGTGGTCAACAAGAAGAGGAAGAGGAGGAGGAGGAGGAGGAGGGGAGTTCAAGATGGCTGGAAGAACACAATACCCCATACCAGCCAAGACCACACATTATTTGGGAGTTTTTTTCTATCCCAGAGGGGAAGAAAAAAGTAAATGCAGCCAAGGTGAGTTGCAAAATCTGTGGCATGGAACTTTCCAGGGGAAACCCAAATAAAAAATATTCATTTGGGAACAACACGATGATACATGCAGCGCAAGCATCCAATAAATTATTCTGCTGCAGAGATGAGGGAACTGGCCAGTAACCCTCCCCAATCCACAAGGACCACCTCAAAAAGGAAGCAACCCACTCCATCGGCACCAGAGGAAAGTGAGACAATGCCTTGCATTCAGCCACGATTTGCAGATTTCAGAATTATCTTTAAATATTGTGGGAAGACCATCTCCTACGGAGAACAGAGCGTAAAGCTCATCGTCCTTGCTGGGGACAACCATAAATGCCCCAATCAACCCTAATTTTTTCTTTTCTTTTTTTTTTTGCTCCAGTTGAGCCATTTTTAATACCCTGTTTTTTTGTTTCTCATGATGAGGACTTCCGTCTTGTCTGAGTTCAGTTTCAGGCGGCTGTGCTTCATCCACTCGGTTACGTCTTTCATCCTCTCCTGTAGGCTGGCTCTGGCGGTGGCGGGTTCGTTGGTGATGGGAAGGATCAGCTGGGTCTCGTCGGCGTAAGAGATGATGTTGAGGTTGTGTTGGCATGTGATGGCCGCAAGGGGGCTCATGTAGACATTGAAGAGGGTGAGGCTGAGCGAGGAGCCTTGAGGAACGCCGCAGATGACTTCGGTGGCTTCTGATCTGAAGGTGGGGAGGCAGACTCTCTGAGTCCTTCTGGCGAGGAAGGAGATGATCCACTCTAGTGCCTTCTCTTGGATTCCAACGTTGCTGAGGCGCTTCTCTAGGGTGCGGTGGCAGACCGTGTCGAAAGCCGCGGAAAGGTCCAGGAGGATGAGGACCGCTGTTTCCCCGTTGTCGAGCAGGGCTCGGAAGTCATCAGTCGCAGCGATGAGTGCGGTCTCGGTGCTGTGGTTGGCCCGGAAGACGGACTGCGAGTGGTCGAGGGATCCATTCGTCTCGAGGAAGGCGGCCAGCTGCTTGGTGACGGTCTTCTCGATGACTTTGGCCGGAAACGGGAGGAGCGAGATGGGGCGGTAGTTTTTGAGTTCGGTGGGGTCCGCTGATGGTTTCTTCAGTAGAGCGCTGAATTCGGCATGCTTCCAGCTCTCCGGGATGGTCGCTGTGTCGAAGGAGGTGTTGATGATGTCCCGCAGGTGGGGTGCGATGACGGAGTCGGCCTTGTTGAAGTCGTGGTGAGGGCAGGGGTCGGTTGGGGATCCGGAGTGGATGGAGTTCATCGTGCGTAGGGTTTCCTCGGTGTTGATCGGGGTCCAGGCATGGAGGGTGGTGGTAGGGGGTGCAGGTGCTGTCGTGGGGTGCGTCGGCTCTGTGCTGAAGCTGTTGGCTGCAGGTGCAACAGGGTAACCCCTTCACCATCAGGCAAGTCATGTGCTTTAAACAAACAAGGTTGTGCTAGGAGGCTAGTAGCTGTTCTCTCCCTGACCATAACAATCACAATTGATCTTGTCACCATTATAGCCCTTATCAGATTGTCCATATCTATTACTACCTTAGTTATAATAAACATTTTACGAAGCATTCAGCGCTAACCCCAACAATAGTGCACAACAGGCATGTATCTCTTGCCATGTCATACCCCCACCCCACAATGACATCTCTGACAGATAATATAGTGCAGTAGTCAGTCTTGTTAATACAATTCGCCTCCGGAGGCACCTTCATGGAGAGGCTAGTTCCTCTGTGGCGGTCTCTCCTTCACCCATTCCTTCATGGCTTTCTACAAAATGTTAGGCTCCAAAAAAATGCAGGAACACCCTTGCCTGTTCAGTCTCAGTCTCGCTGGGTACAGGATGGCATAGTCCAAATTCTGTTCCCGTTAACTGCTTTTTCAGAGGTGCAAATTGTGTGCGTGCTTCTTAAACACGAATCGTGAAGTCCGGGTGCAGCAACGTGTTTTCTTTTCACTTGCTGCCTTCAGCGCTGCATCTCTGTCACTGTAATTTAGTCATTTTGCAATGATCGGCATTGGTGGTGCACCAGGGGAGGCTTTGGACCTAGCGAGCGATGTGTGCGATCTACTATAAAGATTGCGGAGAAAATATCATGACCAAACATTGTCTCTAACAAGGTTTCAACAAACAGTTTCATATTGCCCGCATTGGTGGTCTCCGGAAGGCCTGTAATTCGGATGTGGTTTCTCCTAGAGCGAGCTTGCAAGTCTTCTGACTTGTCCGGGAGGGTGATTAGCAATTTCCCGATCTGTTTTTCGTCTGAGTTAAGTTCAGTTTGGGCCTCTTCGACTTCAGTCAATCTGCGCTCTGTCATATTGTGCCGTTTCTCTTGTTTATTCATACGCTCTGTAAGACGGTCCATGCGGAGTACTAGAGACTCTATCTTGCTATCTATATTGGACAAACTATTTTCAGACATTTTTTCATTGAAGCTAGTATGGCACGGGTATCTCCCTCCACTGCGTCTGGGCCCTCATCTTGTGTCTCTGAGCCCTCTTTAGAGTCCTGCTTCTGATATCTGGACTTCCGCCGTGGTCTGCTCCATCTGAGCAGCACTCCCCTCCTCAATCTTCAGCAGTAAGGCACAGACAAGGCCTGCGCTCCACCAGATTTCGGGTGTTGTAGCAGTGGCCTGGCACTATCCCAAACAAGGGTGTAGAAACAGAGAGGGAGGAATGTCACAGCTCAACTAGAGGTCTCCTCTTTAGCGCCAGGCCCTTGGGCACCACATGCTCTGCCAATGCCCCCTGTAGTGACTACCTCCCGCCAGGTAGTCCGCTCCGGTCCGGATACAAGCTCATGCTCCTGCAGTCGTGGTTGGGTGAATTGTGCTTGTGCTGAAAATTGTCCACACCCGCAATTGGACTCCACACAGTCCTGGTTTTAAGGATTCCTGTGCAGAGCGCTTGCACTGTGCTTGAAAAATCTATTGTTTTTAATATAAACTTAAAATGGACATACATCCGCACTCCTCTCTTTCCTGGCTTCTCGTTGGTTCCTGTGCATGCCACATAACTGACCACCTTTACACCAGGTTTTACAAACATTTTAATGGCAACTATAAGACTTTAAGATAGATGGCTTTCTCAAATAGTGAATAATCTTAGTTACTTCAAATGAGCAGCCCTTTGCTACCAGAGTAAGCCTTTCCAGTGCCATGCCTGCAGTCTCAGGTGACTCAGGTTTCAGAAGAAGAACTCTCAAAGGAGATGGATAAATAGTAAACTGTTAGTGAGGGCATTTCTACATTTTCCATCAAAGAATAAACCAAGGTCTCCTGTTCCATTCAGGTAACACAGGATGATTTCCACCTACTCTTCGTGTATCTTCTTCAGAACTCTGCAATGAGATGGAATGGTGGAATCCCAGACATGCCATTGCATAGTGTAGCACAATTTTAAACTGCCATTTAAACCTGACACATAAACCTTTTGTAAGGCCTATACCTTCCCTTTTAATTCATCTGTTAACCCTGAAAGCAGGCTGTATAAACTTCTAGGCAGGAAGCATCACATTTAAAAGTATGACATGTGGATTTAAGTTCACATGTCCTGGTAGTGAAAAGCTGCCAAAGAATTTCTAAAGGCCTAGCTCTCCCGTATAATAACATTGGGTTATCTTATTACACTTAATAAGTGGTAGCTTCAGTTTGGGAGAAAAAAAGAAAAAAAGAAAGTCAGCATTTACTTGTCCTAAACATTTGGGGCCTGGTTCACACAGGTAATCCTACACTTTTGTGTAAGCTACACTTGCTGTAGCAACTTTCCTACTTTTGGGTATTCACCAAATACTAGGGTAATTTTACTTCCAGTAAAAGTACTAGTAATAAAATAACACTTGTAAAATGACTAGTAGTAAAATTACGCTTGTATTTTGTTAATACCAAAACAGTCGTAACGTTACGATAAGCATACACATTTGACCAATTTCACACTTGGTCTACTAACTCTACTACTGTTTTGGTATTCACAAACTATGAGAGTAAATTTTACTATTAGCAATTTTATAAGTAGTAAATGAGCACTTGCAAAAACACTAGTAGTAACATTACAGTTGTTGTTTGCCCATTGCAAAGCAGTAGTTAAGACAAAACAGCAAGTGTAAACTTTCAGAAAAGTGTAAGTTTACCCTTGTGATTTATGCCCTTGGTGCCTGCAGCCTGTGTCCTGGGTTCAAATGACTGTGAATATCTTGTCAGTTTGCTTTTGTGTATTCCTCATAGACAGCGAGACAAAAGGGGACTAGTTGTTGGCAGGATTGATCATCCTTCCAGGATGGTTAGGTTAGAGTTGTTCCCTGATGGAATACAAATGGTATTTTCCGTTTTGCTTGTAAACTAGGGGAACGTAGACTACAAGATATGGTAACCATATATAATGCCAGATGTGTTTCCTCAGCTCTGTATGGAGCCAGTATATGGGGCCATTCATCCACAGCCCAACTTCAAAAAAACTTAAAATCCTTTTTTAAAACGACTACTGTGCGTCCCGGTCTCGGCTTCTATTGACTGGATCCATCAAGAAACCGGCCTGAACTATATTTCGGATCTAGCGGCCTTACGCCCATTGCTTTTGTGGCATTCAATCTGGTATAAGAGCGAGACAGAGTTTACTCAGAAAATATTTAAAGATTGTCTTAAATTAGAGCATGCCTCTCGCATCCCATGGCTTAGTTATATTATATATTGGTATAGCACATTGTTTGATTTTAATATTTTAAAGGTAACCGAATATATAATCCCCTTTACAAAGAAGGAAATTAAGGATTCCTTCTTGTCATATAAAAGGGAAGAGTGTTTAAAAACAACTAGGACCCAAAAAACTGTTGTGTTTTATAGGCAACTTGAACTCAAAAGTGGTTTTCAGGCTTATTTGTCTGATGTATCTAGATCTTCACATCGCTTTGTTTTAACACGCCTGAGGCTGGGGATCGTACACCACTTGGTATCCTTCCCTGAAATAGGAGAGAGATTTACTATGTTATGCCCATGTGATAACATCTCTAGCCAGAGTTGCCTTCATTTTTTACTCTTTTGTAAATTTTATAAATTTTTAAGGAAATTTTATTTGAAGCCTATTCTTTTAAAATATAATGTTCGTACAACAAAGGATGCAATGAATTTATTATGTGCCCTTGAAACTACAGATATTTGTTTTTGGGTTGCATTATATATACAGAAATGTAGAACAACAAGGCAATCGATAATACTATAACCATTATAACAAGCAGTTTTGCAGATTTTCTAATAAAGCACAAGACACTTTATCTTGGGATGGAAATGTTTACTATGTATTATAAGAACTCGGACGTTTACTCAGGCACATGTCTCTTTAATGGATAATGAATAATGTATAATGGCCAAAGCATTAGTTTAAACATCCTTCAGTACTATGCATTTTACTGTAAAATTCTTTTTTAATTATTGCTACTAGTCTGTACGTGAAAGTTTGATCTATTTGGGTATTTATTAAATAATGTTGTCTCGTCGGTGTATCACAATGGGGGTTAATATACGGAATGTGCAGTCAAACCTTTTTAATTTAGTAGCGTAACTGATATACTTGAATTATGTTAATTTTATGTTAAATGTCATTGAATGTATTTTTCTCTCTGATTATTGTTGCTTTTATGGTTGTGTCTGAACTGAACTGACTGTGAATATCTTGTCAATTTGCTTTTGTGTATTCCTCATAGACAGTGAGACAAAGGGGGACTAGTTGTTGGCAGGATTGGTCATCCTTCCAGGATGGTTAGGTTAGAGTTGTTCCCTTCCCTAATAACATTTCAAAGAGCTGCCTCTAGCACCGAAACAAAGTGACTTGACACCAGCCTAGTGTCACCCTAGATAACTTGGAGCCTGGGTAGGGGAAAGAAGGGCTTTCCAGAACAGGATGTGGGGATGGTCTTAGAGTTTTCCCCACTTCAAAGACTATACAGGTATACATAATGGATCTATTGCACTACTCATCCGGTCACTTCTGGACCTGTGGATGACTCAGAAGAAGGACTGCCTTGCTGCCCTATTGTTTGAGGATAGTCCTGCTGTCCTGCTGCAAGAAGGACTTCCCTGCTGCCCTACTACCTAAGGAAGGAATACTGGGCCTGCTCTTTGAACCCAGAACGACCAGAAAGACTCCAAGGTCTAGCTGGTTGGCCTTTTGTGTGAGCTACAGGGGCATCACAAGCTCTAGAGGCCTACCCTGATGCAAGTCCATGCAGGACCTAACATTGCAGTACCTCACAGCTCCTGATCGGTGGGTCGATCGTAACTGACGTAGTGAGACGCAACCCAATGCAGGACCTCACATTGCAGCACCTCACAGCTCCTGATTGATAGCCTCATCAGACCAGATACAGCATGAGGCAACCTAATGCAGGAATTGACATCGCAGCACCTCTCAGCTCTTGATTTCAAGCCTCATCAGAACCAACAGTGCATGACACAATTGGATGCAGCATCTCACACCCTATGATCGGTGGCCTCATCGGAACCGACACAACTCAACTTGGCCAATGCAGGACCTCACATCTCAGCCCGAGTACAACCAGGTATACTGCTCTGCAGGTCAAACTTAGCACTTTACCCAGCCTGTACTCTACTGTGGTCAGTCTGAACTTGTGACTGTGGCCAAATCCGGTTCAAGCCGATACCACAGTTGGCACTTTGTGCTTTTTGGCTCTACTTTTACTCAAGACTTTGAAATTGCTTAGCTCCTCCACTTCTAGGGATTTGATTTCTTTCATTCTCATGTCATTATATTTATTAAGATACACTTTTCTTTTATAGATTGGTATGGCATTTTCTTGTGTTGTGTTTTAACTTTATTGCTGTGTGATTGCTGCATACTTCACACATTGGCTCTAGGGTAAGCCTGACTTTTTTGTGCCAAGCTACCAGAGAGTTAGGCACAGGTTAATTTAGTGTATTTTTTGTGGCTCACCCTTCCGAGGATTCTGGTTGTTACTTGAGAAGGCGTGTTTCCCCTTCAACCAATTACCCAATTTCTCACAGTGTGATAGTGCAAAATTTAAGAATAGTGAGTTTTTTCCCTTGTGGCAAATAGATCTAACCATAGGCAGACAAATTGGTCAGCAATGTACCGAAAAAGAGGGTGAGTGAGGCAGAAATTCACAGAGGAGCAAAATTCTCTGATCATGGAGTCTGCAAGGCTATTCTTCCTCTCCTGGAAGATATACTGTAGAGAGACTGAGAGGCAATTCCTCTTTGCCCAAAGACCTACCTTCCAGGAAAGAAGATAAAGTGAGCTCTCCCCTCTGACAGTTATTGTATGCCCTGACCACCTGATTGTCTGTTTGAACAAAGATGGTATTGATGGAAGTGGGGGGACCAAAGAATAGCCTTGCAAAGATTTGATGAAGAGAGACACCATTGTAGATCCAGACTGGTCTTCCGAGTTATGGGGATAATATTCTTGTATTCCTGTGACATGGGACTTTAGTATTGAAGAATATGGTGTACTTAAGGTTACAGAGAAGGGAATCACAGAGGAGAATCACCAACGTTGAGGCCCTCTCAGTATGGCTCCTTAGCCAGAGTCTTGCTGAAGCCTTGGGTTTCAATAACGAGAAAGATAGATTGGCAATTAGATTAACTTATCTCTTGTACCTGAAAAATATCTCCCCGAATCTGCCTGGAATAATGTTCTGATGAGTTTCAGAATCTGTGAAGGATTAGGGCTGGACATGTTGTAATTCAGCAGAAACTAAAACTTGTGCAATAGATTACAGAATTGCAGAATGTGCTCCACTGCATCTGAAAAAGAGAAGAATTTACCCAGTCATCAAGGTCAGGATAGACATAAATCCCTATGGAATGTAAAATACCTACCAGTGGGGCCAAGAGTTTCGTATATCCCACTTGCACTGACGAAATGCCAATCTGGAGTACTTGGAATTGATAGTGATCCCCTGGTACTGCAAAGCGAATATATTTCTGGTGTGCCTGATGAACGGGTATGTAAGGTTGGCATCCAGCATGTCAAGAGATGCCAAGAAGTCTCCTTGATTGAATTATTGATGGATACTTTAGAAGGTTATCATTTTAAATGGTTTGTGAAGAATATGACAGTCCACCCCATTAAGATCTGATACCAGGTGAAGGTAGAGTAAAATATGAGATCTCTCTCCTTTTTTTGGAACCTGGGTAATTGTTCACTTCTCCAGTAGAAGCTGAATTACCATGACAAGAGCATTGCATCACACCAAGTCTCTTGGCAGAGGGGTGGGTCATGGAATTCATCACTACAAGTTTGCCTTTTGTGACTAAATAAATACAGACGATGTCCCACCAGAAGTGATGAATAGTCATGCCTTAGGGTGAACAGAGTTTGTTGAGGTAAGAAGCTGATACTGGGACTCATCACAAGTAGGAGACCCCAGTCCAAGAGCTAAGCCTTGAAAGAGCTGACTATTGCCTTTAGTCAAGTTGGGACTAAAGGTACTCCAATAATCAAAGCCCATTCCCTTTGATGGTGGACAAACAGGAGCTATCAACCTTCTATTTTCCACAGATTTCTTCATGGTGTCTTTTAATTGGTAGGCAAAGATTTTAGACCCTTCAAATTGTAGTTTCATCTGTACTTATTGTTGTGCAGCGTCTACTTTCCATTCATGCATCCAGATGTGGCTCTGATCTCCATGGATTTTCCTGATGCCACCACCGATGAACAGAAATTATTAAAAGAAACATTTGCTAAAATTCTGACCTGTTCCTACATCACAAATAAGGAGGTAGAAGTATCTACCCCTTCTTTCATGAGCTCCATCATGGCTTAAAAGTCTATTAAGAATGATTGTGATGAAAGTGGTCACTCTGACAGAGAAATTGGCAGCAGCATAGGCTCTCTTTAATGACCCCTCAACTTTCCTTTCCACCTGGTCTGAAGTGAGTGTCTTCTGACACCACAGTACCCTGAAAGGAAAGACTAGCCATATTGTTAACCACCTTCATGAAAGGTGGGACTCCTGAGTAAATCCCTCCAGAGGTTATAGTTTAGAGAGAAACCTAGGAAAGGCAGTCTTGTCAATGTGTTTCCACTCATGCAATAGTGACCTATGTACTGCATCATGCAAAGTCAAAGATTTAGGTTCTGGCCACTGATATTGTGTGAAAAACTCTTCTTTATCACTTCCTGCAGTAAGGTAGAACATCCGAAATTGTCTCTAACAGGTGTTAGCCCCCTTCAATCATTGCCTTGAGGCAGCAGCAAACAGATCCTTGAGTAGCCCAGCCTGTAAGATTATTGCTATCACATCATCATTATATGGGCTATTCAGTGTAACATTGAGCCTCCTCCACAGTGCTCCCCTCAAATATATGAGTTCATTGCTTTTTTAGTATGTGGCAAGGACTCCTTAGGAGATGCAGAAGCAATTTGGTAAAGGAAGTCTTTTCACTCTGAAACAACACATTCTGGATTTTAACTAACTACATAATTGAAGTTTGTAACATATATGTTGTTTAGTTGTAGACAACATATTTTTGTGTATAGAAAAACAACCAAAAAATAATAAAAGGAATTTCTTGAATCATTACACCTGATAAATATAATCAAGCAGTAACATGATTTCCATTCTCATCGTTCACGCAGGCTTTCCATTCTCATTTTCCTAGTCTGCTTGAGCTGCCAGCACAAACCCAAAAGATACAGCAAATACTGCCTGAGAGCAAAACATATCCATGCCATTGTTTTAAGGATTCCTGTGCAGAGCGCTTGCACTGTGCTTGAAAAATCTATTGTTTTTAATATAAACTTAAAATGGACATACATCCGCACTCCTCTCTTTCCTGGCTTCTCGTTGGTTCCTGTGCATGCCACATAACTTTTCTCCATTTCGGTTGGCTGTAGCATATTTTCCTTCATTTACCGATGCTTGTTCCTTGTCTGCTTCTCTTATCAAGTTCATAAAGCTTTATTCTTATCAGTTTCCTGCTGCAGAAATACTATTAACATCCACTTTGGTGAAACTATATTTTCATAAAGTATTGCCTTTTACTCTTGCAGCATATTTATATAACAATTTATCACCCAGAGAGATTAAGGGATTTCCATAGAATCACAGGATGTTGTACGGTGCCACTGAGACTTGAACCAGGATCCCTAGCTCTAGAGTCAGCAGCTCCCACCGCTACGACACACACTCTCCACTCCTGTGTTATCTGTCGGGGAGTTCTTTTTTCCTCCCGGACGATGAGTGATGAAAACATCTCTATAGTCACTGCAAAGGCGAAACAGATGCATTACCAATGCTTGTTATTAAGTCTGGGATGTAAGCAATTCACACTGAGATGAGGGCTTCAAAAGTGGTACAACCCTTTTTTTACAGATCACTTAGAAAGGCAGGAGGATGGCTTTAAGCTGAAGGTAGGCATCTCTAAATGTAGAGTCCTTATTAGATAAATTAAAATATATTGTGAAATGACAATAATTATGTTTAATTTTATTTCTGCATATATATGTGTAAATACAGGATATTACATTTAATAAGCCTGTTTGTAATATTATTTTAAAAAACTTGCACTTCATAGGCTTTAAAAAGAAAGAGTGTGTGTGGGTGTGTGTGTGTGTGTGTGTGTGTGTGCGTGCACTCTATTGGAAGCACTGTCTAGGCTTCTCTACTTACAAAAACTCATTTCTTGAAGAAAAGCTATGTGCTGTAATGAAACACCATCCATACACTGAACAACATCTTTCCACATTTTTCTCATTCTGCAAATATAGGAAAAAAATGAACATTTTTCTAGATGTTCCTGTGCATCCTATGACGCAGCATTTGATCAAATGTGAAATTATTTACGTTACACTAACAATTAAAGCCATGCCTATCTTATTTTCTGGCTTACTCAGCATTGGCTTACATAAGAGCAATTTTGTTTGCTACGAGAATATCACGTTTGTAAACCCTTTTAATAGTTCTTCCTACAATGAACAGAGGGACATATTTATGATTTGATTTGCATTGCTCTTGTGCCACGAAATGAGGTGCAGGAAGGGCGCAAACTTTAAGTCGTATTTTGGCAGCCACGCAAAGCTTCTTTACCTGGCTTTGAATGGCTCCAAAAATATGGAGTAACGCAACACAGCATAAGTTACTGCATTGTGTTAATCTACCCTGGGTAGGCTTTCCATGAGCATTGCGTGAGTGTTCCCACACAACTCCCATGGGAATGCACTAAAAAGATACGACTTCCTAGGGGAGGCGTTGCGGGGAGAAAAATGTTCATATGTTCATTTCTCCGTGATGTTTACTCTTTCTTTGTATGCTGCATTTTGCAGCACACATAGAAAGAGGAAAAAGCCTTGCAAGATTGTTTTTGTGCAGAAAGGTGCCCCTTCATGCATAAGTACAATCCTGCCTACAACAGGCACCCTTACACCATGATGCAAGGGTGCCTGCATTGGTGCTAGACTGCCAAAATGGCACCAATACAAGGGGAAAGGAGAGGAATGTACCTTATTGAACAAATACGGCACATTCCTGCCCTTTCTCTGTTATGCAGGGCAAAGCCTCAAGGTGAGTCATATTTAAGTTTCACATTTTTTTGCACTTTTGCTGCCTAGGCCTCTCAATCATGTCAATGAGGCGATACAAAGCCACTCTGCACTGTCATCTTTACTCTGTGTCAAGGAGGCATTCCAAGGGCATTGATGTGGGTTTTCCCATGTAGCACCAATGGATTTTGAGGTTGCCCCTGATTCACTTAATCATGTAAACCTGGGGCAGTGCCAAAACCTTACACCGCCCAAGAGCAGGCGTATAAAGAGAAGTATTTTAATTTCTCCTCATTTTTTCATCTTTCCATGTGTGGTGAATTCTGTAGCACATATAGAAAGTGGAAAACGCCCTTCCTGCACAAAAATAATCCTGCCTGACATGTAGGAACCCTTGCACCAGGGTGCAAAGGTGCCTACGTTGGCGCTATGCAGCAAACTTGTCTCCAGGGCAGGGGAAAATCAAAGGAATGCACTGTATTTCAGAAATAGGATGCATTCCTGTCCTTTCATGTTTGGCGTAGAGAAGTGCAGCAAAAAGACTTGCGGCGCTGCCCTAAGCCAATTTGTTATAAATGAGGCCTTATGTCTTCTAATGCTGAGTAAGGTAAACATTAAAGCTGGAAAGTACTTTAGTTTGTTTTGTTTCATAAATAATTCAACATTTCTTCCCAGGCTGCAAATAAGAACCATGGAAAACGTTTTTCATAAAATACAGTATTTTCATATTTTGTCAAATTTGGATAATCAAGGAGTATGTTGTCTGCTGCCTAAATGGTGCTCTCTTTCAATAGAATTTTAGAATTGTTATGTAAGTACAAGCCTAGAAAGTGCTTTCTTTAGACAATATTTTTTGCAATGGTTAAAAAAACACACATACTCACTCTTATTACTAATATGATCGTTTTAATTTCACAAAATAGTGTCCTTTTTTATACTTGGCAAAGAAGTATATCTAATTTACACTCAAGCATCATTTCTGCTTGCCTGTGCTTGGAAACCATAACACTAAAGCTAGTCATGTTGGCTTCGTCAATGCTTGCTTTTTTTCGTTGTGTCCCTCTTATATTGGTCTTTCCACTGTGTTTCTTGTGTACTAAGCACTTCTGGGACATTTCTCCTGTACAATCTCTGCACACCAGTTTTATATTCCACTTTGTCTTACTCTTTGATTTCGAAAACTCGAAAATTTATTTCTCAAAATGTTACTATTTAAATTACAGAGATAACACCACATCAACAATTTACTGCACAATTATGGCACATATATTATAAGACTATTGAATATTGACATTCAGCAATACTTAGTGATCGTGAACTTTACCTGTGAATAAACAACCTTAACCAAAATCGTGGCACAACTAAAAGGATTTAAAGGAACATGTTTTCAAAGATATCTAAAAAAGATGTCTATGCTTTGTATAAAGCCTAAACTGCGGATGATGATTATCGACTCTTGAGCCTTCTCTGTTTGCCAGAGGTTTAACACTTGCCTGTGACTGTAACATTTATATTCCCTGACATTTTTTTGATTTTAATGAAAGTTGGCACTTCCAAATGCTGCGAGGCAATGACATTTGAGAGTTTCTTCTCACCACTATATCAGATTTCTCACCTGTAGACTTTTAAAGATCACATGCAATGGTGTTTTGAATGTTGACTTTTGTCACTGTGGGTTTCTCCGCCGGTGACTTTTAAATTTTGCTTGTGGGAATCACAGCATTTTTTGCAATAACAAATCGTAGCGTATCTGAGCATTTAGAAGTTGTTTCTAGAAGGCTGAGCGAAAGTTTTTTTCTTTTTTACTCTGGTGAGAGTATGCAATTTTGCCAAAATGCAGGCATAAGGAGAAACATGAAGTCAAAGAAAATTAACTGTTAGTGCCAGGTTCCTACAATGTCATTCACATTGTTGTTGATCTGATTACATACTACTTTGTTCTGTTAAAGAATACCTGTCATTGAGAAGAAAGGAGAGGTCAATTTCAAATTGCACTTTCTGTAAAATGCTCACAATTATGAATATACACTCTTCATATAGTCAAAGTCTTCTGCAGATATGGGGAGTAATGATTGATATAAATGTGTACTAATATTTACTAGAATTCACTATCTATACAGAAACAATACAGATCTTAAAACATTTCACAAAAAATGCTGACCTAGGAAGAGTCGTTGTATGTCGGTTGGGGACCTTGCAATTTTATTTGCTTACCTATAATCCAATGTAATATAAATATTATTAAGTGCATCGATATTGTTTTCATGCTCGACCAAAGTCAATATTTTTTTTCTTCCTTAAATAGATGTTATAAGGCAGCAGATCCTTTATTTTCTGGTCTCTTGCTCCCCCCTGCTCTCTTACTACTGGTATCATTTTAGTCAATACAGTAGCAGGTATGGAGGCTTGCACACCATGCCAGAACTGCATACACCCTCCATATCTTTTAGTGTTGCCTGATGACTTAACATATATACTTAAAGATTCGATTTTTATAGTAGGGACTTCAGTATAGATGGGTTTCAAATGTTACTTCCATTGCTCTACACAGGTGTTTTCGTATTTATGGAGCTGCAGAACTTTACTTCCATCAGACGACAGATGAGCCCCCCCCCCCCGCTACCCGCAATCATACATTATTTGTAATAAAGGTAAGTTCCCCACCGAAAACCTCGGAAGTAATACATTTCCATGCATCATTCCATCCATATGAGTGGGTGCAAGAAGCAGGGTGCAGCCATTAGGCCATTGGAATAAAGCCTTTCCAATATTTCCCCTGTTGCTGTGGGTGTGGAGGTCTGCGGTGTTGCGTCTTCCTCACAGTTACTGACCATAGGTATGATATGGGGAAATTAGAAACACTGCACATGTCTCTCGTACATTCTCCGACATTCGACATCCACAGCCTGCATTGTTTAGAGAGCTGACACACAGCACGTAGCGAGGTGGGACCTAAAATCCCCACTCCAAATCCCTGCTAGAGCACTGCATGTCAGCGCTCCAAACCAAATAGTAGGGTCTGCAACGTACCACCAATATGATTGACAGAACTAGTCCTTAATAGAGTCACTGTGCCTCTCAAAATACATAGAGATTGACAGTAATAAGGTCCGGTGCTGTCAACTGATGGATTGGAAATCTCATTTCATTTGTAAGGGTGCCTCATAATCATGTGTAGAATATAATGATGCAACTATATTAACGTGAGGTGTTGGAATTGTGAAATGTATTAACATAAATATGTGAAATATTTTAGGTTATTGACAAGTAGTATGGAGAATTAATGTAGAACATGGATGTAACTAGACTAGTAGCATAAAACGTTAAAATGAAGAACTTGTGTTGTGAAATTGATAAATACTCATGTACTCAAAGTGTTTAATAAGGGTGACCTTTCATACGTAGGTAAATGCATTATTTAAAAATGTATTAATGTTGATGTGAATTTGTAATACTTACATGATGCATTCTTAAGTTAGCTGAAATTGTAGGCCTGAAATGCAAGTCCCCAACAACTCTTGCTTTAGAATGAATAGTTTTAATTTAAAGGGCACTGTGGAAGCTGTTCTTTCTCACTTTTTGTATTGCAGGTGAAGAAGCATTCTATTAGGCAGAATAATGTCCTTGTTTTAGCATCGAAGCAAGGAGAGAAGAAGTTACAATTGTGAGAATGGTGTTGATAACGAAAGACATCGGGTTTCACACAGGAGGAGGCCTGGGAGCCAAGGATGAAATGTTGCAAACGTTGCCCATGGGCAGCACCATGGAAAAGTACACTGAGGATGGTACCCAGAGTCGATGGCTTGTGCGGAGTGCTCCATGGGAATTCTACCTGTAGATAACTAATTACTGGAACTAGGGAAAGTGCCCACCTCTTTCTTGCCTTAAGAGAGAGAGCAAGCTCTTTTTTTGAAATAGTGGCTTTATGCTATTTGACCGATTGATGGTGCAGAGGCTTCTTGAGAAGACTCCACGTACTGACACCTTTACTTTCTATTGAAAATGTTTATGTAAGGATGTCATTTAAGCGCTAGAGTAGGGACGGATTTAATGCATTTCACTTGAGGCAGGAAAATTTGGACTCATTTTAGGTATTTCTTAATGTTCTCTCTGCCAGCATTCGATGATGCAGGTGACTCACCCAAGGCGAGTCGAACAAAAATCAACAAGGTACCTCACTGTATGGTTGATTGTGTGTTTGATCTACCCTGGATTCTAATAAAGACACCAACCACTGTGTAGATAGTTTGTTTTCCATCCTTGGTTTTTGCGACAACCTAGGGAAGAAATAGGTTGACCTCAGGACTTTAGCCACAGCTGAACATTACATCAGTAGTGTGCCACTATCATTTTTAACTGAGATTAGTGGAATCGCTCGTGAAAATAATTTTTAGTACCACTACATCACACTTTATCATTTCCACCCCACTTTTCACCCACACTTTCAACACTCATTTACACAACAAGGCCCTATACCCGCACCACACCATACGGCATTGGGAATAGAATATCTCGGACAAAGAGTCCCTCATAGGGTGCTCATCAGGCTTTGCAGTGCCCGCCTGACAAGAAGCATGCTCAATGAGGAAGCATGACTCCCAGCCTGGTGTGTGAGGGCCATAGTTCCTAAAGTGGGGGACACCTTCTCCCCTTTTTTGGACATTATCCTACACCGACCAGTCCTCTGCTTTTCCTTTTCTGTTCTACATTTTCAAGGAACTGCATACCTTTCTTGTTGTATGGTTATAACCAAACTCGCATAATGATGACCCTGGCATATTGATGATAATGTCTACCATGTAATAGTCCGACATGGCACAACGGTTCTCACCCCTGTATAATACTGACCCTGACGTAATGGTGGCAATTTCTGGAATATTGCTAGCATCTGGCACAATGGTGACCTCTCTAGGCATAATGATGACACTGGCATACTGGTAGTAATTCCTGATATAATATGAACACCATCGTATGATCGCGCCCATCACTGTCAGAATAATACCGGCTTTGGCATGAGTACAATTTCTGCGATATTGAAGGTGTCCCAGACCTGATGACAACCATCCTTATATAATACTGGTGCTAGCATAAAAGTGCTAAATCTTGAGATTTTGTGGATATATTTAGGATGTAGTAACGAAACGTAAACATGTAAGACAAAACCTATAGTAATCTCTCATGTTTTCATGCAAATTAAATGCTTGTGTTTGGGCAAATTGAGTTTATTTTCCTAACATGAAAATATTATATTTACTAACAAAATGGGTATATTTTCATAAACTGAAAAGCTGATGCTTAGGGATAAGATCATTTCATTTCCAAATATATATTTAAGTAGAGATTTTTTTTTTTTTAAGTTTGAAGTTTATTAAGGCATAAAGAGGAAAAAACAGGGCATGAAGAGACAATCAGAAGTTATAAAAAACAATAAAACTCTCTTACATCAGAATAATATTTGATCAAAAAAGGATGTGAAACAAAAACAATGGAATTTAAAATTGCAAAAATATTGAGGGTGGGGGAAAAAACATGAGAGGTATACATCATAGAAGTGATAACGAAGAAAAAGAAATTAGGATGCATTAATAAATTTACAAATACTAAGATAAAAACAATTCACGGTGGTTTTTGAACTTCAACAGAACGTGGTGGAGAAAGGGGGGAAGGCCTGGCAATTCTAGATAAATATTCGGTGAGGGGAAGCCATAAAAGGTCACGTTTAATTGCTAAAGAAATAGGGGAGACAAAATTAGTGTCTAGGCGGTGATTGAAACAAACTGCGTTCCACCATGCAGAGAAAGAAACATCCTTAGCCTGTTTCCAATGTGTTGTAATATGATGGAAAGCGATGGCTATCAGGAGATCAAGTAATTTGTGTTTATGGTGGGATCCAGAAAGGTCAGGGGAAAGGGAGCCTAGGAAAACCTGAAGGACAGAATAGGGGATAGTGAGTTGAAAAAGTTTTTGTATTTGAGACCAAACTAGATGCCAGAAATGGAGAATGGGAGGGCATTCAAAGAGCATGTGTTTCAGATCAGCCAAAGGGCAGGGACAGGACCAACAAGTGGGTGAAGTGTCTGGAGAGAAAGAGGATATAATTACGGGAGTGTATAATGTACGGTTATAGATAAAAAATAAGGTTTGGGTAGTATTGGCAGCTCTAGATGTGCTCTGAATTTTAGACCAAACTTTATCCCAAAGACTAGGGAGCCAATTTTGAGACAAATCATCCTCCCAAGCCAACTCAACTTTGGATTTAGTGCGATCAATAGGTGTTTGAAGGGATTTATAAAGAAAAGATGCAGAAGGGGATTGGTCGAGAGCATTGGAAATGGAAAAATGAAGTTTAGGAATAGTGTTGGTGGCAGGGAGAGAGGAAAGATACTGGGTAAGGGAGGGAAGAAGAGATAGGTATTGTTTGCGAGAAGAGGAAGGTAACGAAAATTGGGTTTGGAGTAAGTGGAAGGAGAGAGGGGAGGAGTCAGAGATGAGTTGAGATATCCATTTTAAACCACGGGAGTGCCAAGATTTCCAGTAGATTGAACGATTATGAATTTTAAGAAGTTTATTATGCCAAATAGGTTGGGAAGAAGTAGAAGATGCGGAAGGGTAAGTGGATATCAAATATGGCTGAAGAAGAGAACGGGTATGAGAAATGATGGGAGATCGAAGAGAGGTGACATCAGAGGAGAAGGAAAGAACTTCATTGAATTCATAAGGGTGAAGGAAAGATGATTCTAATGTCAACCAAAGCGGAGGATAATATGGAAGATCCGAAGAAATCCAACGTAGGGCTTGTTTCAAGGAAAAAGCATTATGATATGACTTAAAATTGGGGAATTTAACTCCGCCTAAAGATTTGTCTTTCTTTAAAGCAGAGAGGGCTATTCTGGATTTTTTGTCTTTCCATAAAAACTTCAATAAGATAGAATCTATTGATTTGAAATGATGATTGGGGATGCGAATGGGAATCATAGAAATAGTGTATAGGACCAAAGGGGCTAGCATCATTTTTATGGAATCCAGGCGACCCCACCAGGAAAGAAAGAGAGGGTTCCAACGATTGATGGAAGAAGTAAGCTTAGTAGAAAGGGATTCGAAATTAAATTTGAGGGTATCAGAGAGACGAGGGGCGAACCAAACACCTAGGTATTTAATCTTAGAGGGTTGCCAGGAAAACCCGGAGGAATCAAATAGATGTTTTAGACATAAGGGATTCAGGGGTAGTATTTCACATTTGTCCGTGTTAAGCTTATATCCAGATACATTAGAAAAAGCAGAGACTTGGTTTAGGAAGGAAGGTAGGGTTGTTTGAGGGTCTGAGCAGTAAAATAAAATATCGTCAGCGTACACCGATAGTTTAACTTGTTGTTGTTGGGGACCATATTGAAAACCGGAAATACTCTCGTCACGTCTAATTTTGGTTAAAAAGGGTTCTAAAGCTAGAATAAACAAAAGAGGAGATAGAGGGCATCCTTGACGAACTCCCCTTTGGAGGGGAAAATAATCAGAAGT
Source organism: Lissotriton vulgaris (assembly GCF_964263255.1). Classification (NCBI taxonomy): domain Eukaryota; kingdom Metazoa; phylum Chordata; class Amphibia; order Caudata; family Salamandridae; genus Lissotriton; species Lissotriton vulgaris. The sequence goes on from NC_141694.1 coordinate 1,212,704,896, forward strand.
GATGCCGTTGGCAAAGATGGAGGCATGGGGACTAGAGTAAAGTAAAGAGATAAGGGAAATGAATTTAGGTGGGAAACCAAACCAACGAAGAGCTTGGAACATAAAATCCCAGTTGATTCTGTCAAAAGCCTTCTCGGCATCAAGAGAAATGGCAGCCAATGGGGAAGTAAGGGAAGAGGCTCTACTTAAAATGTTAAAGAAAACACGAGAATTGTCTGTTGACAGACGCCCTTTAACGAACCCAGATTGTTCCGGACCGATAAGTTCTGGCAATAGAGGATCTAATCTAAGAGCTATGATTTTGGCAAAAATTTTATAATCTGTGTTGACCAGGGAGATAGGGCGATAATGTTTACATAGAGTATGATCTTTGTCTGGTTTGGGTATTAAACAGATTAAGGCTTCTTGGAAAGTTCCTCGGGAGGAACCAGAATCAACAAATGACTGAAATAACAGGAAAAGTTTAGGGAGGAGAAGGGAAGAGAAATGATTATAGAATTCAATGGTGAAACCGTCTGGTCCCGGGGCTTTACCTTTACGTAGGATTGAAACGGCATGAGAGATTTCAGAGGGGGAGATGTCTAGATTTAGTGCTTGAAAATCAACATGTGCAGATTGTGGGGAAGGAATATCTCGAAAATAAGCAAGGAGATCATCAGGATCAGGGATAGATTCAGGAGTGTATAGGTTTTGGTAGAAGGAGACAAATTGAGCTAATATGTCCTTATCTTTGAACAAGGAAATACCGGTTGGACCTTGTAATGATTCAATCTTTGTTTTTTCTTTGCGTATTTTAAGGTAATTAGCTAACAGTTTGCCCATTTTGTTCTGTCCCCCGTAATAACGGGAATTACATTTAAGGAGAGTGTTTGATGCCGCATTAGTGGTAAATTTATTGAATTCAATTTTGGCAGAGATAAGTTCGCGAAGTGAGGAGTCAGAGGAAGAGTTATAGTAGGTGTATTCAAGTTTTTTTATTTTATCTAAGAGTTGAGTTGATTTGGTGATTGATTGTTTTTTCTTTTGAGAGACAAAATCAATGATAAAACCTCTAGCAGCTGCTTTGAAGGAATCCCACACCGTAACAAAGGAAGACCCAGGGAGATGATTGAGAGTAAAGAATTCAGAGGTAAAAGCTGTAAATTTAGTGGAGAAAATGGGGTCTAAGAGTAAAGAGTTATTAAACCTCCAACATCCTGAGTGAGGAGAGAAGGGAATAAAGTCAATATCAACAAAAACGGGAGCATGGTCTGAGATTAGAATGGAACCGATGTCCGAATGTGTGGCTAATTGTGCTAGGGGTTTGCTAAGGAAAAGGTAATCAATACGGGATTGGGAGTGATGGGTGGGGGAATAGAATGTGTATTCTTTAAGGTCAGGGTTACATAGTCTCCAAATGTCTACTAAAGCATAATTCTGAATAGAGGCAATAAACTGAGAATGCATCTTAGAGGGAATAAACTTAACCTTGGAATTCCTGTCAAGAAAGGGGACCAGAACTTGATTGCAATCACCACCAAAAATAACATATTTCTCATTAATTGTAACTAATTTATAAGAAATAGCAGGCCAAAATAATTTATCAATACCTGTAGGAGCATAAACATTGAAGATAACAATAGGAATTTTATCAATAAGAAGATTAGTAATAACCCAACGGCCATTGTCATCATTTTCATGGGAGACAACTGAAACATTTAACTTTTTATGACATAAAATAACAGTGCCATTTTTCTTACCCAAAGCAGGAGAATGAAAGACATGTCCTACCCAGCAACGCTTAAGTTTATTAGCCTCCTTGTCAGAAAGGTGGGATTCTTGGAGGAGAGCTACATCAGCTTTGAGGCGTGTCAAGTGGGTTAGGACACGTTGACGTTTAATGGGGTTATTTAACCCCTTAACATTCCAAGTAACTACTCGGAATTTGTAACTTCAGTAGAATGGTGTGAAAGAAGATATATTGAAAAGTGAATATGAAAAGAAAGATAACAGTAATAGGCATGTAAGAAACAAGAGGTGGAAGAGAAAGAGAGCAAAAAGAGAGTAAAGAAAGTGGAGTAAAGAGATAGAAGAGAAAGAGTTGAATAAGGGGATAGAGAAAGAGAACAGTAAAGAATAGAGAACAAAGCGTGTAGAAGAAATAATATCATAACAGATAAAAAGAGATCAAAAAAGGACTGAGGGATGACGACGCCAGAAGAGGACGACATCAACAACGGAGACTCACATCGTCGAACACCTGAGGAACCAGCGAAGGAACGAAGTGGAGGGAAATACGAATACACCGGGATGAAGAAACACGGGAAAAGGATCTGTAAGAAGGTAAAAAAGAAGAAGAAAACATTAAAAAATACACATGGTAAAAGTAATAAAAAGTAGCATAAGAATATTTGACAAAATGGATGAGATAGACAGGGGTGGAGAGCACTCAGTCAGACACGGGGATCAGAAACAATGAGAAAACATGGCAAAAACAGACAAAACAGATCAAAATGGTCAGACGGGTCTTGCAGTGTCCATGCTTTCGGCTTCATGGCGACGCAGGAACTCTTCAAGGACGAGTGGATTTTCAAATGTAGTAGTTCTTTCTTTGTAGGTGACCTTGAAGAGGCAAGGATGTAATAGCCCATATCTGGCACCAAGGGCTCTCAAACGAGGTCTCAAATCCAGGAACTGCTTCCGACGGTCGGCTGTGATCTTAGCAACATCTTGAGAAAGGTATAATCTGCGGCCTTCCCACATAACTTGTTTTTTAGCCTTTACTGCAGAAAGTACTTGGAGGAGATCAGTGTATTGAAGGAACAGCATGATGACACCGCGAGGTTTATCAGAAACTTTCGGGCCAAGTCTGTGCGCACGTTGAATATTTAGAGAGGTGGAAGAAGGAAGGTCTAAGATTTTTGGCAGAAAAGTTTGAAAGAAGACTGTTGGATTAGACCCCTCTGTAAGTTCCGGAAGATTATAAAGGCGTAGGTTGTTCCTCCGGTTGCGATTTTCCAACTCCTCCGACTGTCGCTTTAGGAGAGAGAAATCTTTTTCCAAGAGCGAAATTTTTGCACATGAGGTATGAAGAGTCTCTGTCGATTGTTCCACCAAAAGAACCCTTGATTCCAACGTAGACCACTTGTCATGGAGAAATTGTAAGGTTTTATTAGTTTCGGCCATGAAGGGTTTAAGTGCCCGAAGTTCCTCCAGAATAAGATCCATTGAAGCAGATTGTGATGATGAACCTGGAGATGGAGGATCTTTTTTCAAACGCTTCGTTGAACCAGGTTGTAAAAGCTTACTGGTTGAAGTATTTTTAGGAATTGCGCCGTGAGTAGCGGTAGGTTTGAGAGAAGTGGGATCATCCATATTAGGTGTTGTGGAATCAGAGTCTGAGGAAAGTTGTGGTTTGTTTTTTGATGCTGTGAGCTTGAGAGTACGGAGCTTCCCCATATAAGGCAGGGGAAGTAAATACAATGTCACCACAAATTGTTGATGAGAAAAATGTTGTAAATAGGAAGCAAAAGGTGCTTTTTATAGTGGAAAGCACCAAAAAGCGTGTATTTGTTGCACGAAAAATTATGAAATGCAAGCAAAATAGTTAATTAGAGTAATCAATAAACATATAACCTTTCCTCAGGTATAGCCAATAAAGTTCCGTGGATATAAACTATCACCTCATGTCAGAGAGTTTGACAAGGAGACGCTGAATGCAACTGGAAATGTTCAATGAGCGTTATGCAAAGCAGCGCGCCGTCTGATTATGTGGAGATTATTATCGTCAGGCATGAGGAAACATCGATGAGAAATGGTGAGTGAAAACTGATAGTAATTCCAAGAACCAGCAATTGAGGTCACAGATTGTAAGAAGTAAAGCAGGAAAGGGCGTTTTTAAGGCAAGTGGCCGGTGTAAATAGCAACCGCATTGCACATGCTGAGATAGAGAAGCGGCGCTCGCTGTGAAGGAAGCGCGCGGCAAGTGCAGAAAATGGCGGCCGCCGGGGAGGTGAAGAGCGTCACTTACGGAGAATGCGCATTCCGTCGGAGTAGAGAAGAGCTGTTCGGTTCTTCTTGCTCAGCTCACGTTCCGATGCCCAAAAATAGCATTTGCGCTCACCAAGGTCCGGTGAGTGCGGAGAAAGTCGCCGGCTCCGGTGGTCGACTTGCGGAGCTCCGGTGCTAAGCCGCCATCTTGTGCGGCGTTCAAGCCACGCCCCCTTTAAGTAGAGATTTGAGTGGTATTTACAACCTGTAATTGAGAATGTAATATCTAAATGCATCATGCACAAAGGGAGTATGATTTGGTCCTTTGTTGCAACTGCACAAAGCAAATTTACAAAGCAGAAAGGAACTGGGAATTGAAAAATGGATCTTTTACCAAACACTTGTGCGGTGAGTCAGTTAGACAAAATGGAAACACTCTGCTGATTGCAGAGCTTCCTCAAGAAATAATATTAAGATTCCCAAAATAGACAAACTTTTCAAAAAATTCAGAAGGAGCTGTACACTTTTCACCAGCCACACAAGGTGGTGAAATGCCCAAATTCCCAAACGCTACCCAAATCATAAAAATACCTGCACCCGACCTGCTGGCAAGACCCTGACACTTACAGGCTGTACGGAATGAGCAGAATAGAGCAATGGAGAAACAATATAGTCAAGGATTCAACTCACTGCAACATGTAGAAAATTCCAAGTATATTGTGACCATCTATTGCATCAATCTCACCCTTCTGGGCTAATGACGGTCCTAATCGAACATTGGTAGTTTCCGATGTATTTTGCTCCAGCATGACATGGTGAGCCGCACCTCTGTTATATTGCTTATCCTGATATTGGATATGCTTTCCATTTTGTAGCCACCAAAGGCATAATGGTGCACACCGTTGTTACAATGGGGATACTTGTGAGCATTCACGACATGGTGAAAATCACCCTTGGTAAAATGCTGGCCCTTGCATAATAGTGGCAATTCTTGGCATATTGTTGACATCAATGGCACAATAATAACCAGTACCTTTTCAGATGGCTGTATTTGACAGAATGGTGGTTATTCCAGGCATACTATAAGCTATAAGCATTCATGTTATGATAGAGCCCTCCACTGGCTTAATTCAAAGCCTTAATCCTTGACAAAGTAAGGATATTTGTGGCAAAATGATGCCCACATGTAGATTAATACTGGGTCCAGCACAGCATAGGTTAATCTTGGCATTTTGTTGGCACCTGACACAGGAGATACTTATACATGGTAATGCCAGACAGAATGTGTTGCTATGTGGCAGTAACACACATAAGTACTTAATGCAAACACCAACTTGATTCTTAGACAAGATCTAAATCAGGAATGCTTTTGTTTAGGCAAATTGAGTTTATTCTCTTACAATGAACAGAGATTGCGTCTGCCATTTTCAAATAGTCACAAATGATTTCTGAGAACATTGTACATAAGAATTCGCATGAACCAAGGGGTTGCAGATTTTTAATTGGTTGCAAAGTCATTTACCGCTGCCCATCTGAAATTTGTAATGCAGTAAAGAACTGCAAAAAAGAAAAATGGAACTGCCATGCTGTACTACCAACTATTTGCCCTTCATTGTAGTGCAAGTCTTTAGCAAAAATATGAACACAATAGCGACTGAAAAAAACATTTGGAGAAATGGGTTTGAGATTTCCCAAAATGCAAACATTCCATAGAATGCAATAAAGACAGGCAAATGTGGACGCTTTCAACCAGCCAAAGATAGCGCATAGAAACTCACACTATAAAACAAGAGTAACAATGCATCAGAAAACATCAAAATAGTTTCACCCTACCTGGTGGCAATATGCTGGCGCTTACAGGTGGTATAGAATGAGAAAGGTAGAGGAATGGAGACGATTTATACGTACGCTGTCATCCTACTGCAAATAGTCCAGTCAAAGTATATTACAGTTAAGGACAGAGTATACGAGCTACACCAATGGTGATAAAGGTCCAACAAACAAGAGAACAGTTTGGGGACCAGAACAAAATTATTTTTTAAGGATGATACATGCAAAATGAAATGAATAGTAACTGTGTATATATTTATTTAATTAATTGATAGCACATTAAGCATGTCACAAATGTCACTTTAAAGAACTCTAATTGAACAGACTCATTATTGTCCCACAAGACAATTGGCTGAAAAAGGTCAATCATTCAAAAACGTGTGCATACATTTTTTTAGTAGGTGGCAACGAGGTACGCCTTCACTTAGCTGATGGTGCACCATCCCTTCAAGCATGATATTCTAGTACATGTACTTTCAACCCGCCTCCATTTTCATTTTTCTTGCTGGCTTAATAGCTTGAGGACCATCTCCTTCTTTATGCAAGCCATATTCATTTGATACCGTGCCCTTACAGACTTGAAGGCTTCTTGAGTTGTCAAACTGCAGAGTGCCTGACACACCAGTGTTGAGCACATGGGCAGGGTCCCAGGCCAACATCTCATCCATAGCTTGTACTTGTCTGACCCATTGGCCTTTATTTCATAGAAAAGCAGAAACACCTCCACTCTCTTCAGTATTCTCTGTTATGGGTTACTGGCTGGCAGACCTCCCTTTGTTAATTGGCGCTTTCTAACTGCACTATTGTGCTTTGTCCTGATGACGCAGCCTATCGAATCAAAATGTCTATGACAATAAGGAAGTTAAAGGCAGCAGAAAATTAATCCTATGTCACCTGCGAACAGTTCCAACTCAATGATTTGGCAGAATGGAATATGTTTAAAAGCCAATTATTTACACTATTTACCCTCCTTGTTCATAGACACTTATCTGCATTTTACTGTTTTGTCTCACTGTGTGATCACAAGAGCACAGAAGACCTTAACCTTTTTTATTAAGATTGAGCCTCGTAAGATAACCCCTGCTTCTGCTTGGGTTGCAGTGCCGGGTGCTGATGTCGGTGACTCGATTTACTGAGGTTCTTGTAAGCACAATCGTATTCTCCATATCTGATCGCCACCACTTCTAATGCTTCTCTGCGTTTACCTGCTTCTGCTCACAGTGTTCTCTTGCACATAGCTGGCGCAGCTCGTTGCGCTTTCTGCACCTGGTTGTCACTGCCTTTAACTTTTCTTCGTGTCATAAATGTTTCCGCTTTTTGTGCTTTCTTGCACTTGACTAGCAATACCTTTAACGCTTCTCTGCACCTGGTTCTCACTGTCTTTAGCGTTGTTGTACTGTATGAATGATGGCACTGTGTCGTGTTGTGGTGCAGTACCTCTTGTCTTGACTTTATTAGCACATTTCTAGCTGATGACAAACAAACTTTCTGTAAGGCCTTCACTTTCTTTACAGGCCTTGCACTGACTGAGTGGTGCTTTGACTCCACTTATGCCAACCGTTGATTTCCAATTTGACCGAGGCACATGTGGAATGCACAAGCAGTTTTCTAAACCATGGTAATTTCTCCAGGAGGACACTCTCAATTCTTCTAGTTGCAGGGTTTATGTAATCCCCTATCTTGTCAGCAGTTGTAGCATCCTCTTCAACCTGGGTACATGCAAATGATTATGCCACCCACAGAGCTTTATATTACAAGTCTTTATTCCTCATAGTGTAATCATTAACTGAACATTGTACATCATTAATTCCATCACCCACACACGTATGTCACTGTACTACACAGTCCCTCAGGAATCAAAAGTGTCCCATCATCTCTAAATCACAAGGTACTACAGGTTCGGGATTGTTGCACCCTTCTGTCCCTTAGGCCTTACGTTTGGAGGCCACCCAACTAGCCCTTGGAGTCACTGTGGGGTCCTGAATTCAATAGATGCAGATACAGTTCTCGTCACCCAGCCAAGAGGGTAGCTGGTCAGCACAGCAGGGCAGCAGTCCTTCAGAGAAGCAGTCCAGGAGATTGGCAGGCCTTTCAGAAGCACAGCAATCGTTCATCCTTCTTTCTGGCAGACCATCCACGGGTCCAGAAGTGTACTGAAGAGTAAGTGCCTATGGTCCAGTATGCCTAGTTATACCCAGCTGTCCCCTTAGAGTGGGGAATTAGCTTCTAGATGTTTTTCTTTTGAAGGCCCCAGGCATTCTGCCTTCCCTGTCCTGGCTCCACACCAACTACAGGAGGTATGCAACCCTTTGTGTGGAGGCAGGACAAAGCCTATTCAAGTGTAACTATGACTGTGCCCAGCTCCACCCTTCCATCTTGTCAGGGATGGCCCATTTAGGCACACCGTAGCTCCCCATTGTGTGTTGCTGTCTAGGAGGAATACACAAAGCCCAACTGTCAGCTACACCCAGTCTTGTGACCAAGAGACAAACTGCTGGCACTAAAAGTCTATAGTAGGACACTGCTAACTTTCTAAAAGTATACCAAACATGAACTGGTTACTTTCTTAGATTTGGAAATTACAGCTTAATAATGTAATAAGGAAAGTCCAATGGTACCATATGGAATGTAGACGTTGCAAAAGTGAACAACAAATGTAAGAGTTTTTTACTACCAGGGCATATAAAACTTAAAAGTATTTCTTCTGTTTTTCAAATACACAGCATCCTTCCATCTTGTCTGTCCACTGCCTACATTAGGTGTGACATTATGTACTAAAAAGGAAGGTTTTGGACCGGGCAAAATGTTTAATTTGCCAGGTCAACATGGTTGTTTAAAAACTGCACACACAAGCTGCAATGGCAGGCCTGAGCCTATTTCAAGGGCTACTTAAGTGGGTAGCACAATAAGTGTTACAAGCCCACTATTAGCATCTCATTTACAGGCCCCCGGTACATGTAGCACCACTTTACTAGGTACTTATCAGTAAATTTAAATATGTCAATTGGGGATAAGCCAGTGTTACCAGGCTTGAAGGTGTGAGCAAATGCACTTTATTACTGGGTAGCAGTGGTAAAGTCCTCACAGTCCTAAGGTCAGCAAAAACAGAGATCACAAAAAATAGATGAGGAAAGCAAAAATTTTCTCATTCATGTCGGTTCATTATCTTATATAAATAATACTCCTTTTATGCAGCACTTTATGAAACATTCTTTCTGTTTTCTAGCTCCTTAAATATCAAGCATTCAAAAGAATTGAAACATTAAGTTTTCTTTGTTAATCTCAAATGAAGGTAAATAGGAATTTAAAAGCAAGAAGTAAATGACATCTCTTTTTAAGAAAACATCTTTCTGTGCTTCCATACTTTCTTGTGAGCTCCCAGTTTCTCAGAACAGATACACAACTAATTTTCATTTGGTAATACCAGTAGCGTACAAGAATGGTTTCTGCTGCATGTTTTTGTGGTGCAATAGTCAAAATTGTTCATTTAAGATACTACATATCATGAAACTATCAACATATTTAATAGCAAAATCATTACAAATCTGTCAAGGTATTACTTAATTTTAAAGGTATAGTCACAGGATTCAATGGGAATTAATTTAGCCTATGGCAGATCATATTACAATCTGCTTTCCTTTGCACGTTTGAAAATTCTTCCTGGTAGACCTCCTTTTTTTTGCACCGGGGAAGCCTTGACACTGGGATCCATGCTCTCTTACATTCAGAACACTGAAAAAAGAATCATTGCTTAGTTTCAACTTAGCTACTACATCAACAGTATATTCAGTAGTCTCTTTGAAGGTCCACCAAGGAACCTTCAGTTTCCCATCTAGAGATCAATACAAATCTAAACTGAAGAAGTTTGCTTTGTCTGTTCCTGCTATATGGAAACACGCCATAGTCAGCCCTTTGCTGAAAAAGCCAACCGCCGATCCTACGGTATTGGCCAATTATCGACCAATATCATTACTCCCTGCCTTTTCCAAAATGCTGGAAAAGCACATCCATGAAGCTCTTTCCACATATGTGGAAAATAATGAACTACTTCACCCTTCCCAGTCCGGATTTAGGAGTGGGTATTCCACTGAAACTGCCCTGCTCGGAATCACGGAAAAAATTAAAGAGCTCAGAGATGATGGCCAAATGGTGGCACTGGTCTTGCTGGACCTGAGCGCAGCCTTCGACACCATCTCTCACTCCAGACTACTTTGTAGGCTGGGGGAGAGTGGTGTCGAGGGCAAGGCGTTAGAATGGATCAAATCATATCTATCCTCCCGGACCTTCCAGATCACCTCCTCTGAGGCTTGTTCGGATGTTTTCTATTCCCCGCACGGGGTACCACAGGGATCTATTCTGAGTCCCCTTTTGTTTAATTTGTATCTTCGCCCACTAGCCACCCTTGCAGAGAACTTTGGTCTTATTTTGATGACTTATGCAGACGATTCTCAGATTTTATTTTCATTATCCAAATCTGATTCGTCTGATTCTTCTGCACTTAAAACAGGCCTCCATGAAATTTACTGTTGGATGTCGGACAACCAGCTTAAATTAAATGGGGAGAAAACAGAGATCCTCCTCTTAGGGAACAGTAAAAATCTCTGGAGTGATTCCCATTGGCCAACCTCATTGGGCAAGCTCCCGACCCCTGCCACTCAAGTCAGAAATTTGGGAGTCATCATTGATGACAGCTTATCTATGGTGCAGCAAGCTAACAAAGTGGCTGGCATCTGTTTTACTATTCTCAGATGGCTACGTAAAATTGTCTGGATGTTACCATCGACCACCCAGAAGACCGTAGTCAATGCCTTAGTGACATCTCGGCTTGACTACGGCAACATCCTGTACCTGGGTGTAAATAAAGCAGTAGTAAGACGCCTACAGCTGGTGCAGAATGCTGCGGCCAGACTGCTTTGTAGAATTCCCAGATATGCCAGGATCACTAAATATCTCAGAGACCTGCACTGGCTCAGGGTCGAAAATCGGATCCGTTTTAAAACCCTGAGCTATTTGTTCCAAATTAAAGCTGGGACTGCCCCCAAATATCTAGAAGACCTTGCCAAGCCTTACCTTCCAAACCGCAATCTTCGCTCAATTACATCTGCGAGGTTTGCGGTACCAAGGTACAAACGGGCTAGAGTGGGCGGAAGATCCTTTGCATTTTTGGGCCCAACTCTGTGGAATTCACTGCCTACCCAATTACGCAAAGAAGAAAACTACAGGAGTTTTAGAAAAAGCGTGAAAACCTGGCTGTTTGATCAATAATCCTTGCCTTAGGATCTGCTCTCTCTCCAGTTGTGCCTTGTGTCTTTGCTGATTTCGGCGCCGGGAAACCCTTTGTGGGTAGCTGTGCGCCTTATAAATGCTATAAAATAAATAAAATAAATAAAATATACCACAGAAAGATAGCAAAGCCACATAGCCCTGCCATGAGAGAAGAATGAGGCGAGAATGTGGCCTAATGGCCAGGGCGTTTGACCTCGAGGCTGAGGAACCAGGTTTAAGTCTAGGCAGGGACGCTCAACATTATCTGATTCTGGTCAAATCACTTAATCTCCCCATGCCTAACAAAAAAATAATAGTAAGGAATCTGTCCTCTATAACGTAACTGGTGCTCATCTTAAGCATTCTGATACCTCCGGGTCTAGTTCTCGCTATATACAAAATAAAAATGTTCTGTTTACAAATAATCAATGTATAGGCCTGATTTAACCAATGTTTGTTTTCATTTAACAATGACACTGACAATCATGGACTTCTCTCCTTTGCAGTACTAGGTGTGGAAAATTGGTGATGATCGACCCACTCCAAACAGGGAAGGGCCAGTGGGGTAATATTAGCCCCCCTGGGGCACGGGGGCTGAGCTCCAGGGGGACGCCCTCTATTTTCGTTACACCACTGGGAAGGGCGACCACTACTTTGTCCTTTAATGGATGGCTGTGGGGTGAGAGGTTTCCAACAGGAGACTCAGCTTAGACTAAACTAAAGAAAGTATAACCCCCAACTTTAGATAGAGTGGGAAACCTTCAGTTTGGTCGTGATGGGAAAACCTCCATTTTAGAGCAATGTGCCCTATCTGCCAAACTCTAAATGAGATCCATAAAGCGTTCCCTGATAGGGTCCGTCACCCTAGGCACTGCAAAGGGCCCCACTCTCCTGAGGTTCTTCTATATTAGAATGTTCAACATAAAATGCAAGAGCTCGGATGTAAACCAGCAATGTTTATTGGTTATCTATTCTCTTTGAATATTCTTCAGCATATTGCTTAACGTCATCAATAGAATACATCAAGGTTTTATGATATGGAACAATCATCCATCCTCTACTCCATCCCAAAGCATTTCGGGCACCCAGCCCTTCATCAGGGGTTAATTCTAAAGAAACACATACAACACTAGCATGAGAAAACCATACCATCATAAAAGCATGGTCATTAACCTCCCGTGGGTGTAGTGGCCGATTAGTAAAGCTAATGCAGTGATTCCACTAACAATTAAATTGGACCAATTTAAGGTGGCCAGAAGTGCATAAATTCACAGTAGTACATGTAAAAGTTAGTCGAAGAATAAATGATCAAAAGACCTGGTGAAACTCAAAGTACTCAGTGTAAACCAAATGGAAAAAAGTGTCAAAACAAACAATGTTCTGTTTCTCATAAGTCATGAATACTCATCTCAAAGTCAAAGAGGTTTATTGCATAATTAATTAAAATCATTACAATTTCCACATGCCAATATTATGATACAAAAATATATGCTACTAAAAAAAAAGATGGGACTCTTCCTTTGTTAAAATGGTATAACACAGTTAAAACGGGTTTCTTCCAGGGAAACTCCCACCGTCTTTAAGAGGTCAGAATGTTATTAAGTGTTTGTGCAAAGGTTACCAGTCATTGGGATCAAGGCAGAGATATTACATAGCTTATTTCACCGTGTCCTTGTTCCACAAGACTCAGGCATTTATTCACTTCTGCCAGGAATTTTGTTCCCCGGCATGCCAAAATAATTGAACTCCCTCCTAGCCAATAAGTTACCGCTTGCCTACAGGTGCCGATTTTTAACTTGTTGCAGATCTGTTTTAGTAATCTTCGACGTTGTGCCAGGAGAGCCGGACCGACGCACAAGAAATGGGCTAATGATTACGTTTTATAGCCACAAAGTCTACAACTCTCAGTCTGATGTTTACCTTTCCACGATGGTACTAAGTCTTTTGAAATGTGCATTCCCATCCTATAGGCTGTAAAAGCTCTTTTTGTATGCACATTAAAATGAGAGGTTAAATATGCGTGCGGTCGTCCAGCTTTGAAGGAGTTGATTATGGTCCAACCATGTCGCCGCTTGAGAAGTAACGCTTTGTCTTCTTGAAAAGATTTCGTCCTTGCTGCCTTGTTGGCTAAACTACTTATGGTTGCTTTGTCCTTCACAGATTCCAAAGTTCCTTCCACCCCCAGCTCTTTCACGCAGGTTTTCAGGTATTTTCCCCAAGGGCAAAGGGTTCCAGTCACTCCTTGATTTTTTATGGCTTCCCAATTTAGCCAATCCATTGAATCCGGATCTGCAGATCTTAACTTGTGACACAGTTTTATGAAGCCGCTCATGCTCCTATATTTCTGGTTTTGCCACCGAATTCCAGCCTTACTTGCGGGGCTGAAGCACTCTTTGGAAGGTTAAAAACTGCTTTGTAGATTTTAGTTTGAAGCTCGTTTAGTAGGTCTGTTTCCTTGCCGCACCAGGTGACGAGACCGTAAGATAATGATGGAAACATTTGTGCCGACATGACCTTCAAGAGGTGGCTATAGTTCGGGCAATTAATTTTTGTTTTCAGCAACCGGTAAGCAAAGATTAGACTTTGGGCTTTTGCTCATATTGCAGTTTTGTGCTCAGTTAGTTTTGCTCCCTGGGATATTGTTACTCCAAGGTATTTATACGAACCTTTTTCGGTCACCTTCGTCCCGTTGAACGACCATGTGTAACTACGTTTTTTTGGGTCTACTAAACGTACCACTTTGGTTTTTTTCTTTGTTTAAGTCCAGTCCTTCTTGTCTTAAGTACCCTGATAAGATATTTAAAGCTCTTTGTAGACCAACTGGGGTTTTACTCAGCAGGACTATCTCATCTGCATATTGCAGACATGGAATTTGCCGGTTTGCCAATGACGGAGGGTGCACCTCATCTGTGTCCAATAGTGTTGCGAGATCAGAAAGGAAAAGGTTAAAAAGGGTGGGGGATAAAACACAGCCTTGTTTTAGGCCCTGGCATGTTGGTATGTTCCTTGTTGTGTAAGCTCCATCTCCCAATTTAACCTTTGCCCATGTATCTTCATGCAAAACTTTTATTGCCTGTATTAATTTTGATGGCGTCCCCCAAAACTGCAATTTGTCCCATAGACGCTCTCGATTTACTCTGTCAAATGCAGATTTGATGTGAACAAAACTGGTGTATAATTGTGTGCCCTTTACTGCTGTTCTGTCCATTAATAGTGACAGGCAAGTTAAGTTGGTGATTGTCCTCATATCCCTCCTGAATCCTGTCTGGAACCAGGGGATTCTCTGAGATTCCTCAATCCAGTCTTACAGCTTAAGGAGGATACAAGAGGCATAGAGCTTTGCTTCAACGTCTATCAGTGATATAAGTCTGTAATTTGTTGGGTTGCCATGGTCGCCTTGTTTAAATATTGAATGAATCACATTTCCCTTCCATGATGCAGGTACCTGTGTGTCATGATAGATTTGATTAAACAATGGTGTCAGGGTTTCTGCCCAAAATACCGGGTCGTGTTTAAAGATGGCGTTGGGCAGTCCGTTCGGGCCTGGTGCTCCTTCAGCCTTTAGCCTGTTGATGATTTTACAGAGTTCCCCTCTGGTTGTTAATTCTGGGACTGTTATTTCCTCTGTTGAGCAATCCTTTATCACCGGTCCTTCTGTGCCTGGATTGCAGATTTCCAACTGGCCATTCTCTACTGTGTTTGTTTTCCGCATATTATTTGGGAGGCCTGTTGTTGTTATGCAGTAAAGGGATTGCACGTGTTGAGACCAAGCGTCAGGTCCTACTCCCGCTTCCTGATGGAGTTTTTGTCCTTTATTTAGGTCGTTAATGATGCCCCAAAATTCTCCACTATTGGGGTGTTTTCCAGCACTTAGCAATCTATTCCATAGCTTCTCATTGTAGGCGGATTTTGCGATGTTTAGTGCCTTCCTATAAGTGCTTCTGGCTTCTGTCAAAACCCCTTTGTTTGTTTGTAGCCCCAGTTTTATTTTCCGAGCAAGGTGACGAACAGCATTTGCTACCCTCCTTTTCTTTGTTCTTAGTTCGTTGGTAAACCAGGGCTCTTATTTAGAGGTAGACTTACTCAGTACACCTGAAGTTGCAGGACATTTTTGAAGAAGGTCCAGGACCAATAGCTCCCAGGTTTTTACGAGGTCCTCCTTTTTTTGCATCCCTAACCCGGATTTTCGAGCAATTGCGGCACGCTGGATTTTTTCCAGCATTTCTCCTCTCCATTTAAATTTCTTTAAATTACATTTAGCGGCTTGGTGAAGCAGACTTGATAATTTCAGTGCCAAGTTGGGCGCAGTGTTTAGAGAAGTTATTTGGGTGAAGTGGTCGCTTTCTGGTCGTTGGACAATTTTGAAGGTCTCAATGTCTGGAATTAAGTCATCACTAGTCTATTGTTGAGTGAGCCCTTCCGCTCAGGAACGTAATACCAGCTTGCCTATCCCCCGTCGTGTTGCCGTTTAGAACCGTCAGACCCAGGACTTTTGGGTTGAAGGCTAACCTGAGGCCTCCTTTGGGCAGTCGCGTGATTTCTTTTGCCCTCAATTTTCCGATGAGATCACAGTTGAAGTCCCCTGAGATTAGTAGAGGACATCCTAGGTAGGTTTTTGCATCGTTTTAAACAGCGACGTCAGGCACATTTGTTTTTCTTGTTGTAAATTACGATCTGGGTGGATATAGACGTTGAGGATTATAATTTGCCATTTTTTGTGCCCAGCTGACATAGATTCAGTGATTCTGGTCACTTGTACCCAGTTGAGTCCTACGTCCAGTGCTTCAGAGGACCAGTTAAATTTTTGAGTGATATGAGTTGACAGACCACCCCGGGGGTGCCCAAAATTTGAGTGTCTTTCTGCAGGGATGTGGTGGGTCTTAAAGCCTGGTATTACACTTGGTGCTAATTTCCATGTCTCCTGAATCAGGATTATATCTTGGTTGGAAAAAAAGGATTGAGTTTCGTGGTCCAGCTCCATTTCGTGGAAACCATGTACATTCCATGTGCATACTGTGATTTTTGTTGAAATAGTTTTTGCACTCTGCGTTTCCTCCCTCCTACGTGGAGACGGAGAAAAATGTGTCTCCGTGTTAGGGCCCCTTTTTACACAGGAACCTTGGGACCCAGCACCAATCTGTTATGTCCCGACCGGGCTGCCTAGTTGGTTGATTGTGGTCTGTCGAGTTTACCCCTTCCGTTACACTTGCAGCGGCTGGAGAGGTAGCACGGGCTCCTAATAGACAGGAGAATGGAGGACGTTTTTCCCCGTTACCCTTTGTTTCATTATGGGTGGTTTTTTGTAACGGAAATGGGTATCTTGGGCTTGTGTTTCTCAATGTCAGCTGAGAATCTTTCTAAAAAGTGAAGAGATCATTGCGCAAACTGAACGTGCCAACAGATACTGTAAAGTAAAAAGGCAAACTCTTCTGAATCAATTAGTAAAAGTGCCCTCTTGGCAGGAAATGCAAGCTGGTGCCTTGTATATCATCATGAGCATTACCACACTGTGAATGAAAAAGTTCCTGCCACCCTGTTACGTTTTCGTGATCATGCTAGCGAGCAAACATGTGAGGAGGTTATAACTCTCGAAGCGTGTTTGCTTGAAAATCATTCTATCATGCTAGCGAGAAAGTTATAACGCATGAGACGTGCGCTTACTGTTACCCGACTTCTCACGAACTGACGCTTTCACCCCTATTTACAAAAGCGATTAACTTGCGAAACTACTCTTGTCGCAGATACTTACAGGGCATGATTTCAAACTTCTAATGCAATGACATAGTGTATCACGACTCAGAACATTTGACCAGAATTTAATTAAATAAGGCAACAGTAACGAAGGACTAAAGACGGAGTGACAAAGAAAAACACATTGAAAATGGGGCCATCTTAGAACATGTCAGTATAAATAAATGCATTAAGACCCACTGCAAAATGAACTAAATGATACCCAGAAGGTCCTCCCAACAATAACAAACTGGACAATTGTAATCAGTGAAAAATTCAAAATTAGACCGAGCAAAGTTGGAAAAGTTCTCAAAACAAATGGCAAAAGTAGGAATACATGAAGAAAGAAACATGTAAGCACTTTAACCCAAGAGAATGTGTAGCATTAGCCATTTAAAAAGAAAAAGCATCCAAATGTATACAATAACAAACAGACAGCTGTATTAACCCCTTCACTGCGGCGGCTATTCCGCCGCAGTGCTAAGGGGGTTGGGGGGCTGCGTGGCGGTCCCATGCTTGTGACGGAACCGCTCTGTCACGGCACACGGGTGAGCTGTGCGTGTGACGGAACGGTTCCGTCACGGCCCCGCCAGCTCAATAGAACGCGCTGCGCAGGCGCGGAATTCGCGCCACGCAGGCGCGGCGAGCGGGCCGTGACGGAACCGTTCCGTCACTAGCACAGCCCACCCGAGGCTCGTGACGGAACCGTTCCGTCACGAGCATGGGAGGGGTTAAAGATAGCAGAAAAACTCCATCCTGTCATTGAGCCCATGGGGCTTCAAGGCATCCAGGCGCTTGATCAAGGAGTTCTCACTCTGGAGCAGATAGTTATTGCTATCCTTGCATTCTGTTTTCTCCTTGATTTCCGAAACCAAAAATTTGAGTTGGCTAATGTTATGGCCATTATTCACAAAGTGGCTGGCAAACACAGATTCTATGCTTTTGGTTGGAATGTTTTTTTGTGCTTGTTTACTCTAGTTCTAATCTTTCTTTCGGTCTTACCTATGTGTACCAACCTGCAGGGGCATTTCAATAGATTTACAACATTTTTTGTATCACAATTTGCGGATACCTTAAGATGAATCTTGGTTCCTTACACTGGATCTGTGATCCAGGGGCCTCATTTATGAGGCTGTGCGTCACTTTTACGCTGCCGGTGCGTCACTTTTTGTGACGCACCAGTGGCGTAAAAAATGTGCCTTGTTGCACCATATTTACAAAGTGACGCATCTAGGTAGATGCGTCACTTTGTAAACCCCTGCGCCACATTATACCTACGCCAGGTATAATGTAGGCAAGGGGGGCGTATTGACGCAAGGAAGGGTCGTAGAAGTGACGCAGTGAAATCTATGAGATTTCACTGTGTCACTTTTAGGACGCTGTTGTGTCAAAATCTCGCGCCTGCCTCACAGCCGGCATAAGACTGACGCAGGCCCTTTCACATGGGGCTTGCCCCATGTGAAAGGACGCATTGCTGGAGTTGCGTCACTTTTGTGACACACTCCAGCAATGCGTCACTTTTGCGCTTACAGATATGTCAGAAATACTGACGTATATGTAACTCCTTGCGACATGATGCGTCATACATTAAATATGACGCATCAGGAATGTCGCAAGGAGTGCGCACTGAGAAGTGACGCGTTGCTGCTTTCACGCAGCGGTGCGTCATTTCTCATAAATGAGGCCCCAGGTGCCTTTAATGACCTTGTTATAATTATTACAATTTTTACAAGGGATCCTCCCTTTGTGTCCAGTCTTCTGGATGTTCTCCCTCTTCTGAGTGAGTATATCTTTCTACCTCTTTGGTATGCAAAAATGGGTGTCTCCCATAACATTTCTCTAAAATCAGCCTAAGTTGTAAGTATAGACCAGTGTTGGATGATCAATTTTTTTAATTGACCACTCATTGTAGAACATTTAGAGATCACAATCATGTGTTTATGGCTCTCTTTTCAATTTCTTGAGAGTAACTCATTCCTAGTTTTGGTCATACTGCAGGTTTTAGCTTGTCCTAATACTTTTTTAGGATGTCCACGTTCTTCAAATCTTCAAAGCATCATCTTTATCTGTTTGTTTGATATGTCTGGGTGAGGTTCTATCCTTTTGACTCTCAGTAGTTGAGAGTATGGAAGGTGATTTTTCAAGGACTTCTGATGGAAGCTGTTATAGTGTAACATATTGTTTCTATCAGTGTTTTTTCTGAAGATGTTTGTTTCAAGTTTGTTGTTAATTTTGTTAACTTTTACATCCAAGAAGGTGATGCAGTTCTCATCAATTTTGTAGGTAAATTGTATTCTGTCATTTATTTCACTCAATGTTGATAGAGCCATAGAGAGGTCTGTGCAAGATCCCTTCCACAGAATACTGTATCTCAAAAATAACATAGCATGAGTTTTTCATGTTGTGGGGGCCAGAATATTCTCTTCCTCAAACTTATTCATGAACAAATTGCCGGAGTGGCGCAATTGCCCATGGAAGTTCCTGTAAGCTTTAAAAACAACCAATCTTTCCATTTGAAGTAGCTCTGATATAAAGTGAGGTGAAAAAGTTCCATGAGAAACATTTGAAAATGTAGATCCAAGTTTGAATTGACAAATGTTTGTTCAATAGCTTCCATCCTCAAGGTCCACATATTGGGCTAGTCTTTCAGTTGGTCCGCCAATACCATATACTATTTGTCTCCCTGGTGGAAAGGGTGCCGCCTTATGTATTTTTGGCAGGGTGTAAAGCCAAGGGAATGCATGTCTGTGAACTTACAGATACAGCAGTTCTCGGTCATCAATGAGACCAAGTGTGTGCCATTCTGATAGGCATTTGTTGATTTTGGTGACAAGTGTGGCTGTGGGGTTGTAGGCAAGCTGTTTGGAACATTATGCATCTTGTAGTTGGGGAAGGATCTCTGTGTGGCAATCGGATCTGTCCATGACCACTACGCTTCACTCAAGCCCGGTAAGGTGATACCCTATCTGCTGTACTACTTCACCTAACTAGGTCATGTTCACCCCTGACCTTTACTCTCTTCCACAGCAGCCACGACCACCCTTTTGTTTCTGTGGACACAACTCAGCGCGCTTTTCATTACCTACGCTTCCATCAATTGGATTCCAATGCACTCCCCCAACCGGGTTTCACAATTTTTTGGGTGAGCGTTACTCTCCACCACCACCGAGATCATCTGTGGCGTACCCCAGGGCTCTTCCCTCAGCCCAACGCTGTTCAACATCTACATGGCACCCCTTTCCTACGTTGCCCAACAGCACGACCTCAACAACATCTCCTACGCCGCCGATACTCAGCTGATCATCTCCCTCACCAAAGACCCTCACACCTCCAAAACCAACCCCCACAAAGGAATGAAGGCCGTTGCCGAATGGATGAGGAACAGCTGACTGAAGCTGAACTAGGACCAGATGAAGGTCCTCATCCTCGGCTCCACCCCTTCATCCTGGGATGACTCCTGGTGGCCGACATCACTGGGATCAGCCCCGACACCCACTGTCTACGCACGCAACCTGGAGGTCATCCTTGACTCCACCCTCTCCATGACTAAACAGGTCAACGCTGTCTCCTCATCCTGCTTAAACACCATACGAATGCTCCGCAGGATTTTCGAATGGATCCCCACCGAAACGAGAAGAACAGTCACCCAGGCCCTCGTCTCCGGTAGGCTGGACTAGGGAAACGCCCTCTACGCAGGAACATCAAACAAGCTCCTGAGACGTCTGCAACGCATTCTGAACGCTTCGACACAATTGATCCTCAACATCCCCCGCCGTAGGCACATCACACCCCACCTGAGAGACCTACACTGGCTCCCCGTCAACAAGAGGATAACCTTCAAGCTCCTCATCCACGCACACAAGGCCCTGCACAACGCCGGCCCAGCATACCTCAACAGACGACTCTGCTTCTATGCCCCTACCCGCAAGCTCCGCTCAACTGGCATCACCCTCGCCACAGTCCTGCGCATCCAAAGAACAACCGCCGGTGGCAGATCCTTTGCCCACCTTGCCGCCAAAACCTGGAACACCCTCCCCACCAACTTACAGCAGACCCAACACATCCTGGCACTCAGAGGACTTCTCATTGCTCTTCGATCAGTAGCAGCACCCCCCCAGCTCCTTGAGACCCTCATGGGCATGTAGCTCGATTAACAAATGTCCTGATTGATTGATTGATTGATTATGTTTGTAGACCCCCACATTGGATCTCAGATAGACCACCACACATGGCGGTCTTGTACCTGCACCAACCCTTGATCCACCCATTTCTTTTCCATACCAGACCTACTCTCAGCATCACTCCAAACATGCATTAGGTAACTAGTTTATTTTCCACCATTTACCCAGCGTTTCAGGTTTGCTACAATTTTCTGTTTGCTCATTTCCCAATATCCATACCTTTTCCTAGGGTCTCTCTTTCCTCCGATATTTCCCCTTCCCACAGTAGGGTCATTGACCTCGCTGTACTGTTTTGACATATGTCACTGAGGATTTTCCGCTCATACTGTTTAATTGGTCACCATGAGGCACTAATTTCCTTGTTGAATTAGGTATTGGATATCATTCTTGCCATTTTTGGGCCTGCTTCACCCTTCATTCATACTAGCGCCACATATTTGGGCTTCTTTGGTCGGCTGAATTGGTTAAATCGACATTGAGGTAATCACTACTGCCCACACTGATGTATTATGTAATTTCACCTTATGTACCTGTGTCTTCCCGCACCTTTTTCCATGATCTCCAAACCATGAGAGTGGCACATCCACTGAAAGTCACTGCATTTACCATGTTTTACTGTGCCTTTATCATGAGTCTGATCAATGAGAGCTGCACACTCACCACTGTCACCTTTCACATTATACTGTGTACAGCATAATTATCTTCAGATGCACCTAGGGTAATCCCTTCCCCATTGCTCCCTGTGTATGACAACGACTAGATTACCCTCTGTTTGTCCTGTTTCCCTCACCCATTGTTTTGTATCCTCCTCAGCCCTGAAGAGTCACAGGACAATTTCTGGTGGTTGAAAACAGGAAAGGGGGCGGTAGCACCCTGCTTGTCATCTCAGCGCTGTTAGACCCCGTTGCATCTTGATAAACGCAGTTAATTTGCACATTCAAGTCGCTGTAGTTTTTAACCATTGTTGGTTCTGGCAGTACAGATATCTCTAGACACTAGTGTTTCAGGGTTTAGCCCATCGTCAGTAGAGAGCATATATTATTTTAGAAACATGGAAAAAGTCTTTGGGGGTTGCTGAGAAGGAACCCAGGTCGTCGCAGGTCACAGTACCTATCCTAGGCACACAGGTGCTACACCGGAGAGCTCGTCAGCTCGTCAGCTCGAAGCCGAAGAAAACAGGAAACGGGGTGGGAGCACCCTGCTTGTCATCTCAGAGCTGTTAGACCCCGTTGCATCTTGGTAAACGCAGTTAATTCGCACATTCAAGTCGCTGTAGTTTTTAACCATTGTTGGTTCTGGCAGTGCAGATATCTCTAGACACTAGTGTTTCAGGGTTTAGCCCATCGTCAGTAGAGAGCATATATTATTTTAGAAACATGGAAAAAGTCTTTGGGGGTTGCTGAGAAGGAGCCCAGGTAGTCGCAGGTCACAGTACCTATCCAAGGCACACAGGTGCTACACCGGAGAGCTCGTCAGCTCGAAATTCCTGGTGGTTGTTCGGTTCAAAACAGTTGTTGTTTCATAATAAAAAACATTTCATTTCAAACTTATGCTGGTGTCAACTGCTGCATTTATATAACACTTGAAATTTACAGCAACTTTATGAGATCCCCACCACATGTGCCCAGGACTCTGCTCATTTTCCAGTGTGGATCTTGTGATTCACACAACTACCGGGGTTATCGGTTTAGTCCTCTGACCTGGCAGCACCGTACCAACACAAGCTCGCAGAAAACAACATGTGCATTAGTCTGAGCGACATTCTTCCTGACTTCACTAAACACCCCACCCCTAACCTATCAGGGAACATGTAATGGATTGGATTTTTACTCTCTGTGATCAGAGAGTGATACCACTGGAGCACGCCACAAATTGAGTATGACCACATTTAGACTAAAAGTTGTGTGTGATCATCTAGTTATTTTTTTCATAGACTCTAAATGAGGCCACATGTCTTTAGTTCATCCCTTGCCTGGTTAGAAATAGAATTGTAATAAAAAGTGCTCCAATTCATAATTCCACCAGTGATGGCTTTCTAAGATCCAGCAGTTGCAAGCCACCCATATTAATCTGCAGCGGATGGCATTTAACTGGAATGCCTCAATTATGGTATTTAAGAGCGTGTCAGAGTCAACATGCATGTTATGATAGAATGTACTAAGCAGGTCCTGCACTGCCTTTCTGACACGGAATATTTCCTAGTTCAAATTAAGCTAAATTGAATTTTAGCAATTCTTTTGGCGCACAGTTGAGCTTAAGCTCGCTTTGATTCTGTGTGCGGAAAGATATAAAGAGGAAATGAACAAGTAAAAAAGTTAACTATTTAAAAAGGCACAAAACAATGAATATAAAAAGAACAACTTTTTGTTAGAGAAGATACAAAAAATTAGACAGGGTGTCAAAGCGAAAAGGAGGCAGCAAAGATACATTACAAAGAATAGGTGATTACAGAGGTCCATATAGTTGGTATCTGTTCTTGGTCTAATCATAATGCCTTTCTCTTTTACCCTTTACTTCTGGTAGCTGTCTGAGTCCTAGATGACATTAAAGGGCATATTTAACAAAAAGTCAGGCAGCACAGCAAGTCACCTCACTGAGCGGCGTGACAGAGAAAGTGAAAAGGCCGGAATGCACCTTACTTAAAAATATATGGTGCATTCTTGTCATTTCCTAGTGCTGGCGCTCAATGTGGTGCCTCATGCCAAAGCAAGCATCCTTGCACCATGGTGCAAGGGTGTCTGCTTTGTTTGCAGGATTGTTTTGTGCAGGAAGGGGCATCTTCCTGCACAATCCTCAGAAGCATTTTTCTCTTTCTAAGTGTGCTGCAGAATTCAGCACATATAGAAAGAGGAAATAACGAGGAGAAATGAACATATTTCTCCTTGTTATGCCTCACCTTGGGAGATGTAGCAATTTTGGTGCATTCCCAAGTCTACCACCCATGGCAAATCTGGGAATTCATCATAATCCATGGGTTTTGCATGGCAACACTCCCGTACCACTAAGCATGGGCGAATTTTGCGAATCTCGCGTTCGCGAATTTTGCGGATTTGCGAACTCGCAATCCGCAAAATCCGCGAATTCCCGCGAATTTGCGGATTTTTTTTTTTCTGTTCGCCCGTGTTTCTGCCAGTTTGCGAGGGTTTTTACAATTTCGCAATTTGCGAACTTACCTGTCGGGTCGCAAGTTTTGCGAACTTGTTGTTTCTACGTGTCCAGCCTGTTTGGGACACTCTTCTTCATCACTGCCACTCTCTGTCACCACTGCCACTCTCTGACTACTCATGCCACCCTCTGGCCCACCCATGCCACCCTCTGTTTCATCACCACACCCTCTGGTTGTCCAGTGTACATTATTTTCGGCAAAGCAAAGCACACCTTCCCTGCCTCAAGTGACCTGAATTAATTTGGGGCTGATTAATGTGTCACAGAATATTTTTTTAGCTGGCACCTGCTTCCTTAGTGCGCCCTGATTAGTGATCTTTTGCACTTGCTAAGTGCTTTCATTGTTGCAAAATTAGTTACAACACCTGCCCTGCCCCAACTGACAATAATGAATTAGGGGCTGATTAATGGATTTTAACTTCCAGCCTGGCTCCTGCTTGTCTCCCTTAGCTGTAATTCAGGACCTTTGTGGCATATGTGTAACTATTCTGAGGTTCAGAGCAGGGTCACATAATAGTTGCAACTGGCAACTGAACTCTGGAGGGGCCCCTCAGGAAGCACTACAGGAAATGGCTACTAATGATGAGCCTGAACTTTTGAACCTGGTAAGTAGTTTCAGTTTTGCTAAGATCGTATTTCTGCAATTTAGCACTTATTCGCGGGGCGCGAAGTTGTACTGGGAAGCCGCGAACTCACGCGAACAGTGCGAGCAGTGCGAGCAAAATCCGCTGCTCGCGGATTTGCGGATTTTGCGGGAGATTTGCGAATCTCGCGGATTGCGAATTTCCCGAAAATCCGCAAAATCCGCGAGCGAAACGGATTTTCCGCCCATGCTTACGTACCACCAATGGAATGCCTCCCTTGGGTGATTTGCACTGTGCTGCGTTGTGTTACTCTGGATTTGTGAAGCCACTCAGGGCCACGCAAGGTCGCCTGGCGTGGCTTGATAAATCGCATTCCAAGAGATATGTCACTTTTGCAACACACAACTTGGTGCAAAAGCTACACAACCCTTGATAAATATGGCCCTAAATTTCAAGGGATTTCCCTGTTGTCTTCGAAATGAAGCACAAATCTTGGGATGGTTGCTCTCTGCAACACACACAGATATGCCCATGAGCAGGCTCCTATTTTTGTGATCCTAAGACTTTAACATTTCTTAATACTAGACTAGAACATTATTCCTGGGTCAAGCTTCTCCTTTAACTGTTCCAGGGCCCACAATGTTTTCCTTCTTGCCACCTTTTTTCTTTACAAGAGGCATTTCTTTTTTACATTGAACCATGGGCTCTCCTTCTACGTGAGGAATTGATGTTGGATGGGTTTCCGAGTCCCTGACATTAAATGTCATAATTTTCCTAGAAGTTTACATATTGTACTGTGTATTGAGGTACTCTAAGTGGTCATAGTAGAGTGAGATGCACCAAACTATATTTGTGTATGTGGTGAGCATTGTTTTTGTATGTTATCTGTGCAAGTGCAAGTTGGGATGTACGATTTATTGCGAACTTGGACCTATCCAAGACAAAGAGCAGCGAGGACTGGACTTTCTATTTACTTTCTTGTCATATGCGGCTTCACTGCATAAATAGAATGTAGAAACTTAGAACCTGGAATGAATGGTTCAGCTTGTCTAGGCAGGTCAGCCCCAGTTAGGCATTGCAAGGAGAAAGGAGATGCCAACTGCCAGGAGAATTAACCACCGATAAAATCCCACCATGCACTCTGTGTTTTTGAATAATTTCAGTAGTGAGAGGCAGTGGGATCAAATACACTAACAAACTTACCTTTAAACCTCCGTGTGTATGCAGCCACCAACAAGCTGTACTACAAGTCTCATGTCTGGAATGCTTCAACATTGCTGAGTGAAGTGCACCGAGGTAGTTGGTGAGCCACAAGAGGAATATACTTCACCACTCCTGCATTTGTGTTTCATGGGACATTTCTCAGCCCATCAGGAAAATCTATTACCTAACTGGGGTACACGTGTATGACCAGCCATGAGTTATCATGTGCCACACTAGGGCCTGCCTAGAGAAAGCATATACAACCTCACAATACTGTACATCCATACAATCAGAGACCAAACCAAAGCATGCCCCCGTTTGTTCACCATGAGCACCCCAATACCTTCTAGCAATGTTCTGTGAGACCTGCACCTTTAGTAGAGGTCATAAATGTCACCACCTTTTAGAGCACCCTCTGTTTGTAGTCTTTTTGGGTCTGTTGTCAAGGACCCGATTAGGAGAGTAAGAGCTTTGTTGTTTAAAAGCAAAGGCAATGTATAAATATTGACAGAGTAGACTACACGTTGGGATCATGTTTTGCTTTGCATAAATGCTTGTAGTTGGTTAATGTGTAATTTATGAGGTGAAGGGCTTTTCCTTTTGCGCATTCCCTCTCAACGTCAGTGCTCAGCAGTCCAATACTTTCTCTCTCTCTCTCTCTCTCTCTCTCTCTCTCTCTCTCTCTCTCTCTCATTCTCGCTCTCTCCCTCTCACTTGCTCTCTCTTTCTCTCTTAGGATACTGGGATACAGTGTAGGTTGTAAGGGAAATCAACTGGACGAGGCATATATAACAAACTCTGGCAAAACCAATAGGTCTCGGTAATCCAAGTGCTAGTGGCATAGTGTTTGAAGTTGGCCTGGCTTATGCTGTCCACTATTCTAGTGGGCACCTTGCACGAGTCCAAACGACCCTTATTGATGGTAAGTTTAAAGATAACCTACATAGAAAGCTATCCTAGTGGTAGCTGTGGAGAGCAGCCTTCAGGCTAAGTCTTGAAGGAATGTAAAGCAGCTTGTTTTACCAGTTTATAATCTCATGAATGACCAAATGAAAGGAGAACCACACCAGTTATATATATATATATATATATATATATATATATATATATATATATATATATATATATATATATATATATATATATATATATATATATATATATATATATATATATATATATGTATTTATTCTAAACACATACCTCTAGTCTATTTATGAGGCTAGAGGCAAAAGTACATTCAGTAAACTTATTTAACACACAGTAAATTAGCTCAATATATGATTAGCCCTAGGGGCGTACCAAACCATATACTAAGAAAGTGGTATAAGAACCTTGACTGACATAGATACAAGGCCTAGGGCCTTTAGAACTGCTGGGGTCACCAGGACCCACCCAAGGTAGTGATGCAGGGGACCCACGGGGAAGCGTGCAGAGTCTAAACTCAGTCGCGAATCACCAATAACTTCTATGGGGAAACTCACGGTTGGAAAATTACAGATTAAGGACACTTAGAAGAGGACTTGGAGCAAACCTCTTTAGAACTAGGAGGTTCTAGAGTCAACACCCACAAGAGCATTGGAGTACCCGAGTTACCTCACCCAGGGAAGCTAGGTGCATAGGTGTCTTTACGTGTCAGGTTTTGTCGTCGATTTCAATGGCGAGCTGCTGAAAGTGCTGCAGGCGACCAAGTGGAAAGTGTCCGGGTGAATCCAAGGGTGGATCAGAGATCTGAAGAACCTGAAAGAAGAGCGGACAGAGTCTGGGTCACTAGCCAGTAACTAGGAAGGCAATGAGAAGATGCCAACCGATGTTGGGTGATTTCAGGTGAAGAAGGTGAAGCTTGACTCTTCAGCCACGAGGAGCAGGAGGTGTCGAGGACAACCTGGAGCTGGACTCAAGCTATCCCACAGAGGATGTTGAGTGCTGCTGTGTAGGTTTCTGGATTGAACCCAACAAGCCTTGGCAACAGTAAGCCACACAGAAAACAAAGATTGGCTTCGGTGCAGACCAGCAAGGTCTGAGGAACTCAGCCTTTGGAGAGAAGCCAGGGCACATCTGGATCAACCAGGTAGCCCAAAGAACAGAAGAGTTACCTTTGTGGGGACCCACCAGTTGACGGACCAGGGATTGTGAAGGAGCCTTAAGTGGAAATGCTAGAAGCGGGCCCACGGCACACTCGTGGAGTATAAGCCCACAATCTTTAGTGCAGATGGTGCCCGGGGCATTGACTACAAGTATCTCAATGCACAACATCGGGAAAGTTTGAGAAGTCAATGCACTTGCAAATGTGTCCGGTGTCCAGGAGTTCCGGTCCCACGTCACTCGTGAGGGCAGCAGGTCTCAGCTTTGCTGGGATCTCGTGTTGGCCTCTGAGAAGTCTGGCCGTCTATGTCCTGAGTCGTAAATCCATCGGGACCTGGCGGGAGCCTTGGAAATGCAGATGGGCAAGATGCTTCTTTGGTGCCTGTTTGAACAGGGGAGTCACTCTTAGACCCCAAGGGAGATTCTTCCATCTTCTGGTCGATGTAGAATGTTGAAGTTTCAGGATATATGTTGCAGAGTTTCGTTCAGGTGTAATCTGAAGTCCTGAGGACTGGGTTCCTACACTTATACACTAAAGCTGGTCTGGGAGGTGGTTCCACCTCCCTGTGACAGGAAACCTATTGTCCAGGCCTCCCCTGCTGGAGTTTTGTCCAGCAGCAGGAGGTCAGACCAGTGTCTGTGGCATCCATTTTGTGATGCCAGGGCTCTCTTAAACTATAACCGGTTACATAAGTATGTACATGTCTTCTCCCTCTAGAAGGGTGGAATTCTACCCCCACCACCGGGACTGGCAGGGGTAGGATTCCAAAGTGTTTGAAACCAAACACAACATGTTTCCATGCAGCTATTCCAAAGTTAGCATTTACCACAAGGTTATAATGCACTTATGAGTATATGGTCTGGCTGCGTCATAGAACAGCCTCAGAGAATAGATTCCAAAAGCTACAGAGGGTTCCTGCTCATGCATGGGCACCCTCTCACACAAAACCAAGCACTCTGCCTTCAGGATTGATAAGGCATGCCATAGGAGTGACTTATAGGTTTATAGGTGTCAGTGTTTTAAAGGTAGATATAGGTAACCTATATCTTAGAAAGGGGTGCCTACACCACCTTACCCAGGCTGCAGTAGCAGACCTGTAGTGCCATTTTGGAAGGCTTCCCAGGGGTGGTATAATACATGCTTCAGCCCCTGGTAGGCCTTTGGGGTACCTATGCCCTTAGTACCTAAGGTACCATATACTAGGGACTCACAAGGGTAATCCAGTAACCAATCTGGAGTGTACCTAAAGCACAGGGAATAACTTTCAAGAGGAAAGCAGATATGCTGGGGCCCTGGGTAGCAGGGCCCCAGACAAACTAAAGTCGAAAAACAGTGAAACTCCAGCAAAAAGTAATAAGCAGATCCTACTCTCATACACATTGTCAATGTTATTGTCTTTTAACCTATTGGGTTTGCTTGCAAAGATGGGTATACAAATGAAAATAGTGATACAAGGCTCACAACTGGGTCTCTGAGGACTTTTACATGGGGATCTTGCAAAGCATTCAAATGCCGGGGGTATGCATTCACAGCAGGACAAAGCGACAAAAAATAGTAAACACTGTAGAAGGAGTTAACGCCACCTTAGCAGCACTTTCCTGATGGTTTTGCGGCAATATTTACATCACCATGTGTACAAGCTGACACTAACCTCTGTTAGCAGCAGTTTTCCAGCGAAATATTAATAGAAAAGATCCCCACTTCTGTTAACGATAATGACATGCAAGGGAGGTGTTCCCATGCACAAATGGCCGCTAACCTCACTTTGTTATATGTACAAGGGAATTCTTGAAAGTAGGAGGACCCAAAAAACTGCCTCTAACTGCAGTGGAGGCAGTTTTGTAGGTCCAGAATATAGCTGGCCTTAAAAATGGAGATAACACCTGGGGCTTTATTTCAGCAGGTTTTGGTGCTGGACAGCCTACAAGAAAAGTTGCTGTGCTGCCCTGCGACAAAACTACAGGCAGGATTGTGCACTATCAATAAGAAAGTGTGCATTCCTTGGGCCTCAGTCATGAAAAGTGTTGCAGCGCTGCAACAAGACAGCGTTGCAACACTTTTCACTACGCCCTTCTTTTTGACACCACGGATGCACTGTATTCACTGGACAGTGCTCCATTATGCAAGTAATGACAGATACGTCTGGAGTCCTGATGTTTCTGTCTTCGCCAAAGTCACCCATTGCTGCAATTGTGTCACAAGCATGACACAACTCCAGCAATGCATGTGGCCTGCCTATCCCTGTGGCACTGTGTCATCCTTATGCCTGCCATTAGGCCGGCGTAAGGTACTGAAGAAGTGCCGTCCTACAAGTGCCACAGTGAAATTTGAGGGATTTCACTGTGCCTCTTCTATGAGGCCTTGTCGCATGGGAACGCCTACCATGAGTACATCATACCTGATGTAGATATGACGTGGCACTGGGCTTCCCAAAGCCATGCGTATGCCTTCATGTGTCACTTTGCAAATATGGCACATCGTGGTGGTAGTTTTGCCTGGTCCATTCTTGAGGGGTGCCAGGGTGTCGGCGCAGTTGGAGATCCATTAGTGGTGGTTGAGCACTGCAGTGTCATTGTCTGGAAGAGTTGGTGGTATGGTGGTGCTGAGGGAGTTGACAAGACCTTCTTTGGTAGCCTTGATCCAGCTGTGAGGGTGAGCGATGATGGCGGTGGTGTACGGTGGATATGGTGAAACGTGATGTATACAATGATGGTCAGTCCAGGAGAGTCCTGTAGTTGAAGTTCCCGCTGGCGGAGTAGACGTACTTGACCGTGTGTCTCCTGCTATGTGGCCTGATGCGGTGACTAGCTGCTTGAGTTTGACGCGGGGGAGATTCCCCAGGAGGGGGGGGTGTTCTGGTCACTGGGGTTGTCCAGGTGGACCTTGAGTTCACTGAGTAGGATGTTGTTGGTGGATGCGAGAGCATGGGGTACAATAAGGTCTACAATCGAAGAATGGGGCCCATGGCCTGGGGGTCCTGCAGATGAGGGTGCCGCAGAGGATGGGCTTGGGTTTGGTCCGGATCTGGGAGTTGAGGTGTTCCATGGTCACCATTGGGTCATTAGAGTGTGTGGTCAGTTGCAGTGTGCTTCGGTAGGGGATGGCAATGCCTCTTCCTGGACAGTTGGGGTCGTCCTTGCGGGTGATTTAGTAGCTGTCAATGAAGGCAATGGTGAGGTCCTGTCCGGAACAGAGGTTGGTCCTGGCAGGCGATGTGGCATCCAGGGTTGATGGTGAGCAGGGTGCTGGTGTTGTTGCGGTAAAGTGTCTGGGAGGCAGGGTGGTTGGTGCTGAGCGCGTTAAGTGTTATGGGTTTCAGGTGTTGGAAAAGAAATTTGGGGTGTATTATGGGGTAAAAGTTAAAATTTGGGGTGTGTTTTGGAGTCAATTAGGAAAATCGGGGTGTGCATTTGGGTCAAATATGATTTTTAGGGTTCAGGGTTTGCTTTGGGGTGCAAGGGTTAGTTTTAGGGTTGCACACACTGAAGTGGGAAAAGTAATATTTACATCTCCGCTATCCAACACCTTCCCTACTGTCACAATCTGCCTAGTATTAGTATGCATTGTAATGGAATGCGATGTAATAGTCAGTGTCATAACTTCATATATACCTTTGGCACTCCAGTGGTACGCCCGCTGTGCATGGCCACACACCGGCCGCCATTGAGAAGTGCTGGGACTGGACAGCTGGGAGGTGGGAACAGCCAGAAAGGACAAAGGATGGGGCGTGGACCCAGGAGTGTGTGAGCGGGTTTTGTAAATATTTAAGTGAGAGAATTCTTACCTCGAGGTCGGGCCCAGTGTCTTTGTTGCTCCTGCCCTCCTGAACCTGCTTCCAGGAACAGGAAGTAGGCATCCATGCTCCCTCCCCGGCACCAATCACAACGCTGCAATGCGGCGTTGGAATTGATCATTGGCCCCGGGACAAGACGTTCAGTCAGGGGCTAGAGGAGTGGGCTTGTTCTCCTTGAAGGCTGTAATGCAGCCTGCATTGCGAACGGGACAGTGTGCATGACTGCTTTGGGCAGTCTGAGTGGGCCGACCAAAAAGTTATCACCGTCCACAGCTTCCGGCCAGCTCAGCATCATCTAGCCTGCGATGCAGAGAGGTGCGTTCCACCATTGATAATCCCCTCATTTTACCTCAGTGTAGTGGTGGATCGTAGTATGCGATACAGGCTTCCCTACGTTGGTACTGAGTAGAGCCTCTACCATTCACAGCTCCAAGAGGCTCAAGGCGGTCTTCCAACACAGGTCAACAACTTGTCTCCATGCGACCTGCCAGACTTTACCACCAGGTACCGTCGATTGCCGCGCTCAATGTCTACCGCCACTTCTCATCGACTCCTCAGCTCCTCCGCATCCAACTCAAGGCTCCAGGCGCAGGTTCAGCGGGGCATCCAGGCTCCAGAGGCAGGTCCAGCAAGACATACAGGCTGCAGAGGCAGGTCCAGCGAGGCATCCAGGCTCCAGAAGCAGGTCCAGCGAGGCATGCAGGCTGCAGGTGCAGATCTAGCGAGGCATCCAGGCTCCAGACGCAGGTCCTGTGAGGCATCCAGGCTGTCATCCTGGTCATCCTGGAAGTTGGGTGGCTTCAGGGAGTTGTTGATGTGTGCTGCACTTGGCCCTAGATGCTCCATAATGCATTTTAATTGTTTTTTTTTGCCTATTTCCTATTGGAGGTCGACTGAGGCAAAAAGAACTCACGCTGGGCTAACGTGCGTTCTTTTGCCACTAATGGGCCTTTTGTTGGTTTTCGCCTTCTTACGCCAGAATTCCTATTGGCATCACGCTAATGTTAGCGGGCGATCCCTGAAATTATCGCCATGTAGCGATGGCTTGTACATACGTCGCTAACATGGCGATAGTTTCTAGCGGTGCACGTTGGTAAGAAAACTGCAGCTGCCTTGTACATATGGCCCTGAAAGTCTTAAAATGTAAAACATTGGTTACATTTAATACATATTATGCTTATTATTTAACGCCATCAATCAGAAAATCAAGTACACATTCGATTTAGAGTCAATGTGTGTATGTTTGCTGTAGAGTCAAAAAGTGTTTTTCAGCAATAACAGTAATGTAATCTATTTTTTAATTGTTGGCCGATCAGTTAATGAGTAGTTGTTCTATTCTAAGCTGGCCCCTGCGTGCCGGTGGGGAATAAATAAACATGATCTGTTGAGGGAAGAACCACTGGGATTGCGACGGGTGGGAGAAAAGGCAGCGAGTGAAAACACTAGTGCTTAGTGTAGAGTGATCGAAAACAAAGAAACTAGTAGCTCCTAAACCAGGAGCTGTGGATGGGCAGGAATACTTGGTCCATGCTCTGGTGGATGGCCAAACACTGGAAGAGGCATGACACATGCATACTATGGACAAGCGGGAATGAAGGGCATGAGAACGACGTTGGAGCAAACAAATGGAAACAAACGGAAAGCTGATGGCCAGGCTGAAGCCCATTGAATTGTAAATAACATGTTTCTTTGAGACAGCAGATGCACCGTCTAGCCGAGACCTGAAAAAATGTTTTTTACAAGGCTCTCAGGTCAGAGAAGAGCTGAGCTAAGATTGAGCAAATTGAGAACAGTTAAATTGGTGCCATGCCGCTGTCCTAGCATGAATAATGGAAGCAGGGTAAGTTTCCTTCCTTTGCATTGCCTCTTTTTCACTCTCAAATGTCCTTCTCTACTAATGATGAAAGTGGAAGTTGTTCGGGCAATAAATTCC
This sequence comes from Lissotriton vulgaris, assembly GCF_964263255.1. Taxonomy (NCBI): domain Eukaryota; kingdom Metazoa; phylum Chordata; class Amphibia; order Caudata; family Salamandridae; genus Lissotriton; species Lissotriton vulgaris. The sequence continues at coordinate 1,212,738,635 of NC_141694.1, forward strand.
AAACAGTCAGGAAGAAGACTTATTATGTAAACTAGAAAGAACCACGGTCTATGAGATCCACGAAAAGTACTGTTACATGCCTGACAGGGTGAGAACAGCAGGGTAACACAAGTAAGGCATATTCGCTCTTGCACTAACCAAGTGCTACATTTTTCTCTCATTTTATCTTATCTTATGTGGATTTTTTATAGTGTGAAGCTACCCTAAGGCTTCCATGTGCTGTGTGAGTCAAAGCATCAGGTCTTTAAATCCACTTAGGCCAACTGTCTCTCACCCTTGCATGTGCAGGGTGCTCTTCTAGCTGTGGTCTGAGCTATGCACCAACTGAGGCTTGCTTGACTGGTGCTCATCTGCTTTCGGGAAACTGATTGCAGCTTGGAGCATGATCCATGCTCAAAGTTTGGCTTTCTTTGGCTTAGCAGGAGTAGTTGGAACTTATCTGGGCCTTTTCAAGTTTGTGTAGGATTTTCTGCTCAGGTTACCAGCCTCGATTACTCTTCCATATCCTTCCTCCCTCATGGAGTGTATTTGTTCAACAATAGACAGCATAATATAAAATATCAAATAAAACAGTGCATGTCTATTGCTCTCTCACCAGTTCCCATTCTTGCCCTTTTGGTATCCTTTTATTCATTCAGCAGCATCTTTGCCTGGCGCTTGTCACTTTTTGGATTACAGGGTCTTCTCTGATTACTGTCCTTTTTTGGGTATGAGTACTGATCCAGCGTCACTATAGAAATTGTGTCACACATGCGTCACCATTCACTACCTAATACTCACCATACTAATCAATACCAAGGCCCATACAACTATGACAGAAAATCATGGAGCTGAATCATGTGGCCTAATTAATCAATCTATTCAAACTCATATGTACAACATTTACAACTGCAGTATTACATTTTATTCATAAGTAAAAAGAAATAACATTTAACTAGACCACTTTGACCGATGGTTCTAACAGATGGTAACGACTAAATAATCAAGACCAGCTTGACGTTTTAAGTCTTTTATTTTTAAAATTTCAATGTTTCAAATCTTTATTAGCTTATTCATTTTTTCAAGCATTTTTATTAAATCAGTTTTAATCATTTGATTATTGGCTCAAAAGGTCCGGCACTTCAACGTTGCACAGAATTAATGAATTAAAAATAAACATCAAACCTAAATCCCTATGATAAGCTTTCTGACCTGAAAAGAAATAATCATTTATTAAGCATTCATAGCTCCTACGTGTCCAAAGGGAAAACGGACAGCACTTCGCCCTCAGGAAACAGTCAGCCCTGCTCCCCTCAAGAGGCCAGGTTTATATACCTTTTCTTACTCACTAATCTAACTAAAAATTATATTTTTGTAAAAAGCAGCAACCTAATTGGTTGCCATCCATCAGACCACCGAGAGGCCAACGCATCATTACTAGTGACATCATTATGTCATTGTCCATTGACATGAAGCAACACTGACTTCCCAGAGTTGTAACATTAAACTAAATGTTCATATTTATTTCCTCCAGGATTTTAGCCAAGCTGCCTCTACACGCTTCCTTGGCCTTGACGCTTTTGCTTTCGGAGCTTGATACACACATCGTCCTTTGTTTGAGCTTCTGCACGTTTCCGTGGAAGTTTTTCAATGAAAGCACCGTCACTGCCGTGCTCAGCTCCTTTTTATCAGGCCAACCAACTTTCATTAGAACTAGGCCTCAAACCTTTCACTCGAGCTAGTATTTAAACAAACACAAAAAGTAATTAATTCAAGTAAAATAAACCCTTCTGTTACCCACCCTCCATTGCTAATATTTTAACCCATTAGTATATGTCACCTAGCAGAAGCAAACAAATAAAGCAGCACATTTAATATCTACCATTCTACATAAAGTCCAGCTGGATTCTTTATATATCTGAAAGAGTAAACAGATTGACAAACAAAACATAGATAAACAGTCACAACATAAGACAAACACATAAGCACACATAATGAAAGCACATGCCATAAAATTATCAGCCGCATTAATAGTGACAAAGACAATAGGACAAACAAGACAATATTAATTATGTGTTCCAAGACAAACTCGCAAATGCAACATGAGCACATAAATGTTAATCCTGTGTGTTTGTGAATGCAATTTTTACTCTAGGTTGATTTAATAAAATAAATCATGCAACAATTCATTAATAAATTAGTTCATGTTACAGAGAATTAACTTTACGAGCCAGAATAAAATGAATTCTGAAACTCGCTCCATAAGTACACAGCATCCACTGCAGCTGCTTAGTCCGTATATTTATATTTTGCACGTGTATCTCTCCCATACCCTCACCCACCAAATCACCAGGAGTTGCGTTTCATGACACGATAACTGCACCTCGGTGGTCATCAGCATGCACAGCATGATAACAATTCCCATTTAGGCTCAAAACAAAAACAATACCCTCTCAACCACACACCCTACACAGCGTAGTTTGCTATGCCTATGGGTAAGGAGTTCATCTCCCCACAAAGGAGTAGTATGCAATTATTTATTTATTCATTTATTTTTATTTAACAATTTATAGAGCGCGCAAATACCCAAGGGTGTCCCGGCGAAATGAAAAACAATAAAAGGAAAAAAGTTCCCAATATTTATGCCATATAGCTTGACATTTCTGGTAATTCTAAGTAATGTCTATGAGAGATGGGCAATTGAAGATCCTATTAGTGACTTTGTTGTCTACAGGCAAATTGTATCAGTCTTATATGCTTGGTCATTAGTTGGAGGAAAATGTAGGCATACTCAGTAGCGCGCTCATTGAAAAAAGCAAAAATCGCCTGAGAAGTTAAAAACTGCAACGAGTCAAAAAAACGATGGGTCTTATTCTGGCATAGTGCTTACAAACTGATTTTTTTTTTGTTTTTTTGCCTGGCACAGGAAAACAGTGTATTTGATTGAAGCGTGGCACTATGCCAGAAGAATCTCCTTATCTCTCGCAATTCTAACTCCCTTTAAGAAACATATTCCAGTGCTCACTGTTGCTGTTTACTGCAAGCACGGCGGAGAAAGGTTAAAGATTGCTGTGAGCTATGCGGAGCAGATTCTGAAGACATTATCGAGAGGAGCTTTCTGCCTTCTGGTACTAACATTTTTTTTCTTTGTTTTTCTGCTTACGGGCTCAACCTAACAGAAGGAACATCAAACAGGAATAACCCTGGTAATGGGATAGGCAGTCAGGCCTAACCTGACACATTAGCTGATGAATCAGAGCGTGCAGTGCAGCCATGCAGGGCCTCTTGTTTAGATAGTTTCCTTCCCTGATATTAATGTATCACATTTCCATTCCATAGTATTATGTATAAAGATGCTGTCCTGAATTGGAGAAAAGACAGAAATTTCAGGCCGGTGTTGCTACGTTTTCGTGTCTCACTAAATGCTTCGAAATACATTGATACATTTCGTACGTCAAAAGCACAATTACATTTGTTGAAAGAAAGTGACCGATTCTTGGGGCATATTACCAAGGGCCTTATCACCGCTTTAGCAGGAATTTTTACTGCTAAAGCAGCGATACTTTCATCGCCCTATTATCTAGCTGTCGCTAACACCAGTAAGCGACAGCTAGTAGGAGATAGCGACAATCTTGGGGCCCATGTTGCATGTCAGCGATAATTATCGCTAATGACATGCAAAGTGGGCCTGCCAAGATGTTAGCGACTGGAAACAGTTGCTAACATCGCTATCTCCTATTACCTACTTTTGGCAATATTCGCGCGAAGCCCGAATATAGCCAAAAGCTAACGCCTGCCCAGAGCAGTTCTTAGCCATGTTATCCAATGGTAGGTGGATAACATGGCTAAGAGCATTAGCTCGGTAATGCATGAATATCGCTGACTTTTCAGCGATATTCATGCATTTCGGCTGATTTTTATCGCTTAGGAGATAAACCTTGGTAATAGCAAGGCTTCTAAGCGATAAAAATCGGCGGAGCTCAGCCATAATATTATTGCCGCTAAGCCAACATAGCGATAATTATCGCTAGTTATTGGTAATATGCCCCCTTGCATTTTGCATTACAACTTTGATTACATTTTGAGAGCCGCACCTGTCTTTACGAAGTCCATTTAATTCCCAATCAATAACAGCGCCAAAGGCTTCATTTGTAATTGAACAGTTGGTTGTAATATATTACCGATATGATATGTTCTACTTCAGTATAGCTCTGCGTAAATATTGCACTTTTTCTAAGCAAGCTTTTCAGTGCTAAAAAATAAAATTGTAATCACGTCCTAGTTATGTTCAGGTGTGGTTGGAAACCATCTGAGGCCTCCTTACGAGATCCCCAGATTTAGGAGCAAAGGTATTGGTATTCCTGCAGCTAAATCCGGATATCAAGGGTTATTCCTCTTGGAATGGGAAAACACTTGCTTATTTCGAGTGACAGATCATCAGCTTCAGATTGTACTCCATTCCAAGTTGCATACCAGGTCCAAGTCCACACCTGTTCACCACCTTCTTGGTGCAGATTAGTAATGGGTGTTGTGCGGTAGAGAGATTTGTTTGCAGGAGCAGGATTGGAGCAGGCGTATGGGGGAGATGCAGAACATGACTGAACTGGGGGATGGGTAACATTGTCTGCCCCCTGAGATAACATGGATGAGTGCTGGGGCTGGGGCTGCCCCGGACCTCTGTGCATTGCCGAGGCCTGTTTCTGCTTGCGGTGTCAAGGTGAAGCCACCTATCAACCCCAGCATCTGTTCATGCCCAGGACTGTTACTGTGCTGCTGTACTACCACCATCTCCAGGGCTGTACTGGGAACATAAACCGGTCCTGGCAATCGAGTCGGGCTGGGCATGGGGGTGTTTGGAGAGGCGGTGCGCTGGAAAACACTGCTGCTTTTGCTACTGGGGGCCGATATTGCAGCTATTCTGCAAAACTAGCCCGGTAACAATAACGGCCCCACAGGGGTCCAAAACCAGTCCGCCCTGGTGGCCTACTGGGGAAATGCCCGGTGCCCACTACTGCCAGTCCGGCCCTGCTGAACCTCTCTGATAGTTTCACAGGGCACAAAACTCAACCTGCTGAAACTGTACAGAATGTCCCTGAACCATGAATTGATAGATCTGGAATTTGCACACCCAGGATTAATGGTTCTGGTGTTTGCAGATCCCCATATTCTAGAATCGAGTCACCATGGCTACCTCAAAAAGGTCCAGAATGGTAGTTTCCCCCCTTGGGATCTATTGCAATTAAATGCCCATTCATGGGGAGTGGGACTGACCCCGGCGAGATCAGTCACTAGGCAAAATGTCCATTAGCAGGTCTCACAAGAACTCCTTCGCTGAGGAGGAAGCAGCCCTCTTTGATTCTAGGTGAACAGTTGCTGTGCTTCACTGCGTGTGTCAAAGGGAGAGAGCAGAACAGCACTATTCATGCTACTATATGGCAGCATTACTCTCTCCACTAGCGCTTGTGCACTTTTGGCATTCTTGTACCAACATAAATACCCTTAAACCACAGTTCCAGTCAGTGATGTCATGCATAGGTTTTGTACTGTAAGGTGTATATTAATGTTACATAAAATTATGGTTAATAATGTTAAAATGATCATATGTGTGCTGTGCATTACAGCCCAGATGCAAACTTAGAAACGTTTGAGAAAAGAGAACTTTTCCCTCACTTTGTATCTGCCTCCATGGGGCACACGTTTTGACATAAATCCCTGTCAACCTTTCCTAGTAATAGGCATTCACATGAAAATTCATTGGTGGTTGCTTGTGAATGCTCATATACCACCCATGAAATTCCGCTTTGATGCCAAGTAGCAGAAAGTAGTGCCTTTTCTGAGGTAAACCCAGGGTAAAGTCTTAGTAAATATCCCCTAGAATGCAGTCCACAGAGGCGAAAGGAGAAAACAATAATTTTATCAGAAATGTATGTAATGGCTTTAAACCTCAAAATTATTCAAAATATAAATGGCAGCAGTAATCTTTCTTTGCATTGCTTTCTGGCTTTTCTAGAAGAATGGCAACTTGCTTGGAACTTTTGCCAGATGTAGGTAGATGAAGGCTTGCTTTACCAAATAGTGAATTTCCGCAATTTGTTATGTGGCAAGCACAAACACCTATGTACAAAAGTGTGCTTTATACTTTCTGCGATTCCCAGTGGGTCGCAAATGGACCCACCTAATTGGTATGAATGAGGCAGATCTCGGGTCACGTCTCACTGGGAATGGCAAAATCACAGGGATGGTGGGCTGCTAGGGTAAGCAGATCACCATGCCTGTGATTGCTTTTCAACAAAGCAATGGTTTTTTTAAATTACAGCACGCTTTCCTTAAAGGAAAATAGGATGCGTTTCAATAAGAAAAATGAAAAGTTGTTAACATTTCTTTTTAAAGTAGGCAGTGGTCCGTGAGGCCACGGGCTGCCCTTAAATATCTATTCACAAAGGGGAAGGGCACCCTTAGAGAAAACTTCCCATTTGAAAATGGGTTACCACCTACTTAAAGCAGGTGGTAAAATGCAAATGTTTTGCAACTGCATTTCGGTCGGAAAACATTCATACATACCATTGAGATTCTGTATTAGGAAGGCCTCTTCCTAATAGCGAATCGCAAACCAAAATTGCAATTCGTAATAGGCTACCAAATCTCAAAATAAGGCTTTGTCCACAAAAATATGCTTTTTTGTGGTCACAAATGGCCCAATCTGTGAATTAGGCCATTAAGGACCTAAAAAAAAACTTGTACTTCTGGCCCCTGGAGTGCTGTTTTTAGCATGACAATCATAACGACATGGCAGAGACATGTGTATGTACTCCAGTTATAAAAATGTGTATTTCCCAAATGTGGGCATTTGGACTTTCATCAAAGGACTGCTGGAGGGAGTATCCTCTTTTTTTATTTGTTTATTTATTTGGCCGGGATTTAAAATATTTTTTAATTTGGCTCTTGATTCAATTTCCGCTGAGACAACAAGGTAGAGATGGGCTTTGTATGGCACAGCAAAAGATATGCATGGGTAGACCAGATCAAATATAGTGAGACTAACATCCAGATGATAATGTTTATTCATATTACTCACAACCACATAAATAATATAAAGTACACTGACTAGTGGGAACATCTGCAATACATGTTAAGATACCTCCTATGAAGGATAACCACTCACCAATAAAGATGAATTACACTTGGAAAAAGGGCTTGCAAATCTAGGTGCAAATTGTAAATTTAAACAGTCTTACGAGAAGAATTGTGATAATTTTAATCAACAATTGGGCGACAACCACCTCCAGAGGAAATAGAAGATCGTGAAATAAAAGTTAGGAGGATAAAAGCATACCTCAACATGAGAATAAAGAAAGTGACAACTTACCCGGAATAAATTGAAGGTGTGTTTCAGGAAAGGCATAGCCTTCTAAAGTTATGTAATATATTTGACAAATTCACCTATGTCTAGTTTTTGCAAAAATACACAGGGAAGGAGAACCAATAGGACAAAAATGAATGACATCAACAAGTATAAAATGAGCCAGCTGTTGTTAATAATTTATTTCACAACTGTCGCACACGTTCATGTTGGCACATCTGAAATGATTGTGGTCATTCAAGATCAAAGAGGGTTCCTTGAAGCTCCATTGGATGCAGAAGACATATTAGTAACATTCCATGACATGAACCTCGAAAAAACCCTCTGATGGGCTACTTGTGGAGTGTTATCAAACATATTCTGACCTAGTAGTAGATCTGCTCTTTGAAGCATATAACAAGGTTAATACAGAATGGATTCACCCAGTTGGAGAGGCAATCAATGAAGCCAAACCCAAACCTGACAAATCATTACAATGGTAAGCAATACAGACTGATCTGTAAGACAAATGCTAAATGTTAAGATCCTAAATTATCTCTTGCCACAAGATCATAGGGATAATCTCAAACCTGTTGCATCTAGACTAAGCATGGGCGAATTTTGCGGATCTCGCGTTCGCGAATTTTGCGGATTTGCGAACTCGCAATCCGCAAAATCCGCGAATTCCCGCGAATTTGCGGATTTTTTTTTTTTTGTGTTCGCCCGTGTTTCTGCCAGTTCGCGAGGGTTTTTACAATTTCGCAATTTGCGAACTTACCTGTCGGGTCGCAAGTTTTGCGAACTTGTTGTTTCTACGTGTCCAGCCTGTTTGGGACACTCTTCTTCATCACTGCCACTCTCTGTCACCACTGCCACTCTCTGACTACTCATGCCACCCTCTGGCCCACCCATGCCACCCTCTGTTTCATCACCACACCCTCTGGTTGTCCAGTGTACATTATTTTCGGCAAAGCAAAGCACACCTTCCCTGCCTCAAGTGACCTGAATTAATTTGGGGCTGATTAATGTGTCACAGAATATTTTTTTAGCTGGCACCTGCTTCCTTAGTGCGCCCTGATTAGTGATCTTTTGCACTTGCTAAGTGCTTTCATTGTTGCAAAATTAGTTACAACACCTGCCCTGCCCCAACTGACAATAATGAATTAGGGGCTGATTAATGGATTTTAACTTCCAGCCTGGCTCCTGCTTGTCTCCCTTAGCTGTAATTCAGGACCTTTGTGGCATATGTGTAACTATTCTGAGGTTCAGAGCAGGGTCACATAATAGTTTCAACTGGCAACTGAACTCTGGAGGGGCCCCTCAGGAAGCACTACAGGAAATGGCTACTAATGATGAGCCTGAACTTTTGAACCTGGTAAGTAGTTACTTTCAGTTTTGCTAAGATCGTATTTCTGCAATTTTGCACTTATTCGCGGGGCGCGAACTCACGCGAACAGTGCGAGCAGTGCGAGCAAAATCCGCTGCTCGCGGATTTGCAGATTTTGCGGGAGATTCGCGAATCTCGCGGATTGCGAATTTCCCGAAAATCCGCAAAATCCGCGAGCGGAACGGATTTTCCGCCCATACCTAATCTAGACCAATCTTAATTTAATCCTAGTAGAAGTGGTCCATTACATTTGATTTGCACACTTTCATGCTTGATTTCCAAAAAGATGAAGGGCAATGCATAATGGCCTATTTAGACATAAAAAGGCATTTTGTGCTTTTAAATGACAATTGATGTAGATGATGTTGCACCTTCTCCATATTGTGTCACACTTTCCCAATTAGGTGAAGCTGCTTCATTCAACTCCTACTAATAGGGTTATGGTGGTTCGGGGACGTTTCAGGGATACTGCTGCAAAAGCACACTCACCTTTATTCTTTGTTCACAATATGGAGACAATAGTAAGTATTTGAGACATGTTTTTCCTAAAGGGGATAAAGATAGTGAAAACTGTTAATGCCATGTTTATCTGCTTGCCAACAATATACCTACCCTCTTATGTAATTTGGTTAACTTTGTGCAGAAGCTCCTGGAAGGACTAGACGAGAATAGGCAAGTGACTGTGTTAATATCAAATTGGGATAGGTCACTTTGGTTCTCTTTTGTGGGGTATTTGCACTGGAGAACTGGTTGATTAATATGTATTAGTATTCACTCTTCACAATGTAATAAATACCTCTCCCACTTCCATCAAAGTTGGGTGCTGAAGAGCCTAAGGAAGTTGATTGCTTTTTGGAATGTAATATTTTTCTAACCAGCAAATATGGTGATTCTACCTATATTTCTCAAAGATTTTCAGGGTTCCATGCACCTATCACTATGAGCTAAGCTGACTCTTTGTAAAATTGGCACAGTAGGATTATGTTTAACATACTGAAATTGTTGTACGATACACGTGCCAGAGTAAGGGACTCACCATGATTTCCCATGCTCCTCTTTATTTGCTTGCTAACATTTTTTGAGTTTTTAGCAAGTATGTTGAGACATTCTTTGGCAAACTTGGGTATAAAAATAGACACGATTGTTTATGTCTTATCTTTGCAAGTGTATTGTGAGGGTCTGGGTGTGCTATATGACATGGCTGTGGGGCCTGACTGTGGAGTACGCTCACAGATATTGTCAGGTGCCCAGTAGGCTTGTTTGAAAACCTAAAGCTCAACCCTGGTTATCAATGGCTCTGAGCAGGAAAGCTTAGCAAAGGAACAATGTCTAAAGAATTAAACAGCACCAAACAATGGAATAGGAAAGTCACACAACAAGAAAGAGACACAACAGTAAATAATAAAATATATAGCACACTGTTAAGAATTTTCAGACACTTTGATCATTCAATTCTACCAGAGGATTCCAGAGATGCAGATTTTAGAATGTCTTATCACTTTTGAATTCAGCTGCAAACAAGCATAGGCTAACGTAAAGTTTGAAAACTTTTGAAAAGTTTGGAAAAGTTAGTGCAAGTGTTCTGGTACAAATTGGGTGACCAAATCCAGCAGAGACAAGGTCTAGAGGGCCAGAAAAGATACTTTGGACAGTGTCCTAGCCACCAGATCATTTTTGAGGCAAGTTCCAAACTTTACAGGACAAACACAATAGAAGTCAACGGAGTGGTCCTGATTCTGAGCGATGAAGGCATAGAGATGCTCAGGGATGATCTTGATGCTGTGCGACCTATGAGGGTGAAGTCCAGTTGAGTCCTTGGTCCACAGGTGAGTGGTGGAGACTCTCTCCATGGATCTCGGGGTTCCACAAAGTTCTCTGTGCAGAGTTCCAAGGGCTGCTGATGCAGACCTTGCACTTATGCAACACAGCGGTCACGGTGCAAATATTATGTGGAGCATGGGGTCCACCTTGGGTCATGAATCAGGTCACAAACAACACTCACAGGCCTAACAGACATGGGTGCACCTTTTGGCTATTTCCAAATTGTCCTTTGAGGTGCCTGGCGCTCGGTAGCGAAAAAATATCTGTGGTGGCTACCAGAGATGCAACTTGGGCTTGCTCAGCTTTAATGTTCACAGTGCTGGTCTCGGATTCAGCCAACGGACCCTTGGAGTCATTATTCCAGACTGGGAATCAACTTTTCCCCATTCCAGGCACACAGAACAGGTTCAAAACTCTACTAGCCCAGCTTGTCTTTGTGCACTTCCAACGGGTGCAAAGTGGTGTTCTTCTTGTTCTTCTTCCAAGTCCAGTGAGTACTAGTGAGCAGGGTGTCAGGGGTACCTTATTTATCCCAGAAGAGTCTCTTGAGGGGACCGCATGGTCACTAGCCAATGGGCTACTGGGTTCCCTGCTTCTTAGTGCCAAATTTCCTGTGATGTGTGGCCTCTGACTATCACAAAGTACCACATTCGTGCCCCTTTTAAGATTTCATGATCCTTTCCTGGTCGTGAGGAGCTTGGTAGCCCATCCTAGGGGTGTGGCTACAAGAGGGCTACACACTCGTGCTATAACCAGTTTGGGGGCAAGTTTCCCTCCTTGACCCTGTCTCTACTTTGTCTGCAGCAACAAAAGGCCTCTCGCTCAGAGGTGTCAGTGTATCTTCCCTCCCAAAGGGAGCCTCACCTTAGGAGCCTGTCTTCTGGCTAATCCCTCTGAGTGGCCATCCTGTGCGAGGAGGTGACACCTTTCTCCATGGCAATTCCCTTTGCTCCTGAGCCTGGGAGTCATTCACTCATCCCCCCAAATGGGCAGAACTCTGTCTGTGTGCTAAAGCCTTTGTTTGGCCACTGGACCAGCTAGACACAGAACTGGCATCTATCTAAAGTTGCTAAACTTTAAAATTGACATTAATGTTGACTGAAGTATTAAGCCCCATTTAATGCCATGATTAATTTGATACCTTACATGTCCCAGTTCAGTAGTCCCATTCAGGAGGTAAATGGGCTAGGGTGCCAACCAGGAAACCCTATACTAGCCTGTAGGGCTACTAACCCTTCCACAAAAAAAAACAATTTGGAATTGTTGCTTCTAAGACATATTAGAAACAATATGCCCTACTCAATAATATATAGCTCCTTGCCACATGACTCCATAGGACTTCCTTGAGGGTTGCTTTGCCAGTTGGTGTAATGGCAATGTCGAACTGGAAGTGTCACACATTGCCCTGTCAGTGTGAAGTGGCATACTGAGATCCATTTTGTCTGTTTCACATGCAGGATGGCACAAACAGTGTTAAGTTCAAGTTCAAGTTCAAGTTCAGAGATTTGTATAGCGCACTACTCACCCAGAGGGTCTCAAGGCGCTTGAGGGAGGGGGGTGCTTTACTTATCGAATATCCAAGTTTTTAGTTGCTTTCTGAAGGCGAGGTGGCTCTGTGTAAGGCGGAGGTGGGTGGGGAGAGAATTCCAGGTTTTGGCCGCTAAGTAGGAGAAGGATCTCCCCCTATGGTGGATTTATGTATGCGCGGAATAGCGGCGAGGGCTTGATTGGACGATCGTAATTGGCGGGAGGGGGTGTAGAAGGACAGTCGCGTGTTGAGGCATTTGGGTCCTTGGTAGTAGAGGGCTTTGTGTGCGTGGGTGAGGAGGCGGAACGTTATTCTCTTGTTGATGGGGAGCCAATGGAGGTCTTTCAGGTGGCAAGAAATGTGAGCTTGCCGAGGGATGTCCAATATGAGTCTGGCTGAGGCGTTTTGGATTTGTTGGAGTTTTTTCTGTAGTTTGGCTGTGGTTCAGGTGTAGAGGGTGTTTCCGTAATCCAGTTGGCTGGTGACCAGTGCGTGGGTGACTGTCTTTCTTGTTTCGGTGGGGATCCAATAGAAGATTTTTTTGAGCATGCGGAGGATGTTGAAGCAAGATGATGAGACGGCGTTGGCTTGTCTGGTCATCGAGAGGGAGGAGTCCAGGATGAAGCCCAGGTTACGTGCGTGATCCGTAGGTTTGGGTGCGGTTCCCAGGGCCGGTGGCCTCCAAGAGTCGTCCCAGGCAGAGGGGGATGATCCTAAGATGAGGACTTCCATTTTGTCGGAGTTGAGTTTTAGACGGCTGTTCTTCATCCACTCTGATACTTCTTTCATCCGTTCGTGTAAGTTGGTTTTGGCAGTGTTTGGGTCTTTGGTGAGGGAGAGGATCAGCTGGGTGTTGTCTGCGTAGGAGATGATGTTGAGGTTGTGTTGGCGAGCGATGGATGCGAGGGGACTCATGTATACGTTGAAGAGGGTGGGACTGAGTGTTGATCCTTGTGGTACGCCGCAGATGACTTCAGAGGCCTCTGATGTAAAAGGGGTGAGGCTGACTCTTTGGGTTCTTCCGGCGAGGAACGAGATGATCCAGTCCAATGCTTTCCCTTGTATTCCGATGTTGCTGAGGCGTTGAATGAGGGTGCTATGACAGACTGTGTCGAAGGCTGCGGAGAGGTCGAGTAGGATGAGGGCGGCTGTTTCTCCATTGTCCAGTAGAGTTCTAATGTCGTCTGTTGCTCCGATGAGGGCGGTTTCGGTGCTGTGTTTGGTTCGGAAGCCAGACTGTGAGGGGTCGAGGGATTTGTTGGATTCAAGGAAGGCGGCGAGCTGATTATTGATGGCTTTCTCAATGACTTTGGCAGGGAATGGGGGGAGCGAGATGGGGCGGTAGTTCTTATGTTCAGTGGGGTCTGCTGTGGGTTTCTTCAGAAGGGCGCTGAGTTCGGCATGTTTCCAGCTTTCCGGGAAGGTAGCGGAGTTGAAGGAACAGTTGATGACATCGCAGAGATGGGGTGCGATGATGGAGTCTGCTTTGTTGAAAATGTGGTGAGGACATGGGTCGGTTGGCGATCCTGAGTGGATGGAGTTCATCAGGCGGATGGTGTCTTCAGTGGTGATTGGGTTCCAGGTGCAAAGGTTGTTAGAGTGCGGTTTTGGTTCAGAGGTGGGTGGAGTGGGCTGGTCTTCCTACTGGTTTTCAAAGCTGTTATGTATTTCGGCGATTTTGTTGTGGAAGAATGAGGATAGAGAGTCGCAAAGGTCTTGGGAGGGAGTGATGTTGTTGGTGCCGGCGGTGGGGTTGGTAAATTCTTTGACGATGTTGAATAGTTCCTTGCTGTTTTGGGCATTGTTGTTGAGTCGATCCTTGAATGCTGATTTCTTGGTGGATCGGATCAGTTGGTGGTGTTTGCGGGTGGCGTTCCTGGGGTACCATATACTAGGGATTTATAAATAAGTCAGACCTTGCTAATTGGGTGTATCCAATTAAACATACCTTTTGCAATGGGTCAGAACACTGGCACTGAGACCTGGACAGCAGGCATCTGTTCACTCTATCAAAGTTAAAAAGTCCAGCAGCAAATTGTCCAAATGGGGACAAAAAGTGGGTGAAACCCTGCACAAAAGCCTTTTTCCTTACATGTATGATATGCTAATGTACTTCCTTGATGTTGTTAACTTGGTGCTGAAGCCCCTGGAAAAAGTAGAAAAATGTGGCCAAATTTGAAATTATATTATCTAACAGCACAATTGCAACACATGGAGGGCTAGTAAATGCATGCCATACAGATCAGATATTACTGAAGGAAACATATGCACTGCATAAAGAGGCACATCTTTTTATAGCAGGCTAAAATCTTCATCTAGATCTGCCTTGCTCAATGTGCTGAATGAGAAAGATTTGGACTTTGACAGCTCAATAATAATTGGGATAACACTGTTCATGCTGGAAACTGCCCTGTGGGTTTTTTATGTTTTAAAAAATGCAGTAAGATAAAACAACGCTAACATTGCTTGATGGAGGCCTAACAAATGGGGCATGTGTTAAAGTGTTCAGCTGTAAAAGTTTGTGTCATATACTAATTTCACATATGTAGCTAGGCAGAATTGAGCTAGAATCCCATACTTGCCAGGAGAGACTATCGCATTGAAAAAAACACTAGGGAAGCTTTATACTGGTGGGACAATCTTAGATGAATGTAACAGATGAATATGAAACAGTTAAGCATACTTTGACTGACTAAGGGTTGTTGGTAATTAAAGGTGCAGCAGCTTCAACCTCATAGCCAAACGGCCGGATGAATGTGCCATCACAGTGAAAATGTTACATTGTTGGCTGATACATATTCAAATGTAATAGTTGTTGCTGCACCTCTTCAAAAATATGTTCTAATTGCTTTTTTTTGTTTTTAAATACATACATATTAAATAAATCCAGCATTTATAGTAAAAAAAAGAAAGAACACAAAAAAAGCATATAACACATGCGAAAATAATGATACAACAATCAGCACATAGAAAGAAAGCAAAGAAAGGAAAGAAAAGAGAAAAAGAAAGCTCCACCTAGCCAGAATTTCAAATAGAAGTGAGTTCCATTAACCCCTTCGATGCTGATGACGAGCTCAGTCAGTGATGTCATCAGTGATGTCACTGACCATGTCATGATTGATGTAATATGTGACATCATCAGCAGTGGATTGTGGGTGCGCAATATATAGTTAGTGCAACTAACTATATATGCAAATTTCAATGGTTTTGTGCGAGTAAATTAAGGTTTTGTAAATGCTAATCCCTAACTATATATGGTCTATAACCTATGGTTTTTTCAGTGAATTTTCAAGGTTTTGTAAATGCTAATTCCTAACTATATATGGTCTATAACCTATGGTTTTTTCAGTGAATTTCAATGGTTTTTTAATAGCAAATATCAAAAGCTGTAAAATGTCAACTACGTGGTAGCTAAAAACATTTTCGTATTTATGCACGCTGATGTGCTTTGAACGCTGCCCCCCCCTTTCCCCCCTCCTCTTTTCTTTTAGGAGTATTCTCTCTTTGCAGATAGTGAAGGGTAGGTAACACAGGCCTTTGCCCCCGTTGTCATCCGTCGTGCCTGCTTCCCTCTCCATTTGATTGATTGTTATCCTAGCATTTATTGTTTTGGAATTGGTTCTCTTTGGTTCATTCTCTATTTACAAACAAGCACAGAGTCGCAATACTCTGTTTAGTCTTTGCAGATAGTGAAAAATCGTTAAAAAAACAAAAGGAATCAAGCAAAATCAGTAGGCCACTAATGGGATCTCTTTTTGACCTCGCTAAAATAGAAACATTATGAACAACCCCTCATGACAAATACGAAACTAGTGAGAGGAACTGAGCTCGACACCATGATGGCTGCAAGATAGCTCGGCTCCGCCGCCCATCCCACCCAAAATAACGACAAACAATATGCAAATATTATAAATATATACAACACACCAGCAAAGTAACAGACTAAAACGTTTTATTAAATAACTATTTACATGGCAGCCTGCTGCAACATCGATCCAAACAAGCCTTTGTATTTTGGGCTCAAAATAAACCATCAATAGTAAGATTTTCATAGGTGAGTGTAGGTTCATGGTTTTCCATCCACAGACTAAAAGCCTGGAGTGGGTGTGAAAGAACAATAACTAGGTAAGAAGGAAGGCAGAGGTTGTGGGAAGGACTCTGGATATGGTATGTTGCTTGGTCCCTGAGATGCTTCGATGTCACTGCCTTGCACAAATGGCATAAGTCCTGGATGTTGTGTGCCATAGTTAAGGATTCCGAGCAACGCTTGTAACACAGTCTGAAGCTTATTTGCACCTGCTACAGCTTCACTATTCTCAAAGTAAATGGGGGCTGTTTGTGGACCTGACTGCATTGGAAAACAATGTGATGCGGTGCCTCCCTGAACCACTTGACGGAGGCCCCCGAGATAATTGCGCCTGCTCCACACCTTGTCCCACAATCCGTTTGACCTGAAGACACGTCCTGCGGTGCCCTGGTCTGACCATCACATATACCTGCGCCAGGAGACGGCGTGGGGTGCAGTAGAAGGGAGAGGCGGCGCGAACGAGCCTCCCCCACCTCCCCAGGTGGAGGTTTCTCAGCTACACCCCAGCGCTTCACTCGACCAGCTGACTTGCGCCCGCTCTTGTGACACAGTGCCTCGCTTGGCCAGCTGAATTGCGCCTGCTCTTGCTATTACAACGTCTCACCCGCCATCCAACGGAATTGCACCCAATCTTGCGGTACAGTGACAGGCGGCTGCTACGGAGCTCACGAAATGGCGGTCGGCTCCACAGACTTGGGCCTGGCCTGCAAAGATGGCTCTGGGCAACTGTGGAACTCGGACGCTTGACTGCTAGGGCATGGGCCCCATTCCCAAAAGAGTCCCCTCAGCCTTGAAGATTCTACAACAGTCACCGGGACCCCCGACTCCCGTAGACTTCCGGTGGGGAGCGACTGCCATGATTGCTCGCGGAATGGCCACAACGTAGCCACGAGATGGTGGTGCTCTCATGTTGACGCCAGCTTCAGTCTGAAACATCCAGAAACACTGTAGACTACCAATTCGATCAGTTCCGGTGGAGCCCCAATGTGACCCGGTAGAGAAGAACTTGCCCTCCCCTCTTTGACTGATGGTTCTTGTTGCCTGTCCCTTCTCTTGTCATTTAACAGAACTTTTTGGACTGCTGAAAGGGGTTGTGTTCCGACCGCTGGTTGGTGGAGACATTTTGACTATATTCTGGACCTGCGTTGTCGCGTAATGCGTCATATGACGCGCCGCGTTAGTGCACCCGGAAGTGCTCCGGTGCGCAAGGCGCAGCTTCCCGGAAACGATCCAGAGCGCGGCACGCAGCGCGTAACGTAAGCATAACAGGTCATGTGACTTGTTAATAAAACTTTTCATTGGTTCATTTTACTTTTGTTATTCTAATGATGAAAGGCTTGGTCATATGACCTAAAAATAACGCTTTTCATTGCTTTCGAACATTTTTTTTTCCCAAATGATGAAAGCCCGACCTTTTTTTTTCTCACTCTGACTTGTAAAGCAAAGGACCCAGATGCATTTACAGTTTATCACTAACAATGTTCCAGGCTAATGTATTTTCCCGGGAAATTTACAACTGTCCTGCAAGTAAAATATTCCTTTTTCGAGAAAAAGGGCGTTTCTTCGTCCCATGAGGGAGCCGTTGAGCAAAACAGGCTCGGCCTGCTGTCTTAGTCGCTGATAGGCATGAATATCAGATTCTTATCCATCTTTTTATGTTGCAGGAGTGGAAAACACAACAGCCCTTGACCATTTATCTTTACTGCGTTCCTGCGTATTATACCTTTTAACCGTCATGTAATCGGACTGCTTTATTTCACTTGCCTTTTACTGATTCGAAAACAGTGGCTATTATTCAAAACTTTACCAAAAAAGGTACTACTACCATGTTTTGTTTTAAAAACCTTTATTGTGAAAATGTCAGTATACAAATACGGGCCTATAACCACGTGGGCCGGCCACGGAGCAAACTGGAATCGTATATGATGAGGGGACATTTACACTGTAGAAGAACATAACGGGCGGGCCATTAGGTTGCAAGAAGTAAGGTGTCTAACAGTTGCGGAATCGGTGGACGTACATTTTATAATTAAAGTACGACAGGGCCAGATACAATAAAATTATCTAGATATACATTTGCGGGCAAGTACCATTGGTGACGTTAATTCGAACTTTCAATAGTACAGTATCAATAACACATCAGAACTTAATATCAATAGGGATGTCCAAATGTTCAATCAGTACTCATCCCCGCCCGCCGTGTGCTTCAAAACTGCATACGTATCTCGTGATATCAAGGTTGGGCAACCAGTACACAACAAGGAGTTACGAGTCCCATTTATACCGGCGCCATTTTGGGCAAGGCCGGGCAGGTCCAGGATATAGTCAAAATGTCTCCACCAACCAGCGGTCGGACCAGAACCCCTTTTGGCAGTCCAAAAAGGTTCCTTTAAAAGACAACAGAAGAGATAGGCAACAAGAACAATCAGTCAAAAGAGGGGACGCTTTCGTGAATGGGGCCCATGCCCTAGCAGGCAAGCGTCCGAGTTCCAAGGTGTCCCAGGGCCATTTTAGTGGACCAGGCCCAAACCCAAACAGCTGGCCACCATTTTGAGAGTCCTGTTGCAGCCGGCTATCGCTGCACCACAAGAGTGGGCGCAATTCAGCTGGATGGAGGGTGTGTCACTGTACCGCAAGAGCGGGCAGAACTCAGCTGGATGGAGGGTGAGGCACTGTGCCACAAGAGCGGGCGGAACACAGCTGGAAGGCGAGTGAAACGCTAAGAGGCGCCACACTGCACATGAGGTGCCTCCACCTGGGGAGGCGGGAGAGGCCCGTTTAAGCCGCCTCCCCCCCCCCCCCGGGCACCCCACACCGTCTTTCAGCGCAGCATTGTAGGATAGCCACACCAGTGCGCCAACTTGCTGGACACCACCTTGGTGCCATCCGGATCTCGACGCGTTGTGCTACCTTCGGCCTACTGTAGCAGCAAGTGCGGCCGCAACTCTGCTGAACGGCGAGTGAAACGGCAAAGGGTGCCGCACTGCACATGAGGTGCCTCCACCTACGGAGGGGGGAGAGCCCAGTTTGCGTCGCCTCTCCCCCCCCCGGGCACCCCACGCCGTCTTTCAGCGCAGCATTGTAGGATAGCCACACCAGTGCGGCAACTTGCTGGACACCACCTCGGTGCCATCCGGATCTCGACGCGTTGTGCTGCCTTCGGCCTACTGTAGCAGCAAGTGCGGCCGCAACTCTGCTGAACGGCGAGTAAAACGGCAAAGGGCGCCGCACTGCACATGAGGTGCCTCCACCTAGGGAGGGGGGAGAGGCCAGTTTGCGCCGCCTCCTCCCCCCCCCCGGGCACCCCACGCCGTCTTTCGGCGCAGCATTGTAGGATAGCCACACCAGTGTGGCAACTTGCTGGACACCAATTCGGTGCCATCCGGATCTCGACGCAGTGTGCTGCCTTCGGCCTATTCGCACATCGGTCCGCTACTGACGCCGCCTCACAGGCCAACGGATTTTGTAGGCTTTTTATAGCCCAAAGCCGCATAACAGGTCATGTGACTTGTTTATAAAACTTTTCATTGGTTCATTTTACTTTTGGTTTCCTAATGATGAAATGCTTGATCATATGACCTAAAAATAACACTTTTCATTGGATTGAAACATTTTTTTTTCCCAAACGATGAAAGCCCCACATTTTTTTTTCTCACTCGGCAATCCAAAAAGGTTCCATTAGATGACAACAGAGGGGACAGGCAACAAGAACCATCAGTCAAAAGAGGGGAGGGCAAGTTCTTCCCTACCGGGTCACGTTGAGGCTCCACCGGAAGTCATCGAATTGATAGTCTACAGTGTTTCTGGATGTTTCAGACTGAAGCTGGCGTCAGCATGAGAGAACCACCATCTCGTAGCTCCGTCATGGCCATTCCGCAAGCAATCATGGCAGCCGCTCCCCACCTGTAAGCCTGCGGGAGTCGGGGGCCCCCAAGACTTTTATAGAATCTTCAAGGCTGAGGGGACGCTTTCGAGAATGGGGCCCAAGCCCTAGCAGACAAGCGTCCGAGTTCCAAGGTGTCCCAGGGCCATTTTAGTGGACCAGGCCCAAATCCGAAGAGCCGGCCGCCATTTTAAGAGTCCTGTGGCAGCCGCCTATCGCTGCACCGCAAGAGTGGGCGCAATTCAACTAGATGGTGAGCGAGACGCTGTAGCCGCAAGAGCGGGCGGTAAACAGCTGAATGGCGGATGAGGCACAGTGCAGCAAAAGCGGGCGGAAAACCACTGAATGGCAACTGAAACGCTAAAGGGGCACCCCATTGCACCAGAGGAGCCTCCACCTGGGGAGGCCCGTTCACGCCGCCTCCCCCCCCATCCCCCCCCCCCCCCCGGGCGCCCCACGCCGTTTTTCGGCGCAGGATTGTAGGATGCCAAGACCAGTGCGGCAAGTAAAGGACATCACCTGGGTGCCGTCCAGATCTCAGCGCGCTGTGCTGCCTTTGGACTATTCGCATAACAGACCGCTACTGACGAGGCACAGTGCAGCAAAAGCGGGCGGAAAACCGCTGAATGGCAAGTGAAACGCTAAAGGGGCGCCCCACTACAGCAGATGAGCCTCCACCTGGGGAGGCCCGTTCATGCCGCCTCCCCCCCCCCCTCCCCCCCCCGGGGCGCCCCACGCCGTTTTTCGGCGCAGCATTGTAGGATGCCAAGACCAGTGCGGAAAGTAAAGGACATCACCTGGGTGCCGTCCAGATCTCGCACAACAGACCGCTACTGACCATTGTTGCTTTGTTAAAAAAAAATTTTTTAACGTGTTTGCTGTTTTTGGTGCTTTGTATATATTTATAAGTTATTAAAGTGTTATAATCCTACTACTTTGTTGGAGTGCTATATATTTTTAATGTGACACATAATTGTGAAGACTTTGATGTACAAAAAGGCATCCCTGGAATCTTCCGCTTCAGGCTCGGTCCCACACACCCTCACAGTGAGAATCCCCACCCCAATCACAATACAGGATCGTTATCAGATAGTAGGAACGCGTGTGGTGTGACGGATCTCATCGGGTGGGGGCCTTGATCTACTGTAACTCCTTTGAAGAGGGGTGATTCTTTACAGTTGAGGCCATAAACTACATCCGCAGGGCTAGGTGATAGCCTGGGACCGGCCTGGACAATCAGACACAAAGGAAGAGGAGTGTCAGAAGGTGCGGTAGTGAATAGGGTGAAAGGGAGGTGTCAGGAGGGCACAGGGTGTGATTCTCAGGGAAGAGCAGCGCAGATGGGGGGAGGTTTATGGCCCATACATAAGAGAGAGAGCGGGGGTGACCAGTGCGTGGGGGAGATGCTTGCGAGGGTGGGGAACCATGCTGAGGATCGGGGGCGTGCAGAGAGTGGGTCTGGTCAAGGCATCTAAAATGGCTGCCGTGCACGACAAAAGTGTGGCATTGGAAAAAAAGCAAGATGGCGCAGACAATGTTTATCAATACGGATTAATTTATAACAATTATTTTTAACAATCTATTTACTCGCAGTGTCAAAATGGCGGTCAACACTTCCTGATTTCCTTCGAATCGAACGTTAACAGACGTCGCGATCGGCGGCGTGCAGAGAGTGGGTCTGGTCAAGGCATCTAAAATGGCTGCCGTGCACGACAAAAGTGTGCCATTGAAAAAAAAGCAAGATGGCGCAGACAATGTTTATCAATACGGATTAATTTATAACAGTTATTTTTAACAATATATTTACTCGCAGTGTCAAAATGGCCGTCAACACTTCCTGATTTCCTTCGAATCGAACGTTAACAGACGTCACGCAGCAAAAAAAAAAAAAAAATGCTCACGCGCAGCCGCTGGAAGACAAGTATCAACATATATGAGCACCCTCAGCCACCCTCAGAAAACATAGGGGGTCAGGATACGTCTCCCGTACCCCCTTATACCCATTTCTCACATTGTTTTTCCTCCATCTTGTAATTTAATTAAAACGAAACACAAAATGGCGAATTCCCGTTTCGCGTCCCGGTTCGCTACCCGGTTCGTGAACCGGAAAGCGCTTCTACCGCAAAAAATCAAATTTTTTTTATTTGCCCCACGGTACCCTTTAATAACCCCAACATCATTCCTAGGGGGTCAAGAAGGGTCTACCTTGCCCCCTTTCATTAAATTCCCCCTTCGTTTTTCTCCTCTTCTTGTCTCTCGATCCTACCGAGAGACAAGATGGCGGCCGCTCCGGACTGTTTAGAATGTTGACAGACACCGGAGAGCCAATCAGCTTCGCTTCGCAAAGTTCCGTTATGCAAAAAGTTCGCAAACCGGAGCGCTATCCGGAACGCTGTCACAGATATATCTGTTTTTTTAAACGTTAATTTCTCAAAATCCACTGGAGCACATATATTGAGACCCAGCAAAGGCACATCGGGCTAACAGTCCCTACAATTTTGCCAAGTTTCGTGCAAATCCATTCAGCCGTTCGAGCTAAAAGTGAGGCCAAACGCCCTATGGAAAAATGAATGGGAAAAACGCGTTTTGGGACCCCCCTTTTTTCTCGGCCCTCCCTTGACGAACCCCCCCCAAATTTTCAGGGGCTGCTCAGAAACAAAATGTGCCATTTTCCTGAAAATTTCAGCCTATTCCGTCCACAAACGCCAAAGTTATTAGACATAGAATTTTCAAAAGTCCAATAGAGAAAAAATCCTAACTATATATACCTACTGGCGACCGCCAGTAGGTAACATATATATATATATATATATATATATATATATATATATATATATATATATATAGATATATATAAATAATGTACTTTTAAAAAGTATATGCCTTCACCACGCAGGCCTTTGCTTTGCTCAACGACAACGGAAAAGAATGAAGGTGCATCATGGAACATTGAGTCCCCGCCATTTCCGTTCTCGTTATCCATTGAAGGAGGTGCTGTTACAGATGGAGAAGCCCGATCTAATCAGGATGCAGAGAGGATTTGAAATATTGGAGGCTGAACAGGGCATTGACAATTGGTTTGGCACTGAGGAAGGTACAATTACCGAAATGCATTTGCCACATTAAACCTGTATTTTGTTAAACAATCCCGCCTGTGCTCCGTGTGTTTAAAGTTGCTGGCGAGGAGAAAAGGAGTCACCTACCTTACGGAGGCACCCGCTGCTGCGTTCGGCTGCCGGTGGACTGGTGTTGTGAAATTAAGTTGGCGTGCTTGAACCCCCGCTGGCCAGCGCCTGTTGCCTGAATAAGACGCGGACTAGTCGAGTCTGAGGTGACCTGTTCATAGGAGGGCCGCCTGCAGGCGTCTGTGCCACTACTATCAGCGGGAAGCGAGGGGAGCCTGTTCAACCTCAAAATAACATCAATGGACATCGCGCTGATAACGACACAAATTGGCATAATAATGAGAAAGCCTAACTATTTACAATCAACGACAACGGAAAAGAATGAAGGTGCATCATGGAACATTGAGTCCCCGCCATTTCCGTTCTCGTTATCCATTGAAGGAGGTGCCGTTACAGATGGAGAAGCCCGATCTAATCAGGATGCAGAGAGGATTTGAAATATTGGAGGCTGAACAGGGCATTGACAATTGGTTTGGCACTGAGGAAGGTACAATTACCGAAATGCATTTGCCACATTAAACCTGTATTTTGTTGAACAATCCCGCCTGTGCTCCGTGTGTTTAAAGTTGCTGGCGAGGAGAAAAGGAGTCACCTACCTTACTGAGGCACCCGCTGCTGCGTTCGGCTGCCGGTGGACTGGTGTTGTGAAATTAAGTTGGCGTGCTTGAACCCCCGCTGGCCAGCGCCTGTTGCCTGAATAAGACGCGGACTAGTCGAGTCTGAGGTGACCTGTTCATAGGAGGGCCGCCTGCAGGCGTCTGTGCCACTACTATCAGCGGGAAGCGAGGGGAGCCTGTTCAACCTCAAAATAACATCAATGGACATCGCGCTGATAACGACACAAATTGGCATAATAATGAGAAAGCCTAACTATTTACAATCAACGACAACGGAAAAGAATGAAGGTGCATCATGGAACATTGAGTCCCCGCCATTTCCGTTCTCGTTATCCATTGAAGGAGGTGCCGTTACAGATGGAGAAGCCCGATCCAATCAGGATGCAGAGAGGATTTGAAATATTGGAGGCTGAACAGGGCATTGACAATTGGTTTGGCACTGAGGAAGGTACAATTACCGAAATGCATTTGCCACATTAAACCTGTATTTTGTAGAACAATCCCGCCTGTGCTCCGTGTGTTTAAAGTTGCTGGCGAGGCGAAAAGGAGTCACCTACCTTATGGAGGCACCCGCTGCTGCGTTCGGCTGCCGGTGGACTGGTGTTGTGAAATTAAGTTGGCGTGCTTGAACCCCCGCTGGCCAGCGCCTGTTGCCTGAATAAGACGCTGACTAGTCGAGTCTGAGGTGACCTGTTCATAGGAGGGCCGCCTGCAGGCGTCTGTGCCACTACTATCAGCGGGAAGCGAGGGGAGCCTGTTCAACCTCAAAATAACATCAATGGACATCGCGCTGATAACGACACAAATTGGCATAATAATGAGAAAGCCTAACTATTTACAATCAACGACAACGGAAAAGAATGAAGGTGCATCATGGAACATTGAGTCCCCGCCATTTCCGTTCTCGTTATCCATTGAAGGAGGTGCCGTTACAGATGGAGAAGCCCGATCCAATCAGGATGCAGAGAGGATTTGAAATATTGGAGGCTGAACAGGGCATTGACAATTGGTTTGGCACTGAGGAAGGTACAATTACCGAAATGCATTTGCCACATTAAACCTGTATTTTGTTGAACAATCCCGCCTGTGCTCCGTGTGTTTAAAGTTGCTGGCGAGGCGAAAAGGAGTCACCTACCTTACGGAGGCACCCGCTGCTGCCTTCGGCTGCCGGTGGACTGGTGTTGTGAAATTAAGTTGGCGTGCTTGAACCCCCGCTGGCCAGCGCCTGTTGCCTGAATAAGACGTGGACTAGTCGAGTCTGAGGTGACCTGTTCATAGGAGGGCCGCCTGCAGGCGTCTGTGCCACTACTATCAGCGGGAAGCAAGGGGAGCCTGTTCAACCTCAAAATAACATCAATGGACATCGCGCTGATAACGACACAAATTGGCATAATAATGAGAAAGCCTAACTATTTACAATCAACGACAACGGAAAAGAATGAAGGTGCATCATGGAACATTGAGTCCCCGCCATTTCCGTTCTCGTTATCCATTGAAGGAGGTGCCGTTACAGATGGAGAAGCCCGATCCAATCAGGATGCAGAGTGGATTTGAAATATTGGAGGCTGAACAGGGCATTGACAATTGGTTTGGCACTGAGGAAGGTACAATTACCGAAATGCATTTGCCACATTAAACCTGTATTTTGTTGAACAATCCCGCCTGTGCTCCGTGTGTTTAAAGTTGCTGGCGAGGCGAAAAGGAGTCACCTACCTTACGGAGGCACCCGCTGCTGCGTTCGGCTGCCGGTGGACTGGTGTTGTGAAATTAAGTTGGCGTGCTTTGACCCCCGCTGGCCAGCGCCTGTTGCCTCAATAAGACGCGGACTAGTCGAGTCTGAGGTGACCTGTTCATAGGAGGGCCGCCTGCAGGCGTCTGTGCCACTACTATCAGCGGGAAACGAGGGGATTCTGTTCAACCTCAAAATAACATCAATGGACATCGCGCTGATAACGACACAAATTGGCATAATAATGAGAAAGCCTCACTATTTACAATCAACGACAACGGAAAAGAATGAAGGTGCATCATGGAACATTGAGTCCCCGCCATTTCCGTTCTCGTTATCCATTGAAGGAGGTGCCGTTACAGATGGAGAAGCCCGATCCAATCAGGATGCAGAGAGGATTTGAAATATTGGAGGCTGAACAGGGCATTGACAATTGGTTTGGCACTGAGGAAGGTACAATTACCGAAATGCATTTGCCACATTAAACCTGTATTTTGTTGAACAATCCCGCCTGTGCTCCGTGTGTTTAAAGTTGCTGGCGAGGCGAAAAGGAGTCACCTACCTTACGGAGGCACCCGCTGCTGCGTTCGGCTGCCGGTGGACTGGTGTTGTGAAATTAAGTTGGCGTGCTTGAACCCCCGCTGGCCAGCGCCTGTTGCCTGAATAAGACGCGGACTAGTCGAGTCTGAGTTGACCTGTTCATAGGAGGGCCGCCTGCAGGCGTCTGTGCCACTACTATCAGCGGGAAGCGAGGGGAGCCTGTTCAACCTCAAAATAACATCAATGGACATCGCGCTGATAACGACACAAATTGGCATAATAATGAGAAAGCCTAACTATTTACAATCAACGACAACGGAAAAGAATGAAGGTGCATCATGGAACATTGAGACCCGCCATTTCCGTTCTCGTTATCCATTGAAGGAGGTGCCGTTACAGATGGAGAAGCCCGATCCAATCAGGATGCAGAGAGGATTTGAAATATTGGAGGCTGAACAGGGCATTGACAATTGGTTTGGCACTGAGGAAGGTACAATTACTGAAATGCATTTGCCATATTAAACCTGTATTTTGTTGAACAATCCCGCCTGTGCTCCGTGTGTTTAAAGTTGCTGGCGAGGCGAAAAGGAGTCACCTACCTTACGGAGGCACCCGCTGCTGCGTTCGGCTGCCGGTGGACTGGTGTTGTGAAATTAAGTTGGCGTGCTTGAACCCCCGCTGGCCAGCGCCTGTTGCCTGAATAAGATGCGGACTAGTCGAGTCTGAGGTGACCTGTTCATAGGAGGGCTGCCTGCAGGCGTCTGTGCCACTACTATCAGCGGGAAACGAGGGGAGCCTGTTCATCCTCAAAATAACATCAATGGACATCGCGCTGATAACGACACAAATTGGCATAATAATGAGAAAGCCTAACTATTTACAATCAACGACAACGGAAAAGAATGAAGGTGCATTATGGAACATTGAGTCCCCGCCATTTCCGTTCTCGTTATCCATTGAAGGAGGTGCCGTTACAGATGGAGAAGCCCGATCCAATCAGGATGCAGAGAGGATTTGAAATATTGGAGGCTGAACAGGGCATTGACAATTGGTTTGGCACTGAGGAAGGTACAATTACCGAAATGCATTTGCCACATTAAACCTGTATTTTGTTGAACAATCCTGCCTGTGCTCCGTGTGTTTAAAGTTGCTGGCGAGGCTAAAAGGAGTCACCTACCTTACGGAGGCACCCGCTGCTGCGTTCGGCTGCCGGTGGACTGGTGTTGTGAAATTAAGTTGGCGTGCTTGAACCCCCGCTGGCCAGCGCCTGTTGCCTGAATAAGACGCGGACTAGTCGAGTCTGAGGTGACCTGTTCATAGGAGGGCCGCCTGCAGGCGTCTGTGCCACTACTATCAGCGGGAAGCGAGGGGAGCCTGTTCAACCTCAAAATAACATCAATGGACATCGCGCTGATAACGACACAAATTGGCATAATTATGACAAAGCCTAACTATTTACAATCAACGACAACGGAAAAGAATGAAGGTGCATCATGGAACATTGAGTCCCCGCCATTTCCGTTCTCGTAATCCATTGAAGGAGGTGCCGTTACAGATGGAGAAGCCCGATCCAATCAGGATGCAGAGAGGATTTGAAATATTGGAGGCTGAACAGGGCATTGACAATTGGTTTGGCACTGAGGAAGGTACAATTACCGAAATGCATTTGCCACATTAAACCTGTATTTTGTTGAACAATCCCGCCTGTGCTCCGTGTGTTTAAAGTTGCTGGCGAGGCGAAAAGGAGTCACCTACCTTACGGAGGCACCCGCTGCTGCGTTCGGCTGCCGGTGGACTGGTGTTGTGAAATTAAGTTGGCGTGCTTGAACCCCCGCTGGCCAGCGCCTGTTGCCTGAATAAGACGCGGACTAGTCGAGTCTGAGTTGACCTGTTCATAGGAGGGCCGCCTGCAGGCGTCTGTGCCACTACTATCAGCGGGAAGCGAGGGGAGCCTGTTCAACCTCAAAATAACATCAATGGACATCGCGCTGATAATGACACAAATTGGCATAATAATGAGAAAGCCTAACTATTTACAATCAACGACAACGGAAAAGAATGAAGGTGCATCATGGAACATTGAGTCCCCGCCATTTCCGTTCTCGTTATCCATTGAAGGAGGTGCCGTTACAGATGGAGAAGCCCGATCCAATCAGGATGCAGAGAGGATTTGAAATATTGGAGGCTGAACAGGGCATTGACAATTGGTTTGGCACTGAGGAAGGTACAATTACCGAAATGCATTTGCCACATTAAACCTGTATTTTGTTGAACAATCCCGCCTGTGCTCCGTGTGTTTAAAGTTGCTGGCGAGGCGAAAAGGAGTCACCTACCTTACGGAGGCACCCGCTGCTGCGTTCGGCTGCCGGTGGACTGGTGTTGTGAAATTAAGTTGGCGTGCTTGAACCCCCGCTGGCCAGCGCCTGTTGCCTGAATAAGACACGGACTAGTCGAGTCTGAGGTGACCTGTTCATAGGAGGGCCGCCTGCAGGCGTCTGTGCCACTACTATCAGCGGGAAGCGAGGGGAGCCTGTTTAACCTCAAAATAACATCAATGGACATCGCGCTGATAACGACACAAATTGGCATAATAATGAGAAAGCCTAACTATTTACAATCAACGACAACGGAAAAGAATGAAGGTGCATCATGGAACATTGAGTCCCCGCCATTTCCGTTCTCGTTATCCATTGAAGGAGGTGCCGTTACAGATGGAGAAGCCCGATCCAATCAGGATGCAGAGAGGATTTGAAATATTGGAGGCTGAACAGGGCATTGACAATTGGTTTGGCACTGAGGAAGGTACAATTACCGAAATGTATTTGCCACATTAAACCTGTATTTTGTTGAACAATCCCGCCTGTGCTCCGTGTGTTTAAAGTTGCTGGCGAGGCGAAAAGGAGTCACCTACCTTACGGAGGCACCCGCTGCTGCGTTTGGCTGCCGGTGGACTGGTGTTGTGAAATTAAGTTGGCGTGCTTGAACCCCCGCTGGCCAGCGCCTGTTGCCTGAATAAGACGCGGACTAGTCGAGTCTGAGGTGACCTGTTCATAGGAGGGCCGCCTGCAGGCGTCTGTGCCACTACTATCAGCGGGAAACGAGGGGAGCCTGTTCAACCTCAAAATAACATCAATGGACATCGCGCTGATAACGACACAAATTGGCATAATAATGAGAAAGCCTCACTATTTACAATCAACGACAACGGAAAAGAATGAAGGTGCATCATGGAACATTGAGTCCCCGCCATTTCCGTTCTCGTTATCCATTGAAGGAGGTGCCGTTACAGATGGAGAAGCCCGATCCAATCAGGATGCAGAGAGGATTTGAAATATTGGAGGCTGAACAGGGCATTGACAATTGGTTTGGCACTGAGGAAGGTACAATTACCGAAATGCATTTGCCACATTAAACCTGTATTTTGTTGAACAATCCCGCCTGTGCTCCGTGTGTTTAAAGTTGCTGGCGAGGCGAAAAGGAGTCACCTACCTTACGGAGGCACCCGCTGCTGCGTTCGGCTGCCGGTGGACTGGTGTTGTGAAATTAAGTTGGCGTGCTTGAACCCCCGCTGGCCAGGGCCTGTTGCCTGAATAAGACGCGGACTAGTCGAGTCTGAGGTGACCTGTTCATAGGAGGGCCGCCTGCAGGCGTCTGTGCCACTACTATCAGCGGGAAGCGAGGGGAGCCTGTTCAACCTCAAAATACCATCAATGGACATCGCGCTGATAACGCCACAAATTGGCATAATAATGAGAAAGCCTAACTATTTACAATCAACGACAATGGAAAAGAATGAAGGTGCATCATGGAACATTGAGTCCCCGCCATTTCCGTTCTCGTTATCCATTGAAGGAGGTGCCGTTACAGATGGAGAAGCCCTATCCAATCAGGATGCAGAGAGGATTTGAAATATTGGAGGCTGAACATGGCATTGACAATTTGTTTGGCACTGAGGAAGGTACAATTACCGAAATGCATTTGCCACATTAAACCTGTATTTTGTTGAACAATCCCGCCTGTGCTCCGTGTGTTTAAAGTTGCTGGCGAGGCGAAAAGGAGTCACCTACCTTACGGAGGCACCCGCTGCTGCGTTCGGCTGCCGGTGGACTGGTGTTGTGAAATTAAGTTGGCGTGCTTGAACCCCAGCTGGCCAGCGCCTGTTGCCTGAATAAGACGCGGACTAGTCGAGTCTGAGGTGACCTGTTCATAGGAGGGCCGCCTGCAGGCGTCTGTGCCACTACTATCAGCGGGAAGCGAGGGGAGCCTGTTCAACCTCAAAATAACATCAATGGACATCGCGCTGATAACGACACAAATTGGCATAATAATGAGAAAGCCTAACTATTTACAATCAACGACAACGGAAAAGAATGAAGGTGCATCATGGAACATTGAGACCCGCCATTTCCGTTCTCGTTATCCATTGAAGGAGGTGCCGTTACAGATGGAGAAGCCCGATCCAATCAGGATGCAGAGAGGATTTGAAATATTGGAGGCTGAACAGGGCATTGACAATTGGTTTGGCACTGAGGAAGGTACAATTACCGAAATGCATTTGCCACATTAAACCTGTATTTTGTTGAACAATCCCGCCTGTGCTCCGTGTGTTTAAAGTTGCTGGCGAAGCGAAAAGGAGTCACCTACCTTACGGAGGCACCCGCTGCTGCGTTCGGCTGCCGGTGGACTGGTGTTGTGAAATTAAGTTGGCGTGCTTGAACCCCCGCTGGCCAGCGCCTGTTGCCTGAATAAGATGCGGACTAGTCGAGTCTGAGGTGACCTGTTCATAGGAGGGCCGCCTGCAGGCGTCTGTGCCACTACTATCAGCGGGAAACGAGGGGAGCCTGTTCAACCTCAAAATAACATCAATGGACATCGCGCTGATAACGACACAAATTGGCATAATAATGAGAAAGCCTAACTATTTACAATCAACGACAACGGAAAAGAATGAAGGTGCATCATGGAACATTGAGTCCCCGCCATTTCCGTTCTCGTTATCCATTGAAGGAGGTGCCGTTACAGATGGAGAAGCCCGATCCAATCAGGATGCAGAGAGGATTTGAAATATTGGAGGCTGAACAGGGCATTGACAATTGGTTTGGCACTGAGGAAGGTACAATTACCGAAATGCATTTGCCACATTAAACCTGTATTTTGTTGAACAATCCCGCCTGTGCTCCGTGTGTTTAAAGTTGCTGGCGAGGCTAAAAGGAGTCACCTACCTTACGGAGGCACCCGCTGCTGCGTTCGGCTGCCGGTGGACTGGTGTTGTGAAATTAAGTTGGCGTGCTTGAACCCCCGCTGGCCAGCGCCTGTTGCCTGAATAAGACGCGGACTAGTCGAGTCTGAGGTGACCTGTTCATAGGAGGGCCGCCTGCAGGCGTCTGTGCCACTACTATCAGCGGGAAGCGAGGGGAGCCTGTTGAACCTCAAAATAACATCAATGGACATCGCGCTGATAACGACACAAATTGGCATAATAATGAGAAAGCCTAACTATTTACAATCAACGACAACGGAAAAGAATGAAGGTGCATCATGGAACATTGAGTCCCCGCCATTTCCGTTCTCGTTATCCATTGAAGGAGGTGCCGTTACAGATGGAGAAGCCCGATCCAATCAGGATGCAGAGAGGATTTGAAATATTGGAGGCTGAACAGGGCATTGACAATTGGTTTGGCACTGAGGAAGGTAAAATTACCGAAATGCATTTGCCACATTAAACCTGTATTTTGTTGAACAATCCCGCCTGTGCTCCGTGTGTTTAAAGTTGCTGGCGAGGCGAAAAGGAGTCACCTACCTTACGGAGGCACCCGCTGCTGCGTTCGGCTGCCGGTGGACTGGTGTTGTGAAAATATATATATATATATTTTATTCACAAACCCCCTATGCAAAGGGATTAACGGGACAATCAGTCAAACAACAAACAAGAAACTGAAAAATATTGAGAAAATCACAAGTGAAATGAATCCAACAAATTCTCAAAAAAAGAAAAATCAAAAAATATAAAGGAACTATAAAAAGAAAACTATATTAAAACCTTCCAGCGATAAATTGACAGAGAAAATGTTGATTGAACAATTCCCACCTAAGGGAAAATAATAAGCTGGTAAAAAATGAAAAAAATCAAACAAAATCACAAAATTTGAGAATTGTTGGACAAAAGAGAAAAAAAATGCACATAGTTTTATGTAAATATTCTTAAAATGAATTGAAACTAATTTGGTAATTATATTTAAAAGTTAAAGATAACACATGAATTGAATCTTAACTACAACCTCCAGAATGCCTAGAGACATAATGCACTTTGAGCAGGAAATGGTTACACTGTAACTTTAAATGCACTAAGTTCCTGTGTTCAGGTGATCGTGAGCAAGGGAGAGGTGCTCCCGAAACGCGTGGATCAGTGCTTGTTCTTTAATGCATTTACGCGATCTGAAGGCTGAAAATTAATTAAAAAAGAGTAAAACCCTTTAAGTCTGTGAGTTCGTTCCGTTAATCCCTTTGCATAGGGGGTTTGTGAATAAATTAAGAGCGGCGTGGTTCAGCCGCAGGGAGAACGAACCCGACGCCGAGCGCTGCAAGTCCCGGGCGCTGTGAACCAAAATATATATATATATATATAGATATATAGATATATAGATATATATAAATAATGTACTTTTAAAAAGTATATGCCTTCACCATGCATGCCTTTGCTTTGTGATGGCATGCGTGGTAAAGGCATATGGGGAGTAAATGTTTGCTGGGATAATGGCATTTCGTTGTATTGGTTTTGCGTTATCAAAAATGCGGACTAATGGTATGCGGGATATTATCCCGCGGGATAACGTCATATATTCCTTTAAACCATCATCTGTTGTTCCATACAATATGGGTCTCCTGTAGACACAGTAAATCCACCCTCATAGAATTGAGAATTTGGAACACTATCCCTCTTTTCTTTATGTCATTTAGCCCGAAAATGTTCCAGGAACAAACTTTAAATTTACCCATGGTCATAATCCAAGTGTTTTCCGAAGACTGAAGCATAATACCTAACAGCGACAGTTAACACAGCTAAAACAGGATATGCAATTATAAAACCTTTATTTGTCAAGTGTTGGCTGCTATTTGCACTCAGAAACATAGCTCTGCTATTCCTTGCCCCACTGCCCCCCACCCAACCCCGGCCTTGCTACCCCGGAAGCATCCCTCGCCCACCCATACACCCACCCAAATGAGGCAGAGGGACTGGATAGTCCCCTTTCGTGATAAGGCGAAAGGCTCTATGCACTTCACCGATCACCCCCGTCCTCCTGGCATAGAGAAAAAGTGAAAATGCAGTAAAAGATGTTATCTATATAGTACTCTAAACTCATGTCACCACCCTAAATTGTGCCTAGAAAATCCTTAATATTTAATTTAATGCAATTAGAACATATCAAAAATATGTTCTAATTGCATTAAATTAAATAATATTCATGTTTTCTGACATATTTTACAGATACAGAGTGATGTATTTTTTACTATCATGAAACTAGTCATTGGCAGAATATGTAACCATTGGATTAAACTAGCGCACATATCAATAAAAGCTATATTTATGTTTGAATAGGTTTAACAATATACAGACTAAGGCAAACAGAGTGCTCATTTTGGGATCCTGTGATTTGGTAAGGGATTTCAAACCTTGGAGATACATGAAAATGTGATGCATTTTTTCTGAGTCTGACAGACATTTCCAAGACCTTCGCTATCATGGCTCTCAATACCAACTCATCCAATGGTTGAATGTTAGCCATTCTGACTGTCCATCTACACCTACATGTACTAAATTCTACTGAGTGGGAGAAAGGCCACTAGGTTATCCATCATGATCTTGATAATTTCGGACATTCGGATTTCATACACATCTAAATCTCTGTGACCTACTACTACTTCAGTGCACACTTTAAACCTTACATCTACTATGTGATAAAGCCTATATGTAGCCCACCTCTTAATGCATCTGTCAATACACGGGTACTCATAGTACGGCCCGCGAGCCGCCAGCGGCCTCGTAAGCCTTCCTGGGCGGCCCGCAGACCTTGCAGACAATTTACCCGTGTTTAAAAAAAAATTAATTAAAGAGTGTCTGCAAAACATTGCGCGCCGAGACTCTGCTGCTCTGTTGGGGCATGGGCATTCCAGTGATAGTCAAGTGGAGCTGCAGGGGCGCTAAGAGGTGAAATACAAAAGCCTCATTAACATACAAATGGGCTTTTAAAGACCTGTGAAGTGCTCGGGTGTGGCTGTGTGTGTGTGCATGGAAGCTGTCTCAGCCCAGGCACACACAGGCAGGGTGAGATGAAGAGGGTGACAGAGGGAGGTAGAGGAAGGGAGGAAGAGGGAGGGAGATAGGGAAAGGGAGGGAGACAGAGGGAGAGCGAGGGAGGGAGTGAAAGGGAGGGAGAGGGAGGGAGAGCGAGGGAGGGAGGGAAAGGGAGGCAGACAGAGGGAGAGCGAGGGAGGGAGGGAAAGGGAGGGAGAGCAAGGGAGAAAGAGGGAGGGAGGGAGGGAAAGGGAGGCAGAGGGAGAGTGAGGGAGGGAGGGAAAGGGAGGGAGAGCAAGGGAGGGAGGGAAAGGGAGGGAGAGCAAGGGAGGGAGGGAAAGGGAGGCAGACAGACAGAGGGAGAGCGGGGGAATGACGGAAAGGGAAGGAGAGGGAGGGGGAGCGAGGGAAGGAAAGGGAGGCAGACAGGGAGAGGGAGGGAGGAGGGAAAGGGAGGGAGAGCGAGGGAGAGCGAGGGAGGGAAAGGGTGACAGACAGAGGGAGAGCGAAGGAGGGATGGAAAGGGAAGGAGAGGGTGGGAAAGGGAGGGAGAGCGAGGGAGAGTGAGGGAGGGAGGGAAAGGGAGGCAGACAGAGGGAGAGCGAGGGAGGGAGGGAAAGGGAGGCAGACACAGACAGAGGGAGAGCAAGAGAGGGAGGTAAAGGGAGGGAGAGGGCGGGAGAGCAAGGGAGGGAGGGAAAGGGAGGCAGAGAGAGGGAGAGCGAGGGAGGGAAAGGGAGGCAGACAGAGGGAGCGGGATGGAGGGAGAGGGAGTGAGAGCGAGGAAGGGAGGGAAAAGGGTGAGGGAAATGGAGGCAATCAGAGGTAGGTGGAGGGAGGCAGGTGGAGGGAGGGAGATAGGGAGGGAGGGAAAGGGAGGGGGAGGGAGAACGAGGGAGGGAGAGCAAGGAGAGGGAGGGAGGGAGGGAAAGGGAGGCAGACAGAGGGAGAGCGAGGGAGGGAGGGAAAGGGAGGGGGAGGGAGAGGGATGGATAGAGAGGGAGAGGGAGGGAGAACGAGGGAGGGAAAGGGAGGGAGACCGAGAGAGACCGAGGGAGGGAGGGAAAGGGAGGCAGACAGAGGGAGAGCGGGGAAGGGAGGGAAAGGAGGGAGGGAAAGGGAGGCAGACAGAGGGAGAGGGAGGGAGGGAAGGAAAGGAGGGAGGGAAAGGGAGGCAGACAGAGAGAGAGCGAGGGAGGGAGGGAAAGGGAGACAGAGAGAGGGAGACATAGAAAGAGAGAGGGAGGGAGACAGACTGAGACAGACAGAGGAGGGAGACGGACGGAGACAGATAGAGGGAGGGAGACAGACAGAGGGAGGGAGACAGACGGACACAGACAGAGGGAGGGAGACAGACAGAGGGCGGGAGACAGACAGAGGGAGGGAGACAGACAGAGGGAGGGAGACAAACAGAGGGAGGGAGAGGGTGACAGAGAGAGACAAGGAGGGAGAGGGAGGGTGACAGACAGAGGGAGACAAACAGGGGGAAACAGACAGACAGATTGAGATAGAGAGAGGGTAACAGACAGAGGGCAGAGGGATGCAGAGAGAGGAGGGAGACAGAGGAAGGGAGACAAAGAGAGGGGGACAGACAGAGGGAGACAAAGAGAGGAAGAGGGAGGGAGACAGACAGAGGGAGACAAAGAAAAGGAGAGGGAGGGAGACAAAGAGAGTGAGAGGGAGGGAGACAACGAAAGGGAGAGGGAGGGAGACAGATGGTGACAGACAGAGGGAGGGAGGAGGGTGACAGACAGAGGGAGGGAGGAGGGTGACAGACAGAGGGAGGAGGGTGACAGAGAGAGGGAGGGAGGAGGGAGGGAGGAGGGTTACAGACAGAGGGATAGAGGAGGGAGGGAGGGTGGAGGGTGACAGACAGAGGGAGGGAGGAGGGAGGGGGAGGGCGACAGAGTGAGGAGGGCGACAGAATGATGAGGGAGACAGAGTGAGGGAGACAGAGAGGGAGAGGGAAGGAGTGAGACAGTCTGAGTGAGACAGAGGGAGAAATAGGGAGAGATGGAGGGTGAGGGGGAGGGAGAGAGGGAGAGAGAGGTTGAGAGAGGGAGAGAGAGGGAGAGAGAGGGAGATAGAGGGAGAGAGAGGGAGAGAGAGAGAGAGAGAGAGAGAGAGAGAGAGATAGAGAGATAGAGAGAGAGAGAGAGAGAGAGAGAGAGAGAGAAAGAGAGAGAAAGAGAGAGAGAGAGAGAGAGAGAGAGAGAGAGAGAGAGAGAGAGAGAGAGAGAGAGAGAGATGTGTGTATGCCGGGTCTGGTGGCTCAGTGGACGAAGGCGTCCTCTGCAGGGACCTGTGTTCAACCTCATGGTCACAGTTTTCTTTGTTGCTCTAGCCCCGCCGCCTTCCCCACTGACCCTGCACCCACCGGTGCGGCCCTCGGACACAAACCACACTGTAAATTTGGCCCCGAGAGAAAGTTTGTGAGTACCCATGTGTCAATACAACGGCATGGCCCGCCATTACATAGTGGTACTTGAGGATGCAAAACAGTACAAAAATAAGTATGCATTGCAAAGTTCTCAAGGAAACAAAAACTGATTTAAAAACACAGCATACAAACTGCAATGTGCCTAATAGAGGAGGGGAGTACACCTGCCCTATTGCACATTGTACTGAGATAAAGGGTTGTTTTTATGTTCAGGAAGAGTGAACCAAACGCCCTATGTTTTGTGATCTCAATTGAATTGTGTTTATATGCCTTGGCGTTGATAGTTGACAAGTTCACGATCAGGTTCAAAAGAGCATAATCTTTTGTAGTTACCTTCTACATGAGCAGTTCCATCCACGTGCTTCTACATCAGTTCATCTTTGAGGGAAGCCTGTACATCATCACAAGTTTGCCAACTTTGCTCACCTTCACAGCTGAAACTTCAACCTTTGCCATACTTCCATGGTAACCCTCAAGGAGAAGGGTACTTAGACTTCTCCACCATCGCCCTGCGCCTGGATATGTGTGCCAAATGTGGTGCCAAGTCTTTCTTTGTTGTCTGCAGTGCCCTGAACAGTTGTATGGAAACCATTGGCCTGATTCATTAAGCAATTTTTGCTCATAACTACGATTTATGGGAATGAAAAGCTGGGTTTATGAGTGCAAGGTATTCACAAAGGGTGGTCTAAACACTAAAAGTATTAACTAATGCTCATCTAATATTCTGCAGGAATAGTTCTCAAGTAAGGTGACAGGAACATGCTTCAAGGCATGGTCAGTGTTGAATGTTTGTGAAACCCACATATACATCACTTTATGCCTATTAACAAAACTCCATCTCTTTAACATGTTAGAAATAATTGGATATTTACTCCTGTGTTGTCAAGGGTTAGACACTGAAATCATGACAGTTACTTCCTCCGGTGAGACTGTCAGAGACATGGGCCGCTCATTTCAGTGGCCATGGTGATGTCCAGTGCATAATAATTTCAATGGACTACTGGTAGCTTTAGGAAAAAGCCACAATGGAGCGAAACACCAAGAAGGCAGGTAAAAAACCTCCCTGTCAGTGTAGTTGAAGCAGATGGTCAACCTGGAACTACAATAAAGCATTGAAAACAATCCAAGCTGGGAACTGCAGGAAAGCATACCACAGGAAGGAAGACTTGGAAAAAAGAAGCCAAGTGTGCAATGAAGTGATGTAAAAACTTTCCGAACGCATTGTGGTGTTTCTTCGTTCCACTGAGCTTCCCTTTTATACTCTCCAAACAAGAGGCTAGACCATGATTCATCATATCATTCGGTACAGCTGATTACAACAATTCCATATAGTAGCCATCTTGGTTTGTTCTAAAGAAAGACTTGCCCTCTACCTCCTTTGGAACAAACAGGAAGGAATGCCATGATGGCTGGAGAAAATAGAGGTAAGTGGATGGTGAGTTGTGAGTGACTGTTTCTCTAGATCAGCCAATTGCAGCTGTTGGTTACAAGCGTGCTGCATTATTGCCTTAAAACAAAGGTGTAAAGGCAGTGGCATCTTAGCTCAAGTTTGTCGAGCAAGTACTGCTAAAATCATGTGCAAATGCTGCAGTGAAAGAAGTGCCTGAACCCTACACACAAGCGCACTGGAAATTACTAGTGCCACAGTTCGGGAGCATGTACTAACTACTGCACCCATCGCAAGTAGGCATGAGGTGTAGGGGAAGGAAACAGCCCAAATGGGTGCAGGGTAAGGAGCTTAATTCATGGGGAAAATATTTTGCCTGTGGTGGGAAGAAAAGTGCCACTGTACAGCGATGCAGACTTTCTATAACTTGAAAGTGTACTCTGTGTACAATTTCACATTAAAGGCAAAGGAAAGTACGACTTTCCCAAGAGAAACCTGAAATACTGCCACTGAATTAGCTTTCTACTGTAATTCTGGAAGTATTTTTGATTTAGAAAGAGCCTCAAATCTGTTCCCACGCGGAGATGTAACTGACTTTATTATCAGACCTCATGATTCCTATCTGATATTAGTTTGCAGTGCCATGGCTTGCACTGAGCAAAAACAAGGTACATACAGCCTGATTCATGTAGCTAAATTGCACTCGCAAAGGGCCAGATTCTCAGAATCTGGCCCTTTGCGAGCGCAATTTTTGCATTTGGTATTCATGATACCAAATGCAAAAATCGCTATTTAAGAATTCGCATATTTGCGTGGAATGGCATTTAAGGAATCTCTAATAGAGATACCTTAAATGCTATTCATGACACACAACAAAATAGCGATATTGGACATTTGGGGCCGCTATTTACCGACAGGTCAGACCTGTCGGTAAATAGCAAAAACTCAGAAAAATGCTTTTAAAAGCATTTTTCAAAGTTGCATGTAGCACACACACATGTCCTTTGGACATGTGTGTGCGCAACACCTGTCCAAAAGTGCTTTTTAGGGGTGCTACAGGGCGTCCTTTGGACACCCCTGTCACCCTTAAAATCGCTATCTCAGTTGCGAGTAGCAAATTGCTACTCGCAAATCCCCATTCATTCCAATGGGCCTCTTGGCCCATAGGAATGAATGGGGAGTATTTGCGAGTAGCAAATTGCTACTCGCAAATAAAGAACATGTAGGAATCGCTATTTAAGTAGCAATTCCTACATGAATGCCGTTTTGCGTGTCCTCAATAGCGAATCGCTATGATTCGCTATTAGGGACACGCAAAACGGCCCGTACATGAATCAGGCTGATAGACATTGTTATCTTGTGTTTCCCTCTATGTGTAACACCTTGCAAAATCCTCTCCTTGAACCTATCCAGTGATTAAACCCTGAAATGCATTCTAATATGTGCAGAATTGTGAACTACAATGGGGCATATTCTCAAGGACTTATTGCTGATTTATCTGCACTTTAGCGCCACAAAAGTGGCAAAAGATTTATTGCCCAATTCACAAGCTGGTGCAAACTGCCAACATCGTCAGTTTTCCAGCAATAGCTGCTGCAAAAAACATTGCCACGGATGAGAGCGACAACTAACGCTAATGATATGCAGAGTAGGCGTTCCCATGCAAAAACACATGAAAACACCACTTTGCGACATTCTCAACGACCAGCCGGATCTGTGATCCAAAAACAGCTAATAATGCACGTTAGTAGCAGGGATTTAACACATGCCTTTTACTGGTGTTAAGCAGGATGACAACCTGCAGTATGAAAGGGACCTTATCCCAGAGCCACATCTGAAGACCAACACATGTCATGGAGCTACTGATCATGCAGCTCAGAGACCCAAGAGGGCCACAACACCCACCGCCACTACCCCCAGAACCCCCCACCAGACCCCTCCGGGACTACCACCGACCCAGCGCAGAACAAGACAGCTCACCTTCAGAAAACTGTATGGCCCCTAGCCACACAATTGCAGAATATGGGGAGAGGTGGGATCCAAGTCTGTGTGAAGGAGGCAAGTCACCCATGAATAAGAATGTACACAATACCAAGTGTGGCGGTGATGTGCTGGACAGACTCAGCATGGAGAGCACAGACATGTCCATGTGGACATATACTGTTGGTGTGTGTAGTGTTGTGGAGAGTGTACGCAACCATGTTACCTCAGGCAGTGGGGAAGAGCTCAGTCCTGTAGCTTTGTCGGCCCCCCTAAGAGTAAGCAGAGTGGGATGATCCGGATTACCTGTCCAGCGTAGGAGTATGAATAAATAGTCCGGGGCTCTGGGTGTGGTTCACTTCCGGGTTGGCCAACGTGACTGCCAGGGTGGCACCCCTCACCCTGCCACGAGTCCACCGCTGTGACCGCCAGCCTCCTTAGACGATCGCTGCCTCCGCGACACAGGCCCCCAGCTCACCCAGCAGCACAGCAAAGCAGAGTTATGTGTGTGCAGACTACGGCCTTCGGCCTACACTGTGGTCAGCAGGTCCCCCAATTTAAATTGAATCTTGATTTATTAATGGCAAAGTCCTGTAGGCAACAGACATTGCTTCCAGTGCGGCCAGCCAGGATGCAGCATCACCACAGGGTGGGCACTCGCTGAGTGCTACAGGTGCCATTAACTCTGTGCAGCTCAAGTCAATGCCATGTGGCTATGGGCCCTTGCTGACCGCTGTCTCCGGCCTACACTGCGGTCAGCGGGGCTCACACATATCAAATCCAATCATGACCTGCAAGGACACGCTGTTATCTCTGGTTGCGCACCTGCTGAGCTCATCAGGTCCCACTAACTCTGTGCAGCTCAAGTCAACACCACATGGCTGTGGGCCCTTGCTGACCGCTGCCTCTGGCCTACACTGGGGTCATCAGGGATCACACATATCAAATCCAGTCATGACCTGCAAGGGCACGCCTTCATCGCTGGCTGTGCACACACTGAGGCCATCAGGTGCCACTAACTCTGTGCAGCTCAAGTCAATGGCACCTGGCTGTAGGCCCTTGCTGACCACTGCCGCCATAGCCTCCGGCCTACACTGCAGTCAGCAGTGCTCACACATGTCAAATCTAATCATGACCTGCAAGGACACGCTATCATAGCTGGCTGCGCACCTGCTGAGCTCATCAGGTGCCACTAACTCTGTGCAGCTCAAGTCAACTCCACATGGCTGTGGGCCCTTGCTGACTGCTGCCTCTGGCCTTCACTGCGGTCAACAGGGCTCACACAAATCAAATCCAATCATGACCTGCAAGGACACGCCATCATCGTTGGCTGCGTACACGCTGAACTCTTCAGGTGGCACTAACTCTGTGCACCACAACTCATGCACCCTTTATGATTGAGTTTCGTGCTGTGTGCAGCGGTTGCCACAATGTCACCTCAGGAAGTGGGGAAGACCTGGGACGATGAGTATGAAGATGAGGCAGGTGTACCACACCACCACTGCAGCTGCAGCAAGAATATCCCAAGGGGAAACAATAATTAACAATTTCTTCACATGAGCACACTCATTTTCTGGTGTCCCTACCTCAGTGCAGCTCAAGTCATGAACCCTTTATGATCAAATCTTTTGTGTGTGATTTCAGATCTGGTGCACCCACCTCAGTGCACCACAAGTTATGGACCCTTTATGATTGAATTTTTTGTGTGTGAATTTAGATCTGGTGCCTCTACCTCAGTGCACTACAAGTCATGGACCCTTTATGCTTGAATCTTTTGTGTGTGATTTCAGATCTGGTCCCTCTTCCTCAGTGCACTGCAAGTCATAGACCCTTTATGCTTGAATCTTTTGTGTGTGATTTCAGATCTGGTGCCCCGGTCTCAGTGCACCACAAGTCATGTACCCTTTATTAAATGAATCTGTGTGTGTGATCCG
This sequence comes from Lissotriton vulgaris, assembly GCF_964263255.1. Taxonomy (NCBI): domain Eukaryota; kingdom Metazoa; phylum Chordata; class Amphibia; order Caudata; family Salamandridae; genus Lissotriton; species Lissotriton vulgaris. The sequence continues at coordinate 1,212,780,764 of NC_141694.1, forward strand.
ATGATCACTGTTCTAGTCTTTGCCAGCACCAACCACTTCCTGAGTGCTAGCTTACACTCACCCCACACCTATCCAGCACATGCGTCACTGGGCATGTGACCCTGATAATAAAATGGGGAAAGGCGCAGGTGCCCGTAGCCAGTTCCACTATCTTTCTAAGTGTGTCCGTGTGGTGATTATGTATGCATGAGGGCCCTACCACATTACATTGTGCTGTGGACAGCGGACGCAACCATGTCACCTCAGGCAGTGGCTAAGACCTTGGACATGTAGCATTGACGACCCCTCCTGTAAGCGCAAGGGGAGTGGGCTGAGCCAGCAAACGCCAGTCCAGCATAGGGGCATGAACAATTTGCCAAGGGCTCAGTTCTGGCCTGGACAAGGAAGTAGCTAATGCGTGTGTCTCTGTTGTAGTGTCGGCACAATCCAGCCCGCAATCGACAATGTTGCAATGTAGCATGAACCCGGAGGGCGGGCTAGAACGAACGAAGAAATGAAGAAGTGCAAGAACGCTCGGGTCTTGGCTCATTCCTACCAAGTGTTATGTATACCTGTATTGCTGCAGCATGAGACAAATGCCTAGCCGTACTCGCAGTTCAAATTCAGCCACCCTACTTTACATTGTTGCCCCGTGGAGGGCCAGCCAGAGTCCTTTAGGGATTGACAAGGTCATCAGAAGTGGAAGACTTCAGTCTGCAGTGTGATTGCTGTGTCATTGGTAATCATACAAAATATAGCAGTCCATGTCGAGGTCCATGGTGAGTGTCACTGAGTGTGTCGGGGGACAGTGGAATGTGTTATTCCAGGGCATGATGCAGAAGGCAGAACCAAGCTGAAACCAGCCATATGGTGGAGATGAATGCTACCACTTCATTCTTACCACAGAGCCAGATTCATCATCATCTTCGTTCTCTGATGTGTCAGGTGCCTCACATGTGGATGGTTGTGTTTTGTCTTCATCACTGTGTGGCAGTAAAACATCAGGGGCATAGGTGGAATGTCTGCTGTACTGTGTGGCACTGACACTTCACGGTGCAGAGATGTGGATGGAGTGGTAGCAGCAGTATTTATCCTCGCCAGGCCTTGTGATGGCAATGCAATGAAGAGAATCTGTAGGGCATGGAAGATCACAGCTTAATCTCGCTGGTGTGCAGCCGTGGCAAACATTCTTTCTGCATGCATCCTCTCCAAGCTCTCCATCCTTCTCCTACTGTGTCCAAACTCCTGGCTGACTTCACTGGAGCCACTCTGAATAGACAGTTGTTCTTGGCTCTGAGTCATGACTCCAGCAATGTCAGTCATGGATTGTTGAGGAGCATTGAGCAGACAGTGGGTGTCTGTTAGGGATAGTAAGCGGTCCCTGATCGGAGTTAGATACCTACGAATGGCATCTAGTTAGATTGAACCCACAGCTGATCAGCCATCTGCTCCTGGCATCCTAACACATGGCATTGAAATGCCATCTGTTGGTCGTAGGGATGCTGAGAGACAGCCGTGGTGGTGGGTGCTTCATGCTGTGTGGTCTGTGGAGGGGTTGGGGTGTCCTAGATGCAGCTGGGCTGCCCTGCTCTTGGAGGTGGGGTGCCAGAGCTGTCCACGAGCTGTTGAAAAGTGTCTGTGTTGATGTTGGGGAGGTCCTCTTCATCAGAAGGTCTCCTGTGTTGTTACGTCTGCTCTGTAGGAGGTGTTGATTCTCCCCCTGCAATGTGAAGGGGAGATGCAGATTGACATTGTGTTCACAAGTATGTTCACGCCTTGTACTAGTTTACTAACAGACTGCATGACAATGTACATTGTGACTGTTTGTGAGGAGATGCCTATTTGATGCGGGACAGTTGATATTTCTACACCATCACAGATTTGAAGTTGTACTTGTACATTGTCATCTCACAGTTTCCTGCTATGCCAAATATGAATGGCCATTTTCTGCACACAGGCGGCAGCAGTAGTGTGCTCTGTTCTGTTGTGAAAGTGTTGCAGTTTGTACCACATTGCTATCAATGTTGAGGTGCTCTGATTCCTATGTGTGAGTGCTGCATTGTGGGTGAGTTGCCCCTTCAGCTCTGATTTAGCTGGCCCTTATCCCTTTCAGACGATTTGCCTTTCACTTCTGTGCTTATACAGTGTTGAGATGTTGCAGACTTGGGTAAATTGGCCTCTAGGTTGGAGATGTGACTTTTGGGCATGGCTTGTCGGCATATGTGCTATACTTAATTGTGCATGTGCGCAATTTTGCCCATCTCCCCCATCTCTCAGTCCCTGGTTGTTACTCACCCTTTTGCTGTTGGCTCAGATCATGTTGTGCAGTGTCCAGTCTCCCAACTCGTGCCACTTTCTCCCCAATGATGGTCCCAGGCTGGTCCTCCGTGGGGATTGTGGGGTTCTGGTTGTCCTCAGTACTTGCTCCGGCTACCTCCATGGTGCTTCACAGTTGTTTGTGTTTTGTTTGTGTTTTTTGTTGCCGCTTTTATAGTGATAATTTCGAGCAAAAATCATCCAGGGGAAATGGGATTTCGTTCCAGGGAGTTTTTAATTTTTGCATCTTATTTTTTTTGGATCAAGTCTATTTAATGAGAAATCCTGCAAATAAATGTTTGCATGTGTTACTAATTCATTTTTAAATATTTTGTGCTCTGTAATGCTGCCAATAAAGTGATTGTGGAAACAGCAAGCACAAAATATAAGCAAACGATATTTGCTCTTAGGTCAAAATGTGCTCTATTTCCACCATTTTTACACTACTGTGAGGCATATGTACAAGGAGTTAACACTACTTTGGTGGCACTTTTTTGACTGTTTTGCAGTGATATTTTTATCACCGTATGTACAAGCTGCTGCTAACCACTGTTAGCTGCAGTTTTCCTGCAAAAACGTCCATTATAAAGATTGCCACTTCTGTTAGCGATTATGACATGCAAAGGAGGCATTCCCATCCAAAAAGTCTAGAGGACCAAAAAAACTGCCTCTAACTGCAGTTAGAGGCAGTTTTTTAAGACCAGAAAATAGCTGGTCTTAAAAATGGAGATATCCCTTGGGGCCTCATTTCAGCAGGTTTTGGTGCTGGACCGCGCTGCAAACAATGTTGCTGCACTGCCCTGCTACAAAACTACAGGGCAGGACTGTGCACCATCAATAAGATGCTCATTCTTGGGCCTCCCTAATGAAAAGTGTTGCAGCACTGCGACAAGACAGCGTTGCATCACTTATCACTACCCCTTTCTTGTGACACCCAGAAAGTGCTGTATTTATACGACAGCGCTCCATGACGCAAGTAATGACAGATAACTCTGGAAATCTGATGTATCCTGCAGTCAAGTCACAAAAATGATGCAACTCCAGCAATGAATGGGGCCAGCCTTTTCCTTTGGCACATTGTCACCCTTACGCCTGCCATCATGCAGGCATCAGCTACTGACGCAGTGCCGTTATGTGTTATGTTATGTTATGTTAATAACTTTTATTCGGCGCACAGCTGCCCCAGCAAAGGGGCGTCCTGGCGCCTGATCAAGTACCACAACACAACAGGTCAGAGCTGAAAAGAAAAGGAATCAATTAGCAGAGGCGAACAGGTGGGTTTTAATGGCGCGTCTGAAAAGAGTCAGGCTATTTGGGGCACGAATATGTACAGGAAGGGAATTCCATAATTCAACCGCCAGAACACGAAAAGAGCGTCCTCCCATCCTACTCAGTCTAAACCTAGGCTTAATCGCCAGATGGTGAGATTCAGACCTGAGGGACCGCGTGGGGACATACGGAGAGATAAGGCCCGTGAGGGCAGGAGGAGAAGAAAGCTTCAAAATCTTAAATGTCAGACAGAGAGCCTTAAATTTGATTCTCTGTCTGACCGGAAGCCAGTGAAGGGAGGTCAGGACAGTAGAGACAGAACATCGTCTCGGAAGGCCAACAATGGCCCGTGCAGCAGCATTCTGCACCCTCTGAAGCCTAGTGGCCTCAGCCTGATTAACTCCAAGCAGCAGGGCACTCCCGTAGTCCAGCCGGGAAAGGATAGAGGCCTGAACCACCAGTTGCCGAGTGGGAGGGTCGAAGAATTTGAGGACAGGTCTCAGTCCTCGCAGAATACCAAAGCAGGTAGCTGCTGTCTTCTTTGTGTGGCTGGTAAAAGAGAGGCTAGAATCCAGCCATACCCCCAGATTTTTAACTTCGGCCGCTGGGATGGGGGACACCCCCTATTCGGGAGGCCACCACTGGTCTCCCCAAAGTTCCGCCTGTTTCCCTAAGATCAGGACCTCGGTTTTCTTAGCATTAAGCTGTAAGCAGTTGCTGCGCATCCAATTTGCCACAGCTATAAGTCCTGCACGGAATCTGGGCGCAGTCACCTCAGGGTCCCCACTGAGTGTCACCGCCAGCTGCGTGTCGTCGGCATACGATGTCATGGTAAGGCCACATTGCCTGACGACAGCGGCCAGCGGTTTCACATACAAGTTGAACAATGTGGGGCTCAAGGCAGAGCCCTGAGGGACTCCCAGTCCCAGAGAGTGGAAAGAGGACTGGCCAGGTGGAATGGCTACTTTGAAAAACCGGTCCGAAAGGAAAGAGCGGAACTACTGAAGAGCCTTCCCCACAATACCCACTTCCTCCAAGCACCGCATCAAGATGTCATGAGACACCGTGTCGAACGCGGCGCTCAGATCTAACAATAGGAGCGCCGCTGTCTGCCCCGCATCCAGCACTGAACGCAGATGCTCGGTCATAAAGAGCAAAGCAGTTTCAGTGCTGTGTTGTGCGCGAAACCCATTTTGACTCTCGTCAAGAATATTATTACGAGAGAGGTGGGCAGACAAGATGGAGTTCACGTGTGCCTCAGTGACCTTGGCGGTCCAAGGCAGGAGGGAGATGGGCCGGTAATTCTCAGGGAGCAAGGGGTCTAAGTTGGGTTTTTTCAAAATAGGGCTGACCACAGCTTGCTTCCAGGAGGAAGGAACCACGCCCTCACTGAGGGAGAGATTAATCAAGTCCAAGATAGGCTCACGACAGAGAGGCGGGAGAAGAGTAGAGAACTCCGGCTTCAGCGGGTCTAAGGGAGAGCCAGATTTAATTTTGAGGCTCAGAGTGTCAAATACCTCGTTAGACATGGCCGGCAAGGAGGACAGAGTTTCAAAAACCGAAACCTTCACATCACTAGGAGCATCCCCGGGAACAGATGGTATGAATCCTCTGTAGATTGCCTGCACCTTCTCCACGAAAAAGGATGCCAAACTTTCACAGTGAGAGTCCGTGCAGATTTCTAGCGAGGTGGCCTGTTTCCCCATCAGGTCTTTGAGTACCTTGAAGATTAATTTGGAAGGGTTAGGGCTGTTGGAAAACTCAGCTGCATAATAAGCAGCCCGGGTTTGACAGATAGCTCTCTGGTAGATCTTAAGCTGGGCAAAGTACAGCGATTTTAACGTGGGATCAAAGGATTTCCTCCAGGCCCTCTCAGCTTGCCAGCAGGTTCTCTTGAGCTCGGCAAGGGTCTCATTATACCAAGGACTGCGGGTTTTGGCATGACATTTTGACCAGCGCAGAGGTATAAGAGAATCGAGGGCAGTAAGGACCCAGTTGCAGAACTGTTCATATCCCTGTTCCACATTCTGCGGTTTGCCTAGGGGCTGTGCCTCCAATATCCTGACAAACTCCTCCAGCTTGAGTTTACGCCAATTCCGCTTTAGGATCTGTTTATCCACAGGTTTAAGTTGTGGGTTATCTAAGGGACATGACACTTTAACCAACAAATGGTCAGTCCAACCCACCACCATCGGGTCAGATGTTCTAGCCCGAACTAAGGTGGTAAAAAAGGGGTCAAGTATATGTCCTCCTATATGGGTGGGGGAGGTGACTAGTTGGTTAAGTTGCATCGCTTCAAGGTCCGCTAGCAGGGAGCTGATGGGTAGAGATGACGTCTGATCAAAATGTATATTAAGGTCACCTACTATGTTAAAGTTAGCACATCTAGGAGCCAACGAGCTAACCACATCAGCAAGGGCGGCCCTGAAAGCAATGTCGTTCCCAGGTGGACGATAGATAAGCACGCCACTAAAGGTAAGTTGATGACTAACCGTTACCTTAAAAGAGGCGCTTTCACACATAGGAAGATCCAGAGCTTTCCACTCAGCCGGAAAGCAGGATTTAGTCGCCATGGCTATGCCACCTCCCCTAGACGAGCGGTTCAAAGCAAACACCGTATAGGTAGAGGGGAAAGCCAAATTTATTATAGCAGTGTCAGCGTCCTGCAGCCAAGTTTCGGTAAGAAAAATGATATCAGGAGAGTCCATATCTATCATGTCCCGGAGTGACTGATAGTGATAGTTATTGAAGGGTGCCCGAGTGTCAGCGCAGTTGGAGACCCATCGGTGGTGGTAGCGCGCTGCTGTGTCATTGTCTGTAAGCGTTTGCCGAGTGGTGGTGCTGAGGGAGTTGACGAGACATACTTTGGTGGCCTTGATCCAGCTGCAAGGGGGCAATGATGGCTGTTATGTACAGCTGGCATGGTGAAACTGTGATATATACAATGATGGTCGGTCCAGGAGAGTCCGGTGGTGTGGCAGTAGTTGAAGGTAACGATGGCGGAGGGGACGTGCTTGACCGTGTGTCCTGCTATGTGGTTTGCTGCAGTGACTAGCTGCTTAAGTGTGATGTTGGGGAGCTCCCCAGGAGGGGTTAGTGTTCTGGTCACTGGGGTTGTCCAGGTGGAACTTGAGTTCACCAAGTAGGATGTCATCAGTGGATGTGAGAGCTTGGTGTGCAATGAGGTATACAATGGTATTGGAGAATGGGTGTCCCTGGCCCAAGGGACCTGCAGATGAGGGTGCCGCAGAGGATGGGGTTGGGGTTGGTCCGGATCTGGAAATTGAGGTGTTCCATGGTGACTGTTGGGTCATTAGAGTGCATGGTCAGTCCGAATGTGCTTTTGTAGGTGATGGCAATGTCTCCTCCTGGACGGACAGGGTAGTCTTTACAGGTGATTTAGTAGCCATCAGTGATGGCGATGTCTGGTCCAGAGCAGTTGTTGGTCCTGGTAGGTGATATGGTGCCTAGGGTTGATGGCGAGGTGGGTGCTGGTGCCGTAGTGGTGGAGTGTCCAAGAGGAAGGGTGCTTGGTGCTGAGGGAGGTCCAGGGGCAGAAGGACGCAGACGGGCTTGCCCATGGCTTGCCTTTGGCATGGGAGATGCCCATTACAACACAGGCATTACATAGTAATGCCTTTAGAATACAAATCCAGCAACTCAGGTGTCTTTACATCGCATTCCATTACAACGCATACTGAGGTCAGTAATTATTTAGGGGGTATGGGTTTCAGGTGTCGGAGATGAAATGTGGGGTCTATTATAGGGTACATCTTGAAATTTGGGGTGTGTTTTGAGGTCAATCATGAAAATTGGAGCGTGCATTTGGGTCATATATGAAATTTGGGGTATGCATTTGGGTCAAATTTGATTTTTAGGGTGTGTTTTGGGGGCTCAAAGATGCATTTTAGGGTTTAGGGTTTGATTTGGGGTGCAAGGGTCAGTTTTAGGGTTTCATCCACTGAAGTGGGAATAGTAATGTTTACATCTCCACAATCCAACACCTTCCCTACTGCTGCAAAATGCCTAGTATTAGTATTCATTGTAATGGAATATGATATAATGGTATGCTTCGTAACTCCATATATGCCTTTGGCACACCAGTGGTATGCCCGCTGCGCATCGATGCACAGCAGCTGCCTTTGAGAAGTGCTGTGGGGGGGACTGGCCAGCTGGGAGGTGGAAAACGCTGGAAAGAACCCTGGATGGGGAGTGGACGGGTGTGTGTGTGTGAGTGGGCATTGTAAATATTTAAATGAGAGAAATCTTATCTCAAGGCCGGGTTCTGTGTCTTCGTTGCTCCTGCTCTCCTGAGTCTGCTTCCAGGAACAGGAAGTAGCCAGCCAGGCTCCCTCCCCTAAGCCAATCAAAATGCTGCAATGCGCCATTGGGATTGGTCATTGGTGCCAGGACGAGGCGTTCAGCCAGGGGCTAGAGGTATAGGCATGTTCTCCATGCAGGCTGTAATGCAGCCTGCATTGCGAACAGGACAGTGCGCATGGCTGCTTTTTGCGGCCTGAGCGGGCCAATCGAAAATTCACTGTGCACTTGAGTGGACTTGCCACTCTGCCCCTGCCCTGCTCCGTGAATGGAGCAGCCCTACTCGCCCTGGTACCCACCCGCAACAGCACAAAAGCCACTACTGATAATCATTCAACAACTGACTCTTCAAAATTGTATTCAACAACTGACTCTTAACAATTTATTCAACAACTGACTCTTCACAATTTATTCAACAATTGACTCTTCACGATGCATTCAACAACTGACTCTTCGCATTGGAATAATTGGCATGATAGCATCAGGAAGTTATCATTTGATGATTGTTCCACTTCTTGCACTGCTTGGAAGAAGTGGGGTGAGGCTCTTCCACGATAGCGGGTGAGCCGACACTGGGGGTGCGTCATCTACTGGTGCTAGGCCTAGGAGACTCGACCCACAGGCCTCCTGCGCTACGTGCCCCATCTTCTCCTTACCTGGACAATGACACTGTGGTGCAATCCGCTAAACTTTCTCCAAATCTGTGACTTACCCAGCAGGAGCCTCAGCCAGGTGGGATTTCACAAGCATGGGTACAGCAGTCGCTGCCAAGTCCGAGATGAACCTCCCAATGCAGTTGATGCAGCAGGGCCCCCTTAGGCATGAACTTGCAGCGCTCCCGCAACACAAGTTTGTTGCAACTAAGGGGCCACACCCTCCAAAGCGTCCGGCTAATGCAACTTCATCTGGCCTGTGATGCAGAGAGGTGTTGCCCACCATTGGTAATCCTCTCTGTGCACCCCGGTGTAGTGGTGGATCGTAGTATGTGATGCAGACCTCCCTACAGTAGTGCGCAGGAGCACTTCTATCATTCACTGCTCCAAGGGTTGCAAGGCGGTCTTCTCACACAGGTCTGCAACATGTCGCCAAACGACTGGCCAGACTTCATCAACAGGTATGGGCGATCGCCGTGCCTCAATGTCTACCACCACGGTTTATCAACTCCACAGCTCCTCCGCATCCCAATCCAGTCTCCAGACACCGGTCCAGCGAGGCATCCAGGCTACAGATGCAGGTCCAGCGAGGCATCCAGGCTCCAGATGCAGGTCCAGTGAGGCATTCAGACTCCAGAGGCAGGTCCAGGGACGCATCCATACTCCAGAGCAGGTCTGCCGAGGCATTCAGGCTCTAGACGCAGGTCCAGCAACGCATCCAGGCTCTCATCCTGGTCATTCTGGATGTTGGGTGGCTTGAAGGGGTTGTTGATGTGTGCTGCACTTGGCCCTGGCTGCTCCATTCTGCATTTCATTGTTTTTTTGCCTAGTTTCTATTGGATGTCGACTGATAGGCTATTTTTCCATTAGAGGCAAAAAACTCACGTTGGGCTGACTAACGTGCATCTTTGTGCCGCTAATAGGCCTTTAGTTTTTTGTCGCCCACTAACACCGGAATTCCTATTGCCTTCATGCTAATGTTATTGGCAGTTTTCACCGCTGATCCCTGAAGTTATCGCCATGTAGCGACGTCTTGTACATACATCGCTAACAAGGTGATAGTTTTCACTGGTACATAGCGGTAAGAAAACTGCTGCTAACCCGCAATAGCTGTAGTTTCCGCAATTCCTTGTACATATTCCCCAGTATATTTAAGAACGGCCTTGTAGGTGCATTGATCAAATGTGAAAACCACTAGAAATCTTTGTAAATAGCCAGAAAGTTATGCATTTTTGGGCATTGTTTTCTTTCTCAGTGACCACATCTATCCCTTTTCCTGGGGACGCATGTTTATTTCCTCTCTCACAAAAACAATATTGTCTAAAATCTATCATACATAAGATAATATGAGTCTATATACTCCTATACTTTAAACCTGTACATTTATGTGTGTAGATAACGATAAACCTTGCATGTACAATCATTTGTATCTGGCCCACAATATATGCATTAGGCTGGTAGGTGAGTTCTGTAGGTTTTCTACAACATAAAGGTCACGGTTTGGTTCCAAGCTGGACAAATGTAACTTTCCATCCTTTGAAGGTTAATAAAAGATCACTTTTAGGTTAGTCAATGTGAAGTCCTATTGTTAAAAGTGTTGTTATTCTAAGGTTTTTGTTATAGAGTACAGAATGACGCCACAATTACCAACTCAATCTGCACCGATCATATAGCTCATTCAGCGCTATCTGTTTGGCACTGTGACAGAAACCTGATGGAAATGGATGAAAGAACCTTTTTTTTCTACGATTTTAGAATATGCACAGATCAGATCTTTCAGAAAACCAGGAGAACGGCATTCCCTAATGGTGACCATTAGACGTGCAAATAGCATTAAGCGCCGTGAGCCAATTCAATGTAAAGTATGCACTTGATCTTTGCTAAGTTTTGTGATTGGTGCGCCTATCCAGAAAACCATTACCTCCAATAAAGGGGTTTCTGAAGTAGCGTGTACTAGATAAAACGTGATGTTTCCCTACTTATGGACAAGGTCAGTCCTTTCAAGTTTTACTGTGCGTCCATTTAAGGTTTTAGAGAAAGACCCCCTGGGTTTAAAGCCTGACAATGATAGGAACACTTCTGACTTTTGAAAGTTGCTTTTTACAAGAAATACAGTTTTAGATTTTTTTTCCAACAATCCTGGACGTTCTTATTCATTTGGAAGATGGTTTAAAATTCTGTGTTTGGTGACTTGATGTGCAGTTTGTTGTACTTAAATTTTTTGAAGTATGGTTTCTATTATTTCATCAAAAGTTTAACTTCACAAATACCATTTGCATCTGTTTTTGATAAAGTTGAGCACCTGTATTTAATTGTACGCCTGCATTACTGCCAAATGGGCGTAAGATGTGCATTTGTCTTTTTGTTGTTGTTGTTTTTGCAAAGACTGGATCCTGATAGATTCTGAGTCTTGTAGATTAGCTTTCAATATTTTAAGTATGAGTGAAATGCCAGCATGCAAAGTGAAGTTGTCCAAACTTTCACGACTAGCTGAAGATGTCATGATCAATCATATGGGGCCATGTAATATCTACAGTGGATATAAGTCAACTATCGCACTATTATGAGTGAACTCCAACATTATGATGCACATTAAGCAACACATGAATCGAGGAACATTAACAGCCACATGCATCAAGCGATTTTGGAGTCGCAAACGGTGCGAATCGCAAAAATCGGCCGTTTGCGATTCCAAAATAACTATTTGGGATGCATCAATCCAAAAGTACAAGAAATCGCTATTTTTTGCGATTTCAGAAAATGCAATTGCATTTAAGGAATTGCATTTTTGCGATTCCTTAAATGCAATGCATGAATGTTTAAAAAATTGCGAATTCGCAAATAGGGTGAGCAAATTAACACGAGGTTTAACCTTGTGTTAATTTGCGAAATCTTTCAAAAATGCTCAAAAATGCTTCTTTGAAAGTGTCATGTTACACACACACATGTCCTTTGGACATGTGTGTGTGAAACTTGCACTTACAAAAACATTTCAAGGGTGCAGGGGGTGGGTCCTTAGGACCCCCATCAGCACCCTTGAAATGCATTAACAAATTGCGATTCGCAAAATGAAAATCGCAAAATGTTAATGCCTTCCCATTGATTCCTATGGGCCTTTTGGCCATAGGAATCAATGGGAAGGTTTTCCTTAATTACGATTCGCAAAATGTGAATCGCAATTAAGGAATATTAAGAAATCGCTATTTATTTAGCGATTTCTTGATGCTTTGCATTTTGCAATTCCTTAATTGCGATTCCTTATTTTTCGCAATTAAGGAATCGCAAAATGCAATATTGATGCATGTACCTGTAAGGGCCTTATTTAGAATTTAAAAGATGTGGGAAATCAGTAATCCGGTAATCAGTGCTTGATTAAGAGTCCATTCATGTCAATAACATTCTAAATACTTCGACATCAGCCCAACTGTAGTTAAGGCTCATATCTTTTAATTTAGAGAAATCTAACAGCTCACAATGTATTCATTCACAAACATTATCTGCACTCAGCTTGCATGTAATTGTTCTGCTAAATCAGATGAGCTTTAGCCCTAGGATTATTGACATCTGAACCAGGCAGCCTGCTACATCTCCTCGCATAGTTCATCTTACAATTGCATCCACTTCAGTCAGCCATAAAAGAAATCTAGAACGGATGCTGGCCTACAAGTCACAAATATGTGCACAGCATCTCTACAAGCTCCAAAACATAAATTGAAATAGGAACAGCTACAGACTGTGTTTTAACTACACACACACATTGATAGGAAACCATTCTCTGTAGTCCATTGGTAGATGCTTTTGTTTTCAAGGTTATACATTAAATAGATAGTGAAATGTCTTATATCTGTGAAAAATGTAGTACACACAGCAATTTGTTTTAATGTGTCTTCTCAATTTTCCACCGGCATGTTCTGTGCTGCACCAAATAATTTGGTTCCTGTACTTCAAGGAAAACAATCTGAAGACCAGTCACAAAAATATGGAAATCTTGATCTGTGTGGAAACAAAAACAAAATATTCAAGATAACAACCTATACCTATGGATGATAATCAGCTGAAGAAAGTGTGGCGGTCAAGGACAAAACACACGGTCCAGATGGATTTACTGTGCGTTTTTATCTCCACTTTCAGAATGTTTTAATATCACTCTTACTTTCCTTGATTAACCACTTTCTCGCTAAAGGCGAATCTAGAGGATCCTTCACACAAGCAATGCTTTGTCTAATTCCTAAAAAAGATAAGGATCCTTCCCTTTGCAAAAACTATCGGCCCATCTCCTTAATCAATACAGATTGTAAAATGTATGCCAAACTTCTTGCCATTCGTATTAATAAAGTTATCCCTGATCTTGTCAATATCTATCAGTCTGGGTTTGTTAAGGGTAGATCTATTAATGATAACTCGAGAACTCTCCGTAATATCATACAACTTGCTTCAAAGATGGACTCCCCTGTCACCGCTATCACTTTAGATGCTGAAAAAGCCTTCGATAGGGTCCATTGGGATTTTGTTTGGAGCGGTGAGATGGCATGGTTTTAGTCCCCCCATTATTCATTATATTCAACTCTTATATTCTGATCCTTCTACTTCTATTTGGGTTAATAGAGCTCAATCTAAATATTGATCCCTTCAAAGAGGTACCAGACAAGGTTGTCCCCTCTCTCCCCTCCTAACTAAATTCCTATGGAATAATCGCAAAGCTAGAATTTATCTCTCTCGTCTCCAACAATCCAAAGATTTAGGTGGGGTTAATTTTCCTAATATTTCTAGATTTCACTCGGCCTTTACTTTAAAACAAATTTGGCCTTTCCTAACAGATTCATCTTCTCCTTCCTTAACAGCCTGGAGCCCAATCGAAGTGCGCAACCTGCTCCGTTTTCTTTCCTTACAGCTACACGATTATCTCAACCTCCAAAGAGATGTATTACTCCCCTATTTAAACACTCTAAAGCACTGGCCCTTTCATTATTTCGCTCTTTTCTTTCACAAGCAAACCTTTTCGTTTTAACTCCGATTTGGTACAGTAAATCCCTAAAGATTAATAACAGAGCTCTTTTCTGGAAAGAATGGATTGACAAAGGTATGTGTCCATGAAAAATAGAATCTGGATGCAGGGTTTAATTTTGGACACAGGATAATACTGGCCATAAGAGATTCTAGAACTTTATTTCACTGAACTCAATGTGGTTCATTGTTATTTATACACTTCAAAGGTAACTAACTTAACTACGAATTCCTTTCAGATCCTATTTAGTACACCTATAGTACTCTTGAATCTTCCCTTCTCCTTTTGGTTTCTTGTTTTTCTTTTTCCTTTTTTTTTAATGTTGTGCTGTTTGTATTTTACTGATACATGATTATATGAGTGTAAGCACTTCAATGAAGTGATGAGGGGACACTGACAAGGTGCGATGAGGTGAGATGGATATGCCATTAAGGATGAGATAGGTCACTCCCGCAATGACAAAAGACCATCAAGAGTTGTTGGCATCACCACAGCAACACCATCTACAAATACATAGAGAAAGGAATGTGAAAGAGGAATGGAGGTAGAGGCATTCACTTCCTTTTCACAAAAGCGGGAACTGCGAGGAAGCGGCGAACTGTAGTTCACTGAGTTTGACATTATGGTATGTTATGTTATGTTAAAAATAATTATAGAGCACTCGTTCACCAGACAGTGTCTTGGCGCAAAATTTAGGGGATATCCTGCTGCTTGTTGATTCATTCAAATGCCGGGTAAAACAGCCAAGCTAGAAGTCTCCTGAATTAAGGGTAAATTGTCGAGGACCTGATTTTAGAGGGGAGTGAATTCCAAAAATGAGGGGACAGGACAGCAAATCGAGATCCAGCTAATCTTTTACATTTAAAGGAAGGGGTAACCAGGAGGTAAGATGGGATAACCTCAGGTTTTTAGGCAGGAACATACCGCCGGATAAGGGCAGAGATAAATTCCGGGCCTGTGCCCTGAAGGGATTTACAGATAAGACACCCTATCTTAAATGCACAGCGTTTTACTACTGGGAGCCAGTGTAACTTCCTCATTAGAGGAGTGATGTGGTGCCATCTCAGCTGATGATAGATTAATCTTTCTGCCTGGTTTTGCACCAACTACAATCTTCTTGTTAAGTACACCAGGAGGTCGAAATAGACCAAGGCTAGAAGGACCTGAATAAGGGCTTCAGGAGTGAAGAAAATTTGTAGATTCCTCACTCCTGAAGCCCTTATTCAGGTCCTTCTAGCTTTGGTCATTTCCCACATTGATTATGCTAATTCACTCTATTTCGATCTTTCAGGGCTGGAAGAAACAGGTGGAAACTGCCATCCTGATCTGGTATTTCAGAGAAAGGTCACTATCAATTGTGGCACCAAGAATCTTGGCTGATCTTGAAGTTAAAGGTGGTGTTCCCAACTCAGCAGGGCAAAAATTCGAATTCCAGGGATTTCGAAGGCCCCCGACTAAGATCAGTTCAGCTTTATCTGGGTTCACTTTTAAGTGGTTGCTATTCCTCTGGTTACGTATATGTAACATTGTTGTCTTAAAATTCAAGATGGAGACAGGGGTATTGTCAGTGGTGAAGATCAGTTTCAAATCATCTGTGTCATTGAATGTGCACACATTTTTTTCACCTAGAGACTGAATTAATGGGAGGAGGTACAAATTGAACAAGTGCGGGGACAGGGTAGATCCCTGCTGCATACTGCATGTCAATTTAACTTTAGGAGCCGTGAATTGGGAAAGGCGAACTGATTGGGAGCGATCTTCTAGAAAAGACATGAGCCATTTTAGGGCAGACCCCTGGATCACAGCGTCTCTGACCTGGTCCACCAGAAATTCATGGTCAACCATGTCAAAACATGCAGAGAGGTCAAGGAGCACCAGGGCCTGAGTGGTGCCCTTGACTGCTTCTTTCCTCATTCCATCTAGTAAGGTCAGGATTACTGCATCCGTTGAGTGAGAGGGTAAAAAGCCCCCTGGAGGGAGTCAAGAAATCGGACTGTTTAATAAAAGAGCAGAGACAGTTGGCAACATAGGCTTCCGACAACGTTGCTGAAATGGGGAGCAGTGAGAAAAAGCAATAGTTTGTTAGGACCTGGAGGTCTGTCCCTATTTTCTTGATAAATGGAACTGTTTCTGCTTCTTCAAAGGCTCCGGGAACCGAGCCCCGGATAAGTGAGTTATTCAGTATAGAAAGTGGAGGATCAGGACATATATAAAAAGCTTCCCTCAAGATATGCGGGGCAGATTTAACTTTGGACAACAGATTCAGAAAGATTTCTCTGCTATTTACTGGAAACAGATGCAGAGTGTGAAGGTTCCTGAAGGCAGCTAGCTGGGCACCAGGAGAGGAATTAGCGAGTATACTGACTTTAATGGTAATGATGCTATCAATGAAAAAGGTGTTCAAGAAGTTATATAGTGACTGAGTAGGGGCTCATTTAACTGTTACTCTATACGGATTGGATAGCACAGCAACAATTGCAAATATGTCTTTGGATTTATTTGTTAAATTCAGTATTTTGTTAGAGAAATTAGTGGCCTTGATTTGTAAGATGGATTTTTTATACTTTTTTGAATTGAACTTGGTAAATGTCTTTTTTATCTGGAGAGTAATTTCGTCTCCAGATATGTTCAGTGAGGTAAAAGACTACGGGCCATATTTATGAAGGCCTTGCGCCGCTGGTGCGTCACTTTTTCCTATTTTAAAAGTGACGCACCGGCGGCGCAAGGCCTTCATAAATAAGGCCCTACATTTTTTTAACTTTTTGGTCTTCTGAGAACCATCTCTGAGCATCAAGGCATCTGGCCGTTTTAACTTTCCTTGGAGGGGCATGGATAGTACTAGGGGCCACTATCCATGATTTAATATTTTCTTCATATTGGTTAACCAAGGACTGTTTTGTAGGCACAGTGGTTGCCAACAAATTTCAGAATTTGTAAAAGTGGGGGGTTGGGCCCATACCTGGCACCTAGACTGTGCCTCTTTTATATAGTATCAACAGTATAGGGGCATATTATCAAGGACTGGTGTTACAATTATCGCCGTTTTATCATCAGGAATCTGCCGATAAAACGTCGATAATGGGCTTGATAATACCCATAGAAGCCCATGTTCTGATGCTAACATGGGCTTCTATGGGACTTAACAAGGGCGTATTATCAAGCCCATTATCGCAGTTTTATCGGCAGTTTCCTGCCGATAAAACGGCGATAATTTTAACACCGGTTCTTGATAATATGCCCCTCAGTTTCTAGCTGCTGGAATTAAATTGTTATATTTGCTTTGTCTTTTTTGAAGGGCATCTTATTTTCTTTTTCATATGTACATTTTACAGTGATGATTAAAGATACAAAGCTGGTTGGGGGAAGAGAATTTTGGAATAAATTAGTAGAAGTTAGGAAATATGGCAAAATGCCTGTACCTGCAACATTAAATCCCAACTAGCTTACACTGGCAGGTTGTATAGCATGATTGATATATGAATGGGAATTCCACTAGTTGTTTTGTTTTTACATTGACGGAATGGCCTACCTTACAAGTGTATTGACTTTAGTATTGGTACGTTCCAGTTCCTCGCTATTAAACCTGCCTTAAGTAGGGGTTTAGCTATAGTAACATTATTAAGGGAAAACTTTATGAAAAGTGATCAGACCAGGTGTATCGTGAAACTGTCAAGGTAGTTACCATGAGGTTAGAGTCCCAGACTCGATCAAGAACGTGCCCTTTTATATGAGTGGGAGATGTCACATGTTGGACGCAGGGCAACCCGTTAAGTAAATCAGTCAGTTCTAATGAACTTGGGCCACCCACAGTGGTTTAATGAAACTTGAGGGGGCCCCCCTGCAGAATACGTGGAGGGGCCCCCTCTGAATTTAATCTGGAGCTCTACAGCTGAAGTGAAGTGCGGTGCTGAGGGGGCCCCCTGGAGTTTGAGGGCCCACCTGAATCCAGTTCGATAATTAATTAATCTACTGGAGGTGCTATCTAGGGCTGCTTTTGATGAATTATGGCAGCAACCCCTTCCCCTGTTTTCCCTGGTGCCCGATTGGCCTGGAGAATGTAGTAATTACTAGAAAGTGCGGCAAGGATGTCTGGATTGGACTCATTGGAGAACCACGTTTCAGTCAAAAAGAGTATGTCTGCTTTGGCAGAATCTAATAGATTAAATATTTCCAATTGATGTTTCAACAAAGATCAAGTATTCAAATGTATTATTGTTAGTTCGGTCGTCCCATGACTATCCTGCCTTTGGATTGTGTCTTCAGTCCTATAATGTTCATTCCTATGGATGCTGTCCTCTGCGGGTGCAGCTGGTTGAGTTCAGGATGAAAATATCTGAACTTCATGATCCCCAAATTGACTAGTCTAGAACAAGTAGTGGAATTAGGAATATAGTCAATTGTTTTAATTCGGACATAGAGTAAGTTAAACATTTGGCATAATGACTAACCCCTAGCCCCAGACAGCCGCGGACCTGAGAAGGCAGGCTTGCCTTTGGCGCGCATCAGCGCACCCCCTGCGCACTTCTGTGCCGAAGTGTGGCCGATGTCATGAGTCAACACGAACAAGAAGAGAAGTGCCAAGAGCAATTTAAGTGAAGAGAAGTCAAGTCATATTCAAACAATACATTAATTAAAACCACAGAAATAAAACAAAGGCAGCAGCAATAACTATAACTTGGGCATCATGGGCTGGAATGGACTTTTGAGTAATTAATTATAACAAATAAAAAAGGAAAATACCTGAAAGATTGTGTACCAAGATCCACAAAGGATAATTTTAGAAGGGAAAGGCTATGATAAAAAATTCCTTTTGAGATTTGTAACTGTGTGGCAAAGGAATAACATTCAAACATACTGGTGGATGTAGCTGGTATCCTTTTACATACAAAGAAGGCTTGTTGAAAAGCAATAAAATTGGAGTCTGGTGTAGAAACAGGTTAGTAACTGGAAAAGAAGGGGCTAGCTATTTGCTAAATGCAAGGCAACATGAATTTCTCTGTAGCATGTTGTACTTTATGCAAACAAAGGCAGCTAGACAGGTGCAACAGAAATTGGTTCTTACATAGGCGCTTTAAATCATCAGTTGCCAATCTGAATACATATTTTGGACTGAAAAGAGCTCACACAAAGAAATCTATTTGAAAATGATACAAAGATGTCTCATTTTATATACATTCTGGTGAGTATTTTAGAAATGACAAGTGGTTTAGAGAAGCATGAAAAGTGGATTGGAGATAGCAAAAAGGCCAACAATGTCAAGTGCAGAGTAACAAATGAGGTTTATATAAACTCTTATTAGCAGTAAATGGTTGAAGATAAATATACCATCAGCAAATTGGAGGGATGCTTTTGGTTAAGAGAGCAGATGAATCATGCTACAAGGAACAGTGACAACACAATGGAGAACCATGAAAATATTCACATTTTCTTGGATAGAGAGCACATGAGTGACAGGAAAAGCAAAGGTAGCTGGCACACTCTTAACATCATCTATATCCAGCTACAAAATGTCACAAGTGATGCATACCCACTCACTTGTAGAGTTTCCATTAGAACTTAAAACATAAGAAAATTAGGGCCAGATTTAGAAAGGTTTTTCATCGGTTTTGCGTTACATTTATAATGATGGAAAATCGTTTTCAGGACTTATAAACCAACGCAAATTGGCATTGGTTATTCAAAAAAAAAGTAAGCCAAATCAGAATGAAGTACTGCTTTGCATTACGTTGCATCAAGGGGGCATTCCATGAGTGGTACATTAACTTTTCTGCGTAACTAACCATGGTTTTTAAAGCACAACATTATCTACTAACAATAGAACACAGAGTACTTCTCCAAAAATGTTATTCCAATTGAAAGCATGCATTAAAAAGGAGAAATTATTTCCTTTCTCCTAGCTTCTCCCATTTTGCATTTGTGCTGCACTGTGGAACACGCATTCATAGTGGAAAACGTTTTTAAGTTATTCTTAGCATAGTATTTTGTACTGGAAGTGTACCCTCCAAATTCAAAACCTATGCTAGACATACACTATAGTGCACAGGTGTGTGCGTGGCATGGCGCTAGGCAGCATGTTTCTGCACCAGCCCTAAGGAGAGAGCAGGAAAGTGTCATATCTACTTTTGGTGTTTGCAGGACATAGCAACCTGACAAAGTCTACAAAACAATATATAGAGCCTTCTTAATAAATACCTTTAGAGAGCAATACACATACTCCCACATAACACCTAAACCTAGACAAATAACATGCTCACCATGCTTGAGGGAAACTTTAGTAACTTGTGCATGAGTAAATTACAAAATAATACCATCCACAATGACTGTATGTCACCTTTGTTTACCCTATGCAGCTGAAGTGCTATATGATAACTTTTTGATCATTATTTGGCCTACTTTGACATCCTCAGGCACAAAAAGCTGTTCCAGATTTTAGCAGAGTTGGACTACTAGAGAAAATAGGGTGGAGCACCACAATTAAAGTGTTAATCATTATTGGATTAAACTGATAAAAAAGTGTCCTATATTTGCAACTTTTGGCAGTTTTAGACTTGTAAAACCACAGTGTGTAAGTGTTTTGCAAGTATGGGAACCTGCATGGTTTTAGGATTGCTGCAGGCTCTGTTTGTTTTAATGTTAGGGAAATCAACAGTAAACACCAGGCCCTAAAACAGGCACGCAAACTGCCAAAAAATTGGCTCACACTCTGGCCTGTCAGACCACGGCCTCATTGTCCTGCCACAACACAGAAAATCTGAAACAAGAAGGTAACATATGGCCAAGGAATAGCATTACATTTAACTTTGTTTTATTGAAGACAAGTTCTAGTTTTGCACCATAAGAGCAGAAACATCGAAGTACAGGATTACAGGCCCCCAATACTGATGAAAACAGTAATAGTATCTCATAAGCAGAGAAGCAGCATGGTCTGCATAAAAAGACCCCAAGTATAACTGACAAGCACAACCTTTTTACAGGAATGTTAACAATTTGGGTTGGTGTACAACATATCACGTCTACACTCATGGAAATTAGAAAAATTAAGAAGAGTAGGGGCAGTATTTTACTGAATATGAATGTTCTTACAGATAGCATGGAGCAACATTTACATACATAACACTTGGCATTGACAGATTGATAAACATGCATCATTTTGGGAGAAAAGCATGGCTTCTTGTGGATGTTTCTGAGCATTGTGGCCTATCATTTGGTAAATAACACATAAGAGACTAAATAGAAGTGACAGAGCACAGCTTTAGCCTTCTTGGCTCATTGCAGTGCCCTGCCACTTCTGAAATGCAGAACTGCACCATATTTCCAACAATATGGTGCAGCCCTGCATTACCCCCTGTGCTGGCTCTAGATTTAACTGCCTCGCACCAATGCAATACCAAAGGGGGTGATGAACGGAACGTTTGAGCAAATCAAACACTCACCCCCAGTCAGCTGATCAGGGTTTAATCCATCATCATTCTTTAGCTCACTCCACCACCCCAGTTCAGACCTGGCCATTTGCAAATCAGTCTGACCATGTGCCTCATGGGAACAGTCCAGCCCGAACTGCCAAGCTATGTCTTCCCTGGACTGGAGACAAGCATCCTGGGACCGGTTTCGGGTTCATAACTCTCATCAGCCAGGCTATCTTGAATCCAGTGGCAAAGTGAGCAAAGGACCCACGTCTGGGCATACCTTGCCAACTTAGGGCGAACAAAGTGATACCAAAGGGGATGAGGAACAGAACGTTTGAGCAAATCAAACACTCACCCCCAGTCAACTGATCTAGGTTTAATCAATCATCATTCAATGGATTGTGTCATTCAGCTACATATTTAGGGGTTAAGCTATCTGCAACTATCAGGGACTTAATTAAATTAAACTATGATGACTTAGTAAAAAACACTATAACTCTGTTAAAAAAGTGGCACAAACTTCCTTTAAATATTATTGGTAGAATTAATTTGATCCGTATGATAATTTTACCTAAGTTTCTTTATCTTTTTTGTTCCATTCCTTTGGCATTATGTAATTCTTTCTTTAAAAAATTGGATGGGATTTTTAGTAGTTTTATTTGGGGATACCGCAAAGTTCGTAGATCTATTACTCTTTTAAAAGGAGATTAAGGTATACTTTTGGGCAACATTTGTAGGACGTCTACGACACTTAATCAATCTTGAAGATGTAGATAACAGACCTTATTTTCTTACATGTATGCTTAATTTGGATGTGAAAATGTTTTTGTGGAGGATTAATGACCCCAACTACTACAAAAGATTGCGCTTTAAGATAGCTAGAGATTTAGTCAAAATATGGCATAACATTCAGGCCTTCTGCAAGGTGACCTTTTTTCATCCTAAACTGACTCTGTGGGGAAATCCTGGCTTACTGGGAATATTTAGCGATGGTTTAACTAATATATGGTCGACACATGGAATAAAAAGCCTTGGGGATCTGTATGGTCCACAAGGGTTTTTGAGTTTTGAAACACTTAGGACACTCTATAATATCCCTGACTCTACGAGATTTAAGTATATGCAAATATATGATTTTTTTATTCGTAAAATGAAAATACAGAATATATCTGACTCTAGCATTTGGGATAGCCTTTATACGCAAGAAAATAAGTCACTCATTAGTGGCTGTTATAAATGCTTCAATACTTACAGAAATACAGACTGTAGCACTTTAGCAGAGAAGTGGAGTAGGATGCTAGGGAGCAATATCACTCCGGCTATGATTAATTCATCTCTACGGAATATTAACAATGTGGTCTCCTCCTCAAGTTTAAGATTGTTGCAATTTAAAATAACATGCATGCTCTACCATACCCCAGAAAGAATATCTAAATGGGCTTCGAACAGTATTCATAGTGAACGAACCAAATGCCCTAAGTGCGCGTTAGCCGCAGCAGATCTGGTGCATATGCTATATAGCTGTCCCAAGATATTAGAATTTTGGACATTTTTTGAGAACATAATGACATTGAAGCTAGGTGTCTTATTTTCTCTAGATACTACGCTAGTTCTGTTAGACATTAATGACAGGAGCACTTTACAAAGATTCCTAATCACTATTATGGTGTTGTGTGCAAAACTTATAGTCGCGCGCGCCTGGATCTCTCCGAACTCTCCACATATTATGGAATGGTGGTCACTGATTTACGAAATTCATAGCATGGAACTAGCGTTGGCTAGGCTTAGGGGTACTAAATCTCTAGCTAAATTTGATAAGAACTGGGGATCTTTCCTACTCTAGATGAAAAATTATTTATTATCTTGGTAACAGTTTATTTATTTTACATACCAGCAATTATATACACGTATTTATTTTGCCTGGATTTAATTAGAACTTATCAAATGATTTAATGTCAATTCTGCATATGTTTACTTTTTTTCTTTTCTTCACATTGTCTCTTTTTCATGCTGCTTGTATTGCTTTGTTTGTATGCTTTTGTTTCCTGTGTTGCTAATAAAAAATAAAAATGAAACTAAAAAAGAAATTTCAAAATGTCATTAGACCTTCCTGCACATAAACAATCAATGGCATTTTGCTGTATCTATGTGTGCTGCACACCGCAGCACACATGGAAACAGCAAAAACAAGGAGAAATGAAACATTTACTCTTGTTGCACCTGGGTAAGACCAGTTTTCCGTGGTCTTAATGTTGTCGCTGCCCAATATTTACGTCAACCTTGTAAATATGGGGCAGCATCAGAATTAATGGGTGCTGCGGTGTGCTGCCCACCGCAACAACCATTGCCCTCCCCTTTCACTGTAAGTATAGCAGGAAAGAGTGCCCTATTTACAAGGGAGTGTAACGCCACATTAAGTGGCTTTACGCTGCCTTGTAAATAAGGGTATTAACAGGGGGGTTGTACCCAGCTAGAGTCACTGGGACCTGGGCTGTCTAAGTCTAGAGTCACTGGGATCTAGGCTGTCTAAGTGGTGAAAGGAAGGGGTCCCAGTTGCATCGAGACAATAGTACAAAATTTGAAAATAAATCAAATAAACAATTATTTTACCCACATTGTTTTAATCACAGTGGGAGTGTATACAAAATATATGGGTTATCCAAACAGTAAGTTAGTGGTTTTACAGTGCCCCGAATAAGGAAAAGGGGGGGAGAAGGTGGGTGATCGTGTGAGGATATAGTGAAAAAAAGAAGAGAGTTTCTTACAAACCAGTGTAATCAACACATATATCTCATTTGTCCATGTTACACATTGTGTACAGAGACCATGACCATCAGGTTCAAACAAACATTGCAAATGAGCATACTCCACAAAGTTCAATCAATGAAAACAATAGGGCGTGGAGTTGACGTTTAAAAGCGGATAATTGTCGACGTTTCGACCCTCATACGTGCAGGTAGGAGTACTATTCTTGCTGCGGGGTCTTCATCAGGACGAAAAGGTGAGACACATAACCTATTCAATATATAAATATATGATTTAAGGCACGGGAAGGAGTATCCCTAAGTATATCAAACAAACAAAGACACATCAACCCACAGTTTGATTGGTGGGTGAATAAGTTCAACAGTATCCCAAACGACATTATGGGAGCATATCAAATAATCATAATAACATAATTGTATAAGGGCTGTGGTTGCGCTAAATAGTCACACCAACAGAAAAAGTATTAATGGACAAGTACCTAAAATCAAGAGCCGCGGAGGGTAAGCCAACACGACACAGGTAGACAAAGCCTGATAATTGGGACATGGTAATACACCTGGAGCCTGATGTGTCAGGACCAGGGTGCAATCACCGAGTCACATAATAAACATACCGGAGCATAGTTGATGTAAAGATAGGTTGTTAACTCAGAGCCAGGGATTATATGCTTGTAAACTTACCACAGACGTGGTATTGACCCGACGTGGACGAAGTTGAAAGTATTTAGAGTCGGGAAGACCGAAATTGCAGTCCAGTCTATCGGGAGAATGGCGATAGACAATGTGAAGGTGAATTTTGAGAAAGGGCGTCTTACAACTAGTTTATAGGCAAGCAAGAAACTCACCGTAGACTGAATCTATGTTGGGTTGTTAACGCTCAAAGGCCCGTCGTGGTCCAATATATCCACGATGTTGTGAAAATCTAACAGAAAATTAAAGAATACATTTATTTACGAAGTTTGTCTAACCGCATCCAAGTTCATGATGAACCAGGGGGAGATCACTCACCGAACAGTTGTTTAGAATACAAGTTCACCGGGAATCTCGTGAATCTTTGAATTATTTCGGAAATTTGCTCGAGGCATCTAAAAGAAATGAGCAAAGTGGAATATTGGGAAGGGGCCACCCTCCCGCATAACTGCAAAAGCTGGTGCCTAAATGATTGGAATACTTCTTACCGGGCACGGACTGAATCACGTCCCGGTCGCCGCTTCAGTTCGCAATGGCGAAATGAGTTCCGGGTTTAGAATTATCACCACGGAAACGCGGTCACGTGGTGCCGAGCACCCGTGTAGACATAGTGGAAAGACTGGTCAATCCGCTTACAGATCGAGACATGTATATCGTATCAGATTGCGGATGGGGTTAATTACACGTTACACAATACCAACACAGCGCAGCGCAGCATTGACTTTGCATGGTTTGGAAAAGACAGATTGATCACAAATTATACAGGGAAAAGGTTTACACTGTTGACATTAGAATAGTGGATAAACAGCATGTATTGTTGAAACTTGAACAAGATTAGCGTTGCTTAAACGGCAATTGCGGTGTTCCTCTCACAAGAGGGTAAAACCACATGCCATTGATCAATTAAACATTGTAGGAATTATTACATTAAACAAAACGTGGCGTACCTCTCACAAGAGGGTAAAGACCACGTAATGTTGCGATCAATTTGATTATTTAGAGAAACGGATTGATCAGAAATTGTACCTTTACCGTATTTGCATCAGAATGGTGAAATTACGAACTTCATTATAGGAACTTCAGCAGAAGTAGCGTTGCTTAGACAACAGTTACGGCGTACCTCTCACAAGAGGGTAAGGCCATATATCATTGCCATCAGTTATGTATTATTTGATACTATACTCGGCTTGTAAATAATCAAGAATTAATACATTGAACACATCGTGGCGTACCTCTCACAAGAGGGTAAAGGCCACATATTGTTGCCATCAGTTGGGTGCTATACTTGGTTGATACTTAACACAGAATTCATACATTGGTGACCATCACATAAAGCCTGATAAACCACTTTATAAAGCCCGGAAAGGTCTAATGACCTCATGGAATATACTAGAGTGCCAAATAGAGTATGATTTAGCAGTACTCAGGAAAGGGTGGCTAGTTGAGAGAAAGAGGTATCTTGTTCATTAAGCCCGTTCTCGATAGAGTCAAGTGTGAACATCCATTTCATCTCTCGAATATTCAAGATGCTGGCAATGCTACCACCGCGAGGTCCTAATGTGGCTTTTTCAATCACTACCCATTTAACACTTTCAGGTAGATGTCCTGCCGAGGAGAAATGATCCACCAATGGCGCGCCCTGCACTTTGCATCTAATTCTGCTCATGTGTTGCAGTATCCTCATTCTGGCTTTTTGCTGTGTCTGACCAATGTATATCATTAGACACGGGCATAGGATGGCATATATAATGTTCGTGGAGTTACAGTTGGTATGTGTCTTAAGAGGAATTTTGTGATGACGGTATAAAAATTCCTTGGTTTGAATAGTACTGTCACATGCTTTGCAGTTCATACCACATCTGAAGTGACCAATTACCGGAGGTAGGTTCCAGAGGGTGGTGACGGTAGGCTCCTCAAGTGTCTTTAAAAAGGACCGGACCACAAGATCTTTGACACTCCTTGCTTTTTTAAAAGCGTGCAACGGTGGGTCAATTTGCTTGACATCGTCCGAGATTAATTTCCAGTGGTGATTAATTATGCGTTTGATTTTGTTACTTTTTGTATTAAAAGTAGTAACGCATACAATTCTGTTGTCTTGTTGCTCATTTTCAGTCTTGGGGGTGAGTAATTCATCCCGGGGATAGAACCAAGCTCTTTTCATTGCTCGCTTGATCAATTGTTTGGGATATCCCCTACTCAAAAGTCTACTTTTCAGTTCTTCCGATTCCGTGAAGTAATGGTCCTTGTTCGAACAGTTCCTACGTATACGTAGGAACTGCCCAAAAGGCAAATTATCACGTAGGGCTCTGGGGTGATGACTACCGTAGTGTAGCAGCGAATTCCTTTCTGCAGGTTTTCGGTACATCATGGTTAGTAAATGTCCTGAATTTTCATAAATGGTGAGATCCAGAAATTTTATTCGGTGATTATCAGATTGGATGGTAAACTTGAGATATTCAGACTGCTCATTTAGCCAACAGAAAAAAGACATAAGTTCTTCCAAGTCACTGTTCCAAATCAATAAAATACCGTCTATGTATCGCATCCAGAGACCGAGATGGTCTCTGAATGGATTCACTTGGTTGAGCACCGTATCTTGTTCAAAGGCTGCCATGTACAGGATGGCTACATCTGGGGCAAAGGGAGCCCCCATTGCTACTCCTGATGTTTGGATATAAAATTTGTCTTTAAATATGAAGAAGTTTTTGGTCATGGCTATGCGAAGTAAAGCCACAATGAATTCAGTCGGTACCTGGACTGGTGCTGGTCGCTGGTGCAGGCAACGTGTAATAACCATTAGTGCTTCGTGTTGGGGTAGTCGTTGTTGGTGAGAATCAAAGGATAGATTTCCGATAATATTAATGGTGTGCATAGTGTCGCGCAATATGCCGGAGTGGCCTCAGCCAATTGTTTCAAAATGAAATCAATATATTTTCCAAGGGGCTCAAGGATGGACCCACACCCGAGACTATGGGGCGACCAGGGGGGTCAGCCATGGATTTATGAATCTTTGGTATTGTATAAATTTTTGCCAGTCGTGGATGCTGTTTATTCAAAAAATTGAACTCTAATTCCGATAGGAAGCCCTGGTCCCGACAAGCTTGAGTTATTTCCAGGATCTCAAGAGCGATTGCTTTTGAAGGATCTGATCGTAGTTGTAGATAGCTTGTTCCATCGTTTAGTTGACGGAGGATTTTGGACTCGTAGGAAGTAACATCTTGCACCACTATGGCACCACCCTTGTCTGCGGGTTTGATGACAAGTTTCTCATTACTAGCCAGTGATTGTAGAGCCAATTTTTCTTTTTTGCTGGTGTTATATCTGGTAAAAGATTTAGTTCCCAGGAGCTGTAGTACATCTCTCCACACCACTGATTCAAAGGCCAGGATTTTGTGTGACATGGCGCTGTTAAATGGGACAAAGGTAGAAGGGGGTCTCAACTCAGTAACAGATGATTGAATTGTAGGTTCAGAGTTACGGAATAAATATTTCAGCCTAATTTTTCGAAAAAATTGACACAGTTCCGTGCGGATAATAAAGGTATCCGGGTTGTTGGTGGGGACATATGATAGTCCTTTCCCCAATATTCTGATTTCATCGTCATTCAGGGTTTGTTTGGATATGTTGACAACAGGGCTGTCAAACACAGGGGGAGCTCCTCCCAACAGTCTTAATCGGTTGTCTACCATCGGTAGGTTTTGTTGCGGGTGATCCGTTCCCCGTGTTGTGGTTCCGTCTGGAAATGCACTTGTTTTTGTGGTTGCCCACGACCTCCATTCCATGTGCTTGTGCTTGCTTGAGATCCACGTTGTTGGCCGCGTTGCCAGTTGTTGCTTCTGCCACGTGCAGGGCGCCATGACCCTCAGCGTTGCCCTAAAAAAGGGTTATGTTGGTACTGTTGATGATAGCCGTAATTAGGGTAGTTTTGTTGAAAACTAGGTCCCGGTTGCTCCTGTTCACTCTCCGAACTATAGGAGGAGTCAGAGAAAGTATAGTAGTTGCGTCTGCCTCTGAAGGTACCACGACCACGGTTTGTAAATCTTCCTTGATTATCTTGTAAATAAGGCGAAGCTCCTTTCGCCACCACAAGACCATGAAAAGTAACGCTGTGGTGGCGATAGGGGCTTGTAAATATGCCCATCAGTAACTTGGAACTGGTGATAGATGATGACACAGTCTGAAAACTCCTATGGATACAGAGTAAAGTGAGCTACAACTGGACTTTCATTTCTTGGCCATTTTTACTTTAGATGTCTTCAGTGAGCCACTGGCTAACATTGCTGTATAATAACTTCCTACCTTTCTTTTCTCTCACCCATTCTATAATTAGCCATATCCTCTTATGCCCACCTCTCTGTCACTCTATTCTTGAGTTCCCTGTTCACTAAAACTGAGGAGTAGATTCACTAAGATTTTGCGTCAGGGTTGTGTCACTTTTGTGGCACAGTCCAAATGCAACACCAATTTTATTTACCACTTTGTGTGGCTTTGCATGGTTTATTAAATACAAAGTAATGAAGGCAGTTTATAGTGCAGCCTTGCATTACTGTGTATTGGGAAGGCAATCCATTGATGGAACACAGGCGTTTCTATGCACCCCTCATGACGTTTGGTGCATTACTAGCTTACAAACACTTGAAAACTTGGGAGTGCATCAAAAATGCTACACCTTCCTCAGTGAGGCATAGCAAGGACAAATATCGGGGCATATTATAAAGGGATTTTTCTCCGCTTTTTTGGCTTTAAAAGCCAAGAAAGCGGAGATAAAATTATCTCCCTGTTACCTAGCTGTCGCTAACACCAGTTAGCGACAGCTAGTAGGAGATAGCGACCATCTTGGGCCCCGCTTTGCATGTCAGAAAAATGTATCACTAATGACATGAAAAGTGGGCATGCCAAGATGTCAGCGACTGGAAACAGTTGCTAACATCGCTATCTCCTATTTCCAACTTTTGGAGATATTCAAGCTAAGCACGAATATCTCCAAATGCTAACACCTGCCTAGGAGCAGTTCTTAGCCATGTTATCCAATGGGAGGTGGATAACATGGCTAAAAGCATTAGCTCGGTAATCCCTGAATATCTCTGATTTTTCAGCGATATTCATGCATTATTGCTGATTTTTATCGCATTTGCGATAAACTTTGGTAATACCAAAGTTTCTCTGCGATAAAAATCGCCACTGCTCGGCAAACATTTTTTATCGCTAACCAAGCAATAGCGATAATTATCGCTATTGCTTGGTAATATGTCCCATCATTATTTCTTCTTTTTATTTCTTCTTTCCATGGTGCTGCATTTTGCAGTACACATAGAAAGAGGAAACAACGGTAAGGATTGTTATTGTGCACAAAAACAATCCTGCCTGTAATGCAGACACCCTTGCACCATGGACCAAGGCTACCTGTATTGGCGCTAAGCAGCACACTGCGTGCCAGCGCTAGGAGGCAGCAGAAATGCACCATATCTTGGATGATATGGCACACTTCTGCAATCTCGTTTTCACACACTGAGGCTCCGCACCTTTGCTTGCTGCCCTGCGTTGTGTTAAAGATTTGTAAATCTTCCCAGTTTGTTTATTTCCTTCTCCTTAGGTTTACATCACTCACCTACTTTGCTTATAGCTTATGCTTAGACTGTCTTGCCAATTGATGTGCTGGATTCTGCTCCAGACAATCTCCCGCTCTTGCTTCCTGCATTATTGCAGAGTTTGCATACGTGTATTGTTTGCCATTGGTTATGAAGGCATTGTTTTGTAATGTATTACTGTTTTTCGTGCTTTAGCTGTTGCTAGTTTCTAATGTATCACTATGTCTTCTATGATGTGCTCTAATGGCCTAGGCCATGTGAAATTAAGTAAATAAATCGAGGATTAAGACCTGAAAACTGCTATACAGCTCAGAAGGAGTGCGTGAGGGTGCAACAATATCCAGGCGCATGAATACATTTCTCCTTTTTATGCATGCAGAAATAGCTAACAAATTGGTAGCACGCTTTTTCAAACAATGTCTCCACAATTGTACAATGTACACCCTATTTCCATATATTTCAGTCGAGCAAACCAAATTAATTATTTCTGCTTTTTACCACAGAATTTCCCCCGCTCTGCAAATGAGACTGATCGGAATATAAAGTCCAACCAGCTTTTTGAAATGAGAACTGTTTATTCTGCTGTGTCATGTTTGACCACACACAATTCATGGGTCAGCTGGTCAGCAATCAAGGCGACAGCATTTTCCAAGGCCACCTGGAGGTAGAGTTTCCAATCCGAATTGTATCTGCCTCGTTGCAAATCACCAGAGCCCTGTGGACCGGAAGTTTGACATCATCTGTTTGTAAGGTGAATCAGAGTTTACAGTGTAAATTTCGGTTTTGTGCAACAAAATCCAGGATCAGGCAGCCAGCTCTGTATAAAATTACCAGGCGCATTTCTTTGACAGTTGCTAATTCGCCTTGCTCTGCCACCCCCCAGAATAATAACATCAGCGTGCGGATCATGCATATTTATAGAGACAGAACAGGCTGCAGTTCTTCTGTTTGTAATTTACAGCAACAAAGAATCCATTTTGAATTTCCATACTTGGGAGTCCCAAGGTGACACTGCTGTTTCTCCAGCAGTCCGCCACTCTCCTTGCTGCGGTGCAGAATATCCTACATCATAAAACAGACGAAAACAAAGCAAAACAACGCTACATTGAGATCAGGGCTCCTGGGTAATCAATCCGGTTATTTACAGCTGAAACAATAGCTCTGTGCAAATCAGCATCATTAGCACAATTTGCTTATGGGCACCCAAGGGAACTCGGGAAGTGTCTGCCTGCAAAGCAGCTGATTAATCTGAGTTACTTATGTTTTATTAAAGCTTCATTGTCTCAATCATAATTAACAGTAGATGATGGCGTCGGCGGAGGAGCGGAATTAATGGGGATAGTTCACCCCTCTGTATTATTTCTTTGTTAATGAATAGGCACCCTTGAATGGCTGTGACTGAAAATCAAGCAGTTCCCTGATTTCCAGAGAGGTAGCTACAAGTACTCAGTCTGTCATAGCCAGGATGTGTGCAGGGATGGATGCTGTTGTAGGTGAAAGTTCAGTCTACCTATTCTACACAGATCACAGTGCAGCAGCGCATAAAAGACAAGGGTGTGAGCAGACAGAAGTTCTGCATTTAAAGATAGACACATAAGCACAGTGTAAATCTGTTTGTAAAACCTGCCATGTGTACACTGCGGGTATCTGAGATGAATGACTGAAAGACGACTATAGCGAAGCACTACAATCAAAGACAGATAGTTACACATAGAATAGAGCTGCATTCAAACGATGTGTGTGTGCGTGCGTGTTTATGTGTGTGTGTGTGTGCTAGACCTGTAAGCATTAAGGTGGTCTTCCCTTAACTCTTTTGCCTGTTTGCTTCACTTTTTCCTGAACTGTTTTGTTGGTTTTAGGACTCTGGGCACTATACCACTGCTAACCAGTGCTAAAGTGCATGTGCTTACTCCCCTAAACATGGTTTATTAGTTCATCCACAATTGACCTATTTAATTTACTTAAAATTCCATAGTAAATTGTGCTATATGTGCCCAGGTCCTGCAAATAAAATACTGCTAGTGGCACTGATTGAACCACCCAATCAAGTAGCCCTTTAAACATGTCTCAGGCCTGCCACTGCAGAGCCTGTGTGTAGTTTTTCTGTCATGTCGACTTGGCCATTAAAAACCCTTCACAAGCCTTAAAACGTCCCTTTTATTACACGTAGGTTAACCCTAAGGTAGGCATTAAGTGTCCCATAGGGGAGGGTGCTGTGCAACTAAAAGGTGGGGCATGTACTTTTAAGTTTTACATGTCCTGGTAGTGAACAACTTTCAAAGTCAGTTTTCACTACTGTGAGACCTACCTCTCTCAAAGGTTAACATTGGGGAATTCTTATTACATATAATAAGTATAGTTCTTGATTCAGAGGGAGTAGATCTCTCGTGTTTGGTACCTATGGACTTGTAAAAAATATATTCTCTTTAATGGCAAATTTGGGTTTGGATGATGTTAGAAATGGGTAGCATGGTGCAGAGCGGGCGGGCCAAACTCCAGAGGACATGTGCAAAGCATCCACGCAGTACACACAGGAGACACACAAGGCACACGCCAAAAAGAGACACAACACAAGGTTGTGTAAGTATAACGTTTGTATTGGGTCAAACATGCGATAGTAATCACAGTAGTCACTATACTGCGCCAACTGGCGGCAGGGCAATATGTACAAGGGAATTATGTACATGGCAGGGTCAATTGGGCCGCTGCCAGGACCATTGCGAAGGGATGAAGGATAAATGAAAAAGGTAAGTCCATTATTCTCAATCCTGCAATGAATACATAAAGCATTATCATTTGGCATAAGGTAGGAACCCGAAGCATAACTCACAGAGTCATAACACATTAGGTAGGAACATCTGCAAGAAGCATAACGAGATCTTGGGCAGGCACATTGGGCATAGGAATACAAAATGCGCAAGCAGGTGGGCATTGGCATCAAATGCATAAGAGTAGGCTTAGGTCACCTTAGATCCGGCAGAAGTCCATTACGCATAAATGCAAATAGGCAGAAACAGGTACATCGGGCCTCCTCCTTAACACGGGGGCATCATTTCATAAAACCTCCTAATAGGCTTCGCTTTAGATGAAGCAACATTAATAGTGGGCATCACCTTTAGGGAAAAACATAAGGCACATTAGTATAGGGCACCGTCCCAATAGGCATAAATCACATTATGCAGGACATTATGCATAATAATCACTGTAGGCACAACCATATTCCGGTCGGGGACACAAACCAAGAATCTAAATCAACCTGGGCCTACACATGTGAGCCTAGGAGCCTAATATGGACAGAATCATTGCAGCATAGGGCCTAAACACTGAGCATGACATCAGCAACCAGCGCCCGCATTAGGGAAGGCCTTCAACACACTAGGCGCGACACCATCGGCATAGCTGCACAATCACATTAACACTGAGCATCAGCCATGAACCTAAGTTACATTTGCATAGGGCGGAGCATGCCTAAACAGGGGCAATATCTTTTGGCATAACCCTATTGACAAGTTTAACAGTCTGGGACACATAGTTACCTTTTTGCCCCCAATCTTGGAGCCCCCTAATCTGGGTCTCTAATCATCAAAACTACCACCTTTGTGGTACTAATGCAGGGGAACTGGCGCACCTTGGTGTACCGTGCCAATCCGTGCGGCAAAGGTCAGAGTCCTGTCTCCACTCCTTGGGGCCTGGGAAGGGAAGTCCGCTGCTGGTGCAGCTCTGTGGTGCCCTAAAAGAGTCTGGCCCTCCTTTTCAGGTGCCCGCTGCCAGATGGGGCACCTGTAAAGTCAACACTGCCACTGGGGGCGGACACCAACAATGTGTCCTGCTACGCCCCCCACCACGGTAGGCCTGGGCCCCCTTGTCTCCCACGTGGCCACCAGAGACCCACACTCACCGGGACTCCCTTTGCTCCGCTTTGGCTCTGTCTTCTCTGCTCCTCTATGGGCGGGCTTGGCCGGTCTTCGTAATAGCTGCAGGGCTCACTCACCACATGGAGCCCTGTAGGAGTTGCTGCAGCTCTCTCCCGTGGCTCCAGGCAGCCGCTTCTCCCCCTGCGGGGCCCTCCTCTCCTCACGAGAGCCCCGCCAACACCAGTACTTCTCCGGTCTTCACCCGGGTCCCCCTCCTGGGACCCGGGGCTTAAGTCGGCTGCTTCCTGCTTCCATTTAAATCAGCAGGAGTGTGCAATCACGTGGGGTGGGCTCCCATGGCACTTTCAAATAACTAGCTCCTCCTGGCCAAACAGCGCTGCTGGATCATGAAGTATAGCGCTTCTCAGGCGCTAAGCTCAGGGGCAGAAGGTAGTGCTCCTCTTCTCTCGGCCACTCAGTACACAGCGTCGCCTTCACCAAGTGCCAGATTGCAGGCAGATTCAGAAAAGGGGGTGGTGATGAACAGAGTGTCTGAATTAAGCAGACCACTCTTACCCAGTCCAAAGATCAGAGCTAGAAAACGGTGATGGATAAAGCCCTGATCTTTGGCCTGGGTAGGAGTGTTCTGCTTAATTCAGATACTCTGTTCATCACCACCCCCTTTTCTGAATCATTTTTGTCCACCATAAGCGTGGAAGGGTATACTCAGATGTGAGTCCCTAGCTCATTGCACCATCAGGATTCAAGCAAGCCGGGCCGAAGACGGCTGAAATGCCAGAAACCGGTCCCCGGTAGCTTGTTTCCTTCCCAGCATAAGAATTGGCTTGGTAGTTTGGTCTGCCCTGTTCCCATGATGCACTTGGCCAGGGTCAGACTAATTTGCATATAGCCAAGCTCTGAGCTGGGATGGTGCAGTGAGCTAAAAAACGGTGATGGATCAAGCCCTGATCTTTGGACTGGGTAAGAGTGGTCTGCTTAATTCAAACACTCTGTTCATCACCACCCCCTTTTCTGAATCATTTTTGTCCACCATAAGCGTGGAAGGGTATACTCAGATGTGAGTCCCTAGCTCATTGCACCATCAGGATTCAAGCAAGCCGGGCCGAAGACGGCTGATATGCCAGAAACCGGTCCCCGGTAGCTTGTTTCCTTCCCAGTATGAGAATTGGCTTGGTAGTTTGGTCTGCCCTGTTCCCATGATGCACTGGGCCAGGGTCAGACTAATTTGCATATAGCCAAGTTCTGAGCTGGGATGGTGCAGTGAGCTAAAAAACGGTGATGGATCAAGCCCTGATCTTTGGACTGGGTAAGAGTGGTCTGCTTAATTCAGACACTTAGTTCATCACCACCCCCTTTTCTGAATCATTTTTAACCACCATAAGCGTGGAAGGGAAAACTCAGATGTGAGTCCCTAGCTCATTGCACCATCAGGATTCAAGCAAGCCGGGCCGAAGACGGCTGAAATGCCAGAAACCGGTCCCCGGTAGCTTGTTTCCTTCCCAGTATAAGAATTGGCTTGGTAGTTTGGTCTGCCCTGTTCCCATGATGCACTGGGCCAGGGTCAGACTAATTTGCATATAGCCAAGTTCTGAGCTGGGATGGTGCAGTGAGCTAAAAAACGGTGATGGATCAAGCCCTGATCTTTGGACTGGGTAAGAGTGGTCTGCTTAATTCAGACACTCTGTTCATCACCACCCCCTTTTCTGAATCATTTTTGTCCACCATAAGCGTGGAAGGGTATACTCAGATGTGAGTCCCTAGCTCATTGCACCATCAGGATTCAAGCAAGCCGGGCCGAAGACGGCTGAAATGCCAGAAACCGGTCCCCGGTAGCTTGTTTCCTTCCCAGTATAAGAATTGGATTGGTAGTTTGGTCTGCCCTGTTCCCATGATGCACTTGGCTAGGGTCAGACTAATTTGCATATAGCCAAGTTCTGAGCTGGGGTGGTGCAGTGAGTTAAAAACGGTGATGGATCAAGCCCTGATCTTTGGACTGGGTAAGAGTGGTCTGCTTAATTCAGACACTCTGTTTATCACCACCCCCTTTTCTGAATCAGATTGCAGGCAAGACACAGTCCCTCCAAGCGTAGCGCTCACCAAATATAGTGCTCACCTTACGCAGGGCATGCAGGCAGGGTCCCACGAGGCGCTCGGGTGCAGGCGGGGAGCACAGAACAGTTCAATATAGCGTTCTTCTCTGTCAGTGGGCCAGGTAGCAGAGCAGCAGGCACTACTGGGCAAGGTCAGCAGTCAGTGGGCACTCATCAGGACGGGGGGGTAGGTCCTAGAAACCATCCTCCTCTGTAGCGTGACACTCCTCCTGATACAGCCACCTTTACTCCGGCAGTGGGGCTCTCACTAGCCCTGTGGACAACAGAGGGGATCCAGTTGGGTGCAGGGTCCGGCACACAGGCCCATGTGGTGGTACCCCCTGGCAGCAGGTCCCTTCACCTTCACGTCCACACTCTGACTGAGCACATGGTGGCACAGCCCCCCTACTTATACGCCCCTCACTCCACCTACCAGACAGTGCCAGAATCTTGTAGAAGCATCTGGGGAACTGGTTCTAACTGGCTCAGGGGGGGGGGAGTAGAGCACCCTGGCTGCAAGGCTTTTCCTCCTAAAGCTGGGATGGCTGGGAACCGAACATCAAGACTGCTAACCCACCACAGTCAGGTGGCACCACACACAGCCATGGCATCCTTTTTAAAAGCGACATTTCACAAAGGTGTATTCTTGCAATGGGGGAATTACAGGTGCGCACTCCATTGCATCACATTTACCATGGCCTCTCACACCACACATGGCCTATACATTTCTCTACCATGGGGGAGAAAAAGCTAAACATTTCGAGAAAATGGGCCAAGCCCAACAGATGGCAACTTTTAAAATGGTAATTTTCAAATGTTGGGATTGTTTTGCTCTCCAACCCTGTGTGCCTGCTGCCTGTTTCCAGTAGGCGTCTGAGGTGGTTGGCAGCTGGGCCTTGTGTATTCCCTCTACACAGCAACAACACACAAAGGGGGCTTTGGTGTGACTGGTGGGTCATCTACATTCTGATGGGCCATACAGGGCAGGATGGGAGGGAAGAGCTGGGCACAGCCTCACACTTACACCTGAATGGGCTGTGCTCTGTCCCCAAACAAAGG
This sequence comes from Lissotriton vulgaris, assembly GCF_964263255.1. NCBI lineage: Eukaryota > Metazoa > Chordata > Amphibia > Caudata > Salamandridae > Lissotriton > Lissotriton vulgaris. The sequence goes on from NC_141694.1 coordinate 1,212,817,779, forward strand.
ACTGCTTGACCCTCTGTTGTGTGTCTGGAGCCAGGGCATGAAAGGGAGGACCTCTGTGTACTTCAAACTCTTTCTTAGAAGTCTCCACCCCTCCAAAGGCAGAACTGGGTACTGGACCTCTGACACCACTAATTCAGTTCACTTCTGGACCTGGAGATACTCTGCCAGGAAGAAGGACTGCTGTGCAGTTGAAGGGTTGTCACTCTGCTCAACTACTGCTCTGAAAGAATTGCTTTTCTGCTGTGCTGACGTGCCTGCCGCCCTCCCTGCCTGAGTGAGAAGGACTGGACCAACACTACTTGAACCCAGAGTTGGTCTAAGGGCTTGTCTGCTTGCCTCCGGTTGGAAGCCTTAGGACCAGGAAAGACCTCAATCTACTCATCAAGAGCACCTGGACTCTTCTGTCTGAGAATCTTGCCCTGCCTACTGGTGCCAGTCCTGTTCTGTGCCCTTGGAAGTGGGTACAAAGTGCTGAAACTGCTAAAACCCACACATCAGTCATTGCATGGCTTGGACCCGGTGCATCAGTCTAGATGCCAACGCATCACATCTGCTGCCAGGATTCTGGACAGTGCCGCGCTGGCTGCACAGCTCGGTGACAAAGCATCGGCTCCATCGGAGGGGTTGGACAATGACGCATCTCCAAATTGTGCAGCCTGGATCCGATCTATCATCTACATCCTAAAAGTCAATGCTGTCGCATCGCACCGAGTGCTCCTCGCATGTCATCCTCGGCCTCTGCTAACCCTGAACCACGGTACTGTTTTCAGGTGCCCAAGACTGGATCCTGTATCTGACCTGCACTCCATCACTGTCGGCCTGAACCGTTGGATTGACACAGTCTAAGGTCACCAGAAGCATTGGTTGGTGCTTTATGCTTTTAAGCACTATATTGCAAAATATTCTTTAAAAATTCATAACTACGGTTCTACTTATTGAGTTTTTGTTGTTTTGGTCTTGTTCAATAAATTAAGCTCTCTAGTTCGATAACCAGGTGTGGTATTTTTGTGTGTGGTGTTTTCACTGTTTTAAGTATTGCACAAATACTTCACACATTGCCTTTTAAGTTAAGTCTGCCTGCTCTATGCCAAGCTACCGAAGGGTGAACACAGATTCATTGAGGGTGTGTAAATGTCTTGCTCTGGCTAGGACTGAGTTTCCTGCTCTCATTGATGTGCACTCTCTTTGATCAATCTCAGACAACTTTATTGTATATTTCCTAAAAAATTCTCCTTTTAAAATATTCTCCTAAACATATGAAAGTATTATCAGCGCCACTCAATACGTTATTATTTGTGGCATACTTCAGCTTGGATAACCCAATTTTGCTATTTTGCTATTGGGTTTAAGGTTCACTCGTACAAAATCTTGCAAGCAGAGTGACTTTCTGGAAGCAGGACTCTGTTTTCCTGCCGGCTTCTTATAATAATCTCTTTTAAATCTTTTTGGAAAAACATAAACTCTTTAAAGTCACTCTGCCTTTGCCTTCTATTCTCCTTTCATTGGATCCCCAGCATTTCTGTTTATCTTGCTCACTCTTTGGGGTCTCTCTTTTTTGTCTACATAGTACTAATTGAAATGTTACTCTGTTGTAGCCTTCAGAAAGCCCTGGCATGATCTGTCACAAAGGGAGAAACACGTGTTGGCTGTTTTCCTCACTGTCAATAAAAGCTGGCTGTTTTCTTCAATGTTAATAAAAACTTATGTAACAAACAAAGAGTGAAATGGATTAAATAAGTGGCTAACTACTGGAAATGGAACAATAGCCTTCTATCTGCGAGATGTTTGACATTAAGGATTTATCCTCGTCGATTAATTACTTGTTTAAAAGGAAGGAACATTAGCTCATAAATATAAAACCCTTCTTGACTTTGCGAAGCTACCACAGTCCAGAGCTTCGAGCATAGTTCCTTCACCTTCTAATTCTTTGGGAAGTAATACCTAGACCTAGGATCCTTGGACCTGTTGCCTTTATTTGAACCTTTGGACTTAGTCACTTTTTTGAAAGTCATAATCCTGTAATGTGGTAAGACTTGAAGACGTAGCTGGCACGGCACACAGAGGATGAATACCTTTACCAGAAGGTCCCTCTGAACTGTTTTTTTACACAGCAAAAAGCTTAGAGATGGACACGCTATTTGCTATCTAGGGTACTGTCTTCTTGGGTAACCCTTAACACCTTGTTCTTTGACTCAAGAGGTTCACATAATTGAAAATGTTCCACTTTTCTCCAACAGCTTAGAAAGGTACTTCAGGTCCTTACATTTTCTCTGGTCAACCCTGCAGCCCCTTGTGTCTCACAACACTCCTAAATGCAGGTTTCTTGTTACCAGATCTCCTGTAGGGTCCCCTACTCAGTGGTCAGCCGGACCATCAAGGATTCATGAATCCTTTTGCTGTCTGTGTCCCCAAAGGAGACATATAGGAGGCCTACCATTTGACCCTTGGAGAGCAGTTTCTTACCCAGGGTAACAGCAGGTCAGATGTCCTTGACTCCTTGAGTGAGGCCTTTTCTTCCTATAGGTGTTGGGTGTTAGGAATCTTCTTCCAGAGGGCCTTTTTCTTCAGGTGGAGTCATATTTACTCTCTGCACTAGTAAGTGATTGGAGAAATTCTGCTTCTCAATCTTAACAATTTTCACACAGTCTCCAATCTCCTTTTGCAGCTTTTTCTCTTTATTTTACTGTTTGTTCACCCAGGATCCTCTGTTTCAAAATTACAGAACTCTTCTACCATCCTCAGCCCTGCTTACACCTACTTTGGCATATCTAATATAGTTATAATTCTCTAGTAAAGTGAGTTCCTGTCAGCCCAGGGATGGTAAATTAAATGCTGCTAGTGTGCCTGCTGCTCTTATCTGCCACCCACTTAGGTAGCCCCTTAAAACAAGTCCCAGGCCTGCCCTTGTGGACTTTATTTACCTTTAAATAGCCCAATTAACCTGGCAATATAAACCCCTTGCCAACACTAATCCTCCCTTTTTTAATACATATAAGTATTACAAATATCTGCACCAACAAAAACAGTAGGGGCATTGCCATCATCTTCAAGGAAACCATCCGATTCATTGCTATCATTGACAACCCAAAACCCCTCATGGAACACCTCATCTTCCTTCTGCAGTTGACGCCAAGACCACGATAAGAGGCACCCTCATATACAGACCTTTAGAACTCTGACTGCTTTCTGCAATGCCATCTCCAGTCTTATCATTCCCTTAGTCATTGACTTCTACTTCTACGTTCTACTCGGCAACCTCAACGATGCCAACCCCACTGTCCTCCTGGAGAACCTGAACAACATCAGCCTCACTTAACTGGCTACCGAACCAATGTACATAGCTGGATCAAACTCAACTGTATGTTCACCTCCAGCGACCGAATCGAATTCAGCCACATCACAGAACTCACCTGGACCGACCACGCCATCATTCAGTTCACAATCTCCGATGTTCAGCACACCATCCTAAGCATCACAGCTCCTCCCACTGCAGCTAGGGCAAAGTAAAGGAGACACAGTGGACACATCCCCTCAGCACCACACAACCCAAAACTTCATCAGACCTTGAGCAGGCTGTCAAGAACTTCTCCACATAGATCACCAAATGTGCCAACAGAGTAGCCCTGATGAAATCAGAAAAAGCCAACAAAACTTTAAACCAAGACAGCTGGTATACCTCAGAGGTCAGAATCACCAAGCACAACAGTTACTTACTTGGGAAACAGTGGTGTACCATAAGGAACCCCTCTGAAAGAGTCGGTCACAAATCAGCCCTCAGCAACTACCACAGGTGCATTAAGGATGCCTAGTGAACAGCAATCACAGTTTACATCAATACTGCAGCCAACCACACAAAATAACTCTTCAAATAGTCAAGGAATTCTTCAACCCAGCATACACACAGAACACAATCCACCCCCTCAAGAACTGTGCGACACCCTCACAGACTACTTCACAGCAAGATTGCCACCATACACAACAACAAACCACCGTTTTCAACCTCAACAGTCTCGACTAACCAGCACGCACAATCCAAATGATCACCATTTGGTCCCTGCTCACCACTCAGATCACCATTGCCATTATTTCATCAATTCACTCTGGGGCATGCACCAACCACTGCCCCCACCATCTTTTCAACCTCAGAACTGACCCTAACTGCACAGAACTAACCATCATCGTTAACACCTCTATCCCCACAGCAGCCTTCCCAGACAGATGGAAATTCTCAGAGGTCAGACTCCTCCTAAAGGAACCCTCCGCCGAACCCAGCCAACTTAAATATTGTCAACCAATATCCCTGTTCCCTTACCCAGCCAAAGTACTCAAGGAGCCAATCAACAGACCGCTTACCAAATACCTGGGAAAAAAATACCTACTTGATGCCTCGCAGTCAAGATTCCGTGCCAACCACAGGACTGAGACACCCCTGATAGGTGCCACAGATGACATCGGAACCCTCCTCGTCTGCATAGAGATTGTGGCCCTGATTCTTCTTGACCTCTATGCTGATTTCAACAATGTTTCCAACCATACCCTCATGGACAGACTCCACAACATCTGGATTCACCATAATGCTCTCAAGTGGATCAATGCTTTCCTCACAGGACATACACAGAGCATTCAGCTGCCTCCCTTTACTTCTGAACCCAACAAAATCTTATGCTGTGTACCCTAAGGATCATATCTCAGCCTCACCTTATTCAATACCTATATGACCCCGTCACAACATCAGCAGATCCCATGGCCTCAACATAATTTCCTACGCAGACGGCACTCAACTCATCCTCTCACTCACTGAAGACCTCTTCAGCACCAGAATCAATAGCCAACATAGCCAACTGGATGAGAAACAAATGCCTTAAACTCAACTCCAAAAAGACAGAAATGCTGATCTTCGGGAAGAACACAACCTTATGGGGCCACAGCTGGTGGCCAGCAGAACTCAAGAAACGCCCACACCTACAGACCATGCACACAACCTAGGCATCATCTTTGACAGTGAATGGCCATGAAATGACATGTCAATGCAGTCTCCTCCTCCTGCTTTCATACCCTTCGCATGCTCCACATAATCTTCAGATGGATCCCAGTCAACATCAGAAAGACCATCTCTCAGGTCAGTTACCTTGACTACAGCAGTGCTCTCTATATCGGCATCCCCACCCAGCTCCTCAAAAGACTCCAGACTATACAGAATGCTGCAGCCAAATTAATCATGGCTCTTCCCAAATGGCCCAACATTACTTCCCACCTCAGAAAACTCCACAGGCTCCCCGTCCAGAAGACATTCCAGTTCATGATCCTCACACATGCCTACAAAGCTCTGCATGATCAAGGACAGGCCTACATCACCCACCTACCCGCAAGTCACATATGGTCCTCCTCACTAGCCCGAGCACCCCCGCATCCAAAACAGCCACAGCGGGGCCATTCCTTCCACATCACCACCAAGACCTGGTATGACCTACCTCTCCATCTTCGAACAGTACCCTCCCTGGCGGACTTCAGGAGGAAACTCAAGACCTGGCTCTTCGATGGAGACATCGCACTCACAGTACCCAGATACCCAGAGGGGTGACAGGGCTATGCTATACACATGGGGATTGGTTGATTTATTGAATGATTGAGGTCCTCACTATGGTAGGCCCTAAACAGCCCATAGGGCAAGGTGCATTTTATTTAAAACCTGAGACCATACTTTTAAGTTTTACATGTCCTGGTAGTGAAAAACTCCTATAATTTGTGTTTCATTACTGTTGAGTCCTTACTCTCCAACACGAAAACTTTGGGTCACCTTATTACATCTGATAAGTAATAACCTTTGCTTGGGAACAGGAAAAAATGTCAAGTTTGTTGTCTAAGGAATTGGTATTGAAAATCCTCTTTATTAGTAAAGTCAGATTTTAAGACATAATTCTGGAAATGTCACTTTTAGAAACTTGTAATTTTCTTGTCTTAAGCATTTGATGCATTCAGCCTGTTTTCTGGGTCACATGACCAGATATATTTGACAGTTGGCCTTTGTGTATTCTACCCGGAGAACCACATAGTAGAGGGCTGTGGGTTGTCAGGTGGTGTTATCCTAACAGGATGGGAGGGAGGAGCTGTGTACAACACCACTAGCAATTCCACAGCTCAGAAGAAAAGAACTTCACACTAGCCAGTTGTCATTCAGACAGCCTGGGAACAATGCAGGGAGTCAGGGAATTTCAGAAATTTCTGTGGGGGAAAACCTCCAAATGTTTCTTCCTCTTCAAAGCTGGCACCAGGTATAAAACTATAAACCTCAGACCCAATCTTCACTTCACTTCTAGACCTGCTGAAGGGCTCTCAGAATACTGCCCTACTGCCTGTGGGCCTCTGTGTACTTTAAACACAGCCCTGCAGCCTGAAACCTGTTTTCTGCTTAAACCCAAGACTTCCAGAGTAACTTCAAGCACTAGGTTGCTTGCCTCCTGATCAGAGCCTCAGGGACAGAAAAGGGAAAAGCATCTTGACCTTTCCCATAGACCCAGCCTGAGCGAGTCCTGACCCTTGAAATCCAAGAAATGCCATTGTCAACGGTTCATTGTAAAAACATTTTTTGCATGTTCCACCTTGTGGTGCACCTTTGTTGTTGTAAATGCTATATCTCTTTTACCCCTGTGGCTAAGCACCTGGAAACCATCATACATAGGCAGCTGAGTGCATTTCTCGAGTCCAATAAAATCTTAGACCCCTCTCAGTCGGGATTTCAGTACTGAGACGGCCATCCTTGCAATTACTGACTCTCTGAGGCATGTAATAGATGGCGGGGGATCTGTTGTTTTGATCCTTTTAGATCTCTCTGTGGCATTTGATACCATCTCTCATACTTTGCTTGCAGAGAGACTATATTTATATGGTATCTGAAGCTCAGCCCTGAAATGGCTGAGAAACTTTTTGTCCGATAGATGGCAAATGACCATGCTAGGACCTTACCTCTCGCAGAAATCTTGCTTGGACAAGGGCGTCCCACAGGGCTCTTGCCTAAGTCCTACATTATTTAATATTAATATGGCCCCCTCGAGCAAATATTGTTGAAACGTTTGGATTCGTAATAATCTCGTATGCTGATGATACTCAGCCTATGTTTCCAATCGGTTCCGACTTGGAGGATGAGAAAACCCCATTTTCAGCAGGTATGCTTGCAATTTCAAATTGGATGACAGAGAACTGCCTCCAATTAAATCCCAGTAGGACCTAGATTATAGTTCAAGTTCAAGTTCAAAAATTTGTATAGCGCACTACTCACCCAGAGGGTCTCAAGGCGCTTGAGGGAGGGGGGGTGCTTTACTTATCAAATATCCAAGTTTTTAGTTGTTTTCTGAAGGAGAGGTGGTTCTGTGTAAGGCGGAGGTCGGAGGGGAGAGAATTCCAGGTCTTGGCCGCTAAGTAGGAGAAGGATCTCCCCCCCATGGTGGATCTTTGGATGCGTGGAATAGCGGCGAGGGCTTGATTGGACGATCGTAGTTGGCGGGTGGGGGTGTAAAAGGACAGGCGCGTGTTGAGGCATTCGGGTCCTAGGTTGTAGAGAGCTTTGTGTGCGTGGGTGAGGGGACGGAACATTATTCTCTTGTTGACGGGGAGCCAGTGGAGGTCTTTTAGGTGACCGGAAATGTGAGCATGGCGGGGATGTCTAGGATGAGTCTGGCTGAGGCGTTCTGGATGCGTTGGAGTTTTTTCTGTAGTTTGGCTGTCGTTCCGGCGTAAAGGGTGTTTCCGTAGTCCAGTCCGCTTGTGACCAGTGCATGGGTGATCATCTTTCTTGTTTCGGTGGGGATCCAGCAGAAGATATTTTTGAGCATACGTAGAATGTTAAAGCATGATGATGAGAAGGCGTTGACTTGTCTGGTCATCGAGAGGGAGGAGTCCAGGATGAAGCCCAGGTTACGTGCATGGTCCGTTGGTATGGGTGCGTTTCCCATGGCCGGTCGCCACCATGAGTCGTCCCAGGTGGAGTGGGATGATCCTAAGATAAGGACTTCCGTTTTGTCCGAGTTCAGTTTTAAGCGGCTGTTCTTCATCCACTCGGCTACTTCGTTCATCCTTTCGTGTAGGTTGGTTTTGGCGGTGTTTGGGTCTTTGGTGAGTGAGAGGATCAGCTGGGTGTCGTCTGCGTAGGAGATGATGTTGAGGTTGTGTTGGCGTGCTATGGATGCGAGGGGGCTCATGTATACGTTGAAGAGGGTTGAACTGAGTGATGATCCTTGTGGTACGCCGCAGATGACTTTGGTGGCCTCTGATCTGAAAGGGTTGAGGCGGACTCTCTGGGTTCTTCCGGCGAGGAACGAGATGATCCAGTCCAATACTTTTCCTTGTATTCCTACGTTGTTGAGGCGTTGTATAAGGGTGCTATGACAGACTGTGTCGAAGGCTGCAGAGAGGTCAAGTAGGATGAGGGCAGGTGTTTCTCCGTTGTCCAGTAGAGTTTGAATGTCGTCTTTTGCTGTGATGAGAGCGGTCTCGGTGCTGTGTTTGGCTCAGAAGTCGGACTGTGAAGGGTCGAGGGATTTGTTGGATTCGAGGAAGGTGGCAAGCTGACTGTTGACGGCTTTCTCAATGACTTTGGCAGGGAATGGGAGGAGCGAAATGGGGCGGTAGTTCTTATGTTCAGTGGGGTCTGCTGTGGGGTTCTTCAGGAGGGCACTGAGTTCGGCATGTTTCCAGCTTTCCGGGAAGGTAGCGGAGTTGAGGGAGCAGTTGATGACGTCTCGGATATGGGGTGCGATAATGGAGTCTGCTTTGTTGAAAATGTGGTGGGGACAAGGGTCGGTTGGCGCTCCTGAGTGGATGGAGTTCATCAGGCGGATGGTGTCTTCAGTGGTGATTGGGTCCCAGGCGCAAAGGTTGTTGGAGGGGGGTTTTAGTTCGGAGGAGGGTGGGGTGGACTGGTCTCCAAAGCTGGTATGTATGTCAGCGATTTTGTTGTTGAAGAATGAGGCTAGAGAGTCGCAGAGGTTTTGTGAGGGAGTGATGTCGTTGGTGCCGGCGGTGGGGTTGGTAAACTCTTTGACGATGTTGAATAGTTCCTTGCTGTTGTGGGCGTTGGTGTCGAGTCGATCCTTGAGTGCTGATTTCTTGCTGTATCGGATCAGTTGGTGGTGTTTGCGGGTGGCGTTCTTGAAAGTGGTCAGGTTGTCAGTGGTTGGGTTTTTTCGCCAGGCTTTCTCGAGGGTGCAACAGATCTTCTGGATTTCTTAAGGTCATCATTGAACGAGGGGGCTTTTTTGCTACCTTGCTTGATTTGATGGTTTTTCAAGGGTGCTAATTCGTCAGCGCTGTGGGTGATCCATTGTGTGAGGTTGGTGGCTGCTTGGTTTGGGTCCGATGATTTGGCAGGAGGGTTTTGGTGAAGTGATGTGAGGAGGTGGTCGGTGGTAATTTTGTTCCAGTTTCTGCGGGGAATTGGTTGAGGGTGGTTGTGGGTCGTGGTCTTATTGTAGTTGAAGTGAACGCAGCTGTGGTCCGTCCAGTGGAGAGCTGTGGTGTGATTGAAGGAGATGTGCTTGCTGGAGGTAAAGATTGGGTCGAGCGTGTGCCCGGCATAGTGGGTGGGGGTGTCAACGAGTTGTTTGAGTCCAAGATTGGCGAGGTTGTATAGAAGGGTGGTGGTGTTGCTGTTGTTCTTCTTTTCCAGGTGGAAGTTGAGGTCACCCAATAGAATGTAGTCCTCCGAGGGGAGGGCATGTGGGCTAATGAAGTCAGTGATGTCTTCGCTGAATTGTGTGCGGGGTCCTGGTGGCCTGTAGATGAGAGTGCCTCTGAGTGCGGTCTTGGGGTCGGTGTGGACCTGGAAGTGAAGGTGTTCGGCAGATGCGAGGTTATTGTCCGAACTGGTCGTGATGCGGATGGTGTTCTTATGGACGATGGCGATGCCTCCTCCTGTTTGGTTGATGCGGTCCTTTCGGATGATCTTGTAGCAGTCCGGGATGGCTATGGCGAGGTTGGGCGTTGATGAGGCGTTCATCCACATTTCTGTAAGAAAGGCGACGTCCGGCGATGTGGTGTCGAGTAGGTTCCAGAGTTCAATGGCGTGTCTGTGGACCGAGCGGGTGTTGAGCAGGATGCACTTCAGGTGGTTAGTGTCGGAGCTTTGTGAGGAGTTTGTGGATTTGGTGTGGGTCCTGATGCAGTCGAGCTTGCAGGAGTGGCAGGTGAAGGGTCCATGGGTGTGTCCTGGGGCGGCTTGGTAGCAGACTGGGAGACGGCCGGGGTTGAGTGCTGAGAGGGTGGCAGCGTCATACGTTATGCGGGTGGATTGGATTTTGCGGGGGCAGGGGGTCTGGTGCTGGGCGCGGTCCAGGCACGGAGGGGTGTAGACGGGCTTACCTTTGGTGCACCTTCGGCGTGCATGGGGCGCGTCCGCGGCGCGTGAACGCTGCACGCAAGGGCATCCGTCATAAATGGATCGTGGAGGGGCAGAGGGAGGGAGGAGCACCTGGGACGCGGGAGCGGGGTTGCGAGGTCTGGGGATGCCGGAGGGCTGCGGAGGAGGGACCGTGGGTCAGCAGGCACAACAAATGGCACGATAACAGTGCAGGACGGGGTCAGGGGCACTATCTGGCAAAAGCGGCGATACCAGGCAAAGCGGAGCAGAATTATTAAATCAAATGGGCAGATTGAAACAAGTTAAAAGCAATTGGCAGGCGCGGCAATGAGCACAATATTACAATATAAGATTACGAAATAGGCAAACCAAGGCAGCTTAATATCAATGGCAGGCGCAGCAGTGAGCACAGCAATACCGGCAGCCCAGGAGGGAGCAATGTGGACACCAGGCAGCCACGAACACCAGGCGGCTCAGGAGCGAGGTGGAACGACCAGTTCAAAGCTTCAACCATCTGGACACATGAGTGGTGGCCTGACCAGCTGGGAATTGCTCCCATCCCAGCCCAAGCTGTGAAAAATCTCGGACTAAAACTGGATTCAACACTAACCATGAAGGATCATGTTGCGGCCACCATTAGTTCCTGCTAATATAGCCTCCTCTTCCTATGCAGGATACTTCCCGATTTGCCAATTAATAATCGGAGAACTTTGGTCCAAGCGATGGTGATGAGTCGCCTAGATTATGGGAATGCAATGTTGGCGGAAGTGGGTGAGACATTGCTTGCCAAATTGGAGGTAATCCAAAATACTGCAGCTAGGATGATGTTAAGTTGTCCCCCAGGCTCTTCCTCAGCTCCTTTGCTGAAAAATCTGTACTGGCTACCAATAAAGAAGCGATCCTTCTTTAAGATCTGTTGTCTTACTTTTAATGGCGTGAATGGCAAAGGTCCCCTTTACCTGCAGAAGAAATGTATAAAGCAGGTTTTGGGCTGCAACTTAAGATCCAATTCTTTGGCTCTGCTAAAGGTTCCCAGTATTTGTTTCAGCCCACGGGGGGGGGGGAGATTTTTCGTATCTCACCCCACGACACTGGAACCAGCTTCCCGTTGTCCTGCGAAAATGTACTTCGTACATCGCCTTTAGGAAACAACTGAAAACTATCCTATTTTATTATGTTCATTGAATGTGACTGGACTGATATATGACTGTGTAGCTTCAGTTCCCCACACACTGGCTGGCATGGCACCACTTTGCAGAGATAGGGCTGAGTCCTGAAGAGGCAGTGCTTAGATTTGTCCAAGAACTCTTTCTCCCTGGTGTTGTGTTACCCTTCTTCATGAGCTGCCTTCTGATAGTGACAGATGCAAGCTATAAAAGGGCACTGTTGGTCATGCCGGGCATGCTGCAATACCCTGTGAAGATCCCTATGTGTTCTGGGTGCATACAGGCCGGGAGGAGCTGGAACTCTGGGAATCAGCGGGGTGGGTACCCTGGGGGACCAGCTTTAAGACAGGGTCCTTAGCCCCTTTGATCAATTGACTTCACACTGATCTCCCCGTGAGCCAATTACTGGTGTTAAGACAACTAACAGGAGAGCTGGAGCAACTCTGGGGGCACTGTGGACATAGAACCTGATCCACACTCATTGACACATACACTAAATACAATGTGCACTAGCTACTGGCTGGTCACCTCACTTACTATGGCCCTTTTAGGCAACATTTGTGATCCTCTGACAATGGTCAGGCGGGCTTGGAAGTGGTACAATAGTCATGAACTGGCCAATAACAAGTGGGATAAAATATTGGCACAGCCACTAAAAGTTTCCTTCAGCATCCATTTTTAATATAAACTGCATAACGTTCTCCACAAGGCATACGTTATCCTGGCCAAACTTCACAAAATCTATCCTGCAATCCCAACTGGCTGTTCATGCTGCTGCCAATGTGAGTCAGATATGGTACACATGTTTTGGGATTGCCCTAATTCCCATACCCTTTGGAAGGAGGTCACCAGCGCATTCGCCAGAGTTACAGGTTGTAAAGACCTGAACAATGTCACCATCAGGAGCCTGTTAGGCCTGTGTAGTTTTTTAGTTTATTTATTTATGCATAGTTAATTAAAACCATTGCAAAAGTAACACTACAAAATTCTTAAACATCGTTATTAAAACCAATTAAAATTCAAGGATGGAAAATTCATTGCAGTTTAAAATCACATTTAGGTTGCGCTAGATATAAAGAAAGTCAATAGGTCGCTGGATGCTGTCATTTGTTTGTCTCATATTATCTTTATTCCAGCCCTGCCTGCCCTTTTGTCCAATCAAATTGTCTCTGTTAATTGCAGGATTTGTCTCGCTGCTGCTGGTAAGCATCTTTGATGAGGTTCCGCCAAGTCCTTTTTTCTGTCTGCTAGTCAGCTTTACGGCGATGGATTTTGTGAATTTTTTTGTTGGTATTTTTGGCATTTTTGTTCATCTGTAGACAGGAATTTTGCCAATCTGCAGTTTAATTGAATATTTACGGGGTTAAAGCTGGCCAGCACTGCTTACCTTCTGGTGTGGATACCTTTCTGTTTAAGAGGTTCTTTTAGGAGCAGTTGCCGTGCCACATCCAGTTCTTCGCATAGGCAGATTAAGTGAAGGATATCGCCATTCTTGGTGTTGCACAGCCTGCAAGTATTTTGTCCTTTTGTCCTCAGCCATGGTGGTAAATGCTGGGTACATGGAAGGATCTACAGTCCGTACTCTAGGAAGTTCATTTTTTTGGCCCAGGGATAGCCCTGATTAACCCCTTCGATGCGTGTGACAAGGTCAACTCGTCATGAGCGTTACCTGCGCTGTGCGTGTGACGAGTTGACCTTGTCACGTAACACGGGATTTTTGAAATCGCAGCGCTCAGCGGGTATACCGCTAGCGTGCATGCGGTTAAAGTATGGTTGGGGGCCGAGTGATTTGTAGGAGTTAAGGGTCATACAGGCATGAGATCTTTTCACGAAGCTTGCCTTGTCCTCCAGTACGGAGATTAGTTTATGTTTTTCCAGACTAAGTTGGGGTAGCCGAGTTGCGCATCCCAAAGTCCAGAGAGTTTAGTAGAATCCAAGGCTAGCTGAAGAAAGTTTTTTGCCTGGGAGAACTCCCTGTGTTGTATATCGTGCCACAACAGATAGTGAAGCGAGTTTGGATTGGCACTTCTTATCTTATGCCAACAGATTATATAGGCACCATACCTGGCTAAGACATGTTGTTGAAGGCCAAATTCCAGCCTTATTTGAGCGGGTGATGTATAGAGCGGAAGGCAGAACATAGTTCTGTAAGCTTTAACCAGCATACTGTCCAACTCCTTAGCATCTCTTCCCTCATCGCCTCGCTACCATAAGTGATCGAGGTGAGAGCTAGGCTTGTGTAGATGTCAGCCAGCTGGCAGTGCCTCTTCCTGCCTTATTGATCGAACATTGTTACTGGCATGACATATGATCGCAATGCACTGGAAGACAAGTGCACTCCCAAGCACGATAAATTATCAAACAGCTACTAATAAACGGAAGAGGGCCGGGGCCACGGAGCTGCACCATGTGGAGGCTAGTGGATTACAAAAGCACTCCATTGCCGCTGCATGGGATGACCTACTGTCCGCATTACCCGGCCCACCACACCGCGACACTTCCACAAATTTACAAGACACATCTCACAATTAGCTATTAATCATACCCCTTCTAGCAGAGATTCTTCATTCCCTCCCGGCCACCCCTTTCTTCCTCCTGCTCCCCCACCTCGCCGATACCGTCCCATCACACAGACACAAGTCACATTACGCACCACTGTGCTGGATGCTTTGCAACATTGTATTCTCCCCGATGCCATAGATGGACAACAGACAGACAATGTGCCACCACTGCACACTACATGACATTTACGCTTATTTTAAGGCTCATGATTTGGTTTTGTTGTTTTGTTTCTTAAAATCTGTACAGCAATGGCATTAGTACAAGTGTTTGGATGCACAGAGTCATGTTGCAACATGCTGACAATGCTACTTTTGACACATCTGTTTGATGATTCCACCTATTGTAAAGTTGTGCATAAAATCTCAATAAAGATGGCTCTAAAATAAAAAGTGCAATGTGAGCACAATTTCGGACTAGGACAATCATGCACAAATTGCACTCTAAATTTCAGACCTGCTATTACTGAACCCGCAATAGCGGAGTTAGTAGCTGTGCTTTTTGATAAGGGATTTATTTAGGATTCCGTTGGAATTGTATTTCAGTGTCTACTATTAACTCTCTGCTGCAAATTATTTTACCATTCTAATATCCCAGTTTAAGATGAAACCAGCTCCTTATTCCAAGAATGTATTCACCCGCAGTTATCACTTAATGCATGGTGTAAGATATTAAGTGCCAGTTTATCTACTAGTGTATGTCAACTTTATATTTCCTTGAATACAGAGCAAGCAGGCCATATATAACTTTATTACAGCAATCTAACACACGGACAGTAAGATCATAATGCATGCATTTAAGTGTATGCAGTTTATTCTCTCCTACAACCTGCCCTATATCAGCTAACCTGAGGGCCTCTGAGATCTCTGAGTCAAGATTCTTCTTCAGAGCAACAGAAAGATAAAGGATCTAAAAATCAACTTCAAAGAGTTCTTACTCTGTCCTCTATGTAAATCAACCTAGAAGTAGTATTTGGGAAAGTATTTTAACATTACTGAACAAGGTGACCGGAGATGAAAGCAAAGACAAGAAGAGATACCAGAAGGAATAAAGTAGAGCAAAGAAAGTAGAAATGAGTAGTAGTCCAGTGATAAATCAAAGTAAATACTGTGTGCAGTTTAGTGTTTACCATTATCATTAACTATGCAGATGCAACGATAAAAGGCACTAAGAGACGAGTAAAAAAACATAGGGCATGCAGCATAGGTTGCAGGTTTTAATTAATTTTTTTTATCTTCAGAAATGAGATTTAGCTATCAAGGATTTGTTAGTCAAAAGCTAACCAAGCTATAATAAATCCCTGCCATTTAAACAGAAAAAGCACATTGTGTTTTGTGTTGCTGCGTGAACAGCTGCTGATACAGCGCTCTCTTTAAAAAACCTTGCTTGTTTGCACAATATTGCTTTAAAAAAATTATTCTAGGCCTAGCTAATCGGCCCGAAGGAGGAGGAGTCGGAGGCGGGGTTCAGGTCTTAAAACTCTTCCCAGAGCGGGAGCAAGCAATTGGTTTTGTGTTGTCGCGTGAAACGCTGCTGATACAGCGCTCTTTTTAAAGAAACCTTGCTTGTTTGCACAATATTGCTTTAAAAAAATCACCTGCACTAGAATTGGGGAATTATTAACTTGGGAATTTTCTTCCGTATCCACGTCGTTTGCCCTGAAGCTCCGCTAAGACCTCCACCCCTGGGCCTAGCCAATCGGCCCGAAGAAGGAGGAGTCGGAGGCGGGGTTCAGGTATTAAAACTCTTCCCAGCGTGGGAGCAGGCAATTGTATTTTGTGTTGCCGCGCAAACCGCTGCCGATACAGCGCTCTTTTAAAAAAACCTTGCTTCTTTGCACAATATTGCTTTTAAAAAATTACCTGCACTAGAATTGGGGTATTAGGAACTTGGGAATTCTCTTCCGTATCCTCGCAGTTTGCCCTGAAGCTCCATTAAGACCTCCACCCCTAGGCCTAGCCAATCGGCCCAAGGAAGGAGAAGTCGGAGTCGGGGTTCAGGTATTAAAACTCTTCCCTACGCGGGAGCAGGCAATTGTGTTTTGTGTTGCCGAGCGAACCGCTGCCGATACATCGCTCTTTTTTAAAAAACCTTGATTGTTTGCACAATATTGCGTTAAAAAAGTTACCTGCACTTGAATTGGGGAATTAGGAACTTGGGAATTCTCTTCCCTATCCTCGCTGTTTGCCCTGAAGCTCTGCTAAGACCTCCACCCCTAGGCCTAGCCAATCGGCCCGAAGGAGGAGGAGTCGGAGGCGGGGCTCAGGTACAAATGCAGACCATCGAGCGGACATGCGCAGCGGGTGCACCGGCGGCGTGCCGAAGGCGCACCAAAGTCAAGCCTGTCCGCGCCAGCCCGGGCCCAGGGACCATCCCCCCTCCTCGAGCCACCATCTACTCTTCGGAGGATCTAAAAAAGCTAAATCTATTAGACCTCCTGCCTTGCTCTGCCACTTGTGCACGTCTCGACCACCTAGGCATCTCTTATAGGTGCAATCCTTCAGCACCCTGGTCTACCACCTCTGGAAGAAACCACAGGCTTGCCACGGCCCAGAATAAAGACCTCACACTAGGCATCCTTTACCTCAACACCCGCTCTTTAGTCAAACATCAACTAGATATCTTTCTCCTCCTGTTGTCAGAAAAGCCAGGCATATTCTTCATCACCGAAACCTGGCTTAATGCAGACTCCACCCCTGACATCCTGGCAGCCCTTCCCAACACATATTACATCCTACAGGCTAATCGTGCTCTATGAAAAACAGGAGGGGGGTAGCGGCCATTATACATAAAGAACTTGTCTTCACCTCCATGTCCCCCTTAAATCTCCCGGCAGCAGATAATATGATCATCAAGCTTGATTCCAAGACATTTACGTCCTTATATACAGACCCCCTCAGCACATGCCCTCATTCCCCCTTTTACTGAGTGAACAATTGGCCCCTTTGGTCACGGATCACGCTAAAATTCTCCTATTGGGTGACCTAAAATATTGGTGTAACGATGACGCTGGCGGCCCCCATGCGGCCCAGTTAAAGGAATTACTCCTCAACCTTAATCTTAGTCATCATATCTCCTCCGCCAACCATATCAATGGCCACACCTTGGACCAAGTTTGGTCCGCCAACCTCACAGAATCTATGCCCCACATTTCCCCTTGCATCTGGTCGAACCACCATCTGATAAATTTTTCCATCTCTATACCTACGTATAGTAAGCCACCAGCGCCCGAAGGGGGCCTGGTGAGGAAATGGACCGCCCTCGACACCCCTGCCTTCTTGGATAGTCTAGCCCACTCCATCCCAGAAGACACTCTGGATATGGACTTAGCCGAAGCTAACATCTCGAACTGGCTATTAGTAGCAAGCAACATCCATGCTCCTCTTAAAAAACAAAAAATCGCCCGGCGCTTGGACGCCCAAAGGTGGTTCTCTCAAGATCTCAGAGCTCGGAAACTAGATTCCCA
Organism: Lissotriton vulgaris; assembly: GCF_964263255.1. Classification (NCBI taxonomy): domain Eukaryota; kingdom Metazoa; phylum Chordata; class Amphibia; order Caudata; family Salamandridae; genus Lissotriton; species Lissotriton vulgaris. The sequence continues at coordinate 1,212,835,321 of NC_141694.1, forward strand.
CCAGAAAGAGCGGAAATGGAGGCAGGCCTATGCCCCAGATGCTAAACTTGCATATCTAGCAGCCCGCTCAGACTATAAAATGGCCATTATTTCAGCTAAAGCCACCTATTTCTCGGAAGAAATCGAGAAATCAAATAACAAATCTAAAGACATCTTTTCCATAGTCAACGAGCTTTCTAATACCGAGAGAACCCTTCCCAAATTGCACCCACCCAACAACTGTGTGAGTCTCTCAATTACTACTTCTTAGACAAGATTGCCACCATCAAAGTCAGTATCCCAGTTACCGACCCCACGACAGCTCCCCTCACCGTAGTTTGTAGTGCCCACACTCTTGTTAACTTTACACCCATTGATATCCATTCCTTACAGGCCCTACTGGTGAGGGTGAAATCTGCCTCTCCCAGGGACTGCGTCCTCTGCATATCTTAAAAGATACCATCTCGGCCCTCCCGCTTCCTATTCTGACCCTCTTCAATGAATCACTCTTCCAGGGAAGGGTCCCTATTGCCTTTAAGGAGGCGGTCATCGTCCCCCTCCTCAAAAAGCCAGGCGCAGACCCGGCAAACCCCCCCAACTACAGGCCGATCTCCCTTCTCCCATATCTGGCCAAAGTCCTTGAGGCACAAGTTACTACTCATCTGTCCAACTACATAGAACAATCTACCTACCTGGACCCTCAGCAGGCTGGGTTCCGCCCTGCACATTCCACTGAGACAGTCATCACCGCAGTCATGGACGCACTCCGAGGAAATGCCGATAGAGGGATACCACAGGCCCTGGTCCTCCTGGACCTGTCGGCAGCGTTTGACACGGTCGACCATACCATGCTTCTAGACCGTGTCAAACAGGCCGGTGTCTGTAAATCGGCATTCGACTGGATCCGATCCTTCCTTAGGAACCGCACTCAAGCGGTCCGCCTAGCGCTTTCCAAGGTATCTAAGCTCCCCACTTCACTCAAGGATCATCACTGTCCCCCCTTTTGTTTAATTTGTACCTCTCTCCCTTGAAGGAATTCAAAGCCACCCCGTTTAACTACGCTGACGACCTTCAATTGATCTTCCCTATAGATAACTCCCCTGATTCCATCCAGGAGTTCCACAGCACCCTTCTCCACATCTGCCAATGGATGGATTCCAACCACCTAAAACTTAACCCTGGGAAAAAAGAGCTAGTTCTCTTCGGCAAAGGTCAGACACTCTGGGGCCCCCACTATTTGCCCTCAGAACTCGGTCCTGCGCCAACCCCCTCTCCCTCTGCTAAAAGCTTAGGAGTTATCATCGACAAGGATCTCTCCCTAAGAGCCCAAATTGGTGCGGTTGTGTCCTCATGTTTCTTTCCGCTCAGTAAGCTTAGGAAGATCAGTTGGATGCTTACGCAATCAGCCCTGATCCAAGCGGTAATTGCCCTGGCACTATCTCATTTGGACTACACTAATGCAATCTACTCAGGCCTTCCACTCTGCCTTACCAAGCGTATCCAATTGTCTCAGAATCAGGCAGCCACACTGATCCATCGGCAACCATGCTGGCAGTCTGCCAAGCCTCTGCTGAGAAATCTCCATTGGCTCCCCATTCCCCAACGAATCGCCTTCAAGACGGCCTGTATTATTTTTTAAATCTATTCATGGCCATAGCCCCCAATTTATCAGCAGCCTCCTGGCCAGATACGTCCCCTCCCGTAACCTACGCTCTGCCAACTACCACCTCCTTTAAACTTCAAAGCCAAGGAGGCACCAGGTTTGCGACTCTGGCACCTAGACTCTGGAACTCCCTCCCTATGGAGATCCGGTCCTGCAACAAACTCCTAGATTTTAGAAGACTGCTCAAACCGTGGTTATTCACACAGGCCCATGTATAGTCCTCTGGAGCCCCGGTACACACTTGACTCAGCGCCATGAAACCTTACGGTGTACATGCGCTCTATAAGACACTATTAACATTAACATTAACATAGCACTGCTGCCTCGCCCTTTGAGGAATTCAAGGACATGCATGTGAGGATGACAAAGATACTAATTTGTGTGCACTCTATGTAGAGTTGGCAAAGTAGTTTGATTGACCACAGAAGAGATGCATATCACACGTGACCCAATCCTTGATGATATTAGAGAGTGGGAGCAAGATTTTTAACAGGGGAGAGGGGGCAAGGGACCAGCATTTGTTCTCTCCCTTTACAAAGTTGTTTCCACCAAAAAACGAACGGACCCTTCAATCATCAAGTCTACTTTTTGTGGCTTCTTTCCACACTACAATGTTGGTGTACCTTCTCTGAGGCATTGTTCTTCCTACTAATAAATTCCAATGTTTTGGACCATCACCATAGTGTGCTAAAAAATATACAGGATATGCCGCACAGATAGAAAGGCACTGTCTGGAGGAGAACAGAGATAAACGTTAGGTATCCAGCGAGGGAGTACCTTGACGAAGGTGTGACTACAGGACTCCCGTCCCTGCCCCTCCATGAGGTATTATTAATACACAGTGAGAACAAGGTTCCCACAGATACGGACAAAGTGTTAATCGGGTAAAGTATGCATGATATTTGAATTCAGCTCATAAGGAAGTATCATAGGGACATAGATGGGTTCAGTACAGTCCTGAAAAAAGCCTGGTACTCCAATTGGGGCACAATAGGGCCGAAACATGTTGACCTAGTGGACAATTAACACCATAACAGGGCTATATTTGTCCAATATCTCATGCTTTAATCATCCTTTCATCCCCAATAAATAAATATTGTAGAAATAACTGGAAGATGGTAGGGATTTTTATTGGAACCCCCCCTCTTTTCCTTTTTCTTTTTTCATCTTAGTTTCCTACTAATATTGATACTACAGCCCATAAACAGGCTTGTTCGCCATAAGAGGATTTTTTGGTGAATGCGGGATGGCCGATGATGTAGCCAGACACCTGGGAGGTGTGTGAGGCTATCCTGTATTCCTGTATATTTTTTTTAGCACACTATGGTTCTGTTCCAAAATATTGGAATTTCGTAGAAGCCAGAACAATACTTCGGTGAATGTACACCTACATAGTAGTGTGGATTGAAGCCACAAGAAGTGGACTTGATGATTGAAGGTTCCATTTGCCTTTGGGTGGAAGTTACAGAAGAGATGCACCATAGTGCATCAGATGCTGGAAAAAGAAATGCTGTAGCTTAGCAAAGGGTCGGTATTATTAGCTTTGCAATGGGGAAGCTGTGTATAGGTTTAAAGTGCCTGACTGTGAGAGCTGGGCTATCAATGTGCATGTAACGTGGGACCCAGACATTTTCTTAAATCATTGTAAAGTGAGCTGAATGTGGAGTTACAAAAATGGATGGTGAGCCCTTGGTTTGAAAATTTGCGTGGAGGCTGGATTCACACATGAGTAGCATTGCAGTGGAGTTGATATATGTCTGTGTAAATAGCATGCATAAGGACAGAGTTGTGTCCTCATGGTGTTACAATGAACAATGGTCAGGGCTAAGAGAGGAAAGGATTCATACACATGACCATTGGTAAAATTAGTGGTTATTGTTGCTTGATCAATGTCTTGGGATATGGGAACAGTAATATTTTCTTTTAAATAATATTTACATTAACCATAAGTTGAGTACTCACTAAAATTGTGCTAAGGTGCCAAGTCTGTAGCACATATTTATTTTTCTATACATCCCTGCAGTTTAAAACACTGCATGAGGTATGGGTAAGTCATCCCTACTGCAGGCCTTACTGCCATAAGGCAGGGTGCATTATACTACATTTGTGGTCTTATCTGCCTAAGGAGATATGACTAGGCCTGGGCAAAGTTTGCTATACGGAACTCAGTGGAAGGCTGTATAACTCTGCTATTTTACGCAGAGTTCCGTGAGTGACCGGAGTCTTCGGGCATGCCTGTTTGCGTTGCTTTTCCAGCAAATGGAATGTGCAGTAGGTCCTCACGTTCCAAATCATGCACAAACTGCACCACGTGGTTTGCATGGGCACGACCCACTTGTTTTCTACTCTGTCTACTCTGCTCCGACTGAGTTTCAACAAACCAGCTGTGCTCTAGTGGTGCTGAAGTCCTTACAACCCAATCTCTCATTTGGGGTCACCTGAATTTACCTGTAAGTTCCCTTGTGCAGCCTGCTTTGAGGTGGCTTTCTTCTCCGTAGTGCGCCTTCTACCAACGACCTCAGCACCCTGCCCTGCCCGAATCCAGGACACTCCTAATGATCATCTGGTAGGACATTGGATCTGACTTTGTTATTATCCTAAAACCCAAAGGTGAACCCAGTGAACCCTCTGAATGATTTTGTATACATTTCACTATTTTCCTCCTTAGGCTTCTAATGTATGTAATTGCGCATAACTGAGATTTATTTTACAAACTTTGAAAATGAATAACAAAATAAGTACTTACCTTATGGGCCCCGCTCCTAACCAAGGTTTTGATTAGTTGTAACAGATATTAGACGTTTACAGGTCTAATACCGAGTTATAGGCCCCGCTCCTAACCAAGGTTTTGAATACTTGTAACAGATATAGATTTATCCCTACCTGGTAAGAAGCCATTGTGATTCCCATTTTGAAAAAGGGCGACAGAAACAAACCCAACTGTTACCGTCCCATTTCCTTACCGGATTCGTTAATGAAGGTGGCAGGGAGGGTCATTTTAAATAGATTGCAATCCTGGGTGGAGGAGACCGGTTTACTTTCAAGGTTCCAATATGGGTTCAGGTCAGGGCTAGTAACCATTGAACAGGGACTAAACTTAGCCCTAATTATAGGTAAATATGTTTTAGCTAAAAGAGAAAAACTTTTTTTAACGTTTGTGGATTTAAGTTCAGCTTTTGACTGCCTAAGCCATGATAAACTGTGGAGTATCCTAAGAGAGATGGGCATTGATCCAAACCTGCTGTTTTTCATTAAGGAGTTATATAGGGGAGCGGAGGCGAGGGTCCGGTACGGGAAACGGGGAGAGTGTACAACTAAATTTAATATTAACAATGGAGTGAGACAGGGTTGTATACTCACCCCGTTCCTGTTTAATCTCTATATAAATAGTGTAGGCCCTTGCTTGACGGGGGACAGGCAGGACTATCCTATGATTGAGACTGAACCAGTCCCTATTTTACTATATGCAAATGATGCAGTTATCATGGCGTGGACACAGATAGGTTTGCAAAGAGCTGTAACAAAATTTGCGACCTTTATGATGGAGAGAGGCCTGAAAATAAACAAAAGTAAAACCTTTACTATGTGCTGTGGGATGAAAAAAAGGAAACAAATGTAACATTTTTATTGATAAGACAAAAATAGACACCACAGACAGATTTTCCTATTTAGGTATTCATTTCGATAAAACGGGTTTGTGGAGATCAGCTGCAAATGCAAGAAAACTATGTTTCTCTAGAGCAATAGGTGCAGTAAGGAATTTTGCTAATAAATTGGGTGGACGACCAGTCCAGGTGTTGGTGGATATTTATAAGACTAAATGTGTATCTACCGCGACATACGGGGAGGGGCTCTGGGGAATAATTGATGACCAAAAAATTCAGTATTGCGAGAATTAATTTTTGCGCTACCTCCTTGCTGTCCCAGGCTCCACTGCCACATATGCATGCCATAGGGAACTGGGTCTCCCCTATATTTCAGATATTATTAAAGTTAATCCCCTTCTTTTGTGGCACAATGTGTGGTCCGCCGTTGAGCTCGGCTTTAATAGACATGTGATCAAAGACTGTCTCAAATTGGAAGGGATGTTCAGGATTTCATGGATTAAATACGTAAAAGAATTGTTCTATGATATCGGACACCCAGAGTATTTTGATTCTCCAAATTGTTTAGAAACAATTACTAGGAATAACTTGAAACTAATATGTTCAAATTATTTAGAAAATCAGCGCTGGCTTTCTGAAAAAGTAAAGCCTTCAGTTATGGAGAATCATTTGATGCTGCAGTGTAACAGTATCCAGCCTTATTTGATACATGTTCAAGGATGTTACTCACACATGTTGCTGACTCGTTTCCGTGGTGGCTCTTTTTTTAGAATGATTATTTTTCCAGAGGTAAATTCATGGTCTAAAAACCTCCTACCTTGTCCATGCGATGATGTTTCCCCCAAATCTATGTTACACTGTATACTCTTCTGTAAATGTTATGATTTTCCCAGGAAAAGATTTTTAATACCCATTTTAAAGAAGAGGGAACTTAGACAATGTAGAACGTCATTTTTGAGGTTACAAATGTTAGAGAAGGAACTGATTATGTTTGCCGTATCATCCTTTTTAAAAACTATAATCAGATATAGGAATACAATGCATTAATTTTCTTACTAAATGAGTTCACCATTCCTGTAAAAATAACTTACCTAGCTTTTTATTTTTAATAATGAATTTGGCTTAAGAAGGATTTTGTAGTATACTGATCTAAAATGTATATTTTACTCTATTTATTGTGCTTTTATGGTTTTTATGAAACAAAATCGAATAAAGCTATTTTTGATTTGATTTGATTTGAAGTACTTACCTATGAACGTAGTTCTTGTTCTAAAAAATGATTTTAAAATCAGTACTATTTTTGCAAATTGGTCTCAGATTTTTTCTTGAGTGTGTGTCTCATTTATTGCCTCTCTGAGTACAACAAATGCTTAGCACTACACTCCGATAAGCCTAACTGCTCGGCCACACTACCGCAAATAGAGTGTTAGTATTATCTACTTTTGCTTTGTATATTAATCTGGGCCTCCCTGGATTCTCTGCACAGTGTAATTAATTTTAGTTTGCTATATAGATAGCCAGGTTCCTGCTCTTTCATTCATTCATGCACATATATCTCATTCATAAGCACACATGTTCATACATCCCTAAAGTCCATGCTCTCACTGACATTCATGGGAGCCCTGTTACAGTGCAGTTCATCAAAGTATTTTGTTCAAGTCATAGTATCTAGCTCTGAGCCCTTTATTAATATTTGAAATATCCTACCCAGAACAGTAGCTCCAGGTGGAATACAGCTCAACGTTGTTACAGGTTCCCTGGTGTCTCTGGACACCAATAAGTATGGCTTCTTAAACACTGGATCTGGTTTATCTGTGCACCCTGTACAACCGTTGCAGGAACATGGGCAGCGGCTGCGGGCAGGAGCACATTCTGTTTCCCGCTCAACACGCCCCTCCTGCCCTACTCAAATCCTACTGTCCTCTGACTCCACCAATACCCATGCTCTCCACCTGGAGCCTTACCCACCCTCTTAAAGATAGTTTGCACCTGCTCTGAGGATGCGGAAAAAATGTCAGGGGGTTTGTTCTTAGGATAATGTAAAAAACTTATGCTATAGGTCTAGTATTCTTGTGTCTGGTTGGCCATTCTCCATTCAAGGAGCATACCTATAACTGATCATTTCTGGATTTTAGTGAATGATTACTGGCTGGAATTGGAGATTCGTGCCCTCTACTCTCCCCATCAAAAAATACAGCAAATCCATAATAAGAGCCTCAGTCATGGGGAAATCCACTACTGCTTAATTGATATTTATGAGACAGGAATTCATCTCCTTCTCCTTATGGGCTGTAAGGATGGACGGCTGCCCGGTACAGTTGATGGAGCGCGCAGGTCACCCGAGTCAGTTTACCATACTCACCTGGGCCCATAAATCAACACAACTTATTGTGAGTTTAATCAGGTAACCTCTGCACTTACTCTAATCAGTGATTTATACATTTAATTTAGGACCTATACCATTGACTTACCAATCCTCGTCATCGGTACCTAAAGTCCTAAGGGATCAAAGGAGTTAGAATAGTAGGTAGAATAATAACATCTGCACTCATATAATAACCACAAACTCGGGAATGGTTTAAACGCTTTATCTAAATTTCTTAAAAGTCTTAATCCAAATATTAAACATCAGAAATCTTTCAATCAGGAAAATAATGATTAGAATGAAAATATGCAGAGATTTTATAAAGCAAACTTTACGCATTCGACATTAGGGTGGGAAGAGAGAAGAAATCAGTACAATGACATAACCACATTGAATATTTACCTAATATGGCGTTAAGAACTAACCATGGCCACCTTTCAGTTTAGAGGACTGAACCCCAAAAGTGCAGGCACCATAAAGGCAAACAGGTGCAGATCAGAATCAGGACAGGTAAAGCCAAATTGGATCAGGACAGGACCACCAAGCGCTAAGACCAGCACCCTCAGTTAAAGTTGCAATGCCTGCATTTCTCCCTCTCTGCAGCTAACAGCCAGAGCCCGGCAAGAGTTATCAATCTCTCCGACAAAGTGCTTCGCCATAACTTCAGCTCTCAAACCCCGATCTGGGTTTCGAACCTTCTGACAGAGAGCTCCGCCAGCACCTCTGCTCCCGATCACCTATTGAGTGCGTTGGGTCAGTGACAGGTCAGCTATTCGGACAAGTCGGATAATTTTAGTAGCTAAGTCTATCCTAGTTACACTATTTTCCAGGTCAGTGTACCACCCCCCCAATGTTGCAAGTGTAAGGATCCCCAATTTTGATTGGACAAAAGGATGAGAAGAGGTCATCACACCATACCGAAATTAAACTTTTACGATGAATATTAATATTTGCGTTCCCGCCCATCAATTTTATTTTCCCATGTATGTTTATTCCACCCAGCAATGAATGTTCCAATATTGGTTACATTTTAGTCCATTCGAGAGCTTAGTTTCCTCTGTAGGGGTCACGAGGTATGATTCCCACAAGCATCTTCTAGCAAGTTGGCTCTTTGGCAGCATTCCAAAGGTCATTCTGCTTCATGGACTTTGAGATTTATGCGCAGTCGCAGTTTCTCCAAGATGGAGTTCAGCAATAGGTGTCAGGCCCAAATTGATTTACATGTAAGAATAGAAAAGAAACAGTTTGAGAACTCGGAATAAATGAATGCACTGTATACCACTTATCTCTATTCAATCCCCATTACTTTATTTTTAACTATTGCGTTATAAATTAGGCAGAATGAATAGCTTGGCAAAAGTAGCGGTGCAAGCTTCTTGCATGTGAGGACATAGAGCAGCCATCTTAGTTCTAGTGCGCAGAAGCAAAAGATTTCCTCCAAAGCAGTAAGTACATCATGTCTTGTGAGTGTGACAGACGCATGCGCAATAAGAAAACCCGGCGCAGCAGTGGCCATTTTAGTGCAAGCGGATTATTATTAGTAAAAACACATATGCAAGCTTCACCTAGATGTCATGTAATGTAATAATAATAGAACAAAACATGTTGATTAGTACATTAACATTATGTCGAGAGGACTGTAAATAAGTAAGTCGCATTACGTGCGAATCCTTGCTCCACCACAGAACTCCGCCATGTTTTCATTCACCTTCACAACGTATCATTATTACAACCCTCTTCCTTAATGGAACATGAGTCACACTCCCCAAAGTTGTGAAAGAGGCTTCAGAGTTGATTAAGTATTTGTCCATATGAAGCTGCCATCTTGCCTTGTTGTCGTGTATTGTCTCTGGCACAGTGGAAACTTAATATGCGAATTGCAACATTACATTAGTTTATTGTGTGTTTGGATTCTGTATTCAGAAAGACTTCCCCTTTGCTCAGTGTTGGCTTTGCAAACACAAAAGCGATGTTAGTACATTTGCCTCCCCATCCCCTTTTCACATGGTGGGTTATAGAGTGTCTGCCTGGAATTTTCATTATGCGGCTTGTCATCAACTGAGCAGATAATTGTGGTGCCCTCAGCACTTACTATGGAAAACATGATCCGAAGTTGACCATGGCAGGCTAGTCAGTGTTTTGCCTGGTTGTAATTGCTCAGACTTGCAAACGTAGAATGAGACCTGCCTGTCTGGCCTTCTTTATTGTCAACAGAAGCAGTGACTGTCACTTTCAATCTAGGTAGACACCTGAAAATGTCACTGAAGCGGTAAATGTGGAGGCCAGGGCCTGTCTGGCCATTCTGCCTCTCTAGAATTTGCCTGGCCGGCTGCAGGTATGCATCAGCTTTCTGTGCTAGTTGGACTGCCATGTCCACAATGCCCCAGGAGACTGATTCTAAGCACAGCATCTTCAGTCCTCAGTGAGGGGCTGGTTTGAAGAGCTGTGGCAGGGCTGTTTTTTTTGTTTCGCAGCCAACACTGGCGAAGGCTAGTATGTACATGTTGTAAAAAGGTTGGGGAAGATCTACAAGAAAGTGCCGCAGCATGGCACCGCAAACCCTTTGGCTGCGCCACGCTGTGGCACTTTCAGAGCAAAGTAATGCAACATATTTACAAAAATATGTTGCATTCCTGTGCTCTCTCCTGTGCTGGCGCACAAACAGCTGCCAAGCGCCGGTGCAGGAACCCTTGCACCGTGGTGCAAAGATGCATGCGCCATGGGGAAATTGTTTTTTTGCAGGAAGGGGCACCTTCTTGCACAAAAACAATCACTAAAGGCTTTTTCCTCTTTCAATGTGTGCTGTAGAATGCAGCACGCATTGAAAGAGGACAAAACGAGGAGAAATGAAAACATTTCTCCTCGTTGCACCCCCCTATCATTGAGACGCATCTCCAGATTTACGATTTCTCATAAATCTGTAGATGTGTCTTGATCCATGGGTGTTTGGGGGAACACCCACAGCGACACCCGTGGAACGCCCCTTCAACGCAAACTGCTAAGTGTGAAGGGGCCACATTTACAAGGAGAGGAAAACTCATGCAGGGTGGCTTTTCCTTTACTTGTAAATATGGAGGATCCCTCCGCGCCACAAGTACGTCACGAAAAGTGATGTATTGGTGGCGCAGGGGGTTTGTAAATCTGCCCCCCATAGTTTACAGATTTCTTATGTGTTCTCTTTCTGGGCTTGAATTGGAGGTGTTGCTGCAATGAGTATGTCTTCTTGCTAAACTTTGAGTACGTTAGTAGGTTTTCATAACATTAAATCCATGAACCCAGGAGGTATTTGGGTGTTCATGATATTTTATAAAGGACGAGGGCCTCATTTATGAGGTTTTGCTGGAGGGCAGCGCTACAGGCCTTCCTGCTGCGCGGCACTACGGCAAAAGAAAAGGGCAGCAATGTGCTGTATCTATCAGCTGTGGCACAATCCTGTCCTTTTCCCTAGTGTACAATGGTTGCCGTGCACCAACGCAGGTTCCTTTGCTAAGTGGTGCAAGGGTGTCTGCATTGCGGGGATGATTATTTTTCTGCCAGAAGGGAAACCTTCCTGCACAAAAACAATCACAAGAGGCCTTTTCCTCTTTCTATGTGTGGTGCACACAAATAGAAAAAGGAAAAATGAGGAATATTAAAGATATTTCTCCTCTTTGTACTTCTGGGGAGGTGTACGCTTTTGGCCCTTCCTCAGATTTACGATTTCTTGTAAATCTGGGGCAGTGTCAAAAAGCCATGGATGTTGCTGGGAACGCTGCCAGTAATACCCATTGCATACCCCTTTAATGCAGAAAACTGTGTTAAAGGGAACAATAATTACAAGGCAGCATTTAGCCTAAAAAGTGGCTTAGTGCTGCCTTGTAAAGATGGAGCAGGCTCCTGCGCTATGGAATGTCACAAAAAGTGACGTTCTGGTGGTGCAAAGAGCCTCAGAAATAAGGCTCTCAAAAGTTTCAAAAAGCAACATAAATGCATTCCCAGTTATCCGTCAATGTCACTGTCTGAATCCCGTTCACACAGCTAAGGGGCAAACAGAAGCTACTGGCCCAACCATGGGGGTTGAGCCCTTGTACTTCTGATGTCTCGGGCCAACTTGATATGGTTTCTAAGCAACTGGGCCAGCTACCCCTTTGGCACTTGACTCTCAGTAGAAGTGTGGGTCGAGCAGTCCAGGGCTTTCTGATGGGGAGGTAGATGGTGGGAAACAAGCACAGGCTCATAACTTAAAGTACATTCAATGGTATCACTAAATGAGTGACCAGTCAAATCCCTGCTTTTATTTAAAAAAATATTTATATCCAAGCACAAAGTAAAATAAAGCATTCACTAGCAATACATATAGTCACCTGAGGTAAGGGATCTAGTGGTTGATAGGCAGCTCCCTGTGCCCCACTTCCCCTCACAAGTGATATGGGTTAGTTCCAAATCAATGTAGGTAACATTCAGGTTAGGCCTCACTAGTATTACAAGTTTCAGAAGTCTCAATCTGATTCTTTAAAAAGTCAAAAGTGTGCGAAGTGCTATGTAACAGAACAAATTCCCCTGGGGCCTCCTAGCCCTATGATCAGTCTTACCCACTTCTGAAGGGGTTCTGTGAACACATTTTCTGAGATCATTTCACCCGCTGACCTTGCGGAGAGCTGCAGCCGCTGATGTTGATGAGTAGCACTTGTGGCTCTACAGGGGCAGAGGTTTGGCACCCACGGCACTCCCTCTGGTGAGTTGGTAAGTTTATCTGATCCTTGTCACAGGTGGGGGAGTTGATTGCTCCAGTTCTGATTCTCATTTAGGGCTCGGAACCACATGGGTCACCATGGCAGTCTTTCCCCTCAAGGATGGTTTGAACTTAGCAATGGTACTTGTCCTTTCCAGTAGCTCCCTCTGGCATATGGGGCCACCGACTTTACTCCGTACAAGAACAATAGCTCAATCAGCACAGCAGTAACTTCCTCTTAACGGTGGCTATCTGGCATATGGGTTTGCCTACTTCGCTTTTCACACTGGCCTGATCAGCGTGGCAGTAATCTTCACAGCATCCCCCTCTGGCATTTGGGGTCACCTTCTCCACTCTGCACATGAACTACAGCCTGATCAGCATGACAGTAATCTTCACAGTGGACACCACTGGCATACAGGGGTACCAAATTCAATCCGCACACAGGATATGGTCAGATTGGCATGGCATTGATCCAACAATGGCTAAAACACAACAGGCCCCTTGTTGCATACTGGGCCACTCACCAGGATCCTCTAATGGACCTCATTCCCTCCTGAGCTCTCCTGTACCTCACATGTCACACTGGGCTTGGAAAGCTCCAGGCTCCAAGGGCATTTGATCTTAACTTTCCCTGGGTGATGATGTCCCCCCATCCAGCTAGGACACTGGAAGGCATTGCCCCCGACCATGAAGACAGGCAGTAGTCTTGCAGAGCTTATCCTCTTCACAAAGCCATACTGGCTGCTTGACATTTGACAATTTGAAAAGCCCCTTTCTTATAGTCTATTTCAAGATCCAAACGTGATTTAGGGTCTGAGTCTTTAAAGTTTGTGTTTGAGCTTTGCTTCCTTTTGAAGTGCTTAATCCTCTACCCTATAGTTCCTCCAGAAAGCAGTTAGCCCTGCAACACAGGCTATGAGAGTGACTAGAGGTTCACACATGGATGTCAGCCACAGTGATATACGCATGAATAGGTTTTCCCAGCCATACTCTTTATAACTGTCTTAGCCCCATCTCCTTCCTGAGATGTGCCCAAGCCCCTTTCCAGTGACCTCTCCCAGATTCAAGCAGCACCCTGTGAAGAGTACTAAACAGCCTTGCTCTTCTTCCTCCAGTGTGTATGTTTCACCTAGTTCACAGGAATGCAGCAATCCACAAATTTGTCTGGGGGGATTCCTCCACCCGCATGTGCTCCCTCAGTCAAACCCTGGTCTACCAAAATGGAACCCACATTTTTCCATGCATTTTAGGATTCACCGGCACACATATACAACCAACAAGTGTGCTACCAACTAGCGCTGCACTGCACTACATACTAACTTTTGTAGAGAAATGTTGAGTTAAGCAGACAGTTGCAGAACTTTACATAAGTGAGCCGGTAGGCCTCACTCCAGTGAAACAGGCAAAAAGTCCTGTTCACTCTTAGTGGTTTCTAAATAGTATGCTGCAGCCAACGCGCTTGGACTACTTAGCTCAAGGTATATGCAGTAGCCTATCACCATCATGAGGTTCGCTCTTTGTGCACTCCTCTCGGTCTAAGAAGACTTTAATCTGTGAGACAAGCATAAGTCATGGCACTCACACATGTTCTGTGTTTGCCAATGACAACAAAAAAAGCTCTAGGGATCCAGATACCATTGCAGATGAGGCACTCAGGACACCATGTGAGGGAGGGACGTCTGTCCCAACAGTCACCTCAGTTCTCAGTCTGAGCAACTAAAGAGCTAGCTCACCCCTCTTACTAACCAACATAACAGCAGTCCAATGATGGTGGCACTGTGGTGCTTCCCTCAATATCAGGCTGCGAGCAGCAGCCTGCAATGTCAATATCGGCACAGACAGGTTGCATAACAATGGCAACGAACTTTGCTGGTGCTGGGGCTCATACAATTTGCGCTGTGTGCATGATGTCAGGTCATAGGCACAATGAACTGCCTACAGCAGTTTCTGACATATTTGCCCCTTTAAGTGTTGTCATTTCTCTTGTTTTCTAGAACAGGATAACTAGACCAATTAGACACTGGTGCTGATTTTGAAACCACTGTTTTCCATATTGCCATTGGCTAGGAAGGGTAAACCTCACTACATCCTGTGAGAAGATTAGAATACAGGATTTTGGAACTCATCAACCTTTCCCATCTCATCACAAATAGTAGTGGGATCAGTGACCCTCCCTGAACCCACCCAAGTCTGTGATATGATGGGAAAGCTAAATGTCAAAGGCCTCATTCTAGAGCAAAGTCAGATTGACTGGCATCTGGAACGTGTCTTACATTAGGAGTCAAGAACGTCCAATACTTCAGTTGTGAATGGAGAGAGGCAGAAGTGGGTCCTCTGCCATTTCCCCACATATGAGCACTTGGCTTTCAATGTTCATGGCTTGATTAATGGAGAATCAGTGCGCATATTTAGCAAACAATGCTGTGACTCATAAAAGCTACTCGTCTGAGATGGTGCATTGTTTATTGAACATAATATACTATAGAAAATAATGCTACATAAGAATTGTGATGTGCTCATTAAGTAACCACCTCTGATTTATGTACTTAGAGTACTTGAAGTAGATATCATAAAGGGCCAAATGGTGTATGATTGAGTGTGCATCTTCGTCTAAAGCAATTACATAAATAAAGTCCATGTAATCCACCCTTAAATTAAGCAATGTGCCTGCTACAACCACACGATCTTTGGAAGGGAAAATCACAGCACACACTTGAGAAGCTTTAGCTAGAAAAATGAGAATACACCAATGTGTTCACCTCAGGGTTGAGCATCAGATCTGTTTATATTAGAATGACTAGAATTTCATAATATTTGTTATGTGTTTATTTTGTATTCCTAAATATAAAAATACAAAATTCTTCAATCACTGGCAGTAAATTGAATACAGTTTTACTCATAAATCTTGATAAAACAAATTATTCTGCATGGTGGACAAATACATTGAGTGCTGAGGACACAGGCATAAATGCATGGAATCAGTAAAAAGCACAAATCAAAAAACATGAAATCATTGAGTAATTTAATGTGGTATTGGAAATGGAAAGGAGGCAGGGTTTACTGGGGAATGCACGAGTAGACCTGTTTGACTGGAACCACTAAAATCGCAAGAGAAGTAGCCTGACTCCTCTTTCTTGGTCTTTGCAGAGGGGAAGAGTTCATTGTGTCATAGACATTCAGATGAACTAATATTGCTAGCTCAGGGAATGAACAATAATCCACAAAGCAGTACATTCAGAAAAATGTGTGCGATATTGTCTGCACATATTGGCCAGAGGATGGCTTGTAATGTATCCAAAAACAACACCCTGTATCATGTGGGGATGAGATGGCCACTGAAGATCATCAGTCAGAAACATAGCTGATCAGTTTCAGGAGGATGACATTGATTCTTTTTCCCCAGTGCAGTAATTAGTGACTGTTTGCCACTATTTGGAACAATCCTTGACATTCTAGACATTCTAGACATGGGTTCTACCAATGAATCGATAAATCAATATAGCTGTCTGATCACAGGTGAAGATGCTGAAATAGAATTAAGTCACCTCTGTGAAAATGCCCAGATTGTGATTTCAGGCTCTGAGCAAAGGCAGACTAGTTCATGTTAAATGTAAACATATTGGGCCTGATTCACAAAGGTAAACTGAGAGGAGAGTCTAACTTTACGACTTTCAATATTCACAAAGTGCATTTACGAGTAGTAAAGTTAGACTTTTGTCTCAGTTAAACTTACCTTTTGGTCTTAAGTTTAACTGAGACCAAAAAGTTAAACTTAAGACCAAAACTTGAATTTAACTGAGACAAACGTCTAAGGGGGAGATTTACTAAGATATTTGCCGTTTTGCTTCACAAAAGTGATGCTAAAAAACGCAAAATCTTCTTTTGTTTGTAATTTACTTAAAAGTAATCTGAAGCAGTGCAATAGTTACTTTGCGCTATGAGGGTGGTGCATGGGCGTTCCTATGCAACCACCCAAGGCTTCTCACGTTGAACACAATTTACTAAAAACAGTAGATTGGGTTTAGCGTGAGAAAACTGTGCCCTTTTTAACTAGATGCACTGAAGGAGAAATGCTTTCATTTCTCCCTCCTTTTCCGACTCTGCATGTGTGCTGCACTGTGCAGCACACATACAAAGTGGGAAAAGCTTTTCCTTGTGACTAGCATAGTATTTTGTACAGTAAAGGTACCCCTTCCTGTACACAACCTAGGCTACACTTATGCACACACCTTAGCGCTACAGCACTAAGGTGTGTGCATGGGGCACAGCAGCTGAAATCAGCACTGGCGCAAGTGAAAATAAGGAGAAAGCCATATCTTTGAAGATATGGTGCTCCCTGCTTATGCAGCACAGCCTCACGGGAATCTGTGCTGCGTGACTTTTTTGTACATCCCCCCCTAACTTTCCTACTCGCAAATGCCTGTTGCGAATACCAAAAGTCGTAAAGATAGACTTTTGTCTCAGTTTACCTTTGTGAATCGGGCCCACAATGTTCTGCTCTAAGCATTATCAGAGGTTAAAACAAGTTGTTAGCCATTAGCAATTCCTTAATGAGAACCCCCCCTACATTGTTTTCACAGTCCATTCTCCTAAAATGTAGAAACATCATACTCCAGGTAAGGCATTCCATTCACTAACAATTAAAGAAAGATTACTGTTAAAGCTCGTATGCATTGAACTCAGCTTTTTGAAGATACCTAACCTGTGCTACAAATTGAGAATGCTCAAGTTTTTAAAATTCTACAGCTACATGACCAATTAGAAACCCTTTGGAGCAAGGTCATCAGTAAGCCTGAGTGTAATTTAATGCATGCTGACTTAGTGATGGAAAATTTACAGTAGTTTGCATCACAATTATTGTCTGATATGCCTGATATTCAGCCATTGGCTCCCTTTTTGAACAATAACACGCACATTCATATAAAGTTTGGGGCTTTTTATGTAATTTTTGTAAAGGAAATTCTGCAAATTTTACCCACACCTAGTCACCACACGTCCAAGACTAAACCCCCTGATGCTGTCTCAATTAGCAGCTAAGACTAGCTCGTATCTTTTTAGAGTCCATGAATTTGCATAGAACAAACCACTGTGACCCCTGTCTTCCCTTCTAAGCCAAGTACCACCAGATTGTTTGCAGAGTATTGGTAGGCTCCTACAGCGTTCATTGAAATGAGAAATGTGCACAGAACAGGAAGATCTCACTTCTTCCAGCCTGTTCAAGGTGTTACCAACTAGAAGCAAACTGCTTGGAGCTATGCAGTATCTTGTGATTTAGAGATCATGGGACCCTTTTGGTTCCTGACGGACTCCATAGAACAGTGACTTAAGTGCATGCATGGGTGTGGATGATAGAATTCATGATGTAGAATGTTCAGTTAATTGTTATACGCTGGAATGAAGACATATAAAATCAAGCTTTGTGTCTGGTGTGAACATTTGCATGTACCCTGACTGGGGGATGACACCACAACTGGAGACTAAATTGGGGATTACGTAAACCCTATGACCTGATGAAGAAAGTGGGCTCTACCGGGGAGTTTGCTGTGGTCCAGCAAACTGCTTGTATGTGTCTTGTGTGCCTCAGTCGAAGTCGAAATCAATGCTTGCCAATCTAAGTGCTAGGGAAGGACCAGGTCTTGAACAATTACCTAAAAAGAGACCTATTGGCCTGTAGTCTGATAGTGATCGGGAGGGTGTTCCACAGCTTGGCTGCTCGGTTTGGAGAGGCTCTTGCCACCCCATCTGGCCTTTATTATCGTAGGAACCAGTACCAGCCCTGTGTTGGCTGACCTAAGATTCCATCGCAGCGAGTACTGGGAAAATAACTTTTGAATATCTGTGGCTTCTCCTCCATATAATGCCTTATGCACAAGACAGGGGGATAGCCAAGTGCAAGAAAGCTCTGAAAGCAGAAACATTTCTGATGCAAAGTAGTGCTAAAGTCAGTAACAAACAGGTATGGAAAGTGCAATGAAAGGTGAAAGCCAGGTGCAAGAGAATGCTGTGAATAGAAGCAGATATATGCTGAGAAACATCAGAGGCAGAGATAACCAGATATATAGAGAATTTGATCACCCTTTCCAGAACCTGAGTAAAGAGAGCCATAAAACCTCAGCCCTAAGTGCCGAAACCCTAGCAGAAGCCCTGGGGTTATGTTTACGAGGCTGGTGAATCACACTGGACTGTCTGAAATTAGTTAAATGATGAAGAGGCCATGCGTCTCAGAGAAATAGATGGTTGTTTCTTCAATTCCTTCCGACGAATGCTGAAAGAGACTCTCAGCTTGGACCGCTTACTCTTGGCTGCCAGATGGGAAGAAAGAGCTGACAGAGAAGTTGCTAACATGAAGGCCGGAATGGCCCAAAATTATTCAGTGCTGAGTTTTAAATGTAAGCTGAAACACAAGGTAAAAGGTCATAAAGTAATATCTCCAAAGAAAAAGAAATTTTCAATGTGAATTTTCCTTTCCACATGAAGGTCAATGTCCCACCATTGGACAGATGTGCAGAGGCTTCGGGAAAGAAAACTATTTTGTAATGGTTTGCAAAGCGAGGGAAAGAACAATTGCAATACATCCAGAAAACAAAATGGAGGAATGATCAAGTGGGTTAGTTTGTGAAAATGAAATGAATGCCAGAAAGTGCCAGATGCAACACTCTACGCATGCCCACAAGGCCAACCTATCAGTGGAGGCAAGTAGAAATGGAACAAAATCAATTGTTGTCAAATTCCTTATCTAAGAGTTTATCAGCTTCATTGTCAAGCAACAGTGAAGAAGATGAGTATGGGATGTCAATGTTGACTGCTGGACAGCGTGCAGATGTAGGCTTCTCTTCTTGCAAGGAAGAATGCCAGTCAAACTTGAGTCAACAAGTGAAAGTGAGAAACTCATTTGAACACTGTCCCAAGATGACAATGAAAGTGAATGGTCGCTCCATACCTTTTATCATAGACAGTGGTGCATCGATAAACATTGTGGCAGTTGAAAAGTACAATTTACTGTTTCCAGTGCCCCGTTTAACCCTGTTAAAAACCAAACTATATAAGTGGGCTGCTTCGACACCACTGCAAATTCAAGGTTTATTCATAGCAAGGGGGGTAGGAACACACTTCCTCACATCCCAGCGCCATTACCCATGTGCAACCTCCTACCATACTGTTCAAACGGCCCATGAGCCTGTGAGCTGATGAGCTTCAGAGCCCTTTAGTACAGGAGTGGTATTGACCTGAGGAAATTTGTGGCAGTATGTCCAGCAACCCCAGAATAATTCACTACTGATGACGGAATGATCCAGAAATTAATGTGTCTGCCCCAACTTTGGTAAAAATTAGGATGAACTTTGATGCATGTGTGAAATCCTGTACTACACTAGCAGGATGCAAAAAGGTAATGGAGTTGGAATGTAAGGAAGTGTGCTCCTATCCCCCTTAAGGTTCATTCATAGCGACTATGAAGCATAAAAAGACAAACATACAAGAATCCATTCATGGCTTTCATGGCTCTTCATGGAGTGTATGTTTACTCTTTTTCTGTACTGCTGCGGACATGTGGATTATTTCTGTAAACCACAATGTCAATGCCTATCATGAGTTACTGAATCAATCCTTGTTCCATGGACTAGGAAGACTTAAGACTATAAAAGTGCAAATTTACATAAATTAGGACATCAGTATTGCTCACTAAAATTGTCGAATGGCATTTTATTTACAAGAGGCGGTTGAGAAAGAACTTGAGACACTCTTAAAGCACATCATAATTGTCTAATCCACTAGGTTGATGCCAAGGGTGTCACCCATAGTGATAGTGCAGAAAAAGGACAGTGGAGGAGCTGTACGTATATGCGTTGATATGCAACAAGTAAACAAGGCAATTGAACAAAAGCGATTTTCATGTCCGCAACATGTTGACATGGTTATGAAGCTAAATGGAGCTGAAGTCTTTTCCTACACTGATTTGAATAAAGGGTATCACCAGCTCAAACTGGCAGAAAATTGCAGGTACATTACTACTTTTTTGACCCATGTTGGCATATTTAGATTTCAGAGTGTCATCAGCTGCAGAATGTTTCAGGATTTAATTTGTCCCAAAATACAGCCAGTCACAAATTCTTTCAATTACAGTGATGAAATGCTAGTTTTTTAGGCAACACCAAAGGAACATGATAAAGCTCTTACAAAAGTCTGTTGTATACTTGCTGATGCATGTCTCACTTTAAATGCTGCAAAGTGTGAGTTTCATAAAATTAAGCTCAAGTTGTTTGGTCATATCTTATGGGGAGTATGACTCTGGATTCAAATAAGTGCAAGCCTTGCCCTCGACTTCGTCCCCCCAAGATGTAACTATGCTGTGATCTTTCCTTGGTATGGCCAACTACTGTTCAAGTTCTATAGGTGACTTTGCCACTATAAGTGCCCCATTGAAGACTTAATGAAATTAAATGTCCCATTTCAATGGTCAAGTAAATGTGAGCAGACCTTCAAGAAAATCAAGCATGCAATTGAGATTGCCACAGGAATGGCATACTTTGATCAGAAATTACAGATGGAAATTGTTGTTGGTGCAAGCCCAGTGGGCTGGGGGGCCATCCTTGCCCAGCACACTGTACATCTCAATACCCCAAAGAACATTGTGACCTCTGCCAGTAAATGTTTGTCATCAAGGGAACGTGGTAAGCATGGGCGAATTTTGCGGATCTCGCGTTCGCGAATTTTGCGGATTTGCGAACTCGCAATCCGCAAAATCCGCGAATTCCCGCGAATTTGCGGATTTTTTTTTTTGTTCGCCCGTGTTTCTGCCAGTTCGCGAGGGTTTTTACAATTTCGCAATTTGCGAACTTACCTGTCGGGTCGCAAGTTTTGCGAACTTGTTGTTTCTACGTGTCCAGCCTGTTTGGGACACTCTTCTTCATCACTGCCACTCTCTGTCACCTCTGCCACTCTCTGACTACTCATGCCACCCTCTGGCCCACCCATGCCACCCTCTGTTTCATCACCACACCCTCTGGTTGTCCAGTGTACATTATTTTTGGCAAAGCAAAGCACACCTTCCCTGCCTCAAGTGACCTGAATTAATTTGGGGCTGATTAATGTGTCACAGAATATTTTTTTGGCTGGCACCTGCTTCCTTAGTGCGCCCTGATTAGTGATCTTTTGCACTTGCTAAGTGCTTTCATTGTTGCAAAATTAGTTACAACACCTGCCCTGCCCCAACTGACAATAATGAATTAGGGGCTGATTAATGGATTTTAACTTCCAGCCTGGCTCCTGCTTGTCTCCCTTAGCTGTAATTCAGGACCTTTGTGGCATATGTGTAACTATTCTGAGGTTCAGAGCAGGGTCACATAATAGTTTCAACTGGCAACTGAACTCTGGAGGGGCCCCTCAGGAAGCACTACAGGAAATGGCTACTAATGATGAGCCTGAACTTTTGAACCTGGTAAGTAGTTACTTTCAGTTTTGCTAAGATCGTATTTCTGCAATTTTGCACTTATTCGCGGGGCGCGAACTCACGCGAACAGTGCGAGCAGTGCGAGCAAAATCCGCTGCTCGCGGATTTGCGGATTTTGCGGGAGATTCGCGAATCTCGCGGATTGCGAATTTCCCGAAAATCCGCAAAATCCGCGAGCGGAACGGATTTTCCGCCCATACCTAGAACGTGGCTATTCACAACTTGAAAAAGAGAACCTACCTCTGATGTGGACTTGTAAACATTTTCATGTGTTCCTATATTGAAAGCATTTCACAGTTATCACTGACCACCAGACCCTGCTCATCATTTTTTGGCCAGCCTAATGCCAAAATGACTCCTAACATTGAGAGGTGGGGGTTGCGCTTCCAGGAGTGTGATTGTATGATTGTGCATTGTCCAGGAAAAGATCAGAACCATGCCTAATGCTTCTCATGTGGCAAAAACAAACTCAACTTCCTCATGGTGGCCTTGAATACCAGAAATTCAAAAATGTGCAGGAAGAACTTTTAGTTATCCCAGAAGGTATCATCAAATAGGGGTCAAATATTGTCATACCCGAGCGCCTGAGACAATAAGTTATCATCTTGAAGGTGTTGCTACTAAAAGAGAGCTACAGGAACGAGTGTGATTCCCTCATCTTGATGAAAGAGCTGAAAAAGTGTTAAAGTTGTATCATTTGTGCAACTGTTTGTCATCCAAAACTATTCTGCTTCTATTAAACATGACTTATTATCAAAAACATGCCTTGGAGACGATTGCAATTGAATTAGTTGAACCCTGTGACAATGTACATCATCTGCTAGTAATTGTTGAACAATATTCCAGTTTTCCTCTTGTGGAAGATCTGTCATCAACTACTCATGACAGAGTCATTTAGTGATTAAAAAGTATGTTTGCAACATGGGGTGCTCCTTTCATTTTGAACTCTGACAATGACCCACCTTTCAATAGTGGAGAATTTAAAGATTTTCCCACTCATCTTAATGTCAAGCATCAACAATTCACACCTCTCTGGCCACAGTGAGATGGTGTGGTCAAAGGATTTATGAGCACCCTCACGAAGACCATTCGCTGGAAAGGCTTATTCTCAAATTAGTTCTTCACTCAATGCTTCGTGCATACAGGTCAATTCACCATTCTACCATGGATGAAAGCCCTGTCACCTTGATGTTTTGGGAGAACCATAGGAACCAAATTGCCTCAATGGACCACTGAGAGATATAGGGACAGTGATACATTTTGCACTACTGATATGTCTCACAAAGGCAAAATGAAGTCCCATGCCGATAGACCCTGCTGTGCTCGGAGCACTGTGTTTAAAAGAGGAGATCAAGTTATTGTCAGGCAGAAATGGAAACACATGTCCGATGCTCCTTTTGATGCTGACCTACTGAGGATTGTGACTAGTAAAGGATGTATAGGAACTGTTCACTGTCCTAGAACGTCCATTAGGCAAAATTATTTGCATTTCAAGAATCTGCTGTGACCTTTTCCAGCTCCAGATGTCAGAAGTGAAACTTATCCACCTAAGTATCTGGAGAGCCCAATGACTGTACTTGTGTCTCTGTTACCAGTGCCAGTCATGGACACGTCTCCTGTATCTCCTACCTGGCCACATCTGGGCAACTGATTTGAGCATGGAAACACCTTATTGAAGAGTTGTAATGTATATATATATATATATATATATATATATATATATATATATATATATATATATATATTATTAGTTCTTTTTATTTAACAATGAGAGAGATGTAGTGTCTTGTGAGTTAGAGATGACAAATCCCTTTGGCTCCTGATGGATTCTATAGAACAGTGACATATGTGCTATGTATGTGACGTGATCGTTTGTCTGACCCGGATTCTGGGAGAATGCTACAAACTACATCCTACAACTTTTGCTATCCAGAAGCAGACTAACATGAACACTATAAAACAATGCATACTACTCCTTTACTACTTTGACTACAACTAATACTACTACTACAACCCACTTTCCTCTGTCTGTAAACCCTTGTCTACCTCAAGAACAATACTTTGACACAGATTTCTAATAACAACACACTTAAAGATCCCAATAAACATACTTTTAAGGTAAGCCTCCACTTATGAGCTTAGTTTGCAGTAGGTGTATAGGCTACGCGCTCCAGCCCTGCACACACCTTCCCTTGAAACAAGAATAATAAAGCAACTGTTGTAACAGAAGTGGCCCGCTCTTCAAGAATTCTAGTATTTATCAAACACCTAAGCCACCTCAGACTTAAATCTCTCTCTGTGTGAGGGAAACAAGATGCTCTTGCTTCTTCAGCATCTCCATAGGGTGAGGCACACCACATTGGACAATGATAAGTTGCATCAAAGACACTATGCAACATCTTGCAATCTGACAAGTTGCACATAAACTGAACCTATTCTACCAACCTGCTCTCTGGATCAACGATTTATAACACATTACATCACTAACCTTAGAATTGAAATGGTGAACTCATAAACTCAGACATGTTATCACATTTCCCCAGGAATGGCCTAATACCTAAGTGGGGTACTTTCACTCCATCATATCATAAGATATGAAAAGAGTCGTCACCAACACTGCACTTTACTAATACTTAATACCCTATGGAGCCCATCTCTCATACTTGGGGAAAACATACATGAAGGCACCTATCCCGTCCATACAGGCTTGAGTTGCTAAATGCTTTTTTCAAACAAGATATTGTGCCAGGTGCCCTTAAAATCACGTATAGCCTCTAATGAAGAAAAATGAAGCAGGCCCTTATCTTTCAGACATTTTCAGACTTATCACAGACTTTCCATTCTTTTCTAAGGAACATGCACAGCCAGGTTCCTCAATGAATAAATGTCCAGCCATCATTTCATATGTGTCCACCGTACAGAATACATAAACCAGTTTTATCCAGATGTTGATGACATCTTCCAGGTATTTGATCACAGAAACAGCTGCTTAGTAATGCTAACTGATATCTTGGTAATCTTTGGACAGCGCATCATGATATTCTTCTTTCCCTCATACATGATTGTCATGATTGATTACCCTGTTCTGAGTTGATTCTTGTCCTATTTAACAAACTCATTTCAATGTATCAAAATCAGCAACTTTGCCTTGAATCTTTTATCAATGTACCCAACGATTTGATCTTGCTCTGATTCTTTTTAATCTTTGTGTGAGGTCTTTTGGGAGTTTCTGCGCAAACACAGAATATGTTACCACCAGTATGAGGATGATACCCCGTTACAAATGAGGATAGACTGCACCAATATCCTAAATACATTAACCAGCTGCTTCTCAGAGGTACAAAGCTGGTTAAAGGTATCCTCCATAGATAATTATATGCTCCCCATCAACTGAATTAACCACTGGAACATCATTGGCATCCCCCCTAAAAGTGTAGCCATGGCTAAATAATTGGGTCTCAACCTTGATTCAAAATGTAAACCTAATGCCCACATCAAATCTATTACTAAATGTGCAAATTACCAGCTGGGTCTTCTAACAAAACCTCAGAATTTTGCTCCCAAAAGAGGAACTGAACTGTATGGTTCAAGACATGGTAAGCTCGAGTGACATATATTCAAATCAAGTATTCAAAGGCCGTCATGAGTTTTGATTTGTACCTCTCAAAAGTGTTTCCCCACTCTGCTGATTGGTTCAAAACTCGCGCCAAGAAATTAGATAGCATTTCAACAATGATGTCCGCCCTAAACTGACCACCACAGAATCTTGCAGCTATGACGGGCACCTCAGAATATTGTCAAAGAACTGATCATCTTTTGTAAGAAATAGATATCTAAGAAGAAGATCCATCATGTGACTTGAACCCTTGTAGCTCAAGAAAAGTTCTACAATAAAAAGTTAATCTACAGGCTATGCTCCAAGGGTTTGAAAATCCACATTTACCTTGCAATCAACATGAAAGTTTGTAAATACTCATCTACCATTTACTTTACTAAAGTTGATTGTAGCACAAGCCGAACTATTATTACCTTCCACATTTGATCTTAGCACACCTTCAGCCACTTTCCAGAGAGCATCTGCAAACTCTCAAGCAAACCATGCTTTGTTTCGTCTACTCTCCTTTTCTTGCACAAGAGTTTACCACCACACAGTTGTACACAGCTGTGACTTACAATTTTGCAGAAGTACACGAATTTGTTCTTTTTAGGTATCATGTGATGAATACTTGATAGGCTTATAAGACACTCTGAGCTTTGAATGTTCTGTTAAGGTTGACAATATAAATGGATGTGTTTTGTATATCTGTATCAGTCTTGGAATCAAGCACTATGCTGCATTGTAGGTTGTACATGCTGACACCCTCCCCACACATAATATACTCACATAGTACATTTGCAGCATGTGTACAAGAACTCTACATGTTCTTGCCAAAAGAAGCCAAGCATTTACAAGATGAAGGAGCAGATGTAATTTTCTGCGAGCAGTGCCTGTGTCATTTATGAAACAAGAACAAACCACAGCAGTGCTTAATTTGAGACAGCAGTTTTTTTGTGGAGACCACAGACACTTCACTGGCAATTATCTTTCCTCATCATACATTTACTGAGGGAAAAACACACAGCTCATAAAGACGGAGGTAAAGAAATGAAGAAAGACCATCAGAAAAGAAGAAAGCAGGAACCGTCAAGAGTGAGATAAAGGGACTTCCAGTCTTGTGGTAGATTAAAGAGGCCTGAAGCGAATTTGAGACAACCAGCATTGGTATTCAATGCTATAATTGTTAATTCCAATGGCCTCAGGCTTTTGAGCAAGCTTCAGTGACCGGCACGTGTTCTTTTACAAACTAGGGGCCTCATTTATGAACAAAACTTTTTGAAGTTCCGATGGCGCAAAGTACCACTGGAATATTTATAAGGCCACGTAAAGCCATTTTAATCTGGCTTTTCATGGATTTAATAATATGTGCCCCTTTCATGGGTATTGCTGGGGCGTTCCTAGCAAAATCCATTGCTTTTTACACTGCCCCAGAATTATGAGATATCTTAATTCTGAGGCAGCGTTAAAAACATGCGCCTCTGCAGGGCAGACGTAAGGGAGGCACAACAAGGAGAAATATTTTTATTTCTCATAATTTTTCCTCTTTCATAGAAAGAGGAAAAAGCCTCTTGTGATTGTTTTTGTGCAGAAAGGTTTTCCTTCCTCCACAAAAATAATCACCACCCAATGCAGGCGCCCTTGCACCATGCTGCAAAGGTGCCTGCGTTGGCGCATGGTAGCCCATTGTGAGCCGGCGCAGGGGAAAAGAACAGGATTGCACAGTGCAAAAAACCCATAAATGGGGCCCTAGGAACTTTGCGACAGGCTAAATTCACGAAAGTAGATGGAAAATGTGCACCTGCACGTCTACACAATCTCTTTGGTGCAGATTTAAAAAATTTAGGGAGGTATCTTTCCAATCCCACTCTGAAAAAGACATTTGCTTCTATCCTTAACAGAAGCAAATCTCTGGCCTTTTGCACGGTGGGAAGGTGTTAGTGCGTACCAGATAACCCATATGCTTGTAGGATTTTCAGACATGTTTAAGATTAACTACACCTGGAGTACTTACTTCACCCCACTCCAGAGTAATATACTCAGGCAGAATTATGTGTGATAATGATATAAACACGGGTAAAGTTATTTAGCACTGTCCGGTCACCTTTTTTCAAATAAACCAAGCCTTTTCTCCTGCAAGCCTGATTGCATGCACAAAGAGCTTTGTAAATGTGGGCCTCATAGCAATTTTGTGTTGCCATAATGTCACTTTTTTGACTTTCCAGTGGTGCAATGTGCCACAGCATATGTATAGGGCCACATAAAGCCACATTCATGGCCTTATAAATATGTACCCCTTTCATGCACGTGAAAGGGGCGTTCCATGGGTGTTGTTGTGGGTGTTCCCACGCAGCACCCATGGAACCTGACACATTCCCAGATTTACGAGACATAGTCAACCTGGGTATACGTCAGAACATATCGCCACCACATGGAGGCATTAGGGAGGTGCACCTAGGACAAGTTTTTATTTCTGCAGCACACGTAGAAAAAGGAAATCACCCCTTGTGATTGATTTTGTGTGGGAAGGTTTCTCTTCCTGCACACAATCAATGAGCCCTGCAACGCAGGCACCCGTGCAAGGGTGCCTGCATTGGCGCATGGCAGCACACTGTGCGCCAGCTCTGGGGAAAATGACAGGAGTGCACCTTATCGCAGGGATACGGTGCATTCCTGCCCTTTTGTTTTGCATTGGGGCAGCACAGCAAATAAAAGACCCTGCACATTTTGGGCATACTCAAACTCACAAATATTGGGCTCATGGACCAATTTGTGGAACAGCTACTGCCAGACCTGTTTGGTGATGACTCCTTCACAGCCACATTTATTGTTGAACGGGCCCATCACTTGCTCAGTCCGCCTCCTAATTCTGGCTGCCCACTGGTGTCATGAAATTTGAGGGGGCCCTCCTGCAAGATACATGGAGGAGCCCGCTCCGGATTGAATCCGGAGCTCTCAGGTTCGACTGCTATGCTGAGGGGACCCCCTGCAGCTCGGGCCCCCACCGCACTGCAGTTACACCACAGTGGCTGCCCTCCGAGGTCGCTTACTGCAAGATGTTTACATTTCAGGGGCACAGCACTAAGGCTGGCAGTTGAACTGGCAGGGATCTGTAATATCAATATTTACGGACTTTACTGTCCTAGTCCAGGAGGCCCGACGCAAGTACACAGGAGTTAAAGCCACCCTTCGAATCCTGGACCTTCGATATGGCATGATTTATCCAACCTTACTACAAGTGCAACCCACCATCGTGGGCTCAGCAAAATCCCTAGGCATAACACTCAACACCAATCTGAACATGCAGCAACATATCAGCAAGGCAACAAAGGGAGCAAACTTCCAGATCAACACTATGAGGAAACTTAAACCCTTCCTCCCAGCCAAAGACTTCCAAACCGCAGTACAAGCACTAGTCATCCCTCGAATTGAATACAGCAGCATCGCCCTCTGTGGACTCCCCCTAACTACAACCGCACCCCTAAGAGCTTCTCTAAACGCTGCAGCGAGACTCATCACTGGGTCAAAAAAACACTCCCATATTACCCCGGACTTGAAATCCCTGAACTGGCTGCCATTTGAAGCTAGAATACATCTGAAAATCGCCTGCCTGACACACAAGGCAGTACATCTAAACTCACCCAGATACCTCGCTCAGAAACTGACAATCTCTGGAGGAGCTAGAAACACCAGAGGCACAAACAATCTTCTGTTGAAACCTCGAAGATTCCGGAAGGAAAAAACATATAAGCGCTCCTTCTCGGGAATGGCGCCTAGGATCTGGAACTCTCTCCCGCCCGAAACCAGACTTATCTCTTCCACCACACTCTTTAAAAATGAAGTAAAAGCTATCCTCATGGCTAAATACACCTGAACTACTATCTTGATCACTGTTAGTACTCTGCACCGATCTATACTACATGTTTGACCCTTTTGATTATTTGTATTAACTGTTCTATTACTCACATGTTTGGCTTTGTAGCCACCTATTTGTACTACTTTGTACTCATGTTGGGCTTAGCTGCCACCTACTTGTACTAATTGACCTATTGATTTATCTGTTTAACCATGCCCATGTACTTCTCTTTGTAAAGCGCTCTGATATCTGCAAGGATCTTGTCCGTGCTATATAAAACTTTCAAAATAAATAAAAATAAATAAGTGGAAATTAATGGTAAGTAAAAAATGTTTGGCAACACAACTGATGTGCAAACGTTTTGCAGACAATATTCTGAGAAGCAGTCAGCTGCTTTCTGGGAGGCCACTGGGAGATCGCCACCCGATATTCATTTAAGTACCAACGTGGACCTCTTTCCATCTGGTTAACCCCTAAAATGGCATGCTTATATGTATTGCTTCTTTCAGTTATAGGCAGTGCATTTATATTGAAACCTTTTCTTATCATAAAAGGGTTTTGCGTGGGATGCATCTGTATAAAACAGTTCTAACTTTCCTCCTACAGGATGCAAGAACACAACTTAGCGTTGCGCCCCTCCTTGTGGTGTTCACATGTTTTTCACTTTGCGGCCGCCTATGGCTAGAGTGGTTTTGTATTGGGTTACCTTGTTATGGAGGGATTGTACTTGGTGGACAACTTCTGGGTATAGGAGGAGGGAGGGGGTTGGGAACTATAGGAGAGGTTTCTTATGTAAGTTCTCCTTGTTTTGTTCTCTTGGTGCTTTGCTGGCACGTTTTTTTTACACACTGCACTACATGATGTTTATATTTCATGGCATATCAGGCTAACGTTAGATCTTTCGAAGATGTCACATTCATGACCTAGAATGCACGGGGCTAAATAACTTAATGTAGGTAAGTATTGCAATATTTACGCTGGGACAATGCCGATGTGTTTCTCCAGAAGACCCACCTGGCCTCTCGTCGCTCTCATACTTTTGCTTCTGCTTGAGGATCCCATTCCTTCTTTTCTAAATATAGTTCTTACGCCCAAGCAGGATCTATTTTAATACAAAGAGATTACCTTTTCAACTTGTGACAGGCTAACTGAGGCGGAGGGAATATATTCACTGATGGTGGGCCACTTACAGGGACAAAGTGTTTTATTGGTTAATGTTTACACTCCAAATGCTGACAACCCCAAATGTATCAAAACTTACAGTCCAAGATAGACTTAATTGATACAGAGCATGTTTTCTGGGGAGGGACCTTAATATACTACTGGATCTAGTCTAAGACAGCACTTGGAAACCACCAGTTACCAACCCCCACTCCTGCAATGTCCTGCAGGTTATATGCGACACATATGTGCTGATGGATGAATGGCATCAACAACACCCTTAGATGCCAGCCTATACACACCACTCGAAACAACGTAATACATAGACACATTTTGATCACTGGCACCTATCGAGTACACTTATATCCTGGCTTATATCCATCACACACCTCCCTGCAAACTGTCAGATCATTCTCTGGTAGTTTTAAACATTTGCATCCCTGGGTTAGGAGGGATTTAGTGGTAGTGGTGATTCCCCAATATTGTTCTTCACAACGTATTGTTCCATGCAGACTTTCGTACAGCAATAATAGACTATTTTGACCTAAGAAAGGGCACATTCACATTGCAGGCTACTCTGTGGGAGGCCTTTAAAGTTTACATAAGGGGAGTCGGCATCTCCAAACACATGAGGATACTGAGGGATCCATGATATTCACTGTCCAGACTGACGAAAGACCTGTCGATATTGGAGCGAGAACAGACCACCAGGTGCACCCCAGACTATTTGCAACGGCAGGTGACCCTGCTGGCCAACTTTCAGGAATCGGCAGAGAGGGAAGTCCTCTTCTTTAGGAAATATGCAAACGCCTGTAGATACAGAGAAGGGGAAAGACTGGGGAGAATGCTTGCTAAGCTGTTGAAGTCACCATAGAGTCAATCATGCATATCAGGCCTTCGGTGGCCTGGTGGCACGTACCTATCGGACACGATATGTATCCAACATGAAATGCTCTACTATTACACAGACCTTTACACTTCCAAATTAATAGAAGACACCAGTGACATTTCCAAATACTTCTAAGGAATAGCACTGGCGTGGCTCACGGACGCACATCAACAATTTCTGAGTGAACCGTTCACAACTCACGAAATAACACAACTATACATGCAATGGATGACTCTTGCATGGGTTTTCCGGTGTCTTTTATAAAGCATTCAAACATTTACTGGCACCATATATTTTAGAGGTCTTCACAGAAGAGTCCTTCCAACTATGCTCAGAGAAGCGGTTATAACACTAATTCTAAAGCCTGGGAAAACCCCTCTGTGATGTGGGTCCTACAGATCACTATCACTGTTGAATTTTGATAATAAAATATTAGCAAATATGTTGGCGACACACCTGGCCCCATTAATGGGTCAAATAATATCACCCGCCCAGTCAGGCTTTGTGCCGCACAAGTCTACCACACTAAACTTACGGATAATATTTGCCACACTGCATAGGATATCACCCATGGTGCCGGCGGTAGCTGCGTTTTTGCACATCGAAAATGCCTTTGACTCCTTGGCACCTTCTTACATGCTACTTTGTGAAAGCTAGGACTCCCTCTGGGATTCATGTCCCTCATAACTCTGCTATACACACAACCGACAGCATGCATTTGGCTTAATGGCAAGTTGATTAAGCCACTCTCCATATCACGGGGAACAAGGCAGGGGTGTACCATACTTCTCCTTCTATTTATAATTGTGATAGGCCCTTTTGTGCACTTCTTGCAGAAATATCATCTTCATTGTGGATTACAGTTCAAGAACGGCCCCTTCTTGATAACACTGTACGCTGATGATATTATACTTTACCTGAGATGTCCAGCTGATAACTTTACCCCGGTTATGCGAGAGGTGACATGCGTTGGTGCCTTGTTAGGGCTGCACATCAATTGGAAAAAATCTGAGATATTCCCATTAACAGATGTAGAGGACTGAACCTGTGGTGAGTTTCCACTGACATGGTGTGTCGAAGAGACCTGATATCTGGAGATATACTTACATAGAGACAAACAACATATATTGCAGCTTATTACAGGCCAGTGGTAGATAAGCTGAGTGCCAGGATCAACAGGTGGCTTCATCTCCCACTCTAAATGACAGGCCATAAAGCAATTGTTAAAACAATAGTTCTGCCCCAACTTTTATACATATTTAACAAAATACCTATTTTATTGATAAATTCATTTTTTGCAAAAATATGTTCACTCCTGACATGACTCATTTGATATGGCAAACAAGCTTGAATTAACAGGAACTCTTTGGTCCTCCCATATGAGCGGGGGGCTTTGGAGACCCTAATGTCCATTTATGCTACTTGGTCACACAGTGCAGCTTTACCCAAAACAGATACCCCCCAGTTGTGCGCATCCCATATTATAGACCTGAGATAGATCTAGCTGCCCAAACTCTGCTAAGTCACAGTAAAGTTTAACAAGGGGACCCGAATAGGTAGCTTTGGACCTCGGGTAATTACTTATTTTAAAGAACAAAGGTCCTCAGCATAACATTAGATAATGAAAGTATTCCAACATAGACTTAGAATAAGAACTATGGGTAGTCTTCCAATGCCCAGTCGGACAGAGAAACATTTATTTTGACATTCAAAGGAAAATATATAACAATAAGAAACACAGAAGGATGAAGCATGGGCACAATCCTGTACCGGGCGTGAAGAGAAAAAGGATTGAAAGAAAAGAAAAGTTACAGGCAAAAACAATGGAGCTAATGGAGTCTTATCATACATTAAAGGATTAAATAAGCTCTAGCCAGCAGTAACCACAACAAACTTTACACAATGGATACATTGCAGTACTGTTTAAAAAGTCATAAGACTTTTTAAACAGTACTGGCCCTGTGAGCAATAAGTACAGTAACTGAGAATGAGGGGGGCAAGACACAATAATGCACTTTATGTTTTTTTTTTAACAAAGACACATTTTGTTCGGCTCATATGGCTTGTTCCATTATTCAATCTTTTTGCATAACTTCATGCAACAGTGCATTGGCACTATAATACAGAACAGATACATTTGCTATATTTATGCCTACAGCATGCTATATCTGGTCTGCATGGCTTACTCCGAGAAGGGTGCCTCAAAAGCAATTGAAATGCATGTTATGGTCACTGACCTTGTCTTATTTGCAAGTATCTTGTAGTAATAATAACAGTATTTCCTTGTAAGAGTGTTATTTATGTAAGCATTCTAGGAATAAAATTGAGTTTTTA
Organism: Lissotriton vulgaris; assembly: GCF_964263255.1. Classification (NCBI taxonomy): domain Eukaryota; kingdom Metazoa; phylum Chordata; class Amphibia; order Caudata; family Salamandridae; genus Lissotriton; species Lissotriton vulgaris. The sequence continues at coordinate 1,212,868,930 of NC_141694.1, forward strand.
TTAACATTTTTTTTTAAATCATTATATTGTTGTGGCTTATGCTGAAAACTATAAAGCTATTCTTTCATTCACAAGCCGCACTGTGTCATTATCTCTAGATGCTCTTAAGGTCCCAGAAAAACTCTCCCACAGATAGAGTTTCGTAAAAACACGTGCTTGGTAGTCTATTACCCAATCCTGACAAACAGGTGTAAGAACCCCACCACAATTTAAGACAACATGAAATTCTGAGAGTGATGATCTTGGAACAAAATACAAATCCATATTTATTGGCTGGTGCCAAAGGGCACACTAGATTAACAGTACTGCAGTTTCAGCAGTTCAAAGTGATCTTAACAAGGACTTTGGAGCATATTTACAAGCCTCTATCGCAACAGGAACATCACTTTTATCAACGTTCCTGTGCCAATAGGGATTTAGTCTTATTCACAAGGCGGCGTTAAGCCACTTAATGTGGCTTTCCTTGTGAATAATGGCCTCTTTCATGTTATACTTAGTGTGAAAGTGGTAAGCAATCGGTGTTGCGTTGGGAGTGCCGCCGCAACACTCATTGATTTTGACGCTACACCATATTTACAAGACTGGCGTAAATTTGGGACTGTACCAACATCAAGACCAGGGAAAACCTGGTCCTAAACAGAAGAAACAATGCAAAATGCTTTATTTCTGCCTGTTTCTGTTGTTGCTATGTGTGCTGCACAAGCAGTGCACATAGAAACAGCAACACGCCATGTACGTTTGTTCATGTTCGGAAAGGGTCAACTTCTTGCACATAAATAATAATTTTCCACAAAGCAAGCACCCTTGCACTATGGTGCAAGGGTGCCTGCATTGGCGCTAGGCAGTTAAATTTAGCGCCATCGCTGGAAGAAAGATAGGGCTGCACCGTAATGTTGTTGCTTATTTACAAACCCATTGCGCCACTTTTGTGTCATTTTTAACATAGGAAAAGTGACGTAGGTGTGGGACAAGGGGCTTGTTAATAAGCCCCTTAAATGTTTTTGTGAATTGGCCCAACACTGTTTTATATTGTACTACATTATTTAAATTAATTAAAGTAATAGTGACACATCAAGATTAAGTATGGGCGAATTTTGCGAATTCGCAGTACGCAAATTTGTGCGAAAGCGTACTCGCTACCGTGAACTTACCCATGCGGTCGTATATGGACGCGGCCATCTTGTTTTTACTGTTCGCGTTGCGTATTTCCGTTTCCGGTCACTATTTGCATGCTCGCGTTGCTTTTTTCCTGTTCGGGGCCGCAGTTGCGTGTTCGCCGGTTGTTTTTGCGTGCTTGCGAAGAAAATATTGTGCAAACTTACCCACGTGGATGCAATGGGCACAGCCATTCTGTTTTTCATTCATTGCTATGGTTCTGGGCATGCCTTTTCCATCCAGCTTCAATCATTGTAATCCTTTGTTTTTTTGAACTTTTAAAAAAATCTTTTTTACTCATTATCTATCTCTTTATTTTTGTACATCTATATTTTGTGTTTTTTTCTACTTTTCGTTACTTTAATAACTACTTTTTCTTTTAACTTTCTCTTTTCTTTTATTTACTTTTTTTCCCTATTCTTTCCTCTTTTTCTTTTCTATAACCCAGGACCATGGCAAAGGGAGCTGTTAAGTCCAAGGGGGAGAGTTCCGCTCTCCGGCATCCAGCAGCCGGCTCCCTTGCAGGCGCTTATGGGGGGTGCCTGTAAGTCCCAGGGAGATCTTCAGCACGGTGGAGGTGGCCGCAATGATCTTCTTTGTGCAGCCCCACCTCCCCAAGACGTTGCAGCAGGCGGCAGGACCGGTACCGGGTAGGGGCTCCGGGAGCGTCGCTAGCTATGGGGTAAGGTGTGCCAGGCCATGTATCGGGAGTCAGGGGTCTGGCGCACCTACAACCAGGTGACGCACCAGTGGTCCGACCTACTGGACTGGGAACACCTGCTCGACCTGCTTGGCTTCGAGATCCCTGGGCTTGGTGAGTACTAGTAGCTATTTAATAACTACTTTGTTTTCTTCTGCTCTGTATTATATTGCAAATATATGTTTTTTTCCGAAGAGCAAGAATGCTGCTGATCACATTGCAGGTAAATTATGTTTCAAAAGCTTCTGTGATTGCAGGTTCTCGCCTGCTGAGTGGCGGTGCTACTATGCTTACTTGTTTTCAATTTTGTGCTCATTTGGCCTGAGTGATTATGAGTGTACTTTACAGAACTGCGTAATGCTGGAGGCTGGAGACCCAAGTCCAGTCCTTCCTTTGTACTCCTGCCACTAAGAAGAGATAGTGGTGGGGGCGTGGCCAGGCGCCGTAGGAAATGGCGGCCTGAATCCCGAGCTCCGCTGGGACCCCCAGCTACAAATCCACACGATATCCTGGCTGGGAGGCTCTGCCCTTGAGGCCCCCCAGCTCCCTCAGGCTCAGTGCTCACTCGGAGCGTTGTTGCGGGGTCCGAAGACCCGCGGGAGGCTCTGCACGGAGATCGCGGCTCACGGCGGCTGACCGGCACTTGCGCCTGGAGCCCCGGAGCCGCCAGCAGCATCAATCGAGTCCCCGGCCTCCGGCCTACTGCGCAGCACGGCTGTGTCGCGCGAACTCGGCGGGGGTGTGGCCGCGCCCGAGGCGCTGTGGGACCGCTACTTGAACACTGCTCAGCGGGGCTGAAAACAGGAGCCTGCACCTCAGGAGGGCCTGTGGACCGGCCTCACAGGCGCTACAGGGCAGTGACCCAGGGTAGAAAGGAGTGAGCAGCCATCACCCTGTATAACCGCCGCTTTAGCGACAGGAGGAGACGGACTGCCCTGCGGTGACCCCGTGGATGGACTGGCTGTCGCGGCCTATGAAGTGTGACCCGGGACGCCTGCCCGGTGGACGGCACACGTGCTCAGTGACGGCAGCGATCTGAGAATCGGCGAACCTGCGGGTGACGCAGGATCCAAGCAACGGCAGTGGGTGAAGGTCACAGGCCCTGGTACGTCGACCAACACGGCCGATATACCGCGACGCATGCCTCAGGAACTCCTGGGGGGGCCCCTGCTCCGAGTGACATCCTGGCAAGGACGGGTGGTGCTGGCTGCTGCACTCCGGACAGCGGGCGGAGACCGGGGTCGGCGTTGACCCGCGGATTTTCCATATTAAGGGCAGGCAGAGAAATATCCGGTCCCAGGAGCACCAGATCAAACATGCGGGGGACTTGTGACCCAAACCAACAAGCTGGACAACTATGCAGTAGCTAAAACGCCAACGCAGCCCGGGGGGCGGCAAAGGATGGCAAAGGTCAGGCTGAACCCTCCCTGACGTCCATAATGGCTGCAATCCAGACCCTCGGCACCACCCTTGAGACTAAAATGGATAAAATCACGATCGAGGTGAATCTGCTCCGGGCCGACCTGGGGAAAACCATGGACAGGTCCAAAACCAATGAAGTGGATATTAAGGCCCTGCAGGAATCGGAGAAGCGGCTCGAGGGCAGGGTCAACGAGCTTGTACACCAACACAGGCAGATGGCCTTACGGCTCGAGGGCCAGGAAGGTAGGGCCCGGAGGAGTAACATACGCATGGTAGGTGTATTGGAAGGACTTGAGGGAGACAGTGTGGAGTTCTTCCTTGAAGATTTTATCCTCCGCCACCTGAAGCCCAAGAGACTATCAAAGATCTTCACCATTGAGCGGGCTCACAGGGCTCCGATCCCGAAACCTAAACCAGGGGCCCCACCGAGAACAATTATTGCTAAAATACTTAACTATCGAGACCGTGATGCAATCCTCCAGGCTGCTAGACAGCAAGGTGATCTACTGTACGAGGGGGCCACAGTTCGCTTCTTCCCAGATTTCACGCTTCAGGTCCAACAGGAGAGGCGCTCCTTTCAAGGGGTCAAGGCGGCGCTCCGAGAACGCGGAATTCGATACATTATGTTTTTCCCTGCGAAACTGAAAATCATCACTGGAGGTAAATCCCACTTCTTCACTTCTCTGGCAGCAGACAGGAATGGTTTGACACAACGAAGATGGAGGCCCAACCAATGCAAGATGGCGGACAATTGCTGGAAACCGGGGTCCCCTCCCCGGGATCAGCAGCAGGGAGAGCGGACGGCGATGAGCAGAGCCAACGATCCTGGCGTTCAAGGTTGAATAGTCCCAGCTGGGACTCAGCCAGAGACAACACAGCGAAATAAGGCCACGAACACTCAAATAAGAAGCCATCAAACAGTAATGTATACAATGCGTTTAATGTAAGACTAGGCTGTTCCAAGGGGGCAGTGTACTTGCCAACCTGGGGTCTCTGGACCGGGCTAACTGTTTATTTGATGCACTATGGACCTGAAAGGGTGAGCGAATTGGGGCACAACGGGCGGGCAGCCAGGGACGGGGCTGGCCCACGTTATTCCCAAGAAGAGTTTCCTCGGCGGGGGTCTCCCCGGGGTAGGGTTGGGTGACAGGCGCTCTGCTAATTGGGGTGGTGGGTAGTTTGGAACCCACGGAGCAGGGAGGGGGGGCTTGTTTTTGCAGAGGAGGGTAGGGATGGAGCCAATTGTCAGAAATAACCTTGTACGCATGCACTGAATACGCCGGCTGGGGGGGAGCCGGGGAGGGACGGGGAGTTGGGGTATATTTACGGTCACACAGAGTATGTTTTCACAGAGTCTATGAGGATGCCGGGGTGCTGAGACTGGGCACATTGCAAAGCAACAGATATGGCTAGTAGGTGGGAGAAGAGTCTGAAAATTCTGAGCTGGAATGTTAATGGGTTGGGTGAGAGACTTAAACGTACTATAGTTCTACAGTTCATAAAGCGGCACCAGCCTGACGCAGTACTACTGCAAGAGACACATTTGATGGGGAATGTATGTCAGGCCCTCAATAGGTGGGGCTACACTCTGGCAGCTCACTCCGGCTTTACCTCCGGCTCTAGAGGGGTGGGAACCCTCCTGCGTCGCTCACTGCCCCTCCACATAGATCTAACTGAATCCGACCCGCAGGGCCGCTTTGCTGCTATATCTGGACAGTGGGAGGGCCGCACACTTAACCTACTCTCTGTCTACGTTCCGCCTGGCCTCCAGACTCAGGCATACGCAGACCTGGGCAAATTATTGCTTTCCCTCCCCGACGGTCAGTTGGTTCTGGGAGGGGACTTTAACGCAGTAGTGTCAGGGACCCTGGACAGCCGACCCCCCAGAGACTTGCCCCAGGGGCAGAAATGGCTCACGGACTTTTTTGAGGCCTTCGGGCTCACGGACGTCTGGCGCCTGCTCCATCCTACAGACATTGTTAAAGAAAAACAATCGTTTTGGGTGGCCTAAGCAGGTCCTAGAGGAGTAAAGTATAGTTTAGGTAGATGAATTAATCCTGGGAGACAGTATTGTAAGGTAAGGTAACATACACATAGAAAACTTTATTTATGTTATTACAATTATGTTTTTCGTTTTTCAGGTGCTCACACATGTGACAAGGTACTTATAGTGACTGAGTGAAATATTGTTAAAAAAACTATATACAAGGTGTCACAAACAAGGGTATTCCCCAGAAAATTATATACAGTAGGGTAGGGGAGTTTCCTTGAGTGGGTCGACGGCGTACAGACAGCCACTTTACCTTCTTCTCTGGGCCACATCATTCCTTTTCACGCCTAGATTACATCCTTACTTTGCTACAACACAACATTAAAATACAGGAAGCATCACTCCTAATTCGTGGCATTTCAGACCATTCGCCGGTCTTTACGCACATAACGTTCGGAACCAGACGTGAGGGCTGCATAGCACCAATAAACGCCTGGCATTTGAAACACGAGGACACTAGGAAGAGGCTATACAACTCAATCACACAGTACTTTGATACTAACGTGGGCTCGGTGGACTCCACTGTCACCCTTTGGGAGGCATTTAAAACCGTGGTTAGGGGGGAGGCGCTCTCAGCCATCTCAGTCAGGTGGAAAGAACAACGGAGACAGGTCACATCACTTGAGGCGGATCTAGATGACCTGGAGAGAGAAGCGCTAGATAAAGGGGCCAAGGAAGTCCGACACAAACTACAGATAAAGGTAGCAGAGTACAGAGCACAGGTTACCCAGGAGGCCCAGACTATGGCCCGGCATAAGATGGGTAGGCTCTATGATCAGGGCGACAAAGCTGGAAAACTCATAGTCTGGGTCGAAAAAAAACAGCAGGCCAGAAAGATGGTGCCAGAAATACGTACGGAATCTGGGATCGTAGTTACCGAGCCCCGAGAGATAGTAGAGGAGTTTGCGAGACACTACCAACAGGTCTACAGGCGAGAGTCGGACCGTCCGGAGGAGGACTCTATAGACCTCCTTACGGATATTCGAATGCCTTCCCTATCGGATGAAGACCGGGAGGCCATCGATAGCCCGCTTACTGAAGCTGAAATACAGCGTGCAATAGTGGAGCTCCGTCCGGGTAAGGCCCTGAGACCCAATGGCCTCCCAATAGAGCTCTACAAGCTGAAACCGGACGCCATCAGTAAATATTTGAAACTTATGTTCGAAAGGAGTAGGGAGACGGGGGTGCTGCCACGGGACCAACGCATAGCGACCATAGTGGCGATACCAAAAGAAGGGAAACCCAAAGAATCATGCGCGTCATATAGACCAATTTCGCTACTAAATGCGGAGCCCAAAATACTTGCGAAAACACTTGCCAATAGGCTCAAGTCGGTACTGCCAACACTGGTCCTTCCTGACCAATCAGGGTTCATGTCCCACCGCAACACGGCACTTAACATTCGACGACTAAATGGGGTACTGGGACAACGTGACAGGCTACAGGAAGACGGGGTGGTGGTCTCCCTGGACGCCACCATGGCATTCGACACCCTAGAGTGGCCATATATGTTTGCAGTCCTTCGTAAAATGGGATTTGGGCCCCATTTTTTAACGTGGGTTCGTCTTCTCTATGCAGAACCCCTGGCGCAGCTACTGGTGAACAACAAGGTGTCTGAGGTTTTCACACTGGAGAGAGGGACGAGACAGGGTTGCCCCTCTCCCCCCTTCTATTCGCCCTTTCCCTCGAGCCGCTCGCAGCCTGGATAAGGCAGGATGTTTACTTGAAAGGTATAGTATGGGCAGAAGGGTGGGAAGACAAAATATTCCTTTACGCCGACGACATCCTTCTGTACCTCTGCAGGCCGCGCAGGTCGATAATGGCGGCCCTTGACATATTTGCTAGCTTCGGTCGTACCTCTGGCTTTTGTGTCAACTGGAGCAAATCATATCTTTACGTCCTACATGGCGACCCCCCTAGTCTCCCTGACTCATGTCCTATTACAGTGGCAGAAGACGGGTTCAAGTACCTGGGAGTATTAATTACAACGAACAAGACTCTAATGTACGATCGGAACCTTAAACCACCATTAACCCGGCTTCAAAGAGAGGCCAAATCCTGGCAGCACCTCCCACTGTCCCTACTGGGCCCAGCAGCTCTATTTAAGATGCTGGCGCTACCACGCTTTCTCTATGCTCTACAAAATTATCCAGACCTGGTACCTAAAACTTACTTTATAGCGATTGAGGCGGCACAGCGCGACCTCCTCTGAGCCGGGTCGCCCCGAATCGCGTTGCACAAACTCATGAAGGGGTGGTATGACGGTGGAATAGCCCTTCCAGACATTCGTAAATATTACTGGGCAGCCCACCTTTCAGCGATTACTGAGCAAGGGGTTTTTAGAAAATTAGGACTGAGGGGGCGCACTGCCTGGGTTAAAACGTTACAAGGTGTGTGAGGAGCAAGAGTGTCGTTGTGTAGTGCGTAAAGAGCAGACGGCAAAACACCCTTAACCGTCCAAACAAGTCAAGAGACAAGGCAATTTAACAAAAGTAAGCTCTCGCAACTACATGTGTGTGGTTGGAGTAAGTGATCGGTAGCAGTATAGGGATAGAGTTATCGTATCCCACTGGTAATTTCGTACACGAGAGACGACCGCCGGGAACTAACAGAGGAGGGATTGCCTGCAGCGGCACACCACCGCAGAGGTCACATACTCGTTTCCTCAATTTGGCGCTACGAAAGAATCCCCTCCCGGCTCCCCCCCTTACAGCATAGCGAGACACAGCGCTATACTTTCTATTCGAAATTACCAGTGGGATACGATAACTCTATCCCTATACTGCTACCGATCACTTTCTCAACCAGCATCGCCTGTTTCATAAACACACAGAATACCCATTGCTTGAAACTGAGCTTATAAAGACCCAGACTTACTCCAACCACACAGTGGATTTGGAGTGGAAGCCCTGAAGAGTCGTGTTGACTCAACCGTACACGACGAAACACGTGTCGGCGATTGATATCATTCTCAAGTCTGGAGAAAATTAAACATCTTGCTGTGACAAGAGGAAGTACACCAAAGAACCTGCTTCTGCGTTTCTTTTTTACTTTTGGTCATTGTACCTTGTTTGGATGAACACACATGTAGTTGCGAGAGCTTACTTTTGTTAAATCACCTTTCAGCGATTAATCATGGGACGTATGGCGATGGTAATGATCCCGCCTACGGAATGGACAGATGGCTACTTCCTGGGGGGAAGTATGAGATATCACTCTACTCTAAGCTGGGCGCATGCCGACTCACTGGACCTACACAACACTCTGTACAAATATGGCATATTGACCAGAGGAAACTCGGATGGTTGGGAGTCCTTACAATGGCCACGCCACTTTGGGCCCCCGAAAAACTAGGGAATCTGGGATGCACCAAGGGGTTCCGAAACTGGGACTTGATCGGAATCTCCCAAATCAAGGATATTTGGGGACCTGAAGGGATCCACACATTCGCCCACTTACAAGACACGTACGAACTGGCACAAACTGAATACTTTAGATACATGCAGGTGCGACACTCCCTACAGGCTAATATCCCACCAGAGACTAGACTACCACAAGCCTCCCCTCTCGAGGACAGACTACTTGATGGACACATGACAGAACACGCCATATCTCTTACATACAAAAAACTAATCAATAACCCCCTGACATGCTCCTTCCCCTGAGAGAAAAATGGGTTGCAGAAGGGTTGGAGATAGACGACGAAGAATGGATGTATGCTCTAGCCTCACCACGCGAGGTCGCGATAATAGCCCGAGTGCGACTAATCCAACTGAAGGTACTACATAGAATATATATTTCATGTACAAGGTTGCAATTGATGGGGAGGGATGGAACCGGGCTCTGCGAGAGGGGGTGTGGTGGCACGGGTATCTTCTTCCATATACTATGGGGCTGCCCGAAGATAAAAAAGTACTGGAGAAGGGTGGTGCAGTGTATGCAGGAGGAATGGTAGGTGGAGATTCGTCCAGAGGCCAAAAGGTGTCTCCTCATTATTTGGGAGCCAACGGACCTGTCACCAAAGGGGAGACTTTGGGTGACGCTTGGACAAATGGAGGCCAATAGAAACATTGCTAGACTATGGGGAAGCCCTACTCCACCAAAACTGACAGACTGGAAAAGTGACATGGACTGGTGTATGCTGCAGGAAAAGACCGTGTACGTAGCGTGAGGGTGTCTCCGGAAATGGGTGGAAGTATGCACCAACTGGAATGACTTCAGGGGGAACATTTGCGAGCCTCCACCCACCACGCAAACTAGCTCAGAGGACGTATAATGACCTTAACGACTCTTTTGCTCTAGATACTTGATCATGGTGCGCGGTAAATGCATCACCGGTACAGCAGTAGACTCGACTGTACTTAACCTTGTGACCATGTTAGGGGGGGGCGTTTGTTCTGTTACTAGCCTTTATTTGACGAACGAAATTTGAAAACTTACACTAGGCAATGGCTTTAAAAAATGAAAACCAGACCTTCACTATCCTTCTTCATAAACTGAACCACATGCACTCTATGACGCCGCCGTACTCCCGGGTTGACGGCAATGGGCTGTGTACTCTAGGAAGAAATGCATAAATTGAGTTAATAAGGGTTGTAGGCTGGAAGCTGTGTATTGTGGATTAATGCAATAAAGGTCTTTTTTTTAAAAAAAAAGAAGACATAGTGGTGGTGGCTTGATAGGTTGAGTATATTATGACTTGTCATTTAGTAAGAAATTTTTTAGTGGTCTGCAATCATGACGGACTGTGTCTGTCACTTTGCGTGCTGCTGAGTGCTGCCAGTCCTAGTAGAACCTTTTTGTAGTTGGTTTAGTGAGTTACATAACTTTCCAAGTAGACGGTCCGTGAATACAGCAATACTAATATCCTAGTAGACCACATCAGAGAGGTCAATTAATTTAGTGCAATTGTTGTTTATTTCCCTGAAATAATTTGTTATTGTTTTTTTGAAATGTTTGATTTTGCTGGCAACAATCATCCATGTTTGTGTCTTTCTTTCATGTACATCAGCACCTCCCAGGGGCAAGAGGACAGAGGTGGCGGTGGCGGCGCCGGCAGAGCAGGAAGGCCAGGATCAGTGCCCCGAGGGCTCTTCTGCTGGCCTCAGTAATTTTTCATGTTAATATTAACAATTATACTTCCCTAACTTTTACAGCACCTATTTATTCCAAACGTTCATCGTAATTCTATTTTTTCCTAAATCGTCTTTGATCTTCTTGTAGACTGTTTCTAAATTCTTATCCTGCCTCTACTATGACTCTCTGTGCTACTACTATTTATTATTATTAGTCTGTCTGTGTAGCTAGCTAAGCTTGCACAGTTGGCAAAAGGTGTTAAACACAACTCCTATTCAGCAGTAGCTCTAGGCACTGAGTGCAGTCCTCTGTGTTGTCCATAACTTCTATTGAATTCTTCTTAATGTTTATGCTTTGACAATTCCCAACAATAAAATGTCAATGGCCACCACGAATAAGATACTACTTTACTTTTTGATTGGATAGGAGGACATACTACTACTGCTGCAGGGACTATTCTGCACATACAGAACTATGGACAAGAAATAGGGCATTGGTGATAATAGGCGCAGTTAGACTTTCCACAAACCTCAGCCATAATGGAATGTATGTATGTATGTATTGGCATTTATATAGCGCACTACTTACCCGTAGGGTCCCAAGGCGCTTCGACCGCTGCGAAACCCTTCCTGGCTTCCCTGAGAGATGGTCCCTTAATGGGTATCTCCAGGGTGAGACCAGGCATCCCCGGCGGTCTGGGGGGGCCGTTAGTGAAGATGAGGCAAGCTAAAGCCCAGAGTTGCCGAGTGTGATTGCTGATCAGAGTGGGCACCGAGGCGAGAGAATTATCGAGTCCGCTGACCCTGGTCCAGAAACCTGCCGCGCCGGGAATCGAACCCTGGTCCCGGGCCGTCCTCTGCTCTCGGGTCTGCCGCCTCTAACCAGTGAGCCACACTACTTCACTAAACCATTGAACCCCCAATCTCCTTACTGACTAGCTAGTGTGTCAGAGTCATTATTTAGCTTCAGGATGCAGCGATGATCCCCAATGATGATACAACCCACAACATAAGACTACGGGGTCAGAGTCCCGACCTCTCAGAGTCACGGAATCATGCTCGCAAATTGCAAACCCTTTCTCTCACTCACTCATGACCAAAAAACCACAGAGTCTATGTAAGTTTTAAAGCTTTATTAAAAGTAAAACAACTAGCTCTGTGTGTACTCTGTATATTAATTTTCAATTGTGCAATATATAAAAAAAATATTAAAATCAACTTCATAGAAGAAAAAAGGTGAAATCTTGAAAACTGAACAGTGGCTGATTTTACACATTAACTGTGGGAGACCCCTCACCTGGTTGGAACTTAAAGTGCTGGTGGTGATGATGATAAGTAACATATTGCTCTTGTTCATAGAAAGGAAGCTTCTGTCTGTTATGACAAAAATGGTGCGTGTTAAAAAGCAAGCATTCATCAGTTGTGCCAAAAAGTTTAGCATGTTATGGCTAAGCATAAATAAAAACACCCTCCCCTTCCGAAAGGGGAATTTTTAGTTTAGACTAGAGAGTCACAAATAATTAAATTTGTTTATTTGGTAACATTTATTTTCATTCCTAGACAAAATAGGGAGTGGTGTATATGGCATCTAAAAATATGAAATGTATTTTCTAGGCGAAACACCATCGGCACAGCCCACCACAAGTGCCGGGGCCAGCGTGGAGGTGGTCACTCCAGGGGCGGATGCGGTGCCAGTAGCAACTACTGTGGGTGATGCCTCGGTAGTGTCGGACAGTGGTAAGCTATTATATTCCTTACTTATTGAGATTGGAGAGTAGGCTCGAGCAGGGGTGTATATGTTGTACAGTACAAGTACACTTTACTCTTAAGAAGACTTACAAATTTAGAACTATGTTTTTGTCAACCAGGTAGAAAACAGTCACCCTTGAATTCGTATTAGCAATAGCATTAGCGGCGGGAGTTGACGAGTAATCTATGGCCTCCTCTAAATTTGACTTCAACTCAGCTGTGAAGGACGAGCGAGTTAAATTAATGACTGGCAAAGAATGATACGTGTTTTTGAATGCAGGCACAGGTGGCTGGGAATCTGATGCCTGGCCAGTTGAAGGCTGAAACAAGGATGGGTGGAAGGAGAAAGAAAAGAGGACTGCCTGGGTGGGTGAATCAGAATCTGTATGTGTGCGCAATATATCCTTTGGGTCACATTCAAATGCAAGTCAAGCACAGATGCATGGGTGGCGGTTTACAAAAAAAAATAAAAAGGGTGTTTTCGATGAGAAAAAGTAAAGTTTGTCCAGTTGGGACATTAAGAAGAATGATTGACATTTACTTTGAATGGACGGATGCCTGGATGGTATCTTCCTCATAGATAGCATAGGTGTAGGTAGAGTAGACAGAGTGTTACTTTGAAGAGCATGTAACACTGCACGTCCGTGCCAGAGTAGCAAAGCTGAGGAAAATAGAAGTTGTAAGTTTTTCAGAATACTCTCTTGACTAACAGTAGTTTGCAAGCACAGCATATATTGAGTATCTATATTGCATAGTTCACATTATCAAGTCAAGTCACAATTGCTTTCCTCCGGCGATTACGGGGACCACTCACTACCTATGTTAATAATTTTTTTTCACCTGTGTCATTTATGTGTGGCCTATCGGTGTTCATTCAATCAATAAAAACAAAGCACCTAAAGTCATCCCTTATATAAGCAAATATCCTGTGTAGGGATAGAGGATCATATTATCTTCTTCATTTTCCTTTTGTAGTAGTCAGGGGCAGGGCAGGGTGAAAGTTAAATTAATTGAGCAGTAGCCCTTGTAACAGAATATGGCCAGACCACCCATAATAGAAAAGTAAGAGCTTCCCCACCTGCAGGTACTGGACTGGTAACAGTCAGTAACGCGAGTCTGCGTCATCATGGCTTGCGTCTGTTTTTTTGGGCGCAAGCTGACTGCGCTGACATTATGCCAGCTTTTACAAGTTTACGTACTAATTTTGCTAAACAAGAGAGAAGAAGAAGACTGGCGTGCTGTCTGAGTCTAATGTAGTGAGTCCATATAGTGCTAGTAGAATTCCTGAAACTACCACTAATGTTGGAGCAGATGCAGACGAAGTAAGAGGTTAGATAGAAACATGCCACAAATGTTATCTACTGTGCTTGCAATTTGCTAGTGCTACTGTGACACAACTTTTTGTTGAACTATTTTGTGTTAATCTTAAAGAGCATTGGTTACAGAATTTTTTTCTTTCTTCATGTAGATATTCCTTCTAAACTATCAAGGAAGGAGTTGGCTATCCGGTCCAGGCAACGGAAGCTGGTGGCAATTGTCGCCGAATATCGGTGGCTGGTGGCTCAGGAGGAGGAGGATGACTCTCAGTCAACATCAACAACAACAGCTGCATCCTCCTCCGCTGCCCCTGGGTCATACAGCCAGCGCAATCCTCCAGCGGTACGGCGCCTTGGTCTGGCAGCCATCCGCCGCGCAGGGAAACCAACAGCTGCCCCCCACAGTACCTTCAAGGCTCATGTGCACTGACTAACTCTGCGAGTGGTCTACCTTGAGCAGGAGGTGGAGAGGCAGAAAGCCCTGCTCAAGGCCGTCCGGAGAGAGCTGCATGATCACCTGGCCACAGGACACCACCGGCCAAAGTAGAGAGAGACTGTCCCTTGCCCCTTTTTTAAAGACTTGTGGGGGGGGGGAATTGGGCATTGGGGGTTTTGAACTTTTGGGGACATTTCATGGACATTGGTTGGGGGTAGGGAGGGGGTGAGTCGGGTCTTGTGGGATAGTTTTTTTTTGTTAGGGTTGAAAAAAACAATTTCACTTAAACATAGCATACGCGTTTTTACTGTTTTGTGGGGAAGTCAGGGGTGGGTTAACTCTACGTTTGTTTTCCTGAAACTTAACAGGCTGGTTGATTTAAATTGTCTAAGTAATCCCCCAAATTTTTACAAAAGTGCCACTGACAGAGTTAGTGAATTCAATTGTCCTACTACTTTACTAGTACTACCGTCAGACTCTCCTCTCCTCCTACTCCATTATTCTTCCTCCCCCAAAATGCTTATCTTACCTGTTATTCGTGTTTGAGAATAGGGCAAGGCACAGGGCTGGCTTCATGGCAAATGGCGATTAAGGTTGGCTACGGAATCCGGTACAGATAAAATGGCATCCTTGTGGTGGTAGTAGTAGTGGTACACACTGGCAGTAGCAGCATATGAAAAAAAGGAAATGAGACATTGACTGGCTTGAGGAGCATTAGAACAGTACGATAGTACATAGTACAGTACACAAGAACCGTGCCATAAATTGTAGCCTAAGCAATGCTAAAGTATTCAATCAAAAGTTAACTACTAGTTGCGCGGATTATGGCTACTACAAGAACTAGTACTGAAGGACACAGCAGCGTAAGCTTTTATCACGTGTAGGAGGATGTTGTTGTTGATGAATCCACTCAATAGCGGACATGAAATTCTGAATTGATTTGCAAATACTCATGGGTGTGTGTCAAGCAGAATAAGAATATATCCTCGGATTCCTTGACCTGCCTTGAAATTGATTTTCTGTTGCTTTTGACCTTATCCTCCCCAGCAAGCATGTGGAGTTATTGGTGTCATTTAGTCACACCTCAATGAAAACCACACAGCCTGGGGGAAGAGGGTTAGGGTTTGAAAAATAGATGGGAATGGGGGTTTTTGGGAAGGTTTTTTGGAGAGAGAAAAAAAAACACAGCATGGACAAACAACAAATGAAGAAAAACAAATCTTTGGATACAAACATATCCATAAACCTTTTAAGAGACATAAAGGAAGTGCATGCATGAAGTTGATTCCTAAATGGATCGTAATGTTACTAAAAAGTACTACTTATACTACAGCTTACTAACTAATACTAAACAAATAGACAGTACAGGGCTGCAGTAATTACGCAATTTTACTTGCCTATCTGAAATCAGAGAAAATAAAAACTTAGTAGTACATTACATTAGTTTTAAAAATAGCAAAGAAACTTATCAAATAGCTGTAGGGATGAATTTGAAGCAGAGAGCAAACGCACAGAGTCGCACACATAGATTTTCACAACAATAACATTATTTATAAGATAAGGACAAGTGAAGTGGATACTGTAACTGTATGCTGTAGTTGTCCTGGTCAAATTGGGAAGTTGTATGCATCCAGACATTCCTCTTATTGGCAGTACTCCTCCATTCCATCGGGCGCTCCGTCAATCAATCTTGGTGACCACACTGTCCACTGACTGCTTGGCGGATGCGGAATTGCGGATTGCTATGGTAAGCCTGAGTTAATGTTTTTCCCATCGCACAGGCGAAGTGACGGCCTGTAATTGTCGATGGAAAAACAGAAAGGGATATTAAAACACCCCGAGGAAAAATATAAGGTACGATGTGTAGTGCAAAAATAATACTTTAACTTTCTGAGGTGACAGTATTACATACATATATCATTTCGAAGGGCCTACTCTAGGTCTCTGTTTCCAGGATAATAATTAACACTGCAGGCCAGGGCCATGCAGACGGTCTAGGCAGGCATCACTGAGTGAACCAACCTTCATAGCATACCTCTTTGACAGACAGACAAAGCAGATCTACTTTTTTTACTGCAAGCCACATAGCCGCAATTTTACATGAACCACTGTCTGGACTCAGGCAAACACTACACTGGATCGACCACTCCATACCACGACTAGACAGACATGTAGTTCTGCTGTGGCTGTTGTTGACCTGTTTACCTGTTTGCCACTTATGAAATGGCCATAGTTCTTCCTTAAATCGACGATGATGATCCATCCATCCCAGTGTGTGACTGTAAAGATATTATGTAACTTTGGCCATCATGACTCATCATCATCATGGTGTTGGCAAACTCAATGTTGTTCATGCAGTCACAGTCTTCACACATTGAGTCCAAGGACGTTTTTCATATTAAAAAATGCAACGTAGTGGACCCTGCAGTAGAAGTACAATTTGCATTAAGCAAGGTAAACAGAGTAGACGTGAGTTGCATTTAGTGTGTAAAAGATTAAATAATAACAGAACATATAGGATTCATTTCATGCACAACAAACAAACAGCAATTGCTTTCATCAAAGCCAGACAGCCAGTGTTGTCCACTGCATGCGATTTCATCATTCATAACCTGTTCCACTTTTTGTCAGCATCTTATTCTTAAGTGAAGGGCCACAGGGCAGCCTCTCGTGTCAATTTCAGAAAAAACAGTCAGCATAGTCAGTCATTCCAGAACCACTTCTTTTGAGGGGACTCGTCTACGAAGTGACAGTTTCTTGATTCTGCGTAATCCCGACATCTGCCTTGAGGGAAATGGATAGGGGGAGTCTGGAGGAGGAGGATAGAGGAGCATGACTGAGTTGTGAACTTGTGAACTTCAGGAACGCAGACAGCGGCACTTTCAATATGGAAATAAGATGAAGACAGTGCTGCTGATGGATTTCTTGTGATTAGAGTTTTGTGTTGCTAAAAGTTGCAAAACAAAGAAAGACACACAGAAATAAAAGTGAAACAGGACAAAAAAAAAGTAAGTATTTCAAGCCTAGGTGTCAGGGAAGTAGAGCTCGTCCTCAAACTCTGTGAATTGAACCGGGAGTAGATCAGCTAACAGAGAAGAACTTCCGTCACCTAAGTCGGTGTCCTCTTCTTCCTACGTGGATTTACGTATTTTGTAATTTGGTTGTATGAAGTGCTGATTCATCTTGATCATTGTTAACCTCTCCACATTTTTGGGCGAGAGGCTGGTCCTTTTTGTAGTTACAATGGTACCAGCAGTACTAAAAACACATTCAGAAGACACGCTTGCGAGTGGGCAAGACAAATAATTTATAGCCTGCTTGGTGATCAGTGGCCATTGAGGCCTTTTCCCATACCAATACACGAATGGGTTCTGATCAAAGAAGACCTCTGTTGGGTCATCTGGATAGGCCTGCACCATCCACTCAAGGTCCTCCAGGGGTGCTCCACTTTGCGTACCATCTGTTGCCTTTGCATCAACACTGGAGCAAACTCTTAATGAGTTATCCAATCCGCTTTCGACAATATTATGGCTGGGCCTGGAGCAGGTGATGATACGGTTGCTGGTGTTGTTAACGACTCTGAAGGGAAAGTGACTGCCTCCAGCCACAGAAGTGGACCTTAACGCCGGATGGCCTGCTGCTTCAGTAGTACTTGTGGTGGTTCCTTCAATTTCCGGCCGCTCTTTTTCGAACCGAGTGGCTGACAGAGCTAGCCAATGTTTGTACTTGGAAACATCTGCTTCAGAAAAAGGAATGAATGTGATGCTGGCCAGTGCCTTTTTGTACCGTGGATCCAGAACAGTGGCACAAATGTAATGTTGTTCTGAATGTATTGCTTTAAGCCTTGCATTGTCAACTAGGCGGCTTAATAAGCTCTCTGCCAACCGATATGCGTCTTGTTTTTCAGCATCAACTCGGAACGTTGAAGACAAGGCCTTCAGTTGGTGCTCTAGCATGCGCAACAAAGGGATAGCTTTGACCAAAGTACAGTCCTCCCTGCTGACTTTATGGGTGAAGACCTCAAAAGGACGAAGCATGTCTGTCAGGCTTTTAACTAGGTCCCATTCCTCCACCTCTAGCCTCATGTCTTTGATAGAAGCAGCTGTGCATGAAAAACATACTCATTGATTACCAAGTACTGCTTAAACAGATGCTCAAGCATGTAGAAGGTTGAGTTCCAACGTGTTGCCACTTCCTGGATGAGTCCTCTGACTGGCACTCTATGGTCACGTTGAATGATCCTCAGCTGCGTCCGGCCTTAAAAGAATGGCTGAAATGTGTGCAGATTCTTCGGCAGGTGGTCCCTAACTTGCTGACTGTGTTTTCTTTTTTCAAGAAATCTTGAGCAAGAATGTTAATGCTGTGCGCCAAACATAGCACTCTGAAATAGCCACCATCAGCCATGGCCTTAACTATGTTCCTGCCATTATCCGTGGAGAGAAAACCAATCATGCGCTTTCTTGGATGAAGCCATTCAAAGACCTTACTGTTAAACCCCTCCAAAATCTTTACTGCAGTATGAGATTTCTCCATGGCAAACATGGCTACTGTTGCATGTTTCAGAGTAGCATGAAAGATTGTGACACTGTCAACACCTGTAGCTATCTTCTCTCTAACCCCCTCAAAAGAGACCCAGTGTGCAGTGATGCACATGTAATCAAGGACTTGGCAACTGGTCCACATGTCTGTTGTCAGGTGGATAGTGTGAACAGCACTCTTCTGCAAAGCTGCCCCAATCACGTCCAGCACATCTTGATGTAGTGCTGGCACCGCAACTCTGGCAAAATAGGACCGGCTAGGAACCTTCCATTTAGGGCAGACTGTTGCCACAAATTCTAGAAAACCCACCCCTTCCACAAAAGAAAAAGGGAGAAGGTCCAGCACTAACATTTTAGCCAGCACTGCATTATACAGACGTGCTGTTGGGTGGTTGCATTCAAATGGCACCTCCGACCAAAACATGCTTTTAATGATGGTATGGACTGTTTTCATATGTGATGATGATCCAGAATTCTTCAACCCAGTTAGGCTCATTGATGTACTTTTTCGCATTGGTGTCTCTACCAGACTCTTACTGTGCCTTCTAGATGGTGCTGGGGTAGAGGGTGTGGGCGCTACCACTGCAGTGCTGCTGCCAGGGGTACTGTGTGTACCAGAAAAAATGTCTCTTGCTTCTTCATCTCCCCCCTGCATGATCAGCTCCTCATCATCAGATGCAATATCAATGGTTACATTTGGATTTGTACTTTTGGCTTTCCGGATGTTACTCACACTGGAGCCTCCCAGTGGATGTTGTGGTGTTTTTGGAGATGACCTCTATGGCCTCTGGTACTATAGTTGGTACCAAGCTTACCCCGACTAACTACTTGTTTACAAATCGAACAAATAATGTGGTTTTCTGCCTTTTTGCTAATACTAAAGAAGTCCCAAACTGGGGAGTTGAGATTTCTGGTGGTGGTGGGGGTGCCACTTTCAATGCCAGATGAAGTTGAGGATGGGCGTTGCAGAATTTGTATCTGTTGTGCACTTACAGCACCACTACTTGAGGTAATGGAGGTCGAGCTGGATGGAGGTTCCTGCTGGCCCTTCTGAAGAGAAAATATGGAAGCTGTAGGTCGTGTTGGTGAAGTAGTTACCTGTGCTGGTGGTGGTACCAGTGCCACACCGCCCACATCCTGTGCAGAATTTCGGGATAGGGTAAAAATGTCTGTCTGCTGCATGCCTGCTGGGGCTGGAGTGACGACTGTGATGACTGGGTCATCATCCTCAGACTCTTCATCAGCAGCAGAATACACCACTTCTACTTCTTCTTCGTCATCACCCCAACTGAAAGCCTTGCGGGAACCTTCCTTTTACCTAGCTTTGTCAGCTCATGGCGTGCCTCCCCCTCAGACTGAATAGGTGGGTGCCAATTAAGATCTAGATCATCAGAAGGAAGGGGGCTTGAAGAAGAAGTTGTACTAGCCCTCCTTTTCCTTGCTGGGGATCTGGAAGACAATGGATCATCAGGAGTGGCTTGCTCGGCTGATACATACGCATGAATCTCGATTTCCTCATGTGCCGCTACTTCTGGAGGAACAAGCATTGTGGGCAGTTGTGCCTCTCTTTGGCCCTCTCCTTGCGCCTCTCTTTGTGCCTCTCCTTGCGCCTCTCCTTGCGCCTCTCCTTGCGCCTCTACTTGCGCCTCTCCTTGCGCCTCTCCTTGCGCCTCCCCTTGCGCCTCTCCTTGTGCCTCTCCATGTGCCTCTCCTTGTTGCACCTGTGGTTGTCGTTGTGGCTGTGGTTGAACACTCGTCAGATGAGTTACACCCTGTGTTGATTTGATGCTACTTTGCGATGAGTCAACGCAAACATCACTGGTCGATAGTGAAAGAGCAATTAAAGTGGCTGCCTTTGCGGCACTCATGGGCTTGGGCCTAACTTGGCGTGGTGGCACTGAGACCAATGAAGCAGAGGTGCTGCTCCCAGCTTTGCTCCCGGCGGACACCGCTGCTGCAGGCATTTTTTTTTCTCCCAAAAAAGTGTCAGTCGGCACACCAGTCTCCTTTGTTAATGGCTCCACTTGCTTCTTCTGCTCTTTCTTACTGGCAGTGGCACTGGCAAGTTTCTTGGTAGAGGAGCTACGGCCACCTTTGTTTGGGCCCATCTTCTTCAGATGTCAGAACAGCGGGGCGCAGTTGCACGAGTTGCAGAGTTGTCTGTGGCCACACGTGACGTCACGTGACACTGTGCACACACCGCAGCAGGACTTCTTCCTGGGACTACAACAAGTGATGATGATGAAGATGATTCCTGGTTCTCAGTCTTTGTGCACCTAAAAGCAAAGAAGCCAGAGGAACATCAGTTAAATAAATGTTGCACATGTTGTGCTTCAATTAATACTATTGCAACTAGGCATTTATTATTATTAACATAACACACCCAAAAAACGGAAAGACACAAAATAAAAATTGCAATTCTAATCAAAAATTGATCTTTAAATTAATAGAAGAGAGACCACACAGAGAAAGTTGTTTCATGCACCCATTCATCATAACCCTAGGCCTACTGGCCCACAACCGCAAGCTTGCCGGCCTATGGCAAAAACTGCCTGGCCTCAATATGGCCCCCCCCCCCGCCACCCACATGGCCAGGCCCTGGACCAGACCCCAACAATACCCCAAAAAATCGAAATACACACATAAATCACCCCAATCCAATGCCATCCATGACCTAAATGATGTTTAAATTCAAAAGACTCCACAGAAGGACTTTGTCCATGCACCACTGAGTACCCCTGGGCATAATGGATAAAAGCAAGGCTGACTTGGTGCAGGCCTGTGGCACAAAGCACACTGCCTGGCTTCAAAATAGCCCCTAGACCCCCATCCACATGGTCAGGCCCTGGACCAGTCATCAAAATGGCCCCCAACCCACATGGCTAGGCCCTGCCCCAGACCCCAAAAACACCCCAAAAATCTAAATACACACAAAAATCACCCCAATCCAATGCCATCCATGCCCTAAAGGATGTTTAAATTCAAGAGACCCCACAGAAAGACTTGGTCCATGCACCACTGACTACCCCTGGGCCTACTGGCTAGTGTGGCTTTAACACGCACCCCAAAATTAAAAAAACCTTCCACATATAACAGTGAGCTATTCAATTCCATGCCATCCATGCCGTAAATGGTATTTAAGTTCAACAAAACTCACAGAAACAGTTGTATCATGCACCCATGATTAACCCTGGGCCTACTGGATACTGTGGCTACCCACAAAATAATGTTTTTAAAGTTGTGAAAAAGTTTATGAATTATAGTTGCAGCAACTGCAATGCCCCAAACAAACAACACCAACTTACTTGCAAAACTTCAAATCCAAAAGTGATCCAAACAAAATGTCCTCAAATACAAATATCCAGCAGCAGCCACAAAGAGTAATCCTGCCAGATCCAGATCCAAATGAAAAGTGACCAGGACATGGACAAAGCACCCGGAGGAGCCTGCTGGAAATGAACAGGAAGTTGGAGACTCTGGGGCACTTCCGTCCTCCCGCCCCCCAAAAAATGGACTCTTTGCACAAAAAAGTGCATCCAAATGTCAATCTGAGGAGTTATTCTGATCCAAATCATCATTTTCCGAAGGGTTATGCTGCCAGCGATAGATTTCTTGTATTGAATTGCAATTCTTGCGACTTCGGGAAAGCGAGCTGTTCAAATCTCCCGCCGGATGTCAGCGGCGCGTCGCATCTACGGATTCGCAATTATTTACTCTTGCGATGTGTGATCGCGGGCCCTTATGACGTATCCGCGTTCTCAAAGTCTTGCAGTGCAAGATGGCGGGACTCCATGACGTACTCGCGGTCGAAAAGTCTCGGGTGATCACGCAGCCAGATCTAAAATGACGTAGTGCATGCAAACCGGGAGGAAAACAACTCAGCGAACTCGGAATCACGGTAAGTCAACGCCGCACGCGCAAGATTGTATTTTTAAAGCGCAACCAAGCAAACGGAATTCGCAAACTAGCGAATTGCGGCTTTTCTGGCAATTTCGCGCAATTTACAGACCGCGAAATCGCCCAAAATCCGCAAATTCCGCGAGCGGAACGAATTTTCCACCCATGCTTAATCAAGATAACCCTCTTAAAAAATTATTATCTGAATTTGAACACAGCTGTGTAAAGCTGACCCATAGGATAGCATTGTCATTTAATTGAAAGGCATTAGTATCTGACATTTTTGTGAGCTAATTTGACAGTATAATAGTTACGCTGTGTTAACTAGTCACCTCACATTGTCTCAGTTTACCAATAAGAATATCTTTTTTACATTTCTAAGTCTGCTTTAAATGTGAGGGTTAAAAAAGAAAAATAGCTCTAACTGGGCATTGGCTGTCCTTGATTATCCCCGTTTTAGAATCCTAGTCATTATTAAGTAAGCAATCCACACCATATACGTCATCATCTACCAACCTCATTTTATCCCCAAGTCGGGGACTTCTTGTTGGTCCTCTGGTATCAAAGACTTTTAATTTGCCCTCTAGTGACAACTTTTAAGTACTCCATCCAGGAAAAACAAAGAGTTGTGTTTTATTTAAGAGCAACATCTAGTAAAGGCCTGAAATACTGTCTTTGAGGACATGTGCTTACCTTTAATGGGACATATAGTATCGGTGTGTAGTACTGCACTTTTGTCAAACAATCTTCAAGCGTCTGTATATGATTGAAAAACGACATCTAGCAATCGCTTCAGGTACTGCGCCTTTGTAAACAAACCTTCAAGGACTGTCATCCCTATCTTGATGGCAAGTCCTCTGATTTAAATTCGAAATAAACTGCAGTGCATTCATTCTTGTGTATGTTACTGAAGAAAAAGCATTATTTAAAATGCTAATGCATGCAAACAGCATGTGTTCTAATATGTGATCCCGTGTGTTAGCACATTAAAGCTAGGCCTATTTGCTTTGTTCATATATGTTTTTTGGGGCAGATTTATGAGTTCTGGCGCATCTCTACAAATCAGCAGGGATGCGCCAGAACTGATGCGTCACACAATTCCCTCCTTGCGGCACCACAGATGCGCCGCATTTATAATGCGGCGCACCATGGTGCAAGGAAGGGCAGATGCGTGACGCATCTTGTGGTGTACAGGCGGCGCATTGCTGGAGTAGCGTCGCAAGTGTGACGCAACTCCTGCAATGTATAGAGGCCACCCATACATAACGTGGTGCGTCACTCCTTACGCCTGCTTCAAGCAGGCATAAGGATTTGACCCAGCAGCGTCGTAAAACTGAATCAGTGAAATCTTGTGGATTTCACTGCGTCAGTTTTATGGGGCTTTCCTACGAGGGAACGCCCACCCTACGACAGAACGCCCACATGAAACATGACGCAGGTTTCAAGTGGCGCAGGGCTTTACAACGTGACGCATCTGCCTAGATGCGTCACGTTGTAAATAGGTCGCAGGGATGCACCACGTTTCCGCGCCGTTGCGTGACGCAAAGGCGGTGTAAACGTGGCGCAAGTCCGACATAAATCTATCCCTTGGTGTTTATGAAATTTTCCTCCGCTGCGATTACGTGAATTACTTCATCTGGCTCATGACACAGTGATGCTATAATAACTTAATAGTTGTATTGTTTCAACTCACATTATAACCCCGTACCTGCCCTGGGTAATCTCCATGGATAAAAGTTGTGAAGTTGCATTTCTAAAATTGAAAAGTTCCTGTTGCTGTAAGAGACAAATATTACATCGAGCCTAGTCGAAATCAAAGCGGAAGGGTTTATGGAGTTGCAGTGATGTGGTAGGTTTTTAAAAAAATGCAACTTACCCAGAAGCACACTCTATAAAATCAGGGCCGACATTTCGCAAAATCCAACCAGTTAATTCAAATGCTAACATTTAGACATATCTCTGAGTTTTCAGGGAAGGATCTGAAAACATAACAGTACCCCACTCACCCAAAGTGCTGGGCTATAGGATCTACTGAACCTAATATTTGGCAGGCCTACAATTTCAGCAGAGTGGAGACGTGCCTTTACCCTGAAGAAATGTGTACCTTTCACCGCTGTTATTAGGCTTCTGCGAGTCTTCTCGCTGAACTGATTGCCCTATTCCAAAACCGGTCGCTAATGAGAAGGCGGCACTCTGTTCAGGATAAAAGTTCCATCTGTTCAGTCTCCAGTGACAGCTCTTGATCAAGGCTACCAAGCTGGAGCAAAACTAGGTGTCACGTTATAAATGAATCCTGACATTTTCAAAAAGTACCAAAGAAAAAAAATACTCCGGATCTTTTCTAAATGTCTTCTTTTATGCCACAATTACAATGAAACGTTGAAGCATCACCTCTTTTGTTTGCCTTTGCCTCCTCCGTTGTATATAACCTTAGTCTACCCTTTCGTGAGTCCATTCCAAAAGAAAGTTTGATATTTGCGTAAGGAAAAAGTAATTGAAACTCTTTTTCAACTGAAATGTACTCGGCCATCTCGTTAGTATTTCATTTCGGCCAGTGCTTGCTTAAGGCGGTGTTGGTAATCAGGGGGCACAAAGGCCTATTAACCCCTTGGTTTCCCTCAACTCAATATTATCGTTTAAGGCCACAATTCTGTGCCTTCCACCATGAGCTCAACGAACGTTTGTGGTTCCATTATGACTAAGGGCCTGATTTTACAAACGACATTGTGCACTTACAGTAAGGCATACGGGATATCCATCATGTTTGTGATGTAGTAACCTATTCGCCAAACTTTAGGGGCCTCTTTTTTTTCAAATTCTCGATGCTGAGCAGCACTGCAAGTCACTTTGCTGTGATTACTTATGTCAAAAGCAAAGAGCAGGAATGCACTGTGTCTATGAGCTATGGTACATTCCTGTACTCTTTTACTGCGCTGTTGCACAAATGGCTACCTTGCACCAATGCAGGCACCCTTGCACCATGGTGCAAGGGTGGCCGTGTTGTAAGAATTAATGCTTTTGTCAGGAATTGACATGTTCCTGCACAAAAACAATCAATGGTGTTGTTTTTCTCTTTCTATGTGTGTGGCAGAATGCCCCAAATTGTAAAAATACTTTCTAATCTCTCAATGACTCTGTCAGGAGTAGTTGATGACAGATCTTCCATAGGGGAAAACGGGAATATTCATCAACGCTTACTAGTAGATGATGTCAAAGGTCTGGGGTCCAAATAAATCAATTGCAATCTTCTTTCAGGCATGCTTTGGAAGATCAGACATGTTTAACGGATGAAAAGTAGTTGTACAAATGACACGCCTTTAACTCTTTAATCAAGACTAGAGAACCACACTTGGTCCTGTAGAGCTTGTTTAGTAGCAACAACTCCACAATGTTCCTCATGGGCAAGTTCAATAACTTGTTGTCTCAGACTCACGAGGATGACAATTCTCAAACTTTGTAAAACTAATCCTTCGGGATTAACTGAAAGTTCTTTCTTCAGATTTTTAAATTTCTGGTATTCAAGATCATCATGAAGGCCTTCACACAACCTTTCAGCCCCACTTTTTTTAGGCAGAGGCGGGGGCAGAGGGAGAGGAAAAAGAAGAGGGTACCAAAAAATAATACAATGGCAGGTACCACAAGAGCAGGAACCACAACCACACATACAGACAAGGAGTCAGGCCAAGAAAAACAAACAGTGTACCTCCCTATGAGAACCCTTTGCACCACAGAGACTGTCGTACGGCAGAAAGGACTATGTTACATCCCAACACCTATGGATGACAAATTGTGCACAAATTGAGAGCTGCATAATTTCTTTCAGAAGATTTCCCTCAAGGTCTTCTTTCACAAACAAAACACTGTAGAGGTGCTTAACTCTGGCCTATGAATACCTTCTAGGTGTAGCCCTTCGGCTGGCAAGTGATTGACTTTTAAACATGCAGTACTCAAGTAAGTGGGGAGCTATACTTGTGAGTCCACTTTCCACAATATGTCTCAACAGAAAATTACAACAACAAGATCACCTGCCAAAGACACCCAAATAACTATCAAATCTGTTGACAAGGAAGTCCAATTGTCATCATGTCCACTGACGACTATGCCACTGAGTGTCAGCGCCAACTTGCGAATTAAAGGTCCTACACACCTATCACTCAAGACCCCACCACTACCCTCAGTACCCAGATCAACTCCATAGCACCTTCCATTGAAACACAATTGTGGCTCAGTAGGAACAAGGCTGAATTATTGGCCAACACCAAACCTATATCTCCCTACTTCTACGTCTTCCCCAAGATACACAAAGGGATCAAACAGCCCCCAGGCAGACCCACTGTTACAAGAATTGACTCCTTGCTTGAGCCTCTGTTGATATTTTGTGACCACTTTTTACAACCTCTTGTAGTGTAGTTCCTATATTCCCAATAGGCTCTGCGCATTGGAATAACATAAACAGCAGTATAGACGTAGGACTGAGGTCATCTAGGTCTCTACTGACTATGTTAGACTTAATTAGTTTTGCCAGCTACATTCTGTAGTGTAGTTCCTATATTCCCAATAGGCTCTGCACATTGGAATAACATAAACAGCAGTGTAGACGTAGGACTGAGGTCATCTAGGTCTCTACTGACTATGTTAGATTTAATTAGTTTTGCCAGCTAGCTCAGAGGTAACTGGAAACTTTCTTGAATGTTCAGGAAAGGGTTAACCGTCCTGATTTAGACAAGAAGGGATTAGTTTCTGACAACCGCATAAACATGACAACTTTGCTCCCTCAGAATAAAGAGTGTATCTCTAGAGTCGTGTGAAAACAATAGGCAGCTATTTCACTCAGTCAACCGTGCATGCTTAATTTCACCAGAGTGCAGAGAAATAGAGAGACGGGTGTTTTCAATAAAAGGTGTTATTTTATTGAGAAGTCTTCTTTCTCATGCAAGAGAAATGAATTGCCACAATTGCAATACTTATCATAAAGTAAAGTACGTACAGTAAAAGTAGTATTATGAAAAAATACTGTAAAAGCATTGATATGGTTTCTTAGCCATATGATACTTTAAAATTGATAAAATATATACATACATAAAAATATTGACTAACGAACTCAACTGGTGCTTCTAAGATACGCCTACCCCGGTGTACCTGACCTAAGCCTAATACGTGGGAAGGAGTAAGTAAGTTGAAGTTTTAAGGTAAGTTAGGTTTTTGCCAAGTATCGGAATCAAGAATTCTCTCTAAGGTTTTAATCAGCTCCGTACCTTGGTTATAGAATGAAGGAGGTCTTGTATCTCGCTTCTCAGAACTCAATCTCCCAGCAACCCGCGAGGGTGACTTGGGAACACTGGAGCTGGATTTCCTCAGCTGGAGAAAAAGACAGCGTCTCTCTTAGTGCGTCAAAGGGAGGGGCGTTTTCCTTCGGCTCTAGCAACAGCTGGGCTCTTGGGCAAGTAGAACGTCGCTCTGCTCACCGCCACCGTGTGTTTGCTTAAGGCAATGTTGGTATATTTATACCTGAAAGTTGCCGTGTTTAACGTAAGGTTGGACATAAGACGTCACTAAGAACTAACAGTTCTTTCTGGACTCCAGGAGTTCTTGTGCAAATCAAAACAAAAGCAGGGGGAATTCCCGGGCTGCTGGAGGCTTGGTTTGTTTAAAGAACGCGTTGTGCTTTCTAGGAGTCTATGAGAGTAGCCTTGCCGTGTTTAGGACTGCATGGACTATTACAAAATATAGATATGATTCTTATGCCTTTATAAGGAAACTAATCGTTATAACCACATAAGGGCATGAATCGGGAATATCGAATTAGGGTCCTAGATAGAAATACAACACCCACTCCACGTATTAATGTCCATCATTACTAAAAATAAGCAATATTAAACATATGATGCATGTGTGTTTTCCAACCCACCCCAAAATACATAATTGCATTTGAAATGGTGTATGGTTTATACACGAAAAATGAGTATTGGTACAGTAAATTTTTTCCAAGCAAGGTTATCATTCAGTTAAATGCAGATATATCAGCTGAATTAATTGCGAAAATTACAAATGAAAATTACACATCAAATGGCTCTGTATACAGAAGAGAAGGTCGAGACCATTTCATCACATATTTATACAATAATGTACATGTGCTAGAGGCTGAGGTAAAATATGGTCTCTAATGTCTCTAAAAATAGAAGCTCTGTTCTCTAAGAATAGTTCTACTTTAAGCAAAGTTCCATGTGCCGGAAAAAATTGTAAATATTTTTGATTTGAAAGAAAAATAATTTCGCTTTCAGGGGAAAAAATTGTTCCAAATGTTTTCAGTTTCTTTGTTTAACAGAACTGAAGGCCAAATTCAGAGTTCAGGGAACGCTGTGTGCTTGTTGTTTTTTAAAAGTCATTCTCGTTGCTCAGGGGAGAACATCATATCAGACAGGCATGCAAAAAATTGGTCTACAACATCAGGTGAAAGTTCAACCAAGTTTGAAAACACTGCAGCGGTGCAGCTTTGTGTGTGATTGCTATCATCGATGTTTGGATCAGCAATGCACACAGAAGGTTGTACCTGTTGGGTGCTGCTTTCCTCTCGTACTTCACCGCCACCTACTCGTAATGGTGAAGTCTCAATGAATGCCGTCATCAGAATAGGTAGCCGCTGGTCACAACACGTTGCATGAGTCGTTACCGGACCTAGCAAAGTATCGATATCCATTGGTACTGCCGATGGTAGTGTAAGACAGACATCCAACACGCATTCTTCTCCGCATAGCAAATCCGAAGCACAGGTAAGTTGCAATCTTGCCAGATTGGTCTGAATGAAAGAAACCAAGTTGCACTCAGATCTCTTAGCCGGGCTGATCCGAGGACTTTCGTGATTTTGTCCCGGTAGTTTATTGCTAGGATCGTTTCTTCCATTGTTGCTGGAGTCTTGTCTGTGGCTTGGCTTACCATATCGGATCAGAAGGAACAAAAATAAAATTCCTGCTACGAGTCCCAAAATTAAAGGTAGGCCGCCAAAGACAGAATGGACAAAATTCGGGAAGATGCCCAGAACTCTTTCAAACGGTGTTAGCAGTCCCGAAAAAATCGTCTTAAATACATGTGCAATGCCACTGGTATCAGACATGTTTAAAATTTGACTTAACATTTCTACAAAATGCACAGGGCAAGTTGTCGATAAAAGGGAATGTGTCTCTGCTGCTGTCCTTGCAACTTGCAGATCATACGTTTCTTTGGATGAGGTCAACGGCACAGTTGTCTGTAAAAGAATAGACTTCATTCTGCTTAAAGTATCAATTCGAATAGAAGAGATATTCACATAAGGCCATAGTGCCGCCTCCATGTCTGGATTGCTGTTTGGATACAATACTTACATACAGCAAACGACCCTGGAAGTAACAGTTAGAGATAGCACTCTACTGGCACCATTCCAAAACAGCTGTGGTCATTTAATAAAACGTAGCTACCGTTGGAAAGTTGTCTGAAGAACAGTTATATCTGTGTTGTATAAGTGCCTTGCAGGTGACATGAAAGGTTATTTGAAGACCCTTCGCAGGCTCCATGCAAGCTAATACCTTGACACAGAAGTGTACCGCTTAGTTATTTTTTACAATTATTGCCACTAAGGAATACCTCATTTTTCCCTTCACTATAATATTTGTGTGTGTAAGGTAAATCCCAGGTTGATTTGATGTATCCTTTACCCAACCTTTCCTACTGGCCTGCTGGTATATATTCTTGGCAATATTTAAACTGGAAAGTTGTTATCAGAATTGTAATTGTTCCGTGTATTATCCATTCAATGACAGGTCTCTCTGATATTGTCAATGGTAATCTCTCAAGTTTTTCAATGCTCAGAATTGTATAGTCAGCTCCTTTTTGTGCCAAACTGATTTGTTTATCAGTATGGTTAAAGATAGAAAATAATGACGTTATGTTGATTAGACGCCATGGCACGTAGCCTAAACGTAGGGTTTGCAACATCCAGCCTAGCTGTACAATAGAACGTAATTGGGACTGACCATATTGTAACATTAGCAAGTCTTGCTCTATTATATCAAAGGGAAAAACTGGGAAAGGCTTGGGTCCTGTCACTGACCGGCCTGGACCACTATTATGCAATAAACAAGAAAGTGGCCGGGCAGTTTGAGTCTATGTAGTAGTAGGCAGCCTAGTATAATAAATTTCTAGGTTGTACAACCATTTGTATTGAATAACTTTTTTTATATTATAGAATATTTTTAAGATTTTTTTGGCATCAAAAAATACAACACAACATTTATAAGGATACACAAATACATATTCAGTGAACTGAAGAGAAGATATCAAACACAATACTTAAACAAGGAAATTGTCACAAATAATTAGCATGGACAACTGTGGTAGGCCTCAGGTCAATCAATCATTGAGGCTCCAGTCCTGGATATAGACTGAACAAGTGGACTAACAGGTTACGATAAGCCTACTTGTTATCACCTACACAAGATACACAATAGATTTAACATCAAGTGCTATGGCTAGGAATGACATGGGAACAGATCAAACATTTGCAAGTGTATTAAATTGATTCCTAGCAAGCCCTAATTATTTGGTATCTTGGAGGTAAGAACGTCGACGCGTTTCGAACCCAACAACATTAGACGGGTTCTCCTCAGGACATGGACTGGGGGGTCGTTGTCACTGTGAAATAATTAAAAAAACGGTATCAGTAAAGGGACTAACTTGTATAAACTCATCGCTTGGACTCAACCACTCTAAAAATAAAAGTACCTTAATGGTGAGAAGTTCGAATCACTCCCTGTGGATAAATAGCGTAAAAGATCTCGGTTAGAAGCGGTACTCCACTGTCTCTAATGTGCTGCACTCATACGTTATATAAGACCGAAAATTACCTTAACAGTGTGCAGAGGTTGCCGCTAAAAAGGGATGGTGCCGGCCCGTGTCGGTTGTTCAATGTGCAGATCTAAATAATCTGGAGAAAGGACAGGGACCCCTTAGTATGGCTCGTGATGCAACTAACATGCTAGGACGGTCAGGAAGCTTGTAAATATCCTACCTTTTTTACGAGGCAGATTTGTCCTGTCAGCACGCGTGGGGAGGCGGCAGCCGCCGCACGGGCTTGAGAGCTGTTGGTATAGAGAGCGAGAGTTTAGGGAGACGTGATTTAAAACTTATCCGGTATGGAATATGTCCCTGCGGGGTGACTTACTTCTCTATTGATTTAAGAGACGCTGCGGTCCGGCACACAACGAGTTCTGGAAGACAGCTTGTTGGCCCGGGGGGCATGTCTACCTGTATTTGAACGGACTGCGGTCCTGGTGTGTTATGGGAAACGTAGTTTAACTGCCACATCTTTGAAAATTAAGGTGCAGATGTGATGTGCAGCATGAGACACGTTTTGGGATGTGGAGGCATCTGTAGATTTAATGGAGCAAAGGCTGATGGATAATCTTTTCGCTATGATTATCTCAAAGTTGGTACACTACGATCACATGAGCTGCAGAAAGCAAAAGCAGACTAGCGTTGCAGACTTCCAGGTCATTATAGATTGCTGAATTCATTCAGATCATTCAATCCCGACATGGCAGTGTTGAATTTTAAAATGAGGTAGGCCTCTTTTTGTGCCAGTCGTACGTCCGGGTCCCCGCCGGCACCCGCAACGTTTTTGATACTTGCCAAAATAGTCCACTTAAGATCATTGACCGAATGTTCTTTTTTCAGAAAGTGGGACACAAGAGGTGCTGTCAGTACTTTGTTATTTATCCGAGATCTATGCTGGATTATGCGTTGGCGTACTTCTTGTGTTGTTTTGCCTATGTATACTTTCCCGCAGGGGCAGGTTATGGCATACACTGCGTATTTTGTTTTGCAGTTAGTGAAGTCCTTGTGACGTCAGTGTTTTGTGCCATCAGTAAAGTGAGTGCCTTCCATCGTCAAGCTGCATACCGAGCATGTACCACATTTGTGGTGTCCTTTGACTGGGCCCATGTTGAAGAGGGTGCTCTGTGTTTCTCTTTTGGTTGCCGCCCTGGTAGAGGAAATCTGCTGTCCTATGCTGCGATTTTTCTTTAGCGCAAACAAGGGTTTGCCGATCTCGGGAATGATTTCCTCGACCAAATGCCAGTTGTTCCGGATGATTTTTTGTACCGGGGTCGTGTGGGGTCCAAATGTGGATACACATACCATCCGCTCCATTTGTGGTTTCACTCGCTTCTGAAGAAGGTGTTCCCAAGGTGTCCATCTTGCCCTCTTCATGGAATGTTTCAAGAGCTTGGCTGGATACCCTCTCTCTTTCAGTTTGTTAGTGAGTGCTTCACCATGAGTGACAAAGTCTTCTGTTCTTGAGCAATTCCTTCTCACCCTAAGGAATTGTCCGTAGGGGAGATTGTTCTTGAGACTCTTTGGGTGATAACTTTTGTAGTGCAAGGAATTGTTTTTATCAGTTTTTTCCGGTACAGAGTCGACTTGAGACCTTCAGGTGTTGATTTGATCTCTACATCCAAGAATGGCATGGTTCTGCAATCATACGCCAAACTGAATTTAATGTCTGGACTTCGGTTATTCAACCAGTCATGGAATTCTTCCAGAGATTGGGGTGTACCATTCCAGATACACCACACATCGTCTATATACCTCATCCACTGCCCAATGTGGGCTCTGTACGGGTTGTTATTGTACACAAACTTCTCCTCATACTGGGCCATGTATAGTATTGCCATCTCCGGTGCAAAGGGACAGCCCATCGCTGATCCCTTGATTTGTAGGAACATTTCTTCTTCAAACACAAAAAAGTTCTTTTTGAGAGCCAAGGCCGCAAAGTTAACAATCAACTCGGTGGGTACCCTATGGGGACGTGGTCTGGTGTCCAAATACATTTCGATGACATCCACTCCATCTTGCTGTGGAATTTGAGTATATAAGGACAAAACGTCCATTGTGACCAGAAGTTGGGTACTTGGGTCGAATTCCAGTCCTTCCACCTTGTTTATGAAATCCATAGTGTCACGAAGATACGATGGTACTTTTGTGACAAATTCCTTCAAAAACACATCAACAAATTTGGAAATTGGCTCCAGCACTGAATCACATCCCGATACTATCGGTCGACCTGGTGGTGTGTTGGGGTCTTTGTGTACTTTTGGAAGAAAGTACAGGTGTGGAATTTGTGGGTATCGTTTTACTAGGAATTCCGCTTCCTTTGGGCCAAGGATTCCATTCTCTCTCGCATCCTTCACCATCCTAGATATTTTGTGGGTGATCTCCGCCGCGGGATCTTGTGTGATGCGGCGGTACCAATTGAGATTGTAGACATGGCTCCTACCTTCTGCTTTATACAATTCTTTCGACCACGTACCCATGGGCCCGATGGGCTGTCCCTTTGCACCAGAGATGGCAATACTATACATGGCCCAGTATGAGGAGAAGTTCGTGTACAATAACAACCCGTACAGAGCCCACATTGGGCAGTGGATGAGGTATATAGACGATGTGTGGTGTATCTGGAATGGTACACCCCAATCTCTGGAAGAATTCCATGACTGGTTGAATAACCGAAGTCCAGACATTAAATTCAGTTTGGCGTATGATTGCAGAACCATGCCATTCTTGGATGTAGAGATCAAATCAACACCTGAAGGTCTCAAGTCGTACCAGAAAAAAACTGATAAAAACAATTCCTTGCACTACAAAAGTTATCACCCAAAGAGTCTCAAGAACAATCTCCCCTACGGACAATTCCTTAGGGTGAGAAGGAATTGCTCAAGAACAGAAGACTTTGTCACTCATGGTGAAGCACTCACTAACAAACTGAAAGAGAGAGGGTATCCAGCCAAGCTCTTGAAACATTCCATGAAGAGGGCAAGATGGAAACCTCGGGAACACCTTCTTCAGAAGCGAGTGAAACCACAAATGGAACGGATGGTATGTGTATCCACATTTGGACCCCACACGACCCCGGTACAAAAAATCATCCGGAACAACTGGCATTTGGTCGAGGAAATCATTCCCGAGATCGGCAAACCCTTGTTTGCGCTAAAGAAAAATCGCAGCATAGGACAGCAGATTTCCTCTACCAGGGCGGCAACCAAAAGAGAAACACAGAGCACCCTCTTCAACATGGGCCCAGTCAAAGGACACCACAAATGTGGTACATGCTCGGTATGCAGCTTGACGATGGAAGGCACTCACTTTACTGATGGCACAAAACACTGGCGTCACGAGGACTTCACAAACTGTAAAACAAAATACGCAGTGTATGCCATAACCTGCCCCTGCAGGAAAGTATACATAGGCAAAACAACACAAGAAGTACGCCAACGCATAATCCAGCATAGATCTCGGATAAATAACAAAGTACTGACAGCACCTCTTGTGTCCCACTTTCTGAAAAAAGAACATTCGGTAAATGATCTTAAGTGGACTATTTTGGCAAGTATCAAAAACGTTGCGGGTGCCGGCGGTGACCCGGACGTACGACTGGCACAAAAAGAGGCCTACCTCATTTTAAAATTCAACACTGCCATGTCGGGATTGAATGATCTGAATGAATTCAGCAATCTATAATGATCTGGAAGTCTGCAACGCTAGTCTGCTTTTGCTTGCTGCAGCTCATGTGATCGTAGTGTACCAACTTTGAGATAATCATAGCGAAAAGATTATCCATCAGCCTTTGCTCCATTAAATCTACAGATGCCTCCACATCCCAAAACGTGTCTCATGCTGCACATCACATCTGCACCTTAATTTTCAAAGATGTGGCAGTTAAACTACGTTTCCCATAACACACCAGGACCGCAGTCCGTTCAAATACAGGTAGACACGCCCCCCGGGCCAACAAGCTGTCTACCAGAACTCGTTGTTTGCCGGACCGCAGCGTCTCTTAAATCAATAGAGAAGTAAGTCACCCCGCAGGGACATATTCCATCCCGGATAAGTTTTAAATCACGTCTCCCTAAACGCTCGCTCTTTATACCAACAGCTCTCAAGCCCGTGCGGTGGCTGCCGCCTCCCCACGCGTGCTGTCAGGACAAATCTGCCTCGTAAAAAAGGTAGGATATTTACAAGTTTCCTGACCGTCCTAGCATGTTAGTTGCATCACGAGCCATACTAAGGGGTTCCTGTCCTTTCTCCAGATTATATAGATCTGCACATTGAACAACCGACACGGGCCGGCACCATCCCTTTTTAGCGGCAACCTCTGCACACTGTTAAGGTAATTTTCGGTCTTATATAACGTATGAGTGCAGCACATTAGATACAGTGGAGTACCGCTTCTAACCGAGATCTTTTACGCTATTTATCCACAGGGAGTGATTCGAACTTCTCACTATTAAGGTACTTTTATTTTTAGAGTGGTTGAGTCCAAGCGATGAGTTTATATAAGTTAGTCCCTTCACTGATACCGTTTTTTAAATTATTTCACAGTGACAACGACCACCCAGTCCATGTCCTGAGGAGATCCCGTCTAATGTTGTTGGGTTCGAAACGCGTCGACGTTCTTACTTCCAAGATACCAAATAATTAGGGCTTGCTAGGAATCAATTTAATACACTTGCAAATGTTTGATCTGTTCCCATGTCATTCCTAGCCATAGCACTTGATGTTAAATCTATTGTGTATCTTGTGTAGGTGATAACAAGTAGGCTTATCGTAACCTGTTAGTCCACTTGTTCAGTCTATATCCAGGACTGGAGCCTCAATGATTGATTGACCTGAGCCCTACCACAGTTGTCCATGCTAATTATTTGTGACAATTTCCTTGTTTAAGTATTGTGTTTGATATCTTCTCTTCAGTTCACTGAATATGTATTTGTGTATCCTTATAAATGTTGTGTTGTATTTTTTGATGCCAAAAAACTCTTAAAAATATTCTATAATATAAAAAAAGTTATTCAATACAAATGGTTGTCCAACCTAGCAATTTATTATTATTATCATATTTCTTATATAGCGCCAGAATCGACCCCCGAAGGGGTATCTCCGCGCTTGCCTTGGGAACCCGTCCTGGTTTTTCCCTGTGAGATAGCCCCTACAGGGCATCCCCAAGGTGAAAGCCAGGCATCCCGCCGCAGGGGGCCGTTGTGGAGATTAAGCAAGCTTAATGCCCAGAGTTGCAGAGTGTGAACCCATGATTAGGTCAGGCACCGAAGTGAGAATTATCGAGTCCATGGACATTTGAGCTCAAGACCCTGCCGCGTCGGGAATTGAACCCTGGTCCCGGGTCTGACCTCTGCTTCAGGGTCTGCCTGCTCTAACCAGTGAGCCACACTTCTCCACTTATACTAGGCTGCATACTACTACATAGACTCAAACTGCCCGGCCACTTTCTTGTAAATTGCTATTATATCAAAGGCAGAAGATACAATACTGTCCATTGAATATATTCTGGAAGACAGAGTTGTTAACCCATTGTCCACTACAGAAAGTGATTTTCCAAGTTTATACAATCAATTTCTCGTATTTTTTCTGTTGTTTCAATTTGCATTACTTTCCAAGCTTCGTTGTATGCAGCATATATACCGGCCGCTATGAAACGTTTTTGACGCTGTTTGTGAGGTCCCAGTATGAAATCTCGCAAGTCAGCACCTTCTTTAAGTAAAGTCAAGTGTTGCTTAATTTCAGCCAGTGTGGATTTCTGTAGCCACTCAAGGCATAATTTCCCTGCACTGTATGTTGTAACTATCCCTGGATGTTGTCTTTGGGAATATCTTGGGTCTGGCCTGGTCAGCTTGAACCCCTGTCTTTTGTTCAGGAATCTATCTTGACAGTTATTTGTATCTGTGGGCCAGATTAACCATTTTTTCCAATCAGGATTTGTTCTGTTTTGGTGAAAAATATGGGATACGTCTATTTCCACATCCGTAGTACTATTACTATCAGGTATGGCTTTGGAATAGACGGTTTATTTAAGTCTTTCATCTTAGCTAAACCAAGACAAGTAGTTTGTTGAATGGTATCATTCAGGAATAATATTTGTTCTGGGATCATGCAGGCTCTAAATAATGATTCTAGACCTTGTACTTGCCAGTCTTTTGTTCCCCAGATGGTTTTTGTTTCAATGTTATTTTTCCAAAATTCAAAACCAAATGTAGTCATTTTGTCATAATATTTTTCAGAATAAATCAATTTAGTATTTGTCAACATTGTTTTCATTCCTGTCTTATTTAACATTTTAAAATAAAATGTTCCTGGATCACTGTTGTTAAACCCTGAAAAGTATTGACATTTCTCAAAAAATGTCTTCGAACTTCCTTTTGGTGGAGTTGGTCAATGTTCCCATTGATTATAAGTAAAAACATTTCTAGGTTGTGCAGATTTATGCAAATAGTGGTGACCATAGTGATTGTAACAGTATAATTCTTCATAATTTGATGAACCCTGTAAATAATCATGTTCTGTAAATTTAGCTGACATTACTAAATCTGACATCATATTATTAATATTTTCAAAGTCCCAATCATCAGAGAAAGAACTTGGTATCACAAAGTCAGTTAAGGAAACCTTAAACTGGTGTGGATACTTCAGGAACTCAATCGGGCCATAAATATCATAGTCAGTTCTGTCCCATGTTATACCACCAGGTATTGGATTGGCTGTGATGTTCACTGATTATAGTTCTCTTTTCTCGATGTGAGAGGATCTGTGAGACTTTAGGACCAAGTTGATGTTCTGACTTGCTGTGTCCATTGTACTATTTTTTCCATCTATGAATTTACCCAAGCATAAAACCATGATGAGCCAAAGCAGGAGGAAAAGTACCCCTAACACAGTCCAAAATTCAATCCATGGTGAAATCAGATAGGTTTCTTTTAGATGGTGAAAAAGCTCGGTTATTTTTTCTTTAAAAGTTTTTGTTGCTGGCTTGTCTCCATGTTCACTTGGATCATCGGAAAAGTCATCAAAGTTGATAAAATAGCCAGATGCAGTTCTGTCAATTGGTGCGATTGCTTCTGGATTTCCATTGATCTTTGCATTTTCTTTTGTTATATTTGTACAGTCTGAGGCTACATCATTGTAGACTGGTGTAAGCATGGGCGTAAAATCCGTTTTGCTCGCAGAATTTGCGGATTTTCGGCAAATTCGCAATCCGCGAACTCTCGCGAACTTGCCGAAAATTCGCAAATTCGCACGCAGCGGATTTATTTGCTTGGTGATACAATATTGCGGCTCATGGCGTTCACTTACCGTCATTCAGCGTTTGCAGAGTTGTTTTTCTCCATATTTTGCGTGTGCTGCGCCATTTTGGATCTTGCTGCGGGATCCCGCAGGAGTTTGGCGACCGCGATTACTTCATCGCGGCTTGCCACCTTGCACAGCACGCATCGCGAGAGTTCGCAATTGCGAACACGTAGATTCGGCGGGCAGCAGCAATATCGCACTTGCAAAATTGCTAAATTTGCAATTCTGCACAATAAATCTACCAGCAAGCAGCATAAACCTTCTGAAAATGATGATTTTTATCAGAATAACTCCTCAGGTTGACATTTGCGTGCACTTTTTTTTGCAAGGAGTCCATTTTTGGGGGGGGGGGTGGGAGGAAGGAAGTACCCCACAGTCTCCAACTTCCTGTTCCTGTCCAGTAGGCTCCTCCCAGTGCTTTCTTCATGTGCTGGTCACTTTCATTTGGATCTTGACCTGGAAGGATTACTTTTTGTGGATGCTGCTGGATATTTGGATTTGAGACCTTTTTGACTTTCTTTGGATCACTATTGGATTAGAAATTTCACAAGTAAGTTTGTTTGGGGTATTACAGTTACTGCAACTACAATTTTGGAATATTCGATTTTTGGGCTGTTGTTGGGGCCTTTTGCCCAGGGGTAGTGAGTGGTGCATGGACTGAGTCTTTCTGTGGGGTCTCTTTAATGCAAACATCATGGAGGGCATGGATGGCATGGGATTGTGCTGATTTTTGTGTGTTTTTCGATTTTTTTGGCTGCTGTTGGGGTCTTTTGCCCAGGGGTAGTGATTGGTGCATGGACTGAGTCTTTCTGTGGGTTGTTTTGAATTTAAACATCATTGAGGGCATGAATGGCATGGGATTGTGCAGATTTTTGTGTGTTTTTCGATTTTTTTGGCTGCTGTTGGGGCCTTTTGCCCAGGGGTAGTGAGTGGTGCATGGACTGAGTCTTTCTGTGGGGTCTCTTTAATGTAAACATCATGGAGGGCATGGCTGGCATGGGATTGTGCTGATTTTTGTGTGTTTTTCGATTTTTTGGGGGTGTTGATTGGGACTGGGCGTGTGGGTATGGGCCATTTTGAGTGCTGGTACAGGCAGGCCCTGGCCATGTGCTGGGGGGCAAGGGGCCATTTTGAAGGCAGGCAGTGTTCTCAGGCCTGCACCCATTTTGCCTAGCATTCATCCATTATGCCCAGGGGTAGTGAGTGGTGCATGGGCCTAGTCTTTCTGTGGGTGTCTTGAATTTAGTGAAAATAGTGTGGAAAGATGCACACCTGCTTCTTTTATGTTTGTCCAATCATTTCTGTTTATTTCCTTTTACTCATTTTCGGCGTGCCAGCTGTTAGTGCTTCGCACATCCGCACTGCAAATGAATAAAGAACGAAAAGGAGACACGCTTCTGCCTTCTTTTAGCTGCACAACGTATCTATGTGAATTTAATGAATTAAATTCGTACACCATAGTTTCAATTTCTCCATATTTTCACCATTTTTTTAATCATTGCTTGACTCTGTTTTCACTTCAATCCATTAAACCCATATTCTCAATCCTTAAACTTATGCAAGAAGCACAGGAGAATCCTTGTTGCCTTGTACGACGTTTTATTTTCAGTCACCCAATGCATTTCGGGAAAAAATCCCTTCTTCGAGGGTTTCTAAAGTATAAAAAATACATTCCAATCAATTGAAAGGCACTCATGTTGTGCGCATACACACACTTTAAACACAGGCATTTTGTAAGTTAGAACAAAACAATATCAAATAGCATCTACTTCTTTAAGTACACTGTGAGGTTGCAGTAGTTATTTATAAACCTTAGAAGTACTTCTGGTCCTCCCCATGCTAACCGCTTTTCCACCCGATCTTTTAAACATTATTATTTTAACTAAAAGTCAATAGGTTTCTGAAACAATGTGTACTCCCCTGCCACCATCGGTACTGCAGAACACATTTATATTTAGACAAGCGCTTACCGTGGCACTGGTTTTCTCAGTCACATAACTACATCTAGGCTGTGAATTGATTCCACCGCTCTACTATCTTCCACTCCCTATGTGAGCTTTGCTCTATGTTGCCGTCTGCTCACCTAAATCTCCTTTTCAGAATCAGCTGCATAACCACGTGACCTCTTGATTAGCCTTCAGCTTTTTACCAAACTGCTGTGGCCTTCCTATCTCTCGTGCTCGCGCTACTCTGCAATACAACACATCCAGAAACCCCTCTGTGCACCGATCCCGAAGCACCACAGTCAAAAGTTCTTCCTCCAAATTTGCATGCCATTCTGTGGAACCCTGATGCTTTTGAGAAATGCCATTACTACAATTAAAAAACTTCAACACATTAAGGTATGTTGCATATTAGCTCCGACTATAATGTTTATATAACAGTTTAAAATGGAAGTTTTCAAAAACACTCTCAAACGTGGCTAGGAAACACATCTCCTGAATTTCCAAATTGACAGCATTAGTTCAGTGTTTCTTTTACTCCTCATAGTTCTTCATTTTTTTCGGGTGCAACCTCTCCGTTAGGGCGTGAAGTTCATTCAGTGAAAATAGTGTGGAAAGATGCACACCTGCTTCTTTTATGTTTGACCAATAAGTTCTGTTTATTTCCTTTTACTCATTTTCAGCGTGCCAGCGGTTAGTGCTTCGCCCATCCGCACTGCAAATGAATAAAGAACAAAAAGGAGACACGCTTCTCCCGCCTTATAGTGCACGACCTATCTATATGAATTTAATGAATTAAATTTGTACACCATAGTTTCAATTTCTCCAAATTATCACCATTTATTTCATCATTGCTTGACTCTGTTTACACTTCAATCCATTATACCCATATTCTCAATCCTTAAACTTATGCAAGAAGCACAGGAGAATCCTTGTTGCCTTGTACCACGTTTTATTTTCAGTCACCCAATGCATTTCGGGAAAAAGTCCCTTCTTCGGGGGTTTCTAAAGTATAAAAAATACATTCCAATCAATTGAAAGGCACTCATGTTGTGTGCAAACACACACTTTAAACACAGGCATTTTGTAAATTAGAACAAAACAATATCAAATAGCATCTACTTCTTTAAGTACACTGTGAGGTTGCAGTAGTTATTTATAAACCTTAGAAGTGCTTCTGGTGCTCCCCATGCTAACCGCTTTTCCACCCGATCTTTTAAACATTATTATTTTAACTAAAAGTCAACAGGTTTCTGAAACAATGTGTACTCCCCTGCCACCATCAGTACTGCAGAAC
Source organism: Lissotriton vulgaris (assembly GCF_964263255.1). Lineage (NCBI taxonomy): Eukaryota > Metazoa > Chordata > Amphibia > Caudata > Salamandridae > Lissotriton > Lissotriton vulgaris. The sequence continues at coordinate 1,212,910,669 of NC_141694.1, forward strand.
ACATTTATGTTTAGACAAGCGCTTACCGTGGCACTGGTTTTCTCAGTCAGATAACTACATCTAGGCTGTGAATTGATTCCAACGCTCTACTATCTTCAGCTCCCTATGTGAGCTTTGCTCTATGTTGCCGTCTGCTCACCTAATTCTCCTTTTCAGAATCAGCTGCGTAACCACGTGACCTCTTGATTAGCCTTCAGCTTTTTACCAAACTGCTGTGACCTTCCTATCTCTCGTGCTCGCGCTACTCTGCAATACAACACATCCAGAAACCCCTCTGTGCACCGATCCTGAAGCACCACAGTCAAAAGTTCTTCCTCCAAATTTGCATGCCATTCTGTGGAACCCTAATGCTTTTGAGAAATGCCATTACTACAATTAAAACACTTCAACACATTAAGGTATGTTGCATATTAGCTCCGACTATAATGTTTACATAAGAGTTTAAAATGGATGTTTTCAAAAACACTCTCAAACGTGGCTAGTAAACAAATCTCCTGAATTTCCAAATTGACAGCATTAGTTTCGTGTTTCTTTTTTTCCTCATAGTTCTTCATTTTTTTTGGGTGCAACCTCTCCGTTAGGACGTGAAGTTTATTCAGTGAAAATAGTGTGGAAAGATGCACACCTGCTTCTTTTATGTTTGACCAATAATTTCTGTTTATTTCCTTTTACTCATTTTCGCATGCCAGCTGTTAGTGCTTCGCCCATCCGCACTGCAAATGAATAAAGAACGAAAAGGAGACACGCTTCTCCCGCCTTACAGCTGCACAACCTATCTATATGAATTTAATGAATTAAATTCGTACACCATAGTTTCAATTTCTCCAAATTATCACCATTTATTTCATCATTGCTTGACTCTGTTTACACTTCAATCCATTATACCCATATTCTCAATCCTTAAACTTATGCAAGAAGCACAGGAGAATCCTTGTTGCCTTGTACCACGTTTTATTTTCAGTCACCCAATGCATTTCGGGAAAAAATTCCCTTCGGGGGTTTCTAAAGTGTAAAAAATACATTCCAATCAATTGAAAGGCACTCATGTTGTGCGCAAACACATACTTTAAACACAGGCATTTTGTAAGTTAGAACAAAACAATATCAAATAGCATCTACTTCTTTAAGTACACTGTGAGGTTGCAGTAGTTATTTATAAACCTTAGAAGTGCTTCTGGTGCTCCCCATGCTAACCGCTTTTCCACCCAATCTTTTAAACATTATTATTTTAACTAAAAGTCGACAGGTTTCCGAAACAATGTGTACTCCCCTGCCACCATCGGTACTGCAGAACACATTTATATTTAGACCAGCGCTTACCGTGGCACTGGTTTTCTCAGTCACATAACTACATCTAGGCTGTGAATTGATTCCAACGCTCTACTATCTTCAGCTCCCTATGTGAGCTTTGCTCTATGTTGCCGTCTGCTCACCTAAATCTCCTTTTCAGAATCAGCTGCGTAACCACGTGACCTCTTGACTAGCCTTCAGCTTTTTACCAAACTGCTGTGACCTTCCTATCTCTCGTGCTCGCGCTACTCTGCAATACAACACATCCAGAAACCCCTCTGTGCACCGATCCCGAAGCACCACAGTCAAAAGTTCTTCCTCCAAATTTGCATGCCATTCTGTGGAACCCAGATGCTTTTGAGAAATGCCATTACTACAAATAAAACACTTCAACACATTAAAGTATGTTGCATATTAGCTCCGACTATAATGTTTACATAAGAGTTTAAAATTGATGTTTTCAAAAACACTCTCAAACGTGGCTAGTAAACAAATCTCCTGAATTTCCAAATTGACAGCATTAGTTCCGTGTTTCTTTTACTCCTCATAGTTCTTCATTTTTTTTGGGTGCAACCTCTCCGTTAGGGCGTGAAGTTCATTCAGTGAAAATAGTGTAGAAAGATGCACACCTGCTTCTTTTATGTTTGTCCAATAATTTCTGTTTATTTCCTTTTACTCATTTTCGGCGTCCCCGCACTGCAAATAAATAAAGATCGAAAAGGAGACACACTTCTGCCTCCTTATAGCTGCACAACCTATCCATATGAATTTAATGAATTAAATTCGTACACCATAGTTTCAATTTCTCCAAATTTTCACCATTTATTTCATCATTGCTTGACTCTGTTTTCACTTCAATCCAATATACCCATATTCTCAATCCTTAACTTATGCAAGAAGCACAGGAGAATCCTTGTTGCCTTGTACCACGTTTTATTTTCAGTCACCCAATGCATTTCGGGAAAAAATCCCTTCTTCGGGGTTTCTAAAGTTTAAAAAATACATTCCAATCCATTGAAAGGCACTCATGTTGTGCGCAAACACACACTTTAAACACAGGCATTTTGTAAGTTAGAACTAAACAATATCAAATAGCATCTACTTCTTTAATTTAAACATGATTGAGGGCATGGATGGCATGGGATTGTGCTGATTTATGGTGTTTTTCAATTTTTTTGGCTGCTGTTGGGACCTTTTGCCCAGGGGTAGTGAGTGGTGCATGGACTGAGTCTTTCTCTGGGGTCTCTTTAATGTAAACATCATGGAGGGCATGGATGGCATGGGATTGTGCTGATTTTTGTGTGTTTTTCGATTTTTCATGTTCATGGGGACTGGGCATGTGGATGGGGGCCATTTTGAGTGCTGGTACAGGCAGGCCCTAGCCATGTGCTGGGGGGCAAGGGGCCATTTTGAAGGCAGGCAGTGTTCTCAGGCCTGCACCCATTTTGCCTAGCTTTCATATATTATGCCCAGGGGTAGTGAGTGGTGCATGGGCCTAGTCTTTCTGTGGGGTGTCTTGAATTTAAACATCATTGAGGGCATGGATGGCATGGGATTGTGCTGATTTTTGTGTGTTTTTCGACTTTTTGGGGTGTGTAACTGATGTTCCTCTGTCTTCCATTGCTTTTAGGTGCACAAGAGAACCGCCAGTGCCAGGAAGAAGTCCTGCAGTGGTGTGGGCAGCATAACGTCACGCGACGTCCCGTGTGGCCAAAGACAAGACAACTCTGCAACTCGTGCAACTGCGGCCTGCTGTTCTGACAAAAAAGTTCCCCGTAGCTCCTCCAGCAAGAAAGTTGCCAGTAAGGAGCAGAAGAAGCAAGTGGAACCACTTACCAAGGAGACTGGTGTGCCGCCCGCCACATTTTTTGGGAATAAAAAAAAAAGTACTCCTGCAGCAGCAGCGGGATCTGCTGGGGACCAAGCTGGGAGCAGCACCCCCTCTCCTTTGGGCTCAGTGCCACCACCACCATGCCAACTTAAGTCCAAGCCCTTGAATGCTTTAGAGGCAACCAGTCTAGTTGTTCAATCACCATCGACCAGTGATGTTGGCTCATCGCAAGAAAGTAGCAGCATCCCTCAATCAACACAGGTTGTTGTAACTCATCTGACGAGTGTTCAACAACCACAGCCGCAACAACAACCACATGTGCAAGTACAAGCCCAAGTACATGTGGAAGGAGAGGCGGCGCAAGGAAATGCGCAAGCAGAGGTGCATGGAGCGGCACAAGTGCCCACAATAGTTGTTCCTCCCGAAGTAGGGGCACATCAGGCAATCGACATTCAAGCCGAGGTATCATTTGAGGAAGCCACTCCTCCTGATCATTCATTGTCTTCCAGATCCCTAGCAAGTAAAAGATCAAGGATGGTGTCTACATCTTCTTCAAGCCCCCTTCCTTCTGATGATATGGATCTAAATTGGGTACCACCACAGCCGTCTGAGAGTGAGGCACACCATGATCTGACAAAGGTAGCTAAGGGTAAAAGGAAGGTTCCCGAAAGTCTCGTACTTATGGAGTGTGATGATGACGCTGAAGAAGAAGTGGCGTATACTCCTGCTGATGAAGGCTCTCACGACGACGACGGAGTCATCATAAACGTCACTCCAGGCTCAGCGGGCATGTAGCAAACAGACATTTTTACCCTAGCCCGAAATGCTGCTGAGCGTGATGTTGGCAACGTGGGAATGGGACCACCACCAATGCAGTTAACTAGTACACCACCACCTACCGCTACCATATTTTCTCGCCAGTAGGGACCTCCATCCACCTCGACCTCCATTTCCTCAATTTGTGGTGCTGCAAGTGCACAACGTAGTAAAGTTCGGCAACACACATCCTCCACTTCATCTGGCATTAGCATGACCAGTATCGACTCCTCCGCCCCCCACAGACATTTGAAGTCCGCAGTTTGGGACTTCTTTAGTGTTAGCACAACAAGGGAAAACATAGCCATTTGTACCACTTGTAAGCTTGAAGTTAGTTGTGGTAAGCATGGTACCAACTATGGTACCGGAGGCCAGAGAGGTCATCTTGAGAGACAGCACTCTGATGATGGCGAGGAGGAAGAAGCCTCAAACATTCCTTCAGTTACACCCAGTACCCCTGTCAGCAGCACATCCCCTGCAAGATATATGAGCCACACTAAGAGTGTGGGAGAGAGTGAGACACCAATGCGAAAAAGTTCATCAACATCACCAAGCGTAACTGGGTCGAAGAAGTCATCATCATCATCATCCCGTAAAATGGTCCAGCCCACCATTAGAAGCATGTTGTTTTCAGATGCGCCATTTGAACGCAACCACCCAATGACGCGTCTGTATAACACTAAGCTGGCTAAAATGCTAGGTCTGGACCTTCTCCCTTTTTCTTTTGTGGAAGGGGTTGGTTTTCTTGCATTAGTGGCAACACTCTGCCCTAAATGGAAGGCTCCTAGTCGGTTCTATTTTGCCAGAGTTGCAGTTCCAGCACTACATGAAGATGTGCTGGAGGTGATTGGGGCAGCTGTGCAGAAGAGTGCTGTTCACACTATACATCTGACAACAGACATGTAGACCAGTTGCGCAGCCAGTGATTACATGTGCATCACTGCACACTGGGTCTCTTTTTCAGGGGTTACAGCAAAGCTAAGGGCAGGTGTTGACCTGGACAACGTTTTTAAAGCTGCTCGGAAACATGCAACACTAGCCATGTTTGGCATGGAGAAAAGTCATACAGGAGAAAACATTTTGCATGAGTTTAACACAAAGGTCTTTCAATGGGTGTCCCCAAGAAAACGCATGATTGGTTATGTTTCCACGGATAATGGCGCCAATGTAGTTAAGGCCATGGATATGGGTAACTATTTCAGAGTGCCGTGTTTGGCGCACTGTATAAACCTGGTTGTTAAAGAATTCTTGAGTGAAGAAAGTCCAGTGAGCGAGTTACTGACCACCTGCCGAAGAATGTGCACACATTTCAACCATTCTTTTAAGGCCCGAAGCATCTGAGGGGCCAGCTACATGAACGTAAACTGCCAGTGAAAGCACTCATCCAGGAGGTGGCAACACGTTGGAACTCAACCTTCTACATGCTTGAGCGTCTGTATGAGCAGTGTGTGGTAGTCGATCAGTATTTCTTTACACAGGGTGCAGCTATGAAGGACATGAGGATGCAGGCGGAGCAATGGAAGCTAGTTCAAAGCCTGACAGACATGCTTCGTCCTTTTGAGGTCTTCACGCGTGCAGTCAGCAGGGAGGACTGTAATTTGGGAAAAGCTATCCCATTGTTGCGCATGCTAGAGCACCAACTGAAGGCGGTGTCTTCTACGTTTCGAAAAGATGAAAAAAAGCAAGAAGCTTTTGATTTGGCGGAGAAATTATTAGAGCGCCTACTTTGCGATGAAAGTCTTCAAAAGATCCACACAGAACAGCATTACATTTGTGCTACTATTCTGGATCCACGGTACAAAAAGGCACTGGCAGGCAGAGTATTCTTTCCTTTTGATGACGCAGAAGTTACAAAGTACAAATGTTGGCTAGCTGTGTCAGCCACTCGGTTTGAAAGAGAACGGCAGGAAATTAAAGGAAAAGGCAGCACATCAGCATCAGCAGGCCATCCGGAGTCAAAAGAATCCACTTCTGCACCTGTGGTTGTGGCAGAAGTGAGTGATTTTCCCTCTCAGCCGTTAAAGACACCAGCAACCGGATCATCTGCACCAGACACAACAGTAACATTGTGTGAAGAAGAGGATTGGCTAACTCAGCTTGGTATTGCTTCTCAAAAGGTCCCAGCAAAAAGTAAGCAAAGTGGAGGAACCGTGGAGAACCTTGAGTCGATGGTGCAGGACTATCTGAATGACTCAACTGAGGTCTATGTTCATGATGACCCATTGGCGTATTGGCATGGGAAAAAAGAATTGTGGCCAGAGATCTCCAACCTGGCTATAAATTACTTGTCTTGCCCACTCGCAAGCGTGTTTTCTGAACCTGCTGGTGGCATTGTAACTTGCAAAAGGACCAGCCTCTCGCCCAAAAATGTGGAGAGGTTAACAATGATCAAGATGAATCAGCACCTCATACCACCAGATTAGAAAATACGAGAATACACGCAGGAAGAAGACGAGGAGGACACCAACTTAGATGAGGGAAGTTCTTCTCTGTTAGGTGACCTACTCCCGCCTGAATTCGCATAGTATGAAGACGAACTCTTCTTCCCTGACACCGAGCCCTGAAAATAAGCCAATGAATCAATAACTTTCTTTTTCGTCCTTATTCACTTTTATTCCTGTGTGTCTGTCTTTCTTTGTTTTGCAAAAGCTATATAAAAAAACTTTAATCACCTAATCACAAAAACAAGCCCATCAGCAGAACTGTCTTCACTTATTTGCTTATTGATTTGAAGGTGCCTCAGTCTGCATTCCTCAGGTTCACAAGTTCACAAGAACATGCTCCTCTATCCTTCTCCTCCAGACTCCTATTTCCCTCAAAGCAGATGGCTGGATTACGCCCAATGAAGAAAGACTCTGCACTAGTGGGGGTGTTCTACTTCTTTGCAGGTGAGCTGACGGGTCAGGGGCCTTTGCTGGGAATAAAAGTGTTTTGGAGAAAATCAGAGTTGAAAAAGTTTTTGCCTTTTTGGGGTCTGGGAGCACTGCTGGCACAGTCTAATGTTGATTTCATTTGTTTTCCAGGACATCCATGGTAGAAAAGTGGAGTTATGACCTAGCTGCACAGCGCGTTTGGACAGAAGGCCGAAAAATATTGTATTTTCCATTTTTGCTTTTTGCCTGTTTGGGGGTGTTGTGCTTTTTTGCGGGTGGGTTGGCGGGTCTTGGGGCATTGCTGGGAAGGTCTAATACCGGATAAAAGTGTTTTGGAGAAAATCAGAGTTAAAAAAGTGTTTGCCTTTTTGCTCACTATCATGTTTTCGGGGGCCTGTTTGGGGGGCTTCCTGGTGTTTGTGGGTGGGTTTTGGGGTCTTGGAGCAATTCTGGGTATGGATACTTTTGATTGCAAGTGGTTTGAAGCAAATCTATCGTGGCAAAGGGGAGTTAGGGCCTAGCTGCAGAGCGCGTGCGGAGTGATTTTGGAAATTTGCCTGAAAATTACTGTCCCCATTTTTGTAGTTTTGCTTTTTGGCTGTTTGGGGGTCTTCTACTAGTTTTCGCCTGGGTTGACAGCTCTGGGGTCATTGCTGGGAAGGTCTAATACCGGATAAAAGTGTGTTGGAGAAAATCAGAGTTGAAAAAGTTTTTGTCTTTTTGCTCACTATCATGTTTTTGGGGGCCTGTTTGGGTGGGTTCCTGGTGTTTGGGGGTGGGTTTTGGGGTCTGGGAGCACTGCTGGCACTGTCTAATGTTGATTGCATTTGTTTTCCAGGACATCCATGGTGGAAAAGTGTTGCTTTTTGGCTGTTTGGGGGTCTTCTACTCGTTTCCGCCTGGGTTGGCGGCTCTGGGGCCATTGCTGGGAAGGTCTAATACCGGATAAATGTGGTTTGGACAAAATCGGAGCAGAAAAAGATGTTGCGCTTTTGATCACTTGCCTGTCTTTGGAGAGCTGTTTGGCGGGCTTTTAGGTTGTTGTGGGTGGGTTTTGAGTTCTGGGAGCACTGCTGGCACAGTCTAATGTGGATTGCATTTGTTTTTCAGGAAATCCATGGTGGAAAAGGGGAGTTAGGGCCTAGCTGCACAGAGCGTTATGACAGAATTGAAAGAAGGCCAAAAATATTCTAAGTATGAGATTTTCCATTTTTGCTTTTTGCCTGTATGGGGGTGTTCTACTTTTTTGTGGGTGGATTGGCAGGTCTTGGGGCATTGCTGGGAAGGTCTAACACTGGATAAAAGTGGTCTGGAGAAAATCCATGCTGAAAAGCATTTTGTCACATTAACTTAGGGCTCGTTAGAGTTAGCACTAGCAGCAGGATTGCATGTGTTTCGGGGTGTTCGAGATTTTTACAACTGAGTTCTGGGGTCTTAGAGCACTCGTGGGAATGTGTAATTTTGGTTGCAAGTGGTTTGAAGAAAATCCATGGTGGGAAAGGGGGGATTTGGCCTAGTTAAAGAAAGCGTTTGCCACTATTCTTAACTTAGGGCTCGTTAGGGTTAGCAGTATTGTTTTGCATGTGTTTGGGCGGGGGGCTGTTTGTGGGGGGTTTGTGAGTCTTGAAGCTATGCTGGGTATGGATACTTTTGCTTGCTTGCAAGTGGTTTGAATACAATCCACGGTGGGTAAGGGAGGATTTGGGCCTACTTTACTTTCAAAGTACGTTTTGTCACCATTTTCTACTAGGAATCGTTTTTTGAGATCTGATTGGGGGCCTTCTACATTTTTGCGACTGGGTTTAGTAAGGGTCTGGGAGCACTGCTGTGAAGGTCTAATTTTGTTCTAAAACACAGTTTACAGAACACCTTGCTTGAGGGGAAAGATCCGCTAAATTAATTTGCCCATACTTATTTATCCTTCAAAAGGAGATTCAGACAGAGTACGCACTTTCAAAAATATTGTACTGTCTATTAGGAAACTCAAAGTGTGACTTTTTGCACTACACAGCGTACATACCTTATATTTATTTGTCAGTGGTGTTCTAATATCACTTCCTGTTTTTCCATCAATAATTACAGGCCGGGTTTCAGCCTGTGCAATGAGAAAAGAATGAAGTCAGGCTTCACATTAGCGAGCCGCAATTCAGCATCCGCCAGGCAGGCAGTGGACAGGGTGTCTTCTGGTCACCAACATTGATGGACGGAGCGTCAGATGGAATGGAGGAGTCACGCTAATAAGAGGAATGGTTGGATGCATCTTACAACTTCCCAAATTCAACAGGACAACTGCAACAACATACAGATACAGTATCCGTTCTTTTCTAATTATCCTTTAAGTAATGTTATTGCTGTGAACTTCTATGAGTGTGACTCTGCATTTCTTTGATCTATGCTTCTAAATTCATCCCTACAGCCATTGTATAGGGTTTACTTCTGCTATTTTTCAAACCTAATTTAATGTACGAAGTGTATCTCTGAGTGCAGAGATAGGCAAGTGAAAACGCATAATTATTACTGCAGCCCTGTACTGTCGCATTCTTTCATTCACGGTTGTCGAAAGTACTACTTACTTTTCAGTAACCATGCATGCAGTAGTGCATGCACTTCCTTTATGTCTCTTAAAAGATTTATGGTTAGCTTTGTACCCAAAGATTTCTTTATCTTCAATTTTTGTTTGTCCATGCTGTGCTTTTTTTTTCTTCTCTCAACAAAACTTTCCCAAAATCCCCCATTCCCATCCATTTTCCAAACCCTAACCCTCTTCCCCCGGGCTGTGTGGTTTTGATTGATGTGTGACTAAATGACAGCAATAATTCCACACACTTGCTGGGGAGGATAAGGTCATGGCAACAGGCTGGTGAAGGAATCTGAGGATATATTCTATTCTTACTCAGCTTGACACTCAGTCACTATCTACAAATGAAAGCAGATTTTCATGTGCGCCATCAACTTGATTGGTCATCAAGAACATCCTCCTCCTAGACATGGCAAATTATTATGCTGCTGTGTCCTTCACCTTCAGTACTATTTCTTGTAGTAGTAGCCAATGTCAAAGAAATTCATCGCAAGTACTAGTTATACTTTCAATACTTTACCATTTGTTAGGCTACATTGTGGCACTGTTCTAGTGTACTGTCACCTGCCATATTCTCTATCGTACCGTTCTAATGCTACGGTAAGGACAGACAAGGTTTCATTTTCTTTTTTTTCAGATGCTGCAACTGCCACTGTGTAACTCCACAAGTACCACTGCAATGATGACATTTCATCCGCCCAGGATTGCCAACCTTAATCGCCATTTCGCGTGCAGCCAGCCCTGTGCCTAGCCCTATTTCCAAACACAAATTACAGGTAAGATAAGCGTTTGGGGGAGGTAGTATAATGGCGTATTAGGAGAGACGAGAGACTGAAGGTCCTAGGACTATTGAATTCACTTACTCTGTGAGAGGCACTTAGTTTTTAAAACATTTGGGCCATTAGTACTTACACAACTTGAATCAAGATGCCACTTAAGTTTCTGGACTGTTAAACCCCCACCCACCACCCTCAAAAGCAGTAAAAAACACGTATGCTAAGATAAAGTTTAAAGTATATTTATATATCCCAATATAAATAATCTCCCGCAAGACCCAACCCACCCCACCTCCCCAACCCCAACGAATGTCCCTGAAAACTAAGTCCAAAAAAGTTGAAAACCCAACTCCCAATTCCCACCCCTCAGAAGTCTTTAAAAAAGGGGCAAGGGAAAGTCTCCTCCTACTGCTAGCTGCTGTTGACTTTTCGGGCCAGGTCGGCAAGCTCTTTGCAGAGGGTCTCGAGCAGGGTTTTGGTGTTGACGAGCTCCTGCTCGAAGATAGGAAACCCTCAGGGAAAGGCGGTGCACCCTTTTTTGCAACTGCTGTGGGGGGCAGCTGATTTCTTTGCTGCTCGGCGATGGCGGGTGGCTGCGGTACCCCGGTTCCGTACCGCTGGAGACCTGCTGCGCTGACTGGCTGACCCAGGGAGCGCAGAGGAGGATGCAGGTGTCGCCGTGGATGTTGTTGACGTACTAGTCTGCGTGTCCTCCTCCTCCTGGGCCACCAGCCGCCGATATTCGGCGACAGTGGCCACCAGACTCGGTTGCCTGGCCCTTTTAGCCAGCTCCTTCCGTGTTGGTTTGGAAGGAGCATCTATATGAAGAAAGAAAGACATAGTCTGTAACCAATGCACTTTAAGATTAACACAAAATGATTCAGCAGAAAGTTGTGTCACAGTAGAACTAGCAACTTGCAAGCGCAGTATTTACCTAGTGTGGCCAGTATCTATCTAACCTCCCACTTCTTCATCCTTGCTCTAACATTAGTGGAAGTTTAAGGAATCAATTCTACGAGCACTATGGACTCACTCCATTAGAGTCGAATATGACAGTACACCAGTCTTCTTCTTCTTCTTCTCTCTTGTTTAGCAAAATTGGTATGTTAACTTCTGCAAGCCGGCATAATGCCAGCGCAGTCAACTTGCACCCGAGAAAAACAGACGCCCGCCATGATGAGTGAGACAGACTTGCGTTACTGTACCAGTCCAGTACATGCAGGTGGTGATGCTCTTACTTTTCTATTATGGGTGGCACTGAGAATACTCTGTTACAAGGGCTACTGCTTAATTAATTTAACTTTCACCCTACAGTGCCAATGAATACTAGAAAAGGAAAATAAAGAAGATAAATAATCTGATTATCTATCACTGCACATGGTATGTATTTGCTTACATATGGGATGACTTTAGGTGCTTTGCTTTTTATTGAGTGAACAGTGATACATCCACACATGAATGACCGAGTTCTACTAAACTTATTAACAGAGGTAGTGAGTGGCCATTGTAATAGCCGGATATATGCTGTGCTTGCAATACAAACTACTGCTACTATTCATGGTAGTATTCGGACAAAATTGCAACTTCTTTACTTTGCCTTTACTACACTGGGACGGACGTGCGGGTGCGGTGTTACACTGGGACCGTCTACTCTCTCTAGATACACATATGCTATCTAAGAGTCAGATAGTACCATGATCCAGGCATCCATCCATTCAAACTATATGTCAATCATTCTTCTTCATGTCTCTCATCTGGACAAACCTTACGTTTTCTCACGGGGAGCACACTATGCAGTCTGCAATCTCAATAAGTAAGGAATATAAGAGCTTACCACTGCCCGCCACTACCGTGGAAACCCGCACAGCAGTTTGGTCCGGCACTTGCACCACCTCCTCCCCAGAGCTTTCCTCCTCCACCTCCGCGCTGGGCCCAGCACCAGATGTTCCGCCTACAAAGTACATTTAAGAATGTTAGAGGTCATAGTCATACACCACTCACTAGTATTTTGTCTAGGAATGAAGAAATGTGAATACAGAAACCAATCTAATAATTTGTGACTGTCTACTCTAAAGTAAAAATGGCCCTTTTTCCAGAGAATGGTGTTGGCTTGCTGCACTTTTTGGCACAACTGATGAATGCTTGCTTTTTAACACGCACCATTTTTCTCATAACAGGCAGAAGCTTCACTTCTAAGAACAAATCATCATCACCACTAGGACAGAGGGACCAACGATTCAGCACCAAAAAGAAAAATTAAAGTTCAAACCAGGTGAGGGCTCGGCTCGCCCACAATAAATGTGTGAAATAAATCACTATAAGCACTTTTCCATTTTTAATTAACCGTTTATGTTTTATGAAAAGCTTGATTTTAATAAATATTTTTACTTTTAATAAAGCTTTAAAACTTAAATAGACTCTGTGGTTTTTGGTCAAGTGTGAATGAGCAAAAGGTTTTGCAATTTGCAAGCATGAGTCCGTGCCTCTGACACTTCTGGACACTGACTCCGTGCTCTTGTCCTGCGTTGGATAATCAACATTGGGGATCAATCATCGATGAATTCGGGAGCTAAATGACTCTGCCACACTATATAGTCAGTAAGGAGATTGGGGGTTCTTCAAAGACTGATATCACTGAGGTATGTGGAAAGTCTACCTGCGCGTATTATAATTGATAAACAATGCACTATTTAGTGTCCATAGTTCTGTTTGTGCAGATTTGTCCCTGCAACAGTAGTAGTATGGATTGTCCTCCTATCCAAACCAAAAGTAAAGTAGTATCTTATTCTTTCTTGGTGGTCATTCACCTTTTTATTGTTGGTAATTGTCAAAGCATAAACATTTGGAAGACTTGAAAAGACATTATGGACAATCCCAGAGGACTGCACTCAGTGCATAGAGAGCTATTGCTGACTAGAATGGGCGTTTCGTTTAACACCTTTTGCCAAATGTGCAATCTTAGTTAGCTACACAGACAGACTAATAAGAATAATCTAGTAATACCACAGGTAGTCATAGTCGAGGCAGGATAAGAATTTAGATACTGTCTGCAAGAAGATCAAAGACGATTTAGAAAAAATCGAATGTGGAACGCTTGGAAAAAATAGGTACTCTATAATAAAATTAAAACTTACCGGGGCCAGCAAAGGAGCCCTCGCCTGACCGATCCTGGCCTTGTTCAGCAGCAGCAGCCTCCTCCAATGTCCTCTTACCCCTGGGGGGAGCTGATGTACAACATGAAAGAAAGAAAGACCCGAAAACATGGAGGATTGTTGTCAACCAAATCAAACATTACAAAAGAACAATTACAAAATATTTTGGCGAAATAGCAAATAGACAACTATTCCAAAGGATATATTGACCTATCTCATGTGGTCTACTACGATATTAGTATTGCTTGATTTGCGGACCGTCGACTTGGAAAGTTATGTAACTCACTAAACAAACTAGTAAAAAGGTTTGCCTAGGACTGGCAGGCAGCAGTCCGCAGCACGCGAAGTGACAGACAAACTCCATTGTGATTGCAGATCAGCGACAACACTAAAAAGTTTCCTACTACATTAACCAGTCATTAAAATACTCAAACTATCAATCCACCACCACTATTTCTTCTTATTGCCAGGTGTACAAAGGAAGGACTGGACTTGAGTCTATAGAGGCAGATTTACAAGCCCCTTGCGGCTCCTTTGCTCCGTTGTTGCGTGACTTTTGTGACACAGCGGCAGAACAAAAGAGGCGCCATGGTGCGGCGTATATTAACAACTTGACGCATATGGGAGATGCATCACGTTGTAAAGTCCTGCGCCATCAGGGGGCGTTCCGGCGCAAGGGAGAGCGTTCCTGCGCAGGAACGCATCCTAAAAGTGGCTGAGGGAAATCTACAAGATTTCAATCAGTCACTTTTAGGACATTGATGCGTGACTCAAACCCTGTGCCTGCTTGAAGCAGACGTATGGCTTGACGCAGCATTGGGGAGATAGGGCACCCCAGGGCATTGCTGGAGCTGCGCCATCGTTGCAACGCAACTCCAGCAATGCGCCGCCTTTACGGCACAGATGCGTAACGTTTCAGTGACGTTTTGGGCCCATGGTGCGCTGCATTGTAAAAACGGCACACCATGGGTGGTGGTGGCGTGGCGCACAATTACTGGCGCATCCCTGCTACTTTGCAGGGATGCGCGGGTAATTAAAAATCTGACCCTTAGTGTCTAGCATTACGCAGTTCTTTAAACTACACTTATACATATTTTCTCAGGCCAATGAAATGAACAAAAAATCGAAAACAAATAGGCATAGTAGCAACTCTACTGAGAAGGAGAGCGTGCACCTGAAATGCACAGAAGATTTTGAAATATAATTTACCTACAATGTAATCAGCAGCATTATTGCAGGAGAAAACAGAGTAGTGAAGAAATAGCTACTACTACTCACCAAGCCCGGAGATCTCGAGGCCGAGCAGGTCGATCAAGTCGTGTTCCCGGTCCAGGAGATCGGTCCAACGGTGGGTGGCCTGGTTGTAGGTGCGCCGGATCCTAGAGTGTTGGTACATGGCCCGGCACACCGCTTCCGGCGCTTCCGGATCCCGTAGCTGCTAGCGATCTTGCCACCTTCCATGATGGTCCTGGGGAGGCGGCGCTGGACATAAAAGACTAGTGTGGCCACCTCCTCCGCGCTAAAGTTCTCCCGGGCTGTGACTGTCTCCCACCTCAAACGCCCCCACGGGAGCCGGGCACGGGGTGCTGACCCTTCCCCTTCTCAGGCTGCTTCCCGGCTCCCTTTACCATGGTCTGGGCAGAAAGGAAGGTAAATAATAAAGAAGAAATAGAATAGGGAAGAAGAAAAGAAAGGAGTTTAAAAAAGTAGTTGAAAATTAACCAAAAGTAGCAGAAAACAAAAAAATATAGAGCTAGAAAAATAGAGGGATAGATAATAAGTAAAATAGATCCAAAAAAACTTCAAACAAGCAAAGGATGGCAGAGCTTGACAGAGCTTACAGAAAGCATGCCTAGAACCATAGCAATGAATGAAAAACAAGATGGCTGCGCCCGTTCACGACCGCGTGGGTAAGTTCGGGCGAGATTTTCCTCGCGATCACATGCAAACTTGTACTAGCGAGCTGCACACTTTGCGAGATTACACATAGCGCCCGGAAATGGAAATACGTCACACAAACAAAATAGCCGCGCCCGTGAACGACCGTGAGGGTAAGTTCGCGCCGTTGCGCTACAAGCAGCTCACTAAAACGCACAAAACCTTGCGAACTAACACGCCGCAAAAAAACAAAACGCATATTCGCACGAATTCGCGGCTTCCGAATTTGATCTTGCGCAAATTCGCGCCCCGCGAAACCCGTGAAATTGCAGAAAAACGATTTTTGCAATACTGAAAGTAGTCAGTAGGTGCAAAAGTTCAACCTCATCATTAGTAACCATTCCCTGTAGTGCTTCTTGACGGCCCCCAAAGAGTTCAGTTGCCTACTTGCAACTATTCTATGGCACTGCTCTGACCCTCACATCAGGCTCAGAGAATAGCTACAAGTAGACCACAAAGGTCCTGTGAAAAAAAATTGCACTGCAACAGAAAGCAATTACAGATAAGGAAGCAGGTGCCAGACTCAGTGACACATTAATCAACCCCAAATTAATTCATGTCAGTTGAAGCAGGGCAGGTGTGCTGCCTTTTCCCCCCATAATCTACAGTGATGAACCAGAGGGTGGCAGTGATGTACCAGAGGGTGGCAGTGATGTACCAGAGGGTGGCATGGGTGAACCAGAAGGTGCTGTGATGAACCAGACGTAGAAACAACATAGTCGCGACCGTTGCGACCCGACAAGTAAGTTTACGTTTGCGAACTGGTACAAAACTCTTGCGAACTGGCAGAAACCCTTGCGAACACAAAAAAAAGAAAAAATCTGCAAATTCGCGAGAGTTCGCGGATTTTGCGGATTGCGAATTCGTGAATACGCAAATTAGCGAATCGCAAATTTGCAAAATTCGCCCATGCTTAGTTTTGTCATGGGGTCTGTAAAGGACCCCGAAGGTTGAACAAAAAATAAAAACATTTTAAAAATCGCGGGGTCCGCGCACCGTACGCGGACTTTGGCTCAAAAAGACAAAAAAGGAATACATTAAAATAACAAGTTTCAGTGTTTAGATGTTGGTTGAGTGCAACATTGAGTGATGATTCTTTCACCTTTGGGTTTAGTTAGGTGTCTTGTGGAGAGTTTGTATGGTAATTGGTAGAGAGCATTGGAGGTAGGTTGAACATTATGTGAGTTTGAAAGTGTTGATAATTTGAACCAATTAAAATGTTACTTTGGTTTTGATTTTGTGTGTGATAAAATGTGATTGGCTTTGTATGTGAATATGTATGAGAAATGAGAGGGAAACAGTCATTTTGAGATTTTAGTGTTTGAGGTATACTTCTGAGGTATACTTCTGAGGTGTGAGATTGACACAGAATTTACTGTTCAACACTTTTCTAGAAGGTGAGTTGTTAATTTGTAAGGAGTACTGAGGTAGATTTGGTTGTACTCAGATGAGGGCTGTAAATGAAATTGCATTTGTAAAGCTTGAAGTTTAAATAAAAAAAGAGGATGAAATTCACTGCACTTGAAATTTAAGAAATGATTGGTGCTTTTTAAAAATGCAGCACAGCATATTAGGGTGCATAGTTTTGTTTTTTAAAAAAAGCAATTCTAATGGTTCAGAAAAGGTCATTGAAAGGAACATTGCACATGATTAGCTGTTATATTGAAAGGTCAAAGAATCTTGCTGGATTCATTTGCAACATAATATGATGAACTTTTTACCTGTGTCCTTCTTAGGTGGGAGTTACCATGGTAACAGGTTGAATGAGCACTAGGGGGATGGGTGAATATTATGTGAGTTTGAAAGTGTGTGAATGTAGAACCAAATTGAAATGTTAGTTTAGTTATGAAATAGGGTGGGAAGAAATGGTATTGGTTAAGACCTGAGATATGTGTGAAGAATTAATGTGCCATTTCTGGTTCCAGTGTCAGAGCTGCATTTCAGAGATTCTGCTTAGGAAAATCCGCTGTGTGTTTGACACTGTTCTATATTTTCAAAAGCGATTTTAAAGGTGAGTAATATAGAGAGAGTGCTGTTTGTAGTATTGGGAAGCATAACAAGCATATTGGGCTTCATTACTGTAGTATTTTGAAAATGAGTCAGGTTTCTGCATTGTAGTATAGTGCTCATTTAAATGGGTTGTGCTCTGTCTGTAAAATGATTTACCATGCTAAATGTTTTTTGATAAAATGTGTGGCTTAAAGATTTTTGACAAGGATCACAGTGAGTGTCTGTGTGAATTAAGGAATTATATTTTCAGCTTTTTCCATAATGTTAACTGAATGGTGCATCTTAGAAATGATATTTTGAAAAGAGTTAGGTTTCAGCAATATAATGTAGTGCATATTGAAATGGGCTGTGTTCTGTGTCTGAATCGATTTACCATGCTAAATGATTTTTGCCGAAATGTGTGGCTATAATATTTTTCACAAGGGTCACACTGTGTGTGTATTTTTACGGATTAAATGAAACTGCACCAGACGGAAAGATTATTTTAAAAAGGCAAATTTATTTTCAATTCAATTTTATTTTATTATGTTTTGGCTCTCAAAAGAGGGCCATATAAAATACATAATACAAATACACAAATAGAATAGGATACAATAAAATACCAGAAGACAGTTTACAACAATTAACATCAGACAGGAATAATCAACAGCAGACACCTCCATATTTCATTAATAAATAGCTAAAAAACCTTTACAAAAATTAAAAATATAGAAGCAAAACATTGCATTTGGGGGGAAATACAAAGCCTGCAAAAAGATATTTGCATTAAAAATGCCGAGTTGGAGACAGATCGGTTTTAACCATTTCAACTGCAAAGAGCGCAATGTAGGACATATAAACAACACATAAGTTCGATCTTGAACACTCATAATACATAGGTTACATACCGGAGAAGATCCATACCATTTTGATAAAAGGAGATTTAAAGGTAATAAATAATATCTTAGGAGAAACCATAGTCTTCGAACTCCATGTGGAATATTCCATGTGACATACGGTTGGGCAAGCTTCATTGAATAAGAGTTAAAAAGGAGATCACGTCCCCTCTTTTCTTGAAGTACATTCTTATCCAATTTAAAACAGAGTTCCCACGAAGCCTGTTTCAGCAAGGTTTTTAGCTGAGTCGGGGAATGTGTAAAAAGAGTACTTTCATCCAACTCTAAAAGTGTCACAGCTTTTCTGAAATTCCTAACTATTTGAGAGAACACTTTAAAGCTGCCCAACAATTCTCCTTTAAGAAGAGCTCTCAATGATTCCGGTTCTCCTCTGGCCAAACGTGCCACCCATCTTACCAAAGCGCATAATCCCTGAATCCAGCTACTCCTAAGGCCGAATTCAAGCCTACATGCGGCCAGCGAACAAGCTGTGTTAAGGGTAGATAAAGATCTTAATAGATTTCCTTCAACTGTGTGGCAGAAACCCCAATGCTTCAGCTCTACAAGTTCTATTCCATATAGAAGCGTTGCAGGAATTTTTGCTCTAAACACCTCTAGTAAACAGGCAAAATGTATTTTCCCTGTGGCAAGGTAAAGGGAACACAAACCTTTGCCATGTGCAAGGGCTTTACGCGAGCTATGATCGATATGGGGCTTCTCACTCAAATTGCCATTAGTAAAATCCTTTACACATCTCTCACAGCATTTCATATTGTTTTCTATCTGCTATTCCTATCCCTCTCCGTACATTCACTGCTTGCATCCATGTTAAAGGTAGCGCAAAGCGCTTGTAAAAAAGGAGCATATTTACAAGCCCAATGAAACCAGTAGTACTATCTCTATACCAGCATTGAATCCAAGCATGACAAACTATTTAAAAAGAAGTCTACGCTATAAGGTAAAAGATACAAACTGTTAGCACACACAGCTAACATTATGGAAAAAGATGAAAATATAATTCCTTAATTCACATACACACTCAGTGTGATGCTTGTAAAAAATGGTAAAGCCAGTCATTTCAGCAAAAAACATTTAGCATGGTAAATTGTTTTAGACACAGAGAGTGAGATGACACATACACACAAACAGACAGATGGTGTAGGCAGAGATTCAGATGACACACACATACAAACACAGAGATGGTGGAAGGAGAGAGTGAGATGAGGCAAGCAAAGAGGGAGATGGTGCAGGCAGAGTGTGATATGAGACACACAAAGAGAGATGTGAACTAGTGTTTATAATGTTTAGTTAATGTAATTGCTATGTGCTTGTGATCGTGGGCGGTCGGCTGGCTGGAAAATCAGGCAAGGAGGGCGGATATAGTGTGCAATAGTGTGGTTTTATTTCATACACTGAGAGTCTTTGCAACGTAGTCCAGATCATATGAGGGAGAGAAGATACCAAATGACCGATAACTCCGATGGGTTTGTTTGGTAAGGCAAGGACTCTGAGGGATCCGGGTCTTAGGGTGATTGTCCGGGTCTTGGGTGAAGGTCTGGGTCTTGCGATGCAGGTCCGGGTCTTGGGAGGTAGCTCCGCTCCTTGCTGGGGAGTTCTCCATAGGGCAGTAAGAGGAGACAGAAAAGGAGCTGTTAGTCCCACCGTACTGGGAACAGTAGAACCTTTACCAACACCGGTGCGTGAGGGGCTTGAAAAATACCGTGAGGGGAGAAGGGAAGGGGTTTTGGGACGGCTGGGGTAGGGACGAAGATGAGGGTGTTGGGCAGCAGCATGAGACATGTTGGGGAGGGGTGGTTAGTATTTCAGGGCTATATACAGTATAGGTGCTTTACACATATTTACAGTGAGCTAGCAGGATTAGCGTGCCTAAAATGTTCTTGGTAAGAAAGAAAAAACATTCTACACTATATACAGGCACTTAAGGTGCAACAAAGAGGCTAGGTGTTACTCACGCGCTCCGCCGCAATTCACCGGGTGAGTTGCGGCCGCTCTTCAGCTTCCTCCTGGGGACTCCACCAGTCCTCGCACCATTCGTCTACTTCTCCATTTTCTCCGCTCTCTTCCTCCGCTCTAGTCGCAATCTCCTGCCACGATCTTCTGACCGCTTCTGGTCTCCCGCTTCCGTCTTTTCTGTCTGTTGCCGGCGGTGGGGAGGCGGGACTTCCGGGGTCAGGCGGTTGTGCTTCCAGTTCTCGGCTTCTCTAGGTTGGTTCCTGCAAAACAGAGAGGGGAGGGGTTTCTGTTGTCATTGACGCTGTTGCTGACTGATCCGCCAGGAAAGGTTAGTGTCTGAGTGGCGGTAGCCCTGGCGGTTTACGTGACGATGATGGAGGATATGTGGTGGTGGGTGAGCACGCCTCAGTCTTGCGCCTAATACACAGCAAAGGAAGGGATTTGTGAACTTTTACAACAATATTGTGGATCCTAATCGGGATAAGATCATTCCTGAAGTTGAGTGCGCAATAGAAGCAGCAATTGCGCGCTCAAATAACAGAACTGTGATAGTATGGGCAGGGGATTTTAACATCTAAGCATGTAGTCAAGCCCGAATGGCATCTGTGGACATCGTGAAGAGTATCCGGGCGGTGATAATATCTTCTTTAACCATTTCCTACACAGTAACTATGGTAGTGCACTGAACAATCTGGTAGCTAAACTAAATCTGGAGCTACTAGAATGTACAAAGAATAAAAAAAAAGAAAAGTGCCCCACGTTTAGAGGGAGGGACGCCCACTCTAATATTGATCATATTGTGGTGACTAATGGCTCTGTGTACTCCAACGTCTGGGTAATAGAGCAGCCCGTGGGAGATCTTTAACTCTGATCTTAATTTAGATGGGTCCGCTTTTAATGCAGATGCATTATTACACCTTAAATGGCAGAAAATGCATCTTTTTTTTACTTTGGAGGAAGTTACAGAGGCAATCAAAAATAGTAAGGGTGGTAAAGCACCTGGGCCGGATGGGGTACCCATGGATTTCTATAAACACAAAATAATCCTATGGGCCCCAATTTTAAGACGTTATTTTAATGCTGCAGTGGAAGATACTTTGCCACTGACATGGGGTCAGTCAATTATTGTTCCCCTCCACAAAAAAGGATCTACGTCCGAGGCCCGAAATTATCGACCCATCTCACTCTTGGACTCAACAGTTAAAATCCTTAGTTGAGTCCTATTAGTGGGATTGGAAGCCTGGGCTGAGGAAAAGAACATCCTATCCCCAGTCCAGTATGGGTTTCGTAGGGGGTTGGATACAATGGAGCAGTGCGTGAACCTGGAGCTCATAGTCGGCAAGTACACTAAAGCTAAAGCTGGTAATCTTTACCTGTGCTTTGCCGACTTGAGCTCAGCATTTGATCTGGTGGAACACGCGCTGCTCTGGCCTACCTTGCTCGAGATGGGCGCCCCCACTGAAATTATCCATCTGCTTGCCCGACTGTATAACAATCTGTCCAGCAAAGTGAGATTCGGAAGAGACGGTGAATGTACCCCTTTTTTTTAAATTAGAAGAGGTATTCGGCAAGGATGCGTACTTGCCCCTCTACTGTTTTCGCTTTTTATTAACCAGGTAGATCAAATTTTAAGACAGACTAATGCAGATGCACCCACCATTAATGGTAACCCAATCCCAACTCTTTTATATGCGGATGACGCAGTCCTCCTTTCTAGGACACATAATGGACTGCAACATCTAATTAATCAATTTCATCTTTTTATTGAAAATAGGAAGTTGAAAGTTAATAAGGGAAAGACGGTTACAATGATATGTGGTAAGAAACAGAGAAAATGTAAGCCCTTCTTTTTAGAAGGGGAGAGACTAGAATCTGTCAGTAGTTTCTGTTATTTAGGTATCATCTTTTCAGGAGATGGAAGATTGGTTAATGAACAAAAAAGTGTCCTTTTTAAAATGGTTAGGAATACAAGTTGTATTTTTAGATTTGCTGCAAAATTAGGGGGTCGTAGAATTCATGAAATGATATCTATATTTAACGCAAGATGTATATCTTCAGCCATATACGGAGCCGGAGTATGGGGATATGATGCACAGAGTGCTAAACTGATTCAACGTGAGGAAAATGTGTTTTTAAAATGTTTAATTAGTGTGCCGGCTATGGCTTCAACTGAATTAACACACAGGGAACTTAATATGAATCATGTTAATGATTTAATTGTTTTACGTCCTCTGTCCCTTTGGCGCTCAATTTGGGCAAAGGAGGAGACAAAGTTTACACAGGATGTAATTAATGACTGTATTAAACTTGATCGTCGATCAACTATTCCCTGGTTAAGTCATATACAACATTGGTACAAGTCACTTTACGGCCTAAACATCTTCAAAGACCCTGTAACTAATTTTGTACCATCAAAGCGGGAGCTTAAAAAAGTATTCCTTAAACATACGGCTGGGATTAGAACGGAAAAATATGCAAAACAAAGTACGTTCAATCTCTATCTGGATTACAATATTAATGAAGGCTTCCAACATTATTTTAGCATTGTTAGTACTAACTCACACCGTTTTGTATTGACCCGTCTCCATTTGGGAATTGTGCACCACCTAGTGGCCTTTCCCGGGGTTAAGAAACCCGCCACCTGTTTGTGTCCTTGTGACAGTAAATCCAAGCAGAACACTTGTCACTTTATGATGTTCTGTAACTTTTACACTTTTTACAGAAAATTTTATTTGAAACCCATCTTTTTAAAATATAATACGCGTGATATACAAAAAGCAATGCAACTGATGTTCAATCTAGAGACCCCAGATGTATGTTTCCATGTGGCCACCTATATTTTAAAATGTATTTCTGTAAGAAACTCAATTATTATATGAACTCCTTCAATAATGCTTTATCATTCTTAAGTACTTGAAATCTGTGCTGTTAAACATATTGTGTACTTTTGGTATGATGCTATTGACACCATGCACTTTATCACGCTAATTTACACATATATGAATATTTTATAATTGCTGCTATCGTTTCTCTGAGCACTGAAAGTAGGCCATAGCACTTGCACTTTATTATCATTTTTTTAAGTACTTGAAATTTGTGCTGCTAAACGTATTGTGTATTTTTGGTATGATGTTATTGACACCTTGCACTTTTTCATGCTAATTTGCACATATATGAATATTGTATACGTGCTGCTATTGTTTCTCTGAGCACTGAAAGTAGGCCATAGCACCTGCACTTTATTATGATGTAGCTTAGACCTTTTTGATTCTGTGCTGCTAAATGTACATTGTACTTTAGTAACGACGGAATTAACATTCGCACTTTATTTGGCTACTTTGCACATATATCAATATCAGATGAATGCCGCTATATCGTATTGCACGTAGAAATAATTCTATAATCATTTGTGCTTTACCTTTGATAACATTTTGTAAATATTTTAGCGGAAATGTATTCTTAAAAATCTGATATATATGTATGTAGTTTGTTACTATGTCTGTTGCTATATTGTTGTATTTTTACATACCAAATAAAGCATTTTTTTAATTGAATTGAGTATTTGGCGGAGTTTCAACCAAACAGTACAGATATTTTGAAGAAAAACATGTTGGATACATATTATCCAAATAGAAGTAGTCAACTTGAGAACATTTGTCTCTATGAAGTACTGCAAAGCTATACTTTTAAATGAAATATGACAGAAGATATCAATAAAGGAGTATATGCTGTGATTGGATATGAAGGATGTCTGATGAAACAAAGAAAAGGACATTTGATTAATCATCGTAAATTGTGTTGCGAATCTCCTGATAAAAGGGATTTTTTCTATTTAGCTCTTTTGCAACTCTTTAAGCCATGGCATTCAGAAAAGGAACTACTTGGAGATTTTCTCAGTTTTGAAGATTCTTTCAATGCAACCAAGGATACCATAGAATGTCCTGTTTTTTCAAATTATCTGCAAATGTTGAACGATGAAATACAGCAAGAAGCTACCATTGCAGCAGAGATTGCTAGAGACAGTTCTTAAGACAGTCAAAGTTCTGTTTCGTTGAGTCAGGATCCACTAGGAGGACCAATAATCCAAAATGAAGCTGCCACTGCCATGGAAGAGGTGGAAAGAGCAATGCAACAAGCTCAGGAGGATGTAGTTAATTTAGAAGATTTGTAAAATCAACTAAACGTGGAGCAGAACAAAATATATAATGAAGTCACAGAACAGATTGAGCATGGTTTACGTCATGATAAAAAATAGTGCTCATGTACGTCATTTGAACCTGTCCAACTGTATGTAAGTGGAGAAGCCAGAAATGGGAAAAGTTTTCTGATTAAATCAATTGCAACTTATCTGCAAAAAAGAACAGTCTGTCTTTTGTTGTTACTGCTCTAACTGGGTTAGCAGCACATAACATTAAAGGGATTACTTTACATCGTTTATTGATGCTGCCAGTAGAGCATGATCATAAATTACAATACCGCAAGCTATCTGGAGAAGCTTGTTGTGAAGTTGGTAGAGTCCTGAAGAATATGAAACTTCTTATCATTGATGAGGTAAGCATGGTTTCAAATTTGATGCTTGCTTTTGTGCATTTAAAAATGCAACAAATTCTTAAAACAGAGTATGATGTGTTATTTAGAGGCAAACACATCATTGTTTTTGGAGATCTACTACAGCTAACCCCAGTAAAAGGACAACCAGTGTTTAAGATGCTTACGCATGAAGATACAAGAAAGTACCTAGGAAGCATTGGAAATGTGAATATCTGGTTATATTTTAAATATGCAGAACTGCTTCAAAACATGCGACAGGCAAAGGATGAAGATTATAAAAATATTCTACAGGATGTAAGAATTGGAAAAGTAACTGAACATGGCAAAAAAGCTTTACAGTCACGATTAATTTTCAAATTTGTTTCCAAAAGAAAATATTCTACCAGAGATAATCTCTCCGAAAATTGCTGAAAACAAAACTGTAATATGCTTGATGCCAACTCTTCGAGAATGTTCAGTCTTCAACTACAAAATGTTAGAGTTAGAAAATCAAGAGATTGTGAAACTGGAAGCTATTGATAAAATAGAGCACTAAGGAGTTACTATTGTTTTGCCAGAAAAGTTGAAATCAAAGTTGGATTCTTTAGAGAAGACAATTTCTAAAACTGCTGGTTTTGAAAAGACTCTATATGTATGTTTAAATTGTCGTATAATTTTTTTTTTGTTAAAGATATTTTTATTGAGAAGACAGGAAGACAGAAATAACAGAAGAGAGAAAGGATGGAATCACATGAAATGCAAAAAAAAAGGAAGTGCCCTTGCAGGGGCAAATTCATTTTTAGAGCAGGGCCAAGCCCAAAAAGGAGACCCAGGAGAGGACAGAGGAAAAGAAAAAGACAAAGAGAAGGAACACCCGAACACAAGGAGTACCACAATCCCGAAGAAGGACAAGAAAAAGACACAAACCTAAAAGAATTGGTGATCAACATCAGTGACTATCATCCGAGTGAACATGAGTTAAACTTGTTACAGAGAGGCACGTCTTTCGTGCCAACTACAGGGTCCAACATGTTGGAAATGGAGGTGAGTTTCTTTAAACTCACGCGAAAAATCAGATTGCGTCACTATTTCGACAACGTCTTACCACAACAAGATAAGGAACCAGATGATCAACTTCTAGGTCTGCGAGCCAAAAGCAATTTTCAAGCCCCACTCAGTCATAAAACGCTAGATATGTTTGAAAAGATGGTAAAACAAGACTTATCTCGTTTGAAATTTGACAAATCCATTAAAAAGAACATCATTCAAAAGGATCTGGATTGCTTAAAAAAACTTTCCTCGAATCCGAACTTAAGGTTTACTAAAGCTGACAAGGGAGGCGCATTGGTAATTATGAATAGTGCCATGTATGAAACCAAAGTTCAAGAACACATTGGTGATGAAAATACGTACATGCAGTTGAGTGGTAACCCAACATTGGAATTTGAGAAAACAATAAGAAACATCGTAGACAAAGCTTATGAAATGGGAACCATAAACCTCAGAACTAAAAATTTCTTGCACAAACCCAACCCTAAGAGTCCGGTATTCTATATGATACCTAAAATTCATAAGAATCTGTGGGACCCTCCCCTACGTCCCATTGTTTCAACAAGAGGCAGCATCCACGAACCTATAGGTCAGATGTTAGACAAACATCTACAACCCACCGTCAAGAACATGAAAACATTTGTAAAAGACACTACAGATTTCTTGCTTAAACTGGAAACGATTGTGATGGAGCAGGATGAAAATGTAATTTTGTGCACAGCTGATGTGCGTTCTTTATATACTTCAATACCACACGAGTTGGGGATGGAATCTATTGAAAAAGCGCTACTGAACACTGACTTGGACCTAAACTTTAAAACATTCTTGATGGAACTCATGACCATCACTCTTTATCAAAGTTACTTCAAATATAGGGATACATGGTACCAACAGCTCACCGGAACAGCTATGGGAAATCCGGCGGCGCCGGTATACGCAAACATCTTCATGCAGGACTTTGAAGAAACCAACTTACTATCAAAACCCACATGGAACAATAACATTAAATTTATAGTACGATATATTGATGATATATTCATCATATGGAAAAACACCAAAGAAATGCTACAATCAGCCCTGAAGAATTTAACAACACTGACAGCCGCATCCAACTCACATGGGAAATCTCCGACACAACCGTGACCTTCTTGGATGTGAGAGTAACCATCAAAGACAACAAACTTGAGACAAGTATATACAAAAAAGACACCGACAGGAATTATTTGTTACACTTTGCTAGTTTCCATCAGCCAAGCCTAAAAAGACACCTACCTTTTTCCCAAATGACCAGAGTCAAAAGGATTACTTCAGATCACACAAGAGTGCACTCTTCGCTAGAGGAAATGGCAACCAGATTTTCACAGAGAGGATAGCCAACAGATATTTTGGATAAGGCAAAACGAAGAGTTGAAAACACGGAAAGAAGGGAGCTACTAAAACCAGCCATTAAAAAAGAGGAAGCACGGATTGTAGCGGTTTCTAAATACTCGACATTGAGTCAAAAATACAAAAAAATAATTTCCAAACATTGGCAAATGTTGAAACTTGAATCAGATTTTGGAAAATCTTTCGAAGAGCTCCCCCTGTTTGCCTACACTAGAGCTCAAAATATAGGTGAACTGTTGAAACAACCCAAACCGTCTACCACTACTTTCATAGGTACTAATCCTTGTTTGAACTGTGGGAACTGCAACAGCATTATAAAAGGAAACACCATAGACCACCCAATGAGAGGTCATAAGATCAAGGTAAGAGTGAATGCCACATGTGACACGAAAAACGTGATCTATACATTGAAATGCCCATGTGGGAAATTGTACGTGGGTAAAACTGAAAGAGCAATGAAAATCAGGCTATCAGAACATAAGTCCAACATTTGTACGAGAAACATGAAGTCAACAGTGTCTACTCACTTCTTGGAGGCGAAGCATAACATTTCCCAAGTAAAATTTATGATCCTGGAGACAGTGACAAAAATTGAAGGAAGGGATCATACAAAACACATGTTGAAAAGAGATTATTTTTGGATTCACAAACTTTGTACCCAGAGCCCCCATGGGCTCAATGAAAGAATGGAACTATCATGTTACTTATAGACAATATGTTGCACAAACTATATATGTGGCTCTGATGTCTGGAACGAGCAACCTGCTTTTGGTATTCTTTTCCCGTTTTTATGTATGTTTTAAATTTACCTTGTGTGCATAATGTTTTTTGGACCAGCACTCACCGCAACACATATACAAAGTTAGGACGCGTTAACTGTTAGCTCGATTGCTTAAGTACCAGCAGCATGAAAGGACAGTAACACCGGTTCGATACTCCATTTTACCCTACCTCATGTTTCCAACCACTAAATGTTATGAACATGTTAATGCGCAGTACACCTTTGAGTTTTTATTTTTCATTTCATTTTATTTTTCATTTTGTCTTTACCAACTTAGTCAAAGCATCATTCAACTTAGAGAGACGGGAGCAGTTTCCGTATTGTTGTTGTGTGTAAATCACGTGATCGAAGTTTAGACCAATAGGGGAGATCGTTGTTCGATTTTAAGAGAACGTAAGCGGCAACCGGGTGTTTTTGAAATTGAGGTGAAACACAGCGGCTATTCTTCAATACTAACACAAGGTCAGTTTCATGCTAAATACAAGGGAGAATGTACGTAGCGCGTTCTATTGAAATTTCCATTTGAGGTGCTAACTCAGTGTTGATTGATACACTGGTTTTGTGATTTGCAGAATACATAAAAGTTGGAAGGACCCCAATTCTGTTATTGATATACGCGACACGTAAGTGTTAACATGGTTACCATTGCGTTTGTTATGAACATGGGTAGTGAAGGATGATCATTGGGTGAGATAGCGGTGAAATACACATGCCGTTTTAAACAGTGCGCTCATGATAAATGCAATTGACGGTTGAAGTGAGACACATTATTGCTACAAGTTGTTTATTGTTTGTATGTTTTACTTATTTTTATAGAATCGATTCCCTGATGAAGGGCAGTATTGATATGCCCGAAATGCATTGGATCATAATCACTTTTGTGTCGTTGATGCATACATGAATTAACATGAATGAACTGAATTCATGGTTGGAAGAATGTATTAGACAACATAAGATGAACTAACACACAGTAAAATAAAGGAACTGAACTAAAAAACTGTTTTCGTTTTTGGAATCCTCTACATACTGAGGAGAGAAGGTGTGCCTAAAGGGGATGTCTGTAGTGACCCACTACAGACACTGTTTGGCGATTTAAGTTGGTACCCAGGGACGTGGTAACCTCCCACGGAGCACCCAGAACATTGAAATTAAAAAGAGAACAAGATTCCATGAACAATTTTGAGCTGTGCACTTTTCCCAATTATCCAGATTATGCAAATTCAATAAGGCCAAGCCGCAATAATAGTGACGAAGGGTCATACAGTGTCATCGCTCAGGGCAAAAAAAAGAGTTCAAAAATCCGCCCGGGACAATATCAAACCCCCCGAGAAGTCCCGGAGGGGCAAGAGCCCTTACTGGCACCGGGCAAGCTGTCCAAGTCAGAGGCTTATTCAACCAAGTCCATTTGCGCCTCCAAGCGTCCCGGCCATGAGGAAGACAATGCGGCAAGGCCGAACATGAAAAAACAAAAGTCCCCATCCCCCTCTAGGAAAGAAAAACGAACCAAGCCCCCCCCCCCCCCAGAAGCTCCAACCTCTCCACTACTTCCCTCCCCCCGGTGGTGGCAGCCTAGCAACAGACATTCGCACAAGCAGACTTCACACCTGGAACAGATGTAGGGCGCGTATGGTGGGTGGGCAAACCGCTGACGGCAACCCTCGAGAGAGACAGCGGACCAATGGGCCCCATCTGAAAGTAAAGTTCTTAAAGTTATTTCTGAAAATGTCCGCCATACGCTCCACACTCAGCAACTTCCACAACCTAGCGAACCAAAGGGAAAGAGCAGGGGCCTCCCTCTTCTTCCATGCTGCAGCCAGGGTCAACTTGGCCGCACCCACGCAGAGCCAAAGAATGTGCTTGTCTGCCCTGGTCTGGTGCTCCAAAAGCGAGTCCCGAAGGCCCAGGAGCACGAAGCCTATGGAATCTGGAATCGGGTAGCCCAGGATCTCCCTGATATGAGACAGTATCTCCTCCCAATAGGGGCGTATGATGGGGCAATCCCACCAGATATGGCGAAAGTCCCCAAGGAAACCACAGCCACGCCAACATCTGTCTGATGCAGAAGGAAAATCTTTTTCAACCGGGTCGGGTACAGATACCAATCCATCATGGTCTTCATATGGGCCTCCCGAAGATCGATAGAAAGGTTAAATCTGTGCAGATCACGCCAGAGGTGAGACCACTCCTCGTCGGAGATATCCCGCCCCAGGTGTTCCTCCCACAAACCCATGTTACCAGGGGCGAGGTGAGATAGCAGTGGTCAATAGCAAATCATAGAGGAATGAAATCACCCCTTTCATAGATGATGTGCGAGTGATATAAGATTTGAAATCCGTGGGAGGCCTCGTCGCGTCATCCCGTACCTCAGGCGACATTGCCCAATGCAGCAGCTGGGCGTGCCGGTAGCGCTCAGTAGGTGGCACCCCATAGTCACGCATGCAATTTTGGAAGGTGAGCGGCTCATAACCATGGAATAAGTGTGAGTGCGTGGCAGCCCCACGCCCTCCACCCATCAAAGGGCCCCTCAACAAGAGCCGGCGGAAACGCTGGGTTAAAGTGAATAGGTGTAAAGGGGGAGGGGAAGAAGGTCCACCTTTCATCACTAGAGACCGAATCCCAAACCTTCAGAGTAGTACTCGTAGGGGTGCTAATGTAGGCGTTGCGTGGCCGATCACCCTTCGCCTTCCAAACCAGGTCCCATATGGAACGACCCGCCACACTCCTGTCCATATGTAGCCAGTGCTTTTCCGACTCCATTTGGGTCCATTCAGCCAGCACCCGGAGTTGTGCCGCTTTGTAGTAAAGAAGCATGTCTGGAAGGCCAGCCCCGCCCTTCCTCAATGGCCGGCGTAGCGTAAGAAAGGAGAGTCTAGCACGACCTCCTTGCCAGATGTAGCGCAGAATCATAGATTTAAGACGCTGAAAAAAAAAACCCTTCCAAAGTAATAGGAAGGGCTTGGAACAGATAAAGGAGCTTGGGGAGCATCGTCATCTTGACGGCATGCACGCGTCCCAACCAGGAGATAAACATGGGCTTCCAGCGATTAAGCTCAGCCTGTATCTGGGTCAGCAGCGGAGGGAAGTTAGCCGCATACAGGGTAGCGACGGATGAGGTCAGCCGGACCCCGAGATATTGTATGGAGGAGCTAGACCAGGACAGGGGCGTGAGCGGTCGGATGCACGCTACCTCAGTGGGTGGCAGAGTGAGATTGAGAACGTAGGATTTGCCAGGATTGACCCGAAAACCCGCCACCATTTCGAACTGGGAGAGCACGTCCTGCACACGCGGGAGGGAAGTCCCGGGGTCAGCTAGCGACAATAGGACATCATCAGCAAAAAGAGATATTTTGTGCTGTTCCCCCGAAAAGGGGAGACCCACAATATCCGGGTCTTCCCGTACCTGAAGGGCAAGAGGCTCGATGCTGAGCGCGAGAAGTAGAGGAGATAGGGGGCAGCCCTGCCTCGTACCCCGGGATTGCGCAAAAAAGGGTGAGACATGACCATTCACCATAACCCTCGAGCGCGGGCCATGATAATTGGCCCGAAACATATCTATAAACTTGGGAGAAAAACCAAAGGCCTGCAAAGTACTAAAGAAGAAGTCCTAGTCCACCCGATCAAACGCCTTTTCAGCATCAAGGCCTACCAGAACAGCTGGAATCTTAAAGCGATTAGCTTTTTCGATCAGATGGATTAGCCGTCTAATGTTGTCATGGGTCTGGCGATCCTTTATGAAGCCCGATTGATCGGGATGGATGAGGGCAGGCATGAGGTCCCGGAGCCGGGCAGCTAAGATAGAGGAATACAATTTAGCGTCAACGTTTAACAGGGCTATGGGCTGGTACGATTCACATTTAGAGAGGTCCTTCCCCGCTTTGGGAATGATCAAGATCATAGCTTCCGCCATAGTGCCCGTAGTGTGGCCCGCCTCCCTCATGCTGTTGAAAAGAGTCACCAAGTGGTCCCCCAACTCAGACGCAAACGTCTGATAGAAGGAAGCTGTGTAGCCATCCGGGCCCAGAGCCTTCTGCGGTTTAAGGTACCGAATGGCGGTCAACACCTCCTCCCTAGTAAAGGGGGCCTCCAAGAGTTCGTTCCATTCCTTGGAAACCTGCGGAAGCGACAGGGCTTCTAAGTATTCCCGCTGAGCGGCCGGCGCCAGGCGGTCTGCCGAGTATAAGGGGGCATAAAAGTCGCCGAAAAGCTCCGCCTTAACCGCATCCCTATGTTCCACGACGCCGGAGGGCGTCCGAATGCCACCCACATATTCCCTCTCACGTTTATCACGGAGCTGCCGTGCCAGATGTTTCCCCACTTTGTTGCCCTGAGCATAAGAAAGGCGCCGTAGGCGCAAGAGGGTATATTCAGCCCGATTATTATAGTGCGCCCTAAGCTTCCCCCACACCGCAGCAAGAGGGCGAAGGGTCTTTCGAGAAGGATTCTGCTTATGCGCAGTTTCCAGTGTCGCCAGTTCTGCCTCCAACGCCTCCCTCTCCTCGCGCCTACGTTTGTTCAGGGCGGAGTTCAATGCGATGCACGTGCCCCGCGTCGTCGCCTTGAAGGCGTCCCATTGGGTGAAGACCGAGGTGTCACCAGCCTTGTTAAGCTCAAAAAACTCACCAATGGCTGCCCTAAGCTTTTTGCAGGATTCCTCATCCCGCGTAAGGGATGCAGGGAAATACCATTTGCGGTGAGGGGATGACTCCGGGGCCCAGATCAAGCATGTCGCCAAAAGGCTATGATCAGAGACCGAGAGTGGAAATATTTTGCTATCCCGCAAGTCGCCCTGCAGAGATTGATGCAAAAAAATGTGATCAAGGCGGGAATAAGTGTGGTGGACATGGGAATAGAACGTGTGGTCCCTAGTGTGGGGGTGGAGGGAACGCCAGCTATCAATAAGGCCCAAACTCAACAAAGTATCGCGCAGTTCCGGGGAGAAGAGACCCGCCTCCGTCCTCTGCTGATGTGAACAATCAAGACATTTGTCCCAAACCAAATTGAAATCCCCCATCGCTATCAACGCTCCCTCCCCGAAATCCCCCACCACCCTCAGAAAGGCCTCAAGGAACCCATTTTGGCCCGCGTTTGGCGCATGTACAACCACCCACGTGCAAAGCTTACCCATAAGCATCACCTTCACCATCAGCCACTGCCCCCTCCTTATCCTCCCGCACCCCCACTGGTTGAAATTGAAGTGTAGAGCGGAACAAAAGCGCCACCCCTCGGTGCTTAGTGGTGGCTGAGGATTTGTAAATCAGGGGATATTGCCTGTGCTTAAGTCTAGATTCATCTTTACGGGCCAAATGAGTCTCCTGCAGGCCCACCACATCTAACTGATTATCAAGAATATACTTCCACACTTTCTGGCGCTTTTGAGGAGAATTAAGGCCTTTAACATTCCAGGAGCCTATTGTAACAGGTGACATTGAGTCCAACACCTCCCTCCATCGCTCCAATCAGTGCAGCCCATATCGCCAGAACCAAACCAGACACACTACAGCCATACCAAGTCCCCAGCCACCACCACCAGGTCCCTTCCCAAACAACCTTACCACAGCCCACAGGAGCCTCAAAAACAAAACACAAAAAGGAAAGAGTCAGAACTAGAAAGAGAACAATGAAAGTTGGACATGACCATAAGGGTCGGGGGTAGAAGACCCTGGTAATGCCCCCCTCGAGTTCAGGGTCGGGGTAACCCTCCAGTGGAGAACTGTCCCACAGAGTACCTGAGATGGTAGAGCCCCCCCGGCTCCCACGGGCCGCTGTCGAGGGAGCCTAGGCCGCCGAGGAGCTGTCCACTCGGCTCGACTCAGTCACCAGGGCCAGTTAGGCCAAAACTTCTCCCCTTTCACTCTGGCTCGCCGATGGAGTCGGACCCTCTGCCACGCCGTGTCGGCCCACTCTCTGCCATTGTGGGGAGCGGGAATGGCGACGTCTTCTTGGGGAGGCGCTGGCGTCCGCCGATGCGGCAGTTTCCTCCATTCCGAGCAGTTCCCTGGTGGCTGCTAGGGATCGCACCTGCACCAGTCTATTTTGCCACCTGAAAATGAGCCGAAAGGGGTGACCCCAGAGTAGGATACCCCGTGCTCCCTCAGGAAGGCCGTGATCGGGCGGAAGTCCCGTCGTTTTAGCAAGGTGGAAGCCGCCAGATCTTGAAAAAGCTGAGGGCTGTGCCCACGAAACAGCAAGTTATTGGTGTCCCTCGCCTTCCGCAAGATTGTCTCCTTCAATTGGAAATCGTGGACACAGACCAAGATGTCGGGAGGCGGCGAGCGCGCGCCACGTGGCAGGCCTACCCGATGTACTCTGTCCATCCGGACCTCCGTGCGATCGTCCTCTGCCAGAATTTGCACAAAGAGAGCCTCCACGTACTCCCGTAGGTTCCCACCATCTCCATCCCAGGGCACCGCTCGAATTCGAATGTTATTACGGCGGGACCGGTTTTCCAAGTCCTCGCAATGGGTCTGGAGATCCAGATTTTGCTCGCGGAGCTGGAGCAAATCCTGCTGTAGCTGATGGACATCCCCACTGAGGCCCAAGTCGTGATCCTCTAGGGTCGCTACACGTTCGCCGATGCCGTCCACATCTCGGCGGACCTCTCGGAGGTCGGAAGCTAGTTGTGCTTTCAGTTCCGTGATATCGTCCTTGATGGAGGAAAAAAGCTCTATCAGGAAGGCCTCCGTGACCGGGCCATCAGTGTCGTCCTTGGCCGGCGACTTGCTAGGACCGGGGGGCGATCCGGATGCCCCCTTACCAGGACCATCTTTCCTCGGTTTATTCAAGCGATTCCTTGTTGACATGGTGCGACGCCTCAGCTCAGATCCAGGCTCCTCACGACCTCCCAGAGCGTCCCGAAGAGCCAGCTACGTTCCTCCACCTGCAGCTAGTTTCACTCCGTAGACACCGGGGGACCAAGGCGATCAGAGTGCAGCACTCGCCCCTTCGCTCCAAGTCCGTTGGGCCGTCCGATGGGTCTCCCCCAGGGCACAGATGGTGAGAGGCAAGATGGCACCACCTCTCCTTCCTTTAGCCTTCTGCGCTGTCCAGCAGCCGCCAGACAAGCCGACGCCTCTTCGTCACCACTGCTCGGCGACAACAGCCAGATAGATCGCCGGGGTCACAGGCAGGCTCGCTACAATCCCTGTGGGGAGGACTCGCAAAGCAAGCGCTTCAATCGTCAACTTGCTAGAGTTCAGGGTCCCCTCGTGCGAAGAGCCGATGCAGCCCAGGCGAAGCTCCGTAGGCCGCTCCAGTACTCGTGCGTCACCACTCTAACACCTTGGCTAAGTCCGCTGTCCTAGGTCGTAGCTCGACTGGAGAAGGAGCAAACCAATTCAGGACACCTCAGCGACCCCAGGAGAGTCAAAGCGGGGACTGAAATCGCCCCAGTGCAGCTAAACAAAGCTATGAAAGGCTCGGGTGCTGGAGGAGCTCGCAGGCACGTCTTACTCCGTCGCCATCTTGGCCACGCCCCCTGTCGTATAATTTTACGACGGAATTTAAATGTGGAAAGGGGTTTAGTAAATGGAGCAATGGGTTATGCTGTTGATTTTGTGAATTACCGAAATAGAGATGGAATTACATTTTTGAAAATTAAATTTGATGGAATTGAAGAAGTACAACAGTTTAGTCGTTGTTCTGTTTGATTTTTGCTTGTGAAAGATTTACATGTCCGCCGAAAACAGTTTCCTGTTTCTCTGTCATATTCAGTAACTATTCATCAATCTCAAGGTTTAAGTGTAGATAGTGATTTGATGAATATTGGAAGTTCTGTCTTCAAGGAGGGTATGGCATATGTTGCTTTATCTCATGTCAGAACTTTATCTGGATTGTACTTGATTGATTTTGATGAGACAAAGATTAGTGCAGATCTAAATTGTGTAAAGGAATATAATAGGTTAAGAAGAGAGTATGCTCCAAATTTACCTCAATATCTTCTATTTGAAAAGTATGTGGTGGGCCGAAAAAGAAGAAATGAGAAAAATTGTAGCAAGGCTATAGCAAAAAAAAAAAAGAAAAGTAGATGAACCACTAATTGTAAGCAGAAACAAAGAGGATTCTGTTGAAGATATTGTTGGATTTCAGTTTGAGAACAGTTCTGGTGTCAACTGCTATGCTAATGTAGTGGTTAATGTTGTTTTCTTTCTCCAAAGTTTGCAAGAACAGATTGTTGAAAATCGGGATCAAAGTTTTTGTTGCTTGTTGAATACTGTGTTTGAGAAATGTAGCAGTGATACAACAAATATAGAAAGTGTTTCTGATATTCGAAATAATTTAGACATATGTTCTGGTATAACTCAATTTTCTGAGAATATTCAGCAAGATTGTCAGGAATTTCTAATGTACATGCTTGATATATTGCAAGAGGAAGGTAGAGATGTTGAAAATCTTTTTGGCCTTTCTTATAAATGGCAACATGTCTGCGATATTTGTTCCTTTTCAAGTACTACAACAGTAGATACTGAAAGATTTATATATATTTTTATATTTTTTAATATTTTAAGCGCAAACAGCTGCCCCAGCAACGAGGCGTCCCGGCGCTGAGTATGAGAGCTGGAATGAGAGTGTCTAATCCTCTAGTAATCCAGTCATGGAAGGCGGCATATGTGGTGCTAATATTCATATTTGCCTCCTAGTGAAATTCTCCTAGGTTAGACTGGAGGTCGCTGGTTAAGAGTTTATGCCAAGGTCTTTTTAGACAATGAGTTGGCTCTTCTTTGTTGGGCAGTTCCCTAACCATCATAGTGATTTTGATGAGATAGTGATCTGTCCAACCCATAGGCTTGGGCAGGTCAGTCCTGACTTCCGGGATGTTAGTAAAGACGGGGTCTAAGATATGTCCAGCTGTGTGAGTGGCAGTGTGGATTAGAGAGTTTAGTTGTAAGGCAGCTACGTCCGCCAAGAGATTTTTAATGGTAGGTTCTAGTGTCGAGTCAAAGTGGACTTTACCAGACTGCAAATCAATTTCTTTTAATAATCTAGTTAGAGCAGCTGATCAAAACCTGGTGTGTACCCAATGTAACTCTTCAATGCTATCAACATTATTTATACAAAGTTATGGATAGTACATAATTTTAATGTTACAACGATGTAGACCTGATGGAATTAAATTAACAACTTTAATTAAAAATGTTGTGGCTTCTCAATTATCACTTTCAGGAAGAACATTTGTAACTGTAGCAATTATTTTCCATGATGGTCCTTCAACAACATCTGGACATTATGCAGCTTATTTAAAATGTCAAAAAGGCTGGACTTATTGTAATGATACTGTTTTGATTTCCAAAAACGTTTGCCTTTTGACTTAAAAAATTCTTATCTATTGTTTTTACAACCTAAATTTTAGGAAAAGTAATTAACCTAGAAAGATTGGAGCAATTAATAAAAGTTAGTCATCAGGATACTATATGATGTTCAGATTCTGATAGTTTATAGGTTGTTTAAGGTTTTATGGACATGATACACATCCTTGGGTGGAGATATAAATATTGTTAGGTGTTACGAAAGACGTTGGAGCTTTTCATGCAGAAGGTTGGAAAATGGAAGGTCAAGAGAATTATTATTTCCAAACCAAGGAATTTTTACGTACTATTTGGCTATGTGGGAAAGTATATCAATGAAAAATGAGATTCTCGGGTAAATGTTGATAAAATATGTTTTTACATAAGTTTGTAATGATACTCAATTGATTTTCAAACAACGTTTGCCTTTTGACTTAACAAATTCTTACCAAGTGTTTTTAGAACCAAAATTTTAGTGAAAGTAATTGGACAATGAAGATTGGAGCAGTTAATAAAAGTAAGTGTGTTGTTCAAAATTAGTTTGTGAGTGAAAGTAATCAAGATAATTAGTAAACTGGTAGTTGTCATAGAGGTTGTGTAAGTGTATCACATAGTGAGTGATATCAGTATTATAGGAAACGTTAATCAAGATTAAGTAAGAGTTGCAAATATAAGTATTGTTAGATGATGAAATAGATGTTGGACTTTTCATTCAGAAAGTCGGGTAAATGAAAGTTTAAAACTACTTTTAAGTAATTTCCAAAAACAGGACTTTCTGTATACCATTTGGCCATGTGAAAAGGTATTTAAATGAAGAATACGTATTTCAGGTAAATGTGGTTAATATATGTTTCTATATCACTTTAGTTTGAGAGTATAATAATGAGATACTGTATCTTAGAAATTGCTGTTTAGAAGAAAACATTTAAGATATGTTTTTCTAAGTTTTATGTTTTTTTTAACACAATCATTTTGATTGTGTTTTTTTTGCCCGTTGTGATATGATGAGTAGTATTGAACTCACTGTTTTTAGTGAAAATCAATATATTTTGAGAACAGCAAAAATAAACCATATAACATGTTGTACAAGTTAATTTGCATTTTGTATTGTAAAATATATATTATAACTGATTTGTTTACTCTCTTCCACAGATATTACATTTATAAGGTAAGTTCGACTAATAAAAAATACATTTTCATTACTTTTTTATTTCTGGTTCTCTCTTTCCTTATCTTACTGCCTCTCTCTTGTCCTCACTGCTTTGATCCCGTCAGTTTCTCACTCCCTTTCTCTTATGTTCACTCCCTTTAACTCATCCACATTTTGTCACTGACTATTTTTTGCTCCTTCACTCAGTCCCCTTCTCTCACCCTTTGCTTCACTCCCTCTATTTCCTCACTCTTTTACTCTTCTTGTCTCATGCTCATTTGTATTTATTTATCCTCTATCACCTCTGTTTCGTCAAACTTACTGTCATTCTTTTACCCTACGTCACCCCTGTCCTTTTATTGTGCTTCCCTCACTTATCCTCATTCCCTATACTTCACTCCCGCTTCTTCTTAGTCTTCTCACCCACTCATGTTAAGTCAGCCCGTCTGTTTCACTCCCCTTCACCTCTCTTTCCTTCCTTTGCTCACTCACTAATTCCCCTTCTGTCACTCACGTAACTGCACTTCAAACACACCTTTACAAAACTCCCTGTGTCCTCTTACTTTCTCTGTACTCTTCCATCACTCCCTCTCTCTTAGACTCACTGTTGTTAATGCACGTGCACTAATTCCCCCTTCCCTCTCCCTCATTTCCCTTCCCTAACTCCTCTTTCCTTTTTCTCCTGCTTTGTCCTTTGTATTATGAATAATGTATTATAACTGATTTGTTTTTTTCGTTTCCACAGATATTTCATTTATAAGGTAAGTACGACTGACCAAAAAAACTTTTTTCTTTTTCTTTTTGTCTATCCTTCCATCGCCCCCTGTCTCTTAGCGTGACTCTCTCCATCACCTCTTTCTGTCACTTCTTTTCCCTCACCTATACTACCTAATTTTCCGTTCTTTGATCCCTCACTGAGTCTCCTTCTATCACTCCTTCCTTCATTCCCTGTGTGTAGTCAATCACTCACTCCCATTGTCTCATGCTCACTCGACTATATCCACCCTCTATCATTAGTCTTTCTTCAACTTCACTGTCCTTCTCTCACTCATGTCACCCTTGTTTCGTTAGGCTGCTTCCCTCAGTACCCTTTATTCCTATCTTTCACTCCCCTTCTCCTTTCGTGTTTCCCTCACTTACCTTTTCTCAGTTCATCTGATTTACTCCCCTTCACCTCTCTTTCCTTCTTTTGCTCCCTTACTCATTAACCTTCCCTCACTCACCTTACTCCACTTCACTTACTCCTTCTGTCACTCCCTTTGAACTCTGACATACTCACTTCTCTTTCTTCACTGTCTCTCTGTTAGCCTTAGTTCCTCTGTCCCTTCACTGTCTCACTGGCCTTCCCTTACACTCACTCTCTGTAACTCACCCACACTCCATCACTTGTCTTTCTTTGCTCTTTCACTCAGTCCCCTTCTCTCACTCTTTCCTTCACTCCCTCTGTGTCCTCACTCCCCTTGCCTCACGCTCATTCGCCATCTCTCTTTTGACTGTGCTATGTCTTCCTTTGCCTGTTTCATGTTTCTCTGTGTGTGTGCCATCTTACCCTCTGTCTGTACAATATATGCATGCGCGTGTGTCATCTTACCCTCTGCTTGCACCATCTCACCCTCTACTTGTTGTATCTCACTCTCTGCCTGCACCATCTTACTCTCTACCTGTGGCATGTGTCCCTCTGCATGTGCCATCTATCTTTCTTGACTCTTAATCTCCTTCCTTCTCTCTTGTATTGTGAAATATACATTGTATGCATTATAATTTATTTGTTTCTTGTGTTTTACAGATATTATATATATTTTTTTAATTCTTTACGTTTTTTATATCTTAGAAGGTAAGTATAAGAAATAAAAAACTTTTTTCACATCAGTGTCTAAGTTTTCATTATTTATAAGGTAAGTATGAGAATCAAAAATACATTTGTTATCACTCTCTTATTGTGACAGAATAACTGCCTCACTCTTTCTCAGTCCCTTGCTCCCTCTCTCTATATATATCTCTCCCTTACAGTTAATCTTCTTTGCTCTCTCTTTCTACCACTCCTGCTCTTTACCTCAGTCAGTTTCCCTCTTTCTTTATTTTGTTAGGTTTGATCTTATTCTCCTTCCTTCACTCTGTTATCCATTTCTTACCTGTTAGTAAACCATCATTTACTGGCATTCCACTTCCTCCAGTGCACTTACTTCTCTCTGTTTGTCACACCTCTTCCCTTTTGTGTTCACTTTTATTTACACTTCTTTGTTTTGAAAACAGTGCCACAGGCCCTTAAATATTCGTTAGTTACCACTGAATACTATACGGCCCCCAGGCCCAATGGAATCAATGGCAATTACCGAATCAGTAAAAACTGTTTCGGTAAAATGACTGAATTATACAGATTCGGTAATTTCAAAAGAGAAATTACATACATCCCATATACCTACTATTAAATATTGAAGTGGTATGATTTGGGGCCCGATGTAGGTAGGCATTTATCAGTCGGTAACTGCCGAATTTGGCTGTTACCGACCGGTAAATCTCTTTTCCTAAGTTGGAGGCCTTTATTTACAGATTTGGTATTTTTAAAGATTCTGTATTTACCGAATCTGTAAAATTACAAAATCTGTAAATACAGACTCTGTAAAAATATCAAATATGCAAATTCTAATGTAGGTAGCACTGTTGACAGTGCTAGAGGCGTCTAAGAATTAGTTATTTACCACCCGATACAATTGGGTGGTAAATAATGAATTCCTGTGTACATGCACATCTGTGCATGTAAACCTATGCCATGTGGCACACATACATGCCCTAAGGACATGTATGTGTGTCACATTGCACAGAAGCCAAAAACAGGGGTGCTACAGGGTGTCAAAGTGACACCCTGTTCCCACTGGCAGGATTCGGTATTTACCGATTCGGTAATTACCGAATCAGTATTTGCCATTGATTCCTATGGGCTTCAAAGCCCATAGGAATCAATGGCAAATACAGATTCGGTAATTACCGAATTCGGTAATTACCGAATTTAACTGAATCGGTAATTAATTTGGTAAAAATACCTACATCCCCATTGCCAGTTCTTAAATACCAAATCGGTATGATTTGGAATTTAAGAAGTGGTAATCTGGGATTACCTACATCGGGCCCTCGGTATTTATGAGTAGGTACATCGAGATTACGTACATCTGGCCCATTGAGTTGTAACATATTTACATACATATGTTACATTTCAGTGCATGACATCACTGATGACATCACTGATGACATCATCCAGTGACTGTGTGTTTCTGTAAAGTTTAAATATGTTTTACATATTGAAAAATTAGTGGATGTATAAGTGTCTGGATGAAGGATTTAGTAGGAACATGACTGAATGTATGAGTGAGTGATTAAATGTGTCTTACTGAATGCATGGGTTAGTGACTTAACTGTCTGAATGTGTGCATCAGTATGTCTGTTGTTGTGTAATCTACTGCATGTGTTGATCAGTAGCTATATGAGTGGCTATATGTGTTATTGATTGGTTGCCCGATTATTTGTATGGGAGTCTGAGTGTGTGTGTGGGTAGCTGGCATACATAAATGACTATACATAAGAGCCAATGTTTGTGCGAGTGGCTGTTTGCATCATTGTGTACTTGTATCAGTAATTGTATAACAAAGTAAGTATGTGTTTGTATATATTTGAATAAGTAAGGTGTTGTGTGTATAACTGTATAGTTGAGGAAATGAAAGTGTGATTGTTTCTTTGCATGACTGACTCGATGTGTGAGTAACTCCATGGATGAATGGCAGAGTGTGAGTGTCTGTATAGGTGTTTGAGTGCAGATGATAGTGTTGCATTGGTGAGTGACTGTATGTATGAGTGATCCTATGGGTAAATGATTGGATGTGTGTATAGACCTAATAATCAGTGTGTGCGTATTTAGTAACTGGTATTGGTGTGTCAATGGTTTCAAGAATGGTAGTCTGTGTTTAACACTGGGTGTATCAAAGGTTATATTAGAGTGTGAAGAGGTGTATAGTATTATCACATGAATAATATCATCAGTGATGTGATCAGTGATGTCAATGGAGATGTCATCAGTGATGTCATCAGCAATGTCATTTGAGATGTCATCAGTGATGTCATCAGTGATGTCACTGACCATGTCATGAATGATGTAATATGTGACATCATCAGCAGTGGATTGCGGGTGCGCAAAATATAGTTAGTACAACTAACTATGTAGGAGCAATTTCAATGGGATACATTCTACAATTAGATACTAACCAACCACGGGGGCTTAATCTCACGGAAGACTTATATACCTTTCTGTATTAATTGTAGCCAAATAATATCGTGATAGAACAATATAATGGGCATTTTTGATAGTTATTTATTATTTTAATGAGAGCTATTTTAAAATAGTTGCTCCAATAATTGATGTCCAATTGCGCTTT
This sequence comes from Lissotriton vulgaris, assembly GCF_964263255.1. Taxonomy (NCBI): domain Eukaryota; kingdom Metazoa; phylum Chordata; class Amphibia; order Caudata; family Salamandridae; genus Lissotriton; species Lissotriton vulgaris. Next base: position 1,212,953,384 of record NC_141694.1, read on the forward strand.
TACAATTAGATGAAAAAGTTATGTTATTTCATACCCCTAATCCACTTTATGGCATTAATTACTGTATGAGTGATTCGGCAAACCATGGAAATTGTATACAACCACTTAGTTAAACTGTAGGTACACCTCTTTTAGGATTGTGGATATACACATGGTCTAAAGTGAAAGAGTATAGTATTGATCAGCATTAGAATAAGCTGTATAAGTATACAGAGTGAGGCACAAGTCCAAGTTATTAAACTATACTAGTAAGATCAGTGTTCGTTTCTACAGAGAAACTCCTCGGACAAATTGAACTGATTCAGATTAATGATTGTTATTTGGCTTCTGGCAGTGAATATGTACTACATTGGGACAGAACTGGGCCCAGTCTGTCTGTCTTAAAGTAAACTTTCAATTTGAATGCACATAACATTGTTTTTAACTACACAACTGGCACTTTCGTTTAACACTTTATTTAGGGATAGCACTATAGGTACTGGTCACACGAATGAACAGGTTATAATGCTAGATACATCAGGGGATATAACCCAGAATTGTTATTGTATCACCCTTTATTGGTATGGGTGTGACAGAGGAACCAGTGACCAATATGATTATCGGTTTATGTTTGTTTGCATCCACAGCGTTATTTGCACAAAAAGGCAATGGCATATGAAGTGAGTTGCGGATACCAACATTATCATGATTTTATGCAATTTAGTGCAATATGAGATATATATATATTTTAGCACATATTTATGCAATTTTAAATTTTGTGTGTATTTATTTACTTATTTATAATCATTAATTGTAACTATGTACATAAGCACACAGTCTGAATAAGCTAGGAATGTTGCCATATACCGGTTTTAACAAAATCTGTCTTCCATGTTCATTCCAAGTGACCTTGAAGTTCTTCGATTTCGGATTTTGTCCCGTATCTAGCCGTAATTTTGTGTCCTGTCGCCATTTTGTGTTGCCCTCACTCAGGCAGCACGGCGAAAGATGTGTTTTTGCTTTTCCAGCTGCTACGTGTCCTTTCAGTTAAAAGGTAACTCCATTGCCCTTGTCTACGAAACCTGATGTCAGGGTCAGGCTGAGTTCGTTAATCCATGTCTGGCTCAATTGATCCCTGTCTCGGCCGACTATTTGCCCTCTCCTATTCTTTCCTTATACTACCTTATCCGACTGGCCTTCGCTATTCTCTCCTTGTATGCTCCTATTACACAACCATCCTTTGAGGCACACAAATACGTCCTGCCCACCTGAAATAGGGGATTGCCGATGCCATCACTGATTAATTTGTCGGGAGGGGTAGCACACTGGGTCTGAGAGAGGTGCGTATTTGAGACACCTGATAGCTTGTTTTCCAACTTTTCTCATTGGTTCGTTTTGTATGTGTAAGGAGTGAGATACTGTAAATGTGATTCCTATAAAAGACTGTGCGCCACGGATTGAAGTGGCAGTCTCCTTAGAATCCACCTTGAGTGTAACTTCTGGGACAACTGTGCTTAGCTGAAGCTAATAAACCTGGCTTCTGTGTATCTGTTTTTTACAAGGCAGGTGAACTCGGGGATTAAGGCGTGCCCTGCACCGCCCGGCCCATAAGACCCGGTTCTCCAACTGGCGTCCAACGTGGGGCGGTTTCAGTGGTAGCAGTTCAGCCCGAGGGTCATGAGAAGCCCCGCAAGAAAATTCCGGAGGATTCGCGAGCCACGTCAAGCAACCCTTGTATGTTGAAGTGGACGGAAGGTCTTTTGCAGCGTGGCTACTCCTTTCCGACGGCTGTTGATGACTGCTGCCCTGACTACCACCCTGCCTTGGACCCTCTGGTGATGATTGGTATCGCGAGACGTTAGACGGACCTCTGTTGGCATGAAAAGACCATTTAGTGAAGTATTCGTGGGTAGCGCCCACTTCTTTGTTTTGTTTTTGATTTTTGTTATTCGTCTGTTGCAATATTCGAAGCCGAGGGGTGAGTACTTTTGTACTGTGCTCTTTGCTTTCACTCTTTGAAGTTAGTAAACGGATCAGTGTGCTTAAGATGCCTGGTCTGAGCGGATTTAGGACATTTTGTTGTTTTTGCTGTACTAGGGATTCCCGGCTTGAGGATTCATGTCTGATTCCACCGGTTGGAACTCCCACTTATGAGCTCTTTATTAAGCATGGTGTTGGTCCCATTGCCTTTAATGAGGCATGGATCCGATACACGAAGAAAGATGGTGTTTTGCAGTGGCCACAAAATGGTAGCTTTGAGCCTGACATACTAGATAATTTGGAAGAAATTCTGTTCAAAAGAAAAGCCCGGCCGGCAATGTTAGACTCTTTCCGCCTTTGGCATAAGGAAGCCAAACAGAGAGAAATTGAACAAGCAAAATGAGATAGGAAAATGAAAGATATGACGGTTATACATGCTACCCAGCAATTTAAAGACGATGAGACTGATCGTGCGATTGAGGTCTCAGATAGACAGCATCGGATGGCAATTGATAGGTGCTATCCCGTGTTACCTCCTCAGCGCAAAGATCTTGATGAAGATCCCTTAATGTCCTATTTGTTGAAATTACCTCCCCCTTATGCAGCAGGTGCTAATGCACCTGTATTATTGCCACCTGTGCAGCAACCTGTTGTTCAGCCAGGAGCTCCAGCTCCTACACAATTGCCTCTTCCTGTATTACTGCCTGTACCTCCTTTGCCACAAACTTCTGTACCTCAGTCTCCTTCGCCTTCTGTTTCTCTTGTAACATCTAGTTCTTCTCTTTCTTTGCTTAATATTGCGTCTCCAGTTTTACTCCCTACTTCTTCTCCGATTCGTAATCGGTTAGTTGATACTGTCTCTGGTCTTTTCTCCCCCCTCTTTGGACCACTTAATAGGACTCCTGTTTTTTCCTGAAGGCAATCCCGTAGCCAAATCCCAGATTCTGAGGAACGAGTTTCATTTGACTCTCTCGCTCATAAATGGATGATGAATGGTCCACTGTATAGTGTACCCAATATATTGAGTACCTTTCACCAGTGGAATGCGCCTACGCAGAGATACGTTTTTAATGTCATGAGTGACGCACTTGTTAAAGGATGGGAGTGTTGGAACTGGCCCTTCTTGCAGGGTCATCCCCAAACTTCTTGCTTCTTCCTCCCTTATTTTTCCTGACCCGTGGCTGTTGGCAATAGGACTCTGCGCACTTTACCACTGCTGATCAGTGCTAAAGTGCATATGCTCTCTATGTAAATTGTTATTCTGATTGGATATACATGTTTGGCATATTTGTATCACCATGAAGTCCCTAGTAAAGTGCACTGGGAGTGCCAGGGCCGGTGGTGACAAATGCTACTAGTGGGCCTGCAGCACTGATTGTGCCACCCACAGGAGTAGCTCTAAAATGGTGTCTCGGGCCTGCCACTGCAGCGCCTACGGGCAGTTTAGAACTGCCATGTCCTCCTGGTCCGCGTCCCCGCTGACCAGGCCTAACCCTTCCCTTTTCGTGCACATCAGTCACCCCTATGGAAGGCCCAAGGTACCCCCCTGGGCAGGGTGCCGTTTATGTGAAAGGTAGAGCATGTCCTAGTGCAGGTGACATGCTCTGGTAGTGAATTACAGCCATTTTCGTTTTTCACTATTGTAAGGCTATCTTGCTCCATAGGTTAACATGGGGGATGCTGGCTACAGTGGTTAACAGCATTTCTTCCCATAGGAACAAGATAGGACATAAGTATATAGTATCCCTGAACTCAGAATTTAATAACGCATCTTTTAGGAAAGGTGGTTTTTAAATCCTGTGTTTGAGAACAGCACTTTTAGAAAGTTGCTGTTCTCTTGTCTGACCCTTCTGTGTGCCTGGGCCTGTTTGTGTATTGACTGTCTGGTTTGTGAGTGACAGGGACTGGGGAATTCCCCCAGAGGCTGGGTGAGTCAGCACTAGGCTGAATGAAGCAATTGCAACCTGAGTGGTGGGAGGAGTTAGCACCTGGGCTGAATAGGGCTGTGCCTGCCTGCCACAATGCTGGCTCCACCTCCTGCTGGGCGGCTGAGGACCCTGCCCCTCACTCTGAAAGGAAGGATGCAGCCAGCAAAACAAAGTGCTCAGGATCCACCCAGAACTGGTTCAGACCGGGCTCAGGGCCCACATGCACAGAGAGAACAAATACTTTAGGGGTATAAGTACAGGACCCCTGACAACAGAAAATTAGATCATCCTGGAATCAAGAAAGAACCTCTGCCAAGGAGAAAGCTGACTCTGAAGAAGGAAGACTGTCCTGCTGTTGCTCTGCTGGACTGACCTGCTGTTGCTTTGCTGCCAAGGAGAGGGGAAGGACTTTGCTGTGAGCTGTGTCCCCTGTCTTGAAGGAATCGCCAAGGGCCTGGGAAGAGCTGGCTCCCTGTTTTTGAAGTCCCAGGAACAAAAGGACTTCACCCCCAGTTTCCCTGAACTCTGCTGAGAGAGTTCTGTCCTTCATAGAGTGCTTGATCCAGTTGTGGGGCCTCTGGAAGTTGTACCTGAGCTGGGAAGCTTGAAACTAAGCTTGAGAGACTTTTGAAACTGAAAAGTGTTGCATCGCTCGCTTGCGGAGCGCATCCCCGACAGTGCGAGAAGTTTCCCGCCGCTACGAAGGTCGAGATCGGCGCAGCGCCTGACGCCGCTGCCAGAGCCGTCGCATCCTTCGTTTGCGGGACGCACCAGACCGGTGCGGGAGAATCGAACATCGCTGCGAGTGTCGTCGCAGAGCCTGTCGTCGCTGGGTGAGATCGCTGCACCGCTTGCTTGCGGACCGCATCACGTCGCTGCGAGCATCGTCGCAGAACCATCGCATCGAGGAGCTGCGAGAGAGAGGATCACCGCTGGACCGCGCATCGTCGCCCCGGAGATCGTCGCAGCCCCTACGAGATCATCGCATCGTGCCTTTGCGAGAACAGACTTCCTACGGAACCTACGCACCGGAATCCACGCAAGTGGCCTTCCTCCCCATACAGACCGGATTCGTCGCAACACGCCCGCTGCTGCAGCGGGGCTGTCGCATCGCCTCCCCAGGGTCTCAGGAGCAACGCATCGCTTGTTTTCCACTGCACCGGCTTCCTGCTTGTGGAACTTTGTTGCATCTAAAAGGTACTGTGAGTAAACGTGACGCAACTGTGAACTTTTCACGCATCTGTGGATTATTTTGATCGCAACTTAAAGAACTTTGATTACAACCCGAAGAACTCTTTTGAAACCATAACCTTGCATTGTTATGTTGGATTTTTGCCGTTTTGGTCTTGTGTAGTTTAGAATAAATATCTTTATTTTCCTAAACTGTTGTGGAATTAGTTTGTGGTGTTTTCACTGTGTTACTGTGAGTGTTGGTACAAATACTTTACGCATTGCCTCTGGTTAGCCTAGACTGCTCAGGCCAAGCTACCTAGAGGGCGAGCAGGGGTTATCTAAGAGGGTTATCTCCTTGCCCTGACTAGAAGCAAGGGTCCCTATTTGGACAGTGGTACCTACCTCTGCCAACTAGAGACCCCCAGTTCTAACATTGGTGGCAGCGGTGGGATTTGAACTTGTATTTGTACTTGACCCACAGTGATTGGTGTACATCACTAGTGAGTGCAGACCACTACGCCACCGCATACTACATTTTTTATTTTTGGTTCTATTTTTGATCGTAACCCTGAAAGAATCCAATCATCATGTCTCAGAATGGTAAACCAGCAAGTGATGTTGCAGAACTGGAGTTTGATATTGAAATGTTAAGTGATTACAAAGTAGGTCAACTCAGGCAGTTCTGCAGGAACTTTGGATGCCCCATGAAGCGCCGCTCCAAGAAGGAGGAGCTACAGGAGCCCTTAAGGGCCTGGTGGGAGACCAAAAAGGTTGGGGAGACAGATGATGCAGAAGTGGATGAGGATGCACAAAGCGATGGTTTCAGGCCACAGGATCTGCCTGTGTCCGGAGCAGCCTCAAGGGCTGGCAGCAACCATTCAGCTGAAAGTTTTTTCCCAGAGGAGTTGGAGGAAAACCAAAGGGCTAGAGATCATAAATTAGAAATGTTGAGGCTTGAAATGAAGATAAAGCAAATGGAAAAAGAAAGGGCGGCGGAGGAGAGCAAACATGCCCGTGCCCTGGAGGAATTGAAATTGACCTTGGCCCATGAATTAAGAATGAGGAAGCTTGAGTTGGAGCTCAAGATGAGTGAGGCTATGAGGGTCTCAGCTGAAGAAGAAACATGGGTAGCTCAAGAAGTGAGCTTTGCTGAGTTGGAGGTGGAGTCCAGCTCAGATGGTGGCAGCAAGATTATAGTTTCCAGTGCTGAGAGAAAGGTACAAACACCCAGAGATGTGGCGCCTGACTTGAGGGAGGGGGTCAACATACACCAGGGGGTTTTGGTTTATGATGTAGTTCCAGTGGAGTGCAGTGTCCCTGAAGTAGATTGGGGGACTGGCACAGGGGACCATATTCCCAGTGGTGGGAGGGACACTCTACTGACTCTAGATGAGAGGTACAGGGAGAGGGGTTCCCCCGTGGTAGAAACCTTGGTGTGTGTGAGTGAAGACCAGCCAGAAGAGTGTGGGTTGTGTGACAGAGACAGTCAGATACTGTCTTGCCAGTCTCAGGAGAGTGGTGTGGGGTACTTGTGTGAGGCACTGGAGGGTGAGGCAGAGGGTAGCTTGGTTAAGAACTGTGGGGGGCTGTGTGATTCATTTGATGGAGAGCATATTTGAAGTCCCTGTTTTCCAGAGCTATGCCAACACCCGGTGGAGTGTGAGTTCTCTGACCCCAGAGAGCTTGCGTTGGAGGCAGACCTCTTGGTGAATTCCAGAGAGTCTGAGGAGGCATTGGGGAGTGATCCCAAAAGGAGTGGCTTAGATATCTTCCAGACCTGTGAGGTGGAAGATGTTCAGTGTAGCCCGGTTAGGTCCCAGTGTAGTGGGAGGGGTGTAGGGGCTCATGTCCGGTCTCAGTGGAGAAGGAATGAGTGTGGGACGGTGTGTCTCACGGTGCCCGAAACCCAGTCTCAGGGCCTGGAGGGTTCCTTAAGGGAACACCAGGATGGGGACGTAGACTGTACTTGTAGGCCATTTGAGGAGGATCTCCCAGTGTCTGTTGAACGGGGAGTGCCTGTAACCAGGCCTCCATTGGTTCTGGTATTTGGCAGTGCCGCTCCATTTGGGAAGGTACAGAAGTCCAGACTGAGGGGTGAGTGGTGGAAGGAGTCCCCAGTGGGAGAACCAGTGGGTCAGAGACCAGTCAGAAGGGCTGAGTCTCCCAGGAGTGCCCATAGTGACACCACTTCTGTCCTGGGGGATCTTCCCGCACTGTCAAGTGGACAGGGGCCGGGAGATCTGCGCCAGGCAGACTGTCACAGGACACATGAGTTGTGTGTCACCCTCAAGGGGGTACTAGGTGAGTCCCAAGAAGTCCTGGCGTGCCAGGCGAGTGTTCCACCGCAGAGGCTGGTCCCTGGGTGGGGAAGCCAGGTTTAGGTGTTGTCTGACCTGGGGGCGTTGGAGCCTAGGTTTGAGGGCCAGGTCCGGGGTGTCCCCCCTGACCTGGAATACCAGTTGCAGGATAGAACCTCTGAACTGGTGGGTGGATGGTGCAGGGTACCTGCCACAGTTGCCCTGACTATTCTAGAAGGGGGTACCGCTCCGGGTTGGAGGGTACAGAGCCCCAAGGAAGAGGAGGACCAGGTGTGGGGAAGCCCACCTCAGCCTCCTGTCCAGCCGCCGGATAAAGGTCCGGGACTGGTGGGTCAGTGCCAGAGTGTCACACCTGGACTGACAAGAGAGAGAGTGGACAAAGGGTGCCAAGCACCTGGGGCTACTGCCCCCCACCCTCTGATGCCACAGGGGTTTGAGAGCCATGAGAGGCAGGAGGCCTGGGTCTCATCTCTGATCACTGTTGGTGGTCACTGTGGCTTGCGGTTGGTCTGTTGGGACACACCTGTGAGGAAATTAAGGTTAGGTGCTGCACAGGTGGGGTCCACAGGTGCCAGGAGCTCCAGCTCCTACACAATTGCCTCTTCCTGTATTACTGCCTGCACCTCCTTTGCCACAAACTTCTGTACCTCAGTCTCCTTCGCCTTCTGTTTCTCTTGTAACATCTAGTTCTTCTCTTTCTTTGCTTAATATTGCGTCTCCAGTTTTACTCCCTACTTCTTCTCCGATTCGTAATCGGTTAGGTGATACTGTCTCTGGTCTTTTCTCCCCCCTCTTTGGACCACTTAATAGGACTCCTGTTTTTTCCTGAAGGCAATCCCGTAGCCAAATCCCAGATTCTGAGGAACGAGTTTCATTTGACTCTCTCGCTCATAAATGGATGATGAATGGTCCACTGTATAGTGTACCCAATATATTGAGTACCTTTCACCAGTGGAATGCGCCTACGCAGAGATACGTTTTTAATGTCATGAGTGACGCACTTGTTAAAGGATGGGAGGATATGGAGTTGGATTTAACTCCTCAGGGTCTATTGGATATACAGGACAGGTTTGATAAAGGACTTATTGTGGGTCCTGACGCTGAGGGTGCTATAAAGACACTTGTTACTTTTAGGTCCTTATATTCTTCCCAGACTATTCCTGAACCTGATCCTGCAGTTAGACAGAGGACAAAGAATTATCCTATGAGAGAAGTTCCTCTAGTATGGAGGGAAGCAGTTCCGCAAGCGGGCAATGTTCCAGGTGTCTCTGCTCATTTTTAGCATATATGGGTACATGTCTCTTGGAAACAAGCTGAAGTTTTAGCACTTAAGCAGTCTTTGCCGGACCCTCGTAAAAATCCTGCTGGATACTATAAAGAACTGTCCCAGACTGTTGATGCATGTATTATGAATTTGGTTGATATTGATATGCTGATGGGGAATGTAGTTCCACAAGCATTGTGGGCTCGGATTCGTAGAGAGGACCACGACCAAGCTAGAGGTGGTAATTGGGCCGCTATAGCGGCTGCGGATGCAGCACAAGTGGGGGATGCTAAGCCAGATGATTTGATTACACGGTTGCCTGGTAGAATAATCACCTTAATGAAGACGATGATGCCTGCCTTACGCGTTGACTGAGATAAGTTAGCTGCGTGTAAACAGAAGAAAGATGAGAGTGTCTCTTATTTCTTTACTCGGTTTGAGGAGACATTTATTGATCATAGTGGTCAGGATTTGAATACTGAAGGTGGACAGCGATTATTTGTGAATGATTTTGTCTTTAATCTGCTTCCTGAATTGTCCCATAAGTTGAAAGATTCGGAAAGCTCTTGGGATGTTATTTCGTCTGCCCAAATATTAGCCACTGCTCAGTATTATGAGAATAGGGACAAAGAAGAAAAAGATAAGGCTGAGAAGAAGACTAAGGATTTAAAGACAAAGGTTTTTCTTCAGCAGGCTTATCCCCCTCGTTCTGGCCAGCGTCAGTTCCAGCAACCTATTCAGCCTCAGAGGTTGCTATAGAAACCTGAGCCTTTTGTTCCGCGACCATTGCTTGGTCCTAATCAGTGTGCCTATTGTAAAGAGGAAGGCCATTTTAAGAATAGCAGTCCGGTTTTATTGCAGCGTAATGGTGGATTTCAAGGGCTGCGAGGCCGTGGTGGTTTTCAATCAGCACCTAGGGGTAGAGGGCGAGGTGCGTTGCCTTAAGGACAGCGTCCCTTTCCCCCTCAGAATTCTTCGAATTAGTCTGCGCAATATTACAATGATGATTATTGTGTTGAAGGTGGGGTTCAGGATTTTCATTGTAGTTAGGACAGCCATGGACAAAGTAAGGGAGTCGTATCAGTTCCAGTGGATCAAAATGGGCCTTATGTTGAGGTAGTTGCTTTGGGTGTTGCAGAGCCATTTCTTTTGGATACTGGTGCAACGAGAAGTTCTATGATCCATTCAAAACTCCCTGGGGCACCTTTGTCTGGCTAAACAAACATTTCTGTAGGATTCTCTGGCGCCCCAGTTTCTAACCCAGTTTTTTGTCCTTTGCCTCTTTTGATTGGTCCTTATGATCTGGAAGCTCCACTTATTTTAACGACTGGTTGCAGAGAGAATTTGTTGGGTTTGGATCTGTTGAAACGTCTTCATGCAACATTGTATTGTTCCCCCTCTGGTGTGCATCTTACTTTGGGTGAGAAATCGGTTTCTCCTATATATCTATCAAAAGATAGCTTTCCGCCTGAGTTGCAACCTCTTCCTGCTACACTTTGGGCTGTAGGTCCGAACGATGTTTGTTTGTTGCAGATTCCTCCTTATGTGGTTACTATTAAGCCTGATGTTAAGCTACCACGTATTCCACAGTACAAGATTTCTAATAATGGTGAACGAGCTTTGATGGCTATTATCTATGATCTGGTTCAGAAGGGTGTGGTTGAAGAAACGAGAGGTAATGTTTGTAACAGTCCTGTTCTCTTTGTTCTTAAACGCAGCGATCCTTCTCAACCACCTGTGTATTGCTTTGTGATTAATCTTCGGGAGGTCAACAAGATTGTTGTCCCCCAGTTTCCTGTTGTCCCAGATATCACTGCTTTGCTGTCTATGATACCCGCCTCACCGGCATGGTTTTCTGTTATCGATCTGAAGAATGCTTTCCTTAGTATTCCTATTGCTATGGAAAGCAGAGATATTTTTGGCTTCTCTCTCGGAGGCCGAAGTTTCTGGTTCAAGCGTGCTCCGCAAGGTTATTGTGAGAGTCCCTCCATTTACAGTCAGGCTTTGAAATCTCAGCTTGATGCGTTCATTTTGCCTCCAGGTGCTACTTTGATTCAATACGATGACGATTTGCTGACCGCTGCTCATTCGGAGGATGTTTGTAAAGATGTGACGGTTTCTTTGTTGCGTCATTTGTCTGACCTGCATCATAAAGTGTCCCCTTCTAAGTTGCAATATTGCCGCTAAGAGGTTACCTACTTAGGTCATCTTTTGTCGAAGGAGGGATGACGCTTGACCCCAGAACGAATTCAAGCGATTGCACAAATGTCTGAGCCAACCACACAAAGAGAGGTACCTGCCTTTCTGGGCATTACCTCATATTGTAGACAATGGATTCCGAATTTTTCTTTGTTAGCTAAACCTTTGCTGGTGCTTACGTTGAAAGATACGCCACAACCTCTCCCTTGGACTGACGAATGCCAAAATAGTTTTTCTGATTTACTTACTGCTTAGTGTTCTGCACCTGTGTTAGGTATTCCAGATTACAGTAAGCCTTTTACACTTTATGTGCATGAAAGAGAAGGTTGCGCGTTGTCAGTTTTAACATAACAATTTGGAGACAAACAACGGCCATGTGCCTATTTTTCGGCTATGTTGGATCCAGTAGCCAAGGCATTGCCTAGTTGTGTCAGAGCTACAGCAGCGGTAGAAATTTCTTTTCATCAATCTGCTGGATTGGTATTGGACAACACTCTTCTTGTTATGATACCCCATACAGTATATACTCTTTTGAATAGGACAAAAACACAACACCTCACGAGTGCTCGTTTGTCTGGATATGAGCTGACGCTTTTGGCTAGCCATATACATATCAAGCGGTGTAATACTTTGAACCCAGCAACATTGTTGCCCATACCAGATGAGAAAGGCATTCAAGAACAGCATGATTTATTTCTCCGAACGGAGGAGGAAACGAAAGGCAGAATAGATCTAAAAGATACACCACTTGTGGTTCCAGACAGGATCCTATGGGTAGATGGATCTTGCTTCAAGCTTCCAAATGGCGAGACAACTGCAGCTTATGCTGTTACCACTTTGTATACGGTAGTAGAGACAGCGCGTATTGCACAGAATTCAGCCCAAGCAGCTGAATTAATTGCTTTGACGAAAGCATGTGTCTTGGCAAAAGTAAAGAGAGTGAACGTCTACACTGATAGCCAATATGCTTTCGGTGTGGCTCATAGTTTCGGTCGCTTGTGGAAGGAAAGATGATTCTTTACTTCCCATGGGACTAAAATACAGCATGGTCAGTTGGTGACTGACCTTCTCGAATCACTTGCTTTGCCTACACAAATAGCAATAATCAAGTGTAGTACTCACAAAAAGATTTGAGATTTCATCAGTGATGTCATCAGTGATGTCACTGACCATGTCATGAATGATGCAATATGTGACATCATCAGCAGTGGATTGCGGGTGCGCGAAATATAGTTAGTACAACTAACTATATAGGAGCAATTTCAATGCTTTTTGAAAGCTAATTCCTAACTATATAAGGCCTGAAACCTATGGTTTTTAAGTGAATTTGCAAGGCTTTTAAAATGCTAATTCCTAACTATCTAAGGCCTGAAACCTATGTTTTTTTAAGTGAATTTGCAAGGTTTTTTAAATGCTAATTTCTAACTATATCTGGTGTGAAACCTATATTTTTTTCAATGTATTTCAAAAGGTTTTGTAAATGCTAATTCTATTAGCGGATAACGTTTATATATGTTATTATCCTTCTGGGACCACCTGAGCATCCATCTTGTGAGCATCCATCTTGTTTCTCAGGAGAAGTGAGGCACAAGAGAGCACAAAACAAGAGTGGAAAACGTGAAAAGGGGGTAGGGTTGAGACCCCCTGACCCCCTAGCCCTTCTCAGGGGGTCCCAGAAGGACCGCCAAGTGCAAATAAAAATGTATTTGTTTTTAAAATTGCGGGGTACGCGCACGGTACACGTACCCTACGTGTATGGTGCACGTACCCCGCAATTGTTTTTTGTTTTTTCTTTTTTTGCCCTTGGGGGTCTTTTTGGGACCCCCTGAGAAGGGCTAGAGGGTTGGGGGTCTCTACCCTGCCCCCTTGTCGTGTTTTCCACACTTGTTTTGGGCTCTCCTGTGCCTAAGTTCTCCTGAAAAACAAGATGGTGGCCAACACCTCCTGGTTTGGACAGTTTAGAATGTTGACAGTCGACTGCCAGCCAATCAGAAACCACTCGCGCACGTAAGGGTACGCGCATTTACACGTACGGTGCGTGTACGGTGAGCGCATATAGATATATAATTTGATCAAATTCAATTTTCTCAACAACTACTGGAGGGATTTTCACCAAATATAGAAAAGGCACTACTGCATACCCGTCCCTACCATTTTGCCAAGTTTGGTGTAATTCCGTTTAGGCTGTAGCCGTGTCTAAAGGTCCCATAGAAAATGCCATTTGAAAAATTTCAAATTCAATTTTCTCAAGAACTACTGGAGGGATTTTCATCAAACATAGCAAAGGCACGTCTGCATACCAGGCCCTACCATTTTTCCAAGTTTGGTGTAATTCCATTCAGCCGTTCGGGCTGTAGCCGTGTCTAAAGGTCCCTATGGAAATTAACATGGTGAAAACACGTTTTGGGACCCCCCTTTCGGCCCCTGCTTGACGAATCCCCCCAAAACTTTCAGGGAAGAAGTGGAGCGGAGCTGGCCAAAATTCTGGAAAATTACACACAGATTCCTCAATCGGCGCCAAAGATATTCTCAATAGAATGTTGAGCGCATATTGATATATAATTTGCTCAAAGTCATTTTCTCAACAACTACTGGAGGGATTTTCACCAAATATAGAAAAGGCACTACTGCATACCTGTCTCTACCATTTTGCCAAGTTTGGTGTAATTCCGTTCAGCTGTTCGGGCTGTAGCCGTGTCTAAATGTCCCATCGAAAATGCCATTTGAAAAATGTCAAATTCAATTTTCTCAAGAACTACTGGAGGGATTTACACCAAACATACAAAAGGCACTGCTGCATACCAGTCCCTACCATTTTGCCAAATCTGGAATAATTCCTTTCAGCCGTTCGAGCTGTAGCCTTGTCCGAATGTCCCTATGGAAATTAACATGCGGAAAACACGTTTTCGGACCAACCTTTTTTCTCGGCCCCCGCTTGACAAATCCACCCGAAACTTTAAGGGAAGGAGCGGAGCGTAGTGAGGCAAATTTAAGGAAAATTACAGGCAGATCCCTCAATCGGCGCCAAAGTTATTCCCAATAGAATGTTCAGAATTCCTATGGTAACTAGGTCCTAACTATATATACCTACTGGCGATCCTCAGACTATGCACACGTTGGTTGACGACGCCGGACAATTTACAGGGAGTGGATTCGTGGTGGAAGCAACCACCTTCCGCGGGGTAAATGCACACAAACAGCCAAAAGTGCAGCCCAGCCCCAGGAACCAGAACAGATGACCAAACGAATCCTCAATAAGGCAAGATGTAGTTTTATTTAAGGCAAACTGAGCTGCAAAAACTGACGAGTTTGGGGAGAATGCCCTTGCTCACAGTCAAAAGTTTAACCACAGTTGCAAATGAAGAAGAGAGGCCACAGCAGGGAAAACAGTGGAGGCACCTTTATTCAGCAGCAACACATTTCGGCGTCTGTATCGCCTTCTTCAGCGCCGGGGGTATGTAACAGGATGTCCATCTGGGGATAAATGCCCTGCCCCATCCTGTTAAATAATGCACAGGTCCGCCCCCAAGGTGAGTAGTCCATCCATACACTTCCTGTTAGTAACCTGTTGTCTGGTTACTACAAGTCCCAGAATGCCTTTGTTTAATGTGGGCCAGCGTTGCGGGGGGGTGGATGTTATGCCTGATGACTTTGGCCCCCAAATCGAGTGTGATCGCCAAACATCGCCGCCTCCTTAGCTCCCCAACCGCAGCAACCGCAGCAACCCCGGAAGTCCAACTAGCCCAGCGTGCCTTCAATGAAAACAGCACCGCCTCTTCTTTTCCCAGGCACGGAGGTGGGCTTCAGTCATTCCGTTACCACGGATTCGAACAAGATGCCACCGAAGCAGAGCCCAGTAGTTACTGAAGCCAACTTTGAACTGCGGGGACCTCCCAAAGCGTGACTCTGGAACTCGCGCTGTGTAAATGAACAGAGCTCCTCCAAGCAAATGAAGAAGAGAGGCCACAGCAGGGGAAACAGTGGAGGCACCTTTATTAAGCAGCAACTACATAGTATGGCGAATGCATTTCGGCGTCTGTATCGCCTTCTTCAGCGCCGGGGGTATGTAACAGGATGTCCATCTGGGGATAAATGCCCTGACCCATCCTGTTAAATAATGCACAGGTCCGCCCCCAAGGTGAGTAGTCCATGCATACACTTCCTGTTAGTAACCTGTTTTCTGGTTACTACAAGTCCCAGAATGCCTTTGTTTAATGTGGGCCAGTGTTGCGGGGGTGGATGTTATGCCTTATGACTTTGGCCCCCAAATCGAGTGTGATCGCCAAACATCGCCACCTCCTCAGCTCCCCAACTGCAGCAACCCACTTGCCATGGGTCAAACTGTAGTGGGGACAAGGTCGGAAGTCCAACTAGCCCAGCGTGCCTTCAATGAAAACAACACTGCCTCTTCTTTTCTCAGGCACGGAGGTGGGCTTCAGTCATTCCATTACCACGGATTCTAACAAGATTCCACCGAAACGGAGACCAGTAGTTACGGAAGCCAACTTTGAACTGCGGGGACCTCCCAAAGCGCGACTCTGGAACTCGCGCTGTGTAAATGAACAGAACTCCTCCAAGCAATTGAAGAAGAGAGGCCACAGCAGGGGAAACAGTGGAGGCACCTTTATTCAGCAGCAACACACCCAGTATGGCGAATGCATTTCGGCGTCTGTATCGCCTTCTTCAGCGCCGGGGGTATGTAACAGTATGTCCATCTGGGGATGAATACCCTGCCCCATCCTGTTAAATAATGCACAGGTCCGCCCCCAAGGTGAGTAGTCCATGCATACACTTCCTGTTAGTAACCTGTTGTCTGGTTACTACAAGTCCCAGAATGCCTTTGTTTAATGTGGGCCAGCGTTGCGGGGGGTGGATGTTATGCCTGATGACTTTGGCCCCCAAATCGAGTGTGATCGCCAAACATCGCCGCCTCCTTAGCTCCCCAACCGCAGCAACCCCCTTGCCACGGGTCAAACTGTAGCGGGGACAAGGTCGGAAGTCCAACTAGCCCAGCGTGCCTTCAATGAAAACAACACCACCTCTTCTTTTCCCAGGCACGGAGGTGGGCTTCAGTCATTCCGTTACCACGGATTCGAACAAGATTCCACCAAAGCGGAGACCAGTAGTTACTGAAGCCAACTTTGAACTGCGGGACCTCCCAAAACGCGACTCTGGAACTCGTGCTGTGTAAATGAACAGAACTCCTCCAAGCAGATGAAGAAGAGAGGCCACATCAGGGGAAACAATGGAGGCACCTTTATTCAGCAGCAACACACCCAGTATGGCGAATGCATTTCGGCGTCTGTATCGCCTTCTTCAGCGCCGGGTGTATGTAACAGTATGTACATCTGGGGATGAATACCCTGCTCCATCCTGTTAAATAATGCACAGGTCCGCCCCCAAGGTGAGTAGTCCATGCATACACTTCCTGTTAGTAACCTGTTGTCTGGTTACTACAAGTCCCAGAATGCTTTGTTTAATGTGGGCCAGTGTTGTGGCGGGTGGATGTTATGCCTGATGACTTTTGCCCCCAAATCGAGTGTGATCGCCAAGCATCGCCGCCTCCTCAGCTCCCCAACCGCAGCAATCCCCTCGCCACGGGTCAAACTGTAGCGGGGACAAGGTCGGAAGTCCAACTAGCCCAGCGTGCCTTCAATGAAAACAACACAGCCTCTTCTTTTCCCAGGCACGGAGGTGGGCTTCAGTCATTCCGTTACCACGGATTCTAACAAGATTCCACGGAAGCGGAGACCAGTAGTTACTGAAGCCAACTTTGAACTGCGGGGACCACCCAAAGCGCGACTCTGGAACTCGCGCTGTGTAAATGAACAGAACTAACTCCTCCAAGCAAATGAAGAAGAGAGGCCACAGCAGGGGAAACAGTGGGGGCACCTTTATTCAGCAGCAAAACACCCAGTATGGCGAATGCATTTCGGCGTCTGTATCGCCTTCTTCAGCGCCGGGGGTATGTAACAGGATGTCCATCTGGGGATAAATGCCCTGCCCCATCCTGTTAAATAATGCACAGATCGGCCCCCAAGGTGTGTAGTCCATGCATACACTTCCGGTTAGTAACCTGTTGTCTGGTTACTACAAGTCCCAGAATGCCTTTGTTTAATGTGGGCCAGTGTTGCAGGGCGTGGATGTTATGTCTGATGACTTTGGCCCCCAAATCGAGTGTGATCGCCAAACATCACCGCCTCCTCAGCTCTTCAACCACAGCAACCCCCTTGCCACGGGTCAAACTGTAGCGGGGACAAGGTCGGAAGTCCATCTAACCCAGCGTGCTTTCAATGAAAACAACACCGCCTCTTCTTTTCCCAGGCACGGAGGTGGGCTTCAGTCAATCCGTTACCACGGATTCGAACAAGATTCCACCGAAGCGGGGACCAGTAGTTACTGAAGCCAACTTTGAACTGCGGGGACCTCCCAAAGCGCGACTCTGGAACTCGTGCTGTGTAAATGAACAGAACTCCTACAAGCAAATGAAGAAGAGAGGCCACAGCAGGGGAAACAGTGGAGGCAGCTTTATTCAGCAGCAACACACCCAGTATGGCGAATGCATTTCGGCATCTGTATCACCTTCTTCAGCGCCGGGGGTATATAAAAGGATGTCCATCTGGGGATAAATGCCCTGCCCCATCCTGTTAAATAATACACAGGTCAGCCCCCAAGTTGAGTAGTCCATGCATACACTTCCTGTTAGTAACCTGTTGTCTGGTTACTACAAGTCCCAGAATGCCTTTGTTTAATGTGGGCCAGTGTTGCGGGGGTGGATGTTATGCCTGATGACTTTTGCCCCCAAATAGAGTGTGATCGCCAAACATCGCCGCCTCCTCAGCTCCCCAACCGCAGCAACCCCCTTGCCACCGGTAAAACTGTAGCGGGGACAAGTTCGGAAGTCCAACTAGACCAGCGTGCCTTCAATGAAAACAACACCGCCTCTTCTTTTCCAAGGCACGGAGGTGGGCTTTAGTCATTCCGTTACCACGGATTCAAACAAGATTCCAGCGAAGCGTAGACCAGTAGTTACTGATGCCTACTTTGAACTGGCTTTGAACTATATATATATATATATGAATACTCCATCCTACCCCAACAAAGAAGAAGGCACGTACTCGAAGATGTCAGGTATGGCTTTCTTTATTGATTCAGGTCTCACTCAACCCCATGGCTAGAGAGACGCATAAAGGCTTCACAGAATATATATATATATATATATATATATATATATATATATATATATATATATATAACCTATTGGCATCATCAGTAGGTAGTTATAATTAGGACCTATTTTCCATAGGAAATCCGCAACATTTTATTTTGAATTACTTTGGCGCCGGTTGACAAATCTTCGCAAAATTTTCAAAACTAATGGGCTGCTCCGGTCTGCTCCTATCCTGAAAGTCTCGGGGTGATTCGTGAAAAGGGGGCCCCAAAACATGTTTTCCCTATGCAATTTTCCATAGGAACCGTTAATCGCAGCTACAGCCCGAACTGCTGAATGGAATTACACCAAATTTGGCAAAGTGGTAGTCCTCAGTTCAGACTCAGTGCCTTTTGCTTAAATGGTGTAAATCCTTGCAGTAGTTCCTGAGAAAATTACAATTAAATGTACATATATCTATGGTCTCGGAGGATCCGCGCACCCTGCCGTGCACGAGCTGCATTCTAATTGGCTGTCAACACTTCAAATCAGGAAGTGTTGGCAGCCATCTTGTGCCTCGATAGAACTGAGGCACAGGAAATCTAATAAAAAAACATGGAAAATAGCAAAAAGGGGGCAGGGTAGAAATACCCTGACCCCCTAGGCCTGCTCAAGGGGTCTCACAATGACCGCCAGAGCCCCAAAATGTTTTTTTTTAAATCGGCAAAATCCGTGCAGGGTGCACGGATCTTGCCAATAAAAAAGAAAAACGAAGCATGGGCTCCTACGCTTCTATGATAATTAGACCCCAGGGGGGCCAAATCCCGTGGACATGTTTATAAAAATAAAGTGTGGGGGGCCATCCCCCCCACTGCCCAGGAGACCACCACCACTGTGGCAAAAGCATGTGTAATTGTGGGGGGCACATGTCCCCCCACAACCCCGGGGCCCTCCACCCCCGGGCTGAAATGTATAATTTTGGGGGGCCTCTAAGGCCCCCCGTGCCCTGGGGACTGCCAACCCGGGGCTCCACTTGATTGACATTGTGGGGGGCACATGGCCCCCTGCAGCCCCAGGGACCACCACCCCCGGGGTTTAAAAGTTAAATGATGTGGGGCCTCTAAGGCTCCCCCGAGCACGCCACCACAGGAGCTCCACTTAATTCACATTGCGGGGGCACACGGCCCCTCAACACTTCCGGGGACCACAACCCTTGCAGCTTAAAAGTTTAATTGTGGGGGGCCCACACTGCCCCCCTGCAGCCCCTGGGACCGCCACCCCCGTGCGCATTTTTGAATTAATAAAAAAAACCTGTGTGGGGGAGCTTGAACCCCCCCACATACCCTGGGAACCACCACTCCGTGGGGCTTTAAAAAGGGTGGGAGGGGGGCCGCACAGCCCCCCTCCTGGAGCCTTTGAGGGCCCTGAAGACCGCCAGCCCCCAAGGGCGGCCCTTGTACTGTCCCGGGGTGCCCACCCTAACTATAGTTTGCCATGGCAGGGTGGGAGTCTCATGACTCCACCCTGCCATAGCAAACTGCTTTGCTAATTGGAAGATAGAGCAGGAAACCTGATTGCTTTTCCACATGGAGAGCAGCATGTTAGCTGTTCTCTGTGTAGAAAAGCAATGCCGACTCCCGCAGGAGGTGGGGGGCCGGCGGGACCGTGGGGGTATTGGGGACCCCCCATGGTCCAATACACACAACAGAACAGACCAGGTCAAAATACAATACCCCATGGTCTCCAACGGAGAGGGCTAGCCCCGGGGGAATGTGTCCCTGGGGCTACAAGTGGCCCAGGAGGGGGCCACGCAGACCCCTCCCTAAAAGTCAATAAAAAGTAAATAAAAATAAATAAAATTGAAAGGCCGGCCCCGGGGGATGGGTTCCCCAGGGCGATTAAGGCCTCAGGAGGGGAGCCACATGACCCCCTTCCTAATTTTTTTATATTAACAAATTAGGGGGCGGGCCCTGGGGGATGGCGCCCCAGGGCCCGGAAAAATTGAAAAGAAGGGGCTGTGTAACTCTGCAAACTCTGCAAACGCCACCCGTGGCATGTTTGCAGAGGCAACAAACTCCCCTTGAATACTGGGGGTCCCTGGGGGCCAACTAGCCCACTAGGAACCTCCAGGATGCGCCAGGTGTTCTGAGGTCACGCCCCTTTTTACACCTCTCTGCAACGCAGCTCTGTGGCACTTACTGGTGGTCTAGTTGCACCTCAGGGACCATCAGTACTCAAGGGGAGTTAATCTCCCAACTTAAAACACACCAAGGGGCGCGTTCGCAAAGTGGGAAAGGGAGGGGGCGGGGCCTAGGTTCACATGTGTGCAAACACACCCTGTGGCGTGGTATAAGCAATCCCAACTCCCGCAGGAGACGGGCAGCTGGCGGGACCGTGGGGGGATTGGGGACAAATGGAGAGGGCCAGGGCCAGGGGATTGGGTCCCTGGGGCTACAAGTGGTCCGGGAGGGGACTATGCAGACCCACTCCCTTAAAATCAAACAAAAAGAAAATTGAAATGCCAACCCTGGGGAAAGGTTCCCCAGGGCGAATAACGCCTCGGGAGGGGGGCCACGCGGCCCCTTCATCATTTTTTTACATAAAAAAACCCAGGATGCGCGATCTTGCCATTAAAAAAGAAAAATGTAGCGCGGGCTCCGGCGCTTCTATGATAATTAGCCCCCATGGTGGCTAAATCCCGGGGACACATTTATAAAAATAAATGGTGGGGGGCCCATCCCCCCACACTGCCCCAGGTACAATTACCCCGGGGCAAAAGCATGTGTGATTGTGGGGGCCACATGGCCTCCCGCAGCCCAGGGGACCACCACCCCCGGTGCTCCACTTGATTGACATTGAGGGGTGCACATGTCCCCCCCCACAGCCCTGGGGACAGCCACCCCCAGGGCTTAGAAGTTTAATTGTGGGGGGCCTCTAAGGCCCCCCAGAGCCCCGGGGACCACCACCCCCAGGGCTAGACTACATTGAAATTGCGGGTGGCACACTGCCCACCTGCAGCCCCAGGGAGCGCCACCCCCAGGGGTCATTTTTGAAGTAATTTAAAAAAAAACCCTGTGTGGGGGGCTTGAACCCCCCACATGCCCCAGGGACCACCACATCCCCAGGACTCTAAATATGTAAATTGGGGGGTCCGTGACAGAGCCCCCAGCCCCGGGGACCACCACCCCTTGGGGCTTTAAAAAAGGTGGTAGGGGGGCCACACGGCCCCCCTCCTGGAGTCCTCGAGGGCCCTAGGGACAGCCACCCCCCAGGGCCGGCTCTTGTACTGTCCCGGGGTGCCCACCCCCGGGAAACTATAGTTTGCTATGGCAGGGCAGGAGCCTTGTGGCTCCCACCCTGCCATAGCAAACTGCTTTGCTATTTGGAAGAGAGAGCAGGAAACCTACTCTCTCTTCCAAATAGCAAAACAGATTGCTTTTCCACATGGAGAACAGCATGCTAGCTGCTCTATGTGTGGAAAAACAATGCAGACTCCTGCAGGAGGTGGGGAGCCGGTGGGACCGTGGGGGATTGGGGACCCCCACAGTCCCCAATGGAGAGGGACAGCCCTGGCGGAATGGGTCCCTGGGGCTACAAGTGGCCTGGGAGGGGGCCACGCGGACCCCCTCCCTAAAAGTCAATTTAAAAAAAGATGGGTTCCCCAGGCCGATTAAGGCCTCAGGAGGGGGGCCACGAGGCCCCCTTCCTTATTTTTTTATATAAAAAAATTAGGGGGCCCCCCTTCTTAAAAAAGCAAAATAAATAACAGACCGGCATCGCGCCAGAAGCCACGCCCCCTCTTTTTATCACTTTGCCAACGTGCCCCTGGCGTGTTTGCAGAGGGGGAACAGGATCCTCCAGGATGCGTCAGGGTACTGCGTTGCGGAAAGGTGTTCTCAGGTCATGCCTCTTTTTACACCTCTCTGCAACGCAGCTCTGTGGCACTTACTGGAGGTAGATGGTGGTCTAGTTGCACCCCAGGGACCATCAGTAGTCAAGGGGAGTAAATCCCCCAATTTAAAACGCGCCATGGGGAGCGTTCGCACAGTGGGGAAGGGAGGGGGTGGGGCCTGAGTTCACATGTGAGCAAACACACCCTGTATGAATGGGGAATTAATTCATTTTCAATCCTGAGGGTCCCTGGGGACAAACTTGCCCACCAGGTACCTCCAGTAAGCACCACAGAGCTGCGTTGCCCCCTTGGGACATACTGGAGGTACCTGATTGGCTAGTTGGCCCCCAGGGACCCAGAGGATTGAGGAGGAATTAATTATCTAACTTAAAACGCACAACAGGGCATGTTTGCAGACATGTCACCTCAGGCCATGCCCCTTTCCTTCACCACTGTGCGAATGCGCCCCGTTGTGCATTTTAAGTTGGGGAATTTATTCTCTTACAATACTGAGGGTCCCTAAGGGCCAACTAGCCCAACAGGTATCTCCAGTATGTGCCAGGGAGCTGTGTTGCAGACAGGTGCTCAGAGGCCACACCCTTTTGACACCTCTCTGCAACGCAAATATACAAAGCAATCAACTGTTACTAAGTGTGGTTGGCAATATAACATTGTATAAGCTGTGGAACACTGACACTCCGGTGGGAGTATTATTCAAAATCTGATAACTTTATCAAAATGGAAGGCTGACATTAGTGCAATTGAACTGACACCTTCCAATGTTTATAATGTGATGAATTATGATAAACTGTCATTGGTGACGGCTGCGCCACTATCATTAGCGATAATATTGTATTGTTGTTCTTTTTTTCAACCATGAAATTTTCACAAAGTTTGTTGGAATTGTGTATTCATGCCTATTCTAATTCGGTGACATTTAAATTAATTGTGTATATAGCACTAGAATTGTGTGCAATATGTATAATCAAACGTAAAGATAAAATAGCTGGCAAATTGAATAGTGTTTAAGATCTTACAAAACGGCAGCCATGATTGTTGACTGTTTTGCCACATGTATGGGGTGAAAGTCTGTGTCTATTTTGGATGCAGTATAAATACGGGCACGTTGCATCACAATGGTTGAAACGTGATCAAGCCGAAAGGTGAAACGCGTTGTTTCCTGCCAATAAATAATTTTGTGTACTAGCAACTGGAAGTGTCCGAGTACATCTGTTAAACTAATGTAGTGCGGTTGGATAATATATATATATATATATATATATATATATATATATATATATATATATATATATATATATATATATATATATATATATATATATATATAATATATATATATATATATATATATATTACCTACTGGCGGTTGCCAGTAGGTATATATAATTAGGATTTTTTCTCTATGGGACTTTTGAAAATTCTATGTCTAATAACTGCTGAAATTTTCAGGAAAATGGCACATTTTGTTTCTGAGCAGCCTTTGAAAATTTAGGGGGGTTTCGTCAAGGGGGGGCTGAGAAAAAAGGGGGGTCCCAAAACGCGTTTTTAACATTGAGTTTTCCATAGGCCGTTTGGCCTCACTTTTAGCTCGAACGGCTGAATGCATTTGCACGAAACTTGGCAAAATTGTAGGGACTGTTAGCCCGATGTGCCTTTGCTGGGTCTCAATATATGTTCTCCAGTGGATTTTGAGAAATTAACGTTTAAAAAAACAGATATATCTGTGACAGCGTCCAGGGTAGCTCTCCGGTTCGCGTACTTTTCGCGTAATGGAACTTTGCGAAGCGAAGCTGATTGGCTCTCCCCTGTCTGTCAACATTCTAAACAGTCCGGAGCGGCCGCCATCTTGTCTCTCGGTAGGATCGAGAGACAAGAGGAGGCCAAAACGAAGGGGCAAATGACCATAAGGGGGCATAGTAGATCCTCCCTGACCCCCTATGTTTGATGTGGAGGCTTTAAAAGGGCCCCGCGGGGCCAAAACATTTTTTTTTTTTTTAATTGTTTTTTTTCGTGGGGTGTGCTCGGTACGCGCACCGGAAAGCGGTCCGGGGAGCGTACTCTAAGGAAACAAGAATGATTGACTTTTAAAATATTTTATGTTTATTGATTGTTCGTTTTGTTGGTTTTTTTTTGTTTTTTTTTTATTTACGTAGCAACATGTAGGTACCAATGCAGAGTCTAAAAATAAATAAACACCGTCTCCTTTGTAGATATCTTGCAAGTTGTTTCTGAAGTTTTTGTGGTATATGGAATTCATACCATAGTCTGTCTGGAAAGCCAAAACAATATGGAGGCAGGAGATGATAAAGAGATGTTAAATACACATTGGGGATAATATAGTGGAAGAAAGAAAGTAACTATGAGCAAACTTAGTATGCAACACAAAAAAGTTGCATAGTATATTTAAAGTCTGACTTTACATTATAATCAATTTGCTACTAGTTTACAAAATACATATAAAAATGAAAAATGTCTCAAACAATTTTTGAATTATTAAATAAAAATGTATTTTTCTGATTCTTTTTCAAAATTTAAAAGAAATTCTAATAATTCATTATCATTTTTTTTTCATTTTCAAGTAGGAAATCTACTGCTTCCACACATTGCAGAAGTTCAAAGTCCCGTGAATCATCATTGAATTCATGGTCAATTTCTGTATCTGTTTTGCTTCCTGCAACAATTTCCAAGTTATTTTTCTGTTGTCCTTCCATTTTGTATGCTGTAAAATGAATTTAAAAAAAACATATCAGTACAGATAGGGCACTGTTGGGTTTAAGTACAGACAGGTAGTTTGATTTTTTAAACAGTGATTTTTTCGTTGGGCAGTGTATGGTATCAAACTGGAAGTAGAAATATGAAAAAAATTATGAAATAAACTCTAAGTCAATTCTTAATTATACAAGACAAGTCTAACTCCATCCATAACTAAAACAGAGAAGTCTATTTTATTCTATAAGTATAACAGAGTGATAGAATATAACTATCAGAAAATGTTTTCCTATTTAGCTTACAGTACAGAACATACTTCAGTTTTTAAAATAACATCTTACCTTTCAAATAGAACTTGAAGTTATCAGTTGAAATGTAGTTAATATGTACTTCAAGAAGTAGTAGTCAAAATGGCTGTGCTTCTCTCTCTTTCTTTATATATATTCAGGTACATAACCAATCAAATGTCATGATATAATAGTAGAAATTAAAAGTAACATTTTAATTGGTTGTCAATTCCAACACTTCCGATGTGTTTTGTGAAGTAATTTACCTCAGGGAATTTAGAGAGTTCTACATGCTAAATGGCTAAATGGAATTCCAACCAAATTTGTGAAAATGGTAGGGATTGGTATGTAGTATGAGCTAATGTTTAATTGGTGAAAGTGTCTTCTGTGTTTTTTTTGTAAATTACTTTCCCACCTTTTTTGAGCGAGTGCTTGTCAGTGCGTTTCCCGGTACGCGAACCTGCAGCGTTACGGGAGTCCTCCATTTTATGTTTCAGTAGAAATGAGATACAAGATGGAGCGTAAATAATGTTTAGAATGGGTAGAAAGGGGCACTTTAGACGTATCCTGACCCCCTATGTTTTCTGAGGGTGGCTGAGGAGGCTCATATATGTCGAAAAAAGATTTGAATTTTTTGCGCTGTTAGCTGCCGGTACGCGAACTGGGTAGCGAACCGGGAAGCGAACATAAGTGAAAATTAGTGAAAAAAGGTACATTCGAAATTTAAAAAGAGTAATTAAAGTTAAGGTAGCTCTGAAAAGAGCTTTTGGGTTCTGTGTAAGTTCTAGGTACTTATAAGTAGGTACCAATACACAGTCTTAAATTTTGTATGAAAACTCTGTTCCCCTCATCTGAGAAGTGCACGCCATCTTCTCTGTAGATATCTTGCATGTAATAACGCAAGTTATTGTTGTAGATCGAGCCCATTCCATGGTCTCTCATGTAAGCTAAAACAGACTTATTTACATGCTTCCTCGATTTTTCAATTTGTGGACAAAATTGATTGGACCACCTCCATTTCTGTCTTTGGCATATATTGGAATATACCAAGGCATTTTGAGGAAAAAGTGTCATCAATTGCTCAAAGGTGTCTTTTAAGAGCATTTCCAGACCTACCCCAGTCAAATTGCCCAAATCATTTCCTCCACAGTGCACTATTATGAGGTCTGGGTTTGGCAAATGTAAAAAGGTTTTCACCAATGGTATCAATTGGTGACATTTCAATCCTCTTTGGCCAATCCATTTGATTTCCACATTTTGTAAATTGAGGTTGTGTAAATTTCTGTTATCAGAATACCTGTGAGCCCAGTGGATGTAGCTATGTCCAAGAATCCAGACTGAAAACATGGTGAGAGGAGTTTTTGCTGCAGTCAGTTGAAGTGTGGGAATGAAATGGCAGTTGAAATAGTGAAGTTTGTAATGAAAAAAAACTGTGGAGTTTGAGTGCAAATGATTCATTAGTAGTGATTGGTGGATTTCCATTGCTGAAAACAGAAAGTTAGGGTGCATGGATGTGTTCTTTGAAAGATGTAATTTGAATGGTTATTTAAAAATGATGTTATGAAAGATTGCAGTGGATTAGCAGGTGTACTGAGAGTTCAGAGTTCATTTGAAACATTGTTGTGTGAACTTGTAAACATGAGAGGTCTGGTAGGCGGTAGTTGCTATGGAAAAAAGGGCAGAAAGGGCAGAGGGGGGAAGGGTGTTAATTTGAAAATAGTGAGGGAAGAGTTTTGATTGGCTGACATGAGAGATATGTGTGATGAATATCAGCATTTCAGTGCCTTTGTTGGTTCCAGCCTCTGGAGTGCATACCTTTTATTCTGCTAATTGGTGTGTTTCTGAGACTGTTTTGAAATTCAAAAAGCATTTGTTAAGGTGAGTTATAATTTTGTGGCTTCGCAGTTGTCAATATCAGGAAGGACTTTTGTAACTACAGCAATTATATATCATGACGGTCCTTCAACTACTTCAGGACATTACACAGCTTATTTAAAATCTGGAAACGGCTGGTCATTCTCCAATGATTCTGTTTTAACTTTCAAAAAAAGATTGCCTTTCCACCTTATTATTATTATTATTATTATTGTATTTCTTATATAGCGCCAGAATCGACCCCCGAAGGGGTATCTCCGCGCTTGCCTTGGGAACCCGTCCTGGTTTTTCCCTGTGAGATAGCCCCCACAGGGCATCCCCAAGGTGAAAGCCAGGCATCCCGCCGCAGGGGGGCCGTTGTGGAGATTAAGCAAGCTTAATGCCCAGAGTTGCAGAGTGTGAACCCATGATTAGGTCAGGCACCGAAGCGAGAATTATCGAGTCCGTGGACATTTGAGCTCAACACCCTGCCGCGTCAGGAATCGAACCCTGGTCCCGGGTCTGATCTCTGCTTCAGGGTCTACCTGCTCTAACCAGTGAGCCACACTTCTCCACCTTCAAAATTCAATTATAAGGTAAGTGTTTAGTACTCTTTACGTTACATCTCTATCAAATTTTACTTTTATTAGTTCCACTGCTTCATTTCTTTACCCTTCAGTTTCCTGCCTTTGCTACTACTCTCATGTTTTTTTCTATTACTTACTTATACTACTCTTTCCACTCCTTTTCTCAGTTCCTCTTTCAACAGTGTCTGTGTGTTACTCCCTCTATTTGTCTTTCTTTTAACATTACTCTCTGTTTACTTACTCTTGTTTTAAAAAAAAAATTTTTTTTACTTCGCTTCCGGTTTGCGTACCGGTGAGCGAACCGGGAAGCGAATCAAAAGAAATAGAGGTTGCTAGAGTGCTACACATTCTAGCAATTTTTCATAAAGGGAAGGTAGTTCTGAAAAGAACTTTTTTTATTATTTTTGTTGTTTTTTATTTTTTTTATTATTTTTCTGAACATTTTCATACTTTTTTTGTATTTTTTGAACGGTTTTATATTTTTGGGGGTTTTTTTCAGGGGGAAGAACGAAAAACAGGCATTAGAAACGGCTCAACAGGAGCAACAAAAAAAAATCACTTTCTGGGGCGTTTTGAGCACTTGTGCTTTTCAAATGCTCTGTTCATTAATGGAAAGCTCATTTCGCCGTAACAAAGCAAACCCCCACAATAAATGCACACCAGCTTGATATGTTGAAAATTAGTTTGAATAGCGGGGACCATCTCCCTCGCCTCTGGTCCCGAAAGACTTTCATGGGATGAGGTGGTGGCCACAAGAGTTGGTGGATTTTCACTTAGGTTACGCACCTCCGCCATACTATAATTTATTGGATGCCACCTTTGCATGTGGCGATGCATTGTATAATTTCCAAAGCTATACTTTTTATCCGTGCCTCGAGACAGAGGTTCTTTACATATCAGGCATGTAACATAACGTGCATTCACCTTTTTTTGGCCTGCAGGAAATGAAAAAAAACTGCCAAATAAAATTGGCCTTGCGGTGTGATTTCCGGGGCTCTTCAGGGAAAAATTTTATTTGATGTACATCTTGTTCTTCTTCTTCCTCCTCTTCTTCAGGGTTGGGAATAAACTGGGGAGGTGGTCCATCCTTCCTAGGAGGTTGTGGTGGTGGTGGGGGTCCACCAGCTGCAGCTACAATTGAAGCCATCTTCCAATAATAAAAATAGTTCTTCCTCTCACAAAGTTGAAAGTCAGAGTGAGAAAAATAGGAGGGGGCTTTCATCATTTTGGAAAAAAAAAATGTTCTAAACCAATGAAAAGTGTAATTTTTAGGTCACATGACCTAGCTTTACATCATTCAGAAATAAAAAATGAAATCAACCAATAAAAAGTGTTATTTTCAAGTCACATGACCTGTTATGCGTACGTTACGCGTCCCGTAACGCGACCCAGATCGCTTCCGAGTAGCTGCGCTTCGCGCCTTGGTTCGCAGTCCAGAGCACTTCCGGGTGCGCTAGTTAGGGATTAGCATTCACAAAACCTTATTTTACTCGCACAAAACCATTGAAATTCGCATATATAGTTAGTTGCACTAACTATATATCGCGCACCCGCAATCCACTGCTGATGATGTCGCATATTACATCATTCATGACATGGTCAGTGACATCACTGATGACATCACTAAAATGCAGCAATAAAATTAGATATTGTCCAAATATTTCTATACATAATGTTGGCAACATTTCTGATTGGCAGTGAGTACATTTCATATTTTGATTGGCTTATTTCACTAATTTGTTTAAAGACACTGTTTTGCAATCTGGTAATGTTAAATATATGAATCATTCAGTGTCTATTTTAGTGGTAGATGAAAATGAACAGTTATCACATGTATGATCCCATTTGTAACGTACTCAAGTTAATAAACTTTATTCGGATATTATATTATCCATAAAAGTACACACATAATTACATACATGGTCAGGATAAAAAAATCACATGAAAATGGGGTAACATTGCTGAATTTTTCCTTATTAAAAACGGTGACCGCAAAAAGTGCAAGGTATCATTATTGTCCGGATCCTCCAATTCATGTCTTTTTCTTCGGCAATATCAAAAAATAAAGTCCATATGCAAGAATTGCCCTTTAAAGTAACACAATATATACACAGAACACATGCTTCGTGCATCAATAAGAGCGAGAGCTTGCTAGGACATTTAGAAGCATTATTTAAGGTGACGGTTTTATAAAGTGCATAAAGCATAAATCCTGGTTGGTAGACCATCTTGATAAAGTGCAAAGTACAATGTCAACTGATGGTCATTAAAAGTAGGCAGATTTCTACAACTCAGTATATGCAAGTAGAAAATAAATAACATCTTTGGATACCAATAAAGCATTTTGGCCAGATAGGCATTAGTTCTCAAATTATTTTGATTCATACATTTACAGATAGCAGAGTAAATTAAAATGTTGATGTGCAAATCACAAAGTGCAAATAGGCCTCTTCCAAGTGCATATTAATCACGTTGGTCTAGTTGGATGAATATTAATTCATAGAGGAAGAGGATCGGGTTGCCATTTTTAAAAAAGTGCACACACGGTATATTAGTTCATCATCTCTAAGATGAAGCACAGTCTTATATGCCACTTTCAAATCCTTTATGCCTTTAGCTCTAAAAAACGGTATCAGGAGAAATTTACAATATCTTTGATAGTAAGAGCAAAAGAACAAAAAATGCATTAGTGTTTGTTTACCTGGGTTCTGACATGGGCAAACCAGATTCTCGATATTAGGATGGTAGCCCATGGGGAAACACAATAAAAACTTTATGGATCCTGCTCTAAGACGAGACAGAAGACTACGCTCCCAATAAGTGATCTCTTTAAGAAGATAACCAGCTGGTGTAGGCGAAGTAGATTCGATGTGACCTACTATTTGAATATACTGATTCACAGTTGTTTTGGCCAGTTCTACATTATGTCTGGTCTTCCCCTAATGTTTATAAAGAATGTTACGGATTGTCTTCCCATTAGTCCCATCTAATTCATTTGGACTATCAAATATATGCTCAAGATTGACTGCTGCTAGGCTCGCCCGTACTTGGGCCAACCATGGGATTTTAATACTCTGATCACATTTTAGGCAGTCAGCCAAGATTTCTCTTGTCGAGGAGGCTTTGGGGTTTTTCCAGACCTTGATCCAGAACAACACAGGGCGAGCCTTTATGTAGTCCTCCAAGTAAGACAATTTCAATTCAGTGTGGCTTATATAAGTAGATGATGAAATTGGTAAACCCAATAGCCTTCTGCAAAATCTGTTTTCCTCACCCTGTGCATTTTTTAAGTTTGAATATCCCCAGATTTCTGCCCGAATGTCCCGACTGGGACACATTGTGTTCTATAAATTTTTAATAAAGACAGTACCACCTCAAATCTTTTAGGCTTAGGGAGGGTCAATACTGAGTTTATAGCTTTAATAAACTTAGACCGATTTGTAACGTACTCAAAACAGATTTTCATTTTGTATTCCTTCATCTTCCAATACTGCAACCATAAACATAAGAAATTCCTGAGCATCTTGCTGTACATTTCGTGTAAATTGTGAAGAACCAGAACATATATCCAGAAGATTCCGAATGCCAGAAACACTTTGGATTTTAGTTTTATCAGTTGTTAACTTTTTATAAATAGAATGTAATAAAGAACAAAATCTTTCTTCTCGATTTTCCGTAATTTCTTGTTGAAGACTTTGCCTAGAAAAAATACGACATTCACAACTAAATTAGCATAGCAGTTGATACCTGAACTGTTTTCTAATTGATATCCTACAATCTCTTAAACATTGTCCTTTTTTTTTGTTTGTAATCTCAACAGTCTCTTGATTTTTTTTTCTTCTTTCCAATCTCACTACATAGTTTCTCATAAGCTTGTTTTCGACATACTACATGCTTCTCATTGCAGGATATTCACCCAAGTTGGGAGCATACAGTCTTAACCAATTATACTCTCTTACACAAATTACATCTGAATAATCTTTCTCTCATCCAAATCAATCAAATACAATCCAGATAAAGTTCTGACTCGGGACAATGCAACATATGCCATTCCCTCTTTAAACACAGTACTTCCAATGTTTACCAAAGTACTGTCTACACTTAAACCTTGAGATTTATGAATGGTCACTGCATATGCTAAACAAACAGGAAACTGTTTTCTAAGAACATACAAATCTTTTACAAGCAAGAAACAAACACAACAGTTTTATGATTATGCCCTTTTTTTGCTCCATGAACCAGTGGCCATGGGTCTTCCAGGCAACCAATATGGTCCGACAGGTTGGTAAATACCTCGGTGGAGTAAACTGGTCTACCCTCCAGTCAACTAATCGTGTCTTGGTCTGAGTTAACACACATACAAAGACCCCTGAACTTGTTCAGAAAGTATACGCAAGGTGGTCGGTGCTTTCCATAGGAGGGTTAAGGCAAATGAGGACAAAAAAATATATATATTTTTTTTAAATAAAAAAAAAAAGAAACATACACAACAACATGCAATCTGTTTCATCTGCTCACTCATCAAATTTAATCTTCAAAAATTCAATTCCATCTCTATTTGCATAACTAACAAATTCAACAACTTTCGCCATTGCTCCCTCAACCTTAATCAACATCTAAAATACACCGTAATATTACCTGGCAGTTTACAGATACATATTAGGTCTTTACCAAAGCAGCAGTCTTAAATATAGATTTTTCAAAAGAATCTAATTTTAACTGTAATTTCTCTGACAAAAGAATAGTTACTCCTTCATGTTCTATTTTATCAATGGCTGTCATTTTCATTATCGGTTCATTCTCTAGTTACAAGAGTTCTTCATTGAACGTAGAGCATTCTTTCAGTGTTGGCATAAGGCTAATTATAGGTTTTTTTTGCAACAATTTTTCGGTAGATTGTTTCAGGTGCAACATTTTCTTTTAGAAACAAGTTTCTTAGTAGCCACCTTTCTAAAGCATTTTTACCATGCTTTGTTAATACACCAAATCTAATATTTTGAAAAAATGTTTCCATAATCTTCATCATTTACTTGTCGCATGTTCTTAATAAGTTCCTTATATTCAAAATAAGTCCAAATGTTTACATTTCCAATACTTCCCAATGATTTTTTTAGTGTCTTCATGAAGAAGGGTCTTAGAAACTGGTTGGCCTTACACAGGTGTGAGTTGTAGTAGATCACTAAATACAATTATATGTGTTCCTCCAACTAAAACATCGTAATTTGTTTTTAAAAATTGCTGCACCTCCAGATAGCTTGTGATAGTCCAACTTACTTTCATCTTCTAGTGGTAACATAAGTAAACGATGTAATGTAATCCCTTTAATGTTGTGTGCTGCTGACCCAGTTGGAGCAGTTACAACACAAGAAAAATGTGAATCCATTGATTTCTGTTGATAACTTGACAAGTAAGTAAAATCTTTATTCGGTTTCATTTTTACAAAGAAAACCATAAAAGTGTACAGACATTTCATAAAATTTGACATTACAGATTAAGATTCAGTTTAATAAAAAATCATCATTGTTTTATCAAAGAGTTTTAGAGATTGTTATTTTGAAGGTTTAGCCGGTGTTTAAAAATGCATTTTAAGAAGGTGCTAACAACTTTACACACATAAGCCGAGTTTAAAAATTTTAACCGTAACATAGCAGGGCGGCATCTTCTAAGATGTAGAGATCGAAGCAGAGGGATTAGCCATAATTTGCGGTGAGCAGAATAGAATTTACAAAACAAAACAGTATGCATTGTTGACTGCTCTGATAGTTCGTCGCATGAGCAAGGAGTTAAACATTCTTCCCAGCTGTATCTTTTAGGGAATGCTACCACCCTGTGGAAATTGTTCAACCTAAATCTCGTTAATAAGAAACGTTCAAACTGCGAGTTTACTTAGGTTAGGTAAGGTTCCATTTCCAGGGTGGTCATAACTGCTATGGAGTGCTGTACTGATTGTTTCCTGATCTCCCCAGTAATGCGGAGCTCTTCAAAATGGCTCAACGCCTTTGCCTTTAGTTCTTTTTTTGGTATTTCGGGGATGGTTTCAGGATTGTGATAGTACTCCGGCATTCCCAGGTCTGCAAAAAGTTTCTTTACATATATTAGCCAGTCTATTTTTTCGGCCCTGTCTAGAGTCATACAGTCCATGATATTAGCTTTGGTAAGTGTGTTTTTTGTTGAGACCCATATTCTGCGCCAAAGAAGTACTGGTTCAACTTTAGCCAGATCTTCAATATGTGGAAGTCCCAGTTCTACATGACAGGCGTAGGTAGAGACTCTTTTTGGGACCGCAAGCAAGAATCTCAAGAAGGTATTTTCTGCTACCTGCAGGGCATTTGTATTTTTGTGTCCCCATAGGCCCGCCCCGTATAGTGCAATGGAATGGCACTTGGCTCTATAGATCTTGAGTAATTCTACCAGAAGCTTTTTCCCCAATTTTTGTGCGAATTTCATTAGGGCAGCGATAGAGCGGAGCAGTTGGTGCTTGCGTGCTTCTATGGCTGCTCTCTAGGTGAGCCTCTCATCTATCATAATCCCTAAGTAAGGGTACTGGGAGGTGGTTTCCAGCTTTTCATTATTTAGGAAGATGGCTTTTCCCTGTTTCCTAGCTTGTCCCGCCACCATGACATAAGTTTTTTTTATATTTATGTGGAGGTCTAGGTCGCTCATGAATTTAGCGTAACTATTCAGGGATTTTTGGAGCTCACGTGGGGTGCGTGCTAAAAGCACTGCGTCGTCCGCGTACAAGAGCGCGGGTACCAGTCTCTTGTTCACTCTGGGCAGGTCCAGGCCCCCCTCAGCATTTCCACCTCCAGACCATTTGTATAGAGGGAGAAGAGGAAGGGGGCAAGGACGCACCCCTGCCTGACCCCACGCTCTATGGAGAAGGATTCCGACAGTTCACCCCTTACTCCGAAACGCACCCTGGAAGAGGTGTTCGAGTAGAGTTCTCTGAGGAAAGTCACCAGGGCCTCGTCAATTCCCATATCGGACAGCAGCGCCCATAATTTTGCGTGGGATACGCAGTCGAAAGCCGCGGAAAGGTCGACATAAACCATGTAGACCTTCCCGCGTTTTGCCGACACGTATTTTCCCAACAAAAGGGCCAGGTTCAGGGCTTGTTCCGTTGTTCCAAGTCCCTCTCGGAAGCCGTACTGGATATCCGAGAGGGCCCCGGTGTCCTCTGCCCAATCCTGCAGACGCTGGAGTACCACTCTTCCCAGTACCTTCCCCAGTGAGTCGAGGAGGGAAATAGGTCGATAACAAGTCACCACCTCTCTATTGCCCTTTTTAAAAATGGGTACCAGTATAGATTGTGTCCAAGAGGTAAGTAGACCACACTGCATTGTTGCGTTGAACACCCTAGTTATAATGGGGGCCCACAGTTCTATTTTGAATTTAAAGAAATTGTCCGGGACCCCATCCGGACCTGGCACTTTTCCACTCTTGCTAGCATTAACTGCCGTGATTACTTCATGTAGTTGGATTTCCTGTGGGATTGGGAATACTTTATCCTGATTTGGGGAGTGACTTCTGTCTATGGGGACTACAGACTCGGTTTGTCCGAAGATCTTAGCAAAGTGATTGACCCAAGTTTGGCCCTCGATGGCCACTTCTATGCTAGGCTGGTCATCTGTGTCGTTCAGGAACGGTGCTTTTACCACCTTCCAGAACAGATTACTGTCTTTATTGAGTGAACTTTCATGTAGTTGATCCCATAGGGCCTTTTTTAGTTCCTCTTTACGCGCTTTACACGCGAGCCTGTATTGTTTCCTCAGGATCCTAATCTCCTCCTGGTTTCTTGTTGTTTTTGATAATGCTCTCTTTAAGTGTTTATGGGCGGCGGTACATCCTGGGCTAAACCAACCTCTTTTCTTTTTTTCCTTCGACCCTTTCTGTTTCTTAGTAAGGCATTCGTTTACTTTCACTAATATTAGTTTGAATTGGGATATAACATACTCTTCACTGGCCTCAAGGTCTAAGCGGTTCATTATAGCAGATTCTGCTTCAGTTGCCACTTTATGTGTCAGCTCGTTTGGGTCAATATTTCCCCACCCCAGGGTGTAGCCGTTTGTTTTTGTGAGCTGTAAGTTATTTTGGGTAAGGGCAGACATTATGGTCTGGGATATTGGCTGCCCTTGGTCCAAGGTTAAATCAAAAACTAGGGACGAGTGGTCGCTCAGGGTGTTAATTTTAATTTCAAAATTTGCGGTCCTGTTTACTAGGGATGCTGTTATAAGAATATAGTCGACGGTTGTTTCATGGCCCCTGCCGAGGTAGGTGGGATCCAGTCTTCCGGTTAAGGGGTTCATTTGATTTAAAATAAGTAGATCCAACCTCAACAAAGTTTCATTTAATAGATCACCCACCACTGAATGACTAAAGTGGGTTATCTGGGCTTCTGAGTCGCCTCTGATCCCGCAGACATCACTATTTGGCATCGTGCAGGGGTGGTGATTAAAGTCACCACCCCATACGATGCTTGCGGGTTCCGCCCCTGGTCTAGGTGTCGCGCCACTAGATAATTTCTTGCTAAGGGCCCCCAGCATTTTTAGCCTCTCATTTTGCCCTGTATTGTCATATAGGTTAGCAAGAATTACTGTCCTCTTTGTCTTGAAAACCAGCTTTAAAATTTGGAAGTTGGGATCTTGATTAAGTACTGTGACTTCCAGGCCTGGTATGGTGTTTGATATGTAAATTGCCAGCCCTTCTTTGGCTCTTCCATGAGTTCCTGCGATCCCTGCCGAGGAGTAGGTTTTGTAACCTATAAGGTGCATTTCTTTCGTAAGCCATGTTTCCTGAAGGGCCACAACTTGACAGTCTTTAACAAAGTCTAGTATACTTCCATCCCAAATTTTTTCTCAAAGACCCGCAACATTCCAGAACATTATTTGGATATTTTCTACTCTCCTGGTGGAAATCTGTCCTTTATTTAGTCCGTCTTCCATTTTTCCTGTGACCATGTCTGAATCTGGATTATGTTCCCTATGAGTTCGGATGGGCCTCATGTTTGTTTTACTCCGTATGCTAGAGTCTTTCAGTACCCTCGGACTTATTCCATGCAGTTGGGTAAGTTGAGGTTAACTTTCGTTATTACAGGTTTCAATTGAAGTATCTAGGATTGTGTCAACCAGGGGGGTATTTTCTTTTGTCATGGAAGGTTCTAGGGGTGGAGATTGATTGCAGGTAAGTCAATCTATTCCTTCTAAGCCGCTCAGAGCAGAGAAGGGGTTGAATATAGGTATGTTTTAATCTGAAGGTATCGGATGGTAATTGTTATTGAACAGGTTATTTTGGTAGGGGTGGTGATAAGGTGGATGTTGGAGTTGATTTAAAAACTGATTCTGGGTGAATTGGTAGCCTACTTCTCTCCGCTCTGGGCGCTGCCTACTAATGTGATGGTGGGTTGGCTTGTTAATTAATTCCCGTGGGTAGAAGTAGCTAACATAATGTGTTGAAATATTGTCCCCTCCTGTAACCTCATACCAATCGCCTATAGTTCTTACCACCCTGTGATCCTTGAAATTATTAATTATCACATCCCCTCTTTTGTCTTTCGGCCTATGCCCCACCCAGACAGCCCGCCTGACCGACAAGATTTCCCCATTGACATGTGCAGGGAGGGGTCTGTTCTGCTTCAACCAATAGATGGTTTTGGTTTTTAACGCGTGATAAGATTCTCTGACCCCTTCGGCTAGTTCTGGTACTCCTGCCATTATGATTGTGTAGGGTGCAGATTCAGGAGGTAAATCAACTATCCTGCGTCTGGGTCTATATGGGCGTTGTGGTAACTGTTTCCCAGCTCACTAGTTGGTACGGAGTTCGTAGGAGGGTTAGAGTTAGTATTTGGTACGAGGAGGGATCTTGCTACAGGATTCTTCCCTGTCGAGTTTTTGCTCCTTACGGTTGCTGCTGCCCAGTCTTTTACCTGATTACTGTTAGGTGGTTTCGAGGTTTCATTATTTGTTGTTTCTTTTGAGGTTTTTGCTACCACTTTTTTCCCTTGTGTGATTCCAGGTTTCAGGGACGCGCTACTGGTAGATGGTTGGGCCAGTGGAGGCGCGTTATGGCCTGTGGGGTTTTGTGCTCGGGGTTTTTGTGATTGTGAGGATAGTTTGATAATGGACGCAGTATTTTCTTCTATTTGTTTGCCCAAGTTTTCTAAATGGGAGCTTATTAATCTTGTTCTCTCCAGAAGAGGAAGCATGAGTGCCTTCACTATTACCTCTATTCTGGAGAGAAGTTCTGCCTTCATTTCAGGAAATAGTCCTGTCGTGGTGCAGGTATTCTGCGCTGTACTAAGCACGGGGGGTGTTAGCGGGCGGGGGTTGTGTTCAGGATGGTGATTGTACTGGAAGAGGTGGGGGAAGATTGTCGCTTTTGTTTCTTGGTATGATTGTTTGTTTGGTCGGAGGGAGGTGGAGGGGAGATGGAAAGATTTGGGGAACTAGATAGTTTAGATGCGTTGGGGCTGACTAGAGTTATTTCAGGAACCGGTTCTTGTTCTGGTTCTAGTTCATTACTAAGTATCTGAATTGTTGTGTCCTTCGCATCGTTTCCCAAAAGCGAGAGTGAGTTAATGTCAGAGGAAGGAATGATGGAAGACTGGGAGTCAGAGGCGATCAAATTTGGAGAGCGGGCGTTCCCAATCAAACCTAGGGAGGAGCGCTTACCGGTTAACAGGTCCATCGATAAGCGCTTTTCCGTGTCCGCTATTTCTTTTTCTAGGACAATTGTGACTCTCTTGAAGAATTGATCAATGATTCCTATTACTGGCCCCCTCGATGTGTTTACAGTAATGTTCCTGGATTTTGCATGGTCCGAAGACATGGTTGTACAGGGATTTATTTAACAAAGAGCGATGACTAATACGACGTAAGTTTGAATAAAGGGATCCTTTGAGGTAGTAGCGGAGAAAGGAAATGTCACTTACCAGGGATTAAGCATTAAGGGGGTGGCCCGTCCCGTCCTTGATCGACCTTGGACGGCCTTAGACGGCCCGCCCTTTGCCCGGGCTTCGCCCCGGGCGCTCCCGCGCAGCGGTGCGCTGTGTCACTAATAAGGCGGTGTTAGGCGAGGGGCGGGGCAGGCAGGGAGAGCGACCCAGGTGTTGCGGGTCTCGACCTCATGCAGGGACTCCTGGGAGATTGAGTCCCTGCGGGTCAGCTCGCAGCCCTGCAGCTCCCAAACAATGGCACACAGATGAAGCAACACAGCGGGACCCGCGCAGCGGGTCCGGCAAGGAGCTGGTGATAATCCTGGCGTTTCCTCCGCTCTGGACAAAAGGCTCTTTCAGTGGCTCCCAGAAAACGGCAAGACAGCTTTCTGTAGGTCCCAGCAAGGGTCGGTGCAGCAGGTCCTTATCTGCTGAGGCGAGGGCGGGGCAGGCAGGGAGAGCGACCCAGGTGTTGCGGGTCTCGACCTCACGCAGGGACTCCAGGGAGATTGAGTCCCTGCGGGTCAGCTCGCAGCCCTGCAGCTCCCAAACAATGGCACATAGATGGAAGCAACGCAGCGGGACCTGCGCAGCGGGACCCGCGCAGCGGGTCCGGCAAGGAGCTGCTGATAATCCTGGCGTTTCCTCCGCTCTGGACAAAAGGCTCTTTCAGTGGCTCCCAAAAAACGGCAAGACATCAAGAAACTTTTCCCCATTCCAGCTTGTTCACTGATGTACATAAGAATAGGTCTAAATGATGTACATTGGCAATCATTCATTTTATGCAATAATCTATGTTGTATCTGTTATGTAACTTGGTGATATATATCTTTCTGTTCAGTATTCAGATGTTCCTCTAAGTTTTCCAAATCAATGTTCTCCTGTTGTGCTTGCTGCATCACTGTTTCCCCTTCACTCATTGCTATTGCTGTTTCATTTTGAAGTATGGCTTCTCCTATTGGATCTTGACTTTGTGTAGCAGAACTCTGACTATCTTGAGAACTATCTCTAGTTATTTCAGCTGCAATAGTGCTTTCTTGATTAATTTCTTTGTTCAACATTTGGAGATCATTTGGAAACAATTCTACATTCAATGCTATCTTTACATGCATTGAAAGACTCATCAGAGCAGTCACAATCTCCAAGTAATTCCATTTCAGTCCGGCAAGGTTTGAAGAGTTGCAGAAAAGCTAAATAAAAAAACTGTCTTATCTGGAGTATCGTAACTTAATTTCCTGTGATTAATCAGATTTCCTTTGCATGCGTTACCAAACATCCTTCAGATACAATTACAACGTATTTTCCTTCATTTATATTTTTCTTAACTATTTTTTTAACTATAATGTTGCAGTATTTCATGTAGACATATCTTTTCCAGGTGTAGACTTCTATTTGGATAGTTTGTATCCAACATATTTATTTACAGAATATCTGTATTTCCGGTTAATTCAAGTATTCCGTTTCTAGTACAGATTTCAAAACACTATTTCATGTGGCAGCAAGACCTAGACTTATCTAGATGATTCCTCTTGACTTTGAATATAAACTTGCAGATGTCATTCGATCTGAGCATTCATATGATCCAATTTCTAGATGTTAAAGCATCTTCAAGCTGAAGCTGTACAATTTCTTGCTAAGTGTCTTCTCCTATGAAATTTCCTCCCACATTTCTTTCATTTCTGTCTTCTCAGATTTGGTAGTATATGATGTGACATAGCGAGTAAAAGCTATTTAGTTATCTGCAATTTATTGTATGTCCATATTTGCATTCCACATCTTTAAAGTCACTGGATTGTAATCATTACTGTACTTTGGTTATTTTGTTCTTTTTATATTATAAGTATTTTTGGGTGATTTTTGAGTGATAGTATGCATCACTGCTGACACAAAACTGTTCACTCTTCCTTTGGAAATCACTGGGCGTGGAAAACCAAATCAACATTTAGGGATCGATTCCAATTTGGGAAAAATCGGTCCGAATATCCATTCGGAGCGTTTTTCCTGTACAAATCGTACCCTGCAACGTCCCCCGTAAGTATGACGAACTACGATTCGTACCAGGAGCTGGACTCCGTACGAATTGTACAGAGACCGTACAAATCAAATCCCCATACCAATCTCCCTCGGAACCCGCTGTACGCGACATCTGTACGGTTCGCGGCTGCTTTTTCCGACCCAGCAAGTACGATTCGTGTTGGGTACGCACCGTACGACCCTTTTTCTACGGGAGCTGAAAACAGCCGTAAAAGCAGAGTTCTCCCCGAAATAGGTACAGAATGGCCACCCCGGGTACGGTGCATACACCCCATGATCACAGGGGTACGGTGCGTACCCCTGCGATCACTGGGTGTACGCACCATACCCCGCGATCTTGAGGCGTACACACCAAACCCCATGTTTGCTGGGTGTATGGTGTGTACACCCTGCAATCGGGGTTACAGTGTGTACACCCCAGGATCACAGGGGTACACACCGTACCCCTGCTATCATGGGGTGTACGCACCGTACGGTGTGTAAGTGATTGTGTGCTTTTCCGTACAAATCGCCCTTACCTGATGTGGACCGTACGAATCGCGTCCTTATACCCCGGTCTGGATCGTACTCGTCAGGTCGTACGGCATGTGTACGAGTAGTACAGTTCACTGTTTCAGCCTTGCAATACGTACGGATCGCGACGATTCGGACGGATTGACAGAATATGGATCGTACTACGTGAGTCGGACGGAGGGGTACGAATCGTACAGCGATGGCTCCAGATGAAAATCGTACCAACGTTTTTTTTCCAGGATCGAATCGGCCCCTAGTTGTAAAATGTTTCCTTTGACTTGTATTTCGGTCGACAATATTTTCCACATTGATGACTTTGAAACCATAAAACTTGCTGTCTTAGGATATTTTCTCCTCCTGTTTTCGGAATCGCACAGGTAACATAGTGTTCAATAAAAGATAAAACAGTCTCATCTGAATCAGTTCCAAATTTGGGTGCATTCTTGATCCATAAAAGCATATGTATATGAGGAGCACCTCTAGCTTGGTATTGCTTTCTCAAAAAAAATCAATAACTTCACC
Source organism: Lissotriton vulgaris (assembly GCF_964263255.1). Classification (NCBI taxonomy): domain Eukaryota; kingdom Metazoa; phylum Chordata; class Amphibia; order Caudata; family Salamandridae; genus Lissotriton; species Lissotriton vulgaris. The sequence goes on from NC_141694.1 coordinate 1,212,994,724, forward strand.
AATAGGTGGATTCTTTTTAATACAGATGAAAGACAACATAGCTTCAAACCTATGATTAAAATATCTACAAACATTTACATGATCCAGGGAACACAGTTCTCCAGCTGTCTTCAATTCTATATTTTCTATATTTGAATTTGATTCTCTTAGAAACTCCAGTAACTCATCCCACGCGTATTCAGCACAGCTAAGTATAACAAACTGTGAGGGCGTTTCTAAGTTCTTTAACATACATTTTAGATGCCCCCCATGACGTTGATACCAATATTCATTAGTGCCATGTTGACATGCCATCAAATTAATTAACTGTGATTCTAAATGTTCATCTCTTTCTTCAACTTTGTCCATAAATTCCTTTGCATAAAGATGAGTTCCTGTTTTTAATATATGGTTGACTGCCTATGAAAGTGCAGACAGATCACTTTCAAATTAAAGATGAAACAAATATGGAATACACTGACAAAATCTTGATTCTTCTTAGTATAGTCTTAAAGTACAATATTCTGAAGCTGGAATCTGAACTCGTTGTTCATCATATTGTCCATCTTTTCCAGTAGGAAACATCTGTGGAAAACAACAAGCTTCCAAACTTTTTTCCCAGACACTCATTGGAGTTCCTTTTGCTTTTTCGTCTGTATCAATTCAATAGTATCTCCTATCAGTTCTTTTGAATGTAGAGGGTGTATAGTATAATGTTCATACATTTCTTCTTTTCTTTATTACTCCACTTTTTCTATTTGTCCACTTGAAATGTGTCTTTCATTTTCTAAACTAATTTCTTCTTCTTCTACATTTACATTTTTATAGTAAATATTGTTTTGCACCAGATATAATGTAGCCTTTTTGACTTTTGAGACATCTACTAACTCTTACCATATTTTCTGACTCTTTGTGGGTACACCATTAACAAGAATAAATACAGGTTCAGTATCCTCTCTTCCTACACCAACAGTTTCAACCGTTTTTTTTTCAAATCTAGAGGTAAATACAAAACTCTTCCTTTTAAACCTCTTTGTAGATATGTTGTGGGCAACTAACTGTTTTCCTTTTCACGTTTTAAAAACACATCTACAGTCCTAGTTTGAATTTTATAGTGAGTACGTCGACAACAAGTACAAATATAGCTGGGATAATGGCGGGATCGTCTGGAGATGAAAAGAGTGAGCGATTACACGTCCATGTTCTGTTCGGAGACCTGATCAGGCCGACAAGTTCCAGGGAGACAGCACTGTGATCTGACAAATATGACGGTAGATAGGCAATATTTTTTTACTGAGTCAAGCAAAGTTTTGCTAATTAGGATAAAGTCAATCCTTGATTGGTGGTGATATTTAAAATTATTAAATGAGTAGACTGGTTTCTGATCTGCTCTTACTCTCCAGATATCCAGAATTCCATATTGTTTCATAGATTTAAGTAAAAAAGCTCTGGACTTAGAGAGTTTTTGTTGCCGGCTAGACGGAGTCTTGTCAATCAGAGGATTAAGCACGATATTAAAATCCCCTGCCATTATGACGGGTTCTGGGAAGTGCAATAATTCAGAGAATAATGTCTTTAGAACTGATGGGTCGTCCCGGTTGGGACCATAGTACCCTACGATGGTGAATTGTGATCCATTTATAACTACTGCAGCAATGACCCATCTGCCTGCGGAATCAACCTTCTGCTTTACGATTTTTGTGATGATTGACTTTTAAAAAAAATCGAGACCCCTCTAGTAGTACTTGTTTGCGAAGTTGAAACAGACAGATCTATCCACTTGTTTTATTTTATTACTTCTAACAGGTCGACTTCAACCAGGTGTGTCTCCTGGAGTATTATGACATGCGCATCCGAGTCCCGTAAATATTGAATGATACTGTTAGACCTAGATTTGGTGGGCAGGCCATTAATATTCCAGGAGAGAATCCTAAGCGTACCCATGACAAGTGAGATTAGCTCGACCCATCATGCGGTCATAAGCTGACAACTGGAATACTATGCCTAAAAATATAAAGCCTGTCCATACTGAAAAGCAAGAAAAGAGACAGTCCACAACTAATTTGGAAATGAGGATTTTTTTTTTTACTCCCACCACCCAAGTGAAACCCCTCCGACCACCCTTGAGGAACCCTTGTTCTAACTAACCGGAACGTGTCCGATTTTGGTACCCCTAACTCTTTACTGAGCCCCTGCGAGAGCATGTCTTATAGTGTGCAGGGCTGTATAGTGCTCCATCATATTAATAGCTGGGAAAAAAAATATTCTTTTTTCAATTACCCCATTGTGCAAATTGTGCAAATAACTTAGTATGTGTTTAATCTTTCGAGTCCCCTTTTTTTTTTACATCATTTTCTTCTCCTTTTTCTCCTATCTTTACATTATCTTTCCATTATCTTTCCCCTAGCTTCTATGCTTCTCCCATTTTACTTATTTCTCAAATATTTTTTATTTATTTTTTTGTTTTTTTTGTTTTTTGGGAGTCATAGGATGAAGGACAGGACAAGAGACAACAAAAAAAAGTATATAGTCTGGCTCTCGTTATTTTATCCCAAGCCTCCTTCAGCCTCCTTTGCCGCTCCAAAGGTCATCAGTAAGTCATCTGCAGCCTGAACAGTGTGGATAATAAACATCTTATTATTCATCATAATCTTCAGGGCTGCGGGAAATCTCAGCTGTACCCTGGCGCCTAGATTTCTAAATGCCTCCATCCTCCTACCCAATTCCCATTGTCTATTTAAGGTGGCCCTTGATAGATCCGATCTTATTTGAAAGTTAAAGCCATCTCCTGACAGGGATTTTTGCTTAAGTGCCAGATTGAGAATCTGATCCTTTAAATAGTAGGTGTGAAAGTTTACCAGTACCTTGCGTGGTTTAGACCTCTGTGTACTCAATCTAAAGGGATCCCTGTGTATACGCTGTATGTCTAGAGCTAGTTCCTCTTCTGAGTGATCCAAATTGAGAGTTTTTTTAGGAGTCGGACAATATATGCCTTGATATTTGAGCCTTCACTACCTTCCGGCACATTTAAGATACGAATATTAGAGCGCCTAGAGTTATTTTCCAAAATCTCCAGCCTGTCAGCTAGGGCTGTATCCTCCCCTTTTAGTTTTGTGATCTCTTCTTTGGCATTATCCAGTTCAAGAGAGATCACAGCAACAGTCTCCTCAAGTGCTCCAGTTCTCGAAAATTGTCCATCTATCTTGCTGTCCAGGAACTCACAGTAGGATCTGATTTCTTTCTGGATTTTTGTAGACTCGTCGAAACCTCGTTTTATGTCTGCTGACAAGTTTGAGAGCATGGGCAATGAGATTGTGAGATCTGGGAAAGCGACCATTCCCAAAACAAGAGGTATAGGTGGCATAGCACTGGCGAAAGGTAGATTGGAAATTTCCTGTGAACAAATATTCAAGTTCGAATATAGATTTAAATTGGGACCCTCCTCTGGGCAATGGGGCTGATTTTGGATTGCTAATGGGACTTCAAGCTCGACAAAATTGCTTTCAGGTAGCAAAAGAGAATTTGTTGAGGACCCTCCAATGCAGACGCCTTTGCCGGCAGACACCTCTGCGTTCACCTCTGCCTCTGCCATAGATGTCATATAAATGGGTGTACTGGGGGCACTACTGGGGGCACTATTGGCATCTGCCAAAAGAAGGCTCTTTGTGGAGTCAATACAAGACATCAAATCGTTGTTAATCACAGAAGCGTTCTCATCCAAACAACCTGATTGTTCAGTCTCCATTTGCTGATGAAAGGGTGTGCTTGCAAGGGGAGAGATATTTAGTGCTAGGTCCAATACTTGTGGAATAGCCTTAAAATAGGAGTGGAGCGACGGTGTTATCTTCGAACTAGAGTCCAAGACAGTTTTTGAGGCTTTAGTTTTTTTTGCTCGCTTGGCTTTCTCTTCATTAGAAAGGTAGGAAGATATTTTAGAGGGTTTTTTTGAGTTACTCGCTGTCTTTAACCATTCATTCCCCCCTTCAGCAATTTCTGTGAGCGAGCTCTTGAACTCTGGGCTGATTTTCGGCCCCCCCCCCTGCAGCTAGTAATGTGCTCCTAGCTCCCCTCCTATTTTTCACTTTCCCACCTCGGTTGTGGTGTTTGCGCAAACCCTTTCCTCTGTGCCCTTTAATAAGTACCTCCGAGTGCACACAAACGCTGGGAACCCCCCTCCCTCCGTTGGTTGCTGAGTGTAAGTCTAGGGGTACCTGAGCCACATTGCTACCAACTTGCCCCCTCCTCTATGCTTCCCGTTCACCTGCTTTATTGGCGTTAATTGCAGAGCTCCTGCTGATGAGAAATCCGATGCTGTGGCCCCTGATGGTGTGAAGGGTGAAGCTGACGCTGATGGGTCTACAGCTTCTTCCTGTACCTGCACCGCTTCTTCCACTCAGTCCCTACGGAGAGACCGCAAGTATTTTCCGCGGCAGAGCTCCAGGGCAGCCCTGTGCCTGAACCAGCAGCAAAACAACGAAGACTGTAGAGGAGACCGGCCTTGGAACGCCGAGTCGGATGAAAAAACGCCCTTCTCCCAACACATGGAGAGGGAAAGTGGACTTTACACTAGCCACTTCACAAACAACAATCCTGTAGAGCCGACTCTTTTTAGGAAGAGGATAAAACAGCGTGTTCTTCGAGAAAAATTAACCAAATTTTTCCTGAATTAAGGAATAAAGATTAAGGTTGTAGCTTTCTCCTTAGCTTTTCCGTGCGACAAAAAACACCCTCATTCATCCTTGAAGGTTAGGAAAAATGCTCCGCAGGTTCTCAGAGCGGAGTACCGCGGCAGCTAGCCTGCTGCCGCCATGTTCGCTACTTTACCATTTTAAACTACTTTTAATGTTACACCTAGAAAAATACAAAGCAGGAACCATTCACTTTTCTCTGCTATAACTCTCACCATATTACTGAAAAACATAAATGGATATCTCCCTACCAGAACACTATCTACACCTCATAAATTCACAGAACAAACTTCAATTTAAAACCAAACACCAAAAATGATGTGGCATATTTCAACTGTACCTCTCTAGAGACTTATAAAAACTAGTCTTATCGCTAATACCTTAACTCAATATGTGCACTTCCAATTTGAAATCAATACCTACAATTATGCGGTATACTACTAATGTACATACACACACACTCAAACAAACTACCATAGTCACCAATCCCTATTCCAAAAATACATAATACTATACAGAATCTATATTAAACAACATTTAAATATATTAACAAAAAACTGCAATAAACATTTCTTCATTTCAAAATATATCTCAAACTTCAAATTTCATGATTTATATTTTATCTTTAAAAACAAAGGCACCACATAGTACGCCTCACAAATTAATAACTCACCTTTCAAATTGATGTGTAGATTATGAAGTATCAGAATCTCACACCAGATTTTCTTATGCACACAATCAATAACAAACATATAATGATCCTTCCATCAGTTGTCCAACAAACACCCTCCTCTCCCTTCTACCATAATAACACTAACACACAACACACACACTGCACACCACCACACTTTGTAACTCTTGAAACAAACCAGTGTAAGATAAACACTCTCACCTCTACTTCATTCCCTCCTACACACAACATACACTCTACTCATAAACACATCACCACCCCCTCTACGTCACAACCTCCTCTCACAAACAATACTACACAACTAAATCAGGTACATGAAACATATACCTTAGCACCCCTTTTCACCACACCTCAAAAGCAAAACATATCACACACACCAGCACAACAAGATCTTCAGAGTGCAACACCTCATAATACTTACCACCAAAAAATACATACATATACCCACCTTTCAAAGCACACAAAGGAACAAACTCCAATGCCAAGCTTTCATTCTTCCACCACAACTAACACAGATACAGCAATACAGCACCTCTCTTTTAACCGCCTCATCCATTGGACAATTTAGAACATTACAACATGACCCACATGCTGCACCACCTCCCCTGACTCATACACCTTCTGCTTTTAACACACACAAAAAATATGAGCAACATGCCACACCTCACAACTTTGCTTCCCCAAGTCTACCTCACAACAATGTTACACCACAAAAGCAACACAGCACTCCAACTCATTCTCAAACACCATCTACAACACATACACACGCAGACCCATCAAAATGTCTTCTTAGCATGCTGGATGAGGAACACGATAAAGAACAGCTACACGATTGCTATCCTAATACAGATAATACCAGAACTAAAAACACACCTGCTACACACCCACACAATACTGATCATTCTTCTACAAAACAAAGTCCCACTACCACCAAAGGCCACTCTCTACACTGTCTTCTAATAAATGCTCAATCCCTCTCTAAAAACAAGCATCACATCTACGACCTTCTCACCGATGCAAAACCAGACATACTATTCATAACCAAATCATGGTTGGGAGAGGATATGGCACCAGTCCTGCATGATGCCATTCCTCTAGGCTATCAAATAATCACCCAAAATCGTATAGCCAAAAAAGGAGATGGTCTAGCTGTTGTATTCAGGCAAACAATACATATCACTAAAGTTGACAACATCTCCATAAAGAATTGTGAGGCTCTCCTAAAAAGATGCAATCCTACACTGTCTTCCACCTGTAACTTCCTGCTCCTTTACAGACCTCCACCCAGCAAGGCAACATTCCCAGACACACTTCTAGACACAGTTTCAAACCTGATAACAATACACTCCAACCTATGCGTTCTGGATGACCTTAACTTTTAGTTTGATAAAACCAATATTATCCATCCAAAAACAATAATCACCGGCCTAGACACATTGAACCTGCATCAGATTGTCCCCAATCCGACACACACCGCTGGACATATCCTAGATGTCATTTTTGCTAATACTGAACTAGTTACCTTTCAAACTTTAACTCCAGTCACATGGTCAGACCACCACCTGCTTGCTTTCCAACATAAAACAACGCTAAGCAACTCACCTAAAACTACCTTACATCCATCCACCTATCGGCCGTTGAACAAACTCAATGTCGAACACTTGGAAACACAACTAACATCCAGTATAAATCTGGAAACCTACAATTCTGATCAGACAGAATCTATATGAATGGCTACAGGAAGCTTTTGACATCCTGATACCACTCAAAGCCACACAACAGAACAAAAGAAAAAAAGCGCCTTGGAGAAACATAGAAATAAAAGACATAAAACAACAAATTAGAAAGCTGCAATGCACCTGGCTCAAAACAAATGCCAAACAAGACAAACTTCACCTACAGAAAAGTAACAGTTTATATAAGTCGGCTATCAAAAAAGCTAAGAAAAGGTACTATTCCGGCAGAATTCAAAACGCTAAATGTGCAAATAAAGAATTCTATAAAATACTCAATGAATTTCGAAAACCAAATTGCATAGAAGGAACTCATCCTGTTACTCAAGATTTCACAGACAACCGGTAAATCATTACACGGACAAAGCGGACACGTTGCACTGGTACTTACAACAGAAACAAAGCACCAGAACTAACCCTTGTACAAAACAACTATCCAAGAATGCTCTGATCAAGCCTCTCCGTTCCTTCCAACACATCTCACACGATGAATGTATGACCCCTGTCCGCCACAAACTTTCAAGACAATTCTTTTAACAACCTCTTCTGCCATTCCAGTAAGAAGAATCATCAACGATTCCTTAACTACTGGAATATTTCCAGAAGAACTCAAAAAGTCATACATACGCCCTTTACTGAAGAAAACAAACTTGGACCCGCTGAACCCTGACAACTACAGACCCGTTACAAATGGACCATTCCTGGGCAAACTGATAGAAAGAGCAGCGTTCACCCAGATGTCACAATTCTTTGAAGTGAATGACATACTTTCAGATTTCCAAACAGGATTCCGTCCGGGAAGAGGCACTGAATCTGCCCTCCTTGCCATCTGGGATGACCTAAAGAATACAGATGACCGCAACGGGGTTGTGCGCTACTCCTCTTGGACCTCTCAGCTGCCTTTGACATGGTTGACCATGACACTCTGAAACAAAGACTTTATGAAGCCGGCATAGAGGGAACTGCTCTAGACTGGATCGCGTCCTACCTTCGAAACAGAACTAATGTCATCCACACCCCACCTTTCTCATCCAAACCGTACTCCACAAAAGCAGGGGTCCCTCAAGGTTCTATCATCTCGCCAATGCTTTTCAAAATCTACATGAAGTCTTTACCAGTACTCATCAATAAATTTCACCTCACGTGCTACAACTATGCAGATGACACGTAAATACTCCTTCAACTAGAATGCCCCAAAGACATTGGAAAATCACCAATTTTCAGCTGTCTCAGAGCCGTGGATCAGTGGATGACTTGGAGCCATCTCAAATTGAATGCTTCAAAAACTGAAATACTCACGTGCGGAGATTGGAAAAATTCGCTTCAAAATCCCACCATACAAAAAAACATGGGTGGCACATCCTTCTCTGTAATAATAATAATAATAATATTCATCAATACATAAAAATCATCTTTGGTCTACATGTACATACTTCCATTGTGCATCTATGTACATTCCATGTACTTGGATCTGTGTGTCTGTTACTTTTCTCCTGAAAAAACATATCCAATGCACTACCCTATTTCTCATCTTGTGCCTCTATCAATATATTTAATCTAAATATACTTACTTCATTTATGTATCTATATACTTCCAATGTACTTATGGATCTATATATTTATCACTTTCTTCTAATTTAGCATTTCCAATGCACTAGCCTATTTCTCAGCCTATACTTAGCTCTATATATCTTCTAGCCCAACCTTCTGACTCATCTCAAACTTCTTTCTACTACTCCTTCTAATGCACTACCCTATCTCTCATCCTATACATCTATCAATATATCCTCTACATCCACTCTCTTATTTATCCCAAACCCCATACCACTACTATGATTGCCAAAATAACCCTTTCTAGACTCTCTCCTGCTCTACCCCTCCTTGCATCATCTGACACCTCTTTTAACTACACCGATTCCCTAAAACAAACCTTTCTAAACTCTTCCCTCTGACACCTTCCCTCTAAAACTCCTTTTTACTCATCCAAAAGCCTCTTCCTACTGCTAAGACCTTAAAAATAAAAAATAAAAAATCCTTCACTCTTTTATCCCTCCACTATCCTTTTCAATCAAAATTAACAGACTAACATGTTCACTTTTCAAATTCCATATTCCATATTCAACTATACTAATATACTGCCCAAATAACTAAATAACATATCTACTACTCAAATTACTTCATATTTATACTATACTAATTTTAAACACTAATCCTTTATGGGTTCCGGAGTGGCGAGCTACTTGCCAGCAAAAGCGCTTCAACACCCATCAGGGGTAACAAGTGCAACATGAATGCAAATCTTTCTTTCCCTTTTGTCTATCCGCTATCCTCTCAGTCCAAGTAACAGACTAATGCACGGCAAGCGATGGCACCGTGAAGCCATAAGGGAGTTAAAAAATATTACATATAATTTTACCACTTTTTTTTCATAATACACTAATTTTAAAGATAGCACAGACTTGGGAAATATCACTGTAATAACCTAATACTTTACTATTTATAACAAATTCACATTTTAATGCCACAGTTAACTTTCAAACCTACTCACATTCTCTTTAATGTCTGTTTCCATTACAACAGTTCATGGAACACTCAACTGAACTAACAGGTCACAAGTTCAGCACACAATGTTGCAAATACAAACAGCAAGTGTGCTTGACTTTCCAAAATAAGAGCTTATCCTATCTAATGTACCTTTTAAACATTTTTTACAAACCAATAGGATACATGCTTTTTAAACACAGGAATATGCACCCTATTTTTGAGTATATAATGTTCTTAAACAGACAATCATTTCCTCTTTTTTTTAAAAAACTGCCTCTTGTCCACCAATTTAGATACCTCTCATTCTACCAACTGCCTACTTCAGCTACAGACATCTTTTCAGTGCATCCAGACTTCCCTTCAAGATGCTTAGATTGTGGATTGTGGGACACAGCTATGTATTCTGGTGCAAAAGGAATTCTGAACACAGAGGTATTGACAAGGATCTAGCTTTCCAAAATGTGGACATTAAATGGATTGGACAGAGGATTAAAGTGGCACAAAGTGATGCCTTTGGTTAAAACCTTTTTACATCTCCAACCCCCAGACCTCATGATTGTGCACTGTGGTGGTAATGACCTAGGCACATTGAGTGGGGTAGGTCTGGAAATGCTAATGAAGGACACCATTGCAGAATTGATGTTACTTTTCCCCCAAACTGCCTATGTATACTTTAACACATGCCAAAGACAGAAATGGAACTGGTCCTATCAATTTTGTCCTCAGATTGAGAAAGCTAGAAAAAACGTAAATAAGGCTGTTTCTGCTTATCTCAGAGACCACAGTATGGGCTCCATATACAACAACAATCTGAGTTCCAATATGGATGTATCTACAGGAGTGAATAAACACAAGGGCTCTTTTTGGAGCCACCTAATAACCCAAAATATAATTTAGTTTTTAAAAAAAAATTTTTCCTTGCTTGGAGTCGCGCACCCAGCGTGCCTTAAAGCAGCGCGCCCATCGTGTTCACATGGGGGAGCCATGCTGAGAGCCGCGCACCCATCCGGTTCACATGGGGGCCTCCCTGGGAGCCACGCACCCATTACTCTCACATGTGGGGCCACGCTGAAAGCCGCACACCCATCGCGTTCACACAGAGGTCCACTCTGAGAGCTGCGGTAGGGTTGCAATTCCATTTAGAAAAAAAGTCCACTTTCACTAATTTACATTCGCCTCGAGGACCCCATCCCCCGAGGCATTCCAACATGTTCATTATTTTAAATAAACGAGAGAAGGGCTGCGTGGCCCCCCTCCCAGGCAACATCTGGCCCCAGGGACCCCATCCCCCGGGGACTAGCCTCTCAGTTGGGAACTGTGGGGGTCTCCAATAGCCCCACTGTCCCGCCAGCTCCCGCCTCCTGCGGGAGCCAGCATTGGTTTTCCACAAGGGGAGCTGCTGACACGGCCCCCACCCTGCCATAGCAAACAGCAGTGGCAGTGTCCTGGGGTGGGCACCCCGTAACACTGCAGGAGCCAGCTCTGGGGGGTGGTGGTCCCCAGGGTCATCACTGGCTCCAGGAGGCGGGGTGCACTGTCCCTCTCCTTTCAATTAGAAAGCCCCAGGGAGGTGGCGATCCCCAGGTTTGGGGGTCCGTAACGGACACCTCAATTTCCAATTTTTGTGCCCCTGGGAGGTGGTGGTCCCTGGGGCGTGTGGGGGGACTCAAGCCCCCTAAACAGAATTTTTTTCATAAAGATGAGCTCCAGGGAGGTGGCGGTCCCCGGGGCTGCGGGGGCCATAGTGCCCCTGAATACATTATAGTAAACCCCAGAGGAGGTGGTGGTCCCCAGGGCTGTGGGGGCCCGCTATTATTTTTGTGTCTATGCCCTCGGGACCTGGCCCACCCAGGGGCCTCATTTAAATGAAGCGCTGGAGCACGTGCTTAACTCTTTTTTCAATTTTGCTGGGATTCGTGACCCCAGTGCAAATTCCACCGGATTTATTTTAAAAATGCTTTTTTTGGAGCAAGGGGTCCTTATGGGACGCCATGAGCAGGTCTAGGGTGTCAGGGTGTTTCTACCCCGCCCCCTTTTCATTTTGTTCAACTTTGTATTACTATTTTCTTGTGACTCTGTTCAACACTTCCTAGTTTGAAGTGTTGAAAGCCAATTAGAATTAAGCTTGTGGTTGTGAGGGTTCGTGAATCCACCGCAGCCATAGATATTGAAAACATTTTTTTTTTATTTCTCACCAACTACTGAACAGATTTACACCATTTAAAAAAGGGGTTGCTCTCTGAACCAAGCACTACCCTTTTGCCAAATTTGGAGTAATTCTGTTCAGCAGTTCGGGCTGTAGCCTTGCCTAAAGTTTCCCATGGGAAATTGATTTTTTGAATTTCTCAGCAACTACTAAACAAATTTACATCATTTACAGAAAAATTCTCTTTCTGAACCAAGCACTTCCTTTTTGCCAAATTTGGGGTAATTCCGTTCAACAGTTTCGGCTGTAGCCTGTCTCAAAATTTCCTACACAAACTAACACACAAAAAATGCATTTTGGGACCCCCTTTTTCTCAGCCCCTGATTAATGAATCACCCCCAAACTTTTACGATAGGAGCTGCCCTGGATAGACTTTTTTGGGGAGAAGTTTGCTAAGATTCTTTAAACAATGCCAAAGCTATTAGCAAATCAAAAAAAGCTTATCCTATAACGACCTAGGTAATATACATGCATTATCAGGTTACTTGCTTTTGTTAAATGTCCATTATGATGGTGTTGCCAATATATAATGTGTTTCATGCAATTTACTCCATGCTAAGATGGTGCGTGAATATTTTCAGTCTGACATCTAGTCCTCTTTTCATCACTATTGTCTTTATTGAATTGAAAGCTATTTAATGGACGAACATTTGAATGTATGTTGTGGGAACGAGCCTTCAAGGAGGCGAAACGTGTCACTACAGGTTTATGACCCTAATAAACCTCTTTGTGTTGGTATAAGGCATGGACCCTGTTATTTTATTTCGGACCCAAGTGCTCGTTGGGAACGCCGTTCTTGCAGCCATTGATTTTACCTGTTTACTCCGCCGGCATCAAGCCATCCCTCTTAGTGCGAGGGATCTCCAGAAGGAGTTTTTGCGCATTGAAAAAAAAATATTATATATATATATATATATATATATATATATATATATATATATATATATATATATATATATATATATATATATATATATATATATATATATATATATATATATATATATATATACAATATTTTCGGACTGAATCTCAGCAGGTTGAATACAAAACATGTGCAGCCTACTTCGAAAATATCAGTGTGGAACAAAAACAAGCGTGTTACTTCATAACATGTGCAAAGCAAAAGCAGCCTACACATGTGCCGTTAGACTAACATAGGGGAGAAGCTACGGTGGGCACTACAGGGAACTCACAACAAACCCAAATTGACAGTTAGGCCCCCTGGCTTAAGTTAAGTTTACTTCCCATGCTTTTTTCCCACTAGCATAAGACACGCATTTCTGGCACATGATTATGATACATGGACATGCAAGGAAGTTTGCAGATTACAATAGGGATGTTGTTAACATCGACCCACAAAAATATTGAGTCAACAATACCACTATGCCATAAACATAAATATATGTATATAAAAATTGTAAAGTTAGTATAATTAAATCCTCCACTGTTTCCCTTTGTAGACGATACTGTGGTGCTAAGGAACACTATCATGAGGAAATTAAGGAATAAGTGTCCAGTCCAAGGTGCACTCTAACCACCACTTTAGCTCTCTGGTGTTACTAAAGTACATTAAACAAATAATCGTAACATATCGGGTGCTGATAGTTTTGTAGGTCAATATGACGATCATCAAATTGTGACTCGTCCTCACCATGAAGAAGATTGAAATCAAGTTGAGCAGAAGTACATGTGATATTTAATGAAATGACAAGCTGGCATTTAGATGCCACATTTGCAAATTTACTAAAAAATAATACTTGGATGATGAAAAGCTATTTTCAATAATGTATTTTTTTATTTTGGGGAATTTCATGTATTAATCTAGCATGAAAAGCTGTTTGTCTTTGAGTAAAAAATGTGCTTTATAGGAACTTTACTACTGATGATTTGGAATAAAATGATTACATAATTATAATCTATTTAAGGATAATCTTTGCTTGATCATGCATACAGAGTTGGGCACACTTATTCCTTCTGCCCTTTCTTTCATACCCGCGGACCCTTGTTGCTATGGCTGCTCTTTCACAAATGTTGAGTTATTTAATAGACTATGTATTGAGAAAGCCTCTTATGATATTATCAGGACTTCTGCTCAGAGGACAATTCCTGTGCAACTAACGTCACCTTCTTTGAAAACATTTTTGAAAATTGTGCTGTGAAATGCACCTTTTGAACCATATCCCAGTACCTGCCAATGGCCCCTGTTATGTTGCAGTTGACTCTTTGCGCATGGCTGCGTGCCACACTGCACAACCCTGCACAGCTTGAAAATATTTTAGCCATTCTCTGACAAAGTGCCAGAAAGAGAATGTGCCTAAGCATTCAGCGAGTCATTAGTTCATTCGTCACTGTGTTCTACAGAGCACCAGTGGTGTAACAAAACCTCCTGCAGCCACCGCGGTGTGTGGGGTGGAGGGCCAACTCGGGGGGCACTCTCCAGCACTGGCAGGTGCCGGACCTCAGAGAACCAGTGGTCGAAGTGGGGGAAAATAAGTAGGGAGACTGTGGGCGGAGACTCTGAGGGCGGGAATAACCCAAGGATTGGATCAGTGGGCAGAGTCAGAGGTGTGGCAAGAATGTGCCAAACATCCCAATTTTTGGCATTTGCTTGCCATTTCACCGACCTGTTACAGCCTATTGTGTTATTTAATTCAACCAATTGATACACTTGATTATTTAAGGTTTAATAGGAGTTATTGGCATTTAAATACATTCACAAAGTGGGATATATTTCCAATCACACAATGTTCCAAATACTCTTAAAAGCGGTATCACACGCCATTTGTCTCCAAGCCATGCAGTGTCTCTCATCATTACTTCTCCCTTCTCCCACAAGAGCAGTTCAAACATGAATTTGCAAAATACCCTAGTTTGCAAATCTTTTCTATATAATTTTGGCTCTGCCATATTTGCCACATAATACATCATCCACTGCATAATCTTACAGTTTTAACTAATCATTTTTGTAGCTCAAACGGACAAAAAGTTACTAAAAAACGTGACTTGAGTTGCTGCAAAGTGGGCGGCCCTTTGCAAAGATTGACTGATCACCTTTCTCACTGCTGCATTTGTATGTTATACTGATAATAATGAGGCAGAATCTTTGCAGAGACTTGAAATGTGTAAAAATGTCAAAATATTAAAGTGTAAGAAAATATTTTGCATTACGCATTCAGCCTTATTTTGTTGCATAATTTAGTCAATACTACAGCATCATTTTGTCCCCCATTGCTGCATAATTTCAGTGGCTCCAGAGCAGGTAGCACATGTTAAAAGTGCTTGTGCATGAAGCAAAGAGACTGTGAAGTTTGCAAACTCAGTTTGGTGTGCGTGCAAATCCTGCATTTCTGATCCTTGGTGAATTGCAGCTACTACTGCTGAAACAAGCCAATAAAGGGACCAATGGGTGAGGTGGACTGGCCTCGAAGGCAGGTGGCCTCGAAGGCTGGTGGCGCCCGGTGCAGCAATGTTTGTTGGTGCCCCCAATGATCACCTACGCCTCGGACTCCCTCACTACCACTCTTTAACAGTCCCTCTTAAGTCTCCATAACCACACTCTTTCTTAGATGCATTTAATTTGATTTACATGCCGCTGGATCAGTAGCATGTAAATCAAATTAAATGCATATAAGAAAGAGTGTGGTTATGGAGACTTAAGAGGGACTGTTTCTTCTTCTCTCTTTTTTGTCCATTTAACCCTCCATTTGCTTAAATCACCTAGGGCCAGATTCATCAAAGGGTTTTGCCCATTCTGTGTCTATGGGAAAATGTGTTCATGAATATGGCCCCTAATCTTTTCAGGAACACAATTAGTTCTTTATATGAGTTATTCTGCCTGTAGTATTAAGATTTTCTATATCCCTTTCAGAAAAATCCACTCTGTAATGATTTTGTAATTGTTTTTGACGAGTTAAATCTATTTCCAATTCAGCAGCCACCTCTTCAAACTGTTCATATTTATTCTTAGTTTTCCATTGTATACTTTTACATATAAAAAGCAATTCATCATCCTGATATTGTTTCAAACAATCAGTACCAATTGTGCCAATATTCAATTCCTCTAAATCTGCTTTTAATTTAGCAACATCAAGCTGTCTTGATTCAGGAATTTGTGTTAACTCTGTTCTATTTACAGAGCCAGAATCTGATTCCGCAACTGATGGTGTGACATTTGACAAACCTTGATTTATAGTTAAATTTGGCATTCTTTTATCCCTATGAATCTCCGTTAATTCGGAATAAAATTTTTCAGCCACTTTCTGAAACTCTGCATTCAAAGGATTTGCTACCAGCGACTGCCTGCTTTCATTTTGATCAAAAACTGGTACAACAGGACCAATTGTAACTGGTACTGTCACTGCTTCCATGCATTTTGTCAATTGTTGAATTAATTCTCCCTTTGCCTTCAGATAATCTGTTATATTTGCAATATCAGGCAGAGTCTTTTTATCATTTTTCGGAATATTACTTCTAGAATTTGAATTTTTTCTCGGGGATCTTGTTTTACTCCTTGACCTTTCTCTATCAGGTAATCTCATGAATCTGGGTGACTTCCTCCCTAGGCGCAGAAAGAGAAACACCTGAAAAACTTCCTGGAGTAGAATGTGAACAACCTGGTTGTTGATACGGCGGAGGACTGTTTAACATATCCTCTAAAACTGCATCAAATTCTTGATCTAATTTAACTTTCTCTTGAGAATTCTTTTGATCTGATTCTACAACCATTTCTAATACTGGATATAATCCTTCCTGCATATCTCCTTTCCTCCAGCGATGTACTTTTTCCTGATGAGTTTCTTTATGTAAACTCCTTGGTGTTCCCCAATTTTCTCGCTCAAGCTCCATCATTTCAATTTCCCATTCAACTAAGGCTTCAAATTGAGTGGGTCTGGGTCTTGGTGAAAGAGCCATCATTTTATCTCTCAAATTTCTTAAAACTTTAACATTAAATGACCCATCCTCCGGCCAGGCTAAAACACCATCTCCCCTAGTATATTGCATCCAATTTTCAAACCAGAGAACAGTATGATATCCGTATTCTCCTTCCATATATGCTGCGGGTGTTTTATACTTATGAAGCAATATTCCACCGCGCGCTTTAATTTTCTTGTCAGGATTAAATACATTTTTAATTTTCTGAACCCATGAAGGCTTTTTCTCTTCCTTATACCAATAACTCATGTTTTGAAATGAATTCGTAAAGCTTAGAAAAGATCGTAAATAATTCTTCTGTTGTTCCGCTATTCTGACCAATCCGTGCGTGAAACTCACCAACAAGCCAATCAGGTTAAGCTACGTCACCACCTTGCTCAACCAATGAGAAACCAGTTTTCAGAAATGACCAATCAGCTAACAGCTCGATTTGATCACGTGAGCCAATCAGTGCGCTTGCTGTGACGTATGTCAGCCAATCACAGCGCGAACCCTGTGACGTACACTGCCGCTGCAGAGGAGCTGCGCGTGTCAGTGTCACTCCATAAATTCACCCCTCCCTTACAAAATACTTTCACAGCGCCATTTTAAACAATTCTTTTCTAAGAGTTTCAGTTAATAACTACATAAAACAAACCATTTGTCCGATTCGATAACAAAGTAATAGTTTTGCCAAACATCCAGAAATTTCACTCGCATGAAATAGACGACGCTATTTTCATAAAAACAATTTTTCAGCATTCATTCAAAGAGAAACCTATCCATACATACCTGAATTCTTCAATCGGACTCTAACCAACCAATAGAATTCCTGCTTACGCCAGTAAGAAAAAGCTATCTTACCCTTCACACAAGTTCGGAAAAATCCTACTACTCTTTTCACAACGAGTTTTAAAACGGGCTCTCCAAGTCCCTATACTCAATGTTACTATTTCATAGTCAATCCTCACTATTCATGCATTCTGTCCTACCTAAATCCCTAAACTTGTGTTGCACGACCACAACACTTAGTGATATTTTCTATAACACTATTTTGAAACGGAACAAATGAACTGTGTAACTTCACCTGTTACACTACTCCGGCCGGCACATAGGTTTTTCACATTGCTGGAAAAACAACAAACATATAACATTTAAACAAAACTTAACATGTGTTAAAAATGTATCCTATGTAATTACCATGTAACATGTATGTTACCATAGTAACCATCCTCTGCTACCAGGAATTTGATCCAGCGGGTCTAAAGAAATTCAGTCTCATATATGTAAACTCTACACCAGGATTCTCACCATTATTTATAAAATTATCATTGGGCCCATTCTTGTCTGAGACTTGTATTTTGACCTACTGAATCATATGACCTAATTAGATCAAATCTATCAAACACTTTAATTAAGTAACATTTAATTGGCAATGGATTAACTAATGGTAACAAAAAGAAACGAACAAGACCAGCTTGTCATTTCAAAATCTATTTTATTAATTTTATTTCAAAAGCTGAAGCATTTCTCTTTATTAGCATTATTATTTCAGCAAAATAATTAATTAGAGGCACAAAAGATTAGCAAATTCGAACCAACAACAGCATGAGAAATAACTCAAACAGTTGTTTTCAATTCTCCATAACCTATTTCCCTAACTTAACTAAAGAGGAAAACCTGTAAGTAAAGAAAATTAATAAGTCTTACGTGAAAGGGAAAACTGGCAGCATCTCTGGAGCACAGGATCAATCGAACGTTGCTCTTAGCAAAGGGGCAATTCTTATAGTATTTTCCTATCTAAAACTAACTAAAAGAATACAAATATTCGAGCAGAACAGGATTTCATTGGCTGACAAATGTCTTTCGATGCGGTCATCATCCGTTTCTCACATAGCCAGAGTCACGTTTTCAAAGTGCCATTGTCTATTAGTATGACACCGGCAGCTTCCGAAGAAAGAAACATTTAACGAAAAGCAAAACTTCCTTCGTCCGCTCACACTTTTCCGCTGCTGAACGACAAGTAAGGCCTTTACCATGAAGCAATCTGAACCAAATGTCCTAAGCTTCCACACAGCTTTTGTTTGCAAGCTTTTCTCCAAGAATTAATGTAGAAAAACATTTTCACATTCCAGCGTAGCTGCTGTGCAAGGCCCATTCTGGCTTAGCTTTCAGACATCCATTTTAGAAGTAGGCCACAAGCCTTTTTGCATGAGGGTGAGTCTAGTATGCAAGGAAACACAAGACAATAATTATTTCATGAAATGATAATTATTCTGTTACCCACCCCCTCTACTAAAATTAACCCATTAGCTATGTTACCTAGTTTTGCATACTAACAAATAAACAAACACATACACATGAGACGACATTACGTAAACAAAGGCATATTTAAAAAAATGCACATGCTATTATTTTCAAAACAACTGCAGTTAGTAAATAACAAACAAGAGACAAAGTAAATGTATTATTTAAAGCAAAACGACAAACATAACAAGGGCACCAATGGTTAAACCCATGTGTTCATGATGGTGTATATTACTCTAAGTTGAGTCAGTAAACGTGCAAATCATGCAACACACATTAGTAAAAATAAAAATCACGAGAGTTTCATTTGTCACAAACTTTTTCAGAAATAAGTCTGAAAGTCAGCTCCATACTCATACCAGTGTATGGTGTCAGAGCACTTTACATCACACACACACTATACAGAGACAATCATTTATACATGTGTAAATCACTGTATAGAAAATGTTACATAAGACAAAGGACTACAAGGTGTAGAAGCCACATGACAACCATACAAGTAGGCAGTATAGTTTAAAAGCTCACTGTTCTATGTTAGGATTTTGACTTATAAACTGCAAGTTCCAAAAGGATCTCTCTGACAAAAGCAGTAACCTACTAACCTAGTTAACATTATGTGAACTTTATGATCTGCATGGTACATGTGATCTGCATGGTACATGTTCTTTGCAGCAGGCACTTTAACCCTCTGTGCTACCTTTCCAGGAGTTAACTAACCCTGGGCGTAGTGGGCGTAGTGGGGCTTCGCGGAGCTATGTGAAGTGGGCGAGAAACTACGCCCACCTCCGCACTCCGCGTAGCCCCACTACGCACCGCAGGCCTCCCTCCCGCCCTCCCTAAATACTTTAAATTAAATGTGTAAAAGAATTAAAAGGCACTTACCTTGCCCGCCGCTGCCCGCCGCGTCTCCGGGGCACCCTCTCTTCATCGCCGCCGTCTTGGGTACTAATGCGCATGCGCAGGCGGCCGCGCATGCGCATTTCTCGTGAGACATGCGCATGCGCGGCCGCCCGCGCATGTGCATTATTACCCAAGATGGCAGCGATGAAGAGAGCGAGCCCCGGGGACGCGGCGGGCAAGGTAAGTGCCTTTTAATTCTTTTACACATTTCAATTAAAGTATTTAGGGAGGGCGGGAGGGAGGCGGGTGGCGGCCAGCTACGCTCCATCTGCGGAGCGTGCGTAGTGCCGAATTCTACGCCTGCTACGCAAAATGCGTAGAAGCCGGCACTACGCACACTCCGTGCACGGAGCGTAGCTGCCCGCCCGCCCACCCTTAGAGTTAACCCTTCCATTAGACAAAAGTCTGACATCTCTCTAGAAAGAACATTAATCACCAAAGTTATCATGAAATTTTTATTGTTGCTGAAAATTGCTGGAGGCCAGGAAGGAGGCATTACGTTTTTTTAAACCATAATATACTTGCAAACACTACGCACCCACCTCAAATGGGTACCTATTTCGGGTGCGTACCCACTGCGGCCACACGGTTCGCACCGCCCTAACCTGCTCAAGGTTCATGTGGCCTCAGTGACAGAGTCACAGTGACTGGATCACTGGTGCTCTAGGGTGTGCCATTTCGTTGGCCTGCCCGCAAGACTGGAGATGAACTTCAGTATGGATTGTGGTGGACAGGCCTTCAAGGTTAACCCACAATTGACACCACTAGGATACACCTGCTTATGCTAAGACATCAGGCATTCTGAGGTCTAGAGGGGTCTTCCAAGGTCTAGCATAGGAATATGCTCCCTTAGTAGAGTGATCTGGTGGATTGGTCATGAAGGCTGAACCGGGTTCCCCAGTTCCAAATTCGACAGCTCTGGCCATAGTGCCACATCTTCTCCCCCACTGAACACCATACAGCCCCACTGAGAGAAAGTCACACTGCCTTCAGCTACAACCTAATTGTGCCTGCTATAAACATTTGGATGTGGCTGAATTAAAATTATGCACTTGATAAGAGTAATATGCTGCCTAAAAAAAAAAAAGTAAAGCAAACACTCATAGGGAATGCAAGATTAAGTAAAGCATGTGAAATGTAAGCAGAAACAGCATGGTTACCTTAACGATCTCTCGCTCACTATTCAGATATCACCGAGTGATTTTACCTCAAAATTTAAGGACATGACTACAGGGCCCTGAAGGGAACTGTTTCAATGTCCATTGCTTATATCCTTACAAAACGAAAGCAGTATGGTTTAAAAAGACCACATTCATAAACACAGAGCCATGGTACACATTTTGTTTTCCAATTCACCCATCAACCAGGTATTGCAATACATCCAGGAATGGTGCACTTCCCCACCTGGGGACAACAATACTGTTCAAAGAAAGACGAGAAAACAAAAGTAGCATTTCACTGCAAAGTCTGTAAAGTTAGGCTGATGTGTTTGGATGTGAATAAAACCAATCTGGCCACTTTGCAACCACTCTGTCTTGCTCTATTTAGTTATGTATTTATGTTTCATATTTAAAACATTTTATTTCTCTCCATCCGGAGGCTGCACTTTGGAATAGAAAAATGTCGGAAAAAGGGCATTTCCTGCAAGAGTGTTTTTCTTTTTTGGATCCATTTCACAGGGAAGCAACTAATTGAAAGAAGGAAAGAGAGGTTGTAAACCGTTTCTACAAGTCACGGCTTTCAGTAAGTGAGGAGCAAGACAGAAAGAGAGGGAATAATAGGAAGAGAGAGGGGGCAGCTGCCAGCACAGAAAAGAAGAGGACATTGTCTGTGTCTTCTCTGGGCAGTAAGTAAGAGACAGAGTCCTTTTCCTTCTCTGCCTGTGCCCGAATGTCCATGAAAGCAAGCCGAGCTGTATCTGAATGCCTTTGCTATTTCTGCTGTCACGAGACACCGTTTTGAAAAGAAAAAGTAGGGAAACTGAATCTTTTTAATAAAAGAAGTAGGGGCATGCCGTGACCTTCCGATCCCGCCCACTCCGACCACTGCAGACAACCAGACTGGGTCCGGAGCATGGGTTGGAGGTGTGGGGGCTCATGGAATTTGCAGGGGTAGGGGGCACAAATTATGTTACGACACAGTACAGCACCTGGTTGTGTTGCTGTATTGCCATGAGCTAAATGTCAAATTTCTGTCATCAAAACTCTGTGTAAGGCAGACTCTGCCTGGTGAGCAATAGGCTGCACTGTTGCATTGCTGTGAGGCCAATGCAAATTGCAATGTCCTTCACTTGCAGCAGACTAACGCTTAACAGTCCATGCTATGCCATGGAAGAGCTCCATGGTCAGACTTCTAACCAGTGCTTAATTTGTACAATTAAATGCCAGGGCTCTGACCAGGAGGACACTACAGCTTGCCACACCCATCACCCTTGTCATCACTGCCAAAACAACTACTAACCATCTCTCTCCCATTTAAATGTGACAGTTGAGATTATTCCAGGTCCCCAAAGTTAAAGGTATGGCTGGGGAGGCAGGTATTAGCACATTTAATGTATATCGTATTCCTAAACAATGGTTGTTCTGCTCATCTCTAAATTAGATGAGCAGCGCCACCATGTAGTAGACTGTTCTAAGTATGTTGTTGATAATTAGATGCTGGTGCTGATCACCCGAAACCAATTAAGTGCTGGTGCTGAGCACTGGAAAGCACTGGCTCAAATTAAGCACTACCTCCAACTGCTGTCCAGTCAAATGGTGATCAGCCGCATAAGGCAAAACTATCTACGTCACAGTGTGGCATATTCTAAAATGTAAGTGACATTTCCAGCAACAAATGTTTATGTATATATTTGATAACTGCATTAGGTTTGACAGAAATATTTACCCAAACCTAAAAATACAAGTACAACTAAAATGCAATACAGATTTTACAAGAAGCTAACACAAGACTTTCCTCCTTTGAAAGGTGTTGTTACTTGTCGCATCATTTTGTTAAAAACACAGTTTGTGCCAGAAAATAAATCTCAAACGTGTTTACAGAACATTAAAAAAATGTTGTGGCTCAAAGTGGAATATCAGTTGAAAGTTATCAAATCAGCCAAAAAAGACACTTTGAGAAAACTTACTGCTTGAGCTGTTAGAGCTATTTTATCTTCTCTCTTCAGTAATGTCCTCCAGTTTCCCTGTAGAACAACTGTGAGTAGAAATAAGTTAATTACTGTAATTTGCATTTGACAGATGATGCGCAAGTGCATAAATAACATTTTAAATGCTCATTCATGAGTTTATGTGTTCATCCTTCTGAAAGATAAAATCTCTAGAAAGTACGAGTTTCCGATGCGACATGCATTGCATTTAAACTGCTTTGAGGAAAGTAAACATGAGCATTCGGAATGCAAAAATCCTCACAATATTTAAATACATTTCAAACCAGGATGAATTAGTAATGTGCAAAGTACTAATGCGTTAATGAAGTTTGGCTGTTTTAATGATGTAAAATAACTTTATGCAATACAAATTACTTTCAAGAGAAGCTACTTTTTATGAGGCTATACAAACTAAATGGATGCTGTGTAGTCAGATGTGAGGAATATCAACAATGTTTCAAAGCCTAAAAGTGGAAATCGGTAATTCGCGTGGATTTTGGAGGTGTATACCTGGCAGAACCACAAACCACTTCAAAAGGAAAAATTGGAAAATGTAATACTAATCGCACGTAATCAACTTTCAACAAAGAATAGCCATAATTGTTTAATGCTATTTGCAGGTCTGCACGATAAGGATAGAGAATGTACTACAATGTCACAGTAATGTTGGTAAGCAATTTGCTATTATTAATAACAAATGAACAGAGATTACATGCTCAAACATGCAGCCGCAGATCTACCACACATACCTGGCAGAATGTGAGGTGGAAGATTTATGGTATGTTGTTATGCTATTATATGTTATGGTATGTTATGTTATGTTATGTTATGTTATGTTATGTTATGTTATGTTATGTTCTGTTCTGTTATGTTATGTTATGTTATGTTATGGTATTGTTAGACTGACCTTTATTGGGGGGATTTAGGACTCTGGCCACTTTACCACTGCTGGTCAGTGCTAAAGTGCATATGTTCTCTGTGTAAATTGTGATTATGATTAGTTATCCATGATTGACATATTTGATTTATTGGTACACCCCTAGTAAAGTGCACTCTCTGTGCCCAGGGCCTGTAAATCAAATCAAATCAATCAAAATCAACTTTATTCGGTTTCACGTGCAGACAACCATAAAAGTTTCACAACATCCAAATCTCATTTAAAACATGATACAATAAAATTGCATACAAAATACAATTCATATCAATAAAAAACAAAAAAGGGCCTGTTAGAGTACTTCACATACTAAACAATAAAACAGAGAGTACCCACTAACAAGAAGGGTTGCTGATTGTCCAGGCAGGTCCTGGTTCTCACTATAGATTTCAGATAAACCACGCAGAAAAAAATACAATCAGCCTTCAGCAAGTACAAATACAGAAGTGCTGGGTGGACCTGGTTAAAATTCAGTTTCTTTAAAAGGGGGAATAAAAAATATCTCTGGGGTACCTCATAAAATTCACAAAAAAACATGTAGCAGGTCCTGTGGAGACACTCCGTCGCAGCCACAGGATGCTAACACCTGACCTCTACTGCACCCTTTTGGAACAGCTAGTAACAAGTGAAAAAAATCCAGGCAATACCTAGACAATAAAAAACGCTCGTATGTAGACAGAGACCACAGGACTTGTGGATGGGTTTATTTTTAGCAACAGGAATTTGTGGACACTAGGTTTTTGCACTTCTAGCTCATCTCTTTCTAGTTTCCTTAAGCTATTAAAAGCTTTATTAACAAACTCCACATCCTTTTGTACAATAGAATCAGGCTTTTAGAAAAGTTCAGCTCCAACTCCTCAAAACAACTTTTAATATATTTCAGCCATGGTATACGGGATATGTGGTCAAGGTTCATGCATGCACTTCTGATCTGCTGACTGAGGGCTAAATCCTTAGTCTGCCAATACTTGAGCAAGAACACTAGGGGGTGCAAAGCCAGGGTATCACATAGATAATGCTCCCCCAAATCCTCATGAGCCACCAAGTTCGGAAAACCGCTTGGCGCGCCCAACAAGGGCTTCAGAGAAGTGTTCTCAACCGCCTGCAATGCATCTGTGACGCTATACCCCCAAATTGCACAACCATAGCAAGCTGTAGCTACACTTTTGGCCTGGTAGACTTTCAACATGGCTGCATTTGGGCACTTGCCCATCTTTGCAGCAAAGTTCTAAATGGCAGCGTTTACCATCGTAAGCTCCCCCTTTTTCTTCTGAATAAGAGGCCCCCACTTCATACGGTCATCCAATAAAACCCCAAGTATGAAAAGACAGTCGTCAGAATGAACCTTCTCGGGATCTACTGTGAAGAGAAACTTTTTTTGGGCCACATCCCTACCTACAATATATAGGATTTACAGTTAATAATTGCTAAATCTCGGGCCCCCATGAAATTTAAGAAGGCGTCATGCAGGGATTGAAGGCCCCTCGCAGTTCTGGGTATAAGGACCGCATCGTCGGCATGTAGTAGGATGGTAAGACCCCACTCCCCTACATACGGAAAATCTGCCCCTGTGTCTGCCAAAACTCTATCCAGGTCGTTTATATAGAGGTTGAACAAAAGGGGCAACATTGCCATAACCCCCTCCCAATGTTGAAACCCCTAGAGACACGAAGATCCTGAGAGTATCTAATGTTGACCTTAGTGGCCCTGAGCAGATCCTCTAGGAAGTTAACGATATTGCTCTCCACCCCATAGCCTTCATGGACTGCCACAGTTTGACCCGGTTGACACAGCCAAATGCGGGTGAAAAGTCCATGAAGGCCAAATAGATCATACCTGGGTGACAAACGTGTACTTACCAAGGATCATATAAAGGTTGAGGCGTTGGGCCACAGTTGACAGCCGTGGGCGAAATCCATATTGAATATCATAAACTATCTTGTGCTCCTCTGCCCAGGAAGATCAACTTTCTAATAACACCCCACCCACAACCTTTACCACTGAGTCAAGAAGGGAGATCGGCCTGTAGCAAAAGGTGCTATTGCGGTCTCCCTTTTTAAACACTGGCACGATAGGTGAAGTGGCCCAGGACTCAGGACAGCTGTCCCTGGCTGCTGCATTAAGCACAGCCACAAGAACCGGTGCCCAAAAAAAGTGGGTCCGATTTAAAAAGGTTCGGTGGAATGCTGTCCGGGCCTGGTGCATTTCAGCCCGGCCATCCCAGCCTCAACCTCTTTCGACTCAAAAACTGCCGCGGGGATATTATTGGCCCTGTCTGTCTGGTGAGATTGCTCCGTAGGGCCCTTAAACATAAATTTAAAATGGGACACCCAATCTTCCTCCGTGTGTTGTAATTTATCAGCGATTAAATTAAGCATTAGCAGAAGACATCTTGTATTTAGAAACTATCTTGTCCGTTGTGTGGAATCCATTTTGTATTTCTGGCAGTCATTTTGTGTGCCATGTGCTCACCATGTGCTCTGTCCTACCTTCCTGTCAACTGCTCTTGAAATCTGCCTAGAGACGAGATATATTTAGCCTCTTCTGCTTCGCACATGCTCAGTTGAGCTTACAGCTGTCCTCAACTTGTAACTGTCAAAATGTGTCCACCAGAATTAGCTAACTGCCAGCCCCTCCCACTTGTTGCCAGCACACTCTCTGTATGACCTTGTATGTATTTGAAACCAGCATTCTGTACTTGTACCGTCTTCATTTGAGCCCCTGTGTGGGTATAAAAGGACCACTCTCCTTCCAGTCAGTGTGCTACTTCATGCATTACCGAAGGGTGCTGTGTGAATGTAGTTCCACCTCATGAGGTTTAATAAACTCAGTCTTTTATATTCCAGTTTCTGTGCCAACTTCTTCCTATTGGTCTGAGAACTCTGTGCAGAGAAGGGTGAATCCCTTGCACTGGTAGGCCTTGCTGAGGCTCACCACCACAAGTGTTGTGGGAGCCTAAATCATCCCCTGCACCATGCTCAAAAAGCGGGCTATTGACAATACTCCAGACCCTTGAACTGGTCCCAAGGATGCTCATCTCAAATAACTCCCTCCATGCCTCCTCCTTCAAGGCACTCTTGAATATGGCCAGTACCTGTTTATATTCATTATGACTGGCACGTATCAGAAGTTGATTTCACTGAGTAACATTCAAAGCCTCCCTCAGCTTCCACGCCGCCTGTGAGCAAGATGAATCCAACCATCTGGAAATTCGAGTGAATACCTCACGTGCCGGAGCACTTAAGAGTTCCCATACTTTAATGGTGATAACATTAAAGGCGCTAAGTACATCCCTCGAAGAAGTACCCTGCGACATACAGAGTGCTAATTCAGCAGTACTAGAATCTCTTAATTCACCATAAAAGGCATCAGGGGAGACCTGTGATCATTTGAGATGGCGCTTACAGTCCATTGGTCTTAGCGTGCCCGGTAACACCACCCTAGATCTTTTTAATAAAAGTGGGCCACTCAGTTGCACACAGAGCCGATTATGGTCACTGTAAACACTTTCCATGATAGAAAACCCACAAAATAAAGACTGTAGAGTAGATTAAATTAAAATGTAATCCATAAAAGAACCACCACCTCTCCCTTTAAAAGAAGGAACAAGAGTTTTACCATGTGGGGCAGTTAGAGACATTAGTGACATTACGTCAAATTCATTTAGTAAGATATTCAAACAATGCCCCATGAGTAAGGTGCTCGAAATGAAACCCCGGCATTCAGGGGCAACCCAGATCAGCCATACTTGTATACCTCGGATCTCCACAAGGGTGGATGTTAAAATCGCCCAGCACCATTAGATTATGTGATACAGAACCACAAGACTGCCTTATGTAGGAACCCAGCAGAGTGGTGTTACATTTCACCTGGGTACTTGTCATCGCGTTGTAAAAGTTAATCAGGCCCATACTAGTAGTCCCCTTCTTTAATACCATAGCTTGAAGCCACAAACTTAAAGATGAAAGGAACTGAATCCGGCAAACCACTGCCAAATATATATAAATGACCAGACCACCCCTAGCTCTGCCACATGCCGACGGGGAAGCTGGGACAAAGAAGGCCTTGAATCCCTCCAGGAATAAGTTGCAGTTCACCAACCAAGTCTCTTGGAAGCAAATCACAGAGAATTGTGTAACAAACTGCACCCAAATGGGATCCTGAAACGTATATGCCATGCCTGCAATGTTTCACAACAGAATGTTATTATTATATACGTGAGGGACCACCACACTTTGCACAATTGAAGCCTCCTGCTGGGACTTTGACTCTACAGTGGACTCAACAGGGTTATGCAGTCAATCATACTCCTCCAACCTTGATAGTGTAGAATATCTATTTGATAACTGTAGGGGAAGAGCAAAGTGGTGCCGAACTGACTGATTTAGACCACGTACTACTGGTGGGATCGATTGACTTTTACCGCAGGAGGGTTTTGTGTCTACCAATCTCGGGGGCATCCATATTGCTAGTCCCTGCAGTGTACCTTTGTGTATCTGCAATATAAAAGAAACCTAATGGTAGAACCTGTACTGCAGACCGAAGATTCAGGGGCCAGAATACAAATCCCCTGACAGAATTCCTTCAGCGAGAAATGATCTGTTAAAATTCACAATAACACAGTCACCCCTACCAGTTTTCCGCGAGCTGCCTATCCAGCTAACTTGGCGCACCTTGATAATATTATGTTCCGCCCTTAAACCCACGGTGGTATTATTAGATAACCAGTGAAGCACCTTATTTTTTAAGTTGGATAAAATCCTCTTTAAAACCCAGTGGGAGCTGCAACACATTCCCTAGGATCACTACGTAGGGCGTAGATTCCGGTGGAAGATGAATAACTGGTAAGCGCTGTGATTCCACCACTGAGTGCCTCTATAGGCCTGCAGGCTGACCACCAATAAATTGGGGATCTTCCAGCCCATGCTGGTGTGCAGGCAGAACCCTACTGTTTACCTGAATTTCACTCATTGTATCTGCCTCCCCCCGGGCTGCATGATTCGTCTGACACTGGGCACGTGGTTGTTCCCTGTTGCTAATCATTGGACATGTTGGTAAACCTGAATCACTTACAATACTGAGTCCCGAATTATCACTAGGCACACCTGGGATTGCGAGGTGTCAGACTGATTATGCACTGCTAAACATTTCTCAATCATGGTTGACCTCTCATGGATGGGACCCAGCTTAGTGTCCAGCAAGCTAGTCATTATTGCTTGGAAAGCTTCTAATACCACCGAAGTATCTATACTCATAGCTTCTGGCTCAGATGTCATAGGCTTAGTAACAGGGTTAGATTTAGATTTCTTTGCTTTGCCCCCCATAATTTGAAGTTTCCTTTTTGTGCCCACACCAGGCCTAAGAGTCCCCTTTGCGGGCAGTTGAGTACTCTCACTACTAGGTGCTAGATGTATATCTGCATGTATTTTTGTAAAATTACCATCTTTCCCTTGTGACCCAGAACAGATGGGTAAACTCAGGGGTTCAGTGACAGCCTCCACCAAGGGTACGCTAGGCCGACTGATGTTGGATACAAGCTGTTGGATGGTGACCTTGAAAGGCGTCTATTCACTAGCTTGATCTCCTTATCAATTACAGCTGCCGCCCTCAGCAGAAAAGAATCCATAGTCGTGACAGTAGCATTAGAGCTAGCCTTTGCCCCTGCATAGGCGGTTTGTAACTTCTGCCTCCCCATAATTTTAAAACTATTGTGGAGCTAATACAGTGACACAACAGAATACGTACAAGATAAATAGATATGTAACCCCGAATGTAAGGCTGCTCGTAAGATTACTCGAGTATTCCACAACAGTCCCCACCAGGAATCTATATGAGGAGGATTATTCTGTCCAAATGGAACGCTGAGCAGCAAAAATAGTCAATCCTACCTCCTCCGATGCCAGTCGCGGACGGGCGCCACGGGAGACCGTGCGAGCCTTTAAAGCGCCAGCTGGCGTGGGAAACTGACGTGGCTCCTGCCGCGATGCACACTGGGCTCTGTAGTCCTGCCCGCTCCTGTGGACCTGTTGCAGCAAAAACATGAAACAAACACTCTGGGACACCCGCGCTGCAGGAGTCCGTGCAACCCTTTAAAGCGCTGGCTGGCACGGGAAACTGACGCGGCTCCTGCTGCGATGCGCCCTGGTCTCTGTGTGGTCCTGCCCACTCCTGTGGACCTCTTGCAAAAAAAACACGAACCAAACACTCTGGGCCTGTAAATCAAATGTTACCATTGGGCCTGTAGCACTGGTTGTGCTACCCACACAAGTAGCCTTTCAAGTGTGTCTCAGACCTGCCTCTTCACTGTCTGCGTGCACAGTTTTTAACTGCCATATCGACCTGGCAAGTGCACCCACAAGCCAGGCCAAACCTTTCCATTTTACTACATGTAAGTCACCCCTCGGGTAGGCCCAAAGTAGCACCATGGGCAGGGTGCACTATATGTAAAAGTTAGAACATGTAGTGGTGTGTTTTACATGTCCTGGTAAATACTGCCAATTTCGTTTTTCACAATTGAAAGGCTGTTTCTCCCTTAGGCTATCATTGGAGCTGCCTGGTGACATTTTACAAGTGTAACTATCAATTGGGAAGAGAAGAGATAGAGATTTGGAGTTTAGACTCCCCGAATTCAGAATTTAATAGCACATCTTTTAGTAAAGTGACGTTTAGTGACGGTTTACGGGCAGTGGCCAACTGGATGAACTCCAACTGTCTCCAGTTAAACACCAAGAAGACTGAGGTTATAGTGGTCGGCAATCAGGCGG
The DNA here is from genome assembly GCF_964263255.1 of Lissotriton vulgaris. Lineage (NCBI taxonomy): Eukaryota > Metazoa > Chordata > Amphibia > Caudata > Salamandridae > Lissotriton > Lissotriton vulgaris. Next base: position 1,213,025,532 of record NC_141694.1, read on the forward strand.
GGTTGTGGGGTGACAAGTGGTGGCCTCCTGAACTAGGTGTGACCCCCTCTCCAGCATCGGAGATAAAAAATCTTGGGGTCTGGCTTGACCCAACCCTCCGTTTCATTTGTCACACCAAGAAGGTGGCGGGCTCTTGCTATGGCATTATTAGAGGACTTAGACCTATCCTCAAACTTTTTGATGCCTCCACCAGATAACTGGTGGTTCAAGCATCAGTGTTGTCCCGGCTGGACTATGCCAGCTCGCTTTTAGCTGGGATTAATCAGTCAGAACTTTCCCGGCTGCAGCGAGTTCAAAATGCTGCAGCCAGAGTGGTGATAGGTCTGCCTAGGCGGTGCTCGGTCTCCAAATCTTTCCACTCTCTCCACTGGCTCCCTGTTAATCAGAGGATTCAATTCAAGGTTCTCTGCCTTGCGTTTAAAATCCTCAAGGGTACGTCTCCCCAAATTCTGGAGAATCTGTTGATACCGTATGTACCCTCGCAAACCCTCAGATCTTTGGGTCAGAATCTGGTTGTGGTTCCGCGCTTCAGGCTAAGTAGAGCAGGTGGCCGCTCTTTTCGAGTGCTTGCGGCGAATTGGTGGAACTCTCTTCCTCTTCATATCCGGGCTATTGATGACCTTCTTCAGTTTAGACGTGCCATCAAGACCTTCCTATTTGTTTAGCTCTCATGCTGTTCCTGTGGCCCTTCTGTTTTTTTTATCGGTGTTGTGTTGTGTTTGCCTTGTCAAAGCGCCAGGACGCCCCTTCGCTATGGCAGCTGTGTGCGGTATAAGTAAAAATAACATAACATAACATAAATGTGGTTTTTAAATTGTGTGTTTGAAAATGGCACTTATAAAAAGTGGGCATTTTCTTGCTTAACCAACCTGTGTACCTCTGCCTGTTTGTGTATTCACAGCCTGGCTTTCGAGTGACAGGAGCTAGGGATGCGCATTCACTCTAGACAGTCACAAGGGGGCTGAGGTGTGTCCTGCCTTTCCTAGGTGACACACATCAAGGCCAAATAGACCTTTCTGCATTTAGAAAGGTGGGAGGAGTTTTCACTTGCACCTGAATGGGCTGGGTCTAATCTGCACAATGATGTCTCAACCTCCTGTAGTGAAGCTGGACCGGGGAGCTGGTTCTGGTGTGCAGCAGAGGCTTTCTTTGTGGACTTGGCCTAATGGCTAGGGCGCTCAACCTCGGACCTGGGGATCTGGGTTTGAGTCTCTTTAACAACGCCAAACATCCTGTGATTCTGGGCAAATCGCTTAATCTCCCTGTGCCTAACAAAAAAAATGAATGTGTATCCTCATGTAACGTAACTGGAGCTATGTAAAGCTCTCTGATTCCCGATTCGGTTCGGGTCAAGTTCGCGTTATATAAAACTAAGCGAAAAGAAAAAAACATTAATTCAAAGAAAAATGTGGTATAAATTTTGGGGCTCTGGCCCCAGAACTTTGGGTTACTTTGAACAAAGGAATCTGTCAGGAAGAAGAGTTGGAAGAGTGTGTGAGGAGTGATGCCCCTTGATGCATGTTGGGTAGTTGCTGCTTCTGCTTCTTGAGCAGAAAAAGGACTGATTTTGTGAACCATTGAAGGAACTAACAACCTCCCCTCATGGACCCCAGCGGTCTCCACGTTGTCCATAACGGTCCCTGTAAATTGAGTACTCATACACCCTCCCACACCTGGGGATAACCCTACTGTTTTTCCTGGACACCCCTTTTCTTAGGAAACCGCAAATTTTGATTGCTTTATGTTGCATTTTTGTCATTTTTGGTCTTGTCTGAATTAGATCAATATTGTTTATTTTTCTAAACTGGTGTGGTGTCCATTTGTGGTGTTTTCACTGTGTCACTATGTGTTTGAGCATAAATACTTTACACATCACCTTTTGGATATGCCTGTCTGATCAAGCCAAGCTACCAGGGGGGTGAGCAGAGGTTATGTAAAGTGTGCAAATCCATTATCCTGACTAAAAGAAAGGGTCCCTACTTAGACACGCTGCAAGCCACTGCCAGCTAGAGACCCCCAATTCTAACAGTTATGTTATGTTTTATTATGTTATGCTATGCTATGTTATGTTAATATGTATCAATAGAACACTCTTTCACCATAGGAGTCCATAGGCAGTATGGTGAAGTAATCTCAAGTGGGTTTATGAGGTAGTATTTTCAATATTTATTAGCAAGGAAATCTACAAGTCTTTACTGCTATGGAAGAATTTGCATAAAGTAGGAATCTTCCGAAGGTATTGATAGTAGGATTGAAGGCAATGTAAAGGGTAGTAGCTGCTTATTTGTGAATTAAGAAAGCCTTGGGCTAAGCCAAATAGACATTTATGAATCAGACACAGGACCTTAAATATACTCTCTACTTAGGAGGGAGCTTCTGTAGCTGTGTTAAAATGGGTTTTGCTCATTCAATGTAAGGAAATGTTGTAATGAGCCTAGCAGCTTGGATTTAAATTGAATGGTGATATTGTAATCAGGGTCTGTTGATACCTATGTAGAATGTGTTGCAATAATTGAGCTTGGACACAATTAGAGCGGAAATAGCTGGTATTTTATATTCAGTGGTAAACACCAGTGCATCCGTTTTGAGGTCTAGATATATTTTATCCCTAAGGTTTTTATACTGTTGCTAGGAAGAGGGAACTGGTCATGAAGTGAAAGGCCTAGGTTGGAGGATCTACACCTAACATCAACTCTTTTGTTTGGTCTCAATTGATTTTGAGCTGTTTCCTATAAACCCATAGCTAGAACACATAACATTCTTTCAATGGAATAGGGTTGGACCAAACATCAGTTAATTGAAGGACAATCTGAGTATCATATGCATATGTAAGGACAAATATTCCAAAGATTTCAATGGTTAATGTAGATAATCAAATTAAGGGAGAGCACAAAGCCCACTGGGACATTGGTGGTGTCTACTTGAGTCCGGAATACGTAAGAACTCAGAGATTTTTTTTTGACCAGTCGTTCCAAAAGAAGGTACACCTATCCAAGACGTTGCTGGAGAGGCTAAAACAGGAGACCTTGTTCATTGTAATGCTGTGTTGTACCGTATCGAAGACCAAAGACAAGTGTAGTAGGACTAAAGCACTGGTACAATTTTGGTCTGCATCGACATGACACTTATGTATCATGGCTGTCATGGCTATTTAAGTGGTTTTGTTTGGTCAAAAACTAGTTTATGCATTATCGAGGCTGGAGTTGTCTTCAAAATAGGTTGACATCTGAGGAACAAAATTACTTTCTAAGATTTTGGAGACTGCTGTTAAGAGGGAAATCGGTCTCTTATTAAATGGTACCTTTGGACCAAGTTTCCACTTTTTATGGAGTGAGTTTACAGTTCTAGTTTTCAGGTCTGCCAAGAAAATACCAGCTATTATTGACATATTGATAATCCTATTGATGAACTGCAGTACTCCTGGGATTTTAGAATCTTAAAATCAATTTAGATCCCGCCGTCACTTTTTCGACGGTCCTCCCCCCCACCGACTTGGCATCCCTGCCTCTGTATTTAGATGTTGGCTGGTCAAAAGACAAAATACCACCAGAGTCCCACCGACTCTGCCAGGAATTTCCCACCGCGTCAACAGTGGTATAGGCAGACGTGCCTGTCAGCGGGACTCCAGACCAGATTCCCACCATCCCGATTACGATGTGCCTTCCTGCGGGAATCCCTCGTACATCAAGTTGGTGGAATCAAAGGAAATTAGGTAAAAACCTACCTTTTTTCCTGCTTCTCACTTCCTTTTCCATCTTGTACCCCATCCTCCGGGTCCCTCCTTTGCTGTACAAACTCCAATATGACTCTAAATGACTCCGTTCTCATGAAGGACTACGGTAAGATACTTGTATAATTGTTATGTGTTTTTGTGTAATGACAATTGCAGTAGCCTCATGTACATCTGCATTACTCTGAAGTGGAAGATTTTTCTTAGGTGCAATGCAGTGGCGTTAAATTTCCTACTCATCAAGGCAAAACAAGCACACCTGTATTGACAACAAAAAGTATTTTTGTGGTGCTTTTGGGTGTTGTGCTTGTAGTGCCTTTTGGTTTGCAGTTAATAGTGTGTGTATGTTGTTTGTGTGGCATTCAATATGTACAAAAAAGTGGCATAACACATTACCTACATATACATTATGACACATTCACAAATATATGTGTAGTAAGATGATGATGAGTGGCATATACCTGTCTACCCACCACTATAGCCTCACTCTGTTGAGCTATCCTGGCTGATGGGGGGTGAAACCCCGCAACCAGCCCTAGGATGCATGCTTCCAGGCCAGGGAGGACATGGCCTGGTAGTTCAGGATGGACTGTTCCCATTGGGTGCAGAGTCACGACTGATTTACATATGGCTGGGTTCAAACTGGAATGGCATGGGGAGGAAACTAATTTTGGCCCAGATCTCTGTACAGGGGTGAAGGTATGACATTGTTCTGCATTCTGTCCATCAATTGTTCTTTTTGCCAGGACACGACCAGTACAATGGGCACATCTGAATATGCTCAGCGCAAATCCACTGGCATGATGGCGATGAAGTACTGTTAACCAGCAGAGAAGACTACCTCCGCAGTGGTCCCCTGTCTATTGCCGTAACATCTAAATATGGCAGCAGGACCGCCAGCAGTTTGAGACCGCCATACTGGCGGGACAGCAGTAGTCTTTTTTTTTTTTTCTTTTTTTAATCCTCAACTGCCCGACACACGTCCCTTAGATGCAGAGAAGACCACCCGACCAGCTCACTGCCATTGGGAGCAATGCCCTGGAAATTGAGCCGCTACACACCTAGGCAGAAATTTTTATGAGTTGGTGGGAACAACCATGCATCTTGTAACGATATCTCAAGGCAGCTTCGTGCCAGTAAATCCAGTATGTAAGTGTCGAGATCTGGGCAGACCACAATACTGAACCATTGACTAGGTGGGCTTAAACATCGGATATTTGGGGGGGGGGAACCCCAAGAAGGCAAAAAAAAAAAAAAGAACTTCACTTCCACTCTGTCAAAAATTTCCAAAATGTGAGGTTCTGGACTCTACATGATCTTTTCAAGTCTACCTTGAAGGTTTCATAAAGTGAGGTTAGCCATGCTGAGTGAGTGGGAGGGGTGGTGTCCACCCAATGCACGCATATCTGCCGTCTTGCCAACAGGATGGCATAGAATATAAAGGACCGTGCTGCCCCAGTGATGTTCTGGTCAAAACCAAGGATGACAAATGGTAAAGTTAAGGAAATGTTGGTCTTAATAATTGAATCCAAAGTTACTTTGGTCTCCATCCAGTAAGTAGATATGTGGGGGCAGTCCCAGAACATGTGTATATCGGAGGCTGCTAACAATTGGCATTTATTACAGCATTTCCCCTCTTGATATTTGGATAAACGTAAAGGGGTGAGATATGCCCGGTGTAAAGTAAACAGGTGGTTTCGTCTAAGCCAAGCGGGTTTAACCAATTTATACAGAAGGGAAAAGGATTCTGTCCACCTGTCCTCATCTAATGGCGCAATTTCTCTACCCCATAGCTCCATGGGGAGGTGAAAGTCCCCATCTATCTCTTCCAGTATGGACCAATACCAAAGAGCCACCTCCTTGCCTCCTATCTGTTTTTCGACTAGCTGTTGTTCTAGAGGACTAATTCTCCCGGTATTAGGGTCTTTCCTGATTAATTCTCTGGCCCAGCTACTGATTTGTGTGTATTTAAATCTTGACAGTGTCGGCCCTACTTTCTCCCAGAGGACTTCCCACCGTATCAAGATGCCTCCATATAACAATTCAGCCCATCTAGAAAGCCCAGCTGTAATTAGGGGGGTTGCCAGAGAATCTTGCAGGCACTATGGAAGCCCAGGAGAGTCCCAAATTTGAGCGTGATTAGAGTAGTAGGCCAACCCCACTTTACGTTTAATTTGTACCCATGACTTCAGTTGTGTTAGTAGAGTCTTCAGCCTCACCTTCTTGAAAAACTTTCGATCTCCAAACTTGAATAAAAACCCATCTAATGGGAGGTTTGCCCCTACCAGCATTGCTTTAAATAGCTTCCCATTTGAAGTGAGATCTGGTGACTTCAAGAGCATTCTTGAGTGGGGAAGCTGGAATGCCCAAGAGTAGTACTGCAAGTCTGGGAGGGCCAATCCACCTTTTTCCCTCCTCCTCCTCAGTTTTTTCCAAGCCAACCTCGTGACTTTATAGCCCCAAATGAAGGAATTTATTTCTTGTTGGCACTTAAGAAGTTGCTTAGAGTCAAATGCAAGGGGAATTGTGTTAAAAATAAAAGTCAGTTTCGGAAGGATAGACATCTTTACGATGTTAACTTTCCCAAAAATTGATAATCTAAGACCCACCCAGGATCTCAAAAGTGCCCTACACTCTCTAGCGACCAGGTCTAGGTTTGCTTTAGCTAAGGCTTCAATATCTTGTGTTATTTTAATTCCGAGGTAACGCATTGAACGGATTGAGGGCGTCACTCCAACACCCGGATAGGCAATATTCCATGTCATTAGCTCAGTCTTATCGGCATTGATGTCATAGCCTGAAATACTTCCGAATTCCTTGGCCTTTTCAACCACTATGGGAAAAGCATTTGCTGGATCGCTGGTGTAGATTACAATTTCATCAGCGTATAGCCCTACTTTCCTTTCCCATCCGCCGAATTTAAATGAAGAAATTCTTGAATCGTCCCTAAAAAATTGTGCAAGTGGCTCAATGTATATGTTAAAAAGTAAAGGGGACAGGGGACACCCCTGTCTTGTTCCACTAGTAATCAGAAAGGGCTGGGTACATACACCATTGACCATAATGCTTGCATTAGGATTTGCATATAAGAGTCCAATTGATCTCCGAAAATTTGGACCAAATGCGAATTTCTTCATGGTTTCAGCTAGGTATACCCAATTTACTCGATCGATCGCTTTGGTAGTGTCGAGGGTCATAATGGCCAAAGGAAGAGAGAACGTAGAGGCTATATCCACTGCCCCAATTAGGTCATACGTAAGGTCCGAGAGTTGTCTACCCTTTATGAAGCCCTTTTGGTCAGTATGAATTATTGAGCCAACCTCGTGTCCTAACCGGTTTGCCAACACAGCTTCAAAGAGCTTATAATCGCTGTTTAGAAGCGAGATTGGCCTATAGGAGCCACACTTGGCTGGGTCTTTCCCGGGTTTCGGGATCAGGACAATAATCGCCTCGCCCCATGATTTAGGAGGGGTCACACCGTTTATTAAGATGTTGTTAAAAAGTCTTGTCAGCACCGAAACTATTTCGGGTGCTAGAAAGCGTAATAGTTCGCCAGGGAGACCATCAGGGCCAGTTGCCTTACCCCTCTTCACCTTTTTAATACTTTCCCTCACTTCTTCCTCTGAAATAGGCCTGTCAAGACGATCTCTTTGTTCAGAGCTAAGAATGGGAAGAGTAATCTTCTCCAACCATCTGGATTTTGATATCGGGTCCTCCAAGGTCTCTTCCTTATATATTTGCTGGAAAAACTCCAAAAATGCTTCCCCAATATCTTTGATGGACGATCTTTCAAGTGTCTCGCCCTCTACAATGATATGCCTTATATGTTTTTTTGCCTGCTCAGATTTAATTTTCCAAGCGAGGACCTTACCCGCGGACGTACCGTATTCAAAGTTGGAGAGCTCACTTACTTCCCATCTCCGTGCAACCCTCTCCTGAAGAATATTATCTAGCTTCTCTTTTAAGTCTTTACGCTGTTCTTGTTCCATGTTAGTCCCATTTCCGGAACCAATACGTTGATCCAATGATGCAATATCCCTTTCGATATTGGCTATCTTTGCCCTATATATTTTCCCTCGATAAGAGGCTCTGTTAGTTATGTAACCTCTCAAATAGGCTTTATAGGCCTCCCATACTATATTTAACTGAGTAGAATTTATGTTGGTATCCATGAAAAATTTTGTTTCTTGGATGAGGAGGTCAATTTCTTCATCCTCTAAGAGAATCGTGCGATCAAATGACCATAAAGTCTGAAAGGATTGCTGAGCCGATTGTAAAGTGAAAGATATAGTGGAGTGATCTGATAAGTGTGAGGGCAAATATGTTAAGTCCTTTAGGGGGTCTCTCAATGAGTAACTATAAAGAGCATAGTCAATTCTCGACTTGTGATTATATTTATAATTATGGTATGAAACGCCGAGTGCCTCGCCAGCTCTCTCCCTCCATGGATCCGCCAATCCGAGCGCTGACATAACAACCCCCAATACCTGCCTGGATTTCTTATAGGTTAATGCCCTTGAGTTGGGGGATTTATCCAATTTTGGGTTAAGTACCAAATTAAAGTCTCCCATCCAAATTATTGGACCTTGAGTTGTTAGTAGGTGGCTCTGAATTTTATTCAAATATGAGGGATCATCCTGATTGGGACCGTAGTAGCCAACCAAATTATATGTACTGCCCTCTAGACTAACTTTAGCGTATAGCCACCTCCCACTAAGGTCCTCCTCATAGGCAAGAATCTGAGCTCTTATTTGCTTTTTGAAGATAATTAATATACCACGAATATTCGCATTGTGGTTAGTGCAAATAAAACAGTCTACCCATCTGATTTTACTCAACATTTCCCTCACTTCATGTTGAAGAAGATGTGTTTCCTGGATGACGATGACCTGTGCTGGAGAGTCCCTCAGATATTGCAATATTCTATACCTCCTACTCTTAACACGCAGGCCATTGACATTCCAGGACAAGAATTTTATTCCCATCAGCTAATGTCCATACCCCTACCCCAACTCATTAGAAAATTACATCTCCCAATGCGGATTGAACAGAATAAAAATAAAAATGTATTTGAAATGAATTGTGAGTTTGGAATGGTGACTGAACGGTGAGGATATTTTATAATTTTACCCCTTCCCCCCCCTCCCCTCCCTGGAAACCCCCCCCCTTAATTAATCTGGCCGTTGGTGCCAGATTTGTCTCTCTAAGGAGTTCCCCTTGCCCAGGTCTGTTACATATGTGCAATATAGCCCGGCATACCTAGATACGTTCTTTTTAGGGGAAACCGTCATAATTATAGAGAGTAATAAAACTAGAGGTGGGTAGTTGTCACATAACTTTCCAATCGGAGTTAGTGTTCTAATACTTTTTCCTTTTTATTTGTTTGTATATATATTTTTTTTCCCTTTTTTCATCCCTATTTTCCTCTCTTCTTTTTTTTTTCGATTTAAACACCCTCTGTGAAAAATCCCTCTTCCCCAACCTCCCTTTTTTTAAATATATTTTCTTTTATATATTTGTTCTTTTTTCTCCCTTTTTTCCCTTTTTCCCCCCTTTTTTTTTCCTTCTTTCCCTCCCTTCTATATCGTTTATCTCTGTATCTCAGTGTCTCCTTACTATTTTACCTGAAAGCTTCCACTAGATGTTACCCTGTTGATGGTCGCTAATAGATGTCAGGAGTTCATCTGCCTCCAGAGGGGAGTGAATGTTATGCATTTTATTGTTATACATAACCCTCAGGAAGGCAGGAAACCTCATCTGGACAGTGGCTCCCAGAGCCCTAAACTTCTCCATTTTCTGGCCTAACTCCCATTGTCTATCAAGAGTAGTTTTCGATAGGTAAAATCTAGCAACATACGAGAAGTCTGGAGCTTTTAGAGCTGTGGATTTAAGAGCTAAATTCAATATCTTCTCTTTAACAGAATAGGTTAGGAAGTTGACTAGGCAAATCTCCGCGGCAGTCCTACGGCTCCCCAGAGACAGCTGACGAACAGCTGACAAGCAGCTCAGCGGCAAAATAGTAAAAGCTCCCACACTGCAGATTAAACACTCTGAATCTCTTGCAGGTCTGAAGACATTCGACTGTGAAAGCAAGAATGAGTTTGTAAGCCAAGGTGCTCCAAGCAGCAATGAAGAGCAGAGTTCAAAATATCACCCTAAGAAACAGACGTAATTCAAGCTCGAACCGCGAAACATTAGCACATCCAAGCTGGACAGAAAGAATTATATTATTGCAAATTTCAATAAGTGCTGTGGGAACAACCGACAAGCAACTCAGCGGCAAAGCTGAAACGAGCGGGTGGAGCCAGGAACCGCCTATGCCTCTCCCACAGTGCCTGCTCGTTCAGAGCGGCTCCTGCCACGGAAAGGGTGCCGGACGCCAGACGCCGAGAAGCGAGAAGCACAAACGCCGAATAGGCTCCGTGAGGCCGGAGCCGCTCCAGGGCGCAGCCGAACACACCACAACATCAACCACAAACCGAACGGGGATTACTGCATCTTTTCTGATTTCGGTAAGAAAGACTGCCGATTATGCCGATTATGTTACGGTTCGCTGGGCTTGCAGGAGCTCCGTAGAAGAGACGCGACCTGCCCTAGCCGGCAGCTGCCATGTTTTCCTCCGGGACAGCCGTAGTCTTACCAAGATCTAAATCAGCCCTTAAATCTAATGGCGAGCTAGATTTGCACTTTGCTGTTAGACGCTCCATGCCTTCTATTAAAGTGGTACAGACCGCAGGGGTGGCGGAAAATCAAGCCTTCAATAATGGAGATCTACAGATCTAAATCAAAAACTGGTATTTGTAAAGCTCACGCTACTCACCCATCAGGGTCTCAAGGCATCGGTGGCTGTCGGGGAGATTAAGTGAGCTATTGCCAAGTCACATGGGGCTGAGCTGCCGCCGGGGATAGGGCTGTGAGCCCTGCGCTCCAGAGTTCGCTGCTCTGGCCTCTGGGTGACACCTCTCCCACAGATGTGTAATTAAACCTAGAACATTGCTCTTTATTTGGGCAATCCTATATGTAAAGTAATTAGCCAGATCATTATATAATTCCTGGCAATAAGAAATTTGGGAAAATTGAGAGAGAATCATTTGGTTGCTTGATGTGTTTGCAGATACATAAGTACATGTACTCATGTACTGAGCCAGCTTTTGGGGCATGCAATGCTTGAAACTCCTATGTACTATGCATGTAGTAGTCTAAACACCTTCACACTTGTGTTTCAGGCCTACAATTCCCAGTTATTATCCATACACTCCAGTGAACACCCTTTGAGCGCTCTTGCAATTCCGTAGTGACTCTTTCAATAGCATGTGGTAATCCTGTCAGTGAAGTGAAAGGTATACTGTTATTTGTCTAGAATCACATTGTGTGTCAGTGTGCATTTGGGAAAATTGAGAGAGAATCATTTGGTTGCTTGATTTGTTTGCAGACACATAAGTACATGTACTCATGCAGTGACCCAGGCTTTAGGGCATGCAGTGCTTCAAATTGCTATGTAGTATGCATGTACTGGTGTAACCACCTTCACACTTCTGTTTCATGCCTAGAATTACTCAGTTAGTATGCATAGACTCCAGGAAACACCCTGTGACTGCTCTTACAATCCCATAGTGACTCTTTCAGTAGCATGTAGTAATCCTTTTAATGAAGTGCAAGGGATAGTGTTATTTGTCTAGAATCACACTATGAGTCAGTGTGAATTTGGGAAGATTGAGAGAGAATCATTTGGTTGGTTGATGTGTTTGCAGTCACTTAAGTACATGTAATCATGCACTGAGCCAGGTTTTTGGGCACAGAGTGCTTCAAACTCCTATGTGCTATGTATGCACTCGTCTAACCACCTTCACACTTGTGTTTCAGGCCTACAATTCCCCAGTTAGTATCCATATTCTCCAGTAAACACCCTGTGATTGCTGTTGCAATCCCTTAGTGAGTCTTTCAGTAGTATGTAGTAATTGTTTCAGTAAAGTGCAAGGTATATTGATATTTGTCTAGAATCACACTCTAAGCCAGTGTGTATTTGGGAAAATTGAGAGAGAATCATTTGGTTGCTTGATCTGTTTGTAGACACATAAGTACATGTAATCATGCAGTGAGCCAGGCTTTAGGACATTCAGTGGTTCAAATTGCTATGTACTATGCATGTACTGGTGTAACCACATTCACATTTCTGTATCAGGCCTACAATTCCTGAGTTATTATGCATAGACTCCAGGAAACACCCTGTGACTGCTCTTACAATCCCATAGTGACTCTTTCAGGTTTCTTTTCTAAACTCTGCTGGGAGTTCTGTTGCTGTTCCGGCTTGGCCGCCTGTTCTCTGGCCGCTGCGCCACACCACGCCTCGCGGCACCCACTCCGCGGGTGCCGCTCGTAGGCGAAAGATACTATTTGGGACTTTGTCACTGGGTCCAACGTGCATTGGAGCACCACCGCGCCCACAGTACTTGCCAATCCTGCAACCAAGGCCAGAGGCGGGACTGCGAGGACCAGCGTGCTGAGCGGCGCTGATCGGCCGCAGGTGGTCCTCTTCCCGCCCCCTCCATCCGATCAAACCTTCACGGATAGCGAGCTGCCTGGGTTTCTTTTCTAAACTCTGCTGGGAGTTCTGTTGCTGTTCCGGCTTGGCCGCCTGCTCTCTAGCCGCTGCGCCAGACCATGCCTCGCGGCACCCGCTCTGCGGGTGCCTCTCGTAGGCGAAAGATACTATTTGGGACTTTGTCACTGGGTCCAACGTGCATTGGAGCACCACGCGCCCACAGTACTTGCCAATCCTGCAACCAAGGCCAGAGGTGGGACTGCGAGGACCAGCGTGCTGAGCGGCGCTGATCGCCCGCAGCTGGTCCTCTTCCCGCCCCCTCAACCTGCCCCTCTCCTTGATAAACTGAGACAGTAACGCGCACGCGGGACTGACGCGGGGCTCAGGCCGGGGCGAAGACCGGGCAAAGAGCGGGCCGTTTGAGGCCGTTCGAGTACGGCAGAGTCCGGCCTAGGCCCACCCCCTCTGGTCCATTAGAAGGCCATAAGGTAGGCGGTGGACTTGGGGCCAACATCTCCCGTGCCTTGGTGTAATTATTACTGTTTGTCATTCCACTGCCATCTGTACCCCCTATAAAATGCCGTTACGGTCAGGAAAGGAACGAACTGTCCAAATCCACACCGCCAAGGGTGTTGTGTCTGGCCCCCTTGACGCTTTTATATCACGGGCCACTGGAATCCTGGAAAAGGAAATTGCCATGGTAGAGAAAAGACTCTCAATAGACCTTATCAGTGGCAAGCGATCGTCACTGGGGGCCCTAGCTACTTCCACCTCCCCTGCGCCCTCTGCCCCACATGCTGCCTTTAACTGCGTCCACACTTCCTCTACGGACGCAATTGTCCATTTAGAAAATATAGGGGGAAGCCCAACAGTGGATACTTTGAGGGAAGAAAGGCATAGTATAGATGCTTCCCAATGTAGCCAGGGGGATGATGATAATGATTCCATGATTAGTGGGGGGCCTGATTTTAGTCAGCTTTCTGGATGTCTCCCCCTTAATCACTCTAATAACTTAAAAATCCCTAAAGTAAATGAAGCCCAAGATGGTAGGAGACAGGGGTCTGAGCTTCCCCCAAACCCTTTAATTCCCTCTGTGTTTAACAATATGCTATACCCTTCCCTTTCGGCCTTGGGCTCTTCAAGTACCTGCCCTATGTGCCTTAATAGCGACGAAGTTTTGTTAGCAAAAATGGAGGCCATGTTTAAAACATTACTTTTACCAGTCCTGGAGCGGACAAGGCTCATGACCTCAAAAATTGATAGTATGGAGGCTTTGATTAATTCAAACCATGCGATGCTACAAACGTTACTTGGTTCCAATAATACGGGTGTCAGTAAAACATCAACAGCTACTAAGGCCACTTGCAATAACAATATGGAAAGGGGTAAAGCACTTCCTAATAAAACCACAGGGTCGAACATTACCACGCTTAAAGGGGGTGAAAAATCTAATATTACATCTTCCAAACCAAGTGCTAGCACTCATGCCCAGGCACCAAAGCCCCACTCAAAACCAGTGGTTAAACAAAATACTGGTGGGCGTCAAACCATGGGTCCTCCCCCACAATCTACTTTAAATCCTGCCCCCCCAAGCACCCAAAGAGACCAACGTACTGCCTTCACCAATCATAGGGAGGGGGGACGCAAAAGACCAACCACCCCTTGTGTTGATTTACCACCTGAAGCACCTCAACACACCATTGTCTTGACAGGTGTAGCACCACTAAAACCAGGTGCCAGGGAGTCTTATGGCGACCTTCGTAACAAAGTCATCTTTTGGCTGAATAAAAACCGCCCGCTACCCCCCTCCACTCCTACAGAGATATTTTTCGTGAGGAGAGTAGATTAGGTGGGACATGGGTCAAAAGACTTGGAGGGAGATTGTATCTTAATCTCGTTTAAAGATACGTGGGTGGTAGATGCCATTCGACGAGAACCGAGGTTTGCAAGGCAGGGGGATGTACAAACATTAGCCTTATCATATATCTATCCACATAGGCAATTACCCCCCCAATCCTACCCTCTATTTCGTAAGGGTCCAGCTATAAGACACCCCTTGGCATTAACTCCACTTGACTGTCAGCGTCCCTTTCTTTTTAATCACTTTGGCCCCCTCTCTGGCCTTGAGGCTATCGATTGACTCAACGATCCATCTAGTGAGTCTTTCCTTGTTAAAGCAGTAGCCCAAGAGTCTATTGAGCATAGCATGGTGCGCCCATATCAATCCAGCAATCTAGTAGATGAGGATGGAGGTCAAGCTTCTCTGCTACTTAGCCCTCTATCACACGTAGCTGTCCCGGGGATCCCGACCAAGGACAATTTCATAGCTCCAGTAGAATGTGTTAAGCACCTATAGGTTAAAGATGATAAAGGGATCCCTCAGGGAGTTGCACAGCCCTTACAACCTCCGTCTCTGGTCTATCTGAAAGATAACTTGAAAATTTTGTCCTGGAACATAGCGGGTATTAAGGCCCGCCTTGCCTCCACTGATTGGTCGAACTTTGTGGACAATCACGACATCATTCTGCTGCAGGAAACGTGGGCAACTGAGCCTGTTTACAAGTTGGGTTACATTAACTTTTTTAAACCTGCAACTAAAGGGGGTAAAGGGCGGCCTCAGGCGGCCTGTTGATTTGGGTGAAACAATCCTTGGGTTTCTATCCAACTGAACTTCCTGTGGAGAACCCGGATCTCCTCCACATCATACTAAACAAAGGGAACCAGCAAATCATGAATATTGTAAATATCTATGCTAGAGGTCTGCCTGGTGGTCGAAGTCCACCCTTGTTGAACTTCATTGACCATATAACCACGGAAATGGACAGAGGTATCGTTACTATTCTTGCTGGTGACCTAAATTGTACTATAGAACCTTTATTTGATATGGGAGACACTTGGAGTATGGCAGAGGACTCTGTTTGGGGCATCCCGGACTTAAAAATGGCAAAGAGGGCAAAGGCAACAGAGGCGGCAGTATCTTGGATGGCATTTTGCCTACAAAAGGGGTTTCGTGCATGTAACGGCCGTTCTATTTCGGACATTAAAGGAAATTGCACTTTTGACAACGGGCAGAGACAGAGCCGCATTGATTACATTTTGCTGAACATGGAACATTGGCAGTCATTAATCGACATGGCAGTATTACAGCGTCCGGAAAGTGACCACAACCCGCTGTCATTGTCATTGAAGATTCCGGGTCTAAATAGACAGGAAGAGCCAACTGCTACCTATACAGGGGACGCCCAACTTACTAATGACAGGAGGAGACTGAAATGGTCCCGGGTTGTGGAGGACAAGTGCTTATGGGACAGTATTAATACTGTGGTAAAAAATGCGCTTAATGAAATGTCGCAAATAGACTTGTTGGGGGCGGACCCTGGTTTGGCTAACAATGTGATGGGACTACACACTAAATGCTTTGACCACTTAAAAACCCTTCTTTCCCTACCGTGCGAAAATGCTCCTACTAAAACAAATCCTTTGCCCCAAAAATGGTACAATAGGAAATGTAGGGAGGCACATGCAGCTCTCATTTCAGCCATTAAATCACGGGATATGGTTGGAGTGAAAGCTGCAAGGCTCAATTACAGGAAAACCCTTAGAGAAGCTAAACGGGAGTGGGAGGATAAGTTTTGGTCAGATCTTTTGGAGGCATCTTCCACTACCAACCAAAAAAGGTTTTGGGATCTAGTTAAATGGGGAAAAAACTCAGACTCTTCTACCCTGGGAAACAATGTGCCCCTTGAGGATTGGGTATCATTCTACTCGGCCCAATTTAGAGCCGATGACCCCGAAACTATGAATCGCTCAGGCAATATACTCTTGCTGACCCCCCAAAGAGAAAAACTAACCTTCACAGTTGCTGAGGCCGAGCTGGCCCTTGCATTGACTCTCCGAGGGAAAGCCCCTGGTATGGATCTGATCCCGGCAGATTTATTCAAATCTAATCCCGCTTTGTGGCTCCCTTATATAACAATGATAGCCAACACCTTAGCCCTTGGAGCCACAGTCCCGAAATCATGGAGGGGAGCAGAAATTGTTCCGATCTATAAAAAGGGCGATAAGTCCATCCCAGGAAATTACCGCCCTATCAGTTTGATCGATTCGATCCAAAAGATAATAGCACGTATGGTCCTGAGACGGGTCCAGGGATGGATTGAAACAGAGGGTATTCTGTCACCCATGCAGGCGGGCTTCAAATCGGGAATGAGCACCATAGATCAGGTGTTTAGATTCTGCCTGATCTATTGGAAGGTGGTATGGCTCGGCGGCGGCACCATCTATGCTGCATTCATCGATCTGAAGTCCGCCTTCGACCTGGTGCCAAGGGATAAACTGTGGGGTGTGCTGAAAAACCTGGGGTGCCCATTAGAACTATTAGATCTCATTGTTAGACTCCATGAGGACAACTATGCGAGGGTGAGGTGGGGGGGCCAGGGACAAGTGACGGAGACATTTCCTGTAACTCGAGGTGTCCGCCAGGGGTGTGTCCTGGCCCCAACTCTCTTCCTCCTCTTTATTGATCAAGTTGTCAAGTTTTTCACGGATACCCCCACTGATGCCCCAATGCTGGCTGGGATGAGATTTCCTCTTCTCATCTTCGCAGATGACACTTTAATCCTCTCAAAAACACGTAGCGGACTTCAGCGGGCTCTCGACCGCTTTGAGGAGTACTGTGCCATCAATAACCTGGTGGTAAATGTGGGGAAAACGAAGTTTATGGTTTTTACAAAAAACCATCCAGTTCGGAGTTCCGTGAGGTTGAATGGAGTAAACCTCGAGCAGGTTGATACCATGACCTACTTAGGGGTTACCCTCGATAGCCGTCTGAGATGGAAGGACCAGATTAACATACAACATCTCAAGCTTGCTAGGCTGACTGGTTGCCTCATCAAAGAGCAAAAGGAATCAATTACAAAGTGGGTCCTCCCGGCCCTCAAGATCTATGATGTTAAAATCTCTACTGCCATTTTATATGGCGCGGATCTTTGGGGCCACATGGACTTGCTTAACTTGTTTAAAACCCAATGTAGATTCCTTCGTAACTTAGTAGGCCTCCCGCAGTCAACACCTTCGATCCCCCTCTGCTTGGACCTTGGTTCCCCACCGATTAATGAGATGGCTAGATTTAGGCTGGTGGCCCTGTGGAGACGGATATGGACATCTCCAGATCTATCTCTATTTGCAAAGGAACTGGCCGAAGTTAGGTGTATTACGGGTTCAGGGAAAATCCCATGGCTTTCTGCTGTTAAAACTATCCTTAATGATATGGGCTTGGAACACCTTTGAACATCTCCTCAATCCAATGTTTTCCCTTCCAAAGATGAGTTCAAATCCCTGTATTGGGCCACGACCCGCTTAAAAAGAGTTCTGCTTTCTAACAAAAATAGCCTTACAGGCAGGTTCCTAACATTCAAACTTGACCTATCGCGAGAGCCCTACTGGGACGTAATAACTCGACCGTTAGACAAGAAGCTGTATCATCAGTTTAGAGTGGGTTCTTTGCCTTTCAACCCCTTTCTAAACAAACGGTCTACAGGGTCATCGCCCAACTGTACATGTTGCCCAGGTCATATTGAATCTGAAGGACACTTTCTTTTTTGCTTGCCCTACGTACATTGCACCCCGAAAGAAATGGTTAAAACCCTTGTTTCAAAAGTTGCCATTCAAAACATCGATGGAAGCAATATGGGTGCTTAGGACCAACACCTTCGAACTCTTTGTAGTAAGTCTGGCAAAATATTTGGGATGGGCTTGGCTCCTAAGGCTAAAAAACAACATGCCTTAGCTCCAAGGACCAAGATGCTTCGCAATCGGTCATAATTTGATTGATTATGTATCAGTTAATTGATCTATGACTTAGTTGTTTCATCTGCACCCCCTGTATTTTTGCCATGAAAGGGCTCATTGACAATGAATTTGAACTGTAATGTCTTTTTTTAAATTTTAACTTAAATTTATCTTTTTATAAAATAGTCAGGTTCTTCATTAATTGAAATTTAATCCTGTTTTATCCATTTGTCTTAAATGTTCCTTATTTGCATACTCTTGTTAGTTGCCTAATCTTTTTTATAGTTTTTGCTTAAATTGAATTAGTTAAATTCCTTTGTATTTTAACTTGTCTTTTATGATTTGTTAAAAATCGAAATAAAGACTTTAAACCTGAAACCTGACTCTTTCAGTAGCATGTAGTAATACTTTCAGTGAAGTGCAAGGGATACTGTTATTTGTCTAGAATCACACTGTGAGTCAGTGTGCATTTGGGAAAATTGAGAGAGAATCATTTGGTTGGTTGATGTGTTTGCAGACACATAAGTACATGTACTCTTGCAGTGAGCCAGGTTTTTGGGCACGGAGTGCTTCAAACTCCTATGTACTATATATTTACTGGTCTAACCACCTTCACACGTGTGTTTTAAGCCTACAATTCCACAGTCAGTATCCATATACTCCAACAAACACACTGTGACTGCTCTTGCAATGTCACAGTGCCTCTTTTAGTACTATGTACTAATCCTTTCACTAAAGTACAACTCAATCAATTATGAATTCACCAACTGTCTCTCCTTATAGTACTATAATAATTCAGTTAGTATGCATGTAGTCATACAGTGAGGCATGGTTTAGGGTACAGAGTGCTTCAAACTTCTATGCACTATGCATGTATTGGTCTAACCACCTTCACATTTGTGTTTCAGGTCCATCATTCCGCAGTCACTATCCATGCACTCCAGCAAACACCCTGTGACTGCTGTTGCAATCCCTTAGTGACTCTTTCAGTACCATGCACTAATCCATTCATGAAAGTAAAATTCAACAAATAATGAATTCACCCACTGTTTCTTCTTACAGTACTGTAATCATTCAGTCAAAATGTATACAGGTATGCAGTGACCGAGGCTTTAGGGTATGGAATGCTTCAAACTCCTATACAATATGTATGTAGTGCTCTAACCACCTTCGCACTTGTATTTAAGGTCTACAATTTCTTAGTCAGTATTTATATAATATGTGTTTGTATAGTAATAGAAATAAAGTTAATAATATATATTTATTTATCATTATTTTTTACAGATACTGTTTATCATCATTAAAATAAAGTTATAATTCCGGACAAAGTAAGAAAAAAGAAAAGGGCAGAGAAAGGACAGTTATTTGAAGAAAACTCAACCACAAGTATTGGATGACCAGCATAATGTGGCTAAAAAGACAAAACCTTCTGGTAAGAGCACAAAGCAATTTATAAAAAATGTTTGTAGGGTGAGACATAATGTAAAGTATGCTGAAACCACTGAGAATGTTTCAAGTAGGAAAAATAGTCAAATAGTAGCAAACAAAAAAAAGCAAATGAACAGTCAAAGAACACGCTCTATGGTAAAAGAAAACAAAATCAGTATAAAGAAATTCACAACAACTTATTTTATAATAGAGTAGTTCTTAATTTACTGAAAGATAGAAAGAAATATAAAAAGAGAGCACTATTTTATAAAAAAGAAGAAGTGTATTGAATATGTTGTTGAAAAGGCTTTTGAAGTAAAAAGGAAACTATTTATTTTAGTATTAAACAGAATTTGATCACTAGATAAACCAATCAATTTAATGAAGGCCAAAAGTAAGAGGAAAAGAATAATTAACAGAATTTATTTTTGTGATGTTATTTTTAGGGGAATGGAAACACAGTGCAAGTTCTGAGCCTTTCTTTAATGAAGAGAGTTATTTTCAGATCAATGATTTGTTGCATGCAGTTGACACCAGTGGTCAGCTTATGAGGTTAGAAATGGTTGTCCAATTAACATAGAAAAAAGGGTTCCCAGAAATGCAGAAGAAGTGATAGATGATGAAGTTCTTGGCAGACGTCCTAAAGCCTCTGTGTTTACTTAGGATTGCAGTAGTATTTGTAGTATACAACAAGAAGCTATTGATTATTTACGCAATTTCTTACGAACATATACTAATAAAAGTGTTAAACAAAAGAATAAGATGTTGCAAGGCCTAGACCCTTGTAGGGTAAGAAAAATATTGGCTTGCAAGGCCACTCTCTAGCTTGTCTTTCTAGGAAAGTTTGTCAAAGTGTTTTTCACCATTTCAGGATGTTGGCAGGACATCATACTCAAATGCGGAAGTTAGTCAGAAGATTGTATTATGCAAAAAGTCCAGCACTAAAGTTAAATGAGTTGAACAGTGCTCTTTTGCGTGGGTCCGTTTCAGATGTGAAGAAGATTTGTGATGACATTGAGTTTTGATTCTTTGGTCCTGAACAAGAGAGTGAAGAACCTCTGACATTAATACAGGAAAATGTTGAAGAGAATGTTGAACATAGTTGTACAAAAAGTTTTGAAGGTGAAATTACAAAGTTTAAGTTGATTTCAGGTGAAAGGCCAAATTTTTCTTGTATTTGTTGTCGGCGAACTCACTATAAAAATCAGACTGGGAGTGTTGATCTGTATTTAAAAAGTGAAAAAAAAATAATGATAAGTGGAAGCAATTTGCAACTTATTTGTTGGAAGAGAATTGTTTTGATTTGGGTTCTGATCCGTGTATTTGTAAATATTGTTATAACAAATTAGATGAGAATAAAATGCCCGCTAGAGCTGTGCATAATCATTTAGAGTTAGTTGCTATTCCTCCAGAATTGATAGATCTAAACACCTATGAGTCTATTCTCATTCAATGTGTGCACCGGTTTCAGGCTATTGTTCGTATGGAGCCTAGAACAGGTAAAATACCTCCTTCAGATTCACAAAGAGGATTAAAAGGAAGAGTTGTGTATTTACCATTAGATTTAAAGAAGAATTGGTGTAGAGAGTTTAGAAAGTGAACCACTATTTATTCTTCTTAATGGTGTGCCGACTAAGAATAAGAAAATCTGGCAGGAGTTAGTGGATGTTAAGAAAGTACAGAAGGCAACTTTGTATTTGATAAAAAACAATACATACTATAAAAAAATGTATATGGGAGAAGAAGAAATACTTTTAACAGAAGATACTGAAAAGTCAAGTGGACAAATTGAAAAAGTGGACATGTTAAGATGTGATGAAATCTATGAACATTAGTGTGCATCCACCTTATTCAAAAGAAGCGATGTGGAACACTATTGAGTTGTTCCAAATGAAAAAAGCAAAAGGAAGTCCCATGAGTGTATGGGAAGAGAGCTTAGAAGCTCATTGTTTTCTGCAGTTTATTCCCAACTGGAAAAGGAGGACGATATGATGAACGTCCTGTGCAGATTCCTGCATCTGAATATCGGACAACAAGATTATATGCAGAAGATCCAAGATTTCGACAATGTATCCCTTATATATTTCATCTTTTGTTTGAAAGTGACTTGTCTGGACTTTCATATGCAGTCAATCACATTTTAAAAACTGGAATACATCTGCAAATGATTTTATGGATAAAGTGCACAAGAGAGATGATCATTTAAAATCTCAGCTCATTAATCTGATGGCATGTCAGCGTAGGACTAATGAATATTGGTACCGTCATCATGGAGAACTGAAATGTATGCTACCAAACCTAGGAACTCCTACATGGTTCCTTACCCTAAGCTGTGCTGAGTACGCTTGGGATGATTTACTTGAATTTCTCAGAGAAGCAAATTCCAATATAAAAAATATTGAATACAAGACACCTGGGGAATTGTGCTCTTTGGATCCTGTTAATGTATGCAGGTATTTCAATCATAGATTTGAAGCTGTGATGTCTTTTATTTGCAATAAAAAAAATCCTCCTCTTGGAGAAGTTGTGGTTTTCTTTTGGAGAAAGGTGTATCAAGCAAGAGGTGCTCCTTATATGCATATGCTGTTATGGATTAGGGACGCCCCCAAATTTGGAACTTATGCAGATGATACTGTTTTGACTTTTATTGAGCAATATGCCTCATGTGCTGTAACCAAAAGCACAGAAGAAAATAACTTAAGACAACAAGTCTTACGATTCCTAAATCACCAATGTGGAAAATACTGTTGACGAAAGCACAAGTCCAAGCATAAGTTCCACACCAAATGTCATTTTGCATTTCCGCGTCCGGTAATATCCAAAGGAAGAGTGAACAGTTTTATGTCATCTTTGCGACATACCATCACAAGAAAGTCTCCAAACATACCAACAACTTAAGAAGAAACGAAGAGTCAAAGTACATAAATGACTACAATCCAGTCATTCTGTCCATGTAGAATGCTAACATGGATATTCAGTATGTTGCGGACAATTAAATTGCTGTTGCTTGATATGTAACGTCTTATATCACAAAATCAGAAAAGACGGAATTGAAAGAAATGTGGAAAGAGATTTCTCACGAGAAGACTCTAAGTGAGAAATTATACAGTTTCAGTTGGAAGATGTTATCGCATCGAGAAATTGGAGCATATGAATGCTCAGATCGGTTATCATCTGCAAGTCTTTACTCCAAATCTAGAAGAATAATTTGGGTGAGTCTAGGTCTTGCAGCAATGCAAAATCGGGTACTGAAAACTGTTGAAGAAATTGGATATTTAGCAGAAAAAGATCCAGAAAGTACTGATATTTTAATAACGAATATGTTGGACACATATTACCCAAACAGAAGTCATCATCTTGAGAACATGTGTCTCTATGAAGTGCTGCAAAACTACACTTTTAAACGGAATATTACAGAAAACATCAATGAAGGAAAATATGGAATCATTGGTTCCGAAGGATGTCTAGGAAGCTGAGTTGCGACACTTCTGATAAAATTGAATTTTACTATTTAGCCCTTTTGCAACTGTTCAAACCGTGGCGTTCAGAATGGGAATTACTTGGAGACTTCCAGAGCTAAGAAGATTCCTTCAATGCTTGTTAAGATAGCATAGAATGCAGGGCTTTTGCAAATGATGTGAAAATGTTGAATGATGAAATTGATCAAGAAGCTACAACTGCAGCTGAGATTGCTAGAGACAGTTCTCAAGACAGTCAAAGTTCTGCTGCGCTGGGTCAAGATCCACTAGGACAACCAATTGTTGAAAATGAAGCAGCGATTGCCACGAATGAGGTAGAAACAGCAATGCATTAAGCTCAAGAAGATGTAACAGACTTAGCAAACTTGGAAGAACAACTAAATATTGAACGGAAAGAAATATATCCGCAAGTGAGTCAACAGATTGACCATGAATTTCTTCGTGAAAAGAAAGAATGCACATGTACATCATTTCAACCTATCCAAATTTATGTGAGTGGACAAGCTTGAACAGGAAAACATTTCTTAATTAAAGTAATCACCAGTTATCTACAGAAAACAACTGAGTCTCATTTGTCTTGTATTATAACTGCTCCAACTGGGTTGGCAGCACACAACATTAAAGGAATTACTTTGCATTGCTTACTAATGCTACCAGTGGAGCATGAAAACAAATTGGAATACCAAAAGCTATCTGGAGAAGCTTGTTGTGAAGTTTCAAGAGTCCTGAAGAAAATGAAACTTTGGAATATTGATGAGGTAAGCATGGTCTAAAACTTAATGTTTGCTTTTGTGCATTTAAGAATGCAGCAAATTCTTAAAACAGAGTATGACGTGTTATTTGGAGGAAAACATGTCATAGCTTTCGGAGATCTTCTGCAACTTACTGCTGTAAAAGGACAGCCAGTATTTAAAACAATTGCACATGAAGACACCAGAAAGTCTCTGGGTAGTGTTGGAAACGTGAACATTTGGTCATGTTTTGAATACAAACAACTCATTACAAATATGCGACAGGCAAATGATGTTTTTCATGTTACTATTCTTCAAGATATAAGAATTGGACTACGGACAGAACATGGAAAACAAGCTTTGAAGAGTCGATTACTTTGCAATTTGTTTCCAAATAAAGATATAGTTCCGGAGAAAATATACATGAAAAAGGCAGAAAACAAATCTGTAATCTGCTTAATGCCAACACTGTGCAAGTGCTGTATATTCAACGAACAACTTTTGAAACTGGAAAATGAAGCAATAATAAAAATGTAAGTCATCGATAAAATAGAGCATGAAGGAATCACTAAAATTTTGACAGAAAAATTGAAGACAAAATTGGAATCTTTAGAAAAATTGATATCGAAAACTGCTGGTTTAGAAAAGAATCTATATGCATGTAGAAACTGTCGAGTCATTCTAAGATGTAATTTGGACGCAAAAGGTTTAGTTAATGGAGCAATGAGTAAAGTTGTTTAATTTGTTAATTATCAGAATAAAGATGGTAGTGAATTCTTAAATAATACATTTGATCAGACTGAAGAAGTGAAACAAATTGGTTGTTGTTCAATTCGTTTTTTGCTTGTTAAAGATTTATATGTCCGTAGAAAACAGTTTCCACTTTCTCTGGCATAAGCAGTGACTATTCATAAATCTCAAGGATAAAGTGATGAGAGTTATTTGGTGAACATTGGAAATAGTGTGTTTAATGAGGGTTTGGCATACGTTGCATTGTCGCGAGTCAGAACATTATCTGGTTTGTTTTTGATTGATTTTGATGACACAAAGGTTACTGCAGATGCAAACTGTATAAAATAGTATAATAGGTTAAGAAGAAGATATTCTCCTAATTTAGGTCAATATCCTGTATTTGAAAAGCTTGTAGTAGCTCAAAAAAGAAGGTATGAGAATATCTGCAGTGAAGGTATGAAGAAGGAAAAAAAACAAGATAATGTTGTCACTGCAAGCAAAAAGAAAAAGGACACAGTTGAAGAGATTGTTGGTTATCAGTTTGAATATAATTCAGGTGCCAACTGCTATGCTAATGTAGTGGTCAATGTTGTTTTCTTTCTTAAAGGTTTGCAACAGCAAATGATGGCGAATGGGGAAAAAAATGTTGTTCCTTGTTGCATTCCATTTATGAAAAATTGAGAACTGATAAAAGTGAAATACAAAGTGTTTGTGATGTTCGTAATCTTTTCGACGTATGCTCTGGTTCTACATAATTTACACAAAATATCCAACAAGATGCTCAGGAATTTCTAATGTATATGCTTACTTTATTGGAAAATGAAGGTGTTAGACATAGAGAATATTTTTTGCCTTTGTTATAAATGGTAACATCATTGTGAAAATTGTATGTATACCTATAGCACTAATGTAGACACTGAAAGATTTGTATATTTGACATTACCGGACTGTAAATCAGTGTCTTTCAATAAATTAGGTAAAGCAAGAAATCAAAACATGGAGTTTAGCCAATGCAAATCAGAAATGTTATCAACATTATTTATACAAAGACATAGACAATATATAATTTTAATGATGCAATTTTGTACAGCTGATGGGAAAAAATTGGACACTTTAATACAACATTTTGTAGCCAGTCAACTATCAATATCAGGAAGGACTTTTGTAGCAGTAGCAATAATTTTCTATGATGGTCCTTCCACAACATCTGGGCATTACTCTGCCTATCTAAAATGTGACAAAGGCTGGACACTTTGTAATGATGCTCAATTGGTTTTCAAACAACGTTTGCCTTTCGAATTACCAAATTCCTACCTAATATTTTTAAAGCCAAAGTTTTAGGAAGATAATTCAGCCTCTGAGGAATTTATTATAATGATTTCATAGGATTACCATTGGATAATTTACATAAAAAGGAGTGCAAAAATACCATTTGGCCTCATGGAAAGGTATCTGTTTGAATTATGGACGTTTTCTTGCACATTGTCTGGGTGTATACTTTTAGGTGTTTATAAATTAAAGTTATAAAATTTTCTTAGCAGTAAGGATTTTATATATTTGTGATTTGTATTATACAGTATGTTTTTGAGGTTGGATTCTTGGGCTTTTTTAAACAATCTGATTGATTTTTTTTGCTGTTTTTTGCTGTCATTAAAAATATATTATTAAATGATATAACTATTTTTTCTTTTCTTTCACAGATCCTAATTCTAAAATAAGCAGTTTGTCACAATTTACATAATAAAAAACAACTAAATAAAATGTGTAGTGTTTTTTAGATGTATTACTGCTGAGGTAAGTTCAAGTAAGTCATAAAATGCGCAATGGCGTGTGTTTGCACACATTTGAAAAAAGGGAAGATGGATGGGAGTAGATTTGTGCCAGAGAATTCCATTACAGACAGCTATCAAATAGGAGACCGCTTGAGAGCACCTGTCTCCAAGATACATGGTATAGTACACAATCGAGACATATGATGGTCTTGTAGGGCCTGATAATTTCAGAATTATAAGAAATAAAACTATTTAACTTAAAGCACATCACTGAGTGTTTTTGTCACATTAGGCCCCATCCCTTCTCTTCAGTCACATATAAATATCTGCTATAAGTTTCCTAAAACATAAGTATTTATAAATGTATCTTGTTCTCTGTTAGCAGTACAGAAATGTACTCCTATGTTAAGAATTGGCCTAGCCATGAACTCTCTTTCATATTTACAAGGTGAGAAAAAGGCATTCTGTATACCTTTTGTTTTCCATGTAAATATAATCTCATCATACACACCACTTTGCGTTGAAAATCCCACAGCGTAGTATAGCGCCTTTTGCCTATGCTTTTCGAGAATGTCTCTTCTTCATTGCACGGCATTTGTGGGAAGAGCAGAAGCAGGCGTAGTAAAGTGCTATACAATGCTGTGGGATTGCACCTGAGTCCGCAGCTGCCTCCCGAATAAATTAGGTTAAATCCAGGATTGTGTGGGTTTCTTCAATTGCTTGGCAAGTTCATTTGGAATATTTGGTGGCCAGTCAGGGCCACGAAGAAAACCCTACTGCTCTCGGTGAGTCTGTGTGTCTTCAACCAGGACACAGAACACAGAACAATGTAACTGTTCGAAGGGGCATAGCTGGAGTGGTTGGACCCGGCAGGGGATCGCCAGCGACCTGATGGGAATTAACAAGGGATGAACTAAACAGGCACCCACTATGGAACTCTCAATTGCCCTGGACTACACGAACCAGAGTGCCTTGCAAAAACACACCCAATAAACTATATCACCTGTGAGGAACATTGTGCCTGCTTCTGCTCTTCCCAAAAATGCTGTGCCATGAAGAAGAGACATTCTCGAAATGCGTAGGCAAAAGGCGCTATACTACGCTGTGGGATTGCCTCTGACTCCGCTGCTGCCTCCCGAATAAATTAGGTTAAATCCAGTGTTGTGTGGGTTTCTTCAATTGCTTGGCAAGTTCATTTGGAATATATATATATGGGCCCACGTGATTTCCCTTCTTATCTAAGTGGGCCGTATTCCTTTGCAGAGTGCGCACAGGGAATTATATCAGCATATCGCAGGTGAATAGCGCCTCCATTTCAGTAGTGTGAATGACATGCTGCGCAACACCTTCTTTTTAATAACAATTTCCCTGAGCACAATATACCAGGTCAGTGAATTTCAAAGGTTTTTTAAATGCTAATTTCTAACTACAGTACTAACTACAGTATCCCTATAATGTTTATTAAGTACATTTTAAAAACATGTGTATATTTTTTATAGTGAAAACGAACTTTACAGTAGTCTTTTATAACCTATAATTGTGGCTCCTGGTTTTATGGTATTAATTTTTTGAGCATTTCCGTCTGTATTTATCCATATATTTTTTTATATTTGTATCTGTATTTACCCATATGTATTTTGGATTTTGTTAAAAAATGAATCTGAAATGAGTATATTTCCACATTTATTTGTCTGATAAATGTGCACTCATGGCTGAAGGACTGACCGTTTTCAGTCACATAAACACTCTTAGATGATAAACTATACACAACCTTGATATTAAAGTGTGCATGTTTTCTTATACAAGTATATATAGTGCTCTTTAAGGCTCTTTACTAACATTATTTTATTGTTTTAACCCTTTTACTTTTAGAATGACAGACCTATTGGCCTGGTAGTCATCATTGACAGCATTTAGAATTGCTTAAAAAATAACCCAATTTCCATTTTTATCCACATTTTAAAATAAATACAGAGAGGAAAATAAATACTTTTCAGTCTGTATTTATCTGTAAAAATCAGTAAGAACAGAAAACAAGGAGCCCTACTTATAATTTAACAATGTTTTCAACTTAATTAGCAGTGATTAACATATAAGTGTAGTAAAAGTATGACGCAGCACATATAATACCTGACTTCGAACAACAGCGTTCAAAGTTCGATTCCCGACTGCAACAGCATCTTAGCCCACCACTATCTCACTGTGGGTAACACCTTGCTTAATCTTCCCAATGACCCTGAGCGCAGGCACACCTTACTTGAGGGTAGCTTTACGTTTTTCAAATGCTGGCATTTTTTAAATTTAACAGCATAGTGATGACAAATATAAGCAAATTTATTTTCTTCTATTGTAAATGATATTTTTGTTATGTCTTCTATTTAGATGTTTTTAATCAAGAGAATGCAAATGACACAGTTTGCTGGGTAACAGTTTTTAAACTCTCCAACGTGTGTACATATTAAGCACCTTATACGTGTTACGATGAAAAACGAAACCTTTACACCTTCAGAGTTTGTTCCTTTCCCCAACACTTGCACAAGTTTAACAGTTAAAACGTGAACACATGTAAAAAGTGACATCTAAATGGGCAGAGCCGCATCTTCCTTCCATGGACTTCTTAATAACCAAAAACTACATAAACCACACCCGTTGTGCGATTAGTTTCATTTTTGCAAGTTATTTCTCCGTGCCCATTCTGTGATGCAGGTTCCCTTTTCTAGGGTCGGATTCTTGTTTTGCGTCAACAAAACATATTCCGGAGTTGTAAGTTGTTTGATTATGGCTTAGTAGATATTTATAATACGTAGCTATTTGTCAGTATTTAAACATTTATATGTAGAAAAAAAAGTTTTTGCATGTTTTTGCCTTTTTTCTGTAACGTCATCAGCTTGTTTTCAGAAACAGACAGATTACAGCAAACATTGCTCCTTTTCTGGCTCCTTTGAGCTCATATTCTGTGACTTTGTATATTACAATATTGACACTGTACTTGACCTCAGAGGTGTTGGTGTCCCGTTGGCGAAAACCTTAAACATTTACAATTAATGTCACCACCTTCCAGTTATTAGTCTTTTTCCCCCGGGGATCATATTCAGTAAATATGTATATTATAATATTAACAGTCATTGTGATCCCAGAGGAGTTCATGACCCGTCGACGCAAAGAGTAAAGATATATAAGCAACATCACAAGTTTCTGGTTTTTAGTCTGTTTCCCCCTTTTGATCATATACTTTGAATATGTATATTGATCTCAGAGGAGTTTAGGACCTGTAACCACAAAGATGAAACCTTTCGACGTCCCGGAGAAAAGAAGCTCAGAAAATAATTACCACTCGAAAGTATTTTGTTATCAATCTTCTGTTCTATACGTAACTTTATTTTCTTTTTCTTTTTTTCTGTAAAAATTGTGTAATTTGTTATATTGGAATAGATTGTCCTATTGTTAAAGAAGAGGAATTGGATATTTGTCGGTGCCATCTGTAATACAGCTTACGAAACATTATAACATACTTGATCAGATATTTTTTCAGTGAGCATATTTTACGAAATTGCAGTATAAAAAAGATAGCTTTCATACATACTTTGTTACTTTAAATCTTTGATAAACCCTACATTTCTGAATGTTATTTTCTAATTTCTATTCTTCTCATTTGCAGTTCCTATTCATGTCTCCCTATAGAATATATGGGACCAGTACTGTATAATATAATAGTATTATCCTCTATATTCTTAAACGAGTATGTGATTTGTTAGAGGAACAGTGTGCGACCTCTCAGCACTACGACAGAACATTCCCGAATACTACAAAATACAAATTTGAAAAATTATAATGCATACATTTCTATCTAATATGAAGTCATTTGTGTTTAACTGTTTTTTACTTGTTCTTCTGACCTCAGATAATGTAGTGCAGGAGTGTTTGTTGTACCACTGCTTTTCTACTTTATCTAAAAGTAACTGATGCCCTCTTATATTATCAAGAATAAGGGCAACACTTTTACAAACTATAGCAGAAAAAAGAAGGGTGTAGCCATGCTTAACTGATATTTTATGAAATTCAATTTTTATTTGTCACCCCTTTGATATATACAGCGTCAGTTTCCTAGGAACGTTTATTCTTAATTGCTAAATAAAAGCAGTTTCAAACCTAGACTGAAATTTTTGCTGCGCAACCACACCTCTCCGTCAGAAAAGTAAACACCACATTATAAGTAAATAGTGCTCCTGGGGAGTGTCCCGCAAACTTGATATAAAGAAGATCTCAAGACACTGTTATTTTTCCGCTGAGATTTGTACACCCCACTGCAATTATATAAGTGGCCCTTAAAATATATAAAAAAATATTTTACCTTCACAATCCCTGTCCACCACCTTGTGACCACTGTACAGAGTTAATAGTGTTCCTACCCTCCCCTCTACTACTTTGTTTTACCGTACTCCTTTAGAAGTGCATCACAAAATGACTGACAACAGTGAACCGTTCCCACCCAATAAGGAGCAAACTTGTGCTCGGAACACTTTAGACAATAAAATGTCCATGTTGTTCCGCAGAGGAGGAGGGAGTGGCTGCCAACACGTCTACTTTTAATGCTTCACAGCCAATGAACATTAAGCTTCGGAAGGTCCCGCTTGGAACACGTTACCCAATGAAATGTCCCTAATACTCCATGGAGAGGGAAGGAATCGCTGACAACACTTCTACTTTCTTTGACCCCCCTGAGCAGACCTAGTGGGTCAGGGTTTTTCTACCCTGCCCCCGTCTCTTGTTTGATACCTTTATTTCTCAGTTTTTGGGTGACTCGCTTCTACCTAGCCACAAGATGGCTGCCAACACTTCCTGGTTTGGAGTGCTAGCAATCAATCACAGTGAAGCTTGCACACGCTACTTAGGCTCCACCCAGATATTGAAACTTTCCTAATGTCTACTGAACGGATTAACAACATTTTTGAAAATGTCACTTTCTGACCCTCGCACTACCTTTCTAAATTTAGAGTAATTGCGTTCAGTAGTTTCGGCTGTAGCCTTGCACAACGTTTCCTATGGGGAACTTATTTTTTCACTCTTTTTTCTTTATTTCACAAAAACTACTGAACGGATTTACACCATTAAAAAAAGGTCACTTTCTGAACCAAGCTCTACCTTTCTGCCACATTTGTGGTAATTTCGTTCAGCAGTTCGGGCTGCAGCTCATCGCAAAATTTACTACTGATATTAACACGAAGAAAACGAGTTTTGGGACCCCCAGAAAAAGAGGCATATAAACAAAGTCTGATGGCTTATAAACACCTACTCTTTATAACTGAGAAAGAATTCTTCGCAAAGAAAATTATTTCTCCTATAAATTTGGGTAAAGAACTTTTCAAAATAGTTACCAGCTTGACGTACCCTGGTACAACTTGTGTTTCCCCGAATCAGGGGCTTTGTGATTAAATAGCCAGATTCTTCTGTATTAAAGTGGAGGCTATTTTCACCACATTTAAAGGTCCAACGACAGATGGAGCACTGGGTGTCAGGGAGAGATACAAATCTCGATCGGATCTCCTTCCGAGTTTTAGCCGTCATGGATGGCACCTTTAGCCGTCATGGATATTCAAAAGTCATTTATGTCAACCAAATCAAGCTCTCCTTATGATCCTTCTCCAGTGACAGTATTAAAACTAGCCCCCAAGAGGGGGGCGTGGCTTGCGCCCGGTGAAGATGGTGGCGACTCCGTGACTCTCCTGGGACCACAGGAGTGAGGAGACCTGCCAGGACCTTCTACGTTGCCACATCAACCTCAAATTGAAGCATGAGGTGTGTGAATATTGCCGGACTGTGAGCAGTCCCTTTTTCAGTCTCCTTCATCCCTGTATGCCTCGTTTTCTTCCCTGTGAGTAGTGGCGCGGCTCGAGCAATGTTGCACCCGGCATTTTGCGTTGCCACTGACGGACCTCGCTCCAATGCGGCTTTCCCATTAACGCGCCTGCTGCCTCCTCACAAACTGCTTTTACCTGCATTTGAGGCATTTCATTTCCATTTTCCAGTTTTGCCAAGGACAACGGACGCTTTTCATTCCATGATGTGATTTAGCTTCACTGAGCTTCCACACGCTTTTGTGCTTCATGTGTCCTATACCACTGACGGAGCCCATCTCCTATGTGGTATTTCTCCCATTAACTCCCTCATGCCTATTAGTGGATTCTACTAACCTGGAGCCTCTTTAAACCTTTAAAATGTTGTAGGATATGATATTTTTTAGGCGGTGGCTCCAATAACTGTACCCATTTCATATTCTATGGCGCAGCTGATTATACTGTGGTGCTTGTGATATTGTTGATACTGTCTGCTTCGTGGCTGAGCTGCGTAACTGCCAAGATCATTAATGACACTACTTTCCACACTATTTCAAGGCTTGGAAAATTTCAACTTTCAAACCATGGTCTAACATATCTGTGAAGACAATTTGTTTGCCATTCTACCTTCTGGGTCTCATTCAACACTGACAGAACTTTTTCCTCCTTAAGTATGTTATGTCTTTTTCATGACACAAATAGACAATGTTTATCTACTGTTATTGCACCTAATGTTTTCTGCGCTATATGTTCAATCTCATATTCAGCATTTGTAATTTTTGTGACACTTTCTCCTTAAATTTGATACACTGCAATGTTTGCATTTTTGTGTAAGTGCTATCATATTTGTTCTTCGCAGTTAATTAGTGCTCTGGCTTAAAGGGGACCTATTTACCTAAGGGTTGAGTGCTTTTTATTCAGGCAGTGCACGCTTCACCTCTTTTTATATAACGCCTAGATTTACTTCTGGGAGTGTTCTTTTCTAGTACGTTTGATACACTTCATTGCATGCTATTGTTCTCTCCTTATTCCAGGTATATATCTTCAGTTTTATGCAAAACTAGACGATTGCTATTGTTGATTTCTTCCTCTTTTTAAATCCTTACTTCTCTTTCTATATGGGAAGACAGTTAAAAGGTTTACCTCAACCTAAATCTGTACAGCGCAAGTTTTCACTTCAAACTAGTTCACGCTATCAGTGCCTAGCTATGGATGACTCAGCCAGCACCTCATCTAAAAGTTCAGCGACGTCAGCGACTAACGTATTTTCTAACGTAGTGAAGCCATCCACTAAGAGGTTGAAGGAAGATCCTCCTTCTCTCCCGAAACAAACCTCTTCGGTCACAATGGACCTACTGTTAGAGGAGATTTGTGCTTTGCGTCCATTTATTGAAGAGACTAACTCAGCGCTTCAGGTTCTCACTGACAAGTGGTCTAATATGGAGGAGCGTGTGACCACTTTGGAACAAAATGTTGATTCCTTATCCTCCTCCACATCTAAAGTAGAATCTTTATCTTCTCAAGTATTACTGCTGCATAAACAATTGGAACAACTGGAAAACAGAAATAGAAGGAATAATCTTCGTATTTATGGATTACCTGAAGAAACGGAAGGCTCAGACTCAATTGCTTTCTTTAAAGCTTTTCTTCCACAAATTCTCAAACTTCCAGAAAACACTGTTCTAAATATTCAAAGAGCTCATCGGTTAGGCTCAAGGACACATATGCCATCCTCATCTTCAACTAGGAAACCAAGAGGGGTGATCATATTTTTTTTGGAATACACTGATTTATTGAAGGTTTTGTCTGCAGCTAGAGCACTAAACAGAATTACCTTGTCTGGAAATTCCTTATTTTTTACTCAGGATTATGCTGAACCAAAGATTGACCGTTGTAAGGAATTCCTGTCACTAAGACCTCAATTACGCTCGATAGGAGCATGCTATGGCCTTTTCCATCCCTGCCTCTTTAAGGTGACCATAAATAGCAAGACCAATACCTATGAAGATCCGCTACAATTAAAAAGTTTCCTTTACTCATATCAGGCTGATTCAATGGAATTTGCTTCTTCATCACACTCCAAATAGACGTTTTGCATTTTATTGAACATTTGGGGCCAGATGTAGGTAATCCTAATTTACCGATTCTAAAATACCGAATTTTACAGAATCGATATTTTAGAGTCGGTAAATAGGATGTAGATAAAAAATCGGTAAAAAATACCGATTCTGTAAAATTCCGAATCGGACAATCGGTTTTTACCGAATCGGTATTTTCCGAATCGGTATTTACCGAATCGGTATCCCCCATTCATTCCTATGGGCCTTTTGGCCCATTAGAATGAATGGGAAATACTGATTTGGTAAATACCGAATCGGAAAAGAAACAAAAGTAATACTTAAGTAGGCAGCCAATCAGGTGCTACCACCCTCCCCTTCCCTACCAGGAAGTGGCTACACAGGCAACTGCAACTAATTAGAAGCTTCTGGAGAGGCAGTTGGAGATGAGCTGAGTCCCTGAGCAGCAGAAAGAGTGTTGTGCACTTTTAAACTGCAAAATGGCAAGCAGCAAAGAGAAAGAGCAGCCAGAGAGGAGGAGGAAAATGAAATTCAGCAGCATGGAGCTACAGGTCCTTGTTGAGGAGGTGGTGAAGGTACACCAAAAACTGTTTGGCAGGCAGTCCCTCACTGTGGCAGAATCTGCCAAAAGGAAACTCTGGCTGGACATACTTGATAAAGTTAATGCAGTTGGAGTGACAACCAGAGACACAGAGGACCTGAAAAAGAGATTCTACGACCTCAGGAGCCAAAAAAAAAAAAATTGGCTGAACTCCACAAGCAGGCAACCAAAACTGGTGGAGGCAGCACCCCCCCTAACTGACCTTGAGGAGATGGCAGCTTCAACTATTGAACCTGACAGCGTCTGCGGACTGGGAGAAGTAGACAGCTCAGCCAGAGCTGAAAGCAAAAAAGTTAAGACGCATGCACAGCATCCCCCCCTTCCATCATCCTTACCTTTACCCTTTGTGGCCAAGTGACCCCAGTCCTGTACTGCTAGCACTATACAGGAGCAATGCATCATTGTACATGTAGCTGGGGAATGTAAGACCATGTCAAACAGCACAGCAACCACCAAGTTAGAGAAATGATTGCAGAGAGAATAAAGCTAGTCAGAAATATTTTATTGTAGTGATTGTGAGACAGTAGCGCTCAGCTAATGTACGCTCATATGTCCTCAGGTGACACATCTCGCAGGCTTTCCCAGGAGACTGAAGGCACAGCACCAGAGAGGGAGGATAGTCATGAGCCAGGTCCAAGTACACAGGACGTCTCACAGGACACAGGTGCACCAAGTAGCCAGCCTCCTGCACAAGACGCAGAAATGGCTCCGGAGTCCCCTGAAAGATCACAATCCCCTCTTTTGCTGTCATCCCCAGAAATGCCAGTATCACAGCATGAGACAACACCTGCATCACAACCAAGCAGGAGGCATGTCATGGCCCCACTTTTAGAAATGGAGTCATCAGCAGGTGACATGGAGGGGTTAGAAACACACACCTTGCCTGTGGATGATAGCTCTGCCACACAGCAGACCAGTGCAGAGGTGGCCCATACTGGAGCAAGACGCTGCAGAGTCCAAGAAAGCAGTGCATCTGCACGTGTGGAGGGTCCAAGTATGTTCCGTGGCTTGGAGGGGAGCATCGTAAGAATCCAGAGGATGCAGGGGAAAGCCATCTTGTCTTTCCATCTCCAAATGAGGTCCCTGAACAACAACATGGGAGACATAGGAAAGGGCATCAGGGAACTAGTAGGGGTCAACAAAAACATGGCTGCAGGGATTCACAAAATGACCCAATCGTTGCAGCTGCTATGCACCAAACTGGACAACAAATTAGCATCAAGGCGCAAGGAAAGGCAGCGTGTGCATCAACAAAACAAAGCAATCAACCGCCTGGCCACAGGCACATCCCTGCTATGCAGGAGAAGCATAAACATGCAGGAGGCTGTAACCCAAAACAGCAATGAGGTCACTAGGGGCAAGGGCAGGATGACCAGTGCTCTTGAGGCGCTGTTAAATTCCCAAACTGCACATACTGTTGCCCTGGATGTGCCAGAGAGTGAAGAGAGCACAAGCAGGAGCAGCATGGGAAGCTCCCTTGTACCAGAGACCAGGAGGAGCAGCAGGCACCACGCTGAGGCTACAGGCCAAACAGAAAGTGAGCACAGTGAGCACCATACAACTGGCACTAGGAAGCAAGGACGCAAATGACTATTACAGTTCATGTTGAAGTCACCCAGGCCTCACATAGTCCAATTTAAATAATTTGTGTTGCACATTTGTGCATTAGGAACCCACGTAATCACACAATTAAACTACATTGGTTGCATACTCCACCTGTCTGTGTGTTTTTACTTACTTAAAAAAAGTTGCGTGTGATCTCATACCGTCTGAGTCTGCCATCAGTTGGTGTTGCAACTCCAGATGTGTGTGGTTCAGGCACTGCTTGCTCATCATCATGGTCCTCATAGTCAGAGAGATAGACTTCGGTGCCCTTCTGAACCGCAAGGTTGTGCAACATTGCACAGGCTGCAATCATCTTGCAGCAGGTGATTGGTGTGTACTGGCGGGCCCCTCCGCTCCTATGTAGGCAGCGTAACCTGCTCTTCCACAGACCAAAGGTGCGCTCCACAATGATTTGGGTAGATTTGTGTGCCCTGTTGTATCTCCTCTGGCTGGGTGTTGAAGGGTTGAGGTAGGGTGTGAGGATGAAGGACTGGAGGGCATTTGCACTGTCCCCTATTAGTAACAAGAAATAACTTTACTCACATGCACACAAACACATCCATCTGCAATATGTATCAAGGGAGTTTCACAGAGTGTCTTACATAGCAAGTATCCTTCGCCAAATTCCCCCGCTGTCAGGCGTGCGTAGACCCCACTGTTTTGGAGGATTTAGGAGTCGTGGGTACTCCCGGGAAATGTTGCTACTAGGTCCGTAATTATGTATTTGGCATTACAGATCACCTGTACATTTATGGTGTGGGTGGACTTCCTGTTCCTATAAATGTACTCTGTGGCAGCAGGTGGACAAATAGGTATGTGAGTGCCATCAATACAGCCAATGATGTTGGGGAAATGCGCCATCTGATAAAAGTCAGTCTTTGTCCTGAGCAGTTCTGCATGTGTTGCAGGGAAGCTGATGTAGTAATGCATTCTCTGCAACATAGCATCTAGGAATTTCTTGAGGAAACGTGACAGGCAGCTCTGGGACACCCCACCTACCGCAGCAACCACACTCTGGTAACTCCCAGATGCAAGTAGGTGTAGGCTGCACAGCACCTGCACATGGGGTGGGCTGGCGTGCACCCTTGGGGTTGGGTGGTGCAACAGTGGGGGGAGGTCCCTGATGAGGTCCAGGATGGTTGGGGGTCTATTCTGTACCTTTGTAGGATTTCTGGCTCAGTTAGCTGGAATAGGGTGATCCTCTGCTTGTACACCTGCTCCTTCCTTCTCCAGACCTCTCTCCTTCTGCCTGTAGCCGTAGCCGCCTTGCAATCACAAAGAATGCCGCCATTCTGGTGAAACTGTTGCATTTTGGGCCCTTTTTTATGGCCTGCACCTGGTTACCACCTGATTTCAATCCATGGTAAATACAGACTCTTAAGTACCGAATTTCACGCAAATTCAGTATTTAAGAGGTTACCTACATCTCAATAGTCATTTTTACCATTTCCTAATTTCCGATTCGGTAAATTTACCGATTCAGTAAATTTACTGATTCAGATGTTTTTGTGTCCCCTACATCTCACAAGCCAAATACAGTTGTTTAAAGGTTGAAATTCGGTATTTTCGGCCTTTACAGACCGGTATTTGGTTACCTACATCTGGCCCTTGGTTCCTTTTTCCAAGTTTCCACTTTAGTCATGTCTTAATAATAGCTTATTAAGATTCAAGTTGTACAACAATGTGTGCTCTTTGCTATATATTTGATATTTCTACCTTTCCCTCCACTGATCGTTCCAGCGTTTTCGTCTTTACCCTATGTTTTCACGGTCCGCTGGTAGTGTTTTCTTCTCACCGTCCTCCCTCATGGGTCTCTAGCACGTCATTATTCACTGTGGCCTTCCATCCCTCCACCCTCCGTATGTTTTGGATTCATTGTAAGTCTTTTGTCTTCACTATTCTAATTTTTTTCTGTACTATACTCTTATTCGTTTCCTTCTTCCTTTTCTTCTTTGTCTTTATTTCAATTTATCATAGCATTTATTCTGGCTCTCCATTACTCTTCTGCTCTTCCCTTAATATCTTTTAAGTGTTACTCTTTCTTTCTTCTCTTTCTCTTCTATTTACTTTCATCAATTCCTTTTAGGTACAATTGGTTTACTGTTCAATATGGCTCTACTTGTTTGAAATTTAGCTTTCTTTTGTATGCATCATTTTGCTATAGTTTTACTATTTGCCTTTAAAAATTGTCTCGTGGAATGTCAGGGGTCTACACTCGCCTATTAAGAGACAGAGAGTTTTAACTCATTTGGCTAAAGTGGGAACAGATATTGCATGTTTACAAGAGTCTCATTTATCAGCTGAAGAGT
The DNA here is from genome assembly GCF_964263255.1 of Lissotriton vulgaris. NCBI lineage: Eukaryota > Metazoa > Chordata > Amphibia > Caudata > Salamandridae > Lissotriton > Lissotriton vulgaris. Next base: position 1,213,064,163 of record NC_141694.1, read on the forward strand.
CGGTCAAATTGAAAAGGAGTTGAGTAAATGAAGTCTTTTTTTCCCAAGGAAATGGTAAGCGTAATGGTGTCCTTATTCTCTTTCATAAATCCCTCCTGATTAAGATATTATCTCATTGTTCTGATCAAGCAGGAAGATGGATATTTGTTAAATTCATGGTTGATAATGTCCCATTATCTTTATTGAACATATATTCACCTACAGCAGGTGATCCCTCCTTCTGGAAATCTTTGGCATCACAAATAATACAATGCTACGATGATAACGGCAAACCCTTGACCTTCCCTGGTAGGTCGCTCCCCCACTGCTGCAGGTCCGCCTGCACCCCGCTGTCTCTACTGTTGCAGGTGAAATTGGGGCCCTCCACCACCCGCAGGCATCCACCTGTGCCTCATCCCTGGTGGCCAGTGGTGGCCTTAGGTTCGTTGCCGCTTGCTGCGTGTGCCTGTAACTGCCTGCCCGCTCCTCTTCTGTGCCCCCCTGCCCCCCGCTTGCCGCTTTGCTTCTGTGCCCCTATTGAATTCTGTACCCCTCGCCAACCTCTGTGCCCCCTTTTATTTTGTACCAACTGACTTCTGTGCCCTCTGTGCCTTGTTATGTTATGTTATGTTATGTTATACTATATTTTGTATAGCGTACGGCTACTCAAAGAGTGTCCCGACGCTTTGATTTGCACACCAATCTTATAACATAACAAGAAAAAAACAGAAAAAGACAGAAACGGAACCAACAGAGCCCCGGAAACTAAGACGTAAAAAGCCAGGTTTTGAGCCCCTTCCTAAAAGCCAACAAGTTAGAAGTGCTGCGCAGGTTCACTGGTAGCTTGTTCCACAACTGGGGCGCCAACAGTCTAAAGGAGCGGCCTCCAATGTGTGCCCTCCTAACACGGGGCACTACGACAAGAAACAAGGCTTCTGACCTCAGCGACCTGGCTGGATGGTAAAAGGTCAGCCTTTTTTGGAGGTATTTCGCTCCGGAGGCGTGCAGGGCTTTATGTGCCAGAGTCAAGGTCTTAAACATTATCCGCTTCCGGACAGGAAGCCAGTGCAGTGCCTCCAAGAGGCCCGAGGCTCTAGCACGGCGAGATAGTCCAAAGATGGCCCGTGCTGCCGAATTCTGGACCACCTGTAACCGTTGAAGCAGATATTCTGGCAGGCCGAGATAGAGAACGTTGGAATAGTCAATTCTCGAGCCAATTATCGCCTGCACTGTGATCTTCCTGTGTTCCTCCGATAACAAAGGGAGGAATTTACGCAGCATCCGGAGCAAGCCAAAGCAGGTGCCCGTGAGGCCGATTATCTGTGAGCGCAGTGAGAGGCCGTTGTCGATCTTAATCCCAAGGTTTTTTGCCACCTGGGACGAACTTGCTGGTGGAAACATGTTCTCAGGCCACCACACTTTCCAGTCCGGATCCGAACTGCACCCGAAAAAGAGGACCTCGGATTTGTCCGAGTTGCACTTGAGGCTGTTATGTTGGAACCACTGAAATACAGCCTCAAGGCAACCCTGGATCCTACCTCCGTCGAAATCCGCACCCCTCTCACAGGTGAAGAGGAGCTGGGTGTCATCGGCGTAAGAAACGATCTGGGCCCCGAAAGACTCCGCCAGAGCCGCCAGAGGGGTCATGAAGATGTTAAATAGAGTTGGGCTCAATACTGAGCCCTGGGGAACTCCGACACCCAATGGCGACATCTCAGCGGAGCAAGCAGAAGCCCAGACCGTTTGTCGACGGCCTGCCAGGAAAGAACGAAACCACTGGAGCACCGTCCCCCTGAGACCAATCTCTGAGAGTCTTGCAAGAAGACGCTCATGGGGGACGGTGTCGAAGGCCGCCGACAGATCAAACATCACCAGCATCGCCCTGCCTCCCGAATCCAGCACCTCCTTAATCGCCTCCGAGACTTCCAGGAGAGCTGTTTCGGTGCTAAGATTGGTGCGAAAAACCAATTGAGTGGGGTGCAGTAGGTCATGGGACTCCAGGTAGTCGGCAAACACCCTGTGCACATGCTTTTCAATGATCTTGGCGAAAGCAGGCAGGAGCGAGATAGGCCTGTAATTCGCCAGCACCTCCGCATCCAAACCAGGCTTTTTCAGCAGGGGGATAATCATCGCCTGCTTCCAAGACTGGGGGACCACACCCTGTCCTAAAGAACAGTTCAGCAGGGGGTTCACATAAGGGTTAATAATAGCTGCCATTTTTGCCAAAAACTTGGCGGGGCAGGCATCCCGAGGGGAACCTGATTTAAGACCAGCCATCAGATCGAATGAAGCGGTCATAGAAAGAGGCGGAAAGACTGCCAAGGACGCACCTGCACTAGGCAAGGTAACAGCAGCATTCTCCATCCGACAGGGCGTCTCTGGCTGCTGCACAGGGAAAGAGTCCTGGATCAATTGGATCTTAGAAGTAAAAAAGTCCGCGATCGCCCTGACCCAAGGCTCAGCAGGGGGAGTCTGAGTCGACGCAGCGCGTGAGGTCGTAAACTCCCGCACAATAGCAAAGAGCTCCTTGCAGGAATTAGAGGCAGCTTCGATTTTTCTCGCGAAATAAGCCTTCTTCTCAGAAAGGATATCACGATGGTAAACTTTCGCCAAGGATCTATAAGCAAGTTTCGCTGTCGGGTCATATTTCACGCGCAATGCTCTTTCTGCTATCTTGCATTGTCGGCGAGAAGCCGCCAACGCTTCCGTAAACCAAGGGGCGGATGCACCTTTGTCAGGTTTGCGCTGAGGCCTCACAGGAGCAAGATCATTTAACCTCTCTAGGAGCCAGGCCTGCAGCCGCTCAACATCCTCATCCAAATCCCCAGTCAAAGCGCAAGGATGACCCGCACAAGACTGTGCCAACAGTTCCGGAGTAACCCGTGGAGTGCCCTAAATCCCTGGAAAGCTTGCCGGGGGGCACCGGAAGACTTCCTGACTTCCGAAAGAAAAAATTTAATCAGCTTGTGATCAGACCAAAGCACCTGAATAGGAGCAAGCATTTCTATAGGGGTTGTAGAAAAAGTCAAGTCCAGGGTGTGTCCCTTCTCATGGGTCGGCCCAACGTGATAGGGTACCAGGCCCAGAGGGGCTGTGACGTCCAGCATTTTAATCGCGTCGGCGTCCATCTCAACGTCCATATGGACATTAAAGTCCCCGGCGACTATACAGTGCTCTGACGTAAGTAACAGAGATGAGGTAACCGACTGGAACTCTTCAAAGAAAGAGCCTGTGGGCCCAGGAGGACGGTAAACGAGGAGGCCTTTCACAGATTGGTGTGGTGAAAGAACCATAGAAAAGGCAAGGGATTCGCAATCCTTAATCACCTCAGAGGGAATGATATTACAGGTGACACTTTTATCTACTATCAATGCCACCCCACCTCCACCTTCAGTCTATCCTGCCTGTAGATGTTATAATCAGGCGGGATGGCTGTGGCAATATCTGGGTTGGAAGAATCGCCGAGCCACGTCTCGGTGAGCATCAGAAACAGTGGTTTTTCTGACTCCAACAGGTCAAAAATATCCAGAGCATGCCGGCCGAGAGATCTGGTGTTAAGCAGTAAGCCCAGATGTTTGACGCTGACAGCCGCCTTCTGCGGTGCATCAGCCAGATGTTTCTGCGGGCGCCAACCACACTCAGGGCAGCGACTCTTACCCTTGTAACACGCAGGGAATACCGTACAGCAGGAGCCATTGATCTGTTGCCAAGAGCGTAACTCCGAACCTGAGTACTGAAGCATGATGCTCAAATGCACAAACAGAGTGCAAACAGAAGCCCAGTCCTGCCCGTCGCCTCGGAAGCCTCCTGGACGCTGACGGGCGCAGACGGGCAGGACTCTGGCACGACTCCGGCACAGCTAGGCACTACCGCTGCACGATACCGCTGCGCTCCCGAGGGAGCTTTAAGTAGGTGTCCCTCTGGCAGTACAGAGCGCTAGAGCGCTCGCAGCTGGCGTCCCCTTCGCCTCGGCACCACTCCAATATGGCGCCCAAAGTCCCCTCCACCACCCGTGAACCAAATCCGCCCAACCGGCGGTGCGGGAGCCAATTAGTGTGCAAGTAAGGGGCCAGCGTTAAGAACAAGGGCTAAGAGAACACAAACAAAACTAAATATCAAAAGGTAGCGTTTAAAATAAGCAGCGCGATGTCAGCGCGATGTCCAGCGCGATATGGTGTGCAAAATGAAATCAACACACCCACTGGAAAGATCGCCTTAAGTAGGCGTCCCTCTGGCAGTACAGAGTGCTAGAGCGCTCGCAGCTGGCGTCCCCTCCGCCTCGGCACCACTCCAATATGGCGCTCAAAGTCCCCTCCACCACCCGTGAACCAAATCCGCCCAACCGGCGGTGCGGGAGCCAATTAGTGTGCAAGTAAGGGGCCAGCGTTAAGAACAAGGGCTAAGAGAACACAAACAAAACTAAATATCAAAAGGTAGCGTTTAAAATAGGCAGCGCGATGTCAGCGCGATGTCCAGCGCAATATGGTGTGCAAAATGAAATCAACACACCCACTGGAAAGATCGCCTTAAGTAGGCGTCCCTCTGGCAGTACAGAGCGCTAGAGCGCTCGCAGCTGGCGTCCCCTCCGCCTCGGCACCACTCCAATATGGCGCCCAAAGTCCCCTCCACCACCCGTGAACCAAATCCGCCCAACCGGCGGTGCGGGAGCCAATTAGTGTGCAAGTAAGGGGACAGCGTTAAGAACAAGGGCTAAGAGAACACAAACAAAACTAAATATCAAAAGGTAGCGTTTAAAATAAGCAGCGCGATGTCAGCGCGATGTCCAGCGCGATATGGTGTGCAAAATGAAATCAACACACCCACTGGAAAGATCGCCTTAAGTAGGCGTCCCTCTGGCAGTACAGAGCGCTAGAGCGCTCGCAGCTGGCCACCCCTCCGCCTCGGCACCACTCCAATATGGCGCCCAAAGTCCCCTCCACCACCCGTGAACCAAATCCGCCCAACCGGCGGTGTGGGAGCCAATTAGTGTGCAAGTAAGGGGCCAGCGTTAAGAACAAGGGCTAAGAGAACACAAACAAAACTAAATATCAAAAGGTAGCGTTTAAAATAAGCAGCGCGATGTCAGCGCGATGTCCAGCGCGATATGGTGTGCAAAATGAAATCAACACACCCACTGGAAAGATCGCCTTAAGTAGGCGTCCCTCTGGCAGTACAGAGCGCTAAAGCGCTCGCAGCTGGCGTCCCCTCCGCCTCGGCACCACTCCAATATGGCGCCCAAAGTCCCCTCCACCACCCGTGAACCAAATCCGCCCAACCGGCGGTGCGGGAGCCAATTAGTGTGCAAGTAAGGGGCCAGCGTTAAGAACAAGGGCTAAGAGAACACAAACAAAACTAAATATCAAAAGGTAGCGTTTAAAATAAGCAGCGCGATGTCAGCGCGATGTCCAGCGCGATATGGTGTGCAAAATGAAATCAACACACCCACTGGAAAGATCGCCTTAAGTAGGCGTCCCTCTGGCGGTACAGAGCGCTAGAGCGCTCGCAGCTGGCGTCCCCTCCGCCTCGGCACCACTCCAATATGGCGCCCAAAGTCCCCTCCACCACCCGTGAACCAAATCCGCCCAACCAGCGGTGCGGGAGCCAATTAGTGTGCAAGTAAGAGAACTTCTGTGATGTCTGTGCCCCCTTGATTTTGTACCCCTTGTACTGACTTCTGTGCCCCTTCCCGAGTCCGTGCCCAGCACCTGTCTCCTTTCCCCCATCCCCGCCGCTGCTTCCCCTGCGGCCCCACCCCCCCATGCCCATTTGCTCCACCTGACCCTCGCCTCTCGCCTCCCGCCTCCCAGCTGCTCCTCCCTCCCCACCTCCACATATTTGGAGGCCGCTGCACGGCCCGTCCGCGTCTGGACCACGCCCAGTGCCAGAACCCCTGTCCCCGCAGCCGCCTCGAGGACCGCCGCCGCTACGACGCCAACACCCTCGTTGCTCTCAACCCAGGAAGGAAACGCACCTGCTGCAAGGCCGCTGAAGCGCACCCACGGTCCCTTCACCTGCCTGAACTGCATCTTCTCCTGCCCCGTAAGCCCCGAGACACACGCCACGATGGAACACAACCAGCTTAGATGCATCCTGATCAACACCCGCTCCTCACACAAACACGCCGTTGAACTCTGGGACCTACTCGACACCGCATCACCGGACGTCGCCTTCCTGACCGAGACCTGGATGAACGAAGCCTCCTCACCAGACATCGCCATAGCCATCCCAGACGGGTACAAGATCACCTGCAGAGAACGCACCAACAGGGCCGGAGGAGGAATCGCCATCATCCACAAAAACACCATCAAGGTCTCAACAAACACTAACGACACCCTCAGCACAGCCGAACACATGCACTTCCAGATCCACACGGACCCCAAGACCACCCTAAGAGGCCAGGACCCCGGCCTCAATTCTGTGACTCCATCGCCAACCTCATCAGCACACACGCGCTGACCTCCACCGACTACATCCTCCTTTGAGACATGAACTATCATCTGGAGAACAACAACGACAACAACTCCTCCACCGTGATCGACAACCTCGCCAACCTCGGACTGAAACAGCTCGTCACAAAGCCAACCCACATTGCTGGTCGCACGCTAGATGACATCTTCTTCTCAAGCCCCCACGTCACCTTCAGACATGCCTCCGAACTCACCTGGACAGACCACCACTGCATCCACTTCGCCTTCCGAAAACCCCTCACATACCACCGCACCCTACAGACCCCCCGCCACTTCTGGGGCAAAGTCACTGAAGAACAACTACAGACAAGCCTCGCACTCAACCCTCTGACCAACCCCACCAACCCCGATCATGATGCACTCACCCTCGAACGCTGGATGAACGACTGCGCCAACACCGTAGCCCCGCTGAAAAAACCCACCAACAAAAAAAACAGAAAAAGAGTCAGCTGGTTCACCCCATAACTCCTCAACTCAAAACGCACCAGCCGGAAATTGGAGAACATATGGCACAGGCGCCGGACAGCCGTGCTGCCCACAAAGACGCCATCCGCAACCACCACCACCTCATCAGGACCTCCAAAAGGACCTCCTTCACAGACCGCCTTGACAACAATGCACACAACAGCAAGGAGCTCTTCACCATCGTGAAGGAACTCTCCAACCCCAGCTACAGCACCAATGACATCCCACCATCGCAAGCCCTGTGCGACTCCCTCACCACCTTCTTTCACCAGAAAATCACCGACATCCATGATAGCTTCAAACCCCGGACAACCCCTGCAGATCTTGCTGCACCAGACCCACCGCACCCCACCACCCAGGACACCCTGTCAACCTGGGCCAACGTGAGCATCCAGGACACAATCAAGACCATGGGCACAATCCACTCCGGGCCCCCCTCCGACCCTCTCCCACACCACATCTTCAACAAATCCAGCAATTCCATTGCACCCACATGCACAAAATCATCAACCTCTCCTTCAAGACCGCCACCTTCCCTGAGAACAGGAAGCACCCAGAGATCAACGCCCTACTGAAGAAACCCAAGGCGGATCCGAGCGACCTCAAGAACTTCCGACCCATCTCCCTGCTTCCGTTCCCAGCAAAGGTCATCGAGAAGATAGTTAACACCTAGCTCACCCGTCACCTCGAAGACAACAACATCCTGGACCCCTCCCAATCAGGATTCTGCAGCAACCACAGCATTGAGACCGCCCTCATCGCCGCCACAGACGACATCAGGATCCTTATAGACAACGGAGAGATGGCGGCCCTCATCCTCCTGGATCTCTTCGCCGCCTTCGACACCGTCTGCCACCGCACGCTACGCACACAACTCCAAGATGCAGGCATCCGGGAGAAGGCCTTGGACTGGACGACCTCCTTCCTCTCCGGCAAAACTCAGAGAGTCCGCATCCCTCCGTTCTGGTCCGAGGCGTTTAAGATCATCTGCGGCGTCCCACAAGGATCTTCACTCAGCCCGATGCTGTTCAACGTCTACATGGCACCACTAGCACGCATCGCTCGACAGCACGACCTCAACATAATCTCCTACGCCGACAAAACGCAGCTGATCCTCTCCCTCACCAAGGACCCTCTCACCGCCAAATCCAAACTTCACCAGGGAATGGCAGTCATCGACTGGATGAAGGAAAGCCGACTTAAGATGAACTCAGACAAAACGGAGATCCTCATCCTCGGGTCCAACCCCTCAGCATGGGATGACTCATGGTGGCCCGCATCACTGGGGACCCCCCAGCCCCCACCGACTACGCATGCAAGTTGGGAGTCATCCTCGACTCAAAACTCACCATGACCAAACAAGTCAACGCAGTCTCCTCCACCTGCTTCAACACCCTTCGCAAGCTCCGCAAGATCTACAGATGGATCCCGACAAACACGAGGAAAACAGTCACCCAGGCCCTAGTCAGCAGTAGGCTCGACTACGGTAATGCCCTCTACGCCGCAGCCTCGTCCAAGCTCATCAACAGACTGCAGAGAATCCAGAACGCCTCTACACGCCTGATCCTCGGCGTCCCTTGCCGCGACCACATCACCCCCTACCTGAGGAACCTGCACTGGCTCCCCATCAACAGGAGAATCTCCTTCAAACTCCTGATCCACGTACACAAGGCACTCCACAAGACCGGACCAGCCTATCTCAACAGTCGACTCTCCTTCTATGTACCCAACAGGAAACTCCGCTCTACTGACCACGCCCTGGCCACGGTCCTGCGCATCCGCAGAACTACTTCCGGAGGCAGGTCCTTCTTCCACCGCGCCATCAAGACCTGGAACAACCTCCCCCTCTACCTATGACAAACCGAAGTCCTGCTGGCTTTCAGGAGACAACTCAAGACCTGGCTCTTCGACCAGTAGCAGCAGCACCCCCCCCAGCGCCTTGAAACCCTTATGGGTAAGTAGTGCGCTTTACAAATTAAATGATTGATTGATTGATTTATTCTTGCAGGCGATTGCAACTAATTTTTCGATCCTTTTATATATCGAAACTCTTTCATTCCTCACAAATCTCACAAATTATTCATACAAACAATAAAACAACACACTCTTACACTTGGCGACTTTGTAACCCCACAGTGAAAGAATACTCCTTTTACTCCACGATGCACCTCACCCAATCAAGATTAGATCATTTTATTATATCTCACAACGTTGCCCAGTCAATAGTGAAGGCAGATATTGGTTCCATTTTAATATCGGACCATGCACCTGTTACTGTCCACCTTGATGTTCTATGCAAACCTAAACTAACTCATAAATGGCGCTTTAATAACACTTTGCTTTTAGATCCACTTTTCACATCATCTTTTACTTCTATTTTTCATGAATACTTTCTTTTTAATCAAGTAGGTAGTACACCTATTCGCGTTGTCTGGGACGCATTTAAAGCCTCCGCTAGAGATTTCATTATTAGGTATGTCTTCAACAAACATCAAAAAGCACAACAAGCCACTACTGCATTGTTAGCTAAAATTAAAGCATTGGAACACTCTTATCATTCCTCTAAATCTAAAGACTGTCTATCTGATCTTCTTAAAGCCAAATTTCAATTTAATGAAGACACAACTAATAATGCTTCCAACTACTTATTAAGGTCTAGTGCTTAGTATAATGGTGATCAGAATAAAGGCGGTAAATTATTAGCTAACTATTTAAAGATCAAACAAAACAAACTTAATATTGAATCTATTTTTGGTCGAGATAATCAATTAAAACTTAAAGATGGAGATATTCTTAATGAATTCCATCACTTTTATAAATCTCTTTATACATCTGAAACTTTATCCTCTGACCATGATATATCTCAATTTCTGTCTCATATACAAAGTACTCCTACCATCAATTTGGATCTCTCGCTCTTGGAAACTGATTTATCACAGAAGGAACTTCTAACTGCCCTGAAAACGCTCACTAAAGACAAAGCCCCTGGCCCTGATGGGTTTACTGTGGAGTTTTCACTCATTTTTCACACTTACTCCTCCCTAAATTGCATACTCTTATATCTGTTTTTTTGCAGTCGGCTCAATCCTCTGGCTCTTTTGCAGATGCTCTCATCTGTCTTATACCTAAAGAAGGTAAAGATCCCCAATATTGTAAGAATTATCGACCTATTTCTTTAGTCAATATCAATTATAAAATCTTTTCAAAAGCTGTAGCTTTACGTTTAGAATCTCAGTTACCTGATTTGTTAGGCACAGAACAGTCTGGCTTTGTTAAAGGACGCCTCATCACGGACAATACCCGCATATTTTTTTATATTTTGTCTAAGGCCTCACATATATCCCATCCTCTAGCAGCCATAGCTTTGGATGCGGAAAAAGCATTCGACAGAGTTGAATGGCCTTATCTTTTTCACGTACTTCAATGGTTTGGCTTTGGCCCAAAGATTATTACTCTAATATCTCTTTTATATTCCAATCCTAGGGCAGCTGTATCAGCAAATGGCAACGTTTCTTCTTACTTCCACTTGCGTAGAGGCATCAGACAAGGAGGTCGACTTTCTCCTTTTCTTTTTAATCTTGCTTTGGAACCTTTTCTGTTAAGGATTCGTCAAATTGCCGATATTCATGGGTTCATTTTTAAGGACACCACTGTAAAAATGGCAGCATATGCTGAGGAATTCCTTTTATTTTTAGCACGTCCTCAAACTTCTCTTCCTGCTTTTTTAGCAGAAGTTTCATTCCTTTGCATTTGTCTCTGGTTATAAGTTAAACAAAGATAAATGTGAGATTTTACCTCTCACCAAATACACTCTCAGTGCTGATTTCATTACTTCAGGTTTTACTTGGAGCCCCAATATATTAAATACCTAGGTCTACACTTTACTTTGACCATTTTAGGGACAATCTCCTGTTGTATGGAAAAATGCATACAAAAATTGTCGTCTTTAACAATGAAGTGGCATCCCCTATACCTATTGTGGTGGGGTTGTTTGAATATCATTAAAATGATGCTTTCGCCCATTGTATTATATACAGTTTCTAATATTCCATTGTGCATACCCTCTAAATATTTTAAGAAACTCACCTCCATTTTATCGTCCTTTTTATGGAGCACCAAAAAATCACGCATGTCTATCTCAAAGCCGATTCCTGACCCCTCTACATATTTTCCTAAATGGGCTCTGCTTGAAAGATCTTTCCTTCTACCATTTTCATTTCAGGAGTATCTTTCCTTTACGCATACACCGCAATCTGTCTCTACCCCAATACTCAAACATACTTCCAGGATAATACCGCCTGCTATCCAAACAACATTCCTTACCTCGTCTATCTGGCATAATAAAAATATTTTGATCAATATTAAACCTTTCTTTTGGAAATCCTGGAGACAACGTGGTATAATTTGGGTTCATCAACTCTATGATCAAGATCATATTATGTCCTTTGAACAGGCTAGTACTTTGTTTACCCTACCTTCAACCTCTAGATCCAAATATTCTCTTTTATTGATAGCTATTCGTAGTTCCCACACCCAATTTACATCATTCCAGCCAATTGCTTCACATGCGCTTATTCATGTGGACAAGCTACGGACCCTTATTGTTAATGCCTCCAAGGCATCCACTATTTATACATTTTTACATACTTCTTCTCGCCCAAGAGACAAAACCAAGGTTGAATTGATGTGGGAAACTGATTTAGAAGACTCCTGGCCAATAGACTTTTTGGTCAAAATCTGCCTTTAAATTCGTAAATCCTCTAGGGCAGCTAACATCACACAAACGCTCTTCTTCATTTATAATAGACTCTTACTTTCTCCACTTACACTTCATACAAGACCTTCTCATCTTCCAGATCTTTGTTGGTCCTGTTCACTACCACATGCTGGCTTATTTCACATGCTCTTTGAATGTAAATTTGTCCAAAGCTTTTGGGAAAAGGTATGGTTTCAAATCAATTCCATTTTTAATTCCAACCATCCTCTCTCCCCTTCACACATCTCTTTAGGTAGTTTGTCCCCTATCTGGGGAAACTCAGAGTCCAATGTCAAGGTCATAGACTTATTGTTGGCAGTGGCCTTCCAGCAACTCACCAAGAATTGGAAAGACTTTATTAAATTATCTTATCAGGCATGGTGGTATGCTGTTTGCTATAATCACAGACTGGATACATCCTTTGTATATCCATTACACATGGCACCAAAGCGCTTAGATTTATGGTCACCTGTTACACTTTTCCTTGACACAAGTGCAAATCGCTTTCTTCGTCCGACTCCTACACAACAAGAAGTTGCTAAGCCCCCATGACATTCTTTTAAATTAATATTATATGCTTTACCTTATTTTTATATTGTACTGTCTTTTGTACTTTTATATTTTATGCATGATGCAATTTGCTGATGTTTTCCTCTTATGCATGATGTATTCCATTATGTCTCACTCAACCCGTATTTGTTTGTTCATTATATAATTGATATATTGTATGTAATTTCTCTAGTATACATTGTTTTCATTTGATCTATATTGCTGTAATGTTTCCGCTAATAAATTTACTTCTGAACTTAAAAACTAGCCCCAGAACCTATTGTCATAACGCTTACAGCTATGATGAACTCGATGTTCAAGGAACAAAGCCTGGAAAATCTCATCAATACTACTTCTACTCAAGAAGTCTAACCTGGACCCGAAGGATCCTAATAACATATCCCTCTGCCAGCCAAACTGGTAGAGAAAAGTATGAACGCACAATTAAGCACATACCTACGTGAAGCGCAAGCATTGGATCCTTTTTTTTTTCCTTTTTATTGAGAGTTCATACAAGTAAATTACAAATACATGGTAAAAAACCAATTCTTTCCCATCTTAAACACATACATACAAATATAACATCCATAAAAAAAGATAATAGGCAGATTAAATAGCTACAATACCAATAAGTCATTTTAAACTCTTGCTGCTCTCCAGGCAGCTACTGGGGCCCAGAGTTGCATACCCATTTCCCTTGTCTTGGCTCCCTTTAGTTCATATAGTGCTTCCTCAATGTTATGAATACCCAACATTCTACACATCTACATTTGAAACGTAGGTGCTTCTATATCCTTCCAAGCTGCACTAATTAAAATCCAAAAAATTGCTACAAAGATAAAAACTAAAGCTTCGGCCTCAGTGCGCATATTTAGTTTCACATCGCATCCAGTTATTATCAAGGTTGGGGATAGATTAATTTTCACATCTAGCAGCCCCTCTAAAAACCGCTCTATTGCAGTTTTAATACTTTTTAGTTTTTCGCAGCCATAGAACATGTGTATAATATCAGCTGGACCGTTTCCACATCTGGGACAATTGCTATCTGCTGCTTTCCCCCAGGAGAATAGTTTTGCCGGCGTATAGTATAGATAGAATAAAGTTTTATAGTGTTGGGCCCTGAGATTCGAGGAACGCAGAAATCTTTTGCCCATAGCTAGAGCCTTATCAAGATCAACTTCCGGGTCCCCCAATTTTATGGACCAGACAGATTCAATTTTACCCATATCATCCATTGATGCTTCACTAAATATTTTATATATATCCTTAATTCTATGACCTCCCGACTTCAGATACTCCAATAATTCACATCTCCTTGTCAAAATGATACGTGGCCTAATTGATTTAATTCTGTTGACAAGCTGTAGGTATTTAAACTCTTGATAACCTTGTAGTGAATAATGCTGCGTAAGTTCTTCCAGTGTTCTACATTCATCACTAATCATTATTTGCCCCAACGTGACAATACCCTGACTCTCCCAGTGATGCCATGATCCATCCCTACTAAGGTTTGGAAAAAGTGTTGAATTCCAGAGTGTTGTGCTGTGATGAAAACTGGGTATATCTAGGGTTTTCTTAACAGTTATCCACATATACCATACATCTTCAAGCGTCCTATACCCAAATTTCTTATAATAGCTCTTCTGGGTTCTCCTCAATAAGACCCCTACTGCTTCACTACCCAATAGTAGCTGAAAAATTGATGGTATCCCCGCCTGCCTGAGGGTTGGGCCCCCTGGATGGAATAGGATTGCCATATCTGTAAGGAGACATGCAAAATGATAGCTCTTTAAATCTGTGAGTCCCAACCCTCCTCTTTCTTGTGGCAGTGACATATATCTATTTGATCGCCTTGTTTTGCCATACTGCCACAGGAATTTCATGAATATAGCCTCGATCTGCTTAATAATCTTCTCATCAATTTTGAATGGGATTGACCTAAATTTATAAAGAACCTTGGGAAACATTGTCATTTTTATAACGTTAGCCCTCCCAATTAACGACAGCTGTAGTGAGTCCATTCTTTTTAATTCTGTTTTCATCGAATGCATGAGCGGTGTGTAGTTATCACTGATTATTTTACCCGGTTCTGCATTTATTATTATACCCAAGTAAACTACAGAGTCCACATATCTGACATCCAACTTGGCTATTTTTTTGGAACATAGCACTTGTGTTTTGTCCACATTGAAACGGTAGCCCAACACATCTCCAAACCGACCGGTTATATTAACTACTTCCCTCATAGCTGACTCTGGATCTTTGGTGATAACTGCTAAGTCATCCGCGTATGCGAGAAGTTTGGTCTGATACCCATTAGTGTCTACTGGTTTAATGGCCCCACTATTCATTATTTGTGTAATTAAAGGGTCTATATAAAGAGCAAACAGGATTGGTGAACATGGACAGCCCTGTCTCGTACCCCTTGTTATTTTGATCTTACCCGATCTTTCACCCATTAATTGGATTCTTGCCATAGGTGATGAATACATAGCCTGGATAGCTTGACAGAATCTTGGACCAAACCCCCTTGCCTCCAGGACCTTCCAGAGAAAGCCCCATCTGACGCGATCAAATGCCTTCTCCGCATCGAGGAGGATCATTGCGACCCCCTTCCCCCTAGCAGCGTCGATGTCAAATAGGGTGATAGCTCTCCTAATGTGGTCGGTGGTACCCCTACCTGGGATGAACCCATGCTGCCAGGGGGAAACTAAGGACGCAATGATCCTCCCCATGCGTACGGCCATGATTTTTGCATACAGCTTGTTATCACTATTAATCAAAGATATTGGTCTGTAGGAACCAGGGTTAGTCTTTGATTTTCCTTTTTTGTGAAGAATCACTATGTTGGTTTCTTGCCAGGACTCGGGTATTATGCCTGTATTCATGACGCCCTTGAACAAATCTAAAAGCATCGGTGTTGTTTCATCTCTTAAGCTTTTATACAACTCTAGCGGTATAGCATCCGGGCCCGCAGCCTTTCCGCTTGCCAGATCCTGCAGGGCTTCTAATAACTCCGACATAGTGATATCTTGTTCCAAAGAATCGATGTGGGCCTGTTTTACCTTGCTACCCATGTCTAGCCAACTTGTATTAGGAACCTCTGCACCCGCCTCCTCCTGATACAGTTCTTGAAAAAATTTCCTGAAAGCCTCTAAAATTTCACCTCATTTATCATATGTTTGGCCCTCATATTCAATTTGTGTCACTATGTTCTTAGAGGCCACCTGCCTGATTCGTAATGCCAGTGCTCTTCCTGCTTGCTCCCCTGTTTCGTAAAACCTTGATCTATGCGACTGGTAATTAGCTGCTGCCTTTATAGCTAGTTGTTTCTGGATCTCTGCTTTTACGGAATTTACTCTTTGTAGACTCTCGGCAGATTGAACCCCTAAAATGTAATCTTGTCTGTGTTGTGTCTCTGCCTCACTCAACTTTCCCATCAATACTTCCTTTTTCCTGTTAATCTTTTTCCAAACCCGAGTAGTATAACTTATGGTCTCTCCTCTTAGTCCTGCCTTGAAGCTGTCCCAAACCACTCCCCTAGATGCACTGTACCTATTGGCATCAAAAAAGGCCTGGGACCATATTTTCATATGTTTAATATAATCCATATCGGCTAATAGTTTTTTATCAAATATCCACGGCCTAGGGACCTTATATGGTTTATTAATATCCAGGGTAAGACTAGAGGATTGTGATCTGACAAAATTTTAGGAAGCTTGTTTATTTGGGCACTGTTCAACTGGGTGGTCGAGATCATGAAATAATCCAGTTTCGAGTATTTATTGAAGGGATGCGAAAAGTAAGTAAACCCTGGGTCACCTATCACTAGATTTCCCCACACATCCACTAAACCGTGTGATTGCATCATTGATGTTATCGCTGTAAACACCCTCGGCTTCCTACCTATTTATGAGCTATCATCCGAGAAATTAGCTGAGATGTTAAAATCCCCACATAATACTATGGGGGTTGGCCAGTCAGTTAGTTCTTTTTCGATGCGACTAAAGACCTCAGGCTCATCTATGTTAGACCCATATACCGAGCAGATAGTAATACCTAAATTCATTTCACATATGGCCCATCTGCCTAATGAATCTGCCTTACACCTTTTGCCCCCCCCTAGCCCAACTTTGCCAATCATGGCCACCCCTCTTATCATGGAGGTCTGGGATGAGCATGACAGCAGTTCATAACCTTTAAAGTTTAACCAATGTTTTTTCTTCCAGGGTAGGTGGGTCTCTTGTAGACATATTATGTCTAGGCTCACCACATTAAGATATTGTTCAAACTTCCCCCTCTTTTTCCAATCATTTAATCCTCCTATATTAAGAGATCAAATCCTTAACTTAGGCATACCTGGTTTTAAGACATTGCCAGCTCATCAACCTATCCAAGAGGCTAGTACATACATGATGGAAACATATCCTTAGTTTCAAATTTACTCTTACATTTATGATCGCATTACCAGTACGAACTCTCTTCAATTTTTTGTTTTCTCCCCCCTCACCCACCACCCACTCCCTGCTCCACCCCCTTTCCCCCCCTCCTGCCACCCTTTGTGGCAACCTGGGTTTGGACTCACCCAGTTGTTGGTGGCTGTGTGGTCCGTACGCCTAAGCTTGCCCCTGGCCTGATAAATTTTCATCCTAGAAAATGTCAACCATATAACAAATAATAATAATTTTGTCAGCACTATCGCTTTGTATATACTATAAAGTTCATTGCCAAATATTCAAATCATATTCATATTTGTCAGATAGTCGTATCGTATCCATTCCATACTAGATTTCCTCTTCCATTTATTTGCCATTGCTTTGTTTCGCTCTCTCTGCAACCTCTTTAAGATAGGCCTCCGCCTGGATTTCGCTTATGAAGCTCCTCGTTGAGCCTTTGTAGATTATTTTAAGACGCGCCGGATTTTGCAGATAGACCGTTGCTCCTAACTTTTCAAAAGGGGCGAAAAGTTGTCGCATTCGCCATCGTCTTTCTACAGTTGTATGCGCGAAATCTGGTCTTGCAAAAAACTTGAAACCCTTGTATTCTCTTTTAGCCGTGGGTCTAGCCAAGTCATATATAGTGTCACGTACTAGAAAGTTTCCAAAATGAACTAGAAATGCTCTAGGGTATTGGGGAGATTTCTCTGAACGTTTTGGTAATGACAGAGGGAAACAGTGTGCTCTGCAGACTTCTCTGTCCATTTCCCAGGAGTTGAGTTCCTGGAAAGATGATTTTAGAAGGTTGGTCATGAAGCTTCTTGGATCACTTCCTTCCGAGCCCTCGGGGATCCCAAGAAATCGAACATTATTTCTTCTTGCTCGATTTTCTTGGTCTTCAACCTTTGTCATTAGATCCTTAATTATTCCTTCATGCTCCTTTGCTTGTAATTGTAGCTTACCGACGTCTGATTCAAGGTTTTCCGCCCGGACTTCTACAGAACACATTCTGTCAGAGATCTCCAAACATGTACTGCCAACTTTATTGATAGCGCCTTCCAGTTTTTGGATAGCAACATGATTCCTTTGGCTATCTTTTTTAACATCTTGATGAAAAGTTTTTATTGATTCGAGGACTTCGCTTAGTGAGGGCTCTCTGTGCTTCATCTGCTCGTCTTCATCCGGGATGTCAGAGGTATTCTTATTTCTTTCAGATTCAAAGTTTGCTTTTCAATGGGGGCTTTTGCGTGACAGTTTAATTCTCCCTATGGTATGTTCTGGGTTGCTCCCGGGATCTGTGGTTTCATCGGGAATTATTTTTGAGTGCCTCTTATGTCTACTTCTTTTTTTCCCCAGTTTTTTTATTGGTGTGTTGTCGTGTATAGAGGCATTTTTAGTTCGAATATCTGTCGGAGAGGATACCTTTGTGACATGTTCCTCCAGCCTGGGATCCTCGCTAGGATCTCTCTCTTCGCTGGATTCGCTGGAAATTGATACTCCGGTCTCATAGATCTCTGACTCAGATCCATCCGAGACTTCTGCTGAAGCATGCCCTTCCATCGCTGGGCTTATATTCAAGACTGAATCTATGTTGGGACCCGATCTACTTTCTTCCCCCATATTGGCCCGTTCTAGATGCGCTGCTGGAGGTGCTGCTTGAACTGCGGCAGCGATGGCCTTATTTTGCACGCCTTGTTGATCCATTGTGGTTAGCACTGTTTCATTGGAAGAGCAACTCTGTGGTCTATCTTTGATTGCTGGGCTGAATATGTTTGAAATTCTGGGTTGGGAACCTATCAAGTGACCGGTAATATTAGCTGCAGCTTTTAAGTTTTTGATTGTTTGTAGTCTTTTGGCCTTTTTTTTCAAGAGATCAAGATTCTCTCCGCTTGCCGGTTCCTTTTCCGTCTCTTTCGCTCTCTCTTTTACCTTTGTTTTCTTTTTCGATTTTTCAGTTTCCTTGTGAAGTTTCTGTTCATTCTCAGTGGTTCTATCTCTCCCATAAGGCTTATTAGCTCTTATTTTGCCGTCAATATTTTCATCATTATTTTCCATTGCCTTGTAGCCCCTGGTTTCGGGTCGTCTCTGTGTTTCTTTTGTTTTCTGAGGTCCTTGTAAATTGTAAGTCTCTTTGATGTTTCCTCTGCCATCTGAGCTCTCTATCCTCTCTTGGCTTTCTTGTTTCTCTTGATCACCCTGAGCCTGGGCCTTTGCTTTTGCTTTTGTATCAGTCTTTATCTGAGTCTCAGTTTGGTTTTGGGTTTGAGCTTGGTGTGCTATGTGTTGCAATCCTGGAGAGGCTGATGCATCTAGGATATCTTTATCTTTATCTTTATCCATGATAGTATTCAATTGTGAGGTCAGGGTCAGGGTCTCTATAGTGATTTTGATTGCTGTGATTATTGCTAGCGATACTGCACTGGCAGTGTTAGCTCTGGTTCCAACCCAGGCCTCGGCTCCAACCCCTCTGGCTCCTCTGGCAGCTCTGAGCAACCTCGAGGCCCCAGTACGCGCTCCTTTTTTCCCAGAAGTCTTGGTGCTTATAAATATATTTTTTCTCAAGTGTGTATCTGAACAGACTAGATAAATTTTGTGAATAGCTGCCAGATGGCCCACATGTGCGTTTTTTTTCTTTTTTTTTTAAGATTCTTGCTCAGTATTTAGTATTCAGTATTGCAATATTCAGATTACTTTGACTACTTTGACTCTTTGTCTTTTTAACTCTTGTTGCGGTAAGCGTTCAGTTTATAATTTTTTTTTTTGGCTCCGTCGCGTCTGTGCCGTCAACGCCATTTCCCTTGACGACGCGTGCTCTGTTACCTATTTATGCACGTCCGCCGAGTTCGCAGATGGCAAGAGAAGGCGGGGGACGGAGAGCGGAGAGCTGAGCGTGGAGCGAGCAAGCACCGATGCACCAATGCAGATGAAAGGCAGGTACGAAGTCCTTGGGAGTCTTTTTGCCTTTTGTGTTATTTTTTCCTTTGTACCGCTCGCATCGCTTGCTATATTATCGCTTGTCTCTATCCTACCCCTTTACCGGCACAATTGCTGAAGGTGTACTACTGAGGCTCAATCAGGGCACGACAAACAAACAAAGCAGACTCTCCCCCTTCCACCGGCGCAGAGAGCTTTAGAGTTTTTAGGGGCAGGGTACATGAGATACTCACAGTTTGTAGGCTAGCGTAGTATAGCGTGTAGCATGGCTGGGAACAGAGAGCTGGGAGCCAAGAGCTGGGAGCTTCAGATGCCAACCAAGTATTGGATCCAACGCAATACGGTTTTAGAGAAGGACACAGTACTGAGTCTACTCTTCTTAAATCTACAGAGGAAATTTGAGCCGTACAGAACCAGGAAGGTAAAGCTGCATTGATCATGCTGGACCTGTCAGCGGCCTTTGATACGGTCCATCATGACTTGCTGATGGACCGGTTGTGGGAGTGTGGAGTACAAGGTAAAGCATGGTAACTCTTGAAGTCCTTTCTCTTGGACAGAATGCAAACAGTGTCACTTTGCACATTCTGTTCTAAACCATTGTCATTGCCATGCAGAGTTCCGCACGGTTCCTCTCTTAACCCTATGCTTTTTAATGTTTATGTGTCCTCGTTGGCCCCCTTGATCAAATCCTTTGGATTTGCTTTGACATCGTATGCAGATGACACGCAGATTGTGGTGTCCCTGTTCCCAGGGAAAGAAACGGGGACTGCAAAACGGTTTCATGACTGCATGGAAGCAGTGAGCAAATGGATATTACTAAACTGTCTAAAACTCAATTCTGGTAAGACAGAAGTCATTCTGTTTGGCAATGATCCCAAATTTCGGACCCCAAGTTGGTGGCCAGATTTGCTGGGTGTGCTTCTGATCCCTACCAGGAAAGTAAAAAAATTGGGATTGCTGATTGATGACAAACTTAACTTTAAGGACCAAGTTAATTCAGTTGTCTCTGCCACTACATTTGCTCTTAGAACTTGCAAGAAAATCCTACAGTTTCTTCCTAAGGAAAATCAACTTACTGTAGTGACTGCACTAACTATGTCGAGGCTGGACTATTGTAACAGCCTTTACCTCAACATTCAGGAGCGACTACTGCATAGACTCCAACTTCTACAAAACTCAGCCGCCAGATTGCTCGCTGGGACAGCTAAATTTGCTTCTGTCTCCGGGGATATCAGAAGACTTCAATGGTTCCCCGTTAAAAAATGGGTGCAGTTCAAGTCTCTCTGTACTGTTTACAAAGCTCTTCAGGGCACCGGTCCAGAGTATCTGAAGCAGCAGTTTCAGTGGTACGTTCCCAATAGACCACCACGCTCTTTGGGAGCAAAACTAGTAACAGTCTCCATCTCTAAAAAAGAAGCTGGGGAGGTAGGAGTTTCTTGGCAGATGCAGCCAGGGCATGGAATGCCCTACCACCCCATCTTAGAAACTGTTCTGATCTATTGGCATTCAGGAAAGCCTTGAAAACGTGGCTTTTTGGCATTTAAGTCAGGGCTCATATGGCAAGTCTCTTTGGGGGAGGTTGTAGATAGCGCCAGGACACCTTCGGGTAGCAGTTTGCGTGAAAGTGAAAATAAAAATAGTGAAAAAAGTGAGATACTCCGGAATTTGGAGTCCTTTTTTTAGAATGAGCGATCCGCTCTTCTAATTTTTCAAGCACTTTTTTCACTATTTTTATTTTCACTTTCACGCCCCCAGGTCAGGGTGGACGATTAGAGAGTCCATACCGCCGGGGTATAGTCCTGACGAATGCCTTGGTAAACTGAAACCACCCGTATGGCAAAACATGTTGACTGACTTATTGTATTTCTCTGAATTTAACCAATCCTAAAACCTTGGCATGTAAATTCAGACACATAAATACTCTTCACTTGTGTCTTAGGGATCACTTATTAAAATAATTTTTTACCGATACCCTCTTAGGCACTTTTAATTGTAGTTACCCTCACATCACGCCCTTTTCACACAACCAGCTCCGCAGTCTTTCTGGCGTCGCAGCACACCAAAGAGGCACTCGGCCTCTTTGGTGGGGCCCAGTGATGAAGCATGACACTGACTAGGTCGGTGTGTGAGGGCCTTCCAACTCACCCAGAGTGAGTGTGTGACTCTTCTCTACCTTGCTCTGTATTTGTGGCAGTCCTGAGACTGACCTGACCTCTCTGTTTTTGTTACGTAGATTTAACCGGGGACTGAGAGAGTGTCCTTGAATCTCCCTACCTCTCCCTTTGTTGTAATGTAGTGCTTTACTTTGCCACCACATATTATGGCATACTTCCAATCATTTGGCATTTCACTAGCTGCAGTTGCATTAGGATTTTAGGTATTAATGGGGCCCAAACTGGAATGTTTGGTTAATATAAATCCATTGAGATTCCATCGGGGCCAGGTCCCTTATTAACAAGGCTGATCCTAATAGCATCTCTTATTTCACTCATTCGAATGGTAAGGGAATGGAAAACATATTTAAATCCCCAGCACCTACATTATGTCTACTATTGTTGCCCAAGTAAATGTTCAAAAAATATTGTAACCACTGTTCCGATTAGATAATATTACTTATGTCATCGTCGGTGACTAGGGACAAATCCTTACCCTTGACTATTTGCCAAAAGCCCCTAGAGTCCCCCTTGGCTCAGGCAGTCATTAATCTTCCTTAAGTTTTTTCTTCCTATGTTGCATGGCCACCTTGTACCTAAATCTTGCCTGTATAACATCTGGTTTACTAATTGGTCTAGTATTAAGGGTCTCCTTTTGCCTCTCATTAGCCTACATTATCTGTCAAACCACCCAGATTTTGCTAGCTTCACTGGGGCGGAGATGCTCTTCATGATCTCTTTGATAGATATAATGAGGCTCTCTAAAGCTTCCAAGACCTCATCTAGAGGGAGATTAATCCTAAGCAAAGAGTTCATAAGCAGGTCCCTATTAGCAGCAACTAGGGACTTAAATAATTTGGGGTTTTGTGTAACACGTCACCTAATTCTGCGCTCCTTGTCTTTAGTTTTCAAGCCAGTTAAACCTGGATTACTGTTTCTTGCTACACCCAAGGGTATTGATAGTTCAAACACTTTGGGGTTGTGATCACTATAACTGGTGGATATGACATCACCTGATCTAGCCTGATCTCCCATTGACCTTGTTGAAAATATATAGTCAATGGTTGTCCCTTTGCTCCACCCTATGAAGGTCGGCTTGCCACTAAAGTCTTGTTCTACGAGCAAACCTAAATCTATGTGATCAGTGAGACCTAAGGCTCCTATCAACTGCTTACCTTTATCATCTGAATCAGCCGAATGGCTATATTTCACTTCCTTCACAAAAGGATTTTCCACTACGTTAAGTTGGACTATCTTGGCATTAAAATTCCCCCCAATGCCAAATTAAAGCTCTACAACTATTGAGAAGCCTAGTTTTTAAAGTGTGCAATATCTTGAATAGTGCAGAGATTTGGCAGCCCAAGTTTACCACTGAATTGTAAAATTAAGCCCCCAAAAAGTTACAATTGTCACCACCCATATCACCTGGATCCCACTGTGCTTGACGGGGATGACTATTGTTTTGAATGAATGTGTTATGCAAATCAGGATAGATAAGCCACCTTATGCTCTCAGTCCACCCCCACCTACTGCAGGGATGTGGAAAGATTCATATCCAGCCACAAAAAAAGAGTACACATGCCCAAGTTTCTTGAAGTAAGATCACGCCATATGAATTAACCTGGTTTAGCTTTTTCGGATCCGTCACTTTTGTGGCAGCTCCCACAATGTTCCAACAAACAAACTTAAAAATTGAGGGCCTATTTATAAGTGATTCAGGGTTATTGTTCCTATTTATTAAGGCTATGGTTAATGGCAATTCCCCCTTGTTACTTTTGTTTTGGGAAGCAGGATTTGCATGTAGTCAATCATTATTTTCCAGATCTGTCAGCGGGAGATATCGATTGACAGTGGGAATTAAAAAAAGTTTTCTCAGTGTTTCTCTGGTAGGTTTTGGTGTGAATGTTTGTTGGCCTCAAATGACCGTAAACAAAACATAGGGGTTCAAGGCTGATTTCCTCATCTGTCAACCGCTGAGAATGGGATCTAAGGATTAACCTCTTTGCCAGTGATGGATTTCTACAATTGACCACAATACAATCCCCTTTTCTCTGTTTTCTTCCCAGTCCCACCCATCCTACCCTTCCAGCAAAAAGAATATCCTTATGCTCTCTTACGTTAAAACTAGCATTTTTACACAGCCAATGGCAAACTTTATTGTGTAGCTGCATAGTCGATTCCATAGAATATAACTCGGGGACGCGTGTCATTACTACTACATATGTGCCACTTTCAGGAGGGAGGTTAGTGTAGGCAAGTTATCCTTTATTGTGTGAGTGGAAACCAAGACCTTCCTTGTCATTCCTGTTACTCCATGCTTCATTGGCTAAGCCCCCTTATACCAAGATTGGATCCCTATTTGTCAGCTGGGCAAGCTTTACAGCTGACCCTGAACATTACCAAACCCTCCCCTCTGTACCTGAGTATTTGAATTGGTGTTTGGGCAGGGGTTAGCTATTATTGGGCGTTTATTTTTACATTTACTTTTGACCAATAGTGCACACACACGATCGTCTAGGCGTTCTGCCACTCCAATAGATACATGATCTGCTGCAGATACATCTGATAAATAGAGGAAGATGAACAAAGTCACAGTACATACACAAAGTGTTGCTCTTTTTGTCTGTGAGTTGGGTTGGCAGCTCAGGTACCCCCCATTCCTCCCCAAACTCAAATGTTGTTCACCTATGTCTATTTCTTTTGATAATTTCTCCATCACTCTCGCAAAGGAATTCTCCAGTGTGGTTGTAGTGTGGAGCTTAGTGGTGGATCTCTTTCCCTACCCCTGGTTTCATTTTCACTTACCCATTTCCTTAAGCTTGATCCTTATGAAATGGAGAAGAAAATCATGATGTGTTCCCCAGCCCAGCTCTCCGGGGCTCTGACAAGCACAGACGGGCCCGCTCTTGGCTTGGTCTTCACCCAGGCACTCCCCTGGGTGCGTCCCGCAAAGCAGTGAGCCCCAGGCAAATAAATACACACCTCCATGCATGGGCTGAGTGGTGTCATCGGCGGTTGCACCCGCAAGCGTCCCTGGGGCTTGTGGTCCTGCCCCCACAAACATGGTGCAGCGGTCCTCCCGCAAAGCAGGAGGCCCAGGCAAATATATACGCTCCTCTGGGCGGTGGCTGCCACAAGCATTCCTGGGGCTTGTGATCCAGCCCCCACAAACACTAGTGCAATGGACAACGGTCTTTGCAGAACCCCAGGCAAAGATCTATACACCTCCGGGAGCAGGCTGAGTGTTGGTGACGGCTGCCACAAGCATCCCTGAGCTTGCGCTCCTGCCCCTCAAAAACCAGTGCAATGGTCCTCCCGGGAAGCGGAGTCCCAGGCAAAGAAATATTCACCTCCAGGTGCAGGCTGAGTGGTGGGGGCAGGAGCAGCTGCTGCAAGCATACCTGGGGCTTCTGCTCCTGCCCCCGCAAACAGTAGTGCAATAGGTCTCCCGGGAAGTGGGAGCCCCAGGCAAAGAAATACACGCCTCCGGGCGTGGCCTGAAAGGCATCGGCAACTACCACAAGTGTCCCTGGGGCTTGTGGTCCTGCCCCCACCAACACTTTTGCAACAGGCCTCCCACGAAGCAGGTGCCCAAGGCAAAGAAATAAGTGAGTCCAGGCGCGGGATGAGTGGTGGTGGCGGCAGTGGCTGCAGCAGGCGTACCTGGGGCCTTTGGTTCTGCCACTAACAAAAACAGGAGTGCAACGGGCAATGTTAGACTCAGGAGGGGTAACATTTACTATTCTCACTACACGCACTGCAACAGGATGGAAAATGTTTGATTGTGGAGTGGTAAAATGTACTATTCCCACTCCAAACAGTGTTACAATAGGGAAAGTGTTGAATTGTGGAGGGGTAAAACATATTATTTTCACTCCACTGTATGCAACAGTAGGGAAAGTATTGGATTGCGGTGGGGTAAAATGTATTATTCCCACTCCAATGTAAGCAACAGTTGAAAAAGTGTTGGATTGCGGAAGGGTAAAATTTACCGTTCCCACTCAAATCTGTGCAACAGTAGGAACAGTGTTGGATTGCGGAAGGGTAACATTTACTATTCCCACTCCACTCAGTGCAACCATAAAGAAAGTGTTGGATTGAAGAGGGGTAAAATGTACTATTCCCACTCGAATCAGAAAAACAGTAGGGAAAGTGTTGGATTGCTGTGGGGTAAAATTTATTATTCCCACTCCAATGTAAGCAACATTAGAAAAAGCGTTGGATTGCAGAGGGGTGAAATGTATCATTCCCACTGCAGTCAGTGCAACAGTAGGGAAAGTCTTGGATTGCAGAGGGGTAAAATTCACTATTCACACTCCAATCAGTAAAACAGTAGGAAAAGTGTTGGATTACAGAGGGGTAAAATGTAATATTCCCGCTCCACTCACTGCAACAATAAGGAAAGAGATGGATTACGGAGGGGTCAAAATTACTATACCAGTAAGGAAATTTCAGATGGAAATTGCTAAAATGTAGTACTCCCAGTGGACTTTGTGCAACATTAGAAACAAAGATTTTTACTTTGACAAAATATTAAAAATATATATATCTTTTTAAAATAATTTTTTAAAAATATTTATTGCAATATTTAATACATTTTATAAAGTAATACAGTTATTATTTTTCAAAAATTACCTTTTTATGAGGCCCATTACGATGACTGACTACCATCGTAACGGGATTAGGACCGACAAGGAGTCGGAGGTCCCACTCACCGAATTACAATGGGACTACCAGCACAGTGGT
Source organism: Lissotriton vulgaris (assembly GCF_964263255.1). Taxonomy (NCBI): domain Eukaryota; kingdom Metazoa; phylum Chordata; class Amphibia; order Caudata; family Salamandridae; genus Lissotriton; species Lissotriton vulgaris. Next base: position 1,213,090,648 of record NC_141694.1, read on the forward strand.
CAGAAAAGTGCTCAATAACACTGTGGCTTATGCTGCGGCCTTGGAAAGGGGCTGTAGCATAAGTCGCAGTCTTATTGATCACTTTGTGCAGATTCATGCATAAGTCGCAGTCTTATTGATCACTTTGTGCAGATTCATGCACCGTATGCCAGGCACCATATGGTGCCTGGCACCCAGTGCATGAATGTGCATGGGGGCACTACATTCCAGTGGCCAACGGGGGACAGGGGCACTGCTTGGGGCTCCCAAAGTCCCTTTCCGACAGCCTTTCCATGACGTTGGTACTGCCATGAAATGGCTGTGGGAAATGAACATCGTAAACCTTTTGGCTATACTGCTGCAGGCACTGCCTTCATTAAAGGGATTAAGGTACAACTGCCACCCCAACGGGCTCCTTCAGCCTGTTGGAGACGGCTGTCTGTAGCTCCGACCGTTGCTGTCCGACCAACCACATCATAATGCGACAGTCAGACCTCTATCCTGGATGTAGATGGGACTGCCACTCACGGCCCTTATTTCAATTTAAACTGCACAACACAATTATCTCATACAATAATAATTTACCTATTTAAACATCTCTTTTGTACTATTTTACAATGTATTACTTAAATACCTTTCCAAACTATACCTCTACAAACTACATAACACAGAATTAAAATGTATATAAAAATGAATAATATTTGCACATTTCACATAATTAATCAATTACAATATTAATAATATCAATCTAAAAAAAGAATTCTATGCAATTACCTTTCCACCATTTATCTGAACAAAACTGAAAAAAACCAAAAATGCTAAATACTTTAATTTGATAATTTTCAAATTTAATTAGCAATCACATGTATATTAATAATCAAGTAATAATACATTTATTATATTTAATTAACGTTCTAACCTTTACCCCTACAAATGCAACAACTTACATTTAATAGATATCATACATAATATCTTAATTACACATTTAACATACATATATAATATATAAATTATTATTTAAAATCCATGATTTTTTTATTAATATAATTTTTTTTCTATCCAGCCTTTAGCGATAAAAAACCAACAACACACTCCGAAAAAATAAATAATATATCACACAATTTACATATTTAATTACCATTCAACTCAATATTATTAATAAATATTCATTATTGATCGATTATAATGAATATGCTTCCCACTCTATAACCCTACAAAACCCACAACCTGCACTAAAATGTAACTTAAAAAAATTAATTACACAATTAACATAATTAATTATCAGATAAATAATCAATATTAATTCAAAACGAAATATTAATTACAAATTATAATTTATTTATGTCCCACCCTCTACGTACCCCTATAAACCCTGCAACCTGCTACGGTACTAAAAATGACAAAAATGTATCAAATTAACTGTAATAACTACTAAAAATGTAATAACTATATTAGAAAACATAAACAATAATTATACAAAAAATATACAACACATACATTTAAAATATAGACTTGAATTCATAACAATAATTAAAAAAGATACTATTAACAACATTTTTGTAAACGATATTAATGATTTCGATACTTTCATAACTGATATTACTTACCTTAAAATTAATATTCTTGACAACGATATTCTTGCAGATGATATTTCTATATCATGATATTCTAAACACAATATTTTGGTATGATGATATATTTTTTTAATATTTTGGCTAAATACCCAATAGAATAGATTTTCCATTATCAAGCAGTATAAGAAAATGTTGCAATTCCTTTACTGGAGTTGCTTATGCTGATAAGAAAAAGGTTTACTTCTGTTTTGAGAGGGCGTCCATGTTCTCATAAATGAAAATTACTAAAGATTCATATTTTTTGATGCTTGAGATTTCTTTAGCAAAGATTCTAAATAACACAAGAACAGTTGTCCGAGTCCTTTGAGCATATATATTGCATTCATAACTGGTGATTGCTCTGCTTGTTAGTGTCAAGTATCTCACACCGTTTTTCACACACCCAGCCTTAGGCTATTATAGGACTATGACAAGGAGAGAAGGGAGGAAGACATTTTACACTCTTTAACCCAGGAGAGAGGAGTACACATCATGTATGATGGCCTTCTCCCTCTTCCAAGTGTTTGTTGCTGTCCTGCTCAAAACCTTTAATTTGTATAAGATTTTATTTCTATTTACAAGTATTATTAGATGTATGTATGTGAAAAACAATTTGAAACTTCTTCTTTTTGTATATGTTTTTCAATGAGAAATTGTCTTTCAGTTCTACATTGAGAGGAACACGAGCAGAAGAAAATTATTCATAAATGGAATGAAATAATGTGATGATAGTTCTATCTTTTTGTGGGAGGTCATTCTAGCTCACTTATACATTTTGCTATGTTGCAGTGCTCTCTTTAATTAACCATGGGGGACTGCTGTGAAAGTACATTAGCAAGGCTCTGTTAAAGATCATTACATCTAAATTTATTTTTAATATACCGGGGTTCCTTCACTACCATTGCTCAGGTCAAAAGTGTCAGAGAGTGCCCTAACATCATTTCTTTTCCTGCATAGTCTGGAATCTAAACAAAGAGTTCTACTTTATCCAGTGCTAATGTAGTCACAAAGGGCAAAGTCAAAATGATGCTCCATTTTGGGGACATTATTATGGAAATAAACTTGGTTTGAACTTACTGGGGTTGAGAGTGAGTGCAAAGATTAACTTTAATGCAATAATTAAAAGATGAAAGAGTATTTTGTTCAACAACATGGTGCACAACAATTAGTTAAGGACATGTTTTCTTTTATTTTTTAATGAAATATTTCTTGATATCGTTGGCGAGGATTGTTAGCAACACAGCACTTTATATAGAGTGTTACAAGGTTTACAAGAGATGATAACAAACGTAACTGCTCATGAGACCTTCAACAATTTACAGCTATTTTCAGAAGGTAAGGTCTAGTGAAAGAATAAAACAAAGTAACAGGCCCCTGAATAACAGAAAGTTCTACAAAGGCTCAATCAATAGATGGCAGCGGAAAATTGAGCAGTGGACCAGCAACATATCTAATCAAAGAATATGTAGAGGGAAATTTTGCCATGGAAGCCAATTCACCAAAATGTCAAAGATAGCGGAAGCAGCATCACACTCCATTTGGCCTTTACTTTCACTCACACACTTACACCTACACACACATTTATACATACACATAGTCTCTCACATAAACACACTCTCACCCACAAACACGCACACAAAATACATTTAAAAGCATTTTTTACTATTTCACTGCCAGATATGGTCATCTTCCAGTTAATTGTACTTCATTTTTTATTATCGGAATAGAGAATAATATAGTATCATCCACCATATTACTCACTATTAGTGTAATAAAAAAAATGACAAGAAAACATGAAAAGTGGAGCCCCAACCAAAGTCTGCAACGGCGAGTTGCCCCAGTGGTCCTGGCACTGATTTTGCCAGCTCTGAGGCTGGGGTCGCAAAGCCAGTGCCAGTGGTCACAGCTGGGGCCTCTGGTGACCCATAAACGAAGTCCATGAATATTGCATTAGAACATCTAAGAAGGTATACAAATGGCTTCCAATGTATACTATCTCCCAGAATTGTCCATCATTGTATTACTGAGAGAATTAATTGTGCATACAATGTTATTAAACACAAATGTGCCAATAAATGTTGTATAAGATTGCAACGTATGCTCATCGTGACGACTTCACCAATCTTCCTTATGGCAGTCTTTTCTCTTGAAGCTCACCAATAAGACTGAAACCTTTGTGGTGGAATACTCCACTGACTTTGAATCTATTGCCCGATACTCAGTAGCACGAGCTCCATTTCCAACCCTGCCACCTCAGTATGCAACCCATGGTTCAACTCTATTACTCTCACCTCAAATTAACACACTCTTGTCTGTATTATTCCGTCCTTAAAACGTTGAGAAAACTGTTTTCTGTTTTGTAAATCACTTGCCCTAAGAGTCTGCTAACTGGTCATTTACTAACCCTTTGACTACAGACACCAGTGGGGGACCGAATCAAGACCAGTCATTTTTTTTTAACCTCCTCCCCTTCCCCCCAATGAAATCCAGCCTAAGCGTTACAACCTCCTGTTACGGAAAGAAACCAAGTAAACTACGCCTTTCTTGGGTTAGAGAAATCATGCCATTCTCAGGCATTATTTATTATCTACCATAAACAAGACAAAACAACATAGTACATGTCAACACAGCATTAAAGAGCAATGAAGGGGAAATGTTTAAATTATTTTCAAAGCAACAACATTGCAAGCAACTAATACAATTAAAAAAATATATTCAAAGGATACATTGGCAGAGTCATGTTGGACCACCCCAGAGGTCCTATTCCCTGTGGCATCAGCGGTATTCAGTTGTCCTACCATAAGGGAAATTCTGCATTTCTGGTTGCTCCATTTGTTGTTCTTACAAAACAAACGCACCTGTTGCCTTAGGATGGAGGAAACTTGGTCCAGCATCAAACTGTTCCCCCAGCATCATAATACACAATACCAGAGTCAAGTTATAGTCAAGTCATAAGATCTTTATTTGGATGCACAAAGTACCCACAAAGGCACAGTAAATATCATACATATATATTAAATGCATAATAAAACATCTCATAGAACAAGAATGAGAAATGAAATCCAGACCAGATTAATAGCAGCATTAGTCAATACAGTACGTTCTAGTCAATATGCAAAGTGTGTGCATAGAGCTACGAGCCCGGACAGCCATTCTAAAAAAAGCACCAACATGAAGGCTTTTCACATCAACAGGGAGTTGTAACAAAAGAGTAAAAGCTGAACTAAAGTACCTGATTTACATTTTTTATTAGGTGAAAGTAAGTAATGCTTCATATACCTGGTATAAAAATAAAAAAAGGGCAAGTGCTGCACGGTCTGCTCAGATCTCCCATCGCATGTGCACTGTCAGGGACTGTCCGGGACTGTCTGGAACACAGCCAGGCACTTGGGTAAAGACTGGTGACTGGATAGTAAATGAAGCAGAAAAAGGAGTACAGCACTGCCCAGGATCACACTGAAAGTCAGAAGAGAGAAGGGATCCAAAGGGAAAGCCTGCATGAAGGAACACGATGGCTAAGACTCAGAAAGGACAGGCACTCATAAGGTGGTTCAACATTTAGAATCATTACACCTAGGACGGATGTGCAATACACATATATAAAACAACATTAACAATAAAGGGAATGTGGGTTACAGCACTCGGGAGCTCCACACAATCTGGAGCTCAGTTAGTTCCTCACCCACAATTGCTGTTACAGATACCAACTGCAAATACCCACATAAAGGATATGCATGCAAAGGTAGGGTCTGTGGAGCTCACAGTAATCACATGCATCAGATGTGAGTAGGCTAGAAGCAGCCAGACACAGGTGAGCTGAATTCTCCCACCCATCCCTGGCCTGCAGGGGTAGAGGCGAGGCAGTGAGCATGGGAATATAGGTAATGGAGTTTCCAGCATGAGCAGACTGGCATTCACAAAACCCGGCATGGATTGGGAATGGATGTCAATTCCTAAATGGTGTCCAAATGCCTGGAGGTCAGGATATACATGCAGGAGAGATTCTGAAGCATATTGGAATGCTGGAAAGCCCAACTATTCAGCCACTGGTGGTGGGCACGAGAGCACAGTGAGTGAATTGTGACAAGCAGGGTCTTGAGTCAAGATTCTTCTAGAAGCCTACTAGGAAACACAGTCAATATCTGACTGTGGTGGCCCTAAAGCATACCAGTGAGCTACGTTCCCATCATCTCATCACTCTTGCAAGATATCTTGAGGGTGGAGCTTCTGCAACCATATGCATATAAGCTGCCACACTCGTCTTCTCACTCTCTGCATTATGATCAAAGCTAAATAGGGCTTGATGTTCCTGTTTTTTTTATTTGTTGTAATGTTAAGCTCTGGACCCCAAAAACATGGTGCATCCTTCAATACCTTGATTCCATGCCTGCTAGCCAAGGTATTGTTAAACACCTTTGAGGCAATATATAATGATGTACCTGGTAAACCTGGCCTCCTTTTTTATCCATCCTGCTAGCCATAAGAAGGGGTGGGAGGCTCTGATATGATCTTCAAAATATGGAATAACCAAGTTTTTCATGTAAGATGAAGTTGGAGGACGATATTGGGGCAGCCAGGACCTTTCTCAAAAACCAATTTCTTCACACTGAATAACATCACTCCTAGGGGTACCTGATACCCCAGGACCATATGTGGCAATCAGGAAACATTGTGTTTTGTAAATTTGCAGCACAGGGATAAAATCTCCCCCCCCAAGTGGATATGGGTAGTTAAATAATAACCCAACTGGGTAATATGAACTTATGTATTTATAAAGTTTTATATAGCGCAAACATGACCCAAGCAGACACCAGTGCGCTTCACATTATGACGAGGATAACAGAGAGAGAGAGAGGTGGGTAAAACAACAATCTGACAGTGCAAGATAAATGGGTAGACAAGAGCACTGCGGTATCAGAACACAACAGAAGTATAGTAAATGAGCAGACGAGTGAGGAGGGAGACTCGGGAGCATTGTTTTCGGGGGGAGTAGGTACATTATAAGTTTAGAACGTATGCATAAGAAAGCTTTGACTTATTTTTTGAAAGAGGACATTCAGTCTGATTTCCAGAGGCAGGGCGCTCCAAATTCTCGAGGCAATACCAGAGCAAGCCCGGTTATAGGTTTGTTTCCTTTCTCTTAAATGTTTGTGTTTTCAGCAGTAAAGTGCTAGATGTCCACAAAGATCTGCAACCACCAGAGAGTTCCAGTTTCCAGGTGAGGTACGAAGGAGTGTTAAGGTGATGGGCTTTGTAAGCCATGCAAGCAATTTTAAGATGAATCCTATCCTCAAAAGGAAGCCCGTTTAGAGATTTGAAATCCAGTATGATGTGGTTATTTCATTTGGATCCTGTGATGAGCCTAGCCCCCGAGTTCAGAGAGGCCCTCATTGGTGCCAACTTGTAGCTCGGAAGACCACAGAGAGTTGAGCTCCCATACTCCAATCTGGAGATGACTAGGGCTTGGACAGCAGACTTGAGGTCTTCCTGAGGAAGGAAGGGTTTTAACTTTCTTAGTATGCTCATTTGGAAGTTCGCTCCTTTGGTGGCAGCGCTGATGAGCACCTGCATGCTCAGGGGCTTATCAAGTATTATTCAGAGAGATTCAGAGAGATTTGGTAAAGTCAATGATGTGTGGAACACAGTTGAGAGCTGTAAGCTGCTTCATGTGATCAATGATAAGATGGGCCTGTTGGGGAGGAGAAATAAGGAGGAATGACATTTTTATGCTTTTTAGCTTGATATGGTTGGAAGTCAACTAGTGTTGGGTTTTGAGTAGGGTTGAATTGAGTGAATTGATGTCTTCGGAGATGGAGATTTTCAAGTACAATTGGATATCATCAGTGTACATGTGATAACGTATATTGGATGATTTGAGCATTTGCGTTAAGGGCTCCATGAACAGGTTGAAAAGTGTAGGTGAGAGCGAGGACATTTGTTTGACCCCCAGAGGGATCGGAGTAGAGATGCAGAGGGAGTTATTGACTTTAATTCTTTGCGATATGGTATGAAGAAATGAGGCAAACCAATCTAGCACTGATCCTGAGAAACCCATCCTGCGTTCCAATATATCCAGGAGGTTGTCATGTTTGACCATATCAAAAGCATACAAGAGGTTAAGGAGGATTAGAGAGCAGGCTTCGTTCTGATCCAGCATTTTTAGAGTGTCATCCATTATGTGGGTAATGGCCATCTCAGTGCTTTGAGCCTGGCGAAAGCCCGATTGGAATTGATCAAGAAGCTGGAATTGATTAATGTGGCTATAAAGTTGGACATGGACACATTTCTCTAGCAGCTTCGATAGAGGAAGAATGGTAGTGATTGGGCGGAAGTTATATGTGATGGACCCCATCCTGTTGCAGCAAAGGTGACCCCCAAATATGAGAAAATGCCGCTCATTGTAAGCTGTTAGGACCAACTAAAGAGTTGCCAACTCATGTCTCTTTGGGCCACATGCCATAATATATGAATTGGTGAAATTAATTTGTAGATCCAATGTGCCCATGAATTTCACAAGACCATGCACTAGAAGGCGAAGGGCTTTTGGTGTGCGTCATCTGCATCGATGAGCGTAGGGAGTGGTGAGCCTTTAACCTTTGGGACATCTGGTTTAACAGAGAATAAATAAGGATGCAACTAATCAACATCTCCTGATAAATCTCCATGGGTACTGAGTCAATCAAACAATTAATCAGGAAATTTGTAGAGCTCACTACTCACCCGTGAGGGTCTCAAGGTGCTGGGGGGGGGGGGTGAAGCTAATGCTCGAACAGGCAGGTCTTGAGTAGCCTCCTGAAGGTTAGCAGGTCTTGGGTCTGCTGTAGGAAGATGAGGAGGGTGTTCCAGGTCTTGGCGGCGAGATAGGAGAACGATCTCTTGCTTTCATGTCCCTGTGCAAGTTAGGTAAAAGGTGCACCAGTGTCTCATGTATCCCACAGGATATCTATTCCACAGGAAAGGAGGTTTGCCCAGAGCTTTGAGTGAACAATGCAGTCGAACAGTGAAGTCAGGTCCATGAAGGCTAAATATAGAGGAGATTGTTTGGCTACAGTATATTTTCTAACAATCAGACTCAGTATCAGACATTGCTCAACTTTTCCAACCCGGACAAGGATACAGAATGGATTTATCTTGTACCCATATTGTAAAGGACCCTTCCTAGAATTTTAACTGTAGTGTCAATTAAGGATATGAGCCTGTAACAACCCGGTCAACTCAGCTATGCAGCGTGCGCAAGGTAAATAGTTTTATTTTTATTTATTTATTGATGTACTTTACTCCTTGCCGTTGTTTGTCTGACTCTACTACCCTCCCCACACTGCCCCACACCCGCCCCGCAGAACTCTCTCCGTGAGCAGCCACTGATGCCAGCTAATATTGGCACTATTTGATTCATTCATCTCATATCTTATACTGCAGAGCAAAAGAATAAAAAAAAATCCTATTTGCTACTAGCACTAAAGTTTCCCACTGCTGGGCAAGCACCTCCCTCCTCCGTCTGTTAGTACCCTCTTTATATTGTCTTCGAAGAGAAGCCCCCTTGAAGGCATCTCTAGGTTTCGCCATAAAGGCCTTACGCAATAAGCGGTTACCCACCGAGCACTTGCGGTTAAACCACCTGGGTTCATTATTTTTTGGGCCAGGACAGTTTTAATAAAGTTTTCCTTATGTTGGTACAGAGATTATTAAAAGCACCGACCACCTGATGATTTATTTCATCTTCCACTAGGCAAGCCTCATCCAGTTCCATTTTCTCCTTAATCACTGTATTGAAAAAACTGGCTGGATCCTGTAGCCTCCATACCAACATTAAGCCATCAGTCAATGGCTCAAGGTTACTGGCCACTTGGTCAACTCTGTATTGTGGCTTTGGGGACTATGAGAATGTTACTTCAATAGGGTTATGATCCCCAAAATTTGGGGGAGACTCTTGTCCATGCAATAGGAAGTATGTCAAATTAATTGATATAAGGAAGTAATTAATTGTAGAGGAGCATTCTCTTCCCCTATAAGTGACTATCACTACATCATAACAGCCTGCCATGACCATGACATTATTCAAATCGTGGGAGGCCAGTTGTGACATCAGCTCTAGGCCACTAGAGTCAGGGCTTGCTGAGGGGCCTGCAGGAATATCTGTCTCAACACCTCTGGCAGAACTCACAAGATTAATCAGAGGAGTGAGGCTTGCATTAAAATCTCCTGCCAAGCAAAGGCCAACTGAGTGCCCTTTACTTGCAACATTGCTCAATAGCAATGTGATAAAATCATTGTTATAGAAGCTGATTAGGTACAAAGTCAAGACCCTCCCATATTTCACTTCCTGAAAACTATTATTAGAGGGCTCGATTGAACTAACACAACCCCAGCAGGTAGGTTCACACATATGGTTAAACCGCCGGACGCACATCCAGATCGGGAGCTAGTTCCTGCAATACTATGACACTGAAAGCCTTAATTTATCAAATCCTGCGCAGCCAGGTTTCTTGAAGCATAAGGATATTGTACTGTCTTATAAAGGTTTGCCTATCTGACAGCAGTATCTTTGACTAAAGCTTTGCCACATTCAAACCTAATATCCTCAACACAGCATCACACTGGGCTTTGGCATTGCTAAAAGGTGCGTAAATAAAAAACGTTTGGGGACATTCAATGCCAGGGTGGCTACTGTTTTCCCCTTGCAGTGGATGTGTGATCCTGTCATTCAACCTAATCAAGCTTGCCTAAGGTGAAAAAACTGTTCTGCTGGATCATTGGAAGCCCAAGGTTATGTCGAACAGGAGGGCCATGTGGGAAGCTTATCATATTTGGCTTATGAGGGGAGAGTGCAGATTCTGGTGCCATTAAGGTCTCTATCCTCTTGTGACCTCAATATATTTGTCACACATGATGGTTTACGAAAATGTACAATAATGCAGTCCTCATTAATGTCCTTAGTCGAGCGGCCAACCCAACTAACCATTATCATTTTATTCAACCCCCCTCAAGTTGAAATGTTTGTGCTTGCCAGGTCAGTCATCGGTTTCATTGCGTAGCTCCTCCCATGATTTCGTTTGGCCACGCCTAAGAGGGGAAAGTCCTGCCAGCACTAAGTCATAGGGGCAAGCTGGGGGTGGCCAATTCAATGGCTCTTTGTTGGGAGAAGGGCAATCCGCAATTTGAACGTGACTAGTGATCCAGCTCGGCTCTCAAACAACCCTCCCAACTCATCTCACTTAACCCAGGAGCTGACTTATTTTACTCATCGGTGGGGCCCATAGCACCTTGAGTCATACATTCACACACCACACTACTCCTGAATCAGTGAGAACAGAAAGCGAGCTGCTGGTCAGCGGAGTGCTGTGTATATCTAGATCTAAAATGTTATACATTATATACATATATGTACATATTCCCTTTCTCTAAAAATATTAGGAAATAACATCAAGGCACCCCACTGTTTTGGTCGATGGACCAGCTAGTAGAAGTTAGTTGATGGAGACTAAGACCAGGTCAATCACAATATTCCTTTATTTTATTATTTACCTTGTCATGACTTTTATTCTAAAGGAACACAGACTCAGATAATTTTATAGTAGCGTTTATCTAAATTCAGTCATTAAAGAAAATAGCATTTCAAAATGAAAACTTTTAGCATTTATTAAAACATTCAAGAAATAGAAAATTTAGAAAACATATTACCGGTCTGCCATAGACGATGACAGAATTGCAACGAAACAGGTTCCCAAGCTGACTGTCTTTCTAACCTCCTCGATGTCTACCTCCCAACAGGACTACACATTCAATTCTTTGCCCCATCAAAATGTAAAGTCCAAAAATAATTCAAAGTCTTTTCGCACCAAAAATTGTTCAGACCAACAGCATTTCATGGTGCCCAATAAAGTACACAGAACCAACTTTTTTTTCCTCTTTTATACAGGCTCTTTTATACCCTTTTTCCCCAACTATCTAACTCAAATTAAAACTTTAGGGTCCATACTCATTTCTCATTGGTCCATTAGAGGGGTGATGAAAATCACCTCATGTCCTCTTTGTCCAAACCAGTTCATAATTTGCTGTCATCCTTGCATAGTCTCTTGTGGCCAAAATTGTCCATTTTGCAATTTGTCATCCTAGCCTTGTATCTTTTAAACATTACGAAGTTACAGCACACAAGTTTCCCAGGCTTTTAAATTCAAGCATCCTTCGGCACATCTCCGGTGTCCTAGGCCAAGCTGACCTTGACATCTTTCACTCCGAGCACAGGCCGTTCAAGCATCTCTAGCACAGTTGAGCATGCGTAGGGCTAAATTTCTCAAAGTCTCGCATAAACCGCCATTTTCGCACAGGCCTCAATGGGAACTAACATGAAAACAAACACAATAGATATTAGATTTAGAATTTTAGCCCTTCTGTTTACCTCCCACCTTTCTAACTTCCCTTGTTAGAGGTTACCCAGCAAAAAGCAACATATATGTGTCTTTTACTTACCAAGTTTATTGTTTTGCCACACAGACATTCAATAAAAAGGCACAAACACACACTTTTTTTTTTAAATCACTGCTCTATATTAGTATGACTTCTTCATTTTATTAGTAAATTAGTTTTTGCAAATCAGCAAGTTAGTTTTCCCACATGTAACTTTTTTGTCTCTCCCCTGCTCCATCATTAGACAGTATGGGACAGATTTACAAGCCCCTTGCGCAACTTTTGCGTCACTTTTAACATGGGAAAAGTGACGCAAAAGTGGCGCAGGGGGCTTGTAAATCTGCCTCTCTGTTCCTTGATGACCTCGGATTAAATGAGCATGAGACAGATTTTGCATTGCTTTTACGAGAATCCTGTGTTGTTTCATTGAGTTCTACAGGTTCAATTACATCCACTGTCTCTTTATGACAAGCATTATCCTTTGTTTGTGATAATGTTGAGCCTCTGCTTACAAAGGCACTAAATTGACTGGGTACTTCTAGCAAGCTGCTCTCAATGCAGTCCAAGTGATCTATAATGGACTTCAATTTCTCCTCCAAAATGGTGCAAAACAGGATGACAAAAATCTTAAAGACCAGAGATTACAGTCTGACATCCGGGTTGACTGTGTTCGGTTCTGTCCCTGAAGTCAAGAGGAGAGGTGCCTCTGCTGCTGGGTACGCTGTTTACTTTTTTGTCATTGCATTTGTGTCAGGGACTCAGAGATAGGATGCCTCGGTACACTATCAGTGGCGGAAGAACCGCCTTCAGATTCAATTGACATGGGGCGATACTCCAATGATAGCCTGCATTCAGTCAACGTGATTTCATTGGTAGTTATCCCATTGGCTCTTCAAGCATACACTTTGGAGTGTGGGATGACAGCTGATCCAGTAACCATTCCAGCAGCTTGACATTTGCCCAAGGTTTATTTGAGAAATGATCACCTTCTGCTGATCCTTTTGAAGTTGTTACCCCCTGGGGGCCAAATAGGAAACGATAAAGAAGAGTGGGCCCAGCCCATGCTCATCTGGCCCTGGATGGGAACACAGATGGGCCCGCCTTTGTCCTGGGCTTTGCCCGGACGTCGCCTGCATGCGCCCTGCACTGCGAGATTATGAGATGATCCACATAGCGCCGAAATTGCCAGCAGGTGATGGAAATTTCAGGAGCCGCTTCCTTGGTCCCTGGGAATGCTGGTAATCCTCACCTGCATTGGAGTGAAGAGCTGTCAAAAGAATCCAGCGAAAAGGGATAATGAGACGGGATATGTAGCACTGAAATTGCGGGGAGGTGATGGGAGGTTCAGGAGCACCGTCCTGGGGTCCTGAGAATGCTGGTGATGTTGGTCATCACCAGCATTGTAGTGCCTGGCCACCATTGAGGACAGGCCGGCCATACCTGGACCTCCCAATCACTGTACCATCCCCAGGGTAGCATAATGTAACACTATAGCCCTATCTGTAGCAGACACCACTAGCCCTTCCCTAGAGGTTGTGTATCCCTGCCACAAGTTGGGACATCGGCTCAAGGCCAATTTCTCCTAGATTCACCTGCACTTCCATTTGATGCCAAGGTTGTCGACCTGGCTTGTAATAGCAAGGTGACCTGGCTGCTGCTGGGGAGGTCACTCTGCCGGCATCCGTTCGGGCATTCAGGGAGCCAGGTGACCGCAGGAAAAGTTGCCCTGATATTTAAAGCCTCTGTCTGCTTCCACTGGGCACCCTGGTGACTCCACCAGCCCGTGGGTAGCGAATGGCATTTCCAGTTTGACCCTGGTGACCACCGCTGGCTACAGGTTTGAACTGGTCAAATCCGACGCACTCCTGTCCCAGTGGCCTGTCAACCTGCAGATAGGGCCCTCTTTTACTCTTCTCTCTATTTGGAACCTCCAACATGCATGTCGTCAAAATATCAAATTTTAACAATTTTGCTACATGACCGAGTCAAATGGGCCAGCTGACTCATTGGTCGAGGTGCCCTAAATAATCCAGTGAAACTTCCTTGGTTGCACATTTCAAATACAATTCCCTGCAAACTCACAAGCATTTGCCAGGGAGCAATTCATAGATAGCGTTGAAGGTGTTTTTTCTGATATCACATTTTATGCAATATACTCCCTTTATCTCTTGTATCTTTTCCTCTGAGAGTTTGTAGAGGATTAAGGCTATCCACTGCTCCCTTGGAGGAGGTCATGTCTTTTCATGCCTTTATGACTCAAAACCATCTTCTAAGCGTTCACAACCACTTCAAAACCTGTTTGTTTTCTACCTCTGAAACTCCTTATCTTAAGCAGCCCCGCTTCAGCTACAGGTTATGGAGCCAGTATACCTTTTGGAGTTATCGAGATGAGCCATAGTACCTTTTTGGAGTCATTGTGATGACACTCTATAAATATGCAGTCCATTCATCCATTCACTCATGAGCCTGTTCCTTCCTGTATTCATTCTTTTACGGGACTCCTCTCAACAGAAAGGTAACAATCCCAAGGAAGACTTCTATCAGTTTTCATTCATTTATCTTATTCAGTCTTTGAACAAGTGTTATTTCCGAGGCTAGTTCGACAGATAGTGAACGTCTGAAAAGGAAGTTAGCGTCCCATTGACAAAACCGCGGCGTCTGCTTGTTTGCACAATGAACAACTGATTGTGACGCAAATTGCTTGGACAGAAGACTTCCAGCAATTAATGTTACGCACAATGCTCGTCATGCTTTTTCTATTAATCACTAAGTAAATTACAGTCATTTAAGTCGCTGCTCCGTTGACAAAGTTGGCTTCGTTAACTAAATGTGGGAGAAGCAAATTGTCAAGAAAATAATTGATTAGCAGTTCTGATTACAAACTGTTACATGCATAATTTACATGATTGCTGGATTGTTTGTGAAACATTTGTACAGCCTTGATTACGTACATTGATGAGCGACGGAACCGAAGAGATTAAATGGATTGTCACCTCTCAAAATTGAGCGCCCCCCTCCCCAGCATGTGGCTCAATTGCGAAGCAGTTTAAATTGATTTTATTTCTTTTTTTCAGGTTCGAATAGCTGAAGTCAGATCAAAGGCAATGGAGCCCTTTACATGAGCATTTGATTAGATTACTCAAATCCAGACACATTTATTTCTCCTTTAGACATGACGAGATTAAGGGCAACATTGCGCTGCCAGTTGGACGAACCGTAGGAGAAGGGGGACAGCCCGACAAGGAGTCGGTCTGCAGCACAAGCCACAATAAAAAATATACACTTTAAAAACATCCCTGCAGATTGGTGCCTTCCACATGGTGCAGGGATGTTTAGGGGGATCACCATATGTTCCCTACAGGCCCAATAGCGGAGGCCTATGAGGAACGGGGGCCCACTAGGGGCCCCCTAAGGCACTTCTGACTGCCTTTTCATGGCGGGTGTACCACCATGAAAGACCAGGCAGAAAGGGAAATTATAATCCATACTGCCCCTATTGTAGGGATCAGTGACCCTCTGACGGTCCAAAGGGCTTCTTGAGCACATCGGAAAGTGTTGGACTCTCCTTCCCCTGCTACCTCTGATCACAGGCGTTGTAATGCGTTGATCGGACTGCAGCAGCAGATGGCGATCCGACTGCCATTTGAAGGACCTCCAAAGTAATTTACCCAGAATCAATTCAATTCATTTAATTCACTCTTATATAGCGTATGGTGGTTACCCATCAAGGGCCCCTCAGTGCTCAAAAGCATATTGCAGTACTTGTCAGGTCCAATTACCCAAACAGCCATTTGTTTAATAACTTCCTACATCTAGTATAAAGGGGTGACCCAGTGCCCCTCAGAACCTGGGTGTGCAAAAATGTGGAAAAAATTGGTTCTTTCGGGTAACAAAATTGATTCTTGGTATAACCATTAACAAACAATACAAAACAACAGTACTCAAACCTTTCAATAATAATCAATGGAAAGGAAAAAAAGAGAAAGGACAAAGAACATGAATCAAATACACACCACATTTGAATCAATTAAAGTCTGTATTTAAAGATAAATCCAAATATTTTTACATTTCATGGTGTCAAACTGACATTGAAAGCCTGTCAAAGTTCGTGAACAAACACTTTGTGCCAACGGCACAAGTGCTTGAGTGAAAAAAGTGCCACAAAATATGGTAAATGTGAACAGGATTAAGAGTTGTTGAAACAGGTCATCCATCCCTAGGTACATGAAGCTCTGGACTGCTTGGGATTTCAATTTTCATTTCACACAGGACGGAGAGAGTAGGATCAGGATTATCACAAGTACATTGATGTTTCGACCGCATAAGGTGCATGAGATACTAATAGCCATGGAGGGTCTTCCTCAGGACACGGCGATACAAGGGGCAGCCTATACAAATAAAAGGAGCAGTCTGATGTAATCAGTGTGGACCTACCAGAATTAATAGAGGAAAGGTCTTCAGGGATTGGTCCACCGTTGGTTGGACTCAAGGGGCAATAAACGAAGAAAGTTCCAAGATATTGATGAATTACATTAAAAAGGCAGCATACATCTGTCACTGATGGGAATTGTGACTAAAGGTTAGTGTTTATTCTGATACTCTAAGCAATTCAAATCACCCAAGTGGTGGGCCAGCAGTGTTAAAAACACTCTGGTGCCTACGGCGCATGCGAGATGTGAATAATTACATGTGTGTCCAGTCATGAATGCTAGTGCCGACGTGTCAGACTAAGCCCGTGCAGGTAGGTAATTTTACCCGATCGTCTAGTGCAGACAACGTAAAAGTTAATTCTGAGTGGAATAGTGTGGGCGCACTAAGTACCTAAGTGAATAACAGTGGCTCCGGTCTTGAAATTATTGCCGCGGTGGTGACCAGTAATTGATAAGAGAATCAATGCTGCTGTGATGGTAATAAACACCGAATGACCCACAGTCTTGTGAGAAAGATTTTACATTTATGGCGCTGCTCCAGACATGAGTTGGCATTTATCTGGAGCGGAATGAAATCAGCTGGTCAATTAAGTGCTGTTTAAGAGAGCTCACCCCGTTGTTGTGTGAAAACAGAGAGCCTAAGTACCCCATCTACTTAGGCTCGCTGATTTCACACATCAACTGGGTGAGCTCTTCTAAACAGCACTTAATTGACCAGCTGATTTTGTTCCGCTCGGAGCAGCGCCATAAAGTTAAGATCTGTGAATCATGCGTAGTTTACTTCGTCACAGCAGCATTGTTTCTCTTATCAATACTGGTCACCACAGTGGCAATAATTTCAAGACCGGAGACACCATTAATCACTTAGGTACTTTGCGCGCCCACACTATTCTACTCAGAATTAACTTTTACATTGCCTGTACTAGACGATCGGGGGAAATGGCCTACCTGCCTGGGCTTAGCCCCACACGTCGGCACTAGCATTCATAACTGGCCGCGCATGTATTGCTTCATGCCTCGCATGCGCCATAGGCACCACAGTGCTTTTAACACTGCTGGCCGACCACTTGGGTGATTTGAATTGAGTATAAGATTAAACACTAACCTTTAGCCACTTTTCCCATCAACGACAGATGTATGCTGCCTTTTGATGTGAAAACCTTTCCTCCATTAATTCTGGTAGGTCCGCACTGATTACATCAGACTGCTCCTTTTCATATACCAGACACACCATTCTTAAACCTACCTATTTTTAATTATATTGGCTGTCCCTTGTATCGCCTTGTCCTGAGGAAGACCTGCAGTACCTATTAGTAAATCACCCACCTTATGGGGTCGAAACATCAACGTACTTGCAATAATCCTGACCCTACTCTCTCCACCCCACGTGAAATGGAAATTTAAATCCCAAGCGGCCTGGTGCTTCATGTACCTAGGGATAGATGTCCTCTGAATGATCAGTTTCAACAATTCTTACAGCACTATATATATATCCTATTCACATTTAGCACATTTTTCACAATTTTTCACTAAAACACTTGCGCCGTTGGAACAAAGTGTATGTTCACGAACTTTGACAGCCTTTCAATGTCAGTTTGACACCAAAAAATTTAAAAATGATTAGATTTTTTTCTTTAACCCCTTCATCGCTATGCCTTTTCCCCCTATGTGCTAAGCCTTTTTTGGCTATTTAGGGTAGTTCACGCTTAGGCCTATGTAACTTTTTGACCACATAAGGTATCTATGCCAAATTTGAGTCCTTTTTTCCAATATCATCGGAATTCTAAAGGTACCCAAGGTTTGTGGATTCCCCGGAGAGGACCCAGAAATGAGTCAAAATACAGCAACATTTTGTTATTTTGGGGAAAAATGCGAAAAACGTGCTACAGATGAAAGCGTCTGTTTTTTTCCCTCCAAATGGTATCAAATATGGGTTGTGGTGCTAAAATCACCATCTTCCCAGGTTTCAGGGACAAGCAGACTTTTGTCAGAAAATCAAAAGTTTTTACACAGTTTGGCAATTTTCTGGGTCATTACCTATTTTTGCTATTTTTTGTGCTTTCAACTTCCTTCCAGTTAATGGTAGAAATTGGGTATGAAAGCAATAATGGATCCCGGAAAGCTATACATTTTGGAAAAAAGACACAATTCTAAATTCAGCAAGGGGTCATTTGTGTAGATCCTTCAAGGTTTCTCTATAGAAACTAACAGTTAAATATAGGAACAATTGAAAATTAGTTGAAAAAAACTGCCTTTTGTGTCAACGTTTTCATATGTAACTTCTTCTAATTATGACAAATCGTTGAAAGAAATAAACCATTACGTTCACTGGACACTTCTGGCTGTGGGGATATATAGGATTTGTAGGTTCACCAAGAACCCGAAGAACCCAGAGCCAAAAACTGAGCAGCGACTTGCAATGGTTTTTTATCATGTACCGGGTATATAGCAATTATTCTGGGAAAATGCATACATGGAACAATCGGTATGAAAGACACCTATGTATTTCTGATATGGGAACAGAATATAGAGTTTAGAAACAGTAGATATTTATACATTTCCAAAATTGGGAATACTCATATTGGCATGAGAATTATCAATAATTTTTCAAAATTACTTCTTTTTAACACATTGTCTTTCATTTGGAAGGCAGAAATGCATCAAAAGTCAATAGGTAATAACAGTTGCTTTACAAATATGAATTATCTTAAGTCTCCCAATAAAAATAGTACCTCACTTGTGAGGGTAGGTTTAGTGCCCACGACAGGAAACGGCTCACAACGCAACGTGAACACACCACATTTTCACAATGAAAAATGACCCTTCTTTTGCAAAGTGCCTAGCTGTAGTTTTTGAACCCTAGCTCTACCAGCACCTAGGAAAACCTAGCAAACCTATACATTTCTTTTAACTAAACACCTAGGGGAATCCAGTAAGGTGTGACTTGACTGCCTTTCTCCAGGTTCTGTTACCCAGAATCCCTTGCAAACCGAAAAAATATCAAAAAACACATTTTCCTCACATTTCTGTGGTGGAAAGTTCTGAAATCTACGTGGATCCACAAATTTCTACCCACCCCGTGTTTCCCAATGTCCTCCGAGAAAAATGGTATTTCACTTGTGTGGGTAGGCCTAAAGCCCGCGACAGAAAACAGCGCACATCGCAAGGTGGATACACTACAATTTCACAGCGAAAAATCACCCTTTTTTGGCAAAGTACCTAGCTGTGAATTTTGAACCCTAGCTCTGCCGGCACCTAAGGAAAGGTAGCAAACCTATAGATTTTTTAAAACTAGACACGCAGCGAAATCCAGGATGGGGTGACTTGCTTGCCTCTCACCAGGTTCTGTTACCCAGAATTCCTTGCAAACCTAAAAAATTATCCAAATAAACCACATTTTCCTCACATTTCTGTGGTCGAAAGTTCTGGAATCTGCGTGGATCCACAAATTTCTACCCACCCCGCGTTTCCCGAAGTCTTCCGAAAAAAACGGTACCTCACTGGTGTGGGTAGGCCTAGTGCCCGCGACAATATACGGCCTAAATCGCAACCTGGACACACCATAATTTCACCGTGAAAAATTACCCTTTTTTGGCAAAGTGCCTAGCTGTAGTTTTTTTACCTTAGCTCTGTCTGCGCCTTTTTAAAAACTATCCATGCTGAGGAATACAGGATGGGGTGGCTTGACTGCCTCTGACCAGGTTCTGTTGCCCAGAATCCCTTGCAAACCTAAAAATGTTTCCAAAATAACATATTTTCCTCACATTGTTGTGGTAAAAGTTTTGGAATCTATGTGGATTCACACATTTCCACTCACCCCGTGTTACCCATAGTCTGCCAAAAAAAATGATAACTTACTTGCATGGGTGGGTTAAGGACCCGTGAAAGGCAAGGGCCCAAAGCCTATTGAGGCGACATCAAAATTACCTATCACAACCTGATTTTGCAAGTGGTCCCATGAGTTTTTGGCCCTGGGCTCAGCGACCATTTAGGAAACCTACCAAACCCACATATTTCTGGAAACTAGACACCCAGGGGAGTCCAGCAAGGTATAGCTTGCGTGGGCCTCCTAATGTTTTCCTATCCAAAAACCCTCTGCAAACTTCAAATTTTACTGAAAAAATCACTTTTTTCTGACATTTCTGTGTGGGAAAGTTCTGGAATCTACGTGGATCCACAAATGTCCTCCCATCCAGCGTTCCCCAAGGTCTCCTGATAAAAATGCTACCTCACTCACGTGGGTGGGTTAAGTACACATGACAGGTAAGGGCAAAAAACCTATTGAGGCGACATCAAAATTACCTATCACAAAACAACCTGGTTTTACAAGGGGGGTCCTATGAGTTTTTGGCCCCTGGCTCGGCAGCTATCAAGGGAAACCTACCGAACCCACACATTTCTGAAAACTAGACACCCGGGGGAGTCCAGCAAGGTATGACTTGCTTTGGGCCCCAAAATGGGCATGCCAATGCCCCGATCCTAATTAAAATTTGCCCCCAAAAATCCCTGGTTTCTAGTGAGCTTTTTGCCCCCCGGGGGGAAGATTGGTGGCTACTACCCCATCTGCCCCTCAGGGGAGGCAGGAAGGCTGGAATTTTTGCAGGGGATGGGATGGGGGCATGGGCCTGCCCGTTTTGGGCAGACACCACCCTAATTCAAATATGCCCGAAAACAATCCCTGGCGTCTCCCCTATGTTTTTTTGGCCATGTTTAGTCTTTTTGCCCCCCCCCCCCCTTGGGGGGCAGATGGGTCAGTAGCCCCCAATCTTTCCCCCTGGAGGGCGGAAAGCTCACTAGAAACCAGGGATTCTTTTTTATTGACATTGGGGTGGGGGCTGCCCAAAACGGGCATGCCAATGCCCCCCATAATTAAAATGTACCCCCAAAAATCCCTGGCGTATAGTGGGCTTTTTGCCCCCCCTGGGGAAGCAGATTGGGGGCTGATACCCCCATCTGCCCCCCAGGGCGGCAGAAAGACTGACATTTCTCTGGGGGGAATCCCTGGTTTCTAATGAGCTTTATGCCCTTGGGGGGAAATATTGGGGGCTACTGACCCATCTGCCCCACAGGGGGGGGGGGGACAAAAAGATGAAATTATTATTATTATTATGTTTGAGCTTGTAAAGCGCACTGTTACCCGGAGGTTTCCTGGCGCTGTGTAACGCTGGGGAACCCGTCCTGGCTTTCCCTGTGGGATGGTCCCTGCTGGGAGTCCCCAAGGTGGAGCCAAGCATCCCCGGCGTTGGGGGGGGCCGTTGTGGAGATTAGGCAAGCTAATGCCCAGAGTTGCCGAGTGGGACCCCTGATTAGAGTAGGCACGGAAGCGAGAATTATCGAGTCCGCTGACCGAAGTCCACGACCCTAACCCGTCGGGAATTGAACCCTGGTCCCGGCCGACTTCTGCTCCCGGGTCTGCCGCCTCTAACCAGTGAGCCACACCACTCCACTATGTGGCCCAAAAAACATAGGGGGAGCAAAGGGCCTTGCCCAAGGGGCCGCTCCCAACTCCCTGGTGCTAGTGGGTGGATCCCTGCTTGGGGATCGCCCACCTGGGTTGATCCCCAAGCAGGGATCCACTTGGATAGAGTACCATTGAAAGGGGGAGATTCTCCCCTTTCCAAAGATACCTCTTCCAAGTGTGTTGGTGCTTGGGGGACTGAGATGGCCCCACGAGAACTGAAACACTGAAACTAAGTTTGAGTTTGGTTTTTGTTTCAATGACGATTGCGCGCCCTGCGTAATCTGTCACAGACCCCTATGGTCTTGGATCATTTGGAAAGGACAAACCAGCTTAAGTTAGAGTCCTTTCCTTCTATTACTCTAGCAGAGGTTAGAATCCTGATCCACAGGATAAAATCCAGATCTCCTGCAGATCATATCGCAGTCAAATTTGTTCCACCCTTGGAGAATCAGCTGTCTCTGGATGTTTAGTTCATTCCCAGTCCGGGTTAGGCTCAAATGCAGCACCGAATCTGCGTTACTTACAGTATCAGACAACATCAGAATGACCCTTGATATGATATGATATGATATGATTCTGGTGCTGTTGGACCTATCCGCGGCGTTCAACACGGTTTCCCATAGTGTCTTGCTCAGAAGATTGGAGGAAGCTGGGATAAGAGACTCAGCTCTATCCTGGATGGAAAGCTTCTTGTCAGATCATTCTCAGACCATCAACCTAGGCTGGTATCAATCGGCTCCAACAGGTATGACCAAGGGAGTACCACAGGGTTCATATTTGAGCCCTACTCTTTTTAACATCTATATTGCTCCCTTGGCCAACCTCATGAGGATGTATGAGTTTCCCACATCATATGCCGATGATACTCCTAGGGGTTCGTCTTGACCGAGATCTTAGCCTGAAAGAACATGTTACCCAAACAGCGGTTTCATGTTTTCATGTAATCCGCTTGTTACGAAGAGTTTTCCCCCTGCTTCCCGTTTCTGACAGGAAAACTCTAGTCCAGGCGATGGTCCTAAGCCGCCTGGACTACTGCAATGGTCTGCTGATCTCTGCAAACAATTCCCTGCTCAGCAGACTACAAGTAGCACAGAACACCGCAGCTCGGCTGGTGCTCAATGTCCCACCTCTGACCCCTTCACGACCTCTTCTTGTGAAATTGCATTGGCTTCCTATCCGCCAACGGATTGAGTTTAAAACATACTGCATCATCCATAAGGCTTTGGCTAATCTGGGCCCTTCCTATCTTGCCGAAAACTTCCTGTTGTATGTTCCCTCTAGATCTCTACGCTCAGGTGTTAAACATCTTCTGGTAGTACCACGAGTAAGAAAAACCAGATTGGGAGGCGGAGCCCTCTCATATCGTGGACCACACCAATGGAATGAAGTTCCGCTCCCCCGAGCCAGTGCTCTGAACACTTGCAGTTTAGGAAAATGCTGAAGACCTTCCTTTTTTGCCATGACTGACTGCACTGCCATCCCTCACGGTCCTGCTGAAGCGCAGAGATACCCCTTCGGGGGTCGATTCTAGCGCTATATAAACGATTACAAATACAAATACAAATACAAATGCGCGAGATGGTCATTGCAACAAAAACTAAAAATAGACCTGGGGAGGCTGGGGGAGCTCTACCCCACCTCCACAGACAAATAAAATGGGAAATCCCTCTGCTGTCTGCAGCAGAGGGATTCTCTGAGCATGTGCTCAGTGCGGAATGGTTCCGTCATGAGCACAGCAGCACTTGTGCTCATGACGGAACCAATCCATCATGAGCACTGAAAGGGTTAAATACAGACTTTAATTGATTCAAATTAGGTGTGTCTTTGATTCGTGTTCTTTGTCCTTTCTCTTTTTTTCCTTTTCATTGATTATTATTGAAAGGTTTAATAACTTCCTAAATCAGCTTTCCTTCTCCACCTTCCTTAGCCTAATGGGCCTGTTGTTCCACAGTTGTGCCCCAAGAAAGGAGAATGATCTACCTCTACTTTTTACTCTCCATACCCTAGGGATTCAGTGAAGTTTAGGGAGGAAGATCTCAGGGATCTCCAAGGCCTATAGTGTTGCATCATATGTTAAAGTATTTGCGAGCCTTTCTTTTATAATATGCCTATCAGTAGTACCTAGGGACTTAAATAGAATTTTGTGTTTGACTGGGAGCCAATGCAAAGCCGCCAGTGACCCAGACACAGATTGATACTTTGGTAACTTAAGCAGCATAGTGTGTTGCTTTGTTCTGAACCACCTGCAACCTTTTCAGCACATACTGTGGACAGCTGAGATAAAGGAAGTTTCCATAGTCAAGTCAGGAAATAATCAATCACTTCACCACTATCCTCCAAGACGGAGGCAGGAGGAGGTCTTATATCTTTTTATGTGTTTGCCTAATACAATAACAGGTCCACCCTAATTTACACACTTGGGTCTCAAAATTTAGACTATCATCCAGCCAAGTGCTCAAATTCTGAATAATGGTATTCAGCTGGGCTGGGTATCTAGCGATTCAGGCCAGCAGACTGTGGACCAGCAGTTGAAGTTTTTGTTGATCGCCAGCACCTCCATTTTGTCTCACAAGCTGGTGATTCAATGCTAGGACTCGAACCTGGCTTCCCATCACCAAAGGTGGCTGCTCTGACTGTTAGACAAAATTTCATACCAAAATAACTGTTAAAAACTAGTCTTAGCAAAGTTGCAATAATTGACCGCCGAAGGAAACTGCAGAGCAACTAAACAATGCCTAAGGGCTACATGGTGATCTTGTTACTTAGTATTAAACAATAACTAAACCTTCACAGTAAATGCAATGTTTTAGATCTTTTCATGTGCAAAGGCTTCCAATTAGTCTCTAACTAAATTTGGAACACACCCAATATCCTCTTTCTGTTTAGAATAATGTATGCATCACTCTAAGCTTTCAAGGAGTTTGGTTGCTAAATAAAATGTGATGTTGTTTTATGCTTCACAACGCCCAAACTATTTAAAATCATCATACGCTGGACTTTTATATTGATCTTGAGCGAGGCACACTGATCTATTTTAAGAACTTCTTTCATATTCCAATTACTGATGCCTGACTTTTTAAGTTATTATTCGTATGCCAAAAAACAAATTACATCGCAAAGGACTAAAAACATGAATAAAAAAATAAAGCTCCGTCATTTGCTTTTTCTTTCTTTCTTTCTTTCTTTCTTTCTTTCTTTCTTTCTTTCTTTCTTTCTTTCCTTTTCTTTTCGTTCTTCCTTTCTTTTTTCTTTCTTTCTTCTTTTTTCCTATTTTCTTTCTTTCTATTCTTTTTCCATCTTTCTGTCATTTTTCCTTCTGTCTTTCTTTCCTTTCTTTTTTCTTTCTTTCTTTCTTTCCTTCCTTTCTTTTTACTTTATTTCCTTTGTTCTTTTTTGTTATTTCTTTCCTTTCTTCTTTCTATATTTCTATCCCTCTGTCTTTCATTCTTTCTATCCCTCTTTTTACCTCTTTTCCTGCTTTACTTCCTTTCATCTTTCTTTTCGTTTGTCTTTCTTTCCTTTCTTCCTTCCTTTTGCTCCTTCATTCTTTCTTTCCATATTTCTTTCTTTTCCCTTTCCTTCCCCCTTTCTTTTTTCTATTTTTTCTTTTGGTATTTCTTTCTTTCTTCTCAATCAATCAAAATAACCTTTATTTGGATATTTCATTATCCATAAAAGTATACACATAATTACGTACATGGTCAAGGCTAAAATAAAGTAACTGTACTACATTTTCCTAAATAAAAACAATAACGATAAAAAGTGCAGGTCATCACATATCCATCAATTCTTATCTAATTCTATAACTCGGTCTAATAAATATACATATACAAATATCATTGTTAAGCTAGCAGCAGGATATACACAAAACAAGCGGTTAGCAGCATTATTTTAATCGTAAGTTTCTAAAGTGCATAAGGCATATGTACAAATTATTAGACTATCTAAATAAAGTGCATTGTGTAATAGCAGCCATAGGTCAAGGAATGAACTGTTATCTCTGTTTCTATATTTACCAGAGTGAGGACAAAGAAAAAGGTAATTCACATATTTACAGACAGCAGCATAAATTTAAAGTGCAAATGTGCAAAGTGCAAAAAGGCCTCCTTCCGATCTATTAAGGTGACATAGTGCATTGGAATAAAAATATGTTCATAGAAATACGAGATCGAGTGGCCATTTTTAAAAAAGTACACACATGATATATTAATTCATCATCTTTAACCCCTTCGTTGCTCATGACGAGCTCAGCTCGTCATGAAGCACACTGGTCGTGTGCTCATGACGAGCTGAGCTCGTCATGAACAATGGGATTTTGCATTCCTTAGCACGCAGCTGGAAAGTGCACCGCATGCATGGGGTTAAGCTGTAAAATAGATTTGAATGCCACATTAAAATCTTTTATGCCTTTAGCTCTAAAAAAATGGTATCAGGAGGGGCTTACTATATTTATGGTAGTAAGAGCAAAAGAATAAAAAGTGCATTAGTGTTTGCTTCCCAGAAATCTGACATGGGCAGACCAGATTCTCAATATTACAGTGGTAGCCCAGGGGAAAACACAGTAAGTACTTTATGGATCCTGCTCGTAGGCGAAACAGAAGGTTGCGCTCCCAACAAGTAATTTCTTTAAGCAGGTAGCCAGCTGGTATGAGCGAGGTAGGTACAGTTTCACCTTCTATTTGGATGTAGCCTTTCACAGAGGATTTTACTATTTCAACATTGTATCTAGACTCCCCATAATGCCTATAGAGGGTATTCCGTATTAACTTGTCATTAATCCCCTCTAGTCCATTTGGGTTGTCAAATATGTGTTCGAGATTAATTGCTGCCAGGCTTTCCTGGACTTGGGCTAGCCATGGGATTTTAAGACCCTGATCGCATTTTAGGCAGTCATACAGAATTTCCCTTGTTAGTGAGGCTTCTGGGTTTTTCCAAACTTTAATCCAGAATAACACAGGACGTGCCTTAATATGTAATCCTCCAAATTAAACAATTTTAATTCATTATGGCTTATAAAAGTGGAGGATGAAATCAGTAGACCCAAAAGCCTTCTGCAGAATCTGTTCTCTTCCGCCTGGGCGTTTTTTAAGTTTGAATATCCCCAGATTTCGGCCCCATAAGTCATGACTGGGACACATTGTGTCTTATACGTTTTTAATAAAGACTGGACCACCATAAATCTCTTAGGCTTCAGAAGAGACAGTACAGAATTTATGGTCTTGATAAACTTAGACCGACCGTAGGCCAAATGGGCGGTCCATGAGTCGTTTTCGGCGAATTGTAAGCCCAGGTACGGAAAAGTGCGAGTGAATAACAGTGATCCCTGATCTAAAACAATCCTATCAATGTGACGTTTTTTAGGGCCACAGCACATTAAAAACGATTTTTTAAAATTAGTGCAAAGATCAAGGCTATCCATAAAATCCACAAATCACCTCACTAAAATCCTCAGGGTGCGACCCATTAAAACTGCATCATCTGCATAGAGTAGGGAGGGGAGTTTAGTCCCATTTATTATGGGGACATCGGAGGTTAAATTGGACAGGGCGTTATGAAGTTCGTTAATATATAAAATAAATGAAAGAGGGGCAAGGACACACCCTTGTCTTACACCTCTGCCAAGCGTTATGTCTCCTGACACTGCTCCATCTATGCTTAACCCCACTCTCGCTTTTAGGTCTCTATGCAGGTATGCCAGGAAGTATACCAGATTATTATCCAGACCATAGTCCAAAAGGCGGTGCCAGAGCTTGGACCTGTTGACAAAATCGAAAGTGGACGTAAGGTCCATAAAAGCCAGGTAGAGTGGACTGTGTCAAGCGATAGTATATTTTCCTATAATTAGGTTCAAATTCAGGCACTGTTCCACTGTACCCAGATGGCTCCAGAAACCCAACTGGCATTTATTTAAAATATTTTCTTCCTCTGCCCATGCCCTGATTTTATTAAATAAAACTCTTCCTAAAATTTTGAGGGTATTGTCGATTAATGAGATCGGCCTATAACAACTAGGCTCCGATCTTGATCCCTTTTTAAAAATTGGTACAATCACCGAAGTTGACCATGTACTGGGAATGTCGGTAGGAATTAGATTTTTAAAAACATTTAATAACAGAGGGGGCCCAAAATTCGTGTTCCACTTTTATGAGGTCTATCGGTAGACCATAAGGTCCAGGTGCTTTATTGCCCAAACTCTGCGATATTGCCTCCTCCACCTCGCCTATAGTTCTTGTAATTTTAGTTGGGCACATATTAGACACAGAATTATCACAATGTAATGGGGGGGCATATATTTTAGAAAAGTGAGCAACCCATACTTCACTGGAGATATTGCAATCGAGGGGTGGAAAGGGATTCCCGAAAGTTCTTAGAGATTTGGTTGCGGACCAAAAGGCAGTTGTGCTTTTAGTGTTAGCTGCACAAGCCAAATTATCCCAATGTTCTTTCAGAACGGTGTCATGCCTGGTTTTTAAGGTCCTCTTATTATTTGACCTTAGTGTGCGAATGAGCATAGGGTCTCTGATTCTTGCAGACAAA
Organism: Lissotriton vulgaris; assembly: GCF_964263255.1. NCBI lineage: Eukaryota > Metazoa > Chordata > Amphibia > Caudata > Salamandridae > Lissotriton > Lissotriton vulgaris. The sequence goes on from NC_141694.1 coordinate 1,213,119,075, forward strand.
GCCGCTCTCAGCTCCCTGTTGGCTTTTGAGCAAGTATTATTGAACCATTTGTGGTTAGAGTTGCATATACCCACTTGTCTAGAGATCAGGTTTTTTATGCCTGCACCTAGTTCAATAAATGCAGTAACAACCGCAGGATTAGGGTCTGCCGAGATCAGGCACGTCTCCCATAAGGTTGGATATGTTTTTACCATTTTCGCAAAGATCTCCTTGTAGTCTAGACCTCGCCATTTGACTCTCAAAGTGTCAGTGGAGAGCTGTAAATTACTAGCACCAGGTTCTTTCCTGAGATTTGCAGAGCGAGCCACCTTTAACAGAACAACTATGGGGTTATGGTCTCCAAAGGTAGACCGCTTTAACTCTGCCCCGAGGAGATAACTTTGTAGTGAGGGTGATAGAAACACATAATCAATAACTGACCCTTGTCCTGATCCTCTGTAGGTGGGTATTAAATTCCCATTAATATTAATTGGGGCAATGTCCATTACGTTCAAGAGGCTGGTGTTTACTAAATGATCTATTAGCTCATACCCCCTTTTACATGGATTATGGATATTGGGATCAGAAGAGAGTCCGTTGACTCCTCTTCCAATCTTTGCATTAAAATCACCCCCCAAGAAAATACCCGTCAAATAATATTTCCCTAATAGGATATCTTAATCCAAAATAAAATCAAAAAGTTGGACAAAATTAGGATTCAGAGTTCTTAAAAAATCATTATTATAGAAGTTAATAAAACAAAAAGAAGAAACCCGTGTGTAGATTAGAGCTTGAAAATTGGTATGACCGGTGGGAATTAATTTTGTTCTACCCCCTGAAGCGATTCTGATCCATATTGATAGTCCCCCTATTGGTCTGCCATAACTCGGAGTGGCGGGGATGGTATTAAAACACTCATATCCCTCAAGGTATAGCTCTTTAGGGGCCCAAGTCTCTTGGAACAAGAGAACATCATGTTCTGTAATCATATTCACCCACTCTACTGATTTTAACTTTGGAGCTATGCCTGCCATGTTCCAACGCAGGACATTCAGTGTGGAATCAGGAGTATCGGCTTTACAGATGGGGGACGCTTTAGGGTTGACAGAAGCAATCACATCCACATTCCCACACACCAGTGAACTATTAAAAATGAGTGGCTCAGTAGGTCAATCAAGTGTATCCAAATCAGAGAGGGCCAGATATTGGTTAGTGAGCTGGGGGGCGAGGGAGACTAAAGATTGTGTCAGTGAACGTTTGTAAAAGAACCCATGGGGTAAAGCACAGATGTTAGTTTGGCTAAGATTGCTAGTTTCCTTGACTTCAAGTATCGATCCAGCAATCCTTGGGTGTGAAAAACTAATGACAATGCAGTCCCCTTTGATAGTTTTTGGTGGGGGTCCTACCCACCCCACCCTACAGACCATTAGAATTTCACTCATGTCGGGCCTTTTGAACCTTTTATGTTTAGCCAACCAATCCATACATTTATTTCTAAGCTGAACCCAAGACTCAGATTTGTTTTTCTGTAGGGGAGGTACCCCTGCAAGAACTAAAACGTGTGAGCATGATGGAGGTGGCAGGTTCAAAATGTATTTGTTAGGATTGTCAGGCCCTTTATCCATGACCACAGCTATACTGGCATTATCTAACGACCTGCTGTGGGTAGGATTTGAGTCCGGATGGCATGGTAAGCCTGGAGGTGTATTGCGATCAATGGTGGTTGACGAGGGTTTTGCAGTTAGAGTTGCTGAGGGTGCGGGGGGGGCATTAATGTCCCTAATGGCTTGGGTACTACAACTTTGGGTACTAAGGGTGGAGGGATAGATAGTTGTTTTCCAGCCATATGGGTTCTTGAGATATTAACAGTATTGGTCTGTACATTATTTTCCTTTTGTGACGGTGTGGGTTTCCAGGTTAAACTTTCCAATCGATCTAATCGTTTCCACAACCTATCAAAACTTGAATCTATCAACCCTTTAATACGATTACAAACTGTATCAACAAGAACATCGATTGCAGTGCCCCGAATATAAAGTTTGAAAAGCCGGTTTGTGTAGATTGTGATTCCTTAGAATTACATTGTATGTCCTCCTCGAGTACAATGATTGGACCAGTACTATCGCTACGTCTATTGTCAGTTGGAATTTGATCTGTGGAAGGCTCAGAATCAATAGTAGGATCGATGATAGAGGAATTGCTCTCAAGCCATCTATTTAAGGTTGCACATTGGGGTTTCAAACGAGATGGCTGCTATCTTTTAGGTTTGGGACAGGGCTGTTTTGATGCCTTCCTCTTCTTTTTAGTTCCACATATTTCTGGGTCAGGCGTAGTGGGTACATTCACTGTGGGTAAGTGATCATTTTGGCTTCGATCAGCTTCGACATATATAACTGGGCTGGTCAGATCCGGGCCTTCCAGGTCCAAAGGCGTTTCTCCCATTACTGTCTGAGGTACATGCACAGTTACTGTGCGGGACAGTGATTGGGCCATGCTAGTGCCTGAGGTGTCATGTAAGTTTATACCTGATTGTTTAGTGGAACCCACAGACAATCTCCTCTTTGCCATCTGAATTTCATTGCTTACCAAGGTCATAGCATGCTCCAGTACAGTGTCAATGGCATTTAAATTAGTCTCAGTAACTACGGCACCATTAATTCCCATGTTATTCTGCAGATGAGGGTATGAGCCTGAATCAAAATATGAAGGCAGTCACTGGTCGTTTATCAAGGGTAGATGTCAGGGGTATGGGCCTGCCCTGCCTCCTCCTGCCCCTGACGACTACAGACGGCCCGCCCTCTGCCCGGGCTCAGCCCGGCGACGCCCGGGCGAGTCCCGTGACGCGGAAGGAGCCTCCACTGTTTAAGCGCCTCCTAGCGCGCGAGATGCGTGGCAGTGGATGGGGCAGTCGCAGTTTTGCCTGGGAGCTGTGGTCTCCCCCTCTGCGGCCGCGGGATGTTGCTAGCGGCAGCATGGAGGCCAGCAGCATCAGGGACCCAGGGACGACTGATGCAGCCTTGTGGGTGAGTGTAATGGCCCGCTCAAGTTTCCTTCTCTTTCTTTTATAATTTTTCTGTTATTCTTTCCTTTCCTTTTGTTTTCTGTTTTCTTCCTTCTTTCTTTTTGACTTTATATTCTACCTTCTTTCCTTTTTTCCTTCCTTCTTTCTTTCTTCCATTCTTTCCTTGTTTGTGCTTTTTTTCTTGCCTCCTTTCTTCCTCTCCACTCTTCACTCAGCCACTTTTAGGAGGCGTTCCTGCACAGGAAAGCCCTCCCCTGCGCCGGAACGCCTCCTGATGGCGCAGGGCTTTACAACGTGACGCATCTTTCTGATGCGTCACGTTGTTAATACCCAGCACCATGGCGCATCTTTTGTGCTGCGGCTGCGTCACAAAAGTGACGCAACTGCGGCGCAAAAGAGGCGCAAGCGGCTTGTAAATCTGCCCCAGATGTGTCTCCAGTGACCATGTGTGCCTGTGCCTGTGTTACACCCCTCCTTCTGTTAAACCACTCATTCCTACCCATGCGGATAGGAAGTTGACTAATTAAGGCATGTTCATTGTTTAGGTGATCGCGGCTGCGGCACTTCAAACCCGAATTCGTCACCGGACGGTGATAAATTCTTTTACGAAGGTACGTGTACTGACAACTCATATGTCCACCCCTTCCCCCCTCCCCCTTGTTTTAAATAATGTGTAGAGTTGGTATTGATTGATATTAATAATCTACAGATGCCACGCTTCGATAAAAGAGAGAACAATCATCCCACAGAGGTTATGAATAAGACACCTCAGTCTCCTTCCTTAAGGTGAGCAAGCCCCGCTGTGCTTCTCCATTTTTGGATGAGTCATGCACACACCTATCACTAAAACAGGAACCTTTTATCTAATTTTAGGTTGTCCTCCCCTTTGTCCTGATGAAGACCCGAAACGGTTGCTAATAAACCGGCACCATACCGCTGGGTCGAAACGTCGACGCTAATCCACCAATTGGTCCTCACTACATCTCAACAGAAAAATATGATTTACAATACTGTTTGAGTAAATTGAAGTTATTGCTGGACCAGTGTATCTAATTGCATTTTTCACGAAACTGTATCACTATAACAGTCACCATTAGTCACAGATCACGTTTATTCACTGCAGCACTTATTTATTGTCATTATATTTTCAATGTATATGGACAACCGATTTTCAAATATTTAAAAAGAACAAATCTTTTGCAAAGTGATTGAATAATTACAACTTTGCGTACAAGAAAAAACTTTGGTGTGTGCATTTTTCTTTAAAGTATCTCTATGTTTTTCATGAAAAAGTACATATGAGAAAATAGTGAGCCAAGTAATTGTTCATATCAAAGAGATTGAGTACAATCCGACAGAACCACTATTTGCATATCACGTAATTCCCAGGTTCTGAGGGTCACTGGGTCACCCCATTATAATTAATGTGCCTGTGTTACAGGCACACATGGTCACTGGAGACACGTCTTATGGCCCTTTACACAGCTGCAGTGTAGTAAATGCACTATACATTTACCCAATGAGGGTGCACTTATTGGATTAGACAGTAGAAAGCGCTCCAGGGCAAATCGCAAAAAAATCAGTTTTTTTTGCGATTTCGCAGGGAAATCCGAGAATTCGCGGAACTCGAATTCGCAAATTTCGCTTATGCTTACCATTGTAGAAACTGTGTGGCAAGATAACCTACTTGTCAGGCCCAAACCATCCTTTTTAATACATATATGTCACCCCTAAGGTAGGCGCTAAACAGCACCAAGGGAGGGTGCAGTGTATTTAAAAAGTTGGATATGTATTTTTACATTTTACATGTTTAGGTAGTGCTAAACACTCGTTTTTCACCAATACACGGCTTATCTTGCCATAGTTTAGCATTAGGATGACCTTATTCCATCTTATAAGTATAAATTCCATTTTGGACACAATAGAAATATTGAGTTTGGTGTCTCTGGGATTACAATTTAAAATCACAACTTATTGTGAAGTTGAATTTTAAATTGTAAGTCTATAAATGCCACTTTTAGAAAGTTGGAATTTTCTTACTTTAAACATCCTGTGCTTCTGCCTGACTCTGAATAAATTTTTGGAGTGGGTGGCAGCTGGGATTTGTGCATTCCCTCTACACAGTCACACACAAAGGGAGCTGAGGGGTGTCATTCACATCCTGTTATTCTATCGCCTGTCGCTAGGGCAAAGCCCCAATGTTTTACACCAGGCATAACACAGTGGATGTTCACGAATGTAGTCCAATAGAGCCTCTTTCATCCTTAAACCTCAGTACTTGGGATTGTCTCTGCCCAAAGTGCTCACTAGAAAATCATCAGGGACAACTGGAATGCCCAGAGTCAAAGTATCAAAGTATCAACCCTTAATTGAACTTTCAGAAATAGCATCATTTAAGCATGAGGCCAGCGTACTGCACATTAAAAACATGATGGCACCGCTACTAGACCCTCTGCAAGGGGCTGGAAGACTAATGGATTTTATAACAGTCAGCCTAAATTTGAGGTATGGAGGAACAGCAGCTGACCAGCCAAGGACCAATTCAGCATTGAGAAAAAGCCCATTTCAAGGGAAATCAGAAGTGCACAGCAAACGGCGGCCACTCCAGAGGATACAGAGAACACAGGTAGAACAAGAATGCCTTTAAACACAAATAGCCAAAAAACTCTAGAACTAGTAGACGTGGACATCCTTGTCAGCATGTAGGAGACACTCCTGTAAACCATTGATGTAATGTCTACAGCAATTAACCACCAATATGAAAAAAGGAACCTTCAGGTGGATCCCCCTAATGTCTTGGCAGTACGTATAGTGGGCATTGAGAAGAAGCTGCAAGCTCTCAATGACCTGATACAGCGGGCTCAAAATCACAATTATACACAGCAAGTTACATGCCAGTGCACAATTTTAAGGAACAAGCCCAAGTTTTATCATCAAACGAGAACACCAAAGCTACTCAGACCCCCCCCTGGGCAAAGGGGCAGATGGCGAACCTCAGGATATAAGTACCGCACAACAAGTAAATTCAAGCATCTGAGGCCATGGAAAAAGTAGAGTTGGAGCAGACGACTACAAAAAGAGAAAAGAAAAGGCTAAGAAAAGCACGCAAGAAAGGTAAAGTTGTGCAACAAAACAACATATGGCAGTTATTCTCTCAATGCAGAAGCGTGGAGACCTCGGATGCTGAGAAAAAAAAAAGGTGGAAATCGAATCACCCAAAATATTACAGGTTAATACACAAGGGACGGAAATCACCCTGAGACCCCCAGTACACAATCCAGTGCATTGACAAAACACAAACACCAGTCACTCAACGGTCACTCCACAGCTGCAATAGGCAGTCAGGTGTCTATTACTGCACAGAGGGAAACAAAAGAGAACAAGCATACAGATAAATCCCTACCGTAGGTATGATTTGGAGAAATAACAAGATGAAATATCATTGTGAGACCACGGGCAGGTGCACCATTGTCAGCCGTACAAGGGCTAGCAAACACGAGCTCATGATCTCCAATGGATCAAACTCCCCAAGTTTAAGCAAGCAACCAATGGATCAAACTCCCCAAGTTTAAGCAAGCAACCCTGTGGTCTCTAATTCCTAACTACACATCGATAGGGGTGTTTGACACCTTAAACTGACAAAACATCATAAAGTTAACAAACAAAATATGGGACCCTGCGTATATCATATCTTCTGACTTGACACCAGTTAAATTCAGACCCCATCCTTACAGAAGCAATAGAGAGGCAACAGTAACAACTTGGGCCTCTCCAGAGAAAGTTGAACAAATACTGGCAAACCAAGTCATCTTTAATTCATGAAGGATAGAGCTTGAAAAGATTGATCCCCGCTACCCAGGAGCACTGCTACCTATAAAAGCAAGCAGGAGCTCAGTCCTAAGGGAAGTGGCAGGAGCAGGTATAAATACGAGGACTTTTCAAAACATAGACATTGTGACGTTTTCAAGCAAGGACCGCCAGGTCGAGCAGGTGCATTATGACTTTGCAGTCCCTAAAAAATCAGGCCAGACAGTCAAGTCATCAACCGGTCTTGACAAGGAGAACATAAGCTTTGAAACAGAGTCAGATAGCATAAACATCTGCTCCTAGAATACCCATGGGTTGGGGAATAATCTACAGGAAGAGGACACAAGGTAATTTCTCCAGAGCTTTTACATAATCCTGACTCAGGAAATGTGGTGTTTAGAATCAACACCAATTGTAGGATATGTAGAGTATTATGTAACGGCAATAAGCAGCACATTGTGCAACAGCACAGGGAAATGACAGGAATGCGCTGTATATTGGTAACAGTCTTATTATGAGTATGGACTGCCAAACTCATGGTGGCAGTCCGACCACCACCACACTCCAGGTCCACCTACAGTATTATGAGTGCGGTGATCGGACCGCCACACGACCGATGTGACGGCCCTGGATCAAGGATCCTGTGGCGGTCACACTGGGCCAGGAGCACTATGTTGCTGGAGGTGTAGTTGTGGCACAGCCAAGCATACTAGGAGTTGCCTGTCCACCACCCTTTTCATGGCTGTGTGCCCGCCATGAAAAAGGTGGTGGTGAGGCAACCTGCCACTCCTGGGCCTGGGGGTGCATGTTGGAGGGCACATGTTACGCCCCTCTGGTTTTATGCCCCCAGTTCCCGCACGGTGTGGCATGCAGGAAGGTGCAGTCTGCGCTCTGTGAATGGCGGTCTGCATTTTGGGCTCATCTATAATCCTAACAGACCACCGCTGCTAGACTACTGTAGGACCACCTGCCAGACCAGAATTTAACTCCTAATCTGGAGGGCAGTCGCACCATGGCTTTGGCAATCCTACACCGGACGGCGCATTGCAGGTTCACTCTAGGACTGCTAAAGTCATAATAAGGCCATAAGCACGGCACATTCTTGCCCTTTCCCTTTCACTATCACGCAGTGCAGCTAGGTGCTTTGACGCCCTGCATGATTAATTGTTAAATAAACAGCTAAATATCTCAAACAACCATTTTGTTTATGTATGACTGGACTGCCCTTTTATATAATCATCCACATTTTCACAAGTGAGCTAACTTAAATGTTGTTATCAGTAGTCCTGACATTGATTGGATTGCATATCCAACTGATCATGTAGGGCATTAGGTAGGTGTTTTCTCTCAGAGTGCAGAGAAAAACGAGGTCAGCTAAAGCAATATCATGGAAAACAGTTTGCAAAATCACTATTTTTGTGTAGTTAATTGTGAAAATTAAGTGAAATTTAGGGGAAATTTCTCAAAACGTATTGTTATACATGAAAATCATCCATGGCTTATCTCAGGTTCAAACTATATGGGAAATAGTGGCAGGAGACGTATTAGAAAAAAAGATGGCGCCTGCAAAATATTATCTGCACAACTATGCTGATACAACGAATTGTGCAAAATTGTATTCACATGAAATATGCTAAATTTATGTAATATACACAGTGTCACCCTTACTTTTAAATAGCTCAATTCTACTTCCTTTACCGAACTAAGGAAAGCAGTCCAGAAAATAAGATCAAAACACAAGATTGACCCTGCACCCGAGAAGAACAAGTGCTTTATGTGTAAATATAATAGTACATCATATTTAAACAACAGAACAACATATAGATAGATAGCTCCCCAAATGAAAACAACAGACGGTCATGTTTCTTGATTGTAGCAAATATTATCCTTTTATTCAAACACTTCGTTACTTAAAAGCACGAAAAAATTGCTAGCCAAAGTGTTTCATCCCTCATGGGACTTCTTCAGGGCTTAAAGCAATTACAACACACTATTTACAATACAATCACAATAAAACATACAATACACACAGACCAGACAATTCAATATTATACTAAGTGTATTGTTATTGGCCTTTATAACATACATACTACGAAATAACTGGCATATTCTGCAATCAAACTCTCTACCATCTAATATTGCTTCGCATAATCACGAGTTATATACCGTAAGGGCAAAACAATGAGGAATATGCTGTGCCCAATCATGGCTGCCTGATAAACCCCATGGCTTTTACACATGCGGCAATTGTTGCCTCTGTAACTAGGACTCAACAAACGTGTCAGGTTTCAATATAACAATTCAAAAGAATTTAAGATTGTTTCCTTTATAAAATGTAACACAACACATGTGGTGTATTTGATCAAATGTGCATGTGATAAAATCTATATAGGCAGTAGTATTCAGAGTTCAAAAGTCTGCATGCAAGAACATGTCAGGGACATAAAGAGTAAAGATGAGTACTCTCCGGTAGCACAGCACATACACACTATTCACCCTGAGAGGTCTAACAACATATTCCATGCCTTAGATCAGGTGAAAGGCAGTGTTAGAGGTGGTGATAGGACCACTTTCTTGAGACAGACAGAAGCAACGTGGGTCTGCCTTTTGAGGACAGTTTCATTAGTACTCAATTTCAATAATGAATTCCATCATTTCCTGTGAACATATATGACAACATACTGTTAGTAATCTGTCAACATTTTTTAATTTATGACACTGTATTTTAAGACCTGCTTGGATGATGTCCAACTGGAGTATGATGGTTAGGATATGTAAGTTCTAGAAATTGGGATCTCATTAGTCGTTAATGATTTGATGATTTTTGTTGCTATTTGGTTGTTTGTGGTGGAATATTGAGACTGTCAAATATGAAAATTGCCTGCACGCATCTGAGATATAGGAGGATAAATGCAAATGTGCCACACTATGAGAAATCTAAATGATCTGGCTATGGAAATTAGTAATTTCTATTGTAATGTGGAAAGAGGCCACAAAAAAAGGGATCTTTGTCTTTGCATGCTATGGAGTTAAAGGAGCAAATTTGCTAATGTGCCAGACTATGGGAAATCTAAATGATCCGGTTATGGACATTACAAATTTTAATTGTGATGAGGAAAGAGACCACCAAAAGAAGAGATTCCTGTCTCTCTCCGCATACATTTTAAGGGACTTCTGGTTTCTGATTACAATGCTTATTGCTATATGGTACATGATAGAGAAACGCGCAGATGAGCATAGAGTGTTGTTTAATAATAAGTGTAGGATGATATAATAGAAAATTCAGGTGATAATAAACCAATAGATATATTTAAATATGATGTGGCTGTATAAAATGGATTTTGGTGTAAAAAAAACTAAAATAAGGAACGAAAACTTGATATGTACCGATATAGAATAAGGATACTACCAGCTGACATATTTGTTCGCGCTTATATATTATATTGATACAGTGCCAAAATATGATTCCAAGCCCAATTTTTTTTTAAAGGTTTATGATTCGATATTTTGGTTTATTAATTGTACCTTTTTTCTGCATATATATATATATACTTTATTGTGATTGGTACGCTGTCTAAGAAGTATGTAAAAAACGTACTCAGTGAAATTTTAAGATGCCGCATGTCATTATCTGCAAATCATGTGACCTGCCTTCTAGCGCTGATGCCTTGATCACGTGTCAAGTGAGGCCGTCTTGCAATCGTAATAGCAGAATTAATTCACTGTAGGATTTATCCATTAGCACGTAAAAATGAAGAAATGAGAAACTTGAGTGCCAAAGTTATCGTCTTACCGCCTTTTTGTAAAAAGATACGAGACTCAGTGCATTGTTAATACAGAATGTTGCACAATTTAAGATGATTCAGAAAAGGGGGTGGTGATGAACAGAGTGTCTGAATTAAGCAGACCACTCTTACCCAGTCCAAAGATCAGGGCTTGATCCATCACCGTTATTTATCTCACTGCACCATCCCAGTTCAGAACCTGGCTATATGCAAATCAGTCTGTCCCTGGCCCAGTGCATCATGGGAACAGGGCAGACTAAACTACCAAGCCAATTCTTCACCAGAAAGGAGACAAGCTACCGGGGACCGGTTTCTGGCATTTCAGCCGCCGTCGGCCCGGCTTGCTTGAATCCTGATGGTGCAGTGAGCTAAAAAATGGTGTTGGATCTAGCCCTTATCTCTTGACTGGGTGAGAGTATTCTGCTTAATTCAGAAACTCTGTCCATCACCACCCCTTGTTGTTAAATATTTTGTCCACCCTAAGCGTGGAAGGGTATACTCAGATGTGAGTCCCTTGCTCATTCCACCATCAGGATTCAAGCAAGCCGGGCCGACGATGGCTGAAATGCCAGAAACCGGTCCCTGGAAGCTTGTTTCCTTCCCAGTGTAAGAATTGGCTTGGTAGTTTGGTTTGCCCTGTTCCCATCATGCTCTGGGACAGGAACAGACTAATTTGCATATAGCCAGGTTCTGAGCTGGGATGGTGCAGTGAGCAAAAAAACGGTGTTGGATCTAGCCCTGATCTCTTGACTGGGTGAGAGTATTCTGCTTAATTCAGAAACTCTGTCCATCACCACCCCTTGTTGTTAAATATTTTGTCCACCCTAAGCGTGGAAGGGTATACTCAGATGTGAGTCTCTTGCTCATTGCACCATCAGGATTCAAGCAAGCCGGGCCGAGGACGGCTGAAATGCCAGAAACCAGTCCCTGGAAGCTTGTTTCCTTCCCAGTGTAAGAATTGGCTTGGTAGTTTGGTTTGCCCTGTTCCCATCATGCACTGGGACAGGAACAGACTAATTTGCTTATAGCCAGGTTCTGAGCTGGGATGGTGCAGTGAGCTAAAAAACGGTGTTGGATCTAGCCCTGATCTCTTGACTGGGTGAGAGTATTCTGCTTAATTCAGAAACTCCGTCTATCACCACCCCTTGTTGTTAAATATTTTGTTTACCCTAAGCGTGGAAGGGTATACTCAGATGTGAGTCCCTTGCTCATTGCACCATCAGGATTCAAGCAAGCCTGGCCGACTACGGCTGAAATGCCAGAAACCGGTCCCTGGAAGCTTGTTTCCTTCCCAGTGTAAGAATTGGCTTGGTAGTTTGGTTTGCCCTGTTCCCATCATGCACTGGGACAGGAACAGACTAATTAGCATATAGCCAGGTTCTGAGCTGGGATGGTGCAGTGAGCTAAAAAACGGTGTTGGATCTAGCCCTGATCTCTTGACTGGGTGAGAGTATTCTGCTTAATTCAGAAACTCTGTCCATCACCACCCCTTGTTGTTAAATATTTTGTCCACCCTAAGCGTGGAAGGGTATACTCAGATGTGAGTCCCTTGCTCATTGCACCATCAGGATTCAAGCAAGCCGGGCCGACGACGGCTGAAATGCCAGAAAATGGTCCCTGGAAGCTTGTTTCCTTCCCAGTGTAAGAATTGGTTTGGTAGTTTGGTTTGCCCTGTTCCCATCATGCTCTGGGACAGGAACAGACTAACTTGCATATAGCCAGGTTCTGAGCTGGGATGGTGCAGTGAGCTAAAAAACGGTGTTGGATCTAGCCCTGATCTCTTGACTGGGTGAGAGTATTCTGCTTAATTCAGAAACTCTGTCCATCACCACCCCTTGTTGTTAAATATTTTGTCCACCCTAAGCGTGGAAGGGTATACTCAGATGTGAGTCCCTTGCTCATTGCACCATCAGGATTCAAGCAAGCCGGGCCGACGACGGCTGAAATGCCAGAAAATGGTCCCTGGAAGCTTGTTTCCTTCCCAGTGTAAGAATTGGCTTGGTAGTTTGGTTTGCCCTGTTTCCATCATGCACTGGAACAGGAACAGACTAATTTGCATATAGCCAGGTTCTGAGCTGGGATGGTGCAGTGAGCTAAAAAAAATGGTGTTGGATCTAGCCCTGATCTCTTGACTGGGTGAGAGTATTCTGCCTAATTCAGAAACTCTGTCCATCACCACCCCTTGTTGTTAAATATTTTGTCCACCCTAAGCGTGGAAGGGTATACTCAGATGTGAGACCCTTGCTCATTGCACCATCAGGATTCAAGCAAGCCGGGTCGACGACGGCTGAAATGCCAGAAACCGGTCCCTGGAACCTTGTTTCCTTCCCAGTGTAAGAATTGGCTTGGTAGTTTGGTTTGCCCTGTTCCCATCATGCACTGGGACAGGAACAGACTAATTTGCATATAGCCAGGTTCTGAGCTGGGATAGTGCAGTGAGCTAAAAAAAACGGTGTTGGATCTAGCCCTGATCTCCTGACTTGGTGAGAGTATTCTGCTTAATTCAGAAACTCCGTCCATCACCACCCCTTGTTGCACAATTTAAGATGGCGCTTAGCTTTTTGGGCAGGTTAAGTGACCAGTAACTAATCACGTGGTGAGCTTTCCTGACGGTAACAGGTGGGGGCACTTTAGATACCGTATAAATGGCGTGTGGTAAAGTTGCTCGTTTCTTTGTAAGTTTGAGGGTACCGGACAACTGCAGATACACAGAGGCATTCACATATTCCCATAAGTATGTGTGTTTGTATGATATGGGGGTTTAGTTGAGTGCGGTCGGGACTCCTTGAATCTGGCTTCACCGGCTCATTCTGATTTGGATAATAAGACTGACTAGTGAATGTCAGGTCGAGAATGTGTGATGGTTTTTGAGATAAGGCCATTGTGAGACGCTATATATTATCCAGTGATTATAAGCTGTTTGACTGCACCGATACAATGTTGCAGACAAGTGCATGTGAGAAAGTCTTTTTAGGTGGGTTGATAGTGTTAACACATGGAATTTTATTTAAAACATGATCTATCTGTAATCAAGTGATAGCTTTCATCTGGACAGTATGTAAAGTAGTATAATATTATTTTTTCCGTCAGATCAGCATGTGCCCGGTACCAACTAATATAGGTCTTTAGTTTTTAAGGGGATTTTTTTTATGGTTATTGTGCATGGTATAGTAACATTGTAGTCATTAGATTAGCATGTACTCAGTGCGGGTTGATACACCTTGTTAGCATTCAAACGACAACACAAATGAAGGTTCTGGGCACCCATATTTAATTACTGGGTGTGTGTCATACATGATCAGTATGTAATTCGAAAAGTTAAGATCCACTATGGTGGCTTTCTAATAGTTTAAATATACCTCAAATAGCAGATGGAGGCTCAAGGTCATTTTTTAATGTTTTTTACAGAAATTACCACACTGAAATACCAGTTTATACTGAAATACCGGTTTACACGACATCTTGTTGATTCCTTTGGCACATACAGATGTAATAAAGACACAATGAACGCGATTATCTGTAAGTGACTTATACATGCAATAGACTAACACAATGGAACAATAAAAATAGTAATGGAAGGAGCATCTGATTCACAAAAAAAAATTGTTAGCAATCAAATATTGAAGTCCATATCACTTGCTTTCTTTTCAAATTGTTTTTATTTGCCCAAAAATATTCTTCCAACATTCTAATCAGGAAATCCAAATTCCAACACAAGTGTTCATCATTTCTTAAATCTAATACAACAATTATTTTATCCAGATTATTAGTTTTACACAAACAGAACAGTCTTTGTTTAATAGCAGCCTACATGTTTCGTCCTCCTTAGGACTGCAAAGTAAAAGAACAAAAAATCAACATCCATATCTTAAAAAACAAAAGAAATGTCCATGTTTAATTCTGTAACCATATACAAAATAAAATTGATCCATTATTTTGATACCCCTACTCGTTCTGCCTGTTTAACATTCTAAAGTGCAACGATAATAAAGAATTATTTAGAATTTAAGTCCCCATTTGTTTAAGCACTGTAACGAACCGATGTGTGAATTACTTTATGGTAGGAATATACCCATTTGACGATACAGTGGTTTTTATTGATGTGTACCTAAAATAATAACAGCTGATGGTTAGTGTAGGGTGATTCAAAGACAACAGCTATTGAATAGTTGAATAATGATGAGCTTAACAATTTCTAAAATATTATGGATGCTAACTCCAATTATTAGAATATATTTAAAGAAATATTAAAATTGTGTTTATTCACAGATATATTGTCTCTCCTTCGCTGTTTTTATTATTGGTTTGAACTTTCAAAATTACCGTCCAGGGGATACAGACTTCCATTGAGGTACGAGCTAGAGTCTAAACATCACTATAAGCGTATATAGAAACTATGTATGTTTGATCTAGGAATTATTTACAATTCACGCTTATATTTTAAATGTGACTATTTTATATTAAATCTCCTCTGTAGATTAGCAAATGTTGTTCTTTCTAGAGATGATATTACTCATTCTATTTTCATTTTTAAGCATGACCAAATTTGATCAAATCTGCTCTGCAGATGAGCAAATGGTGTTTATTCTGGAGATGATATTACTCTTGCTATTTTCCTTTTCCAAGTATGCTATATTGATAGTGTGCCCACATACAGATCATTGTTTTGATGAAAGACTCACTAGGGTCAGCAATGTACTTAGTCATTCTTTTGTTCTGTTCCCTCCCTTAGCTAGAATGGATGTGTTATTTCAACATTATGTGAGATCTTGAGTAGCTTCCCATTGATTTATAATCAATATGACGAGGTTCATGTTTAACCACAATGTAGACCAATAACAATACACTGTAAGTATAATAATGAATTGTTTGGTCTGTGTATATTGTATGTTTTATTGTGATTGTACTGTAAACAGTGTTTGGTAATTGCTTTTAGCCCTGAAGAAGTCCCATGAGGGCAAAAAAGACGCATTGGCAAGCTATTTTTTCATGCTTTTCAGCAATTAAGTGTTTGAATAAAAGGATAATATTTGCTACTATCAAGAAACATGACCGTCTGTTGTTTTTATTTGGGAAGCTATCTATCTATATGTTGTTCTGTTGTTTAAATATTATGTACTATTATATTCACACATAAAGCACTTGCTCTTTTCGGGTGATTGGTCAATCTTGTGTTTTGATCTTGTTTTCTGGAATGATTTCCTTAGTTCGGTAAAGGAAGCAGATTTGAGCTTTTTAAAAGTTAGGGTGACACTATATATATTACATACATTTAGTATATTTCATGTGAATATAATTTTGCACAATTTGTTGTATCAGCATAGTTTGTGCAGATAATAAGTTGGGATGTATGTGAGTCACATTCTAGACCTGATGCACCGAGGTACATTGAGGGATTAATAGGCCATTAAAAGTAGTGCCGTTTGGTGCTGAATTTCTAAAGCTTTGACCCCTTTCTTTGCTGGTATATCAGAAAATAAGATCAACCAACAACAAAAAACAGCATGGGAAATAGTACGTCTCCTGGAAAAAGAATCCAAAAAAGCTATGGGAAGAAAAAAGAAACAGAAAAGACACATTCTGAGTCAAACTACTGTTCAGCGCCAGGCAAATCAACTCAAGCACCTTCTGGGGAAAATAAGATGAATAGGCACACACATTCTTTGACATCAAATGTTCAGGAACAAGACTGGGCCTATTTTCTTAGCAGCAGTTTCATAGGGGAACAGACTCCCGGAACTACTGTCCACCTAGCAACAATACAGCACCAACACTGAGACCATGAAACAGGAATGGAAAGAACAATAAAACCAAGCATCTACAAAGAAATAAACATCCTTCTCCTGGCACATGACACAAATTTAAAGAGAAGTTCAGCAGAAGAAGTAACCAATTTAATACACATGGGCAAAAGGAAGGAGCACTGGTCCCCAAAGGAATTTCCCAGGCCATCTTTAAATGGAACCTGGCTTTCTGGAGTGCCCACCTATCCACACTATACAAGGAATTAGAGCTATTAGGTCGCATACCACCTAGCTGGCAAGGCTCAATTATTACACCAATCTATAAAGGCGGAGAAAGACCAAACCCAGCAAATTATAGACTAATAGCACTACTAGACGTTGAAGCAAATATCTACGCCTCCTCGATTCTAGCAGAGCTGGTCGATTGGACAGACAAGAATAGTTTGATCCTAGCAAACAAGACAGGCTATAGAACAAGAATTTGAACAATTGCAAACATACTAACACTATCATTAATAGCAAAGAAGTGCAAACGAAAAAAGCAAAACCTACATCTATGTTTCATTGATCTAAACGTGGCCTTTGATAGTGTAGATCGAAACAGCCTGTGGAGAAAATTAAAAACTGGAACATCCAGGAAAGAATTCCGAAAGGAACAATGTATTGATGTAACAATATAGAGGCAGATTTACAAGCCCCTTGCGCCACTTTTGAGTCATTTTTAACATCGGAAAAGTGATTGCAAAAGTGGCGCAAGGGATTTGTAAATCTTCCCCATAGAATGCAAAAATATCAACTCCCTTTACTTAAACAGGTAAATAAAAAAATATTGAGAAAAAAAAGTCGAATTTTATATATCTTATATATATATATATATATATATATATATATATATATATATATATATATATATATATGTAAAAGTAATAAAATCAATATAAAAAATAAAGTGGCTTTAATATAAATTAAATAAATAAAAGTGATTAAAAAGTTAAACACACATATATAATAATTCATATATATTTCCTTCAAAACAATTAACATTCTATTCATTTTAATGTGTTTTGTAATTTTAAAATTATATAAAAATGTACAAGTATATATATGTATATAAACATTGTTCTCCAACTTGAAAAACGGCAGCGCCTCTGCCCGTTTCCCCAGCGCGCAAACAACAATAATCGTCCCGAGTCAGGCTTGTAGAATAGCTTCTTTTATTTTGCCATCAAAGTGCAGGGTGCAGAAAACATCAAACAGACGCGTTTCGGGCGCGGACGCCCTTGCTCACTGTCAGCGAGAGATGGACATGGCAATCATTAAATAACAAACATTGATGTTCAAAAAGCGCGCCAGTGTGTTCACAGAGGTTAACATAGACAGAGGACTAATAGTTTAAAACCTGAAAATAGGTAACTACTATAGCGGCCATTGGTAAGTGGTAAAACAAACCTTGACCCTTCATATATGTACAAATACAATAACATTACTGATGGTGACCACAATATTGCAAACATCATTGTAATTAATCGATATTAATGTAAACAAATAACACATGTGCAAATACGCAAATTGATGTGCAAATAGGCAAATATCTAAAGTGTCACGTGCAATTGCATAATGCCTAAGCGGACATGATTTAACTGTTTGAACACATTAAGTTTTAAAGTGCAAGGTGCCTTGTAAACTTTATAACTGTGCAAATACGCAATTTTAAATGCTGTCACATTAATGGTAAATATAACTTCAACCATATATAATTACACATCATTCTTTGGCATGTTGATGTTTCATTAAGTTGGTTGTGAATGCTATAGAAGTGTTATTAAACTATTGAATATGTATAGTTAATCACATGTGGTCTATGATATTCAATACCTGCCTCTGTATGTTCTATGGCTTAGAGATATATTATTGTGCTCAGGGGACTAGCGCACATCTCATTATGGATGATTAATGTCCATCTAATAAACAAATTGTAAACATAAAATAACGGTGGGGAAGGAGTGTTAGTGAGTATAAACCATAATGGTGCCAAATGAAACTTAACTAAATTCGATTAAATGTGTACCAGTATCTAAAAATAAAAATAAGAATAATAATAGTAAGAAATCTGGCCTTGCTCTACATAATAGGCAGCTAAATGGTACTAGACTACTGCCTCAAATGAGGTCTAATGTTTAGACAGAAAGAGATAAGATAATGATAATGAATAACTAGTGAGGGTATTTACAGGAAGTTACGGAGTTCTTTGCCCATGTTGAGCACCCCCGGGCTCTTACTGTTCAGCCGAACAATATATTTAGATTCTAAGCGTCTGAGTTGTTTTTCATAGTCTCCCCCTCTCTTAGAGGTACTCACTGCATCAATCACATAGTATTTAAGATGTGATACATTTCTATTGAGGTGTGAGTGGAAGTGCCGAGCAAAAGGGTAGCTTTGGTCATTATTTGTTATTGCTCTCAGGTGTTGTAGAAAGCGTTGGTGCACAGGTAATTTTGTGCTCCCAACGTACCGTAAATCGCACGTGCAAGTGAGAACATACACTGCCAGCTCAGTTCTGCAGGTGAAATGTGCATATATATATATATATATACATGTAAAAGTAATAAAATCAATATAAAAAATAAAGTGGCTTTAATATAAATTAAATAAATAAAAGTGATTAAAAAGTTAACCACACATATATAATAATTCATATATATTTCCTTCAAAACAATTAACATTCTATTCAATTTAATGTGTTTTGTAATTTTAAAATTATATAAAAATGTACAAGTATATATATGTATATAAACATATATTGACTGGAAAAACCATAGGTTTCATGGATGTTATAATTAGTTGGACATTTCACTTGTATAAAACCAGAGAAATTAGAACGTTATAGTTAGTAGAGCTAACTATAACTTGTGCCCCACAATGCACTGCTGATGACGTCACACATTACATCACTCATGACATGGTCAGTGACATCACTAATGACATCACTGATGACTTCTCAAATGACATCACTGATGACATCATCCAGGTGATAATCTGATGCACCTCCTCACACCCTAATATAACCTTTGATACACCCACTCTAAAATAGACTACCATTTTCGAAACCATAGACAAATCATTAGCAGTTACTATATACCCACTGACTAATTCCTAGCTATACACACACATTCATTCATTCACCCATACAGTTACTCATACATGCAGTCACTCATCAATACAGCACTACTATATGTACTCATACACCCATACAAACAGTCATACACAGTCACTCATCCACAGAGTTATTGACAAACCTAGCTAGACATGAAAAGAATCAATACCACTGCCATTTACTCACCTATACAGTTATACATTCACTATCTAACCTATTCATACAGATACTAACATATACTTACCCTCTTATACAATCACTGACACAAGCACACACTCATTTATACTGCCACTCTCACAATTACTCACTCTCACATATAGTCATTTATATACTCCAACACTCACATATACTGCCTTCCACGTATGTAGTTACTAACACATATACCAGTGAGATATACATTCACTCACTAACACACTGATACACACACTCATTTTCCCATACAGCTATTTCCGTATGCACTATTGAACCCATGCACCCAGTAAATGATCCACTCACACATGCAGGCAGAAAGTCACACACCGCCCACCCATCCGCACACACAAACACTGAGGCATTCATACAGATACTGATGCAACCAATAAGTAACCCATATAGACAGTCATGTACCTAATCCTCAACCCATGCAGCAGCTTACACAACAGCTGAGAGACTGATACAGACATTCACACAGTTTAGTCACTAACCCATGCATTCAGTCAGACAAATTTAATCACTAACTTATACAGTCAGTCACTCACCTATTCAATCCTTCACCCCCACACTTATACACCAACTCATTCTTCAATACACCTTGCCATTAACGTATATAAAATATATTTAAACTTTACAGAAATACACATTCACTGGATGATGTCATCACTGATGTCATTTGAGTTGTCATCAGTGATGTCACTGACCATGTCATGAGTGATGTAATATGTGACGTCATTAGCAGTGCATTGTGGGGGCGCGATTTATAGTTAACTCTACTAACTATAACGTTCTCAAATTTCTCTGGTTTTGTACGAGTGAAATGTCTAACTAACTATAACGTCCTTGAAACCTTCAAACCTATGTTTTTTTTCAGTGAATATATATATATATATATATATATTCGCTATGCTCACCTCACGCACTGTTGAGCCTATGTTAAACAAGGTCCTTCTTTCAACTTTTTAAAATATGTTGATAAACAATGTGGAAACACTGTTCACTTTTCCTCACTAGCTGTCCTTTTTTCAATTCAAACTGTTTCTTCATTAGGGGTGAGCGCAAAATCCGTTCCGCTCACGGATTTTGCGAATTTTCGGTAAATTCGCGATCCGCGAACTCCCGCGAATTTACCGCGAATTCGCAAATCCGCGAGCGGCGGATTCCGGGGGCAAAAGTTGAAGCCTGGCTGGCCTGTTGTAACTATTTTACGATGGCGCCGGCAAGCTGCCAGCGCCATCCTAAAATAGTTACTAAGTTAGCTTCAACAGGAAGCTCTAATAGATAAAATAAAGCAGGTGCTCGCACCTGCTTTATTTTATCTATTAGAGCTTCCTGTTGAAGCTAATTTAGTAAGTATTTTAGGATGGCGCTGGCAGCTTGCCGGCGCCATCGTAAAATATTTACAATATGCCCTTCCTATGAGTGACTCATTCATCAGCCCAAAAACAATCGTGAGCGTCGACGAGGCAGGTGTGCCTTCTTCCCAAATCTACCATGGAAAATCAGCTGTGATGCTGGATAGAGGCCTTTGCATCCTTGACTTTCACGAGCGCAATACCCGTGCTGTTCCTGTGACCAGGAGCTTCTTTCTCTTCATCTGCTGAACTGATCTTTCTCTGACCTTTTATACACACAAGAAGCATGTGAACTCGCATGGAAGCCCTGCCCGTTTGGCCCCACCCACACACTCGCGGTTTGCACCGTCTTCCCGCCATTCACCCACTATGATGGACAGCTCACTCAAGGGACCCCTGCGCCCTTCAGGGCGCCTGACTTTGGGCTTGGAAGCCCCCCCCACACACACTCGCAGTGTGCACCGTCTTCCCACCATTGACCCACTATGATGGACAGCTCACCCAAGGGAACCCTGCGCCCCTCGGGGCGATTGCATAGTAACACACACATGGCCGCGGAAACTAGTTGAAGCTGAAATGAAGTGACTCATTCAGCAGGGCAAATCCGCGGATCAGCAAATCCGCAAATCCGCCGATTTTGCGGATCTACGATCTGCAAATCCGCAAAATCCGCGGATCGTGGATTCGCAAAATCCGCCCATACCTATTCTTCATTCAGAAATGTTTTCTGTGACCTTCTCTGACAAACACCATAATGCAACTCTAACTGAAGAGCTGCTCTTATTTTCATGGAACAGGAATGTTGCTAGTGATTTGAAAGTGGTGCGAGTCAGTGCAGAATTGAAGCACTACTCACTACCCAAGTTTGTATGTTACAAGAGAGCCATTTGAGTTTTGAGGAAAGTAGTGCAATTTTCTCCAAGGTCCCTTGGGTTAAATGCTTCAGTGCGTCACATCAGATATCTCAAAGTAGAGGGGTGGCAATCTTAATTATACAAGGAGCTCCCTGTGCTATAAAAAAACACAATCAGATTCCACTGGAAGGTGGTTGGTAGCTCAGTTAGCATTTGAGAATGCAGATTTATTATATGCCTCTTTTTATGGCCCTAACATAGACAATCCGACCTGCATATATAAATTACAGTCAATTCTGATATTTGAACCAGCGCCCTATGTTATCGGGGGCGATTTCAATGTTTTGTTGGATCCGTTAAAAGACAGATCCACTTTGAGCTACTATGTAGGAGCAATAAAGATACGTCGAGCGTTATTCAATATGATGCACAATATGGATTTGATCGATCTATGGAGGGCCCAAAGAGGTGATCAACAGGGTTTTACATTCTATAGCAAACAACATAGTCACTCCTCAAGGATCGACTATGTCTTCTCAGATAGACTATCATCAGATAATCCAGTTTTGCCGAGCCACCTTTCCGATCACGCACCTCTACAATTTTCATATCAGAGCAAAGAGTCGCTGCGGCAGCCGCTGAGATGGACTTTGAATAGGGCTAAGCTTCTTGATCCTGAGGTCATTGAGGCAGTGCAGGCTTCCTCTCTGGAATTTTTTTCATTGAACACAGGCTCTACGACATTGGATGTTATTTAGGATGTGTATAAGGCTTGGTTAAGGGGGAAACTTCACAGAATTATTTGTTTTAAGAATAGGGTTGAGGCGGAGGCATTAAAGGGTATCGAGGGGAAGATAAACAAACTGGAAAAAGAAAGAATTGGACTAAGTAATAGGGAGTCAGAGCGGCTTTCACAAGTCTTGAAGGATTTAGATGAGGTAAGATCGGAATATAGAGGGAAGTTAGATGCCAAATGTAGAGCACAATGGAACACCAGAAAGATGCAGAATTTTGAATATGGGGAGAAAGCAGGAGCTCTCTTGGCCTGGAAAGCGAGAACTGATCGCACCAGGAATGATATAAAAGAACTGATTATTAATATCAACAGGGAAACTTCAAGTAGGATTGAGGATATGCAGTCCTGTCTTCTCTCCCTTTTTTCGGAACTATATAGAGCGGATCTAGCACCTTTACCGAGTGCTATTCAGTCATTTCTGAGTAATAAACATCTGACCACCCTGTCGGAAGAAAGCAGGAATGAACTAGATGCTCCCTTTACTCTAGAGGAGATAGCCGAGCAAATCAAAACATCTAAGAATAAAAAAGCTGCAGGCCCTGATTCACTCCCGATTGAATTTTATAAACTCCTCACAGAGGAGTTGATTAATTCAATGGGCGTTACTTTTAACTAAGTCTACTGTCTAACCGGAAGGGTGCCCAAGTCTTGGAAGGAGGTAACAATCGTTTTGATTTTAAAACCCAGTAAGGACCCAAAAAAGGCAGACTCCTATCGTCCAATCTCCCTGCTGAATGCAGATCATAAGATCGTTATGGGCATATCGGCAGGGAGATTGACAAAATTGATTCCGAAGTTGATAAACTCGGATCAGAAAGGGTTTGTTGCAGGAAGATATATTCAGGAGCAGACGCAGCTCTTGATAGGAAATATACATCTGGCCATTCAGAGGACTGATCCCTTGGCCGTAGTCACTTTAGACGCGGCCAAGGCTTTTGATAGAGTCTGCTGGGTGTAGCTTTGGGAGGTTCTGAAGGCAATGGGGTTCGGTTCCATCTTTATCCAAACCTTGCAGAACTATTACCAGGGTACCTCTGCCCGAATCCTTCTAAATGGGCTATTAACATCGAGCTTCCATATCCAGAGAGGGACCAGGCAGGGCTGCCCGATCTTGTCCCTTTTATTTAATATATATATGGAACCACTGGCACAGGCAATGAGATTGGATGATTTAATTTATCCCTTTATATCTGAACAATATAGTTCTAAAATAGCCCTCTATGCCAATGATCTAATACTGTACACGAGCGACCCCGAGGCAGTGATTTCGAGGGTAGAGGAGCTAATGGGGGAATTTGGATCTTTATCTAGATATTTAGTTAATAGAACAAAGACAGAGGTGATGTGCTGGAACTTGGAATGGACAGGAAGGGTCAGCACAGAGCTGAGATATCTGGGGCTCTATATTGTCAAGGATTTGGAAAAAATACCTCAGATTAATCTTAACAGAATCATTAAAGAAATAGAAAGCCTCTTTAGTAAATGGAGGAACCTTCCTTTAACCATTTATGGAAAAACCAATTTGGTAAAGATGGTCATTCTTCCTAAGCTGTCTGACCTATTTTCCTCTATACCATTAACCTTCACAAAAAAAGTCTAAGTAAGATACAGAGCAAGATCGGGAGCTTTGTGTGGGGAGATAAGGGGGTCTGATTGGCATGGAAAAAACTCAGACGCAGATTAAAGAAAGGCGGGCTAGCCCTTCCTGATGTTAGGCTATATGCAGCAGAATTTCAGTTTAAAGGCATCCGGATGCTACTTGTCAAACCAGAGGAGTCAGCTTGGGGCAGGCTGTTAGGAGAAATGGCGATAGCGGAAGGAGGAGGAGGCGGAGGGGCATTTTTATATAAGTTCGGGTCTCCAAAATTTGAAGCGGGTACGTCTGAAGGTTTTGAGGGCTGCCTTGGAGCTATGGTATAGGCTTAGATGTAGCTGGGGCATAGGATATTATTCGGACAATGCCCCTGTTTGGGACGCACCAGGAACACCAGGATGCCTTAGAGACAGTCTGGCGTTGCTTATAAGAAGGGCGGGCATCACTACCTGGGCCGAGCTAGTAGGCTCTGGGGGGATCCACCCATGGGAATATATAAGAGCAAAGATCGAGCCAGTGTTTTCTAGATTCAAATACCTACAGTTGGTGTCATGGTACGACGCAGAAAAAGGGGAAGTCAGTGGGAATGGGGAGATTGAAGGGCTGTGGCAATCCACTCTCCCGATTAGGAAGGAAATCTCAGTCTGGTATAACCACTTAATGGAAGTTGAAGATCTTGAGGTCCCCCCTTTAGTAGTGGTGTGGACTCAAACCCCCCTTGGGCCATCAATAGAGTCCTTATATGAGCCCTCATTAAATACCTTGTATAAATATGTCAAACCTGCCTGTTTGAAAAAGAACCATTTCTTCGTCATCAACAGACTTTACTATACTCCCGCAAAGATTGCCAAGTTTGCCCCAGAGCCACCACCTAAATGCCCAAGATGTCTGCTACCCCTAGCTAACGACCTACATGTTTTTTTAGAGTGTCCCGAACTGGCAAAATTTTGGACAAAGGTGGGTGACACTATTCAAGATATTTTTAACACCAATATCGATATCAACATGTCATGGGTCTTTTTTGGAGATGATGGCCGATTCTGTCAGACCCTCTCTCAGAAAAACAGAGGTTTATTAATTTACTTGGTTTTGCTGGCCCGGAGGGAAATCTGTAAGAAGTGGAAAGATCCCCTACCACAAAAAAGGAAGTACTGGCTCAAGGCCTCATTTGCCATGGCTCGTCTGGAATACGAGAGCGCAGAAGATAAGCCATCAAACATCTGGCATCCTTTTGTGAGTTGGGGCCATAACTTAAGATTATTATAATTGGTCTAATGATGACTCCAAGCTCCCTCACAAAAAGGGATTGGTCGGATGACCCAATCGAGTGCAGTAATCCGGAAGGACCACAGATCGTAAGAGCGGCTTCGTAAGACCCGCAGAGGCTTGATAGGTGAGATGAGGACCAAAAAGAAAAAAGAAAAAAAGACACACTGCTCACAGTCAGTTTCACCTCGAATGTCACTTGCGAGTCAACGCAGAACAAAACGCTACTCACAGACTGTATTTCATTAAAGTTTTCGCTCTGAGAGGAAGGTCGTAGAGTGTAGTAAAGCATCACTAGAGTGGAATAGAGTGGGATAGAGTGCGGTACAAGGGCATAGAGTCTATGTATGTTTTGTAGAATGGAGGGGCGTACAGTGGTGGGGCATATAGTGGAGTTCCACAGAGTGGATTGGCATAGAATGACACAGAGTGGTGTAGTGTGTCATAGACTACAGGGGAGTAAAGTGGCTTGAAGTGGCATAGACAGAATTGCATGAAGTGTAGTAGAGTGTTGTAAATTGGAGTAGAGTGTTGGAGAGTGGAATGCGTAGAGCGGATAGGGTGCCGTGGCATAGAGTGGAGCGTGGTAGGGTGGAGAGTTGTAGAGTGTTGTGTTGCAGTGTTATGCCTCCCTGCCTCCTGTTGTGTGACCTGGGACACTCAAAAGTATGAAGGTTACTATACATCTTTAATAAGGTCATAATACATGGAACTGTGTGTTGCCACTGACTGTGGCTTTGTGGGCAGCTGTAACCTCAATGTACACTATCATAAGCACTACAGCTCAAATAAAGACAGCACTCTGAACAAACAAATAGAAGACAATCAAATAAACTGTTGCAAGTTGTACCATGAATAATGCAGGAGTACAAAGTGACACTATGTTTAGTTCTGGTTTTAGCCCATCTCTCACTCCTAAAGGACTATGGGCCTCATTTATGAGAAATGATGCATCGCTGCGTGAAAGCAGCGATGCGTCACTTCTCAGTGCGCACTCCTTGCAACATTCCTGATGTGTCATATTTAATGTATGACGCATCATGTCGCAAGGAGTTACAGATACGTCAGTATTTCTGACGTATCTGTAAGCGCAAAAGTGACGCATTGCTGGAGTGTGTCACAAATGTGACGCAAGGCCAGCAATGCATCCTTTCACATGGGGCAAGCCCCATGTGAAAGGGCCTGCGTCAGTCTTACGCCTGCTGTGAGGCAGGTGCAAGATTTTGACACAACAGCGTCCTAAAAGGGACGCAGTGAAATCTCATAGATTTCACTGCGCCACTTCTACGACCCTTCCTTGCGTCAATACACCCCCCTTGCATACATTATACCTGGTGCAGGTATAATGTGGCGCAGGGGTTTAAAAAGTGACGCATCTTCCTAGATGCATCACTTTGTAAATATGGCGCAACAAGGCGTATTTTTTACGCCACTGGTGCGTCACAAAAAGTGACGCACCGGCGGCATAAAAGTGACGCACGGCCTCATAAATGAGGCCCCCATGAGTTTGTTAGTTATATTTATGAACTATTGACAATATTGTCCGTTTATTATGTTGGCAGCACTGCTTTAAGTGTGTGCAGGTCCTACAAGCCCTCATTGATGCCGTTGTACTGTTGACGCAAGGGTTACAAGGTTGACACCATCTGTATAAATCCTGCCACGTTCAATATCAGGCGCTTGCAGTAAAGAGTTCCCAGCTTAGGTGGACATGAAGATTGTGAGCTGTGAGCAGTGAGCACGGTAAGGCATGTGAAACTGATGCACATTTCCATATTTTCTTAGCAATCTCAAGTACCGGAGGTTTTCAGTTGCGGTGGTGATTTGGTGTCAACTCTATACATTATTTCTGGAGCGCTATGATTGGAGCTTCTCACTGTGAAAGAGTTATAGTGGTGATGTGGCGTATGTGATACACATTATTTCTGAAAAGCTATTAGTCACACTATGTGCATAAGAGACACTTATGAACATTGGTCAGCATTTTACTGAATTAGTGTCTTTGAAGTGAAGTTGAAAGGAATGACAAGTACAATGTATGTCATAATAGCAATATGTACATTGTTGAAGTGTCACAATGCACATCTACGGAATAAACTGTGATGCATCGGCAAAGTGCACAGTCTGAACATCAGTGATATTCTAGGTTATTTAGTATATGCAGTGCATTACTCCATTGTCATTGGCTGGTGTTGGAACTCTGAGAAAGTGAGCCATAGTTCATAAGACAGACTCTTTATACAAAGAACAATTGCTAACCAGAGTGTCACTTGAAACAAGCAGTGAACTGTTGAGTGTTCATGTAAGTGCATCACGTAAAGTCTTTCTTTGAGGTAAGCCATAAACATGATAGTGAACCATTAGACTGTGTTGTTATATGGTTCTGTTATGATTTCAAGGATCCTCTGCTAGTTACAGACATCATCTGTTCCAGGTCTCCCCCGCTGTACACTCACTAACACCCTTCCCTTCATCTAGCCAGTGCAATCCACTATTTGTTGCTAAGGTGCAGAGTTGGTGCTGCTGAAAGGTGAGCTTTTAGGGTACTGAGCCTAAGGACCCATGATCCTACCTGTCACATAGAGTGTTGTGGCATACAGTGTCGTTAGGTAGACTGTCATTGCATACAGTGTCACAGGGTGCTTTGGAGCGGCATACAGGGGAGTCGTGCAGAGTACAGTGTGGTAGAGTGGAGTGATGTAGATTGGAGTGGTGTTGGTGTTGAGAGGAGTGGTGTACAGTTGAGTGGCATGTCGTATAGTATAGTGGCACACCATAGAGTGGGGTGGCATGAAGAGTCATAAATTAGAGTGGAGTGTAGAAGAATGCATTGTTGCAGGGTGAAGTGGCATGCTGTAGAGTGGAGTGGCATGTCATAAAGTGGAGTGCTTTGGAATGTCATAGAATCTCGTATGTCATCTATACATTTTTTTGGTTTGACTTCAATAAGTATCAGGAATTTGAGTGCTGTGCAGTAGAATGCAATGACATAGATTGGGATATCATAGATGATCCTAACGTGGAGCTGAATAGCCTGGAGTTGTGTACAGTGGAGTGGCGTGTTGTACAGTGCAGCTTGTGGCAGGGTGCAGGGCCTGGCCTGCAGCCCCGTCCAGCACCTAACTCCTCGCTGGCATCAGACCTCCGTTATGCACAGCCTTTGGTGCCCGACTCCCACTGACTAAGTGATGTTATAATAAAAAGGGTGTTATTTTAAATGAGACAGCCTTTCTTATTAATTTATTAAAGATTCAGAACAGCAAAATACACAAATTTGTCTTTTCGGCTTTATCAAGAGGTCAGCATATCAACATATTTAAAGCAGATTCATTGTTTTGTCAAAAAGTTACCTGTAAGTGCAATGTTTAATAAAAGTGACCATCATAAAAAACTTCTACTGAAGTTTTATTAAAAAAATCATGTCTTTGAATCTTGTTTTTAGGGCCACAAAATGCAGCAATAATCAAGAGCGCCCAGCACTCCAACTGAAGAGCATAGAACTCCATCTTGCAGTGCTTTAAAAAAACATAATAAGCTCTCTTGGGCTCATGGATTTATTGGCCAAGGAGGTTTACAAAATGCTTGGTGGTGCCCCTGCACCTTCTAGAGGCACCACTAGGGCACCCCAATCTTGAATTTTTATTGGGGGCGGCAGGGGTAGTCCCTAGGGCCCCTGTAGCATTGCCAGTTTCCTGCAAGTGCAGGAGCTGGCAAATTGTACAGTTTTGCTTTGTGTGTTCTTTTATTATACACTGGGGTGCACTGGTGCTCACCCAGGGCACCGCACAAAATAATTTTTTTGATTTTTGGAATGCTGAGGAAGCCCAGGGCCCCATGGCCCTGCCAGTTCCCAGCAAGTGCAGTAGTCAGCCACCTTTTTTTATTTTTTTAATAGTGTGTTGATGACCCAGTGCCCACCTAGGAAACCCCAGAACATCTACCATGTTGGAGTCTGCAGGAGGAGGCCCAAGTTCACACAGTTCCGCCATCTACCATGCCTACATCCTTACCCGGTGCAATGGAAGCTGGCCTTGCTCTGGATAGAACAGCATTTCAGACTGCTCCCACAGGGTGGTAGCAATTCCTTGTTTTCCCAGATGGGGGGGGGGGGGCATGATTAGGGAAATAGGTGTGTGCTCCAAACTGACAGGAGCAGTTTCTGGTGGGAACACATAAGATGTTCCTATACACACTCTTGCATGCAGGAAAACAACAGTGTTCTTGAGGTTAAGGTCCCTGGGACACTGCCCAAAAGCGGAGTCGGAAGAATGGGGTCCCTGAGGCAATGCAATTGCTCTGGGAGGGAGGTACATATGTCCTCTCCTTTTTAACTAAAACGCTGTGGGGATGGAGCCCCCAGAGCCTGGTAAAGACTTGTAGAGGGGGGCTGCGCGCCCCCTCCTCTTTCAACAAAATACAGCCCCTGGAGTTGGGATTACAATGGCAGAAAAAGGCTTGAATAATAAAATCGGTTCCCCCCATGCCCTACCCCACCCTGAATTACTTTTTTCCTAAAGTTCGGGAGCCTGCGCTTTTTAAAGATGTTGCTGCAAATTTATAGATCCTCTGCAAACTTGAAATAAAAGTTAACAAAACATTTTTGACCCCACCCCTGCCCTGCCCCCTTATTTGTTTTGTAACCTTTTTTTAAGGACAGGAGATTAAATCCACAAGTCCTAAAATGGCTGCTGCAAACATCTTTGTAGGTGTGGTGGCAGCCAATTAGATCTTTTTTTAAGGATTCTCCATGGGGTGAAATTACCAACTTTTTCAAACCTTAATACCTCTACAGCTACTGAACTGATTTACATCGCATCACAAAAAGCACCGCTTTCTGGACCAATATTTAGCTTTCTGACCAATTTGGTGAATTAATGTTGATCCATTTTTGCAGTATCAAGTTTAAGTTTTCCTAAGGAAAATTATAGGGGGAAAACACATTTTGATACCCCTCCTTTTTTTTCAGCACTCACTTGAAAGATCACCACAACACTTTCCAGGGAGGCGCTGTGGTGGATAAGACTTTTTTTGATAAGTTTTGTGAAGATTCAAAGTTATCCGCAAACCAAAAGTCGCTTTTTGTATAGAAATTATATACACAAAATCAGAAAACAAAAGATGTCAACCTAACCAAATAACAAAATATAGCTTTACTCAATGTACAGAACAACATGGTAAAAGTGGTTAAGCCACCAGATAAGGTTGAAAATATTGTTTTGCTCACAACTGATTGTTACTGTCTGGAAGCAATGCGGCAACTCCAACCAATGTTTGAGGTGTTCTCATCCGGCAACTCCAAACTTCTATTATCTGCCCAAAGGCCATAAGAACAAAGAGACCACACCAGGATGTCCAATCATATCTTCAAAGAGTGGGCTCATGGAATACATGTGAATGTATATTGAGGATTTTCTAGCAGAATTTGCATTAACTCTGACCTCTTATATGCGAGATATCAAGGATTTTTTTAGACAGATAACCCATATTGTATGGGAACCTGACAAGCTAAAGATAGTACTTGACATCACCAGTTGTTATACTAGCATCTCAAATGAACATGGTCTTCATGCTGCGAAATACTTCCTACAGGATAGATGACTCAAATTTGCAGAATATAACAAAATGCTTGTAGAGTGTACCCAATTTTGTCTGATGAATAACATCTTTATTTTTCAGGAACAGCTGTATCGACAAACACACAGGCGGGCCAAGGTTACCTGCTTCGCCCCCAGTAACTCCAATGTATTTGTAGGCTGGTGGGAGAAGCAGGTGGCCTGGTCGGAGCCAGGTTGTTATGCTTGCTCCCTGCCTCTTGTGGGAGCTGGCATTGCTTTGCCAGAGAGGCAGCTACTGAATATGCAGCTCCCTCTCTGGCATAGCGACTGTGCTTCACTTTAAGGAAGCAAGAGCAAAATGCTAGTGGGAAAGCTCCTCTAAAACCATTGCAAACACCTGCCCCGGGGTGGACACCCCAGGACATAGCAGGAGCTGTTCTCAGGACATCTATGACTCCAGGAGGGGGGCCGCACAGCCCCCCTCCATTCCAGGACATAGCCCTCCTACTTTAAATTTCACTATTTGCCACAGAGAGGTGGCGGTCCCTGGGGTTGTAAGGGTGTCCAACGTGTCCCCTGCATTCTTTCACTTTATCCCAGAGAAGGTGGCAGTCCCTGGGTTGCAGGAGCTGCATGCCTCCATTAATTTCATATTTAGCCTGTGGGAGGTGGCCATCCCCGGGCCATGGGGAGGCACGCGGGCCACCCACATTAATTCAGCATTCGCCCTGGGTAGATGGTGGTCCCCAGGGTATGGGAATTGCCCAGCAGGAATCCCCACATAAAATATGAACAATGCCCCTAGGAGGTGGTGGTTCCCAATGCTGTGGGGGAGGCCATATGGGCATCTCCAGCACTAATGTTAGAAATAGCTCCGGGGAGATGGTGGTCCCTAGGGC
Organism: Lissotriton vulgaris; assembly: GCF_964263255.1. Lineage (NCBI taxonomy): Eukaryota > Metazoa > Chordata > Amphibia > Caudata > Salamandridae > Lissotriton > Lissotriton vulgaris. Next base: position 1,213,151,077 of record NC_141694.1, read on the forward strand.
TACAGGTGGTTGTGTGTGCCCTTCTGCATCATTTTAATATTGTTTACCCTGGGGACGTGGCAGTCTCTGGGATGTACTGTGTGGGCACTACCTGCATAGTTAAAATACACTGCCCCTAGGATTTGGCACTAAAAAAGACGCGTAGGAGCCTGTGCGTTTTTTTTAATCAATGTTGTCATGGATCCACAGTTTCACCTGCAAAATCATGGCAAAATGTAATAAGAAAATGCTTTTAAACCAGGGCAGGGTCCCTGGCGGACCCCCACATGATATCTGGGGCGTCAGTATATTCCTACTCCTAATAACATTTCAGCAAGGGGACTGTGGATCCACGAGTCCACTGAAAGGATTAGTGTCCCTAGATATCTATATTTTTTCAACTTTAATATCCCTTTTTAAAAAGATTATTATTATCTATATTAATTTGATTGCTGAGTTACATCTAACTGAGTGCAGAGGACCCCACGCTGCACAACAACAGGATACAACATAGGATACAGTCATTATTTTCAACTGAAATATCTCTAAAACTACTGAATTGTTTTACACAAAAGCATGCTTTCTGGACCAACCTCTAGCTTTCTGCCAAATTTGATGTAATTCCGTTCAGAGGTTCATTCTGTAGTCGCATTCATAGACCCTATACGAAAATGCATGGGAAAAATGTGTTTTGAGAACCCCCTTTTTCCTTGGGCCCCACTTGAGGGATCATCCTGAAACTTTCAGCACAGCAGCTGAACCAACTGAAGCAAAGGTTTTGATTCGTCAAGAGGTGCAAAAAGTATTGCAAAACAATAAATGCTTTTCCAATGGAAACATGGCCCTAACTATAACTACCTACTGGCAACAGGAGAGAGAGAGAGTGAAAAATATAAAGGGTAACTGTATAATATGTTCCACTGAGTCTCCTGGTAGGGTCTCCCTAGCCAAACAGGGCAAAAAGCTATGGAACATAAAAGATGTAATCCACAGGTAATCCAGAATGGGAGTAGGGACAAACCTAACAACCTTTGGCCTAATTCACAAAGGTACATTTTTTTATGATATCACTATTTTTTTGGTAGCCTCAAAATACAAGTGTAATTTTACTAATAGTAATTTTATGACTGCAGAGACTTTACTCATGGCGGAGAGTCTGCACATAAAAATATAGGCCTGTCCCATCTTTTTCTGTGCGGAGTTCTCTGCCCAGACTGTGGAATCTCTGCAGTTGGAAAGGTAATATTAGTAAAAGGTGCCATCACCGGGCCAACGGGGGGCCACAGGGGCCACCCACATTAAGTCAGCATTTGCCCTGGGTAGTTGGTGGTCACCGGGGCACAGGAATTGCACAGCAGGAATACCCACATAAAATATGAACAATGACCCGGGGAGGTGGTGGTTCCCAGGGCTGTGGGGGAAGCCATACGGGCCTCCCCTGCACCAATGTTCGAAATGGCCCCAGGAAGGTGGTGGTTCCTATGGCTACAGGGGGTTGTGTGGGCCCTCCTGCATCTTATTATTATTGTTTACCCTGGGGATGTGGCAGCCTCCGGGGCTTACTGTGTGGGCACCACCTGCATAGTTAAAATACACTGCCCCTGGGATTTGCCACTATAAAAGACGCGTAGGAGCCCCTGCGTCTCTTTTTAATACATTTTGCCATGGCTCCGCAGGTTCACCTGCAAAATCATGGCAAAATGTAATATATTAAATTACCTTGCTGAGGTACATCTAACTGCGTGCAAAGGAGCCCACGCTGCACAACAACAGGATAAAACATAGGATACAGTCATTATTTTCAACTGAAATATCTCTAAAACTACTGAATGGTTTTACACAAAAAGCATGCTTTCTGGACCAACCTCAAGCTTTCTGTCAAATTTGATGTAATTCCGTTCAGCGGTTCATTCTGTAGCACGTTCAAAGACCCTATAGGAAAATGCTTGGGGAAAATGTGTTTTGAGACCCCCTTTTTTTCTTGGGCCTCACTTGACGGATCATCCTGAAACTTTCAGCACAGCAGCTGAACCAACTGAAGCAAAGGTTTTGATTCGTCAAGAGGTGCAAAAAGTATTGCAAAACAATAAATGATTTTCCAATGTAAACATGGCCCTAACTATAACTACCTACTGGCAACCAGAGAGAGAGAGTGGAAAATATAAAGGGTAGCTGTATATTATGTTCCACTGAGTCTCCTGGTAGGGTCTCCCTAGCCAGACAGGGCAAAAAGCTATAGAACTTAAAAGATGTGATCCACAGGTCATCCAGAATGGAAGCAGGAACAAGTCTAACAACCTTTGACCTAATTCACAAATGTAAACTGTTTTACGATATTACTTTTTTTTTTACAAAATACAAGTGTAATTTTACTAATAGTAATGTTATGACTGCAGAGACGTTACACATGGCGGAGACTCCGCTCATAAAAATATAGGTTTGTCCCATCTTTTTATATGCGGGGTTCTCTGCCTAGACTGTCCAATCTCTGCAGTGGGAACATTAATATTAGTAAAACTAAGCTTGTCGTTTTTTAATAGCAAACAAATGGTAAACCTATATAAAACTGTAAGTGTACATTTGTGAATCAGGCCACCTGTCTCATCAAAAATTAACGCCAAACCAAAGGGGATGATGGACAGAGCGTTTGAGCAAATCAGACACTCACCCCCAGTCAACTGATCTGGGTTTAATCCATCATCATTCTTTAGCTCACTCCACCACCCCAGTTCAGACATGGCCATATGAAAATCAGTCTGACCCTTTGCCTAATGGGAACAGTACAGCCCAAACTACCAAGCCATGTCTTCCCTGGACCGGAAACAGGCATCCTGGGACTGGTTTCGGGTTCATAACCCTCTTCAGCAAGGCTATCCTAAATCCAGTGTCAATGTGAGCAAGGGAGCCAAGTCTGGGTATAGATCTGTTGACTGGGTGTGAGTGTTTGATTGGTTCAGATGCTCCGCCAATCACCACCCCCTTTTGTACCGCTTTGTTCGCTATAAGTTGGCAGGGTATGCTCAGATGTGAGTCCGTTTCTCACTTTGCCACTGGATTCTAGCAAGCCTGTCTGAAGACGTCTGTAATGCCAGAAACCGGTCCTAGGAAGCTTGTTTCCGGTCCAGGGAAGGCATGGCTTGGCAGTTCGGGCTGGACTGTTACCATGAGGCACAGGGTCAGACTCATTTGCATATGGCCATGTCCGAACTGGGGTGGCAGAGTGGGCTAAAGAACGGTGATGGATTAAACCTAGATCTGTAGACTGGGTGTGAGTGTTTGATTGGTTCAGATGCTCCATCCATCACCACCCCCTTTTGTATCTCTTTGTTCACCATACGTTGGCAGGGTATGCTCAGACGTGAGTCCCTTGCTCACTTTGCCACTGGATTCAAGCAAGCCTGGCTGAAGATGGCTGTAATGCCAGAAACCGGTCCTAGGAAGCTTGTTTCTGGTCCAGGGAAGGCATGGCTTGGCAGTTCGGGCTGGACTGTTCCCATGAGGCACAGGGTCAGACTAATTTGCATATGGCCATGTCTGAACTGGGGTGACAGAGTGGGTTAAAGAACGGTGATGAATTAAACCCGGATCAGTTGATTGGGAGTGAGTGTTTGGTTCAGATGCTCCATCAATCACCACCCCCTTTTGTACCGCTTTGTTTGCCATAAGTTGGCAGGGTATTCTCAGACGTGAGTCCCGTGCTCACTTTGCCACTGGATCCAATCACAAAAAACACAGTTGATGGACAGAATGTAGAACAATGTCATACATTCACCCCAGTACAAGGATCTGGGCCTAAATCCATTGTTTTTTTGCACTCCACACCACCCTGGGTTAGACACTGGCTATATGCAAATCAGCTCTGACCCTGTGCCTCATGCGAACTGTCCAATCCGAACTACCAAGCCATGTCTTTCCCAGACCGGAATCAAGCATCCAAGGACCGGTTTCTGGCTATCAGACTTCATCAGCCTGAATAGCTTGACTCCGGTCCAGGGAAGACATGGCTTGGCAGTTCGGGCTGGACTGTTCCCATGAGGCACAGGGTCAGACTGATTTGCATATAGCCATGTCTGAAATGGGGTGGCAGAGTGGGCTAAAGAACAGTGATAGATTAAACTCAGATCTTTTGACTGGGTGTGAGTGTTTGATTGATGCAGATGCTCCGTCATCACCACCCCCTTTTGTACTACTGGATCCAATCAAGCAAGCGTGGCTGAAGATGGCTATAATGCCAGAAATTGGTCCTAGGAAACTTATTTCCGTTCCAGGGAAGGCATGGATTGGTAGTTCAGGCTGGACTGTTCCGATGAGGCACAGAGTCAGACTGTTTTGCATATGTCCATGTCTGAACTGGTGTGGCAGAGAGGTCTAAAAAACGGTGATGGATTAAACCCAGATCTGTTGACTGGGTGTGAGTGTTTGATTGTTTCAGATGCTCCGTCCTTCACCACCCCCTTTTGTACCTCTTTGTCCGCAATAGGTTGTCAGGGTATGCTCAGACGTGAGTCCCTTGCCCACTTTGCCACTGGATTCAAGCAAGCCTGGCTGAAGACGGCTGTAATTCCAGAAACCGGTCCTAGGAAGCTTGTTTCCGGTCCAGGGAAGGCATGGCTTGGCAGTTCGGGCTGGACTGTTCCCATGAGGCACAGGGTCAGACTGATTTGCATATGGCCGTGTCTGAACTGGGGTGGCAGAGTGGGCTAAAGAACGGTGATGGATTACACCCAGATCTGTTGACTGGGTGTGAGTGTTTGATTGGTTCAGATGCTCCATCCATCACAGCCCCCTTTTGTACCGCTTTGTTCACCATAAGTAGGCAGGGTATGCTCAGACGTGAGTCCCTTGCTCACTTTGCCACTGGAATAAAGCAAGCCTGGCTGAAGTCAGCTGTAATGCCAGAAATGGTCCTAGGAAGCTTGTTTTCGGTCCAGGGAAGGCATGGCTTGGCAGTTCAGGCTGGACAGTTCCCATGAGGCACAGGGTCAGACTGATTTGAATATGGCCATGTCTGAACTGGGGTGGCAGATTGGGCTAAAGAACGGTGATGGATTACACCCAGATCTGTTGACTGGGTGTGAGTGTTTGATTGGCTCAGATGCTACGTCCATCACTACCTCCTTTTGTACCGCTTTGTTCCACAAAAGTTGGCAGGGTATGCTCAGATGTGAGTCCCTTGCTCACTTTGCCACTGGATTCAAGAACGCCTGGCTGAAGACCGCTGTAATGCCAGGAACCGGTCCTAGGATCCCTGTTTCCGGTCATGGGAAGGCATGGCTTGTCAGTTCGGACTGAACTGTTCCCATGAGGCACAGGGTCAGACTGATTTGCATATGGCATGTCTGAACTGGGGTGGCAGAGTGGGCTAAAGAACAGTGATGGATTAAACCCAGATCTGTTGACTGGGTGTGAGTGTTTGGTTGGTTCAGATGCTCTGTCTATCACCACCCCCTTTTGTACCGCTTTGTTCGCTATATGTTGTCAGGGTATGCTCAGATGTTAGTCCCTTGCTCACTTTGACACTGGATACAAGCAAGCCTGGCTGAAGTCGGCTGTAATGCCTAAAACAGGTCCTAGGAAGCTTGTTTCCGGTCCAGGGAAGGCATGGCTTGGCAGTTTGGGCTGGACTGTTCCCATGAGGCACAGGGTCAGACTCATTTGCATATGGCCATGTCTGAACTGGGGTGGCAGAGTGGGCTAAAGAGCGGTGATGGATTAAACCTAGATCTGTAGACTGGGTGTGAGTGTTTGATTGGTTCAGATGCTCCGTCCATCACTACCCCCTTTTGTACCGCTTTGTTTGCCAAAAGTTGGCAGGGTATGCTCAGACGTTAGTCTCTTGCTCACTTTGCCACTGGATTCAAGAAAGCCCGGCTGAAAATGGCTGTAATGCCAGAAACTGGTCCTAGGAAGCTTGTTTCCGGTCCAGGGAAGGCATGGATTGGCAGTTCAGGCTGGACTGTTCCCATGAGGCACAAGGTCAGACTGATTTGCATATGGCCATGTCTGAACTGGGGTGGCAGAGTGGGATAAAGAACAGTGATGGATTAAACCCAGATCTGTTCACTGGGTGTGAGTGTTTGATTGGTTCAGATGCTCCGTCCATCACCACCCCCTTTTGTACAGCTTTGTTCACCAAAAGTAGGCAGGGTATGCTCAGACGTGAGTCTCTTGCTCACTTTGCCACTGGATTCAAGCAAGCCTGGCTGAAGTCAGCTGCAATGCCAGAAACCGGTCCTTGGAAGCTTGTTTCCGGTCCAGAAACGGCATGGCTTGGCAGTTCAGGCTGGACTGTTCCCATGAGGCACAGGGTCAGACTGATTTGAATATGGCCATGTCTGAACTGGGGTGGCAGATTGCTAAAGAACGGTGATGGATTAGACCCAGATCTGTTGACTGAGTGTGAGTGTTTGATTGGTTCAGATGCTCCATGCATCACCACCCGCTTTTGTATCTCTTTCTTCTCCATAAGTTGGCAGGGTATGCTCAGACGTGAGTCCCTTGCTCACTTTGCCACTGGATTCAAGCAAGCCTGGCTGAAGATGGCTGTAATGCCAGAAACCGGTCCTAAGAAACTTGTTTCCGGTCCAGGGAAGGCATGGCTAGGCAGTTTGGGCAGGACTGTTCCCATGAGACACAGGGTCAGACTGATTTGCATATGGCATGTCTGAACTGGGGTGGCAGAGTGGGCTAAAGAACAGTGATGGATTAAACCCAGATCTGTTGACTGGGTGTGATTGTTTGGTTGGTTCAGATGCTCTGTCTATCACCACCCCCTTTTGTACCGCTTTGTTCTCCATAAGTTGGCAGGGTATGCTCAGACCTGAGTCCCTTGCTCACTTTGCCACTGTATTCAAGCAAGCCTGGCTGAAGACTGCTATAAAATCCAGAAACCGGTCCTAGGAAGCTTATTTCCGTTCCAGGGAAGGCCTGGATTGGCAGTTCAGGCTGGACTGTTCCGATGAGGCACAGGATCAGACTGTTTTGCATATGGCCATGTCTGAACTGGGGCGGCAGAGAGGTCTAAAGAACGGTGATGGATTAAACTCAGATCTGTTGACTGGGTGTGAGTGTTTGATTGGTTCAGATGCTCCGTCCTTCACCACCCCCTTTTGTACCGCTTTGTTCGCCATAAGTTGGCCGGGTATGCTCAGACGTGAATCCCTTGCTCACTTTGCCACTGGTTTCAAGCAAGCCTGGCTGAACCGGCTGTAATGCCAGAAACCAGTCCTAGGTAGCTTGTTTCCGGTCCAGGGAAGGCATGGCTTGGCAGTTCGGGCTGGACTGTTCCCATGAGGCACAGGGTCAGACTGATTTGCATATGGCCGTGTCTGAACTGGGGTGGGAGAGTGGACTAAAGATTGGTGATGGATTAAACCCAGATTTGTTGACTGGATGTGAGTGTTTGATTGGTTCGTTCGCTCCATCCATCACCACCCCCTTTTGTACCACTTTGTTCGCCATAAGTTGGCAGGGTATGCTCAGACGTGAGTCCCCTGCTCACTTTGCCACTGGATTCAAGCAAGCCTGGCTGAAGACGGATGTAATTCCAGAAACCGGTCCTAGGAAGCTTGTTTCCAGTCCAGGAAAGGCATAGCTTGGCAGTTCGGGCTGTACTGTTCCCATGAGGCACCGGGTCAGACTGAATTTCATATGGCCATGTCTGAACTGGGGTGGGAGAGTGGACTAAAGAATGGTGATGGATTAAACCCAGATCTGTTCACTGGGTGTGAGTGTTTGGTTGGTTCAGATGCTTCCTACATCACCACTTCCTTTTGTATCACTTTGTTAGCCATAAGTTGGCAGGGTATGCTCAGACGTGAGTCCCTTGCTCACTTTGCCACTGGATTCAAGCAAGCCTGGCTGAAGACAGCTATAATGCCAGAAACCAGTCCTAGGAAGCTTATTTCCATTCCAGGGAAGGCATAGATTGGCAGTTCAGGCTGGACTGTTCCGTTGAGGCACAGGATCAGACTGTTTTGCATATGGCCATGTCTGAACTGGGATGGCAGAGAGGTCTAAAGAACGGTGATGGATTAAACCCAGATCTGTTGACTGGGTGTGAGTGTTTCATTGGTTCAGATGCTCCGTCCTTCACCACCCCCTTTTGTACCGCTTTGTTCGCCATAAGTTGGCCGTGTATGCTCAGACCCGGGACCAGGGTTCAATTCCCGACACGGCAGGGTCTTGAGCTCAAATGTCCACGGACTCGATAATTCTCGCTTCGGTGCCTGACCTAATCATGGGTTCACACTCTGCAACTCTGGGCATTAAGCTTGCTTAATCTCCACAACGGCCCCCCGCGGCGGGATGCCTTGCTTTCACCTTGGGGATGCCCGTTAGGGGCTATCTCACAGGGAAAAGCCAGGGCGGGTTCCCAAGGCAAGCGCCGAGATGCCTCCGGGTAGTCGAGCGCTATATAAGAACATACAAAAAAAAAAAAAGACGTGAGTCCCTTGCTCACTTAGCCGCTGGATTTAAGCCAGCCTGGCTGAACCGGCTTTATGCCAGAAACCGGTCCTAGGAAGCTTGTTTCCGGTCCAGGGAAGGCATGGCTTGGCAGTTCGGGCTGGACTGTTCCCATGAGGCACAGGGTCAGACTGATTTGCCTATGGCCGTGTCTGAACTGGGGTGGCAGAGTGGGCTAAAGAACGGTGATGGGTTAAACCCAGATTTGTTGACTGGGTGTGAGTTAGTCTCTTGCTCCCTTTGCCACTGGATTCAAGAAAGCCCGGCTGAAGACGGCTGTAATGCCAGAAACCAGTCCTAGGAAGCTTGTTTCCGGTCCAGGGTAGGCATGGATTTGCAGTTCAGGCTGGACTGTTCCCATGAGGCACAGGGTCAGACTGATTTGCATATAGCCATGTCTGAACAGGGGTGGCAGAGTGGGCTAAAGAACAGTGATGTATTAAACCCAGATCTGTTCCCTGGGTGTGAGTGTTTGATTGGTTCAGATGCTCCGTCCATCACCACCCCCTTTTGTACCGCTTTGTTCACCATAAGTAGGCAGGGTATGCTCAGACGTGAGTCCCTTGCTCACTTTGCCACTGGATTCAAGCAAGCCTGGCTGAAGTCGGCTGTAATGCCAGAAACTGGTCCTAGGAAGCTTGTTTCCGGGCCAGGGAAGGCATGGCTTGGCAGTTCAGGCTGGACAGTTCTCATGAGGCACAGGGTCACACTGATTTGAATATGGCCATGTCTGAACTGGGGTGGCAGATTGGGCTATAGAAAGGTGATAGATTAGACCCAGATCTGTTGACTGGGTGTGAGTGTTTGATTGGTTCAGATGCTACGTCCATCACTACCTCCTTTTGTACCGCTTTGTTCCACAAAAGTTGGCAGGGTATGCTCAGATGTTAGTCTCTTGCTCACTTTGCCACTGGATTCAAGAAAACCTGGCTGAAGACGGCTGTAATGCCAGGAACCGGTCCCAGGAAGTCTGTTTCTGGTCATGGGAAGGCATGGCTTGTCAGTTCAGGCTGGACTGTTCCCATGATGTACAGGGTCAGACTGATTTGCATATGGCGATGTCTGAACTGGGGTGGTTGAGTGGGCTAAGGAACGGTGATGGATTAAACCCAGATCTGTTGACTGGGAGTTTTTGTTTGTCTGGTTCAGATGCTCCGTCCATCACCACCCCCTTTTGTACCGCTTTGTTCGCCATAAGTTGGCAGGGTATGCTCAGACGTGAGTCCCTTGCTCACTTTGCCACTGGATTCAAGCAAGCCTGGATGAAGACGGCTGTAATTCAAGAAACCGGTCCTATAAAGCTTGTTTCCAGTCCAGGGAAGGCATGGCTTGGCAGTTCGGGCTGTACTGTTCCCATGAGGCACAGGGTCAGAATGATTTACATATGGCCATGTCTGAACTGGGGTGGCAGAGTGGGCTAAAGAACGGTGATGGATTAAAACCAAATCTGTTGACTAGGTGTGAGTGTTTGATTGGTTTAGATGCTCTGTCCATCATCGCCCGCTTTTGTACCGCTTTTTTCACCATAAGTAGGCTGGGTATGCTCAGAAGTGAGTCCCTCGCTCACTTTGACACTGGATTCAAGCAAGCCTGGCTGAAGATGGCTGTAATGCCAGAAACTGGAGATAGGAAGCTTGTTTTCAGTCCAGGTAAGGCATGGCTTGGCAGTTCGGGCTGGACTGTTCCCATGAGGCACAGGGTCAGACTGATTTACAGATGGCCATGTCTGAACTGGGGTGGCAGAGTGGGCTAAAGAATGGTGATGGATTAAACCCAGATCTGTTCACTGGGTGTGAGTGTTTGATTGGTTCAGATGCTACGTCCATCAGTACCTCCTTTTGTACCGCTTTGTTCCACAAAAGTTGGCAGGGTATGCTCAGATGTGAGTCCCTTGCTCACCATGCCACTGGATTCAAGAAAACCTGGCTGAAGACAGCTGTAATGCCAGGAACCGGTCCTAGGATGTCTGTTTCCGGTCATGGGAAGGCATGGCTTGTCAGTTCAGGCTGGACTGTTCCCATGATGTACAGGGTCAGGCTGATTTGCATATGGTGATGTCTGAACTGGGGGGGCAGAGTGGGCTAAAGAACAGTTATGGATTAAACCCAGATCTCTTCACTGGGTGTGAGTGTTTGGTTGATTCAGATGCTCCATCCATCACCACCCCCTTTTGTACCGCTTTATTCGCCATAAGTTGGCAAAGTATGCTCAGACGTGAGTCCCTTGCTCACTTTGCCACTGGATCCAATCAAGCAAGCCTGGCTGAAGTCGGCTGTAATGCCAGAAACTGGTCCTAGGAAGCTTGTTTACGGTCCAGTAAAGACATGGCTTGGCAGTTTGGGCTGGACTGTTCCCATAAGGCACAGGGTCAGACTGATTTGCATATGGCCATGTCTGAACTGGGGTGGCAGAGTGGGCTAAAGAACGGTGATGGATTAAACCCAGATCTGTTGACTGGGAGTGAGTGTTTGATTGGTTCAGATGCTCCGTCCATCACCACCCCCTTTTGTACCGCTTTGTTCGCCATAAGTTGGTAGGGTATACTCAGACGTGAGTCCCTTTCTCACTTTGCCACTGGATCCAATCAAGCAAGCCTGGCTTAAGTCGGCTGTAATACCAGAAACTTGTCCTAGGAAGCTTGTTTCCGGTCCAGGGAAGGCATGGTTTGGCAGTTCGGGCTGGACTGTTCCCATGAGGCACATGATCAGACTGATTTGCATAAGGCCATGTCTGAACCGGGGTGGCAGAATGGGCTAAAGAACGGTGATGGATTAATCCCAGATCTGTTGACTGGGTGTGTGTGTTTGATTGGTTAATTTGCTCCATCCATCACCACCCCCTTTTGTACCACTTTGTTCGCCATAAGTTGGCAGGGTATGTTCAGACGTGAGTCCCTTGCTCACTTTGGCACTGGATTCAAGCAAGCCTGGCTGAAGACGGCTGTTATGCCAGAAACTGGTCCTAGGAAGCTTGTTTTCAGTCCAGGGAAGGCATGGCTTGGCAGTTCGGGCTGGACTGTTCCCATGAGACACAGGGTCAGACTGATTTACATATGGCCATGTCTGAGCTGGGGTGGCAGAGTGGGCTAAAGAATGGTGATGGATTAAACCCAGATCTGTTCACTGGGTGTGAGTGTTTGGTTGGTTCAGATGCTCCGTCCATCACCACTCCCTTTTGTACCGCTTTGCTCGCCATAAGTTGGCAGGGTATGCTCAGACGTGAGTCCCTTGCTCACTTTGCCACTGGATTCAAGCAAGCCTGGCTGAAGTTGGCTGTAATGCCAGAAACTGGTCCTAGGAAGCTTGTTTCTGGTCCAAGGAATGCATAGTGTGGTAGTTCGGGCTGGACTGTACCCATGAGGCACAGGGTCGACTGATTTGCATATGGCCATGTCTGAACTGGGGTGGCAGAGTGGGCTAAAGAACAGTGATGGATTAAACCCATATCTTTTGACTGGGTATGAGTTTTTGATTGGTTCAGATGCTCTATCCATCATCACCTCCTTTTGTACTGCTTTGTTTGCCATAAGTTGGCAGGGTATGCTCAGACGTGAGTCCCTTGCTCACTTTGCCACTGGATCCAATCAAGCAAGCCTGGCTGAAGACGGCTGTAATGCCAGAAACCGGTCCTAGGAAGCTTGTTTCCGGTCTAGGGAAGGCATGGCTTGGCAGTTAGGGCTGGACTGTTCCCATGAGGCACAGGGTCAGACTGATTTGCATATGGCCATGTCTGAACTGGGGTGGCAGATTGGGCTAAAGAACGGTGATGGATTAAACCCAGATCTGTTGACTTGGTGTGAGTGTTTGATTGGTTCAGATGCTCCGTCCATCACCATCCCCTTTTGTACCGCTTTGTTCGCCATAAGTTGGCAGGGTATGCTCAGACGAGAGTCCCTTGCTCCCTTTGCCACTGGATTCAATCAAGCCTGGCTGAAGACGGCTGTAATGCCGAAAACCGGTCCTAGGAAGCTTGTTTTCATTCCAGGGAAGGCATGGCTTGGCAGTTCGGGCTAGACTGTTCCCATGAGACACAGGGTCAGACTGATTTACATATGGCCATGTCTGACCTGGGGTGGCAGATTGGGCTAAAGAATGGTGATGGATTAAACCCAGATCTGTTGACTTGGTGTGAGTGTTTGATTGGTTCAGATGCTCCGTCCATCACCATCCCCTTTTGTACCGCTTTGTTCGCCATAAGTTGGCAGGGTATGCTCAGACGAGAGTCCCTTGCTCCCTTTGCCACTGGATTCAATCAAGCCTGGCTGAAGACGGCTGTAATGCCGAAAACCGGTCCTAGGAAGCTTGTTTTCATTCCAGGGAAGGCATGGCTTGGCAGTTCGGGCTGGACTGTTCCCATGAGACACAGGGTCAGACTGATTTACATATGGCCATGTCTGAGCTGGGGTGGCAGAGTGGGCTAAAGAATGGTGATGGATTAAACCCAGATCTGTTCACTGGGTGTGAGTGTTTGGTTGGTTCAGATGCTCCGTCCATCACCACTCCCTTTTGTACACCTTTGCTTGCCATAAGTTGGCAGGGTATGCTCAGATGTGAGTCCCTTGCTCACTTTGCCACTGGATTCAAGCAAGCCTGGCTGAAGTTGGCTGTAATGCCAGAAACTGGTCCTAGGAAGCTTGTTTCTGGTCCAGGGAATGCATAGCGTGATAGTTCGGGCTGGACTGTACCCATGAGGCACAGGGTTGACTGATTTGCATATGGCCATGTCTGAACTGGGGTGGCAGAGTGGGCTAAAGAACGGTGATGGATTAAACCCAGATCTGTTGACTGGGTATGAGTTTTTGATTGGTTCAGATGCTCCATCCATCATCACCCCCTTTTGTACTGCTTTGTTTGCCATAAGTTGGCAGGGTATGCTCAGACGTGAGTCCCTTGCTCACTTTGCCACTGGATCCAATCAAGCAAGCCTGGCTGAAGACGGCTGTAATGCCAGAAACCGGTCCTAGGAAGCTTGTTTCCGGTCTAGGGAAGGCATGGCTTGGCAGTTAGGGCTGGACTGTTCCCATGAGGCACAGGGTCAAACTGATTTGCATATGGTCATGTCTGAACTGGGGTGGCAGATTGGGCTAAAGAACAGTGTTGGATTAAACCCAGATCTGTTGACTTGGTGTGAGTGTTTGATTGGTTCAGATGCTCCGTCCATCACCATCCCCTTTTGTACCGCTTTGTTCACCATAAGTTGGCAGGGTATGCTCAGACGAGAGTCCCTTGCTCCCTTTGCCACTGGATTCAATCAAGCCTGGCTGAAGACGGCTGTAATGCCGAAAACCAGTCCTAGGAAGCTTGTTTTCATTCCAGGGAAGGCATGGCTTGGCAGTTCGGGCTGGACTGTTCCCATGAGGCACAGGGTCAGACTGATTTGCATATGGCTATGTCTGAACTGGTGTGGCAGAGTGGGCTAAAGAATGGTGATGGATTAAACCCAGATCTGTTGACTGGGTGTGAGTGTTTGGTTGGTTCAGATGCTCCGTCCATCAGCACCCCCTTTTGTACTGCTTTGTTCGACATAAGTTGGCTGAGTATGCTCAGACGTGAGATCCTTGCGCACTTTGCCACTTGATTTAAGATAGCCTGGCTGATGAGGATTATGAATCCGAAACCAGTCCCAGGATGCTTGTTCCGGTCCAGGGAAGACATGGCTTGGCAGTTCAGGCTGGACTGTTCCCATGAGGCACAGGGTCAGACTGATTTGCATATGGCCATGTCTGAACCGGGGTGTCAGAGTGGGCTAAAGAACGGTGATGGATTAATCCAAGATCTTTTGACTGGGTGTGAGTGTTTGATTGGTTCAGATGCTCCATCCATCACCATCCCCTTTTGTACCTCTTTGTTCGCCATAAGTTGGCAGGGTATGCTCAGACGTGAATCCCTTGCTCACTTTGCCACTGGATTAAAGCAAGCCTGGCTTAAGACGGCTGTAATTCCAGAAACCGGTCCTAGGAAGCTTGTTTCCGGTCCAGGGAAGGCATGGCTTGGCAGTTCGGGCTGGACTGTTCCCATGAGGCACAGGGTCAGACTGATTTGCATATGGCCATGTCTGAACTGGGGTGGCTGAGTGAGCCAAAGAATGGTGATGGAGAAAACCCAGATCAGTTAACTGGGGGTGAGTGTTTGATTGGCTCAAACGCTCCGTCCATCTTCCCCTTTTGTATCGCTTTGTTTGCCATAAGTTGGCAGGGTATGCTCAGACGTGAGTCCCTTGCTCATTTGGCCACTGGATTTAAGATAGCCTGGCTGATGAGGATTATGAATCCGAAACCGGTCCCAGGATGCTTCTTTCCGGTCCAGGGAAGACATGGCTTGGCAGTTCGGGCTGGACTGTTCCCATGAGGCACAGGGTCATACTGATTTGCATATGGCCATGTCTGAACTGGGGTGGCTCAGTGAGCTAAAGAATGGTGATGGATTAAACCCAGATCAGTTGACTGGGGGTGAGTGTTTGATTGGCTCAAACACTCCGTCCATCTTCCCCTTTTGTATCCATTTGTTTACTGGGCGACCTTTGATGTTTCTTGGTGGTGTATTGCAAGTTTTTTAAGTTCCTCAGTGATGCGAATAGAATAGATGTCAATGGCGTCCCGTGGCATACTAGGAATGAATGTGGACACAGGATTGAAAGGACCTTTCATAGTGTGCATGATATTAATCCCTTTACCGTCGGCTGCCTCTTGGGAACTGCTGACACTGCTTTCATTCCCTTTTAAATCGTGCAAGTTCGCATTAAAACAATGTCCCTGGCTTGCAAAGCACACTGCTCAGTGGAATTACTGGTTTCTTTATCTTTTTTGGACTCAGGGTTATTTTTAATTGTTTAGTATTTCTTAAGTTTAATTTTTCTAATAAACGTAAAAATATCTATGTGAGTGTTGCAGTAGTTGAAATTACTTTCGGGACAAAAGGACAGTCCCAACAATAATAATTGTTTCTCCGCTTGGTCTAGAACAGTCACTGTCAAATTCATTATTGTATTGTCATTGATTAATTTTTCTTCTTCCAGAACCGATTTTTCTGCTTCCTTCCTCTTCCTGCGGAAACATTTGCGTCGTTGTCGCCTCCTTGCATTTCTCCTCTGTTTGTTACGGTGTTTTGATTACTCGGGGGTAATGATAGTTTTCTCTGCATTCTGGTGTATTCCAATTCTTCGGCCAACGTAAGTTGCCCCAAATCCCCTCGCTTTGAACCGGGGATGCTGTTGTCAGACTCTGTTTCACTTGGGGCTAAGCTTGCATTAGACGCAGAAAGATTGGAGACACTGACTGCCACCTCTACATTCCTTGAGGCTAAGCCCTGTTTCGCAGCTTCGCGGCTCTTTTGTTTGCGGAAATGATCATATTTGCGTGCAAATGTGAACATGTGCCCTAACTCATAATGCTGTTGGTCACGGGCAAACTTGTACGCTTTCCTAGTTTTGATAGTTTCCTCTTGTTTGAGCAAGCGCTCCTTCATCTCCTTCGTGCTTTTTTCGATATATTCTTCATCATTGATAAATTCAGGTTTGCTCAGTTCATTATTAATCCGTAAGATATCTTCCAAGTTTTTTTCCCGATCTATTCTAGCGTATTTCAGTAATAGGCACACTAATCTCATGGATGCCTCCAAATTGCTCATATATATATATATATATTTCCGCACTTGCACCCTTGCTGCGACAGACCTTCAATCCTCGGCCATCGATCAGAAAGAACACGAAAGACCCAGAGTGCAGGTGAGTTTTTTATTCCTCAGCACACCACGCCAGCATAACGTTTCGGCCTACACAGAGGCCTTGGTCACATGACGCACTGAGAGAGTTGCGTGAAATTTAAAGTGCTCATGCATCAACAGCGGAAACATTTGATTGGTTACAGCTTAATCAGTGGGAGTGTTAACCATGATTGATACACATTTCTTGCAATTGCAAAAACGGGGAAACTAGCTACATTTGCGAGCATGCCTTTCGTATAAATAACTGTTTAAATACATTCATATTATCCGATAATTCGAAAAGGTTATTGTTACTACCATGAGGGCACACAAGGTATTCACAAGATATGAAGAAGATTTCATATATTTACAAATTGTGCAAAAAAAACCCACCCTCAAAAACAACTAAGTGAATTGAGAGCTAATATCTAAAAGCTGCCGGCATAAATGCCTACAATGCAATAGATGCTAATGCACATAATACCTAAAGGTCCCCCATTTTATAAAATATATACACAACATTTCATATATATACACCTATATACAGTATAAATACTCCAAACTACTACCATCTAACTAAATAATTATTTTGTAGTAGTACGATAATCGGATAAGAATAGCACAGGCATATATGCATTTTAAACAATCCCCTACATGGCCCACTATTTGATGTTCAAAGAGATTTAAACCAAAATATCGCCGTTGAAAAGTGCTAATATGAACAAGTGCAATTAAAAACGAATTTTACTGAAGCTCTGAGTTTGTATATAGTTACACAACTATACTGAGGAAATATAGCAACCACATTTGTCAACAATGGTAGTATGACCTAGTGTCTCTTATCTTATATAGTCATATCTAATCAACTGTAGACACCTTAGATGGTAAGAACAAATTACATTCTTTGCAGCCAGCAATGATTTGATGAGGCGAGAGGGTATTTGGAGGTCCATAGATGTTATAGTCCTCACAAACAAGTGTAAAAGTCCTCCGTGGAATTTAGGCCGTTCGGACTTTTACTGTCCATCTCCAGGATGTATCTGGTCTCAAGTGCCCTATATATATATATATATATATATATATATATATATATATATATATATATATATTCCTGATTTCGCCTCTAGCACACAGGATTCGAATCCCAACAGACGATGCAGACCCAATATCGTGCTGAATATTCTTTATTGTAGTTACTCGCCCAACACCACCGCCATGACGCGTTTCGGTCCCTCTCGGACCTTGATCACATGACACATCACATGGGCAGAACAACACTTTTTAAAGTGACAGTGTAATTACCAATGTGCTAAACATGGATGAAAGACTCAGTCCCTGCTTCAATGCAGTTATGGATCTACAATACAGTACTAATTGGCTTTAGCTTGTTAAGCTACCCTCCAGTGCAAATATTGCTGTAAAATACAATAAAGATAAAGTGCAAGACGTGCAAAATCACGTGCAAATTCGCAATTAGAGTAAACATTTGCAATAAATATTTGCTACATCGAATAAAAAACATCAATAAATAATTTAATTCATTATTTCTGATAAAACCAACCCAATATTGAAAAACCACCATAATGAAAGGAACTTTCTAAAAATAAACGCATGATTTAAAAATCTATGCTACAAAAGTCCTCCACGGCAGCTACACATAATGGGCCTAGTTCACTCGAACACATGAGTCACGTCCGTAACTGCCACTTAAGGAGGGTTGTATTTAGCCACTGCCCCTGCAGGAACATGAGAGTGATTTCTCTTGAATAAAGCCCAAGTGGGCATATTTCTAATCATCCACCAGCTCAAAATCTATCAAAACAGTGTATTCACCACCCAAACCCAAGAAATTTTAAATAAAAATAAGAAATGTAAAATACTTAAAATCAATTCATTTTGCATGCGGCATATTGACTTATTCATTAAGGAAGGACACTAGAAGATATATACAGCTTTAAAACCACCTTAAGCTTCAGATATAGATTTATAAAAACGGATAGAAATCTTCTGTTGAATTTAACCCATTAGGGCTCTTAGGGGCCGATTATGATCGCGGACGGACTTGCGTCCGTCCGCGATCATTGAGGAGGAGGGGACGTCTGCATGGGCTGCGGAGTCCCCTCCTGTGCGATTTGGATGTGACCACCAGGGTGGCGGTCACATCCTCTATTTTTAACATTGCGGCGGGTGCGGCTTCAAGCTGCACCCGCGGCAATGTTAAAAATGCACGCATTGCATTTGCATGCAGAAAGAGGCAGGCACCGCGCGGTGCCTGCCGCTTTCTGCATACAAATGCAGGGGGGTACCATAGGTACCCCCCATGTGCACCCCCCACACCCCCTTCACCTAGGGGACCCGCAACGGGCCCCCGCAGTGAAGTTACACATGCTTTTCCACGGCGGAAAAGCCGCCGCGGAAAAGCATGTTTGCAGGCACATACTAATCTGGCGGACGGTGTCTGAGAGACACCGTCACCAGATTAGTGCTTTTCCTCCACGGTTGTAAGCCAACCGCGGAGGAAAAGCTGCGGACGGAAACCAGGACCCACCAGCCATCCTAATGTGGCGGTGGGTCTTTGGTGGGTCCACTGCGGATTTTCCGCATTCTCCGGGCCGGCGGTGGCTTCCGCCGGCCCGGAGGATGCGGAAAATCCGCAATCATAATGAGCCCCTTAGTGTCCATCTCAAGAATGTATTTTGTTTCCAATCTTCTTAATTTAGCATTTCTGTCTCCACCACGCCTCAGGGGTAGGATGCAATCAACAATATAGTATTTCAGCA
Organism: Lissotriton vulgaris; assembly: GCF_964263255.1. Taxonomy (NCBI): domain Eukaryota; kingdom Metazoa; phylum Chordata; class Amphibia; order Caudata; family Salamandridae; genus Lissotriton; species Lissotriton vulgaris. Next base: position 1,213,170,002 of record NC_141694.1, read on the forward strand.
AATCAGAAACTTTTGCATGCACTGCTGAAAAATGACGGGCCACGGGGTATGATTCATCCCCATTTTTAATAGCCCATAAATGCTGAAGGACTCTCTTGTGACCCTGATGTCCGGTGCTCCCTACATATTTTAATCCGCAGGGGCACTCCAATACATAAATTGCATATTCTGTTTTGCATGTAAGTTTTTTATCTATTTTCCTGGGTGAACTATGGAATGGGCTATAGTATTCAGTCTTATTGATGCCCTGCTTACATGCTTTACAAACAGCACATTTGATAAAGCCCTTACTTTTGGTCAGCCAGTCTGTAGAAGATTTAATTTCAGGACTACTGGAAACCAAGGTGTTACTCATGGAGTTGGCTTTTCTGAAAGTTAGATTGGGGGAACGTGAGAGTTTCTCCCCCAAAATTGGATCGTTCTTAACCAAAGGCCAATTCCTGGTAATAATTCTCCGAATAGCCTGGTGCTGATCGCTAAAAGTCAGAATGAGTCTCAAGGGCTGTTCGTCAATGGGAATGTCTCTGATTTTCTCTCTAGTTACCAATGCCTGAGCTCTAGTTTGCGCATTGGCTCTTCTGGTCGCGCTATCAATGACCTTGGGGCTGTACCCTCTTTCGATAAATCTTGTCCTACACTCCTGCTGTGCTTTAAGGCAATCTGTTTCTATACTACAGATTCTCCTGATCCGCAACATCTCCCCATAACGGATGCTGCGGATCAGGTGGGCAGGATGGTTACTGTCTGCATGTAGCACTGAATTGCCCGCCGTGCTTTTCCTATGCAATCTGGTGTTCAGAGAGTTCTCGCACACAAATATCTCAACATCAAGGAACATGACCGAGGACTTGCTGATGTAGCTGGTAAACTGTAAATTCATGTCATTGGTATTAAGTGAGTTAACAAAATCTAGTGCTTCATTTTCAGTTCCCTGCCAAATGAACAACAGGTCGTCAATGTATCTAAACATATGTGCTACATGACTGTTGACAAATGAAAGATTAGCATCTAATAATGTCTGTCTTTCCCATAAACCCATGTGCAGGCAGGCGTAGCTAGGGGAAAAACATGCCCCCATAGCTACGCCCCTGATTTGTTGGTATACCTGTTTGGAAAAAAAGAAATAGTTATTCTCCAGACATATGGTAATGATTGCTATTAGCATTCTATTATGTTCCATGTAGCACATGGGACGCTTCTGAAGAAAATAGTCTACAGCTTTCAAACCGTCCCTATGATGTATACTAGTATACAGTGATGACACGTCCATAGAAATGAGCACCATGTCCTCACTCCATACCACGTTCTTCAGTTTCCTCAATAGGTCACCTGCATCTAAAATAAAGGAAGGCAGTGTCCGTACACAGTCCTGCAAGAAATGATCTACATACTTGCTTGCATTTTCCATCAGGCTACCACAGGCAGAGATTATAGGCCTGCCAGGTGGGTTCGAAGTACTCTTATGAACTTTTGGTATGAAGTACAGTACCGGCATTATGGGATTATCATTTTTCAGAAATTTGTACTCATCTGCTGACAATAATCCTGCACTTCTCCAGGCCATCAAACATGAGTAAAATTTGTCCCAAGCTGCTTTTACCGTACTCATGTCACAACGCCTATAGCACTGCTTATCGCCCAGTTGCCGCTCTGCCTCCTCACAATACATTTTGCGGGGCCAGAGGACAATATTGCCCCCTTTGTCTGATTGGTGTACGACAACTTCATTGTTCTTGTTGAGCTTGGCCATCAGTTTGAAATAAGCATTGTCCTTGGCCGTGTATCTCTTTTTTGCCTCATTCTGTTTTTTGTGAAGGATTTTCAATTCCTGTGTCACTTTGTCATGGAAGATGTCCACATTGTCACGGATCATTATTGGGCAAAATGTAGATTTTGCCTTAACCGCAGTAAGAGGTCTTTGCGTTGTAGTTGTTGGCATTTGACTCAAAATATCATCCGTGACATTACCCTCCTCACGTAGTTGATGTAAGTCCTGCATGAGGCCGATATCATGTACTGCAATACCTGGTATTTCCTCCACCGTGTCCATTGTTGCTGTTTTATTTTTAGTGCTGCCCTGGAGTAGATGAAACTTTTTAAGTTTAATTTTTCTCACAAATTTGAACATATCCACTCGACAGTCAGCATAATTAAATTTGCCTTTAGGGCAAAAAGACAAGCCTAATGATAAGACGGATGTTTCAATTTCTGTCATTTGTATATCCGTCAAGTTTATTATGGTTTGGGATTTTTCCTGTGCATTAGACAATTCCATCATTGATTCCATTTTTTTTGTCTTTTTAGTATAACGTTTTTTGGGAATTGTACCGCTGTTTGTGACATTGCCGGCGTTCCCGCCTCCTACAGTTCCTTGACTTGTTGTTTGTGCACTTTGTGCATTTTGAGCCCTGGAGCGCAGTGTTTGTCGTCTGTCCTGGCTCATACAGTCCACCTCCTGCGCCAAGGTGAATTTCTGAAAACCCGCTCTCTGCATTCGTGATGACTTGTTGTCAGACCCACTTTCAATGGCTGAGCTAAGGTCAGTTGAAGAGCCAGCAATGGAACTACCTGCTGTTGCCAATACTTCATTTGGTGCTGGTGGTTGAGGTGTCGCCTGTTTCTGTGTTTGAATTTGTTGTTTCTTGCTTTTGACAGAGTCATACCTTTTGGCAAATGTGAATACCTGCCCATTTTCATAGTCCCATCGATCCCTTTGGAACTTAAAACTTTTCCGTTTTTTAATTATTTCCTCTTCGCGGGCCAGGCGTGCCAACATATCCTCTCTGAATTTATGTGCCACTGTAGTAGATGTTGATGTTAGTGGTACATTCGGCACTGATTCCACTTTTGCAATCTCCTCATTCAGTGATTCAATTTGGCTCTGAAGTTTGAGTCTGTCGCTTTCAGCGTATTTTACAAGCAACACCACTAGTCTCTTCGAGGAATCCAGGTTAATCTCTGCCCAGTCAGCCAGCATGTTGGGGTCGGGATTCTCGTAGCTGGGGGCCAGCATTATGCATAGCCCCCGCGGTATACGACCCACCACCAAGTAGCGACTGAGGGAGTGATGCTCCCACCACTTGGCTTGTTCCGCTTTCATTAATTTTTCCAATTTTTAATACAGCTCACGCAGATTACTAGACAAGTCAGTTTTAGGTGGTATGCTATTGTCGGAAACTTCAGCCCCTCGAGGGGCGTCAACAAATAAGTCAGAGGCTGCCACCTCCCAGTTTCGTAACATGTCGGCGGACATGGTGTCATACAAACTTGGGGCTGATGTATACGCCACCCGCCGCGTAAATGTCAGCGGAAATGGCGTACAAAGAATTAGCGCACTACTCCCTCACCGTCTGATGAGAGCTCCCTGATGACGCTCCGTTTCAGCTGCCGGTCACCGGAAACCGATCTTCCAGCTCGCATCCACCTTGCTCCAGGGACGCTTCTCTCGTTCGACGGGGGCGACCACGGCTCCTTCTATCCAAGGATCAAAACCAACTTCCGCTGCAGCCGCAGTCCTGAAGCTAAACACTTCCTGCTGTACAGCCCAAAGTCCAAGGGAGGGGTCACGCTGTTACCGGGGAAGTCAATCCGGTAAGAAAGATTCCTGATTTCGCCTCTAGCACACACGATTCGAATCCCAAGAGACGATGCAGACCCAATATCGTGCTGAATATTCTTTATTGTAGTTACTCGCCCAACACCACCGCCATGACGCGTTTCGGTCCCTCTCGGACCTTGATCACATGACACATCACATGGGCAGAACAACACTTTTTAAAGTGACAGTGCAATTACCAATGTGCTAAACATGGATGAAAGACTCAGTCCCTGCTTCAATGCAGTTATGGATCTACAATACAGTACTAATTGGCTTTAGCTTGTTAAGCTACCCTCCAGTGCAAATATTGCTGTATATATATTCACTGAAAAAAACATATGTTTTCGGGGTGTTATAGTTAGCTGGACATTTCACTCATACAAAGCCATTGAAATTCCTCCGTTATAGTTAGTTGTACTCACTATAACTTACGCGCCCACAATCCACTGCTGATGATGTCGCATATTACATCATTCATGACATGGTCAGTGACATCTCTGATGACATCTCAAATGACATCACTGATGACATCATCCAGTGAATGTGGTTTGGTTTGGTTTGATATTTAAATAAGTATTATATATATAGCAATCTGCATTGAAGACTGAGTGGATGTATAAGTGTCTGGATGGAGGATTTAGTAGCACTGTGATTGACTGTCTAAGTGACTAATTTAAAGTGTCTCATTAAATATATGGGATAGTGAATAAACTGTGTGAATACCTGTATCACTCTATCTCTTGTTGTGTAAACTACTACCTAAGTCTGTTACTAGCTATGTGAAAGTCTATATTAGTTATTAATAAGTTAAGTGAGTATTTGTATGGGATAGTGAATGTGCGTGTGGCTGGGTGGGAGGTGTGTGACTGTCCAAAGATGTGTAACTAGTTGATTTAGTAGGTATATGAGGTTAAGACTGTATGTGGAATTAGTTGTTTGGTTGAGTGAATCTCTTTATGGGTGTGGTGATGAGTACATATAGTTCTCAATACTACATGTCCAACAAACTAGAAATATAAAAGGCAGTGTATGTGACAGTTGTTGTATATAAATAAGTATACATAAGACTCAGTAATTGCATGAGGGACTGTATTGAAAACTGCATTCCTATAATAGTGATTTTATCACACACTTAGTATGAGTTACTACCTATATGAATAAATAAAGTGGTGTTTGTATAAGTGTGTAGCTTAGTAAATATAAGTATGATCAATTATTTGCATAAGTAAGTAGGATGAACGCATAACTGAATAGGATGTGTCCTGGTGTGTAATGTCGATGTAGGTGTATAAGTATATTTATTAGTATTCTATTGATCTTTGTTAGCATGAATGAGGGAATGTTAAGGTAAGTGTTTGGATGTGTGTGTAGATGTAGGAATCACTGAGTGGGTTTTTAGAAACTTGTATTGGTTTGTGAATTGTTTCAAATATGGTAGTCCATATTTTATAATGAGTTTTGAAAGGTTATACTAGTGTATGATGAGATGCATCAGATTGTCACATGGAAATGTCATCAGTGATGTCATCAGTGAAGTCATTTGAGATGTCATCAGTTATGTCATCAGTGATGTCACTGACCATATCCTGAATGATGTAATATGTGACTTCATCCACAGTGGATTGTGGGCACGTGAGTTATAGTGAGTACAACTAACTATAACGGAGGAATTTCAATAGTTTTGTATGAACGAAATGTCCAGCTAACTATAACACCCCTAAAACCTATGGTTTTTTCAGTGAATTTCTGAGGTGTTTTAAATGTTAATCCCTAACTATAGCATGTCTGAAACCTATGGTTTTTTGAGTGAATTTCAAAAATTCTGAAGTCGCGCACCCAAAGCGCACTTTTCTCAATCACTGCACAAACCTAGCCCCCATTTTAGGATTGTTGTGTAGGATCCGTGTATGTGGAGCAACGAGTACAAATTTGCCTTCGCAATTGCTATGCGACCGATACGCAACTTATTTATTTTATTATTTATTTAATATTTTAAGGTTTTATAGAGCTCGAACTTGACCCGTGAGGGTATCAGAGCGCTTTACAGATTCATAGAGTGGTACAAAAAGGCAGGTCAATACAAAATACAGGAGATCTCTACATCAGAGAGCTTACACAGTCAAGGGGTCGTATGTGAGCAGGATATCATACGAGTACTGTACATTGGGGGATAGGATAAACTGTACTACAGGACAATTTACAGACACAAGTCTACAATAGGCAGGAATCGCATGAGTAGTATACAAGGTCGCAGGATAAGCCAATAGTCTCTCAGGTGGCTGTGGGACGGGTTAGCCAAGGAATTTACCCATGAGGAAGGATTTGGCCTCTTTTTTGAAGCATGCCAGGGAGGGGATTCTTTTGATGTCGGGAGGGAGGGAGTTCCATATTCTTGGTGCAGTCCCGGCGAAAGCCCAATTGTAGGTTTTTATTTTCCTAAAGCGTGCAGGCCTGAGTAGGAGGGCATTGGCCGATCGTGAGTTTCTGTTTGCTCCGGATATCACAAGCTTCTGGGCAAGATACACAGGGGAGTTAGAGTATAAGGCCTTGTGTGTGATGCATGTCAGCTTGAGGTGAGTCCTAGCCTCGAAGGGAAGCCAGTTCAACGCTTTCAAGTGAGGGGTGATGTGATCAAATTTTCTAGAGCCTGTAAGTAGTCTGGCAGCTGTGTTGAGGCAGGCTTTTAAGGGTGCCAGCGAGATCTTGGGTAAGCCAGAGAGGGTGGAGGAACCATATTCCAGCTGAGAGATAACTAATGATTGGACTGTGAGTTTTAGGCCGGGAGCGTCCAGAAAGGTCTCAATTTCCATAGATGGCTCGGATGGAATCTGGCAGATTTGGCCGAATCCACAATGGAGCAATTTTAGGCTGTGATAGCTTTAATCCATGTCTGGATCTTAGGGTTGTTCTTGGGTGGGGAGATTAGAAGGAACTCAGTTTTCTTAGCATGGAGTTTGAGTTGATTTGAGGAGAGCCATCTGACGGTCAGCTTCAGGCCCTCATTCAGGGTGAGGATCTCCACAAGAGATGAGATTTTTATGTAGATCTGAGTGTCATCACCGTACATATGGAAGAAGATATTTGTAGTGCGCAGGACTTCAGCAAGGGGTTCCAGATAGAGATTGAAAAGGGTGGGGGACAACGTTGATCCTTGAGGGACTCCCACCGTGACCACGGAGGGAGTAGACAGTTCCCAATTGATTAGGAATCTCTGAGATCGGTTATGGAGGTAGGAGCTAAACCAGTCTAGGACTGTGCCATCTAATCCCATCCTCAGTTTGAGGCATTTGAGTAGCATCTTGTGGTTGACCGTGTCGAAGGCCGATGATAGTCCAAGGAGGATCAGGAGACAGGTTTTGTCTTGGTCAAGGGTCATTGAAGAGCGTCATCAACAATGTGGAGCATGGTGGTTTCAGTGCTGTGTCCCAGTCGGAAGCGGGATTGGCAGTCATCGAGTAGATGGAAGTTGTTGATGTGGTGACTTAGCTGTATTTGTACACACTTTTCCAGCACTTTAGCCAGGAGCAGAATGTTGGAAATTGGTCTAAAGTTGTCTGGGTCCAGCGACGGCTTTTTCAGAATGGGTAGGACTTGGCCTGCTTTCAGCGAGACCGGTATTGATGCCTGCAGGAGAGAGGCGTTGATTATCGCAGTCCAGCAAGGAATGATGGATTTGGCAATGGTTGCGAGACAGTTTGAAGGGAGCGGGTCGTTGAAATGGTTGTTGGGGTTCAGGGAGGAAAGGATTTTTGCGACAGCGACTTCATCATAGGGTGCAAATTCGGACCAGTGTGCTAGGTTCTTCGGAGAGGACCATGGCGGCAGGGAGGGAGGGGGCGGAAGGTCAAAGTTCGGAGGGGGGAATAAGGCGGCCTGGAGTTCGGTATCTAAGGTTTTGATTTTGTTTGCGAAAAATGATGAGAAATCCTCAGAGGAGAGGAGAGACTTGGGGGTTTCTTTCGCTGTTTTGGACAGTTTATTCGATTGGAGTTTGACCATCTCAAAGAGTTTGCGAGGTCTGTTCTGGGCATTTCCTAATTTCCTAATTCCACTCTGAAGAATTCTTTTTTTGAGTTGACGATGCTCTATTTGTAGGTGTTTCTGGCCTGGTGAAGAAGTTTCAGGTGATCTGCCGAGGGGTGCTGTCGCCAAGTTCTTTCATATTGCCGGAGGGATCTTCTTTCGTCGTTGAGGGAACCAGTGAACCATGGATTTTTATCTCTGACTTGAGAACTTCTGGCGCATACGTGACATGTACGTATTACGCAACGCGACGGTCGCGCGGTTCCGCGTGACGTCATATACGTGTTGGACGCAGTGGGTGAGCGACACCTACAAAAATGTTTAATATTCAAAAACATATATATATATATATATATATATATATATATATATATATATATATATATATATATATATATATATATATATATATATATATATATATATATATATATATATATATATATATATTACCTACTGGCGATAGCCAGTAGGTATATATAGTTAGGATTTTTTCTCTATGGGACTTTTGAAAATTCTATGTCTAATAACTTTGGCGTTTTTGGACGGAATCGGCTGAAATTTTCAGGAAAATGGCACATTTTGATTCTGAGCAGCCCCTGAAAATTTAGGGGGGTTTCGTCAAGGGGGGGCTGAGAAAAAAGGGGGGTCCCAAAACGCGTTTTTTCCATTCATTTTTCCATAGGGCGGTTGGACTCACTTTTAGCTCGAACGGCTGAATGGATTTGCACGAAACTTGGCAAAATTGTAGGGACTGTTAGCCCGATGTGCCTTTGCTAGGTCTCAATATATGTGCTCCAGTAGTTTTTGAGAAATTAACGTTCAAACCAAGATATATATCTGTAACAGCGCTCTGGGCAGCGATCCGGTCCGCTTACTTTTCGCTTATCGGAACTTTGCGCGCAGAAAGCTGATTGGCTCTCCGGTGTCTGTCAACATTCTAAACAGTCCGGAGCGGACGCCATCTTGTCTCTCGGTAGGATCGAGAGAGAAGAAGAGGTGGAAAACGAAAGGGGAATTTAATGAAAGGGGGCAAGGTATCCCCCTCTTGACCCCCTAGGAATGTTGTTGGGGTTATTAAAGGGTCCCGTGGGGAAAATAAAAAAAAAATAATTTTTCACGGTAGAAGCGCGGCCGCGAACTGGTAGCGAAACGGGAATTCGCCATTTTGTGCTTCGTTAATTAAATTACTAGTTATAAGTGGGTGCGGGAGACGTATCCTAATCCCCTATGTTTCCTGAGGGTGGCTGAGGAGGCTGATATATGTTGATACATCTCTTCCAGCGGCTGTGCGTGAGCTTTTTTTTTTTTTTGCTGCGTGACAGTCCGGAGCGGCCGCCATCTTGTCTCTCGGTAGGATCGAGAGAGAAGAAAAGGTGAAAAACTAAGGGGGAATTTAATGAAAGGGGGCAAGGTATCCCCCTCTTGACCCCCTAGGAATGTTGTTGGGGTTATTAAAGGGTCCCGTGGGGAAAATAAAAAAAAAAATATTTTTCACGGTAGAAGCGCTTCACGGGCCGCGAACTGGGCCGCAAACTGGTAGCGAAACGGGAATTCGCCATTTTGTGCTTCGTTAATTAAAGTACTAGGTATAAGGGGGTGCGGGAGACGTATCCTAATCCCCTATGTTTCCTGAGGGTGGCTGAGGAGGCTGATATATGTTGATACATCTCTTCCAGCGGCTGCGCCATCTTGCCTTTTTTCGAATGCCACAATTTTGTCGTGCACGGCAGCCATTTTAGATGCCAGGCTGGTCCCAGGCTATCACCTAACCCTGCGGATGTAGTTTATGGCTCCAGCTGTAGAGAATTCAGACATGCCAATCCTCCTGATTCAGGCGTGTGAGTACTGATTTCAGTGCTAGTCTCCCGCCTCCCGATTTCTGCAAGCAAAAACCCGGGGGCATATTACGAACAACTAGCGATAATTTTTGTCTCTAACTTGTTTAGAGACAAAAATTATCGCCGCACATCGGCGATTTTTATCGCAGATAAACCTTGCTATTATCGCAGAAAAGTCAGCGATATTCATGTATTATCGATCTAATGCTCTTAGCCATGTTATCCACCTCCCATTGGATAACATGGCTAAGAACTGCTCAGGGCAGGTGAAAAGTCAGCGATATTCATGTATTATCGATCTAATGCTCTTAGCCATGTTATCCACCTCCCATTGGATAACATGGCTAAGAACTGCTCAGGGCAGGTGTTAGATTTTGGAGATATTCGCGCTTAGCGCGAATATCTCCAAAAGTTGGTAATAGAAGGTAGCGATGTTAGGGACTGTTTCCAGTCGCTAACATCTTGGCACGCCACTTTGCATGTCATTAGTGATAAGTATCACTGACATGCAAAGCGGGGCCCAAGATGGTCGCTATCTCCTTTTAGCTGTCACTAACTGGTGTTAGCGACAGCTTGGTAATAGGGAAATAATTTTATCTCCGCTTTCATGGCTTTTAAAGCCAAAAAAGCGGAGATAAACCCCCTTGATAATATGCCCCACGATTCCTTGGGGGTTTCAGCTGACAGGGCTTGGTATTGTGTTACATGGTAATTTTTCCATGAAACGTCAGAGGGTCGATGCAGGGGTTCTAGAAGAGGTGATAAACCATTTAAGCCTCATGAACAAGCGCATGGTCTTTTAAAGATTTGTGAAGTACTCGGGGCGGCGGTGTGTGTGTGCCCTCTTTCAGGAGCGGGCGGGGGGGCACTGCCAGCAACTTGCCAGGTCAGGTAGTGTTCAACACGTGCATCACCCTTTCTCTGCCTGCTATTGCGCTCCATGCTTCGGAAAGGTAAGAAAAAGAACGTGCATTTGAGTTTGAAATGTCCGATCCTGCAGCAGCACACTTCCAAAGCCCACACATGACAATAACCCGATTCAAGGCCCCATTCACCCGTTTTTAAAAAAATAGATAACACTCCAACAAAGTAAGGTTATAAAACTTTATTAACTACTAACTTTAACGAACGGAACAAAAACTAAAAACATTTAAACATTTCTCAACACAAAAAGCAACAATGGTTAGAAGCTGTCTTTTGTGCGAATAGTCCCAAGGCAGCACAACGTGCAGAGTTCTGGACGGCACCCAGGTGATGTCGCCTGGGTGCCGCACTGGTTTAGGGATCCTACAATGCTGCTCCGAAAATTGGCGTGGGGCGTCCCGGGTGGGGCGGGGGGGAGGCCTCGTCAGTAGCGGTCTGTTGTGCGAATAGTCCCAAGGCAGCACAACGTGCAGAGTTCTGGACGGCACCCAGGTGATGTCGCCTGGGTGCCGCACTGGTTTAGGGATCCTACAATGCAGCACAGAAAAAAAGCGTGGGGCGTCCCGGGTGGTGCGGGGGGAGGCCTCGTCAGTAGCGGTCTGTGTCCAGTGTCACATGGCTGACACAACATGTACGACAGGCACCCAGGTGATGTCCAGTAAACTGCCGCACTGGTTTTGGTATCCTACAATGCTGCTCCGAAAATTGGCGTGGGGCGGCCCGGGGGGGGGGCGTGGGGGAGCCGGCGTGAACGGGCCTCCCCAGGTGGCGGCCATCTAGCTGAGTTGCGCTCGCTCTTGCGGCCACAGCGTCTCGCTCACCATGTTGTTGAGTTGCTCCCACTCTTGCAGTGCAGCGATAGGCGGCTGCCACATGGCTCTTAAAATGGCGGACAGCTCCTCGGTTTTAGGCCTGGTCCACTGAAATGGTCCTGGGACACTTTGGAACTCGGACGCTTGCCTGCTAGGGCTTGGGCTCCATTCTCGAAAAGCGTCCCCTCAGCCGTGAAGATTGTATAAAAGTCTTGGGGGCCCCCGACTCCCGCAGGCTTCCGGTGGGGAGCGGCTGCCATGATTGCTCGCGGAATGACCACGACGGAGCCACGAGATGGTGGTGCTCTCATGCTGACGCCAGCTTCAGTCTGAATGATCCAGAAACAAGGTGGGGCTTTCATCGTTTGGGAAAAAAAAATGTTCTAAACCAATGAAAAGTGTTATTTTTAGGTCATATGACCAAGCCTTCCATCTTTAGGAAACCAAAAGTAAAATGAACCAATGAAAAGTTTTATAAACAAGTCACATGACCTGTTATGCGGCATAGGGCTACAAAAAGCGTAGAAAATCCGTTGGCACGTGAGGCGGCGTCAGTAGCGGACCGATGTGCGAATAGGCCGAAGGCAGCACAACGGGCCGAGATCCGGATGGTACCGAGGTGGTGTCCAGCAAATTGCCGCACTGGTGTGGCCATCCTACAATGCTGCGCCGAAAGACGGCGTGTCCAGCTGAGTTGCGGTCACTGTTGCGGTACAGTGACTCGAACGCGCCGAGATCCGGATGGCACCGAGGTGGTGTCCAGCAAATTGCCGCACTGGTGTGGCCATCCTACAATGCTGCGCCGAAAGACGGCGTGTCCAGCTGAATTGCGGTCACTGTTGCGGTACAGTGACTCGAACGCGCCGAGATCCGGATGGCACCGAGGTGGTGTCCAGCAAATTGCCGCACTGGTGTGGCCATCCTACAATGCTGCGCCGAAAGACGGCGTGTCCAGCTGAATTGCGGTCACTGTTGCGGTACAGTGACTCGAACGCGCCGAGATCCGGATGGCACCGAGGTGGTGTCCAGCAAATTTCCGCACTGGTGTGGCCATCCTACAATGCTGCGCCGAAAGACGGCGTGTCCAGCTGAGTTGCGGTCACTGTTGCGGTACAGTGAGTCGAACGCGCCGAGATCTGGATGGCCCAGATGTTGTGTCCAGCAAGTTGCCGCACTGGTGTGGCCATCCTACAATGCTGCGCCGAAAGTCGGCGTGGGGTGCCCCGTTGGCTTATGAGGTGATGTCAGTAGTGGACCGATGTGTGAATAGGTCGGAACCAGCACAAGGCGCCAAGATCCGAATGGCAAGTCCTGGATGTTGAGTGCCTCAGTTGAGAGTTCTGAGCAGTGCTTGTAAGACTGTCTGAAGCTTATTTGCACCTGCTGCAGCTTCACTAGGTCCGGCGGAACTTTTTGCCTTTTCCTTTCTGCTTCTTTTCCTACAATGCGTTTCATCTGAAGACACGACCAGGTCCCTTTATGTGTGCAGGGGGACGCAATTGATTGAATGAAAATGGCGGCTTGACACAAAGCTGACTCAAGCGTTACTGTTGGTGCTATACAGACAAAAATTGGTTTTCAGTTTGTACATTCTTCAGGTTTTTTTTTTCCATCCAAGTCTGATTGAGAGTTTGTAGAAAAATGGCTTCAGATTTTCCACATACTACTCTTCAACATTCTTCCTAAATGTAACAATGTGAAACTCACTAGGAGAACGGCTGTTTCTGTTTCCTTTCAAAATGCTGCCACCAATATTTTCTGAATGGAAGACACCATCTTGTAGCATAAAGGGCCGAAAGGGGTTCTGGTCTGGCCGATGGTTGGTGGAGACATTTTGACTATATCTTGGACCTGCCCGGCCTCGCCCAAAATGGCGCCGGTATAAATGGGACTCGTAACTCCTTGCCCGCAAATGTATATCTAGAAAATGTTATTGTAAGTGGCCCTGTCGTATTTTAATTACAAAATGTACGTCCACCGATTCCGCAACTGTTAGACACCTTTGTTCTTGTCACCTAATGGCCCGCTCGTTACGTTCTTCTACAATGTAAATGTCTCCTCATCATATACGATTTCAGTTTGCTCCGTGGCCGGCCCACGTGGTTATAGGCCCGTATTTGTATACTGACATTTTCACAATAAAGGTTTTTAAAACAAAACACGGTAGTAGTATTTACATTTGTAAAGTTTTTACTTTTAGTGACTGTTTTCGAATCAGTAAAAGGCAAGTGAAATAAAGCAGTCCAATTACATGACGGATAAAAGGTATAATATGTAGGAACGCAGTAAAGATAAATGGTCAAGGGCAGTTGTGTTTTTCATGTCTGCAACATAAAGTGATCGATAAGAATCTGATAATCAGGCGTATCGGCGACTAAGACAGCAGGCCGAATCTCTTTTACTCAACGGCTCCGTCATGGAAGGAAGAAACGCCCTTTTTCTCGAAAAAGGAATATATTTTACTTGCAAGACAGTTGTAAATTTTCCGGGAAAGTACATTAGCCTGGAATATTATAACATATGTTTGAAAAAAAAATATTGTTCGAAAATAATAAAAAGCGTAATTTTTAGGTCATATGACCAAGCTTTTCATCATTAAATTAACAAAAGTAAAATGAACCAATGAAAAGTTTTATTAACAAGTCACATGACCTGTTATGCTTACGTTACGCGCTGCGCGCCGCGCCTCGGATCACTTCCGGGTGCGCTAACGCGGCGTGTCATAAAACGCATTACGCGACAACGTAGGTCAACAATATAGTCTAAATGTCTCCACCAACCAGCGTTCAGAACACAACCCCTTTCAGCAGTCCAAAAAGTTCTGTTAAATGACAACAGAGGGGACAGGCAACAAGAACCATCAGTCAAAGAGGGGAGGGCAAGTTCTTCTCTTCCGGGTCATGTTGGGGCGCTACCGGAACTGATCGAATTGGTAGTCTATAGTGTTTCTGGATGTTTCAGACTAAAGCTGGCGTCAGCATGAGACCACTACCATCTCGTAGCTCCGTCGTGGCCATTCCACGAGCAATCATGGCAGCCGCTCCCCACCAGAAGCCTGCAGGAGTCGGAGGCCCCCAAGACTTTTGTAGAATCTTCACGGCTGAGGGGACGCTTTTCGAGAATGGGACCCAAGCCCTAGCAGACAAGCGTCCGAGTTCCAAGGTGTCCCAGGGCCATTTTAGTGGACCAGGCCCAAAACCGAAGAGCCGGCCGCCATTTTGAGAGTCCTGTGGCAGCCGCCTATCGCTGCAGCGCAAGAGCGGGCGCATCTCAACTACATGGTGAGCGAGACGCTGTAGTCGCAAGAGCGGGCGGTAAACAGCTGAATGGCGGAAGAGGCACAGTGTAGCAAAAGCGGGCGGAATGGCAACTAAAACGATAAAGGGGCGCCCCACTACAGCTTGTCTTCAGGTCAAACGGATTGTGGGACAAGGTCCAGAATTGAAGAGTCATCAAAAGGCAAAAAGTTCCGCCGGACCCCGGGAGCCGGCCGCCTATGTCGGGGGCGATCTCAGGCTACACCAGTGCTATAAGACTTGGGGAGGGTGTCGGAGCCAAGCGTCTTCTCCGAGTCCATGGCCATCACACCGCCCCTCAGGGGCCTCCGTCAAGCTGTTTAGGAAGGTAACATATCACATTGTTTTCTAATGCAGTCAGGTCCACAAACGACACTCACTTACTTTGAGAATAGTGAAGCTGCAGTAGGTGGAAATAAGCTTCAGACAGTGTTACAAGCACTGCTCAGAACTCTTAACTATGGCACCCAACATCCAGAACTTATGCTATTTGAGAATGGTAGTGACATCGAAGCATCTCAGGGACCAAAACCATTAACGTACTTTCACGTATGAAAATCTTACTTGGGGAGGGGGCAGGAGCGAAGCGCCCCCTCCCAGTCAGCGCCACCACACCGTATGTTGAAAATCTGAAGCCATCGTTCTACAAAGTCAACCAAACTTGGATTGAAAAATCTAGAAAAATGTACAAACTGAAAACCAGTTTTGGTCTGCATAGCATCAGTAGCAACGCTTGAGTCAGCTTTGTGTCAAGCCGCCATTTTGATTCAACAAAGCACAGGCATTGAAAAAGGCTGAAATTCAGAACTCTAAACTATGGCACCCAACATCCAGGAGCTTGCCATCCGGATCTTGGAGCCTTGTGCTGTTTTCGATCTATTCACACATCGGTCCACTACTGACATCATCTTATAAACCAACGTTATGTAAATAGTTTTTTAATAAAATGTTTTACCCTGTTTCTTTGCTGGTGTGTTGTCTATATTTTTAATATTTGCATAGGGTTTGTCGTTATTTTGTGCGGGATGGGTGATGGAGCCGAGCTGTCTTGCAGCCCTCATGGTGTGGAGCTCAGTTCATCTCACTATTTTCGTATTTCTCATGAAGGGTTGTTCCTAATATTTCTATTTTAGCGAGGTCAAAAAGAGATCCAATTAGTGGCCTACTGATTTTGCTCGATTACTTTTATTTTTTTACACGATTTTTCACTATCTGCAAAGACTAAACAGAGTATTGCGACTTTGTGCTTGTTTGTAAATAGAGAATGATCCAAAGAGAACCAATTCTAAAACAGTAAATGCTTGGACAACAATCAATCAAATGGAGAGACAAGGAGGCACGACGGATTACAACGGGGGTAAAGGCCTGCGTTAACTACCCTTCAGTATCTGCAAAGAGAGAGTACTACTAAGACAAAAGAGGGGAGGGGGGGGGGTGCAGCGTTCAAAGCACATCAGCGTGCATAAATACGAAAATGTTTTTATCTATCACGTACTTGACATTTTAAAGCTTTTCATATTTGCTATTAAAAAACCAATGAAATTCACAGAAAAAACCATAGGTTATAGTGGATATATAGTTAGGAATTTGCATTTAGAAAACCTTGAAAATTCAATGAAAAAACCATTGGTTTTAGGCCATATATAGTTAGGAATTAGCATTTACAAAACCTTATTTTACTCGCATAAAACCATTGAAATTCCATATATAGTTAGAAGCGCTAACTATATATCGCGCACCCGCAATCCACTGCTGATGATGTCACATATTACATCATTCATGACATGGTCAGTGACATCACTGATGACATCACTGATGACATCTCAAATGACATCACTGATGACAACTCAAATGACATCACTGATGACATCTCAAATGACATCACTGATGACATCACTGATGACAACTCAAATGACATCACTGATGACATCTCATTTGTCATCACTGATCACATCACTTATGTGATAATACAATGAACCTCTTCAGACTCTAATATAACCTTACATACACTCAGTATAAACAGACACTCACAGACTGTCACTCATCCATGGAGTTACTCACACACCTAGTCAGTCATGCAAAGAATCAATCACACCTCCATTTCCTCAACTATAAAGTTATACACATCTTACTTATTCAAACATATAATAACACATATTTATTCTCTTATATAATCCCTGATACAAGCTCACAGTGATCGATACAGCCACTCACACATTCACTGGCTCTTATGTTCAGTTATTTATATATCTCAACTCTCACATGTATTGTGTTTTACATACGTACTTACTTGCACATGTAGCAATGAGAAATCCATTCACTCACCAACACACCCATGCATAGTCAACCGCCCATATAGCTGTTTCCACATGCACTCTTGAACTCATACTCCTAGTGAATCAACTGCTTACACATCTATGCACAGAGTCACGCACCTCCCAGCCACCCACACACACACTCAGCCTCCCATTCAAATACTTGGGCAACCAATCAATAACCCATATGGCCACTCTTATAGCTACTGATCAACACATGCAGCAGCTTACACAACAACAAACATACTGATGCACAAATTAAGACAGTTTAGTCACTAACCCATGCACTCAGTGAGACACATTTAATCACTCACTCATACAGTCAGTCATGCACCTACTAAATTCTTCATCCAGACACTTATACATCCACTCATTCTTCAATATGTGAAACATATTTAAACTTTACAGACACATACAATCACTGGATGTTGTGATCAGTGATGTCATCAGTGATGTCATTTGAGATGTCATCAGTGATGTCATCAGTGATGTCACTGACCATGTCATGAATGATGTAATATGTGACATCATCAGCAGTGGATTGCGGGTGCGCGATATATAGTTAGCGCTTCTAACTATATATGGAATTTCAATGGTTTTATGCGAGTAAAATAAGGTTTTGTAAATGCTAATTCCTAACTATATATGGCCTAAAACCAATGGTTTTTTCATTGAATTTTCAAGGTTTTCTAAATGCAAATTCCTAACTATATATCCACTATAACCTATGGTTTTTTCTGTGAATATATATATATATATATATATATATATATATATATATATATATATATATATATATATATATATATATAGATATATATATATATATATATATATATATATATATATTTAATATAAATATTAAGGCAATACATTATCTGAGGTAACACTGACGAAGGACTAGAGGTCCGAAACGCGTCTGTTTGTTTTGGTCAGAACGCCGTATTAAATTTCCTTTGCAACATACCCCGTGAGTGCGTTTTTCGTCTCAGGAGAATGGGTCGAATGGAGCTACAATATATATATATATATATATATATATATATATATATATATATATATATATATATATATATATATATATATATATATATATATATATTATATATATATATATATATGAATCCACAATCCTGAGGTCCCAGCAACCACTCACAGACACCAACCAGGTACAGACCACAAACGAGGAATTATAGGTGAAATGAGTGCTTTATTCCATCTATGGGGACGGCAACATCACGCGTTTCGTCCGGGAAACCCGGACGTGATCACATGACAAACCCAGAGAATCATGTGGTTAAATACTGGTTACATTAACACAAGGCTCCTCCCACAATATAAACAACATAGAAGAAATACCATTTATCACAAACTCGGCTGATAAACACCAAAATTGCAAAACAATACAAAAGGAGAATTTACAATTAAAACATAAATCAATTCATCCTCAATAAAGGGCAAGTGCCCAATTCTATGATTTGCCAATGTAAAATTAACATAGGATAAAATGGCATATAGTGTTGTTGTGGGGCCATTGTATAAAACCAGTAGAAAAAAGTTAAAACCACATACTAAATCAGTGCAAGAAAATAGTGCAAGAACATTATGTCCAAAACATTGGAAGAGAGCAATATACTATTTAGGCTATAGCCTATAGCAAGATGTTACAGTAGTGAAAAAAAAGTGCAAAGTGCAAAAAGTGCAAATACGGCAAATTTATAAATATTAGGGGAGGAAATATTTTCTTCTAATGGGATAAAGTGCAGCGTTACTGTAAGAGTCAAAGTGACGAGTGACAATAAGCAGCAGAGATATATATGGATAGGACAAAGAGTTCAAAACATCCTATCAAACCAAATTACAGATGATGTTTATCAAAAAATATTTAAATATTATTTAATCACAGAGATTAGCAATTCATTTGATTTTAAACCATCCTCAGCACAGTTAGAAAAAAGAGATAAAAATCATATAAATAGGTATAAAATCCCATTTAAAATACTATGCACATAATGGAATAAAATATTTACAAGAAGTTGTTAAGATCTTCCCCCATGTTGAGGCCATTCGGGATCTTGCTTTTTAATCAAAGTATGTAATGGCTTTCCAACTGTCTCAGTTTCCTTTCTCTGTCTCCTCCTCTTTTGCATGACGGGACCGCATCAATAACAAAATATTGTAAGTCATTCAGATTGTTATTATGGACCAATTTAAAATGGCGGGCCACAGGATAGTTAGGGTCAGAATTGACTATGGCACGAAGATGCTGTAAAATTCGGTTGCATACTTGTAGCTTCGTGCTGCCAAAGTATTGTAACTCGCACGTGCATTTTAAAACATAGACCGCATGATCCGTTTTACAAGTATACAAATTGTTAATTTTAATCACAGCATCAGTCAAACCCTCAACAAATTCTGTGGTGTTAACACCAAATTTACAAGCCCTGCAAGAACTACACTTCCGAAACCCAGTCTTATTAGAGAACCAATTAGGTTTTATAATGGTCTCAGGGCTAGTTCTTACAAGAGCATCCCTCATGGACGGTGCTCGACGGAAAGTGATGCTGGGCCTGTCTTCCAATAATGGGGCTAAGATGATATCTGTTTTTAAAATGGGCCAATTAGACTTCATGATGTGTTTGATCCTCTTTTCTTGGTTGCTGTAAGTGGTAATAAGACGGATGGTAGGTTTGTCAGTTTTTACAGAAACCTCCTCTAGTGTGTCTATTGCTGATTCCTCAGCAGGTACCACTAACTGACTAGTCATTACCTTTTTAAGAGAGCTAGTAAGGATGTTTTTGTCATAGCCTCTGCGTAGGAATCTCAGAAAGGATCCGTTGATACAGTTGATAAGATCAATCTCATTATTGCATATACGTTTAATTCTTAAAAACTCCCCATATGGGATGCTTTCAATAAGATGATGGGGATGGTTACTCTGTGCATGTAAAATGGAGTTTCCAGCTGTGGACTTCCTATGCATCCTGGTCATAATGTTGTTGTCCTTAATGTAGACCTCTACATCTAGAAAGTTTACACTCACATTGTTGATGTTGGCAGTGAATTCAAGGTTCAAAGAGTTGTTATTAATGTTACTAACAAAGTTTTCAGCTGATGATTTGCAACCTTGCCAAATTATAAAAACATCATCAATAAAACGCCACATTTTAACAATGCCTATTTCATCCTCCTCCAGACATTCGCGAAGCTCACAAAGGACGTGCCTCTCCCACCAGCCCACGTGTAAACACGCGTAACTTGGGGAGAAGCACGCACCCATGGCAACTCCACGCAACTGCTGGAAGACCTCATTGTTAAATAAAAAGAAATTGTTCTTAAGACACAGATCAATCATGGTGATGAGCATTTTGCTGTGTTCAAAATATCTGATGTCCCTTTTAGACAAAAAATATTCGATTGCATTTAAACCATCGCTGTGATTAATGAAAGTATAGAGAGAAGTAATGTCCATTACAAGAAACATATAGTTGGGTTTCCACACAACTTCTTTCAATTTCATAAGGACGTCACCAGTGTCTTTCAAGTAACTAGGTAAGGCCTCCATATAATCGTGAAGAAAGTAATCAACATATTTGGATAGAGGTTCCAAGAGTCCAGTTTGGGCAGAAATAATGGGTCGCCCAGGTACAGGTGTAATGCCTTTATGGATCTTGGGTAATAGGTATAATGTAGGAGTGATAGGGAAATCCTTTTTAAGGAAATCAAATTCTTTCTTGCTTATCAATCCTTCCCTTTTCCATGATGCCAAATTAGTGTGTACCAAAAGTTTTACTTTATTCAATTCATTGAATGAAGCTTTCTTGTAACAGGCAGAGTCACTTAATTGTCTCTCAGCTTCCTGTAAATACATTGCACGTGGCCACAAGACGATATTTCCACCTTTATCAGCTTTATTTACAATGATGTTGCCATTAGATTTGAGTTTTTTGAATCAACAGAGAGTATTGTTTATCTCTAAAGCTCCTATGTTTCCCACTTTTAGCCACAGTTCGGTTAAGTTCCTTTAAGTCCTCAATGACACGATCGCTAAAGATGTCAATGGCATCCCTAGGCATTACCGGGACAAAAGTTGATTTAGGGCAAAAAGGACTGTTACCAGCACTGCCACTGCTGATTCCCATTGATCTCAGTACTTCTTGGGTGTAAGTAGTGGAGTCACTTTCATCATTGGCAAGAGAATGAGCAACTTTCAAAGCCTTAGTATCAGCTATAGAAAAATTCTTGTTACTCTGAGATTCACTTAAGATGGTATTGGCTTTTTCACTTTTCTTGTTAATAGTATGAAACTTAAGAAGTTTCAATTTCCTGATAAACTTAAAAGTGTCGATTCTCGCTTGGACATATTTGAACCCATTGTTAGGACAAAAAGAAAGACCAAGAGACAGGTGCTGTGTTTCTGCTGCATTAAGGTCAAGTTCCGTCAAATTAATCACAGTATTCTCTACATCAGAATCAGTGGAGCGAAATTTTTCATCTTTTTTAGTTTTGCCATTTTCTTTTATATTTTCAACATTATCTCCATTTTTTTCATTTTTTTCTTTTTCGTCATTATTTGCCCCAAAACCAGTGAAAGAAGCCATATCATCCGAGGATGATGTGGTGGGTAGACTCATAATTTTGGTTATGATTTCGCTTGGGCATTCCCCCTTCCTCCTCTCTTTCTTGTGTTGCTGTTGGCGTTTCCTCCTCTCTTTACGGGATTTGTTTCGCCTCCTCTTCCTCTCGCTAGTTGTGTCCCCCTCGACCTTAACGTGTTTCGCCGATCTTCCACCATAAAAACCACTTCCTCAGATGGAGTAAAACTGCTAACCCCAACTTGTTGTTCAATAGTCTCATCTTCAGAACCCCCACTGCTGTAGACAGAACTCAGGTCAGTATCCGAGTGTTCAGGGGCTGCCGCCTGTTGATTTAGTGGAGTTTGAGATGTTGTCACTGGCACAGATGAAGTTAGTGCTTGTCTTTTAACTGATTCAAACTTCCTTGAGCATGTGAATATCCTCCCATTCTCATAGTCGGCTTTGTCTCTTGCAAACTTGAATGCTTTCCGGGATTTAATGGTTTCTTCATATTTATCTAGGCGTTTCTTGATCTCTTCCCGCCCTTTAGTAATCACCTCCTGTTGTTCCATAGCATTAAGTTCGAGGTTAAGCTTTTCAATCTGGGACATTAGTTCGACTCTATCGATTTCAGCGTATTTAATTAGGATGCATACCATACCCATAGATGAATCAAGGTTATGTTGGGCCCACTCCTTCAGCATGAGGGGATTAGGGTTTTCGAATGAGGGTGCTATTAATACTCTCAAGCCACGAGGCACCCTTTTTACTTCCTTGTACTTCTCCAAGCTTTTTTGTTCCCACCACTTAGTGAGCTCCGTCCGGAGCAGTTTCTCCAATTTTTTTAACTTAGACTTAACATCATCGCCTTCATTGGTTTTCTCCTTAGGTTTCCCCCAAGGGTGGTGGCGGCCGGTAAATTTAAAAAAAGAGCATCTGCTGCTTGCTCTCTATCTCTGAAGATGTCAGCTGCCATCGCCATCTTAATTACGGAAAGTTTTTTTCAAAAACTCAGCACAGGTTCAAAGATTTCTCCACGTGTAATGTTCAACACGTAACCGAAATAGAACAAATGTCTCCTCAAATCTCGTATAACCCACGAATGACCAAGGGGTAGCAAACCGCGACAATGGGCTCACCTCTGTTCACCGCTGATGAAGAAAAACTCGGGTCCTCCGATCCAAATGATTCCACACCAAGACAGACGAACTTCCAGCAAGCCGTGTCGCGTAGCAGGTCCGCTTCACTTCCGGTCGTTGGGCGCTGGAACGTGCAATACTCCTTCCGGGTAAGAACAGATCGCCAAAGACGATGTCGGCCAGAACTGCAATCCAGCCACAATATGAAAGACAAGAGGGTCTGTAGAAGACGAAATCGGCCAATTCGTCAAATGAATATGAATCCAAAATCCTGAGGTGCCAGCAACCACGCACAGACACGAACCAGGTACAGACCACAAACGAGGAATTATAGGTGAAATGAGTGCTTTATTCCATCTATGGGGACGGCAACATGATGCGTTTCGTCCGGGAAACCCGGACTTGATCACATGACAAACCCAGAGAATCATGTGGTTAAATACTGGTTACATTAACACAAGTCTCCTCCCACAATATAAACAACATAGAAGAAATACCATTTATCACAAACTCGGCTGATAAACACCAAAATTGCAAAACAATACAAAAGGAGAATTTACAATTAAAACATAAATCGATTCATCCTCAATAAAGGGCAAGTGCCCAATTCTATGATTTGCCAATGTAAAATTAACATAGGATAAAATGGCATATAGTGTTGTTGTGGGGCCATTGTATAAAACCAGTAGAAAAAAGTTAAAACCACATACTAAATCAGTGCAAGAAAATAGTGCAAGAATATTATGTCCAAAACATTGGAAGAGAGCAATATACTATTTAGGCTATAGCCTATAGCAAGATGTTACAGTAGTGAAAAAAAAGTGCAAAGTGCAAAAAGTGCAAATACGGCAAA
This sequence comes from Lissotriton vulgaris, assembly GCF_964263255.1. Lineage (NCBI taxonomy): Eukaryota > Metazoa > Chordata > Amphibia > Caudata > Salamandridae > Lissotriton > Lissotriton vulgaris. The sequence continues at coordinate 1,213,193,380 of NC_141694.1, forward strand.
TTTATAAATATTAGGGGAGGAAATATTTTCTTCTAATGGGATAAAGTGCAGCGTTACTGTAAGAATCAAAGTGACGAGTGACAATAAGCAGCAGAGATATATATGGATAGGACAAAGAGTTCAAAACATCCTATCAAACCAAATTACAGATGATGTATATCAAAAAATATTTAAATATTATTTAATCACAGAGATCAGCAATTCATTTGATTTTAAACCATCCTCAGCACAGTTAGAAAAAAGAGATAAAAATCATATAAATAGGTATAAAATCCCATTTAAAATACTATGCACATAATGGAATAAAATATTTACAAGAAGTTGTTAAGATCTTCCCCCATGTTGAGGCCATTCGGGATCTTGCTATTTAATCAAAGTATGTAATGGCTTTCCAACTGTCTCAGTTTCCTTTCTCTGTCTCCTCCTCTTTTGCATGACGGGACCGCATCAATAACAAAATATTGTAAGTCATTCAGATTGTTATTATGGACCAATTTAAAATGGCGGGCCACAGGATAGTTAGGGTCAGAATTGACTATGGCACGAAGATGCTGTAAAATTTGGTTGTATACTTGTAGCTTCGTGCTGCCAAAGTATTGTAACTCGCACGTGCATTTTAAAACATAGACCGCATGATCCGTTTTACAAGTATACAAATTGTTAATTTTAATCACAGCATCAGTCAAACCCTCAACAAATTCTGTGGTGTTAACACCAAATTTACAAGCCCTGCAAGAACTACACTTCCGAAACCAGTCTTATTAGAGAACCATTTAGGTTTTATAATGGTCTCAGGGCTAGTTCTTACAAGAGCATCCCTCATGGAGGGTGCTTGACGGAAAGTGATGCTGGGCCTGTCTTCCAATAATGGGGCTAAGATGATATCTGTTTTTAAAATGGGCCAATTAGACTTCATGATGTGTTTGATCCTCTTTTCTTGGTTGCTGTAAGTGGTAATAAGACGGATGGTAGGTTTGTCAGTTTTTACAGAAACCTCCTCTAGTGTGTCTATTGCTGATTCCTCAGCAGGTACCACTAACTGATTAGTCATTACCTTTTTAAGAGAGCTAGTAAGGATGTTTTTGTCATAGCCTCTGCGTAGGAATCTCTGAAAGGATCCGTTGAGACAGTTGATAAGATCAATCTCATTATTGCATATACGTTTAATTCTTAAAAACTCCCCATATGGGATGCTTTCAATAAGATGATGGGGATCGTTACTCTGTGCATGTAAAATGGAGTTTCCAGCTGTGGACTTCCTATGCATCCTGGTCATAATGTTGTTGTCCTTAATGTAGACCTCTACATCTAGAAAGTTTACACTCACATTGTTGATGTTGGCAGTGAATTCAAGGTTCAAAGAGTTGTTATTAATGTTACTAACAAAGTTTTCAGCTGATGATTTGCAACCTTGCCAAATTATAAAAACATCATCAATAAAACGCCACATTTTACCAATGCCTATTTCATCCTCCTCCAGACATTCGCGAAGCTCACCAAGGACGTGCCTCTCCCACCAGCCCACGTGTAAACACGCGTAACTGGGGGAGAAGCACGCACCCATGGCAACTCCACGCAACTGCTGGAAGACCTCATTGTTAAATAAAAAGAAATTGTTCTTAAGACACAGATCAATCATGGTGATGAGCATTTTGCTGTGTTCAAAATATCTGATGTCCCTTTTAGTCAAAAAATATTCGATTGCATTTAAACCATCGCTGTGATTAATGGAAGTATAGAGAGAAGTAATGTCCATTACAAGAAACATATAGTTGGGTTTCCACACAACTTCTTCCAATTTCATAAGGACGTCACCAGTGTCTTTCAAGTAACTAGGTAAGGCCTCCATATAATCGTGAAGAAAGTAATCAACATATTTGGATAGAGGTTCCAAGAGTCCAGTTTGGGCAGAAATAATGGGTCGCCCAGGTACAGGTGTAATGCCTTTATGGATCTTGGGTAATAGGTATAATGTAGGAGTGATAGGGAAATCCTTTTTAAGGAAATCAAATTCTTTCTTGCTTATCAATCCTTCCCTTTTCCATGATGCCAAATTAGTGTGTACCAAAAGTTTTACTTTATTCAATTCATTGAATGAAGCTTTCTTGTAACAGGCAGAGTCACTTAATTGTCTCTCAGCTTCCTGTAAATACATTGCACGTGGCCACAAGACGATATTTCCACCTTTATCAGCTTTATTTACAATGATGTTGCCATTAGATTTGATTTTTTGAATCAACAGAGAGTATTGTTTATCTCTAAAGCTCCTATGTTTCCCACTTTTAGCCACAGTTCGGTTAAGTTCCTTTAAGTCCTCAATGACACGATCGCTAAAGATGTCAATGGCATCCCTAGGCATTACCGGGACAAAAGTTGATTTAGGGCAAAAAGGACTGTTACCAGCACTGCCACTGCTGATTCCCATTTATCTCAGTACTTCTTGGGTGTTAGTAGTGGAGTTACTTTCATCATTGGCAAGAGAATGAGCAACTTTCAAAGCCTTAGTATCAGCTATAGAAAAATTCTTGTTACTCTGAGAATCACTTAAGATGGTATTGGCTTTTTCACTTTTCTTGTTAATAGTATGAAACTTAAGAAGTTTCAATTTCCTGATAAACTTAAAAGTGTCGATTCTCGCTTGGACATATTTGAACCCATTGTTAGGACAAAAAGAAAGACCAAGAGACAGGTGCTGTGTTTCTGCTTCATTAAGGTCAAGTTCCGTCAAACTAATCACAGTATTCTCTACATCAGAATCAGTGGAGCGAAATTTTTCATCTTTTTTAGTTTTGCCATTTTCTTTTATATTTTCAACATTATCTCCATTTTTTTCATTTTTTTCTTTTTCGTCATTATTTGCCCCAAAACCAGTGAAAGAAGCCATATCATCCGAGGATGATGTGGTGGGTAGACTCATAATTTTGGTTATAATTTCGCTTGGGCATTCCCCCTTCCTCTTCTCTTTCTTGTGTTGTTGTTGGCGTTTCCTCCTCTCTTTACGGGATTTGTTTCGCCTCCTCTTCCTCTCGCTAGTTGTGTCCCCCTCGACCTTAACGTGTTTCGCCGATCTTCCACCATAAAAACCACTTCCTCAGATGGAGTAAAACTGCTAACCCCAACTTGTTGTTCAATAGTCTCATCTTCAGAACCCCCACTGCTGTAGACAGAACTCAGGTCAGTATCCGAGTGTTCAGGGGCTGCCGCCTGTTGATTTAGTGGAGTTTGAGATGTTGTCACTGGCACAGATGAAGTTAGTGCTTGTCTTTTAACTGATTCAAACTTCCTTGAGCATGTGAATATCCTCCCATTCTCATAGTCGGCTTTGTCTCTTGCAAACTTGAATGCTTTCCGGGATTTAATGGTTTCTTCATATTTATCTAGGCGTTTCTTGATCTCTTCCCGCCCTTTAGTAATCACCTCCTGTTGTTCCATAGCATTAAGTTCGAGGTTAAGCTTTTCAATCTGGGACATTAGTTCGACTCTATCGATTTCAGCGTATTTAATTAGGATGCATACCATACCCATAGATGAATCAAGGTTATGTTGGGCCCACTCCTTCAGCATGAGGGGATTAGGGTTTTCGAATGAGGGTGCTATTAATACTCTCAAGCCACGAGGCACCCTTTTTACTTCCTTGTACTTCTCCAAGCTTTTTTGTTCCCACCACTTAGTGAGCTCCGTCCGGAGCAGTTTCTCCAATTTTTTTAACTTAGACTTAACATCATCGCCTTCATTGGTTTTCTCCTTAGGTTTCCCCCAAGGGTGGTGGCGGCCGGTAAATTTAAAAAAAGAGCATCTGCTGCTTGCTCTCTATCTCTGAAGATGTCAGCTGCCATCGCCATCTTCACTACGGAAAGTTTTTTCAAAAACTCAGCACAGGTTCAAAGATTTCTCCACGTGTAATGTTCAACACGTAACTGAAATAGAACAAATGTCTCCTCAAATCTCGTATAACCCACGAATGACCAAGCGGTAGCAAACCGCGACAATGGGCTCACCTCTGTTCACCGCTGATGAAGAAAAACTCGGGCCCTCCGATCCAAATGATTCCACACCAAGACAGACGAAATTCCAGCAAGCCGTGTCGCGTAGCAGGTCCGCTTCACTTCCGGTCATTGGGCGCTGGAACGCGCAATACTCCTTCTGGGTAAGAACAGATCGCCAAAGACGAAGTCGGCCAAAACTGCAATCCAGCCACAATATGAAAGACGAGAGGGTCTGTAGAAGACGAAATCGGCCAATTCGTCAAATGAATATGAATCCAAAATCCTGAGGTGCCAGCAACCTCGCACAGACACGAACCAGGTACAGACCACAAACGTAGAATTATAGGTGAAATGAGTGCTTTATTCCATCTATGGGGACGGCAACATGACGCGTTTCGTCTGGGAAACCCGGACTTGATCACATGACAAACCCAGAGAATTATGTGGTTAAATACTGGTTATATTAACACAAGGCTCCTCCCACAATATAAACAACATAGAAGAAATACCATTTATCACAAACTCGGCTGATAAACACCAAAATTGCAAAACAATACAAAAGGAGAATTTACAATTAAAACATAAATCAATTCATCCTCAATAAAGGGCAAGTGCCCAATTCTAGGATTTGCCAATGCAAAATTAACATAGGATAAAATGGCATATAGTGTTGTTGTGGGGCCATTGTATAAAACCAGTAGAAAAAAGTTAAAACCACATACTAAATCAGTGCAAGAAAATAGTGCAAGAATATTATGTCCAAAACATTGGAAGAGAGCAATATACTATTTAGGCTATAGCCTATAGCAAGATGTTACAGTAGTGAAAAAAAAGTGCAAAGTGCAAAAAGTGCAAATACGGCAAATTTATAAATATTAGGGGAGGAAATATTTTCTTCTAATGGGATAAAGTGCAGCGTTACTGTAAGAATCAAAGTGACGAGTGACAATAAGCAGCAGAGATATATATGGATAGGACAAAGAGTTCAAAACATCCTATCAAACCAAATTACAGATGATGTATATCAAAAAATATTTAAATATTATTTAATCACAGAGATTAGCAATTCATTTGATTTTAAACCATCCTCAGCACAGTTAGAAAAAAGAGATAAAAATCATATAAATAGGTATAAAATCCCATTTAAAATACTATGCACATAATGGAATAAAATATTTACAAGAAGTTGTTAAGATCTTCCCCCATGTTGAGGCCATTCGGGATCTTGCTATTTAATCAAAGTATGTAATGGCTTTCCAACTGTCTCAGTTTCCTTTCTCTGTCTCCTCCTCTTTTGCATGACGGGACCGCATCAATAACAAAATATTGTAAGTCATTCAGATTGTTATTATGGACCAATTTAAAATGGCGGGCCACAGGATAGTTAGGGTCAGAATTGACTATGGCACGAAGATGCTGTAAAATTTGGTTGTATACTTGTAGCTTCGTGCTGCCAAAGTATTGTAACTCGCACGTGCATTTTAAAACATAGACAGCATGATCCGTTTTACAAGTATACAAATTGTTAATTTTAATCACAGCATCAGTCAAACCCTCAACAAATTCTGTGGTGTTAACACCAAATTTACAAGCCCTGCAAGAACTACACTTCCGAAACCCAGTCTTATTAGAGAACCAATTAGGTTTTATAATGGTCTCAGGGCTAGTTCTTACAAGAGCATCCCTCATGGAGGGTGCTTGACGGAAAGTGATGCTGGGCCTGTCTTCCAATAATGGGGCTAAGATGATATCTGTTTTTAAAATGGGCCAATTAGACTTCATGATGTGTTTGATCCTCTTTTCTTGGTTGCTGTAAGTGGTAATAAGACGGATGGTAGGTTTGTCAGTTTTTACAGAAACCTCCTCTAGTGTGTCTATTGCTGATTCCTCAGCAGGTACCACTAACTGATTAGTCATTACCTTTTTAAGAGAGCTAGTAAGGATGTTTTTGTCATAGCCTCTGCGTAGGAATCTCTGAAAGGATCCGTTGAGACAGTTGATAAGATCAATCTCATTATTGCATATACGTTTAATTCTTAAAAACTCCCCATATGGGATGCTTTCAATAAGATGATGGGGATCGTTACTCTGTGCATGTAAAATGGAGTTTCCAGCTGTGGACTTCCTATGCATCCTGGTCATAATGTTGTTGTCCTTAATGTAGACCTCTACATCTAGAAAGTTTACACTCACATTGTTGATGTTGGCAGTGAATTCAAGGTTCAAAGAGTTGTTATTAATGTTACTAACAAAGTTTTCAGCTGATGATTTGCAACCTTGCCAAATTATAAAAACATCATCAATAAAACGCCACATTTTAACAATGCCTATTTCATCCTCCTCCAGACATTCGCGAAGCACACCAAGGACGTGCCTTCCCCACCAGCCCACGTGTAAACACGCGTAACTGGGGGAGAAGCACGCACCCATGGCAACTCCACGCAACTGCTGGAAGACCTCATTGTTAAATAAAAAGAAATTGTTCTTAAGACACAGATCAATCATGGTGATGAGCATTTTGCTGTGTTCAAAATATCTGATGTCCCTTTTAGACAAAAAATATTCGATTGCATTTAAACCATCGCTGTGATTAATGGAAGTATAGAGAGAAGTAATGTCCATTACAAGAAACATATAGTTGGGTTTCCACACAACTTCTTCCAATTTCATAAGGACGTCACCAGTGTCTTTCAAGTAACTAGGTAAGGCCTCCATATAATCGTGAAGAAAGTAATCAACATATTTGGATAGAGGTTCCAAGAGTCCAGTTTGGGCAGAAATAATGGGTCGCCCAGGTACAGGTGTAATGCCTTTATGGATCTTGCGTAATAGGTATAATGTAGGAGTGATAGGGAAATCCTTTTTAAGGAAATCAAATTCTTTCTTGCTTATCAATCCTTCCCTTTTCCATGATGCCAAATTAGTGTGTACCAAAAGTTTTACTTTATTCAATTCATTGAATGAAGCTTTCTTGTAACAGGCAGCGTCACTTAATTGTCTCTCAGCTTCCTGTAAATACATTGCACGTGGCCACAAGACGATATTTCCACCTTTATCAGCTTTATTTACAATGATGTTGCCATTAGATTTGATTTTTTGAATCAACAGAGAGTATTGTTTATCTCTAAAGCTCCTATGTTTCCCACTTTTAGCCACAGTTCGGTTAAGTTCCTTTAAGTCCTCAATGACACGATCGCTAAAGATGTCAATGGCATCCCTAGGCATTACCGGGACAAAAGTTGATTTAGGGCAAAAAGGACTGTACCCAGCACTGCCACTGCTGATTCCCATTTATCTCAGTACTTCTTGGGTGTTAGTAGTGGAGTTACTTTCATCATTGGCAAGAGAATGAGCAACTTTCAAAGCCTTAGTATCAGCTATAGAAAAATTCTTGTTACTCTGAGAATCACTTAAGATGGTATTGGCTTTTTCACTTTTCTTGTTAATAGTATGAAACTTAAGAAGTTTCAATTTCCTGATAAACTTAAAAGTGTCGATTCTCGCTTGGACATATTTGAACCCATTGTTAGGACAAAAAGAAAGACCAAGAGACAGGTGCTGTGTTTCTGCTTCATTAAGGTCAAGTTCCGTCAAATTAATCACAGTATTCTCTACATCAGAATCAGTGGAGCGAAATTTTTCATCTTTTTTAGTTTTGCCATTTTCTTTTATATTTTCAACATTATCTCCATTTTTTTCATTTTTTTCTTTTTCGTCATTATTTGCCCCAAAACCAGTGAAAGAAGCCATATCATCCGAGGATGATGTGGTGGGTAGACTCATAATTTTGGTTATAATTTCGCTTGGGCATTCCCCCTTCCTCTTCTCTTTCTTGTGTTGTTGTTGGCGTTTCCTCCTCTCTTTACGGGATTTGTTTCGCCTCCTCTTCCTCTCGCTAGTTGTGTCCCCCTCGACCTTAACGTGTTTCGCCGATCTTCCACCATAAAAACCACTTCCTCAGATGGAGTAAAACTGCTAACCCCAACTTGTTGTTCAATAGTCTCATCTTCAGAACCCCCACTGCTGTAGACAGAACTCAGGTCAGTATCCGAGTGTTCAGGGGCTGCCGCCTGTTGATTTAGTGGAGTTTGAGATGTTGTCACTGGCACAGATGAAGTTAGTGCTTGTCTTTTAACTGATTCAAACTTCCTTGAGAATGTGAATATCCTCCCATTCTCATAGTCGGCTTTGTCTCTTGCAAACTTGAATGCTTTCCGGGATTTAATGGTTTCTTCATATTTATCTAGGCGTTTCTTGATCTCTTCCCGCCCTTTAGTAATCACCTCCTGTTGTTCCATAGCATTAAGTTCGAGGTTAAGCTTTTCAATCTGGGACATTAGTTCGACTCTATCGATTTCAGCGTATTTAATTAGGATGCATACCATACCCATAGATGAATCAAGGTTATGTTGGGCCCACTCCTTCAGCATGAGGGGATTAGGGTTTTCGAATGAGGGTGCTATTAATACTCTCAAGCCACGAGGCACCCTTTTTACTTCCTTGTACTTCTCCAAGCTTTTTTGTTCCCACCACTTAGTGAGCTCCGTCCGGAGCAGTTTCTCCAATTTTTTTAACTTAGACTTAACATCATCGCCTTCATTGGTTTTCTCCTTAGGTTTCCCCCAAGGGTGGTGGCGGCCGGTAAATTTAAAAAAAGAGCATCTGCTGCTTGCTCTCTATCTCTGAAGATGTCAGCTGCCATCGCCATCTTCACTACGGAAAGTTTTTTCAAAAACTCAGCACAGGTTCAAAGATTTCTCCACGTGTAATGTTCAACACGTAACTGAAATAGAACAAATGTCTCCTCAAATCTCGTATAACCCACGAATGACCAAGCGGTAGCAAACCGCGACAATGGGCTCACCTCTGTTCACCGCTGATGAAGAAAAACTCGGGCCCTCCGATCCAAATGATTCCACACCAAGACAGACGAAATTCCAGCAAGCCGTGTCGCGTAGCAGGTCCGCTTCACTTCCGGTCATTGGGCGCTGGAACGCGCAATACTCCTTCTGGGTAAGAACAGATCGCCAAAGACGAAGTCGGCCAAAACTGCAATCCAGCCACAATATGAAAGACGAGAGGGTCTGTAGAAGACGAAATCGGCCAATTCGTCAAATGAATATGAATCCAAAATCCTGAGGTGCCAGCAACCTCGCACAGACACGAACCAGGTACAGACCACAAACGTAGAATTATAGGTGAAATGAGTGCTTTATTCCATCTATGGGGACGGCAACATGACGCGTTTCGTCTGGGAAACCCGGACTTGATCACATGACAAACCCAGAGAATTATGTGGTTAAATACTGGTTATATTAACACAAGGCTCCTCCCACAATATAAACAACATAGAAGAAATACCATTTATCACAAACTCGGCTGATAAACACCAAAATTGCAAAACAATACAAAAGGAGAATTTACAATTAAAACATAAATCAATTCATCCTCAATAAAGGGCAAGTGCCCAATTCTAGGATTTGCCAATGCAAAATTAACATAGGATAAAATGGCATATAGTGTTGTTGTGGGGCCATTGTATAAAACCAGTAGAAAAAAGTTAAAACCACATACTAAATCAGTGCAAGAAAATAGTGCAAGAATATTATGTCCAAAACATTGGAAGAGAGCAATATACTATTTAGGCTATAGCCTATAGCAAGATGTTACAGTAGTGAAAAAAAAGTGCAAAGTGCAAAAAGTGCAAATACGGCAAATTTATAAATATTAGGGGAGGAAATATTTTCTTCTAATGGGATAAAGTGCAGCGTTACTGTAAGAATCAAAGTGACGAGTGACAATAAGCAGCAGAGATATATATGGATAGGACAAAGAGTTCAAAACATCCTATCAAACCAAATTACAGATGATGTATATCAAAAAATATTTAAATATTATTTAATCACAGAGATTAGCAATTCATTTGATTTTAAACCATCCTCAGCACAGTTAGAAAAAAGAGATAAAAATCATATAAATAGGTATAAAATCCCATTTAAAATACTATGCACATAATGGAATAAAATATTTACAAGAAGTTGTTAAGATCTTCCCCCATGTTGAGGCCATTCGGGATCTTGCTATTTAATCAAAGTATGTAATGGCTTTCCAACTGTCTCAGTTTCCTTTCTCTGTCTCCTCCTCTTTTGCATGACGGGACCGCATCAATAACAAAATATTGTAAGTCATTCAGATTGTTATTATGGACCAATTTAAAATGGCGGGCCACAGGATAGTTAGGGTCAGAATTGACTATGGCACGAAGATGCTGTAAAATTTGGTTGTATACTTGTAGCTTCGTGCTGCCAAAGTATTGTAACTCGCACGTGCATTTTAAAACATAGACAGCATGATCCGTTTTACAAGTATACAAATTGTTAATTTTAATCACAGCATCAGTCAAACCCTCAACAAATTCTGTGGTGTTAACACCAAATTTACAAGCCCTGCAAGAACTACACTTCCGAAACCCAGTCTTATTAGAGAACCAATTAGGTTTTATAATGGTCTCAGGGCTAGTTCTTACAAGAGCATCCCTCATGGAGGGTGCTTGACGGAAAGTGATGCTGGGCCTGTCTTCCAATAATGGGGCTAAGATGATATCTGTTTTTAAAATGGGCCAATTAGACTTCATGATGTGTTTGATCCTCTTTTCTTGGTTGCTGTAAGTGGTAATAAGACGGATGGTAGGTTTGTCAGTTTTTACAGAAACCTCCTCTAGTGTGTCTATTGCTGATTCCTCAGCAGGTACCACTAACTGATTAGTCATTACCTTTTTAAGAGAGCTAGTAAGGATGTTTTTGTCATAGCCTCTGCGTAGGAATCTCTGAAAGGATCCGTTGAGACAGTTGATAAGATCAATCTCATTATTGCATATACGTTTAATTCTTAAAAACTCCCCATATGGGATGCTTTCAATAAGATGATGGGGATCGTTACTCTGTGCATGTAAAATGGAGTTTCCAGCTGTGGACTTCCTATGCATCCTGGTCATAATGTTGTTGTCCTTAATGTAGACCTCTACATCTAGAAAGTTTACACTCACATTGTTGATGTTGGCAGTGAATTCAAGGTTCAAAGAGTTGTTATTAATGTTACTAACAAAGTTTTCAGCTGATGATTTGCAACCTTGCCAAATTATAAAAACATCATCAATAAAACGCCACATTTTAACAATGCCTATTTCATCCTCCTCCAGACATTCGCGAAGCACACCAAGGACGTGCCTTCCCCACCAGCCCACGTGTAAACACGCGTAACTGGGGGAGAAGCACGCACCCATGGCAACTCCACGCAACTGCTGGAAGACCTCATTGTTAAATAAAAAGAAATTGTTCTTAAGACACAGATCAATCATGGTGATGAGCATTTTGCTGTGTTCAAAATATCTGATGTCCCTTTTAGACAAAAAATATTCGATTGCATTTAAACCATCGCTGTGATTAATGGAAGTATAGAGAGAAGTAATGTCCATTACAAGAAACATATAGTTGGGTTTCCACACAACTTCTTCCAATTTCATAAGGACGTCACCAGTGTCTTTCAAGTAACTAGGTAAGGCCTCCATATAATCGTGAAGAAAGTAATCAACATATTTGGATAGAGGTTCCAAGAGTCCAGTTTGGGCAGAAATAATGGGTCCCCCAGGTACAGGTGTAATGCCTTTATGGATCTTGCGTAATAGGTATAATGTAGGAGTGATAGGGAAATCCTTTTTAAGGAAATCAAATTCTTTCTTGCTTATCAATCCTTCCCTTTTCCATGATGCCAAATTAGTGTGTACCAAAAGTTTTACTTTATTCAATTCATTGAATGAAGCTTTCTTGTAACAGGCAGCGTCACTTAATTGTCTCTCAGCTTCCTGTAAATACATTGCACGTGGCCACAAGACGATATTTCCACCTTTATCAGCTTTATTTACAATGATGTTGCCATTAGATTTGATTTTTTGAATCAACAGAGAGTATTGTTTATCTCTAAAGCTCCTATGTTTCCCACTTTTAGCCACAGTTCGGTTAAGTTCCTTTAAGTCCTCAATGACACGATCGCTAAAGATGTCAATGGCATCCCTAGGCATTACCGGGACAAAAGTTGATTTAGGGCAAAAAGGACTGTACCCAGCACTGCCACTGCTGATTCCCATTTATCTCAGTACTTCTTGGGTGTTAGTAGTGGAGTTACTTTCATCATTGGCAAGAGAATGAGCAACTTTCAAAGCCTTAGTATCAGCTATAGAAAAATTCTTGTTACTCTGAGAATCACTTAAGATGGTATTGGCTTTTTCACTTTTCTTGTTAATAGTATGAAACTTAAGAAGTTTCAATTTCCTGATAAACTTAAAAGTGTCGATTCTCGCTTGGACATATTTGAACCCATTGTTAGGACAAAAAGAAAGACCAAGAGACAGGTGCTGTGTTTCTGCTTCATTAAGGTCAAGTTCCGTCAAATTAATCACAGTATTCTCTACATCAGAATCAGTGGAGCGAAATTTTTCATCTTTTTTAGTTTTGCCATTTTCTTTTATATTTTCAACATTATCTCCATTTTTTTCATTTTTTTCTTTTTCGTCATTATTTGCCCCAAAACCAGTGAAAGAAGCCATATCATCCGAGGATGATGTGGTGGGTAGACTCATAATTTTGGTTATAATTTCGCTTGGGCATTCCCCCTTCCTCTTCTCTTTCTTGTGTTGTTGTTGGCGTTTCCTCCTCTCTTTACGGGATTTGTTTCGCCTCCTCTTCCTCTCGCTAGTTGTGTCCCCCTCGACCTTAACGTGTTTCGCCGATCTTCCACCATAAAAACCACTTCCTCAGATGGAGTAAAACTGCTAACCCCAACTTGTTGTTCAATAGTCTCATCTTCAGAACCCCCACTGCTGTAGACAGAACTCAGGTCAGTATCCGAGTGTTCAGGGGCTGCCGCCTGTTGATTTAGTGGAGTTTGAGATGTTGTCACTGGCACAGATGAAGTTAGTGCTTGTCTTTTAACTGATTCAAACTTCCTTGAGAATGTGAATATCCTCCCATTCTCATAGTCGGCTTTGTCTCTTGCAAACTTGAATGCTTTCCGGGATTTAATGGTTTCTTCATATTTATCTAGGCGTTTCTTGATCTCTTCCCGCCCTTTAGTAATCACCTCCTGTTGTTCCATAGCATTAAGTTCGAGGTTAAGCTTTTCAATCTGGGACATTAGTTCGACTCTATCGATTTCAGCGTATTTAATTAGGATGCATACCATACCCATAGATGAATCAAGGTTATGTTGGGCCCACTCCTTCAGCATGAGGGGATTAGGGTTTTCGAATGAGGGTGCTATTAATACTCTCAAGCCACGAGGCACCCTTTTTACTTCCTTGTACTTCTCCAAGCTTTTTTGTTCCCACCACTTAGTGAGCTCCGTCCGGAGCAGTTTCTCCAATTTTTTTAACTTAGACTTAACATCATCGCCTTCATTGGTTTTCTCCTTAGGTTTCCCCCAAGGGTGGTGGCGGCCGGTAAATTTAAAAAAAGAGCATCTGCTGCTTGCTCTCTATCTCTGAAGATGTCAGCTGCCATCGCCATCTTCACTACGGAAAGTTTTTTCAAAAACTCAGCACAGGTTCAAAGATTTCTCCACGTGTAATGTTCAACACGTAACTGAAATAGAACAAATGTCTCCTCAAATCTCGTATAACCCACGAATGACCAAGCGGTAGCAAACCGCGACAATGGGCTCACCTCTGTTCACCGCTGATGAAGAAAAACTCGGGCCCTCCGATCCAAATGATTCCACACCAAGACAGACGAAATTCCAGCAAGCCGTGTCGCGTAGCAGGTCCGCTTCACTTCCGGTCATTGGGCGCTGGAACGCGCAATACTCCTTCTGGGTAAGAACAGATCGCCAAAGACGAAGTCGGCCAAAACTGCAATCCAGCCACAATATGAAAGACGAGAGGGTCTGTAGAAGACGAAATCGGCCAATTCGTCAAATGAATATGAATCCAAAATCCTGAGGTGCCAGCAACCTCGCACAGACACGAACCAGGTACAGACCACAAACGTAGAATTATAGGTGAAATGAGTGCTTTATTCCATCTATGGGGACGGCAACATGACGCGTTTCGTCTGGGAAACCCGGACTTGATCACATGACAAACCCAGAGAATTATGTGGTTAAATACTGGTTATATTAACACAAGGCTCCTCCCACAATATAAACAACATAGAAGAAATACCATTTATCACAAACTCGGCTGATAAACACCAAAATTGCAAAACAATACAAAAGGAGAATTTACAATTAAAACATAAATCAATTCATCCTCAATAAAGGGCAAGTGCCCAATTCTAGGATTTGCCAATGCAAAATTAACATAGGATAAAATGGCATATAGTGTTGTTGTGGGGCCATTGTATAAAACCAGTAGAAAAAAGTTAAAACCACATACTAAATCAGTGCAAGAAAATAGTGCAAGAATATTATGTCCAAAACATTGGAAGAGAGCAATATACTATTTAGGCTATAGCCTATAGCAAGATGTTACAGTAGTGAAAAAAAAGTGCAAAGTGCAAAAAGTGCAAATACGGCAAATTTATAAATATTAGGGGAGGAAATATTTTCTTCTAATGGGATAAAGTGCAGCGTTACTGTAAGAATCAAAGTGACGAGTGACAATAAGCAGCAGAGATATATATGGATAGGACAAAGAGTTCAAAACATCCTATCAAACCAAATTACAGATGATGTATATCAAAAAATATTTAAATATTATTTAATCACAGAGATTAGCAATTCATTTGATTTTAAACCATCCTCAGCACAGTTAGAAAAAAGAGATAAAAATCATATAAATAGGTATAAAATCCCATTTAAAATACTATGCACATAATGGAATAAAATATTTACAAGAAGTTGTTAAGATCTTCCCCCATGTTGAGGCCATTCGGGATCTTGCTATTTAATCAAAGTATGTAATGGCTTTCCAACTGTCTCAGTTTCCTTTCTCTGTCTCCTCCTCTTTTGCATGACGGGACCGCATCAATAACAAAATATTGTAAGTCATTCAGATTGTTATTATGGACCAATTTAAAATGGCGGGCCACAGGATAGTTAGGGTCAGAATTGACTATGGCACGAAGATGCTGTAAAATTTGGTTGTATACTTGTAGCTTCGTGCTGCCAAAGTATTGTAACTCGCACGTGCATTTTAAAACATAGACAGCATGATCCGTTTTACAAGTATACAAATTGTTAATTTTAATCACAGCATCAGTCAAACCCTCAACAAATTCTGTGGTGTTAACACCAAATTTACAAGCCCTGCAAGAACTACACTTCCGAAACCCAGTCTTATTAGAGAACCAATTAGGTTTTATAATGGTCTCAGGGCTAGTTCTTACAAGAGCATCCCTCATGGAGGGTGCTTGACGGAAAGTGATGCTGGGCCTGTCTTCCAATAATGGGGCTAAGATGATATCTGTTTTTAAAATGGGCCAATTAGACTTCATGATGTGTTTGATCCTCTTTTCTTGGTTGCTGTAAGTGGTAATAAGACGGATGGTAGGTTTGTCAGTTTTTACAGAAACCTCCTCTAGTGTGTCTATTGCTGATTCCTCAGCAGGTACCACTAACTGATTAGTCATTACCTTTTTAAGAGAGCTAGTAAGGATGTTTTTGTCATAGCCTCTGCGTAGGAATCTCTGAAAGGATCCGTTGAGACAGTTGATAAGATCAATCTCATTATTGCATATACGTTTAATTCTTAAAAACTCCCCATATGGGATGCTTTCAATAAGATGATGGGGATCGTTACTCTGTGCATGTAAAATGGAGTTTCCAGCTGTGGACTTCCTATGCATCCTGGTCATAATGTTGTTGTCCTTAATGTAGACCTCTACATCTAGAAAGTTTACACTCACATTGTTGATGTTGGCAGTGAATTCAAGGTTCAAAGAGTTGTTATTAATGTTACTAACAAAGTTTTCAGCTGATGATTTGCAACCTTGCCAAATTATAAAAACATCATCAATAAAACGCCACATTTTAACAATGCCTATTTCATCCTCCTCCAGACATTCGCGAAGCACACCAAGGACGTGCCTTCCCCACCAGCCCACGTGTAAACACGCGTAACTGGGGGAGAAGCACGCACCCATGGCAACTCCACGCAACTGCTGGAAGACCTCATTGTTAAATAAAAAGAAATTGTTCTTAAGGCACAGATCAATCATGGTGATGAGCATTTTGCTGTGTTCAAAATATCTGATGTCCCTTTTAGACAAAAAATATTCGATTGCATTTAAACCATCGCTGTGATTAATGGAAGTATAGAGAGAAGTAATGTCCATTACAAGAAACATATAGTTGGGTTTCCACACAACTTCTTCCAATTTCATAAGGACGTCACCAGTGTCTTTCAAGTAACTAGGTAAGGCCTCCATATAATCGTGAAGAAAGTAATCAACATATTTGGATAGAGGTTCCAAGAGTCCAGTTTGGGCAGAAATAATGGGTCGCCCAGGTACAGGTGTAATGCCTTTATGGATCTTGCGTAATAGGTATAATGTAGGAGTGATAGGGAAATCCTTTTTAAGGAAATCAAATTCTTTCTTGCTTATCAATCCTTCCCTTTTCCATGATGCCAAATTAGTGTGTACCAAAAGTTTTACTTTATTCAATTCATTGAATGAAGCTTTCTTGTAACAGGCAGCGTCACTTAATTGTCTCTCAGCTTCCTGTAAATACATTGCACGTGGCCACAAGACGATATTTCCACCTTTATCAGCTTTATTTACAATGATGTTGCCATTAGATTTGATTTTTTGAATCAACAGAGAGTATTGTTTATCTCTAAAGCTCCTATGTTTCCCACTTTTAGCCACAGTTCGGTTAAGTTCCTTTAAGTCCTCAATGACACGATCGCTAAAGATGTCAATGGCATCCCTAGGCATTACCGGGACAAAAGTTGATTTAGGGCAAAAAGGACTGTACCCAGCACTGCCACTGCTGATTCCCATTTATCTCAGTACTTCTTGGGTGTTAGTAGTGGAGTTACTTTCATCATTGGCAAGAGAATGAGCAACTTTCAAAGCCTTAGTATCAGCTATAGAAAAATTCTTGTTACTCTGAGAATCACTTAAGATGGTATTGGCTTTTTCACTTTTCTTGTTAATAGTATGAAACTTAAGAAGTTTCAATTTCCTGATAAACTTAAAAGTATCGATTCTCGCTTGGACATATTTGAACCCATTGTTAGGACAAAAAGAAAGACCAAGAGACAGGTGCTGTGTTTCTGCTTCATTAAGGTCAAGTTCCGTCAAATTAATCACAGTATTCTCTACATCAGAATCAGTGGAGCGAAATTTTTCATCTTTTTTAGTTTTGCCATTTTCTTTTATATTTTCAACATTATCTCCATTTTTTTCATTTTTTTCTTTTTCGTCATTATTTGCCCCAAAACCAGTGAAAGAAGCCATATCATCCGAGGATGATGTGGTGGGTAGACTCATAATTTTGGTTATAATTTCGCTTGGGCATTCCCCCTTCCTCTTCTCTTTCTTGTGTTGTTGTTGGCGTTTCCTCCTCTCTTTACGGGATTTGTTTCGCCTCCTCTTCCTCTCGCTAGTTGTGTCCCCCTCGACCTTAACGTGTTTCGCCGATCTTCCACCATAAAAACCACTTCCTCAGATGGAGTAAAACTGCTAACCCCAACTTGTTGTTCAATAGTCTCATCTTCAGAACCCCCACTGCTGTAGACAGAACTCAGGTCAGTATCCGAGTGTTCAGGGGCTGCCGCCTGTTGATTTAGTGGAGTTTGAGATGTTGTCACTGGCACAGATGAAGTTAGTGCTTGTCTTTTAACTGATTCAAACTTCCTTGAGAATGTGAATATCCTCCCATTCTCATAGTCGGCTTTGTCTCTTGCAAACTTGAATGCTTTCCGGGATTTAATGGTTTCTTCATATTTATCTAGGCGTTTCTTGATCTCTTCCCGCCCTTTAGTAATCACCTCCTGTTGGTCCATAGCATTAAGTTCGAGGTTAAGCTTTTCAATCTGGGACATTAGTTCGACTCTATCGATTTCAGCGTATTTAATTAGGATGCATACCATACCCATAGATGAATCAAGGTTATGTTGGGCCCACTCCTTCAGCATGAGGGGATTAGGGTTTTCGAATGAGGGTGCTATTAATACTCTCAAGCCACGAGGCACCCTTTTTACTTCCTTGTACTTCTCCAAGCTTTTTTGTTCCCACCACTTAGTGAGCTCCGTCCGGAGCAGTTTCTCCAATTTTTTTAACTTAGACTTAACATCATCGCCTTCATTGGTTTTCTCCTTAGGTTTCCCCCAAGGGTGGTGGCGGCCGGTAAATTTAAAAAAAGAGCATCTGCTGCTTGCTCTCTATCTCTGAAGATGTCAGCTGCCATCGCCATCTTCACTACGGAAAGTGTTTTCAAAAACTCAGCACAGGTTCAAAGATTTCTCCACGTGTAATGTTCAACACGTAACTGAAATAGAACAAATGTCTCCTCAAATCTCGTATAACCCACGAATGACCAAGTGGTAGCAAACCGCGACAATGGGCTCACCTCTGTTCACCGCTGATGAAGAAAAACTCGGGCCCTCCGATCCAAATGATTCCACACCAAGACAGACGAACTTCCAGCAAGCCGTGTCGCGTAGCAGGTCCGCTTCACTTCCGGTCGTTGGGCGCTGGAACGCGCAATACTCCTTCTGGGTAAGAACAGATCGCCAAAGACGAAGTCGGCCAAAACTGCAATCCAGCCACAATATGAAAGACGAGAGGGTCTGTAGAAGACGAAATCGGCCAATTCGTCAAATGAATATGAATCCAAAATCCTGAGGTGCCAGCAACCACGCACAGACACGAACCAGGTACAGACCACAAACGTAGAATTATAGGTGAAATGAGTGCTTTATTCCATCTATGGGGACGGCAACATGACGCGTTTCGTCTGGGAAACCCGGACTTGATCACATGACAAACCCAGAGAATTATGTGGTTAAATACTGGTTATATTAACACAAGGCTCCTCCCACAATATAAACAACATAGAAGAAATACCATTTATCACAAACTCGGCTGATAAACACCAAAATTGCAAAACAATACAAAAGGAGAATTTACAATTAAAACATAAATCAATTCATCCTCAATAAAGGGCAAGTGCCCAATTCTAGGATTTGCCAATGCAAAATTAACATAGGATAAAATGGCATATAGTGTTGTTGTGGGGCCATTGTATAAAACCAGTAGAAAAAAGTTAAAACCACATACTAAATCAGTGCAAGAAAATAGTGCAAGAATATTATGTCCAAAACATTGGAAGAGAGCAATATACTATTTAGGCTATAGCCTATAGCAAGATGTTACAGTAGTGAAAAAAAAGTGCAAAGTGCAAAAAGTGCAAATACGGCAAATTTATAAATATTAGGGGAGGAAATATTTTCTTCTAATGGGATAAAGTGCAGCGTTACTGTAAGAATCAAAGTGACGAGTGACAATAAGCAGCAGAGATATATATGGATAGGACAAAGAGTTCAAAACATCCTATCAAACCAAATTACAGATGATGTATATCAAAAAATATTTAAATATTATTTAATCACAGAGATTAGCAATTCATTTGATTTTAAACCATCCTCAGCACAGTTAGAAAAAAGAGATAAAAATCATATAAATAGGTATAAAATCCCATTTAAAATACTATGCACATAATGGAATAAAATATTTACAAGAAGTTGTTAAGATCTTCCCCCATGTTGAGGCCATTCGGGATCTTGCTATTTAATCAAAGTATGTAATGGCTTTCCAACTGTCTCAGTTTCCTTTCTCTGTCTCCTCCTCTTTTGCATGACGGGACCGCATCAATAACAAAATATTGTAAGTCATTCAGATTGTTATTATGGACCAATTTAAAATGGCGGGCCACAGGATAGTTAGGGTCAGAATTGACTATGGCACGAAGATGCTGTAAAATTTGGTTGTATACTTGTAGCTTCGTGCTGCCAAAGTATTGTAACTCGCACGTGCATTTTAAAACATAGACAGCATGATCCGTTTTACAAGTATACAAATTGTTAATTTTAATCACAGCATCAGTCAAACCCTCAACAAATTCTGTGGTGTTAACACCAAATTTACAAGCCCTGCAAGAACTACACTTCCGAAACCCAGTCTTATTAGAGAACCAATTAGGTTTTATAATGGTCTCAGGGCTAGTTCTTACAAGAGCATCCCTCATGGAGGGTGCTTGACGGAAAGTGATGCTGGGCCTGTCTTCCAATAATGGGGCTAAGATGATATCTGTTTTTAAAATGGGCCAATTAGACTTCATGATGTGTTTGATCCTCTTTTCTTGGTTGCTGTAAGTGGTAATAAGACGGATGGTAGGTTTGTCAATTTTTACAGAAACCTCCTCTAGTGTGTCTATTGCTGATTCCTCAGCAGGTACCACTAACTGATTAGTCATTACCTTTTTAAGAGAGCTAGTAAGGATGTTTTTGTCATAGCCTCTGCGTAGGAATCTCTGAAAGGATCCGTTGAGACAGTTGATAAGATCAATCTCATTATTGCATATACGTTTAATTCTTAAAAACTCCCCATATGGGATGCTTTCAATAAGATGATGGGGATGGTTACTCTGTGCATGTAAAATGGAGTTTCCAGCTGTGGACTTCCTATGCATCCTGGTCATAATGTTGTTGTCCTTAATGTAGACCTCTACATCTAGAAAGTTTACACTCACATTGTTGATGTTGGCAGTGAATTCAAGGTTCAAAGAGTTGTTATTAATGTTACTAACAAAGTTTTCAGCTGATGATTTGCAACCTTGCCAAATTATAAAAACATCATCAATAAAACGCCACATTTTAACAATGCCTATTTCATCCTCCTCCAGACATTCGCGAAGCACACCAAGGACGTGCCTCTCCCACCAGCCCACGTGTAAACACGCGTAACTGGGGGAGAAGCACGCACCCATGGCAACTCCACGCAACTGCTGGAAGACCTCATTGTTAAATAAAAAGAAATTGTTCTTAAGACACAGATCAATCATGGTGATGAGCATTTTGCTGTGTTCAAAATATCTGATGTCCCTTTTAGACAAAAAATATTCGATTGCATTTAAACCATCGCTGTGATTAATGGAAGTATAGAGAGAAGTAATGTCCATTACAAGAAACATATAGTTGGGTTTCCACACAACTTCTTCCAATTTCATAAGGACGTCACCAGTGTCTTTCAAGTAACTAGGTAAGGCCTCCATATAATCGTGAAGAAAGTAATCAACATATTTGGATAGAGGTTCCAAGAGTCCAGTTTGGGCAGAAATAATGGGTCGCCCAGGTACAGGTGTAATGCCTTTATGGATCTTGCGTAATAGGTATAATGTAGGAGTGATAGGGAAATCCTTTTTAAGGAAATCAAATTCTTTCTTGCTTATCAATCCTTCCCTTTTCCATGATGCCAAATTAGTGTGTACCAAAAGTTTTACTTTATTCAATTCATTGAATGAAGCTTTCTTGTAACAGGCAGCGTCACTTAATTGTCTCTCAGCTTCCTGTAAATACATTGCACGTGGCCACAAGACGATATTTCCACCTTTATCAGCTTTATTTACAATGATGTTGCCATTAGATTTGATTTTTTGAATCAACAGAGAGTATTGTTTATCTCTAAAGCTCCTATGTTTCCCACTTTTAGCCACAGTTCGGTTAAGTTCCTTTAAGTCCTCAATGACACGATCGCTAAAGATGTCAATGGCATCCCTAGGCATTACCGGGACAAAAGTTGATTTAGGGCAAAAAGGACTGTTACCAGCACTGCCACTGCTGATTCCCATTGATCTCAGTACTTCTTGGGTGTAAGTAGTGGAGTCACTTTCATCATTGGCAAGAGAATGAGCAACTTTCAAAGCCTTAGTATCAGCTATAGAAAAATTCTTGTTACTCTGAGATTCACTTAAGATGGTATTGGCTTTTTCACTTTTCTTGTTAATAGTATGAAACTTAAGAAGTTTCAATTTCCTGATAAACTTAAAAGTGTCGATTCTCGCTTGGACATATTTGAACACATTGTTAGGACAAAAAGAAAGACCAAGAGACAGGTGCTGTGTTTCTGCTGCATTAAGGTCAAGTTCCGTCAAATTAATCACAGTATTCTCTACATCAGAATCAGTGGAGCGAAATTTTTCATCTTTTTTAGTTTTGCCATTTTCTTTTATATTTTCAACATTATCTCCATTTTTTTCATTTTTTTCTTTTTCGTCATTATTTGCCCCAAAACCAGTGAAAGAAGCCATATCATCCGAGGATGATGTGGTGGGTAGACTCATAATTTTGGTTATAATTTCACTTGGGCATTCCCCCTTCCTCTTCTCTTTCTTGTGTTGTTGTTGGCGTTTCCTCCTCTCTTTACGGGATTTGTTTCGCCTCCTCTTCCTCTCGCTAGTTGTGTCCCCCTCGACCTTAACGTGTTTCGCCGATCTTCCACCATAAAAAACCAATTCCTCAGATGGAGTAAAACTGCTAACCCCAACTTGTTGTTCAATAGTCTCATCTTCAGAACCCCCACTGCTGTAGACAGAACTCAAGTCAGTATCCCAGTATTCAGGGGCTGCCGCCTGTTGATTTAGTGGAGTTTGAGATGTTGTCACTGGCACAGATGAAGTTAGTGCTTGTCTTTTAACTGATTCAAACTTCCTTGAGAATGTGAATATCCTCGAATTCTCATAGTCGGCTTTGTCTCTTGCAAACTTGAATGCTTTCCGGGATTTAATGGTTTCTTCATATTTATCTAGGCGTTTCTTGATCTCTTCCCGCCCTTTAGTAATCACCTCCTGTTGTTCCATAGCATTCAGTTCGAGGTTAAGCTTTTCAATCTGGGACATTAGTTCGACTCTATCGATTTCAGCGTATTTAATTAGGATGCATACCATACCCATAGATGAATCAAGGTTATGTTGGGCCCACTCCTTCAGCATGAGGGGATTAGGGTTTTCGAATGAGGGTGCTATTAATACTCTCAAGCCACGAGGCACCCTTTTTACTTCCTTGTACTTCTCCAAGCTTTTTTGTTCCCACCACTTAGTGAGCTCCGTCCGGAGCAGTTTCTCCAATTTTTTTAACTTAGACTTAACATCATCGCCTTCATTGGTTTTCTCCTTAGGTTTCCCCCAAGGGTGGTGGCGGCCGGTAAATTTAAAAAAAGAGCATCTGCTGCTTGCTCTCTATCTCTGAAGATGTCAGCTGCCATCGCCATCTTAATTACGGAAAGTTTTTTCAAAAACTCAGCACAGGTTCAAAGATTTCTCCACGTGTAATGTTCAACACGTAACTGAAATAGAACAAATGTCTCCTCAAATCTCGTATAACCCACGAATGACCAAGCGGTAGCAAACCGCGACAATGGGCTCACCTCTGTTCACCGCTGATGAAGAAAAACTCGGGCCCTCCGATCCAAATGATTCCACACCAAGACAGACGAACTTCCAGCAAGCCGTGTCGCGTAGCAGGTCTGCTTCACTTCCGGTCGTTGGGCGCTGGAACGCGCAATACTCCTTCCGGGTAAGAACAGATCGCCAAAGATGATGTCGGCCAAAACTGCAATCCAGCCACAATATGAAAGACGAGAGGGTCTGTAGAAGACGAAATCGGCCAATTCGTCAAATGAATATGAATCCAAAATCCTGAGGTGCCAGCAACCACGCACAGACATGAACCAGGTACAGACCACAAACGAGGAATTATAGGTGAAATGAGTGCTTTATTCCATCTATGGGGACGGCAACATGACGCGTTTCGTCTGGGAAACCCGGACTTGATCACATGACAAACCCAGAGAATTATGTGGTTAAATACTGGTTATATTAACACAAGGCTCCTCCCACAATATAAACAACATAGAAGAAATACCATTTATCACAAACTCGGCTGATAAACACCAAAATTGCAAAACAACACAAAAGGAGAATTTACAATTAAAACATAAATCAATTCATCCTCAGTAAAGGGCAAGTGCCCAATTCTAGGATTTGCCAATGCAAAATTAACATAGGATAAAATGGCATATAGTGTTGTTGTGGGGCCATTGTATAAAACCAGTAGAAAAAAGTTTAAACCACATACTAAATCAGTGCAAGAAAATAGTGCAAGAATATTATGTCTAAAACATTGGAAGAGAGCAATATACTATTTAGGCTATAGCCTATAGCAAGATGTTACAGTAGTGAAAAAAAAGTGCAAAGTGCAAAAAGTGCAAATACGGCAAATTTATAAATATTAGGGGGAGGAAATATTTTCTTCTAATGGGATAAAGTGCAGCGTTACTGTAAGAATCAAAGTGACGAGTGACAATAAGCAGCAGAGATATATATGGATAGGACAAAGAGTTCAAAACATCCTATCAAACCAAATTACAGATGATGTATATCAAAAAATATTTAAATATTATTTAATCACAGAGATTAGAAATTCATTTGATTTTAAACCATCCTCAGCACAGTTAGAAAAAAGAGATAAAAATCATATAAATAGGTATAAAATCCCATTTAAAATACTATGCACATAATGGAATAAAATATTTACAAGAAGTTGTTAAGATCTTCCCCCATGTTGAGGCCATTCGGGATCTTGCTATTTAATCAAAGTATGTAATGGCTTTCCAACTGTCTCAGTTTCCTTTCTCTGTCTCCTCCTCTTTTGCATGACGGGACCGCATCAATAACAAAATATTGTAAGTCATTCAGATTGTTATTATGGACCAATTTAAAATGGCGGGCCACAGGATAGTTAGGGTCAGAATTGACTATGGCACGAAGATGCTGTAAAATTCGATTGTATACTTGTAGCTTCGTGCTGCCAACGTATTGTAACTCGCACATGCATTTTAAAACATAGACCACCACATGATCCGTTTTACAAGTATACAAATTGTTAATTTTAATCACAGCATCAGTCAAACCCTCAACAAATTCTGTGGTGTTAACACCAAATTTACAAGCCCTGCATGAACTACACTTCCGAAACCCAGTCTTATTAGAGAACCAATTAGGTTTTATAATGGTCTCAGGGCTAGTTCTTACAAGAGCATCCCTCATGGTGGGTGCTCGACGGAAAGTGATGCTGGGCCTGTCTTCCAATAATGGGGCTAAGATGATATCTGTTTTTAAAATGGGCCAATTAGACTTCATGATGTGTTTGATCCTCTTTTCTTGGATGCTGTAAGTGGTAATAAGACGGATGGTAGGTTTGTCAGTTTATACAGAAACCTCCTCTAGTGTGTCTATTGCTGATTCCTCAGCAGGTACCACTAACTGATTAGTCATTACCTTTTTAAGAGAGCTAGTAAGGATGTTTTTGGCATAGCCTCTGCGTAGGAATCTCTGAAAGGATCCATTGAGACAGTTGATAAGATCAATCTCATTATTGCATATACGTTTAATTCTTAAAAACTCCCCATATGGGATGCTTTTAATAAGATGATGGGGATGGTTACTCTGTGCATGTAAAATGGAGTTTCCAGCTGTGACTTCCTATGCATCCTGGTCATAATGTTGTTGTCCTTAATGTAGACCTCTACATCTAGAAAGTTTACACTCACATTGTTGATGTTGGCAGTGAATTCAAGGTTCAAAGAGTTGTATTTAATGTTACTATCAAAGTTTTCAGCTGATGATTTGCAACCTTGCCAAATTATAAAAACATCATCAATAAAAGCCACATTTTAACAATGCCTATTTCATCCTCCTCCAGACATTCGCGAAGCTCACCAAGGACGTGCCTCTCCCACCAGCCCACGTGTAAACACGCGTAACTGGGGGAGAAGCACGCACCCATGCCAACCCCATGCAACTGCTGGAAGACCTCATTGTTAAATAAAAAGAAATTGTTCTTAAGACACAGATCAATCACGGTGATGAGCATTTTGCTGTGTTCAAAATATCTGATGTCCCTTTTAGACAAAAAATATTCGATTGCATTTAAACCATCGCTGTGATTAATGGAAGTATAGAGAGAAGTAATGTCCATTACAAGAAACATATAGTTGGGTTTCCACACAACTTCTTTCAATTTCATAAGGAAGTCACCAGTGTCTTTCAAGTAACTAGGTAAGGCCTCCATATAATCGTGAAGAAAGTAATCAACATATTTGGATAGAGGTTCCAAGAGTCCAGTTTGGGCAGAAATAATGGGTCGCCCAGGTACAGGTGTAATGCCTTTATGGATCTTGGGTAATAGGTATAATGTAGGAGTGATAGGGAAATCCTTTTTAAGGAAATCAAATTCTTTCTTGCTTATCAATCCTTCCCTTTTCCATGATGCCAAATTAGTGTGTACCAAAAGTTTTACTTTATTCAATTCATTGAATGAAGCTTTCTTGTAACAGGCAGAGTCACTTAATTGTCTCTCAGATTCCTGTAAATACATTGCACGTGGCCACAAGACAATATTTCCACCTTTATCAGCTTTATTTACAATGATGTTGCCATTAGATTTGATTTTTCGAATCAACAGAGAGTATTGTTTATCTCTAAAGCTCCTATGTTTCCCACTTTTAGCCACAGTTCGGTTAAGTTCCTTTAAGTCCTCAATGACACGATCGCTAAAGATGTCAATGGCATCCCTAGGCATTACGGGGACAAAAGTTGATTTAGGGCAAAAAGGACTGTTACCAGCACTGCCACTGCTGATTCCCATTGATCTCAGTACTTCGTGGGTGTTAGTAGTGGAGTCACGTTCATCATTGGCAAGAGAATGAGCAAATTTCAAAGCCTTAGTATCAGCTATAGAAAAATTCTTGTTACTCTGAGATTCACTTAAGATGGTATTGGCTTTTTCACTTTTCTTGTTAATAGTATGAAACTTAAGAAGTTTCAATTTCCTGATAAACTTAAAAGTGTCAATTCTCGCTTGGACATATTTGAACCCATTGTTAGGACAAAAAGAAAGACCAAGAGACAGGAGCTGTGTTTCTGCTGCATTAAGATCAAGTTCCGTCAAATTAATCACAGTGTTCTCTACATCAGAATTAGTGGAGCGAAATGTTTCATCTTTTTCAGTTTTGCCATTTTCTTTTATATTTTCAACATTATCTCCATTTTTTCATTTTTTTCTTTTTCGTCATTATTTGTCCCAAAACCAGTGAAAGAAGACATATCATCCGAGGATGATGTGGTGGGTAGACTCATAATTTTGGTTATGATTTCGCTTGGGCATTCCCCCTTCCTCTTCTCTTTCTTGTGTTGTTGTTGGCGTTTCCTCCTCTCTTTACGGGATTTGTTTCACCTCCTCTTCCTCTCGCTAGTTGTGTCCCCCTCGACCTTAACGTGTTTCGCCGATCTTCCACCATAAAAACCAATTCCTCAGATGGAGTAAAACTGCTAACCCCAACTTGTTGTTCAATAGTCTCATCTTCAGAACCCCCACTGCTGTAGACAGAACTCAGGTCAGTATCCTAGTGTTCAGGGGCTCTCGCCTGTTGATTTAGTGGAGTTTGAGATGTTGTCACTGGCACAGATGAAGTTAGTGCTTGTCTTTTAACTGATTCAAACTTCCTTGAGAATGTGAATATCCTCCCATTCTCATAGTCGGCTTTGTCTCTTGCAAACTTGAATGCTTTCCGGGATTTAATAGTTTCTTCATATTTATCTAGGCGTTTCTTGATCTCTTCCCGCCCTTTAGTAATCACCTCCTGTTGTTCCATAGCATTCAGTTCGAGGTTAAGCTTTTCAATCTGGGACATTAGTTCGACTCTATTGATTTCGGCGTATTTAATTAGGATGCATACCATACCCATAGATGAATCAAGGTTATGTTGGGCCCACTCCTTCAGCATGAGGGGATTAGGGTTTTTGAATGAGGGTGCTATTAATACTCTCAAGCCACGAGGCAACCTTTTTACTTCCTTGTACTTCTCCAAGCTTTTTTGTTCCCACCACTTAGTGAGCTCCGTCCGGAGCAGTTTCTCCAATTTTTTTAACTTAGACTTAACATCATCGCTTTAATTGGTTTTCTCCTTAGGTTTCCCCCCAAGGGTGGTGGCGGCCGGTAAATTTAAAAAAAGAGCATTTGCTGCTTGCTCTCTATCTCTGAAGATGTCAGCTGCCATTGCCATCTTAATTACGGAAAGTTTTTTCAAAAACTCAGCACAGGTTCAAAGATTTCTCCACGTGTAATGTTCAACAAATAACGGAAATAGAACAAATGTCTCCTCAAATCTCGTATAACCCACGAATGACCAAGCGGTAGCAAACCGCGACAATGGGCTCACCTCCGTTCACCGCTGATGAAGAAAAACTCCGGTCCTCCGATCCAAATGATTCCACACCAAGACAGACGAACTTCCAGCAAGCCGTGTCGCGTAGCAGGTCCGCTTCACTTCCGGTCGTGGGGGGCTGGAACGCGCAATACTCCTTCCGGGTAAGAACAGATCGCCAAAGACGATGTCGGCCAAAACTGCAATTCAGCCACAATATGAAAGACAAGAGGGTCTGTAGAAGACGAAATCGGCCAATTCGCCAAATGAATATGAATCCACAATCCTGAGGTGCCAGCAACCACGCACAGACACGAACCAGGTACAGACCACAAACGAGGAATTATAGGTGAAATGAGTGCTTTATTCCATCGATGGGGACGGCAACATGACGCGTTTCGCCTGGGAAACCTGGACTTGATCACATGACAAACCCAGAGAATAATGTGGTTAAATACTGGTTACATTAACACAAGGCTCCTCCCACAATATAAACAACATAGAAGAAATACCATTTATCACAAACTCGGCTGATAAACACCAAAATTGCAAAACAATACAAAAGGAGAATTTACAATTAAGACATAAATCAATTCATCCTCAATAAAGGGCAAGTGCCCAATTCTATGATTTGCCAATGCAAAATTAATATAGAATAAAATGGCATATAGTGTTGTTGTGGGGCCATTGTATAAAACCAGTAGAAAAAAGTTAAAACCACATACTAAATCAGTGCAAGAAAATAGTGCAAGAACATTATGTCCAAAACATTGGAAGAGGGCAATATACTATTTAGGCTATAGCCTATAGCAAGATGTTACAGTAGTGAAAAAAAAGTGCAAAGTGCAAAAAGTGCAAATACGGCAAATTTATAAATATTAGGGGGAGGAAATATTTTCTTCTAATGGGATAAAGTGCAGCGTTACTGTAAGAATCAAAGTGACGAGTGACAATAAGCAGCAGAGATATATATGGATAGGACAAAGAGTTCAAAACATCCTATCAAACCAAATTACAGATGATGTATATCAAAAAATATTTAAATATTATTTAATCACAGAGATTAGCAATTCATTTGATTTTAAACCATCCTCAGCACAGTTAGGAAAAAGAGATAAAATCATATAAATAGGTATAAAATCCCATTTAAAATACTATGCACATAATGGAATAAAATATTTACAAGAAGTTGTTAAGATCTTCCCCCATGTTGAGGCCATTCGGGATCTTGCTATTTAATCGAAGTATGTAATGGCTTTCCAACTGTCTCAGTTTCCTTTCTCTGTCTCCTCCTCTTTTGCATGACGGGACCGCATCAATAACAAAATATTGTAAGTCATTCAGATTGTTATTATGGACCAATTTAAAATGGCAGGCCACAGGATAGTTAGGGTCAGAATTGACTATGGCACGAAGATGCTGTAAAATTCGGTTGTAAACTTGTGGCTTCGTGCTGCCAACGTATTGTAACTCGCACGTGCATTTTAAAACATAGACCGCATGATCCGTTTTACAAGTATACAAATTGTTAATTTTAATCACAGCATCAGTCAAACCCCCAACAAATTCTGTGGTGTTAACACCAAATTTACAAGCCCTGCAAGAACTACACTTCCGAAACCCAGTCTTATTAGAGAACCAATTAGGTTTTATAATGGTCTCAGGGCTAGTTCTTACAAGAGCATCCCTCATGGAGGGTGCTCGACGGAAAGTGATGCTGGGCCTGTCTTCCAATAATGGGGCTAAGATGATATCTGTTTTTAAAATTTGCCTTTTAGACTTCATGATGTGTTTGATCCTCTTTTCTTGGTTGCTGTTAGTGGTAATAAGACGGATGGTATGTTTGTCCGTTTTTACAGAAACCTCCTCTAGTGTGTCTATTGCTGATTCCTCAGCAGGTACCACTAACTGATTAGTCATTACCTTTTTAAGAGAGCTAGTAAGGATGTTTTTGTCATAGCCTCCGCGTAGGAATCTCTGAAAGGATCCGTTGAGACAGTTGATAAGATCAATCTCATTATTGCATATACGTTTAATTCTTAAAAACTCCCCATATGGGATGCTTTTAATAAGATGATGGGGATGGTTACTCTGTGCATGTAAAATGGAGTTTCCAGCTGTGGACTTCCTATGCATCCTGGTCATAATGTTGTTGTCCTTAATGTAGACCTCTACATCTAGAAAGTTTACACTCACATTGTTGATGTTGGCAGTGAATTCAAGGTTCAAAGAGTTGTTATTAATGTTACTAACAAAGTTTTCAGCTGATGATTTGCAACCTTGCCAAATTATAAAAACATCATCAATAAAACGCCACATTTTAACAATGCCTATTTCATCCTCCTCCAGACATTCGCGAAGCTCACCAAGGACGTGCCTCTCCCACCAGCCCTATTTGTAAGTGTTTCTGGCCTGGTGAAGAAGTTTCAGGTGATCTGCCGAGGGGTGCTGTCGCCAGGTTCTTTCATATTGCCGGAGGGGTCTTCTTTCGTCGTTGAGGGAACCAGTGAACCATGGATTTCTATTTCTGACTTGAGAACTTCTGGCGCATACGTGACATGTACGTATTACGCTACGTGACGGTCGCGCGGTTCAGCGTGCCCTCATATACGTGTTGGACGCGGTGGGTGAGCGACACCCACAAAAATGTTTAATATTCAAAAACATATATATATATATATATATATATATATATATATATATATATATATATATATATATATATATTTAATATAAATATTAAGACAATACATTATCTGAGCTAATCATAAAAATTGTATCTTTTACTTTTAATTAAGTTATATTACTTTTAACCGCATGCGCGCTAGCGGAATTCCGCTCCTGCGCTGAGATTTTTAAAAACCCATGTTACATGACGAGCTGGGCTCGTCATCAGCATGCGAGGAGGCTACGCCATGACGAGCCCAGCTCGTCATCAGCGTGGAAGGGGTTAAATCCAATTTTGCGAAGTCATGCTGGGTGCGAGCTGCGTGTGCGCACCCTACGCGGATCCCATGTGATAATAAAAAAGAGATTTGATTGGTTCATAACTTTTCCCATTGTAACTATTGAAGGACCCCACCCATTTCAATCATTCTTTTTAGAGCTTCTTTGGAGACAGATCTCTTAGCTGAGAAGAACTTCTTTTGGATTATTTATTTTCTGATATTTTCCAATTTGAGGACAAAATGGCTTCACGACAACAGCCACCACAAGAATCGGACCATTCTTTGGACGAAGAATTTGTTGTGGAACATCCACCTCCAAAAAGACCTTCTTCAGTAGTGTGGAAGTTTTTCACATACCCTGAAGGACAAAAGAAGGTGAATGCCACAAAAGTCACTTGTAAAATTTGTGGTAACGTTCTTTCAAGAGGCAGTGCCGATAAAAAGTACTCTTGCAGCACTGCAAGTATGTACAAACATCTAAAGAGTTTGCACCCTGTTAATTTGTCTCGGGAGGAGTGCAGGAGACTTCGAGACAACCCTCAAACTGCAGTGCCAAGTACTTCTGCCTGTTCCTCTTCGCCAGCATGTCCGGACATACGTTCTGAATTTGCACACATAAAAATACACTGCATCAAGTACAACCAACTTCTGTGCTACGGAGAGCAGTCTGTGGACTTAGGGCCAGATGTAGATGGCCCAATACCAGTCGGTAACGGACGAAATTCGGTAATTTCGGCCATTACTGACCGGTATTGGGCATTCGGGATGTAGGGGACCAAAAAGTAGCCGAATCGGTAAATATACAGAATCGGTAACGTTTCTGAATCAGAAACTTTACCGAATCGGTAAATTTACTGAATCAGTACATTTACGGAATTGATAAAGTTACCAATTCGGAAACTTTACCGAATCGGTATATTTACCGATTCGGTAAAGTTTCCGAATCGGTAAAGTTACCGAATCGGTATATTTACCAATTCAGTAAATAAGAAATGGTAAAAATGAATTTCGAGATGTAGGTCCCCTTTTAAATACCGAATTTGCATGAAATTCGGTATTTACGAGTCGGTATTTACCATGGATTGAAATCAGGTGGTAACCAGGTGCAGGCTATAAAACAGGCCCCAAAATGCACCACTTTCACCAGAATGGCGGCATTCTATGTCTTTGCGAGGCGGCTACGGCTCCAGGCAGAAGGAGAGAGGGTCTGGAGGAGGGAGGAGCAGGTGTACAGGCAGAGGTTCACACTATTCCAGCTAACTGAGCCTGAGATCCTACAGAGGTACAGGCTGGCCCCACAAACAATCCTGGACCTCATCAGGGACCTCCACCCACTTTTGGACAATCCAACCCCAAGGGCGCACGCCATCCCACCCCATGTGCAGGTGCTGTGCAGCCTACACCTGCTTGCATCTGGGAGTTACCAGAGTGTGGTTGCTGTGGTAGGTGGGGTGTCCCAGAGCTGCCTGTCCCGTTTCTTTAAAAAATTTCTTGATGCCATGTTGCAGAGAATGCATCACTACATCAGCTTCCCTGCAACGCATGCAGAACTGCTAAGGACAAAGACATACTTTTATCAGATGGCGCAGTTCCCTAACATCATTGGCTGTATTGATGGCACCCACATACCAATATGCCCACCTGCTGCCACAGAGTACATTTATCGGAACCGTAAATCCACCCACACCATATATGTACAGCTGATCTGTGATTCAAAGTACGTGATCACTGACATAGTAGCCAAATTCCCAGGGAGTACCCACAACTCCTACATCTTCCAAAACAGTGGGATCTACGCATGCCTGACTGCGTGGGAATTCGGCAAAGGATACTTGCTAGGTGACACACTGTGTGAAACTCCCTTGATACGTATTTCAGGTGGATGTGTGTGTGTGCATGTGATTAATGTTTTTTCTTCTTACAATTAGGGGACAGTGCATATGCCCTCCGGTCCTTCATCCTCACACCCTACCTCGACCCTACAACACCAAGTCAGAGGAGATACAACAGGGCACACAAAACAACCAGATACATTGTGGAGCGCACCTTTGGCCTGTGAAAGAGCAGGTTTCGCTGCCTCCATAAGAGTGGAGGGGCCCGCCAGGACACGCCAATCACCTGCTGCAAGATGATTGCAGCCTGTACAATGCTGCACAAGCTGGCGGTCAAGAAGGGCACAGAAGTGGATATCTCAGATTATGAGGACCATGATGACGAGGAAGCAGTGCCTGAACCACACACATCTGGAGTTGCAACACCAACTGATGGCAGACACAGACGGGAAGAGGTCACATGCAACTTCTTTTAAGTAAGTAAGGAGACAAAGGCAGGTGGAGTATGCACCAAAAGTAGTTTAATTTTGTAATGACGTTGGTTTTTAAAGCACAAATGTGCAAAAAAAAGTATTTAACTGCAATGATGTCAGTCCTGGTTCACTTCACCATGAACTGTGAAAGTTATTTCCTTGCTCGCTTCCCAGTAACACTTGTAGGTTGCTCAACCTGCTCACTGTCTTGCTGACCTGTGGCCTCAGCATGACGCCTGCTCCTCCTAGTTTCTGGGACAAGGGTGCTTCCAATGCTGCTCCTGCTTGTGCTCTCCTCACTTACAGGCACATCCAGAGCAGCTGTGTGTGCAGTTTGGGCATACAACAGCGCCTCGAGAGCACTGGTCATCCTGCCCATGCCCCTAGTGACCTCATTGGTGTTTTGGGTCATGGCCTCCTGCATGTTGCTGCTTCTCCTGCATAACAGGGATGTGGCAGTGGCCAGGCGGTTGACGGCTTTACTTTGGCCATGTGCACGCTGCCTTTCCTTGTGCCTTGCAGCAAAATCATTGTCTAGTTTGGTGCACAGCTGCTGCACCGAGTTGTTAATTCCGCGCATCCCTGCTGCCATCTCTTTGTTGATTTGTACCAGCTCACTGATGCCCTTTCCTATTTCTCCAATGTTAATGTTTAGGGACCTCATCTGTCGTTGGCATGCCTGGATGGCTCTTCCCTGCATCCTCTGTATCCTCACCATGCTCCCCTCAGACCATGGAACACACTGGGACCCTCAACTGGTGCATCTGCTGGCCTTTCTTGGACTCTGCGGCATCTTGCAGCACTATGGCCCACCCCTACACTGGAGTGCGTTGTACCAGAGCTAACATCTACAGGCAAGTTGTGTGGTCCGTCACCCTCAATGTCAGCTGCTACTGACTCCAATTCGGGGATTGGGGCCACGACATGCCTCCTGCCTGGTTGTGATGCAGGTGTCATATCATGCTGTGATGCTGGCATTTGATGTCATCAGTGATGTCACTGACCATGTCATGAATGATGTAATATGTGACATCATCAGCAGTGGATTGCGTGTGC
This sequence comes from Lissotriton vulgaris, assembly GCF_964263255.1. NCBI lineage: Eukaryota > Metazoa > Chordata > Amphibia > Caudata > Salamandridae > Lissotriton > Lissotriton vulgaris. The sequence continues at coordinate 1,213,227,935 of NC_141694.1, forward strand.
GCGATATATAGTTAGTGCAACTAACTATATATGGAATTTATGTGTGAGTAAAATAAGGTTTTGTAAATGCTAATTCCTAACTATATATGGTCTATAACCCATGGTTTTTTCAGTGAATTTTCAAGGTTTTGTAAATGCTAATTCCTAACTATATATGGTCTATAACCTATGGTTTTTTCAGTGAATTTCAATGTTATTTTAATAGCAAATATCAAAAGCTGTAAAATGTCAAGTACGTGGTAGGTAAAAACATTTTCGTGTCTATGCACGCTGATGTGCTTTGAACGCTGCCCCCCCCTCTTTTCTTTTAGGAGTATTCTCTCTTTGCAGATAGTGAAGGGTAGGTAACGCAGGCCTTTGCCCCCGTTGTAATCCGTTGTGCCTGCTTCCCTCTCCATTTGATTGATTGTTATCCAAGCATTTACTGTTTTGGAATTGGTTCTCTTTGGTTCATTCTCTATTTACAAACAAGCACAGAGTCGCAATACTCTGTTTAGTCTTTGCAGATAGTGAAAAATCGTTAGAAAAAACAAAAGGAATCAAGCAAAATCAGTAGGCCACTAATGGGATCTCTTTTTGACCTTGCTAAAATAGAAACATTAGGAACAACCCCTCATGAGAAATAGGAAACTAGTGAGAGGAACTGAGCTCAATGCCATGATGGCTGCAAGACAGCTCGGCTCCGCCGCCCACCCCGCCCAAAACAACGACAAACCCTATGCAAATATTATAAATATATACAACACACCAGCAAAGTAACAGGGTAAAACGTTTTATTAAATAACTATTTACATGGCAGCCTGCTGCAACATCGATCCAAATGCATGCCGCCTTTCCCGGGATTTCTCCCCGACTACTCTGCGGCCTACGAGATGGAGAGGCCGGAACGTTGACTAGGCGGGGCCTCCGGCCGCAACCACAGCGCCAACGATCGCTGCTGACAGAGGGAAGCCTTGCCGGTAACAGCCACTGATCTGAAGAACCGCTGCCTGTGGTGCCTCCCTGAGCACTTGACAGAGGCCCCCGAGGGGAGGTGTGCTGGTGCGGACTCGGAGGGGCCGCTTGACTCCTGGCCCCTCCCCAAGTCTTGTTGCCCTGGTGTGGCCTGAGATCGCCCCCGACATAGGCGGTCGGCTCCCGGGGTCAGGCGGAACTTGTTGCCTTTTGGTGACTCTTCCATTCTGGACCTTGTCCCACAATCCGTTTGACCTGAAGACACGTCCTGCGGTGCCCTGGTCCAACCATCACATATACCTGCACCAGGAGACGGCGTGGGGTGCACTGGAAGGGAGAGGCGGCGCGAACGAGCCTCCCCCACCTCCCCAGGTGGAGGTTTCTCAGCTACACCCCAGCGCTTCACTCGGCCACCTGAGTTGCGCCCGCTCCTGCGGCACAGGGCCTCGCTCGGCCAGCTGAATTGCACCTGCTCTTGTTATTACAGCGTCTCACCCGCCATCCGGATGAATTGCACCCACTCTTGCAGTACAGCGACAGGCGGCTGCCACGGAGCTCAGGAAATGGCGGTCGGCTCCACAGACTTGGGCCTGGCCTGCAAGGATGGCTCTGGGCAACCCTGGAACTCGGACGCTTGACTGCTTGGGCATGGGCCCCATTCCCAAAAGCGTCCCCTCAGCCTTGAAGATTCTACAAGAGTCACCGGGGCCCCCGACTCCCGCAGACTTCCGGTGGGGAGCGACTGCCATGATTGCTCGTGGAATGGCCACGACGTAGCCACGGAATGCTCTCATGCTGACGCCAGCTTCAGTCTGAAACATCCAGAAACACTGTAGACTACCAATTCGATCAGTTCCGGTGGTGCCCCAACGTGACCCGGTAGAGAAGAACTTGCCCTCCCCTCTTTGACTGATGGTTCTTGTTGCCTGTCCCTTCTGTCATATGACGCGCCGCGTTAGCGCACCCGGAAGTGCTCCGGTGCGCGAGGCGCGAAGCGCAGCTTCCCGGAAGCGATCCGGGGCGCGGCGCGTAACGTAAGCATAACAGGTCATGTGACTTGTTAATAAAACTTTTCATTGGTTCATTTCACTTTTGGGTTCCTAATGATGTAAGACTAGGTCATGTGACCTAAAAATAACACTTTTCATTGGTTCGGACTGGGAGGGGGCGCTTAGCTCCTGCCCCCTCCCCAAGTCTCTCTCGGCCAGCTGAGTTGCGCCTGCTCTTGCTATTACAGCGTCTCACCCGCAATCCGGCTAAATTTCACCCACTCTTGTGATACAGCGACTCTTCCATTCTGGACCTTGTCCCACAATCTGTTTGACCTGAAGACACGTCCTGCGGTGCCCTCGCAATGCGGCCTAGTCCCTGAATGTGTGCAGGGGGACGGTATTTCTCGCTCGGCCAGCAGAGTTGCGACCACTCTTGCGGCCTACGACATGGAGAGGCCGGGGCGTTGACTAGGCGGGGCCTCCGGCCGCAACCACAGCGCCAATGATCGCTGCTAACGGAGGGGAGCCTTGCCGGTGAGAGCCACTGATCTGAAGAACAGCTGCCTGCGGTGCCTCCCTGAACCGCTTGACGGAGGCCCCCGAGGGGTGGTGTGGTAGCGCAGACTTGGAGGGGGCGCTTGGCTCCTGCCCCCTCCCCAAGTCTTGTTGCCCTGGTGTGGCCTGAGATCGCCCCCGACATAGGCGGCCGGCGACCGGGGTCCGGCGGAACTTTTTGCCTTTTGGTGACTCTTCCATTCTGGACCTTGTCCCACAATCCGTTTGATCTGAAGACACTACCTGCGGCCTGGTCCCTGAATGTGTGCAAGGGGACGGTATTGATTGGATCAAGATGGCGGCTTCACACAAAGCTGACTCAAGTGTTGCTGCTGATGTTATGCAGACAAAAACTGGTTTTCAGTTTGTACATTCTTCAGGATTTTTCCATCCAAGGCTGGTTGAGAGTTTGTAGAACGATGGCTTCAGATTTTCAACATACTACTCTTCAACATTCTTCATAAATGTAATTCTGGTCCTGCCGCTACTTATTGGAGACATTAAACTATACTCTGGACCTGCCTGGCCTCGACCAAAATGGCGCCAATATGGGAGCGACTTGCAACTCCTTATGACGTTCTAGTTACTTAGCCTTGACGTTATGGGGGATGTATGCGGTCTTTGTGCACATGGCGGGCGGGGAAGGGTACTGACTGGGAATACGGACAACCCTATTGATGTCGATTTTTCATTATTGATTATTGTATTAATAAAGCTTCGAAGTAATGTAACCCATGATACTCGCCCATGGTGTGCGTATGGACGATTTTATTGTAACTGATCCTGTTATACTTTCAATTAAAAAATCAACCTTCACTGATCCTACAACCGTTGTCATGTTTAGTTTTTTCATTATTGATTATTGTATTAATAAAGCTTCGAAGTAATGTTACCCATGATACTCGCCCATGGTGTGCGTATGGACGATTTTATTGTAACTGATCCTGTTATACTTTCAATTAAAAAATCAACCTTCACTGATCCTGCAACCATTTATCACGTTTAGTTTTTTCAATTAAATGACTCGCTTGTTACATACTCCTATACCCCTGGCTTTTGAAAGACACCATCTTGTAGAATGAAGGGCTGCGTCAAGGGTGGTATTGCCCAGAATGTCTTGTTTTCTAGTGCTCGTAATAACAAAGCCAGAACTGCTGAACGGGATTCTGGTCCTGCCGCTCCTTTTTGGAGACATTAAACTATACTCTGGACCTGCCTGGCCTCGACCAAAATGGCGCCAGTATGGGAGCGACTTGCATCTCCTTATGACGTTCTAGTTACTTAGCCTTGACGTTATGGGGGATGTATGTGGTCTTTGTGCACATGGCGGGCGGGGAAGGGTACTGACTGGGAATACGGACAACCCTATTGATGTCGATTTTTCATTATTGATTATTGTATTAATAAAGCTTCGAAGTAATGTAACCCATGATACTCGCCCATGGTGTGCGTATGGACGATTTTATTGTAACTGATCCTGTTATACTTTCAATTAGAAAATCAACCTTCACTGATCCTACAACCGTTTGTCACGTTTAGTTTTTTCAATTAAATGGCTCGCTTGTTACATACTCCTATACCCCTGGCTTTTGAAAGACACCATCTTGAGGAATAAAGGGCTGCGTCAAGAGTGGTATTACCCAGAATGTCTTGTTTTCTAGTGCTCGTAATGACGAAGCCAGAACTGCCGAAAGGGATTCTGGTCCTGCCGCTACTTATTGGAGACATTGAACTATACTCTGAACCTGCCTGGCCTCGACCAAAATGGAGCCAGTATGGGAGCGACTTGCAACTCCTTATGACATTCTAGTTACTTAGCCTTGACGTTATGGGGGATGTATGCGGTCTTTGTGCACATGGCGGGCGGGGAAGGGTACTGACTGTGAATACAGACAACCCTATGGATGTTGATTTTTCATTATTGATTATTGTATTATTAAAGCTTTGAAATATTGTTACCCATGATACTCGCCCATGGTGTGCGTATGGACGATTTTATTGTAACTGATCCTGTTATACTTTCAATTATAAAATCAACCTTCACTGATCCTGCAACCGTTTGTCACGTTTAGTTTTTTCAATTAAATGGCTCGCTTGTTACATACTCCTATACCCCTGGCTTTTGACCCTTTCCTACGCGCGGTCTGTACTACCGCCCTCGGGCGATCTATGTAATGAACAGACTACCATTGCCGAAACACAAGGGAATGCATCTCAGAGAGATAAGTCAAGTACGTGGTAGATAAAAACATTTTCGTGTTTATGCACGCTGATGTGCTTTGAACAATGCCCCCCCCCCCCTCCTCATCATTTAGATTACCACCGCCCATTGCACAAAAGCATACCAGGCGCTCCCCGCGCAAAAAAAACCAATTTTTTTTTTTTGCCCCACGGGGCCCTTTTAAAGCCTCCACATCAGACCTAGGGGGTCAGGGAGGATCTACTATGCCCCCTTATGGTCATTTCCCCCTTCGTTTTGGCCTCCTCTTGTCTCTCGATCCTACCGAGAGACAAGATGGCGGCCGCTCCGGACTGTTTCGAATGTTGACAGACACCGGAGAGCCAATCAGCTTTGCTTCGCGAAGTTCCGTTTCAAGTACGCGGACCGGAGCGCTACCCGGAGCGCTGTCACAGATATATATATTTTTTTGAACGTTAATTTATCAAAATCCACTGGAGCCCATATATTGAGACCTAGCAAAGGCACATCGGGCTAACAGTCCCTACAATTTTGCCAAATTTCATGTAAATCCATTCAGCCGTTCGAGCTAAAAGTGAGGCCAACCGCCCTATGGAAATTAACATGGGAAAAACGTGTTTTGGGACTCCCCTTTTTTCTCGGCCCCCCCCTTGACGAACCCCCCCAGATTTTCAGGGGCTGCTCAGAAACAAAATGTGCCATTTTCCTAAAAATTTCAGCCAATTCCATCCACAAACGCCAAAGTTATTAGACATAGAATTTTCAAAAATCCCATAGAGAAAAAATCCTAACTATATATACCTACTGGCGACCGCCAGTGGGTAATATATATATATATATATATATATATATATATATATATATGAAGAAGAAGAGAACTTTGGGTAGTTCTCAAGATTAGTTGGAAAGCAGCACCTGTATAGAGCACTATCAATACCAGCGACACTCTATATCTGCTCACCTCAAATGTTTGCTTTTCTATCAAAGTCTTTAGGCAGTGGATTATCACAGTGCTATCCACTCCGAGATAGAAAGGGGCCAAGGGGGATATGTACAAGAACTGCCGCTAACTAACACTAACGTTAGTTCGTGGAAATTTTCTTACTGCTGCGTCCTGCCAAAACCTATCGCCATGGTACTGACGTATTTACAATACGTCACTACATGGCGATATTGTCTCAACGAGGCGGGAATTATCCATGTTAACACCTGTTTCTTGGCTATAAAAATCTTTCCCCCAACGTGGAAAAAGTGCCGGCCGGCCAGTCAGTGATCAGAAAACACTCACTTATCAGCGTGAAGCGAGCTTTTTCACATTTTGCGAGAAAAACAGCTTTAGCCTCCTTAGATCACAAGGGTGGATGGTGATTAATAACAACAAAATCTTAAAACCAGCTCCGTACTTAGGCCTAAAGTTCCCAGCTCATCTAAAAAAACAACTGATGGCAATCAGCCTTGGCCAGATACTGTCAACCGACTTGGAAGCACAGAGGACCTATAGCATGCAGACTTTAAGGCAGTAAAAAAGAGAATGTATTCACCTTATATGTGTATGCCCCTATCTACATACAACTCGCATCACCTTACTAAGAGAAGCTTTTATCAAGATTCAAGATTCAAGATTCAAAAGTACTTTATTCGGTTATAAAAGCAAAATAACCATAAAAGTAGCATGAAAGGTACAATTTACAAGGGGTCAAGTAAACATTTTTAAAATCACAGAAAAAGAAAGAAAAAGAAAAACAACAAAATTAAGTTCATGTATACAATATAGAAAATTAATTCATTTCAATTGATTTACGACACTTAAAAACTGATTTTAAAAATTCAGCAATTGAGGCTACCATAAAAACAGTTTCCATTTTCTGGCACTCTAACAACGCTAGGCAACATCTATATACATTTAGATCTTTGAGGATAGGGATGATGAGTTTCCTTCGGAAAAAGGTATAAAATTTACAGAAAAATAGTATATGTATATCGGATTGTTGGGATACATCATCACATGGACAAAGACATAAATCCTTCGACCAACAATTCATCACGGGGAAGGATAATGTCCTAAAAACAATATTAAATCTAAATCGGGTCAAAAGGAAGCGTTCATGGTTGGACATGTACAATGATAAATATGGCTGCAATTTCTCTTTGCATAGAATGTCCTGGTGAGCAGAAACAGTCTTTTTTCTCGCCTCCTCTATATGTCTTTTTTCCCTGAGGTACGACATACACAGATTTTTCAAGTCTCTTCTAGATATGTATGCCATTGATTGTAGGTCCTCAAAGTATTGGGGGCAACTTAATTTTTCAAGAAAGTTTCTGACGTAGCATATCCATTTAAAGTCATTGATATTGTCCAATGCTAAAATATCCTTTAAAATAGGCCGGTTAACAACACATTCATCATTTGTCCAAACCCTATGCCAAAGAAGGATTGGCTGAATTTTAATAGTATCAGTAACGTAAGGTATTCCCAATTCAGCATGGCATATCATTGTTGCAGTACTTTCGGGCACGGACAGAATGTGGCATAAAAACTTATTTTCCATGATTTGAATTGAGCTAATATTTGAGTAACCCCACAATCCTGCACCGTAGGAAACTACAGATAAACATGTCGCGTTATAAACAGTTAAAATCTCCTTTATGGGTTTTTTTCCTAATTTTTTCATAAAGCATTTTAGGGCCATAATAGTATTGGAAAATAACAAAGATCTAGCATGGATTGCAGTAGTCCATGAGCCACTTTCATGAAACAATATCCCCAGATATGGGAAGGTGGGGGTCCTTTCTAAGGGATTGGAAATTATAAAAATTGGCTTCAGATGCTTGCTTGTTCTTGACCCACAATACATAGACAGAGTTTTAGAACAATTGATTTTCAGATCTAAACCAAGCATAAAACTGTTAATGGATGTGACCAAAGTTTGTAAAGCCATTGGGGTGCGTGCCATCAAAACAGCATCATCCGCGTACATCAGGGCAGGGACAGGCCTACCTCCCACCATAGGCATGTCCCTGCCCTCCTGCACGAGGTGCTTCTCCATTCCATTTATGTATAACAAAAATAAAAAGGGGGCAAGAACGCACCCTTGGCGCACACCCCGACCAATCCCGAATTGTCTGCTGCATTCACCATTTTTCCCATATCTGACACTTGCGGTGGCCCCGGAATATAGATCTCTCAGAAAGCATATAATGGCATTGTCTACCCCCAATTCGGCCATGATTGACCACAGTTTAATATGTGACACACAGTCAAAAGCTGATGATAAATCAACAAATGTGAGGTATAGACGTTGTTTTTTGACCTTTATATACTTCTGTTGCAAGGTGAACAGATTCAATCCTTGCTCTATGGTCCCTAAACCCTTTTGGAACCCAAATTGAAAATCGCTTAACACCCCATTGTCTTCAGCCCAGCTTTGCAATTTAGCTAAAATCACTCTCCCCAAAATTTTTATGGAAGAGTCCAATAGGGAAATTGGCCTATAACAAGTACAACTTAGCCTGTCGCCTTTCTTAAAAATAGGGACTATGACCGATGTAAACCAAGTGGGAATTGCACTATTTGCCAAAGCGGCATTGAAGAGCTGGACTAGCAGTGGCCCCCATAGTTCGATGTTAGCCTTATAGAGGTCAGCTGGTATACCGTCTGGTCCAGCCGCCTTACCCCCCTTAGTCGCCTTCAAGCTCGCAATAACTTCAGGAAGGGTTACTACAAGGGTTCTAGATGTATCTAAATTTAGCAACACTGTGTCCTGGCCTGTGTCAGGGGTTGAATCCACAACCTTATAGAGGGAAGAAAAATGAGCCACCCACTCATCTTCTGAAACGGCGATTTCCATATGTGCTTTTTGTTCATGTAGGAGGGGGGTGTTAATGACCCTCCAGAAAGCAGCCGGATCCTTTGATTGTGACGCCGCACATAAGTTGTCCCATGCTTCCCTTTTTATCAAGGCTTTCCTGTCCTTCAATGCTACACTATAAACCCTCCTTGCAATTCTAATTAGGATTACATCCCGTGGTCTTTTATGAATAGCATATCTGAGCTTTGTTAAGGCTTTAGTGCACTTTTTATCAAACCATTTCCTATTGGACTTTAGGGAATTTTTCCTAGCAACCCACAGTGCTTCCTTAATTGTAGTAGAGATGATGTTAAAATGGGTTATTATTTCGCTACTCTCCGCATAATCATCTAAACAGATCGAGAAACTACTCATGCACTTACTCAATATTTTAAGCAAAAAATCATCCGGAACCACTCTACTCCATTTAAGGTTATAACCATTTTGGGTACCCAGCTTCACATCCTGGACCATTTGGTTGAGACATTCTCTATTAACGGTTACAACAAATAGGTTCTCCATTTTTAGTACCTGTGGGAGGTGGTCACTCAATGGTAAGTCCATGATATTCGCGCTAGTCAGTCTGTTCGCGGAGCTTTGCGTACATAAACTAAAATCAATAATAGATGAGGCCCCCCGCCCAACAAAAGTTGGAGCAAATGGCGTTGTGTGGTGTGCTAACTCATTTGAAAACCCAAAATCAAAATTAAAAATCATCTCATTTAATAGGTCACCTAGTAGGGTATGTTCAAAATGCGTCAGGTTGATATCTTGTTCTAGCATTAGACCACAAATACCCTTCTGGCCCTTTTTACAAAGAGTGCAATTAAAATCACCCCCCCCATAATAACATAACTTCGCCCCTTTTACTCATATCAAGTTCGTATTGCATATCTAAAGTTAGTTTAGCAAGTACATCCTTAATCATGCTACTTAAACAGTTATTGTAAAAGTTAAAAAGAACCATCTTTGGACCCTTCCTTGTATCTATCACTATTTTTTGATAGTAACTGGATCCAGGGGAAAAAGAGATTTTATCATAAACTAGGAGATTGGATATATATACAGTCAACCCGCCCTTGGGTCTTCCGTGTACTCCTCCCACCGCGGGGGTAAAGTAAGTTTTATAGCCATTAAGATGTATCGGCGTGGTGGCCCATGTTTCTTGAAGGGCTAATATACCCACGTCGGTAATGGCAGCGTCCCAAGTTGGATTGGTGATCTTCTGTTTTAACCCTGCCACGTTCCAAAAGACCACCTTGCAATAATCTTTTTCTGCGGGTAAAGTGTCTGCAGTGACATCAACTTGTCTGACCTCGCTCCCTTGTATAATCTCATCCCCCACTCGTGTTTCTGGGGTTTCTTCACACCCCGAACAGTTTATCAGACCCAAGTCCACAGGTTTATTAGCCATCAGGGCATCTTCCTTGATCTTGGGGAGTCAATCCACCGCTTCCAAACAATCAAACCGGTTGTAACACGGAAAGATTGGAGGAAATTGCAGATTGCCTGACCATCCTGGGTCATAACCTTGTGGGCGAAAGTAAGGAGGCCTCCCTCTATGTTTCACAACATTCCAGCCATCATCATACCTCCCATTCCACTGTGTGTTATGGTAGATGTTTTCAAAAACCTGACCATTATTACCACCTTGATGTCGATTATCCCTGGTCCAACTCCACCTATTATCCGGGTGTTCACCCTCAGGGTAGAAGTAAGATAAAGCCCTAGCCACAATGGACAGACCATAATTTCTTGGGGGCCTCGTTGTGATAAACTCAGCGGTGCGTGGGTTCTCAAATGTTATCACCACGCAATCACCGTGTGTCCTTTTTTTATTATACCCCACCCATGGAGCCCTTTCAACCATCAGGATGTTGCTTTTGAAGGCTGGGGGGAGAGGGTAGTTATCATTCAGCCAATGTATTGTTTTATTTACAAGTCCCCCGTTATTTTCATTTGATTTGGCATCCGGTTGAGGGACTCCGGTGAGAACCACAACATATGGTGCAGCTTCTGGGGGTAGGTGTATGTTTCTACGCAACTCCCTTTTTTCTAAGTTATCTTTATCCTGTTGTAATTTGGGAGTTTGTATGAGTGGCGCTACTTTATCAGTTGTGGTTGGGTTTTTAGGTGTTGGTATGGGATTTGGAGGTAGATTAGTGGTGGGTTTTGGAGGTAGATTAGTGGAGGGTTTTGGAGGTGGATTAGTGGTGGGGACGCTTTTAGCAGCTGTAGGTGGCCTATTCGTAATCGGTTTTTTTTGTGGAACTTTATTGTTCAAATTAAAGCTAGGGGCACTAATATCTTTATGGATATTATTCAGTATGGATTCCAAACATCGTAGCCTAACCTCAATTGGTTCTAAGAGGATTTTTAGCATTTCAAAGATGTTATTATTAACCATGATTAGGCTACTACTGTCCTCACTCCCTCTAGCTTGGTTATCAACTTCCCCGCTTAGTTCCATAATTCCCTCCAAGCTGCTATCTAAGACAGTTTCGTCTGGCAGACTTAATGTTATGCCCACGCTTGCCTGAGGCCCACCCGTGATGTCCTTAATATGAGTGTGAGCATCTAAATTGGTGCTCACATTCAAAGAAATCGGATCCAGCTGAATTGGATCGTGATTTTTACCAATCTGGGCTTTTTTCCCTTTTCGGGTAGTAGTTTTAATGGACTTTTGTTTATTGCACTTTAGTTTAGGGATTGCCCCCTCTTTCCTGCCCCTTTCATTTAAGGTACTAGCTGTAGTTTCCGTCTCGTTAGCAGCCGGGCCACTTTCCACCAATAAGGAAAGATTGGGGGTTGCCTCCAGACCTTCCTGTGAGGCTGGCACATCACAGCCCCCATCCTTGTGTACCATTACAAGTGTGTTTGGAGCGGATAGACTATTAGGAGTACAAGCTTGTGCAATATGACCTAAAGAGGAGCGCTTTGTCATTGCTAAATCTTGGGACACCCTTCTGTCCATCAATATAATCCCTTCGTCAATTAGGGCGTGAGTGCGGACAATAAACTCATCTAGGGTACCAGTCAGTTTCTTTACTCCCGCAGCTGCCATGCTTCTGGTCTCTGGGCAGTTCATGGCAGGCCTAATAGATGTCCAACAGTAAAGCAGGTGGAGGTTTCGGCCAATTACCAAACCCAATCTCAGTATATCAATATCTTACAGGCTCACAGTGGTGGGTAGCTTCAATAATTAGCCAACTTACAGTTATGAAGTCTCGATGTCCTTGGACTGATCGTAATCGAGCAGGGTGTCTGGCACAGGCCAGGCTCCTCGGGCCTCCTCGGGCCTCAGAGGGCCCGCCCTTTGCCCGGGCTTAGCCCCGGGCGTCCCGCTCGCGTCCCGCAACGCGGGTTTCTGCCCGCCTTTGAACCCGCTCGCGCTGTCTGTGCGCGTCACTCTACGCGCCGCCGCGAGGCCTGCCGGGTGTTGTGGTTCCCGGAGCGGCGGCGCGGAGTTCTACGGGTGGATGACTCCTGGCGGTGGCGGCTTCTCCCTCTGTGGTGCTGGTGTGTGGAAAATCAGGTAGGTAGCGGTCTCCCCCGCTTTGCCGGTTTCTGCCCGCCTTTGAACCCGCTCGCGCTGTCTGTGCGCGTCACTCTACGCGCCGCCGCGAGGCCTGCCGGGTGTTGTGGTTCCCGGAGCGGCGGCGCGGAGTTCTATGGGTGGATGACTCCTGGCGGTGGCGGCTTCTCCCTCTGTGGTGCTGGCGTGTGGAAAATCAGGTAGGTAGCGGTCTCCCCCGCTTTGCCGGTTTCTGCCCGCCTTTGAACCCGCTCGCGCTGTCTGTGCGCGTCACTCTACGCGCCGCCGCGAGGCCTGCCGGGTGTTGTGGTTCCCGGAGCGGCGGCGCGGAGTTCTACGGGTGGATGACTCCTGGCGGTGGCGGCTTCTCCCTCTGTGGTGCTGGCGTGTGGAAAATCAGGTAGGTAGCGGTCTCCCCCGCTTTGCCGGTTTCTGCCCGCCTTTGAACCCGCTCGCGCTGTCTGTGCGCGTCACTCTACGCGCCGCCGCGAGGCCTGCCGGGTGTTGTGGTTCCCGGAGCGGCGGCGCGGAGTTCTACGGGTGGATGACTCCTGGCGGTGGCGGCTTCTCCCTCTGTGGTGCTGGCGTGTGGAAAATCAGGTAGGTAGCTTTTATCGCAAGAGGAACAAGGACCTGCAGAGCAGCAACTATACAAGACCTAGACCCGTCAGACCCACAAATTAACTGCAAACTGGTAAAATACTAAAAAAAACGCGAACTGGCTCTCAGAATTCTAGCACGGCAGGAGCAATGACTTCAACAAAGACTGGAAAACCTCAACTTGACAAGGCAGAACTTTAAAAAGAGACCTTCACAGAACTATTTTAAGTACCACGCTGCGAGGAAAGTACATATCAGAAGAATAACTAACTGTTGAAAAAAAGAATGAGCGTTTTAGGCTCAATTGGCACCAGAAATCTGATCTTCATGCAGTTTTATAAGCGTCATTTATTAAGATGGGGCCTGTGCTTAGTTCTTTTGTTAGCACTAAGCACTTAAAGCTTTTATCAAGCCCACTTTTGCACATGGATTTCTAGACGTAGATGCAGTACCAATTGTTTCAACCAAACCTGGCTCATTTGTACACAGTACAGATTAGAAAACAACAAGTGTATCATGCCCTTATGCAGGAATGTCTGGACACTGTTAAGTATTCCCTAAATAACATCTCAGCATAATCAAAGAGAGTAGAATCGCTATTAAGTATTAATTTTAAATTATCTGTGGCGTCAAGATAATTTATTTTATTTATGTTTGTAAATTGTTACGCTTTTAATTAACTAAACAATAAAAAAAACGCACTTACCCACCTTCCTTCACTGAGTTGTCCTGGCGTATTATATCCCCTTGATACATTTATTAAATGACTTAATTCCCAAACATATAACCCAATAAAATACTGAATAAGCTTCGCTTGAACAACCAAGTCCAAGTTTACAGAGAAGTGTTGGGTTTAAAAACTGGAAAGCGCTCACAAAACAGTCTCGATGCTCTGCATTTGAGAACGTAAATGCATAAAAGAAAATGCATTGCTGTCATATGCGCTGCCATTGTGCCCCTCATGAAAATTCGATTATTTCCCGCCTTCATGATCCGGTGGATGCCCTGTCATGCCAAGCACTGCCAAATGAATCCTCGAGGATTCTGGCAGAGATACATGTTAATTCTGTCAGCCTTTATTATATTACAGTAAATGCCATGCCCTGTGCGGCTCTGACGAAACTAATCTAGGCTGGCATGAGCCATATGCCTCAGAGATAAAGAAGTTACAGGGTTGTAAAATTATAGAGGTATCTTTCTCAGACGAATCATCAGGTTTTGGAAATATGGTAGTACTTTGGGATGACTCCTGTGGGGTGGAGGTGAAAGGGGTGAGGCACTTCTGCTTGAAAATAATGGAAGTAATTAAATGTGATTGTCTTACTGGTTTGCCAAAAATATCACAGACGTGTTGTGAAGGGCGCGGTAGCTCAGAAAAGATGGATGATTTCTGCTGAGGTTCCGAAATTGGGGCCGTTTCCACCATGCAATGTGGTACCATGCACAACACAAACCTTAACCCCTTAAGTGCTGCCGTCGGCCAACGGTCGTCGCGAGCACTACCTTGCCAGTGCTGCGCACGACCGTTGGCCGACGGGCCAGCATTCGTTCTTCGAACGTTCAGCACTGGGCGCTGAATGTTCGACGCTCCTAATAGGTTAAGTGAGATTTATGAAGCCATGCAGGGGCACTTTGCGTGGCCCCGAGTGGCTCCATAAATCTGGAGTAAAAGCAACCCTGCTCAAAATCACTGTTTTTCCTTACTCTACCTAGGGAAGGCGTTGTGTGGGTATTCCCATGCAACTCCCATGGTTTCTGACACTTTTCCAGAATTGGTAAACCTGGCAATGCGCCAATAAGATATGCCTTCCCAGGAGAAGTGTAACAAGGAGAAATATCTTGATTTCTTCTCGCTACTTTGTGTGTCAAAGTGTGTTGCATTCTGCAGCACACATATATACAGAAATATGCTTCCGAGGATTGTTTTTGTGCAGGAAGGTGTCCCTTGCAAAAATACACTGCTGCATGCAATGGAGCATAATCAAAGAGAGTAGAATCGCTATAATAATTTTAAATTATCTGTGGCGTCAAGCTTATTTATTTTATTTATGTTTGTAAATTATTACGGTTTTAATTAACTAAACAATAAAAAAAACGTACTTACCCACCTTCCTTCACTGAGATGTCCTGGCGTATTATATCCCCTTGATACATTTATTAAATTACCTACAGCCTGATTCATCAAGCCGAAATCGGCTCGCAAGAATCTGGCCCTTTGCGAGCGCTATTTTTGCATTTGGGATTCATCATCCCAAATGCAAAAATCGGTAATAGCGATTTCGCTATTTTGCGAGGAATTACATTTAAGGAATCTCTATTTGAGATTCCTTAAATGCAATTCATCATCCATTTAAAAGTTGCGAATTCACATTTTTGGCCCGCTATTTACCGCGAGGTCAGACCTCGTGGTAAATAGCGAAAACTTAGAAAAATGCTTTTAGAAGCATTTTTCTAAGTTGCATGTTGCACACACACATGTCCTTTGGACATGTGTGTACACAACACCTGTTTCAATTTGCATTTAAGGGGTGCTACAGGGTGTCCTTTGGACACCCCTGGCACCCTTTAAATCGCTATCTTATTTGCGATTAGCTAATTGCTAATCGCAAATAAGGAATACTCCCCATTCATTCCTATGGGCCTTTTGGTCCATAGGAATGAATGGGGAGTTATTCCTTATTTGCGATTAGCAATTTGCTAATCGCGAATAAGGACTGTGTAGGAATCGCAATTCTTTTTGCGATTCCTACATGAATCCCGTTTTGCGAGTCTGTAATAGCGATTCCTTATGATTCGCTATTATAGACTCGCAAAACGGGTCTATGATGAATCAGGCTGCTAATTCTCAAACATATAACCCAATAAAATATGGAGGTACCCTTGCACCATGATGGAGTTGGACTGCCAAAATCTGTGTGTCCTCCGCTAAGGAGGAGGAGTGTCGCCCCACAGGAAAAATACAATTATATTTACACCATGTTATTATCATTTTATGTTTCTGTACTGGCTCTGTAGGTGTTGGTGGGCTGGGCTGCCATACAGCCATACAACTACAATATTTGTTACAACTCAGTGAGGTGAGATGTCTGCTTGTGGCTACGTTATCAATTGTGTTGCCAGAATTCTAATCCTTGGTTTCACACTTGGAGATAGATTGTGATTCTTTTCAAATTAATATATTCCGTTGCTTCAGCTCCTCTATGTCCCAACTTAATAATGCATAGAAATTGGTCCAACACTAGAATATTACACACAGAAGGTCCCATGATGGGTAAATTCATTCCATGGTGTATTTGCGTCGGGGAGAAGCAATCCCATTGAAAACAATGCACACAGAGATGCAACTGGATTGATTTTTCGGCATTTCTTCTGACTACTCAGTGGTGACATTTTTCCAGCTCACACAAAATGCTAAGTACAATCCTTAGCATGTCTACATAGAAGAGTCATATATTCTTTATATTAAAAGTACCCATCCAGTTCACCATCTGATTCTGTTTTAATTCACTTTTCATTTTTCTTAGTTTTATTTTTTTTAAAAGCTCTTGTACTAATTTGGTGTACTGATTCCATAAGCTTTTTCAAATATTTTTTCAGAGACAGTTTGCATATGGATGATGCTTTGGTAGCTTCCTTCATTTATATTTAAATGCACGTTGTTTAATTGGATAATTCTTCCTTGTGACTTTCGCTAAGTGCATGGCATTACTGTTGCCTTATGCGACACGTGGTCCTCGAAGCTTTCAATTCAATACCCTAAGTGGGTTCCATGCGCCATACTATATTTTTAAAAGCATATTATTGTCCCATAGTAGGTGCAGAGGTGATAAGGTGAGATTCTTTTCAATCAAGCTAGCTGTGCTGACTGGCGTAGAAACAGTTTCCAGCCACTGCCTCTCACAGAGATGGTGCATTCCCCCATGGTCGCAAAAGTCGCGAGGAAGAATTATCCAATTAAACAATGTGCATTTAAATATAAATGAAGGAAGCTACCAAAGCGTCATCCGTATGCAAAACTGACTCTGAAGAAGCGGTGCAGAGCCGTGAAACGCGTCAGGCAAGAAGAATTTGCAGAAGGTGTCAGGGTGAGCTGATGTATTACGCCGGATGGCAGGGAAGCTGTCGAGTAATTCCCTGAGCTCTTTGGGCAATTTGGTGAACAATATATATATATATATATATATATTCACCTAAAAAACCATAGGTTTCAGGCCTCATATACTTAGGAATTAGCATTTAAAAAAACATTGAAATTGCTCCTATATAGTTAGTTGTACTAACTATATTTCGCGCACCCGCAATCCACTGCTGATGATGTCACAAATTACATCATTCATGACGTGGTCAGTGACATCACTGATGACATCATTGATGACATCTCAAATGACGTCACTGATGACATTACTAATGACATCTCATTTGACATCACTGATGACATCACTGATGACATCATCCAGTGACTGTGTGTTTCTGTAAAGTTTACATATGTTTTACATATTGAAGAATGAGTGGATGTATAATTGTCTGGATGAAGGATTTAGTAGGTGCGTGACTGACTGTATGAGTGAGTAAATAAATGTGTCTTACTTAATGCATGGGTTAGTGACTAAACTGTCTGAATGTGTGCATCAGTATGTCTGTTGTGTAAGCTGCTGCATGTGTTGATCAGTAGCTATATGAGTGGCTATATGGGTTATTGATTGGTTGCCCAAGTATTTGAACGGGAGACTGAGTGTGTGTGTGGGTGGCTGGGAGGTGTGTGACTCTGTGCATAGAAGTGTGAGCAGTTAATTCACTAGGTGTATGAGTTCAAGAGTGCATGTTGAAACAGCTATATGGGCGGTTGACTGTGTGCGTGGGTGTGTTGGTGAGTGAATGGATATCTCAGTGCTACATGTCCAAGTAAGTACATATGTAAAACACAGTGCATGTGAGAGTTGGCATATATAAATGACTATACATGAGAGCCAGTGAATGTGCAAGTGGATGTATGGATCATTGTGTACTTGTATCAGTGATTGTATAAGAGAGTAAGTATGTATTAATATATGTTTGAATAAGTAAGGTGTTGTGTGTATAACTGTATAGTTGAGGAAATGGAAGTGTGATTGATTCTTTGCATGACTGACTAGGTGTGTGAGTAACTCCATGGATGAGTGGCAGTGTGTGAGTGTCTGCATAGGTGTATGAGTGCATATGATAGTGTTGTATTGATGAGTGACTGTATGTATGAGTGATTCTATGAGCGAATGAGTGAATGTGTGTGTAGACCTAGGAATCAG